>NC_138537.1:1663305-3158380 GCF_964234715.1 Podarcis melisellensis
TGGCCAAAACTGGACAGAAGGCCCCAGGCTGGCCAGCCCTCAAACCTTGACCTGGGAAGAATAGGAGCTTGCCCCCCACAACTCTTGAACAGCCCCCCATCCTCTGGGCTAGGCTGCTACAGGGAGGGCGCAAAGCTATGCTAGCCGGCTCCTTAACGTAAGGTTTGGATCATGCCCCAGTTCTGTAATAATAATAAATAATAATTTTTATTTATACCCTACCCTTCCCGGTTCAGAAAACCGGGCTCAGGGCGGCTAACAACAAATTTAAAACACTTAATTGATGCAACAAAAAACAACATAAAATACAGTATAAAGCGTGTATAACAATAAATTCAGAATTCAAAAATCAATTTAGGGGGAAATCCATCCAATAAACATTAGATGGTCACCAGGGCTAGCTGGCTAAATTAGACCTACTTGGGCCAGCGAGGAGACCGGGGGAGAATTAGCTGTGGGATCCCAGAGCAGGGAATCTTCATAAAAAGGGAGGTGGAGGGAAGGAAGGGGAATAAAAGATCAGGCTAAGTTCAAATTGAAAGCCAGGTGGAATAGCTCTGTCTTACAGGCCCCTGCGGAAGGAAGTGAAATCCTGCAGGGCCCTGGTCTCCTGGGACAGAGCATTCCACCAGGTCAGAGCCATCACTGAGAAGGCCCTGGCCCTGGGGGAGGATAATCTGATTTCCTTAGGGCCTGAGACCTCTAAACTATGGTTATTCATGGACCTTAAGGTCCTCTGCGGGGCAGACCCGGGGGGGGGGGGCGATCCCGTAAATATGAGGGCCCTAAGCCAGAAAGGAATGCTCCAAAATACCACCGGAAAGCAGGGGAGCAACATGGGTAGGAACACCACAGGCCTAAGAGAGCACTTTGCATAGAATACAGGCTGAGCTGCGAATCAGGAGGTCCCCAATTCGAATGCTGCCTCTTGCATGAAATCACTAGGCAGCCAAAGGTGAGCTCATCTTCACCTCTCAGCACCACCTGCAATATGACCCATCGCACAGGGGTTGGGCTAGATGTCTGTTGGGTGTCCCTTAAAGGTAAAGGGACCCCTGACCATTAGGTCCAGTTGTGGCTGACTCTGGGGTTGCGGCACTCATCTCACTTTATTGGCCGAGGGAGCCGGCGTACAGCTTTCAGGTCATGTGGCCAGCATGACTAAGCCGCTTCTGGCGAACCAGAGCAGCGCACGGAAACGCCGTTTACCTACCTTCCCACCAGAGTGGTACCTATTTATCTACTTGCACTCTGACGTGCTTTTGAACTGCTAGGTTGGCAGGAGAGGGACCGAGCAACGGGAGCTCACCCCATCCGCAGGGATTCGAACCGCCGACCTTCTAATTGGCAAGTCCTAGGCTCTGTGGTTTAACCCACAGCGCCACCCGCGTCCCTGGGTGTCCCTTACAACTCTACAATTCTGTTTTCCCATGATTGCAGCTGGGATAGCTGAGTCAGTACAGCAAGAGACTCTTAATCTCAAGGTGATGGGTTGGGCAAGAGATTCCTGCATTGCAGGGGGCTGGACTAGATGACCCTCGTGGTCCCTTCCAACTCTACAATCCCATGAATCTAAGTACAGAAAGCTCAGAAGTCTCCCATTGCCCCTGGCTCTCCATCCAGCCCTCCATCCAAACTGTCCTTTCCCATCCTCCGACTCTCCTCTCTGCCACTGGGCTACTTTCAGCTAACACACCAGCACCATATGCAGAAAAAGGCCAACTACAGAATAAACAGGCAATTCTTCATGGATCAGGCCCAACGGTTCGCATTCATTCTCATCATTTACCCTGCAGAATTTGATCTTCCAGCCGCCATTTGGATTTCCCTTGGCAGGAACCGCGAAGGAACAAGGGCAACTTTTTCTAAAAGGCAAGCAACTGCCCTCCTGACTTTGACTGTCGAGTCAGGGATTTGGGGAGACAAGCAGATTCTCCAGATTCAGGAGCGGTTGCCATTACTTGACAGACACAGACGTCTGCAGAGAAGACGATTTCAAAGATGGGTGCCACTTCTGGTCCCAACTGCTTGTACCCCCTCCCTAGCAACCAGGGATAATATTTCATTTCATTTCCAGTTTTTCAATATCCTTCTTAAAAGGATCTTGACGTGAAGGGCATTAGCAAGCAGGAAGGTGTGCAGAGGAGGATGACCAAGAAGATCAAGGGGTCTGGAAACCAGGCCTTGTGGTTGAAGGATCTGGGTAGGTTTAGCCCCGGCTTCCTCAACCTCGGCCCTCCAGATGTTTTTGGACTACAACTTCCATGATGTCTAGGACCAGTGGTCAGGGGTGATGGGAATTGTAGTCCCAAAACATCTGGAGGGCTGAGGTTGAGGAAGCCTCAAAAAGAGGAGACTGGGAGGAGATAGGAGAGCCATCTCCAAATGTCTCAAGGACTGCCACATGAAAGATGGAGCAGGCTTGCCTTCTCCTACTCTTGCGGGTAGGACTCGAACCCAAGGCTTCAAGTTACAAGGAAGGAGATTCCGGCACAACATCAAGAAGACCTTTCTGACAATAAAAGCTGTTTGGCAGCAAAATTGACTCCCTTGGAAGGTGTTGGACTCTCCTTCCCTGCAGGTTTTTAAGCAGAGGTTGGATGGTCATGTGTCATAGATGAGAATCCTGCATTGCAGGGGGTTGGACTAGATGACCGTTGGGGTCCCTTCCTACAATTCCACTCTTCATGGGTCTTCCTCCTTGGAGGAGGAATTATTATATGTATTGTGTTCTCTTACGTACTGTGGCTTGTCGTTGCTTTATTGATTAGAAATTATTTATTGTAACTGTTGAGCGGATTTCTGTTTAACTTTTATATGCTATTATTATTTAATACTGTTCTAATGACTGTTGAATGTTACCTTTTTGATGTAGGTTGCCTATTTTAAAGTACTGTCACATTTTTGTCTTGCACTAGATTGTTATAAGACGTTCCTTTTTTTGTTTCTTCAGTTTGTAAACCGCCTTGAGTATTGCAAGATAGAAAGACGGTATACAAATTAAAAAAATGATGATGATGATAGGGACCTGAAGGTTCTGGGAATGGGGGCAAAATACCCCCCTTCAAAAAAATAACAGTGGGGACTTCTTTAAGAAAGTTGTGGCAAGCTGCTTTCAAACCCAACGTTAACCGCAAAGGCTGCTAAATGTGGCGATTTGCTCTCTTTGCCGAAGGGCTGTGTGTGTGTGTGTGTGTCTGTGGGTGTGCGGTTTGTGTGAAAGCAAGAAATCCTGCTGCTCTCGGCTGCTCTGAACGCTCCAGAGATACTCACTTCCCCCGGGGAGGCTGTCTCTGTCAAAAATGCACAGCTTGTAGCCAAACTCGTTCTCCAGAACCCCTCTCAACGTCAGCAGCACAAACTCTTCCTCTTCGGCGTTCCTCGCGTAGGACACATAAATGTCATACTCTTTACCGTCTGACGGCCCCAGTCGGAGAGGGAAGCGAGCAGACGAGAAAAAGAAGAAAAAGGGGGGGGATAGGTTTTGGTTAGTTCGGAGTAGCTGCGGGTACATCGGCTTCTGGCGCCTCTGCCCCCGTGCCAGCAGGAGAGCAAAGGCCCTGCTGGGGCGGGGGCAGAGAAGTCAGGAAAATAGGGGGGCTTTCTGTCTCTCAACACTCTTGCTCCCTTGCAACACAGAGCCCGGAAAAGGACTCAGCCTGCAACTCATTAAAAAGAACCTCGTAAGAGTCTGATGGATACAGGAGTGGCCACCGGGACCACATAACACTGGTCCTGAGAGGTCTGCATTGGCTCCCAGTACGTTTCCAAGCACAATTCAAAGTGTTGGTGCTGACCTTGAAAGCCCTAAATGGCCTCACTCCAGTAGACCTGAAGGAGCATCTCCACCCCCATCGTTCTGCCCAGACACTGAGGTCCAGCTCCGAGGGCCTTTTGGCGGCTCCCTCCCTGCGAGAAGTGAGGTTACAGGGAACCAGACAGAGGGTCTTCTTGGTGGTGGCGCCCACCCTGTGGAAAGCCCTCCCTTCAGCTGTGAAGGAAATAAGCAGCTATCCTATCTTTAAAAGACATCTGAAGGAGGCCCTGTTCAGGGAAGTTTTTAATATTTAACGCTGTACTGTTTTTAACGCTTCATTGGGAGCTGCCCAGAGTGGCTGGGGAAACTCAACCAGATGGGCGGGGTATAAATAAATTATTATTATTATTATTATTATTATTACAGGCCAAAGGGTCCCCATCTAAACCAGCGTCCTGTTCCCACAGGGGCCAAATGCCCCCGAAGAACCTCAAAATCCAGATAGACTGTCTCTAGAGCTGGAGGCTCCACACCAACGTCAGAAGAGCCTGGCTGCTGGATCAGGCCAAATAATAATAATAATAATAATAATAATAATAATAATAATAATAATAATATTTATACCCACCCATCTGGCTGGGTTTCCCCAGCCACTCTGGGCGGCTTCCAACAGAACACTAAAATACAATAACCTATCAAAAGTTAAAAACTTCCCTAAACAGGGCTGCCTTCAGATGTCTTCTAAAAGTCTGGTAGTTATTTTTCTCTTTGACATCTGGTGCGAGGGCGTTCCACAGGGCAGGTGCCACCACCGAGAAGGCCCTCTGCCTGCTTCTCTGTAACTTGGCTTCTCGCAGCAAGGGAACCGCCAGAAGGCCCTCAGCGCTGGACCTCAGTGTCCGGGCAGAACGATGGAGGTCCACAGTCCTGTTCTCACAACCAGAAAGGAAACCCACAAGCAGGATCTGAGCCCAAGAGCCCTCTATCCTCCTGTGGTTTCCAGCAACTGGGATTCAGAAGGATCCCTGACTCCATATAGAGGCAGAGCAGAGTCATTGCGGCTAGGAGCCATCAGCTGCCCTCTCCTCCCTCCATGAATTCGCCCAATCCTCTTTTGAAGCCATCCACCTTGCTCCTTTTCGAGCTCAATCTCATTTTGTTGCAACGGGAGAATTTAGCGTCATCAGCAAACCTGGCTGCCTCACGGCTCAATGCTGACTCCAGATTGCTTATTCTTTGTCTGTCTGGTGGCTTATTGCATTTATAACCCAATTTCTTTCATCAAGGAGTGTGAGTTGGTGATTTGAACCCTGGTCTCGCAGGTCCAAGTTGGACACTCTAACCACTACGCACCGCTGCCTCTCTTGTTTATGAACCGTTTAAAAAGCACAGGCCCTGATCCTGGTCCTTGGGGGACTCTGCTTTCTACGTCTCTCCATTTGGAGAACTGTCCATTCATTCCTGCTCCCTGCAGCTGTACTTGCTTACTTACCATTATTATTATTATTATTATTATTATTATTATTATTATTATTATTCCCGATCTGCAAGAGGGACTGAGGCTTTCAGGCTGCCAAAGGGGGGAGGCTGACTAGGTCTATGTGGTTGCTAGAGGCAACCCTGTGGCCTTTAATTCTAAAGTTCTAGCCCGGAGGAATGCCCTTGGCTCTTGCAAGAGATGGGAGGGAATGCAGAGAGGCGGAAGGCAAAGGAGCAATTAGACTTTCTGCAGTTTCTGACATTATCATAATCCGCCACATTCAGCCGCGACTCTTAAGGCGAGCTTAAAATGTATTTATTTATTTAATCATACACGTATTTAATGTGCTTATTTGACTCTGTACAAATTGAAGGCTTTAATGTTGCAGTTGCGTTTTGCCTTCTTGGATGCCACTGGGGGAAAATTACCGCGATTAATGAAATGCTTCACAAAGTACTCCAAGAGGCATGCAACAATGCTACAAAACAATGTAATGAAAATAACAATTTAATGTCCAATAAGCATTGCAAACTAATAATAATAATAATAATCAGCAGCAACATTTAACCATTAAAATACTTAGAAAATAAGACTCAGCAACTATGAAGCATTTCTGGAGTTCAGAGTTGTCAGGGCTGGGTTTCCAACAGCGGCTAGGAGTCTACTAGCCCCAAATGGAAAGACGACAAGATACCAACGAAAGAAGAATGGCAAGTCAAATTCATGGAATACACAGAAATGGCGAAACTCACCAGAAGACTCAGAGACATAGACAATATTCATAAAAAGACTGGGAATCGTTTATGCTGTATTTACAGAAATATTGTAAGGAAATGGACTCACTAGTAGGGTCTGAGTAAACACTTACAATGAAGAAAACGAAAGGTTAAGAAACAACAATATGGAAAATTTGGTATAAAAATGTTAAGAATATAAGAGCTTTCAGCTAAAAGATGGAAAATAAGACAAAATGAAGCAGAAGTAGCAAATAGTTAAAGAACCAGAAGGGGAAGTTGAGGGAAGTCAGGGGGTGGGGGGAGTTTTGTTTTATTGTATTTTCTTACATACGATAAATGTGTTGAATCTTAAATTGTAAAACGTAAGAAGAATTTATTTTAAAAAAACAAGAACAAATGAACACCTCCAGCAACGCCCCTTACCTAAGATGGTTTCGTCCGTCCCAAAATGAGCCCGGTAGAAGAGGACCATTTCCAGCCAGTAGAAGTGGTAGACGAGGGTCAGGAGGACCACCAGGACGATGGTGGCCCCCAAGCCGCAGACCAGCTCCACCGTGTACCTGGGCACAGGGACTGTGGGGGTCAGGGGAAGAGGAAGGGGGGGCATTCGCTGTGGATTATCATCATCATCATCATCATAATTCATTATCATTAGATTTATTTCTAGCCCGCCCTTTCCCCAGACCACGTCTCAAGGAGGCTTATATAAAACAAAGGGACAAAATAAATATGGGGTTGGGGTGGAGAGACCATTGTTAAAAGGTAGCCTAGACTCTAAGGCAGTACGACTCATGCAACACGTTGGAGACTAATATACACACAATATTTACCAAAATAATTATACATTCTTTATCAATCTTCTGAGAAAAATGCAAAACCTTGTGCAAAGCCACAGAGACGTACGACCTATCCAACCTAAGATGAACTTACAGGTGAAACTCGGAAAATTAGAATATCGTGGAAAAGTTCATTTATTTCAGTAATTCAACTTAAAAGGTGAAACTAATATATGAGATAGACTCATGACATGCAAAGCGAGAAATGTCAAGCCTTTATTTGTTATAATTGTGATGATCATGGCGTACAGCTGATGAAAGCCCGAAATTAGCAATCTCAGAAAATTAGAATATTAAATGAAATCAGCAAAACAAGGATTGCAAATAGAGCAATACTGGACCTCTGGGAAGTAGAAGCATGCATATGTTCTCAGTACTTGGTTTGGGCCCCTTTTGCATCAATTACTGCCTCAATGTGGTGTGGCATGGATGCTATCAGCCTGTGGCACTGCTGAGGTGTTATGGAAGACCAGGATGCTTCAATAGCAGCCTTCAACTCTTCTGCATTGCTCGGTCTCATGTCTCTCATCTTTCTCTTGGCAATGCCCCATAGATTCTCTATGGGGTTCAGGTCAGGTGAGTTTGCTGGCCAATCAAGCACAGTAATCCCATGGGCATTGAACCAGGTTTTGGTACTTTTGGCAGTGTGGGCAGGTGCCAAAGTCCTGCTGGAAAATGAAGTCAGCATCCCCATAAAGCCCGTCTGCACTCCAAAATCTCCTGGTAGACGGCTGCGTTGACCCTGGACTTAATGAAGCACAGTGGACCGACACCAGCTGATGACATGGCTCCCCAAATCTCTTTTCTGATGAGAGCAGCTTTTGCATCTCATTTGGAAACCAAGGACCCAGAGTCTGGAGGAAGACTGGGGAGGCACACAATGCCAGATGCTTGAAGTCCAGTGTGAAGTTTCCACAGTCTGTGTTGATTTGGGGAGCCATGTCATCAGCTGGTGTTGGTCTTGACATATCTCGCTTTGCATGTCATGTGTCTGTCTCATATATTGTTGTTGTTGTTTAGTCGTTTAGTCATGTCCGACTCTTCATGACCCGATGGACCAGAGCATGCCAGGCACTCCTGTCTTCCACTGCCTCCCGCAGTTTGGTCAGACTCATGCTGGTAGCTTTGAGAACACTGTCCAACCATCTCGTCCTCTGTCGTCCCCTTCTCCTCGTGCCCTCCATCTTTCCCAGCATCAGGGTCTTTTCCAGGGAGTCTTCTCTTCTCCTGAGGTGGCCAAAGTCTTGGAGCCTCAGCTTCAGGATCTGTCCTTCCAGTGAGCACTCAGGGCTGATTTCCTTCCGAATGGAGAGGTTTGATCTTCTTGCAGTCTATGGGACTCTCAAGAGTCTCCTCCAGCACCATAATTCAAAAGCATTGATTCTTCAGTGATCAGCCTTCTTTATGGTCCAGCTCTCACTTCCATACATCACTACTGGGAAAACCATGGCTTTAACTATATGGAGCTTAGTTGGTAAGGTGATGTCTCTGCTTTTTAAAATGCTGTCTAGGTTTGCCATCATCTTTCTCCCAAGGAGCAGTCGTCCTTTAATTTTGTGGCTGCTGTCACCATCTGCAGTGATCTTGGAGCCCAAGGAAGTAAAATCTCTCACTGCCTCCATTTCTTCCCCTTCTATTTGCCAGGAGGTGATCTCATATATTAGTTTCACCTTTTAAGCTGAATTACTGAAATAAATGAACTTTTCCACGATATTCTAATTTTCAGAGCTTCACCTGTATAATGTCTGGTTTCAATGGATTCTCTGTGGCTTTGCACAAGATCTTGTATTTTTCTCAGAAGATTGATAAAGAACGTATAATTATTTTGGTAATTATTGTGTGTATATTAGTCGCCAACGTGTTGCATGAGTCGTACTAATTCTATCAGCTGCACAGGTTGCATTTTTCTACACTCTAAGGCAGGCATGACCAAAGTCCGTTTCAGGGTCCTAATCCGGCCTGCAGTTCGGTTTAATCCAGCCCATGTGGCAGTTCATTTCCTGGGGTAAAATCCCCCCCAAATCACAACAACTTCAATCCTAAAAAAAGGCAATCAACTTTGGTCGGCCCTCACGGCCTTTCACTTCATCAAACATGGCCCTCTTTGAAAAAAGTTTGGACACCACTGCTCTAAGGGAATTCTTTTTTGGCCAAGTAATTTTTATTGAATTTCAAGGTTTTTTTAAAAAACAAATGAACATCAAATTTAAGGCACAATCTAAAAGATGACTTCCCAACCTTCTTCTGTGGTGCTGTTACCCCCATTTTAGCCCCCGCCCCATTCACTTGCTAGAAATAAGCAAACACCCTTTTTCAGATTTCAGCGATGGGCCTTTTTAGTTTGCTAGCTACTGGTTTTTCTCGTGTTCTCTGCAAGACTGAGAATGTGGATGTTTCCACTGGTTTGTGTTAGGTTGTGTGTAGTTACCCTTCTATTCTGCTTTATACTTTTATCTCCTCCACAATCCTTTCACTCCTATTTTATTTTGTTTTCCATCCACTCCCAAAAATTTAAACTATATATATATATATATATATAAAACCACAGACACAAGCTATTAAAATGGAGGTCATAAAAACAGCGCGGTGCTGTTGAAAGCCAGTTCTGATGGGATAAAAGAGTCTTTGCTGGAAGGAAGAGGAATCAAGGAGGGAAACAGGGGAGGAGCCTGTCTGGCTCCTCTAGGGAGGGAGCTCCCACATCTGGGAGCAGCCACTGAGAAGGCCCTTACCTTTCATCTTCACCATGGCCTCCTGGTGAACGGTCCCCTTCAGGTTGTGCGCCCAGCAGGTGTAGTTTCGCTTCAGGTCTCTCTCCGTGACCTTGGGCACGACCAGAGTCTTCACAATGGTCATCTCACCAAGGCTGGAGGGGATCTCCCTGGGGAAAGGGGAAAGAAGAAGAGAGGTCTGAGCTCAGAAGCTCTCTGAGATGCCAAGGGACTATCAGTATGCCTTTGAGCCGATGCCAACGCCCGGGCTCAACAACTGCTTCTGTAGCCTTATTAGACTTTACCGACTGGTGGGGTCTGTGTTGCTCCTGGAAGGGAGAAAGGAAGCCAAATGACAGCGAGGTTGATGTAGAGAAAGAGTTTATTCTGCTCTCTGGATAGCAGAAGGCACTTGCGTGGTCAGTTCACAGAAAGTCCAAATAAATGATAAATTTCATGCAGTATATATATCCTCCAGGTACCCTCTCCCCTCTATTCCCAGGAATCCAACCACGTCAGCTCATACACGCAAGTTGACATCCATGACCATAAACAGATATTCCTGTTTCAGTACTCTTGACCTGAAAGGTTGTTTCTGTCCCTATACTCTTATCTTGGGGCAAGAAGGTCACCATCTCTAAGAGCACTCCTGGCGCCGTTCCCGGGTCTCTTGTCAGACGTGACAAGGTCTGTGCGTCAGTGTGGTCAGGATGTAAGATAAGACCCAGATGTGCCATCCCTGCTCCACTCGGAACTGACAAGGCCATCCGTCATTACCAGCCTTCATGGACTGATAAGGGAGAGGTCTTTGTTTATACAGCTGGGTTTGTGCTACACAGCTCAGGCTAATGGATTTTAGCTAATGGATTCTTTGAAGAAGGAAAAATGGGGATTTGGGGGGCCCATTTCAGCCCCTGCACAGTCAGTTTTAGATTTGGGAAACCCATTCCTTCAGTTCTGCCCCGACTGGGCTAGGCGACTGGAGCACTTCCAGAAACCTTGCGCTCCTGGAAAGCAGGTCTAAGTGCACTGGACCCACAACTGTCCATTGTGAGCACCAACCTCAGCAGAGTATGAACAACACGGAAGAAAACTGTGAAGCATAACTTCTGCTTATTTCTAACAGCTACTGCAAACTAAACACTAAAGAGGTACTGGCTTGCATGAGGGTTACAGCTCTCACTCAGCCATCTAATCACTACATAGATAACACACAGACTCCACACAGAGTCAGGCAGGAGCGGAAAAAGCGAAGAACAGTCTCTGCCCCCTCCTTTCTGAAAACATCAGGAGATTCTTGCAATGGGAAGGGGTGAAAATATCCACAGGAACCACCATCCCTAAGGGAATAACCCCAGAAGAGCTTGTTGGAGGAAGTCAAAGGGGTGTTAGCAATTTCACTCCTCTGACGCTGCATTTGCGATTGGTGCAAATCACATGCCTGTGTGAGAAACAGAAGACAGTCTTATCTCTTCCGCTGTATGTACTTTATACAGTGGTACCTCGGGCTACAGACACTTCAGGTTACAGACTCTGCTAACCCAGAAATAGTACCTCGGGTTAAGAACTTTGCTTCAGGATGAGAACAGAAATCGTGCAGCGGCAGCAGGAGGCCCCATTAGCTAAAGTGGTGCTTCAGATTAAGAACAGTTTCAGGTTAAGAGCGGACCTCCAGAACGTATTAAGTTCTTAACCCGAGATAGCACTGTAATGTACTTTCACTCTTACTTGTGCCTGTTGTTCTCTCAGAGCTGGAGAGAATGGAAGATGAAGAAGAAGAAGAAGAAGAAGAAGAAGAAGAAGAAGAAGAAGAAGAAGAAGAAGAAGAGGAGGAGGAGGAGGAGGAGGAGGAGGAGGAGGAGGAGGAGGAGGAGGAGAGTTTGGATTTGATATCCCGCTTTATCACTACCCGAAGGAGTCTCAAAGCGGCTAACATTCTCCTTTCCCTTCCTCCCCCACAACAAACACTCTGTGAGGTGAGTGGGGCTGAGAGACTTCAGAGAAGTGGGACCGGCCCAAGGTCACCCAGCAGCTGCATGTGGAGGAGTGGAGACGCGAACCCAGTTCACCAGATTATGAGTCCACCGCTCTGAACCACTACACCACACTGGCTCTCTACTTTTGCTTTTGTCTGTACATAGTGTGTAAATAAATAGTAGATTAGCTCTGCAATGTCTCACCTTCTTGCTGTGTTCTGCCAGAAGCTTAGTGTGCACATATCATTAGGATGTATGTTGCTAGAAGCGCACCGGAAGAGAAGGGAGATGCCTTCTCCAGAGCTGCGTGTACCAGAAGATGCTCAGAGTTCCGGCGGCTTGCAGGCACCCCTAGGGCATTTTCCAACAAGGGGGACCATCTGGTCCAGCATCCTGTTCCCAGGGGAGCCAAGAAGATGCCCCAGTGGGAAGCTGCAAGTAGGAAACCCGGCACAAGAGCCCTTTCCAGAGAAACGCCAGCCCTTCTCCGTGCAGTGCATGGTTAATCTGTGGAACTCCCTCCCACCGGAGAAAGCGGTGGCCGCCAATTTGGATGGCTTTAAAAGAGGATTAGACAAATTCATGGAGGAGGAGAGGGGTTATGGGTGGTGAGTAGCCAAGATGGCTCTGCTCTGCCTTTACAGTCGCAAGCAGCAACACTTCTGAATCCCAGTTTCCGGAAACCTCAGGAGGGGAGAGGGCTCTGGGGCCTGAATCCTGTTGGGGGGGGGTTCCCACTGGGGGTGTCTATTCAGACCAGGACTAGATGGGCCATGGGCCTGATCCAGAAGGACTCTCCTTATGTTCTCATGCTTGTTATGTTCTTTGCATATGCCATAATTGTGATTTTCTGATAATTTCTCTCCGCCTTTTGAAACGAGCAAGAACAGGAAAAGGCACACACTAAAATTAATCTGCAACTCCAGATGGGAATCACCAGATGTGACGATCACACATGTGGGTGTTTCACTGCACATAGGGATGGACAGGAATCTATTTTCATTCCTCTTTTTCCATTCCATTCCTCACATCTTCATGTTGGCTTGCAATTATTTTGCTTTTGTTTTTTTTAAAAAAAGACCAGACTAAAGTTCAACGCATTTTAGTGGACATTGCTCCAAACATCACCATCATTATTAGCAGTATATTATTATTATTATTAGTAGTAGTAGTAGTAGTATTGGCATGGTGCATTCGCTTACCTATGAATTTTTATACAAACGCTTTTCCTCCTAACACACACATTTGTAGATTTATTTCTAGTCGGTGTACTGCATCACAAAATTCAGAGTAGTGTGAATTGCGGGGTGGGGGCTGAGAAAAGGATGGGATATACCGTATTTTTTCACCCCATAAGACGCACTTCCCCCCTCCTAAAAAGTAAGGGGAAATGTGTATGCGTCTTATGGAGCGAATGCAGGCGGGAGACTCTGCTCAGCGCTCCCTTTAAAGAGCCGTGTGGAGCGTGTGTGTGGCTCTTCAGGGCTTTTCCCCAAGGAGGGAGAAGGGCTGCCCTTCTCCCTCCTCGGGGAAAAGACCCCAAGAGACGCACACCCATTCTGCTGAGGAGATTTCACCCCTCCCTTATCCAAGATCCTGCTGATGTTCTCTGCTGATTCTTCAGAGAGGAGGGGCGGTTTCTGCTCTCTACTTATTCTGCTCCAGCCTCACATCAAAGTGTCGGAGAGAGAGAGAGACTGAGTGTTAGAGAGAGATTGTGTGTATAGATAAAGTTGCTGCTAAGAGCAGCTGCAGACACTCAGTGCAGTTCAGCATTTCAGTTTAGACCTCATTTAGCTCTGTATATAGTTGTGTATAATAGTTGTAGATAGAATAAAGAAGATATTCTACAGAGCTGCTCTCCGAGTCGTTTATACTCTGCTGTACTCTGCTATACTCTGCTGTGTGACGACTGTCTTCTTGTGGAAGTGAATCCGGTGCTCTCAGCTCTAAGCTATGAGTCCACAGCACTTTGACCTGTTCCTGTGCTGAGGGTGGTCTCTGGCAGTGCTACGCAGCTCGCCTAGCCCAGTCGGGGCTGAGTGGATGAGTCCAGTTGGTGGCACTGGCTCAAGGGCGATACTGACATCCGCGTGCTCTTTAAAGGGAGCACGGCTGTCCATAAGCCAGGACAGCCAGCGGGATTGCTGCGCTGCGATCCTGCTGGCTGTCCTGGCTTCTGGGATTCAGAATTTTTTCCCCCTTGTTTTCTGCTTCCAAAAACTAGGGGTGTCTTATGGTCTGGGGTGTCTTATGGTCTGGTGCGCCTTATAGAGCGAAAAATACGGTAAATGAAACAAACAAACAGATGGACCTGTGATCAGACTCTGTCTATGGGAACTTCATATTTATCCATGGAGGTTTTCACCCCGCCCTGCAATCAATTTCTTAGACTTTTCTCAAATGGGAACAAAAAGGGGTCACTGGGTTGCTGCTGCTTTTATTTTGATAATGGTTTTATATTCTGATTTTATCCTGTGAACTGCCCTGAAGCCTGCAGGTATAGGGCAGTATAGAAATACAATTCATAGTAATAATAAATACAATTAAATAGCAACACACACACACAAGTACTGAAAGAAGCGAGGTCTTTAAGATGCAGCTGAGGGAAGGTGGGGGTCTTCCTATACAGCCCCTCTTTTATAGCAAGTCACTGATATTTGCCCAAGCCCCCCCCCTCCACCACCCACTGTACAAACGTCTCCATTGTGCTTCCTCCAGCCCCTGGATTTCCATCTCCCCCTTCGCCCTGGACTAAACTGCCTCCCCATTTCAGACAACGGGGAAATCCTTTGCGCTTACGTCAGTGTGATGTTGAGCTTCAGGTCAGCAACGTCCTCTGGGCTCTTCCCGTCCACCATCCACCAGACCTCTTGCGGAGAGTCCTTCAGGAACGTGAACTGGACCTCGCAACGGATCTCGAGCGCTTCTCCTGGCATGCGCAAGGTTAAGAACAACAATGTTCAATGCAATAATAGGAAGAGCATTCAGTAGCAGACAATAGGGCTGTGTGCGTCCTTTCTGGACAAACCCCAAGTCCCAAATTGGACTGGGCCAATGATCTGGGCGGATTTTTCTGCCTCAGGGTAGGGGCAGACCTGGGTTGCCCTAGATCAGGGCTCAGCAACCTTTTGCAGCCATAGGCCAGTCCACCATCCCTCAGACCTTGTGGGGAGCCGAACTATATTTTTTGGGGGGGAAATGAACTAATTCCTATGCCCCACAAATAACCCAGAGATGCATTTTGTCACCTATGAATAAGACTGTTGTGTCTTCATTCTTTTAGGAGGGATCAAAGGGGTCTTACCAGGGATAGTAGAACATATCCCAATCTGGGCAAGCCAGACTGAATTACTTATTATCTTAAGAGAGTCTAACGAGTCTGCAACCAGCTTCCTGCTGTGTAATAGGGGGATGCACTCTGCTATATGAAGACGCTTGCTAGTGCAAGTTAGGAAGGAATAGTAATCAATAGAGCCTCTCCTGTTACCCACAACATCCCCACACTTTTAGGGAGCAGAAACGAGCCCACCGTATAAAGGTAACATTTAGATTTGTTGCTCCATTGCACCCGTGGTTCCAACATTGCAAGGGGGCTGGACTCCAGGACCCTCAGGGGTCCCATCTGGACTAAGGATTCTGAGCTTCTGTGCTCTGATTCGATATATGATGTCCAGTCACAGAACATTTCAGGATTTGGGCCTCTGCCATTGGCCCCATTGAACTCTTGAGTCCCGATTCGCAGATTGGAAGTTTAGACAGCCAATCACGTTGGGAGTGGGAGTGGTCCAGGCTTTCAGGAGTGTATATAAGCTAGTGATGGCCAAACTTGGTCCTCCAGCTGTTTTGGGACTACAATTCCCATCATCCCTGACTACTGGTCCTGTTAGCTAGGGATGATGGGAGTTGTAGTCCCAAAACAGCTGGAGGGCCAAGTAGGGCCATCACTGATATAAGCAGTTGCTCTGCCCGTTTCCCAGTTATGTAGTTAAATAAAGGTTCTTGCTGTTATCGCTGTGTCTTGCCTCGTGGGAACCCACCTACACCTCACTGGCGACGAAGGTGGGATGCTAGCCTAGGTTATCTCCCACTTGGACGACTGCAATGCGCTCTACGTGGGGCCACCTTTGAAGGTGACTCGGAAACTGCAATTACAGTGGTACCTTGGGTTACATTCGCTTCAGGTTACATACGCTTCAGGTTACAGACTCCGCTAACCCAGAAATAGTACCTCGGGTTAAGAACTTTGCTTCAGGAGGAAAACAGAAACCGTGCTCCGGCGGCGCTGCAGCAGCGTGAGGCCCCATTAGCTCAAGTGTTGCTTCAAGTTAAGAACAGTTTCAGGTTAAGAACAGACCTCTGGAACAAATTAAGTACTTAACCCAAGGTACCATGTAATCCAGAATGCGGCAGCTAGACTGGTGACTAAGAGTGGCCGCCGAGACCATATAACACCGGTCTTGAAAGACCTACATTGGCTCCCAGTACATTTCCGGCCACAATTCCAAGTGTTGGTGCTGACCTTGAAAGCCCTAAACGGCCTCGGCCCAGTATACCTGAAGGAGCGTCTCCACCCCAATCTTTCAGCCCGGACACTGAGATCCAGCACCGAGGGCCTTCTGGCGAGAAGTGAGGTTACAGGGAACCAGGCTGGGGGCCTTCAGTAGTGGCACCTACCCTGTGGAACGCCCTCCCAGCAGATGTCAAGGCAATAAACAACTATTTTACTTTTAAAAGACAACTGAAGGCGGCCCTGTTTAGGGAAGTTTTTAATGTCTGGTGCTGTATTGTTTTTAATATTCAGTTGGAAGCTGCCCAGAGTGGCTGGGAAACCCAGCCAGATGGGTGGGGTATAAATAAATTATTATTATTATTATTATTATTATTATTATTATTATTATTATTATGCAGCACCAGCTAGCTTCCACAAGCTGAAATCACAGCTGGGGAACCATCGCCTCAGCTGAGATGAAATCACTGACTGCAGCCACAAGGCAGATCACACAGAGTGAATGTCATGGCCACCCAGAGCCACATTGAGGAGTTTGACACCATGGGACCACACCACCCGACTGGACTTCTTCCTCCAATAAGGTGACTCCACCTTCACTTCACCTTCCACTCAGCAGAGTGGAATCAACTGTAGAATCATTTTGCGATTCTAATGCCTGACTCCGTCCAAGGAAGCTTCCTAAGCTGCGCAGTCAAGCCAGAAGCGATTTTAAACCTTCTCCGCAGTCAACGCCTTGTTTCAAACATACAGAAGGCACACATTTCAACTGGCAGATTTCAAACTGAGAGGACGGGCAGCTGCTGGCAGACCTTACCTGGTGTGAGTTCATAACCGACTTGCTTATTTGGAGAGATGATCGTCGGAACCGTTGCCTTGTCTGGAGGCCCTGCCAACAGAATAGGATCATGATTATTTACTAGTCCTAGGGAAGGTTACGGCATCAAAACACAATATTAAAAATAAATAAAGCAAACAAATGGTAGGTCCTGAAAACATGCAGCTCCCATGCCAGAAGCATAGCTGTCAACTTACAGATTTGAAATTAAGGGACCAGCAGCCTCGAAAATAAGGGATCAGCAGCCAAAATAAGGGATTTTCCTAGCACAGGTATGTTCAACTTCTGAGCCCAGCCAGCAGCCAAACGAAGCCTCAAGCAGTGGTCCCCACAGCGCAGCAACCCGGCAAAGGGGATGCAGCAAGGGAAACCACCGTCACCTCTCTGCTGGGAAGCACTGAGCAAAGGTGAGTCCCCAGGCAACGCGGCTGATTTGATCGGCGCAAGGCATGCAAGCTCCACCCCCCAGTCGTTCTTAGACTCCTTATTGGGTGAGCAACGCAGCCAAGCAACACAGTTGGAGCCTCCCTCCTCCCTGGCCAGCAGGGAGGGAGGGAGAGGAGCTGCTTCCTTTGAAACCCGGGAAATTTAAGGGACATCATCAATAAGGGACAGCAGCGGGACACGGCGCTGGGATAAGGGACTTTCCCGCCAAATAAGCGACAGTGGACAGCTATGGTCAGAAGTGAGGTCTTCAGCATCTTCTGGAAGCTGTGTACTGAAGGCGACTGTGGAGAGGAAGTCCCACAGATTTGGGGCTGCCACAGAGAAAGCCCTCTCCCCTGGGTCATCTTCACCCCAAACCTCTGAGGGCTACCAAGAGGGCCCCTTCCATCAATCTCATCAGCATCCAAGAGGGTCCGTAGGGAAAAAGGCAGCCTCTCAAGTGTTTGGGGCCTGATTCATAGAATGGGATGGAACGAAGGGGAAAGTTTGTTTGGAATGGGTTTCTTCACGGGAAAATGAAAATTTACTTCTTGAGTTTCTGCAGACCTTGAAGGAGCCGCTTGGAGCAAAGGCTGGATTCTGTGCCCCAAGGGAACAATCGCTAGGCCCTCCAGCCTCGAGCCTCAGTGCTGTCTCTGAGATACACTCAGGCATCAGCCCAACATGAATGGCTCTGGCAGGCAGAAACTCAGAAAACACGTGTGCCTTTAAGAACTGCCTGAGACAGGCTCACATCTCTCAGGATCCTGCAACATCTGAATGAACATTCTGAGGGCAAAAACTGCTCCACAGTGGAATGGATTCCCTTGGAAGGAGGTCAACTCTCCTTCTGTGGAGGCTGTTGAGCAGAGGTTGGATTCTTCAGCTGAGATTCCTGAACTGCAGGGAGTTTAACTAGCATATTTTTTGCTCCGTAAGATGCACCTGACCATAAGATGCACCTAGTTTTTAGAGGAAGAAAGCAAGAAAAAAGTTCCCTGTCCCAATTTGACAGAGCGCGCAAGGGAGAAAGATCCCCCTCCGCGCTGGCTCCTGGCTGCTCTCATGCAAGTCACAGAGCCCCTTGGACGCAGGGAACTCTGAGGAGTGTTCTAAAGCCCTCTTCCCCTGCCTCTCCTCTCCCCACCCCCTCGCACGGGCGGGGGATGCTTGCACGAGCGACGTGCCAGGCCCTGTTGCTCCAGGAACCAAGGTCCCCAGCTCCGCCACTGCCAGGGACCACACATTTGCTCCATAAGACGCACAGAGATTTCCCCTTACTTTTTAGGAGGAAAAACGTGCGTCTTATGGAGCGAAAAATACGGTAGGTGTCCCTTGGCAGGGGCATAGGAAGGGGGGTGGGGGTGGGGTGTCCCGGGTGGCATCCATGAGGGGTGACAAAATCCCTTTTGGGTGCTGATCACCATGCCGATCGCCCCCCTGGACGCCGATCGTCATACCAATCACCCTGATGGGTGCCAATTACCACGCCAATTGCCCCCAATGGGCACCAATCGCCCCCCGGGTGCCCCGCATGTGCGCTGCTCCAGGGGCCCGAGCGGCTAGCTCCACCGCTGTCCCTCGGGTTCCTTCCAAGTCTACAATTCTATGAAATATCCAACTATCTCGTCAGCGCAAGGATTTGCAGATGCGCATGGGAACCTCCCCTCCTCTCCCCACCATGCACCCCTCCCAAATCTCTTCTGGGGGTTCCCTGAACCCTCCAGGGCAGATCTGGGAAGCAGGAGGAAAGTGCTTAAATTCCTGCAGTGGTGGAAGAAGTTAGTGCCGCACTAGATATAGCCCATAATGCTTTCCCTCGGTTATCATGGAAGTTTTTGAACCTGGCCCGGCTCACTCTCCAAAAATTGCAACCTCTGCAAAGCGCAGGTGTTTTTAAGCATCCTGTCATGCTTCAGGGCTTGGATGAAGCAGATATTTGTAATGACACGGTTTTGACAAGCCTGCTCTCCTCGTGACAGGCAGCTGCACAGAGCAAAGGGCTCTTGAGCTCAGGGGGCAGCGGAGGAGGGAGAAGGTGCTTCCAAGAGGACACCAGGACACAAATCCCACCCCAGCAGCTCAAAATGTGTGTTATTTTCTTAGGAAACCTTTTTTTTTAAAGCAATGCTTTCTGCTTTTGTCTTGTTTTTCCAAAAGCCATTTTCAAGGTGCCCTGAAAGAACCTCTTACAAGAAATCTCAGGGCAACCACAACACCTCTTATTTGTTCTTGCCAGTGACAGTATTTATTCAGATAGTGGTCTCACTGGGTCTGTTGCTTTAGAATCACAGAATTATAGAGCTGGAAGGGACCCATCTAGACCAACCCCCTGCAATGCAGCAGTCACAACGAAAGAGTCCCTGACATATGGCCATCCCACCTCTGCTTAAAAACTTCCAGTGAATGAGAGTCCACAACTTCCTGAGGGAGTTTGTTCCATTGTCAACCAGCTCTTACCACCAGAAAGTTCTTCCCGATGTTCAGCTGGACTCTCCTTTCTTGTAACCTGAAGTCATGGGTTCAAGGCCTCCTCTCCAGAGCAGGAGAAAACAAGCTTGCTCCATCTTCCCTGGGAGAGTTCTTTAGCTACATCTCCTGTGTATCTCCTCTTCTCCAGGTGAAACATGCCCAGCTCCTTCAACCATTCCTCATCAGGCTTGGTTTCCAGACCATTAATCATCTCAGTTGCCTTCCTTTGCACGCATTTCAGCTTGTCAACATCTTTCTTACATTGTGGCACCCAGAACTGGACACTGGACTCCAGGTGTGGTCTGACCAAGGCAGAATAGAGCGGGACTAGGACTTCCCTTGATCTGGGGGGGTCCCTATCCTGAGGAATTTACAATCTAGGTTTAGCTATGGGATGGGTAGGTGCAAAACAAGTCAGTTCCCAAAGGCCTGTCAGAAGGGAGGACGGCAGGGAGGGAACCAGCCTAACTAAGGTCCAGTGCCAGGGCCTTCTGGCGGTTCCCTCGCTGCGAGAAGCCAAGTTACAGTGAACCAGGCAGAGAGCCTTCTTGGTAGTGGCGCCCGCCCTTTGAAACGCCCTACCACCAGATGTCAAAGAGAAAAACAACTACTGGATTTTTAGAAGACATCTGAAGGCAGCCCTGTTCAGGGAAGCTTTTAAAGTTTAATAGGTTATTGTATTTTAATATTCCATTGGGAGCCGCCCAGAGTGGCTGGAGAAACCCAGCCAGATGGGTGGGGTATAAATAAAATTATTATTATTATTATTATTATTATTATTATTATTATTATTATTATTATTATTACTACTACTACTACTACTACTACTACTACTAAGAAGCCCTGTATTGACATGTATTTTAAAATGAAAGGCATAAGACTAGAATATGGTGACACCAGACTTATTATTATTATTATTAACTTCCCTAGGCAGGAAGTTCCAAAGTTGCCTAGGAGCTGCCACCACCAAGAAGGCCCTCTCACCATGTTCTCACCAACCATCCCTGTGAGGGTGGCAGGGCTGAGAGAAGGGGCTCCCCCCGAAGATCTCAGAGCCCAGGCAGGTTCATATGGGGAAATGTGATAGCTTGGGCCTGAGTCACCAGGGCTTTATGAGCTGGAAACCAGACACACATCAATAATAACTCAGTTGACGTCGTGGCTCCCCTTGTCCCTCGATTCTCCTTACCTACCACCTTGACCCTCAAAGTCCGTGTGAGGTTGAAATTCCGGCCGTTCTCCTTGTAGCTCACGACACAGGTGTAGTCGGCCTGGTACGCCTCGCGGACGAAGCCAAAGGTCAGGTTGACGCCGCTGGGGTAGCGCTCGTTGAAATTATCCATGAGTTTGCAGTTCTGCAGGAAAGGGGGATAACGCACATTCACTCACATCCTCTGCATGCAGAAGAGGCACATCTGCTAAGCACAGAAGATGGACATCCTCCGAGAAGAGGAA
This sequence comes from Podarcis melisellensis, assembly GCF_964234715.1. Taxonomy (NCBI): domain Eukaryota; kingdom Metazoa; phylum Chordata; class Lepidosauria; order Squamata; family Lacertidae; genus Podarcis; species Podarcis melisellensis. Next base: position 1,684,504 of record NC_138537.1, read on the forward strand.
GGTTGGAACCAAGGACCCGGAAGCAGCACTCGCTCAACACCAGGCAGCCCCTAGCCGGAAACTCACAATTTCAGAAGCTGTCATCTCCATTTGTAACATTTTGCCACCAAAACTACGAAAACTAAGAATATAAGAAGAGTGTGACGGATCAGGTCCATCTAGTTCAACATCCTTTCCTGATGTTACCCAACCAGATGTTTGACCAAACTGCGGGAGGCAGTGGAAGACAGGAGTGCCTGGCGTGCTCTGGTCCAGGGGGTCACGAAGAGGCGGACACGGCTAAACGACAACCAACAATTCAGACACAGCAAGATTGGGACTAGATGGGCCATGGGCCTGATCCAGCAGGACTCTTCTTATGTTCTCATGCTTGCTATGTTCTTTGCATACTCTGTAATTGTGATTTCCTGAGAATTTCTCTCCGCCTTTTGAAATGAGCAAGAACAGGAAAAGGCACACACTAAAATTAATCTGCAACTCCAGATGGGAATCACCAGATGTGACGATCACACATGTGGGTGTTTCACTGCACATAGGGATGGACAGGAATCTATTTTCATCCCTCTTCTTCCAGTCTTAGATTCCGTTCTTCACATCTTCACGTTGCAATTTTTTTTTGCAATTAGAAAAAAATAAAAGACCTTACTAAAGTTTTAGTGGACATTGCTCTAAACATGTGGGGGGTTTTTTGGCAAGCAGTATAATGCATTTTGGCATACATGCACTTCCATATAATTTTGCATACACACCCTTCCCCCCCCCCCCCAACAAAAACCTTTTAAAATATATTTCTGGTTGGAGCACTGCATTGCAAAGTTCAGAGAACTGTGAAGACCTGTGGAGGCAGAACAAATCCATCAGGGCCAGTAGGCTTCAATAACATTAGACTCATCCACAAATTTGTCAAATCCTCTTTCAAAGACATTTTTGTTGGTCGTCAACACTGCGTTCCTGCAGGATGGAGTTCCACAGTTTAACTGCACACTCTGTGAAGGATTTTCTTTCCTCTTCTCTGAGTCTTCTGAGGTTCATTGCACGTCGAGGAGTTCTAGTGTTAAGGGACTAGAGAAGAGAAAGCGTCACTTGTCAAGGTGCCCAACATATTCTCAAATGGCACAATGGCAGGGAGGCAGAAACAGAGTTGCTGTGCGGTAAAAATCTGAGGCTTCTGAGTTTGGCAGCTGAGCTAAGCCACTTCCTTCATGTGCCATACCTCTTTTTATGGTTCCTTTGAAGGGAGTCAAGAAGGGAGGAAGGGAATAGCTCAGGTGAACCATCTTCCCAATCACAGAAGGTTGGCAATCCACAATTTTGCAGCAATTATTCCTCTGTGGCCCCTTTCCAGATCACGTCCACCTCCACATGGCAAGGGGAGACAGTGGCAATATACCATTTCTGACGAAGTCTTATTAGCGGGGACGAGCAATCTACCATCTGCAAAAAAAATATTTCCAGAGAGGGTTCGGTTTCATTTTGCTAATTGACGGTCGGGATCTGAATTTTAATGGACCAGCTTCTGCGGCCAAATAAAGGCGATTGCTCTTAGCCCAGAAGAAAAGGGGTATTGATCAAAGGGACAGGAGTCTTCCAGCTCCGCTGCTGGAGCCATGAATTGCATTTCCACAGAGAGGGCATCTGAGTGTGAAGAGTATTTGGTCTCAGGGAGGTGGTGGGGGTGGGGAGAATGCCCTCCCCTCAGAAGCTGACCCACAGAGCGAAGGGTGAGCAAAGCTCTCAATTCGCCAGGATTCAAAACTGCATCTAACAAAATCCCACCTGCAGAATTCTGAAACATAAGTGGCTTCTGCACCTGATCCTCATTTAAGAATATTTTTTCTCCTTTTTTTTTCATGCTTTAATCCACTTCTGCTACTCAATGAGATACAGACAAGGGCCGTTTTGGAATAGATAAGGGAACTGTAGAATTGCATGCAGTTTTGAACCCCTCCCAAACTCCAGAGTGGATTGCAAAACCTGGAACGTATTTCGTGATCCACAGAGGTCATTAGAGAGCCCCTAAAATAGGATACAAAGTGGGGGGGTCTCTGGAAGTAGCAGGGGGAGAAAAGCACATCACCTGCTTCTTGCCTTGCAGAACTGCTGGGAGACAAAGGGGTTGTGGCCCCTTCCAAGTGCATGAATGGCTTACTTGCAACTGACCAGGCGAGAGCCTGGAGCGAAACACATTCCTCGCTTTGCATTTGAAGTTTTACTGCTCTTATCACTTTCAAAGCAATTTCCTTGGGTCAGACATGTTTGTATGTAGGATTCCGAGTTGTCACAAGATATCCAATTATGAGTAAACGCCTGGGATCACAGGATCAAGTCCCTCAATTTTGTTCACTCAATTAGACGAAATAGTTTTAATTGGATTTTAAACAAATGTGCCATTAATTATTACTGCTTTGAGTTTTGTTGGGTTACTGTCTTCCTTAGTGGGTTGTGAAAACCACTATTCTGAAAAATACTCAATCCATAGAGCATGAGACTCAATCTCAGGGTTGTGGATTCAGATCCCACACTGGGCTAAAGGATTCCTCCCTTGCAGGGAGTTGAACTAGATGACTCTTGTGGTCTCTGCCAACACTATAAGAATTTTATGATTCTTACAGGGTCAGGGGCTCTGGGAATGAGTTTATGTAACCAAGGGGGCAGCAGCCAAAAACAGTTTGGGAACCACTGACGAAGAGCAAAACTGAAAAATGGCTTTTAGCAGGACTGTGAACAGCCCAGCAACATCACAAGTAACTTGAGCACGGCTTCAATTTCCTGTGACTGTGAGTTGGCATCTGTCTGTCTCGAGAGGCAACGAAGGAGTGAAGTCAAACCACTGGCAAACTGCAGCGTCTGCTGTGGCTGTAGAGACCGATATAGGAGAGACATGTTTTGTTACAGCTGGGGCAGAAGACATGCAGATATGCTGATGCAGATGACGTTTCTTCTCTCTGTGCTCCTCCCAATAGACATTCCTCCTCTGGTCACTGCTGCAGAGGAACAACCCGACTGTCTGTCTCCATGCACTGTGATTGTCTGCCAGAGAATTCCCACCTGGCAGGTTGATGCTTCCCACCTTCAGGTCATGTTTGTGGGCATGTTTCGTCCGCCAACGGGTCTGGTGCCGGGAGCCAGCTCCCCATAGAGGACGTCCTTGAGGATCTTGCCAACTTCCATTCTGTGGACGTGACCAAGTCAGAGAGACGTCGCTATGTAGGGACACAAGTGGTGCTGTGGTCTAAACCACTGAGCCTTTTGGGCTTGCAGATTGGAAGGTCGGTGGTTCAAATCCCCACAAAGAGGTGAGCTCCCGCTGCTCTGTCCCAGCTCCTGCCAACCTAGCAGTTCAAAAGCACACCAGTGCAAGTAGATAAATAGGTACCACTATGGCGGGAAGGTAGGCGTTTCTGTGCACTCTGGTTTCCATCACGGTGTCCTGTTGCACCAGAAGCGGTTTAGTCCTGCTGGCCACATGACCCGGAAAGGTGTCTGTGGACAAAGGCCAGCTCCCTTGGCCTGAAAGCGAGATGAGAGCCACAACCCCATAGTCGCCTTTGACTGGACTTAACCATCCAGGGGTCCTTTACCTTTACCTTACCTAGAGGTCACTGAGACAGAAGTGCAAGCATGCTGGGAATGTTTGTTTGGAATTCTGCCCTGCCATTGGATTCCCAAAATCCTCATGACACAGTCCATGTGGAAGGCATTGCGACGTCACTCCTGGAGGCTGTGAGTGGCCCATGACTCACTTCCATAAATCAGCATGCTCAACATGATAGACCTTCATCATGGTATTGGATGTTAGCATCACATTTTCCCAGACCCTTTTGCAGAAGCGAGCCATTGCTGCTGCAGCTGCCTTGCCAATTCGCTTGTGCAGAGCTTCATAAACTTGCAAATGCATACAACCAAAACCCTCTGCAAAATGAAGCCTCCAGCCCCGGGCTCCAGAGCTTACCATATACCACCAGACCTTTGGCTTGGTCCCGGCTGGATAAAACCCTTCCACATCTGGGCAGGTGAGGTTCTTGTTCGTGTAGTCCAGGTACATGAGGACTTCTTCCGGCCTGATGGCCTGACTGACGCAGGAACCGGGGTCTTTGTCAACGACTTCCAGCGGGAAAGCGACTTTGCTGCAGTAGGTGGTGTTTCTGCATGGAAAGGAGAAAAAATAGATTTCAAGGTTTTGACCACAAGGTTAAGAGGGAAGGTTCACACTCAAAATACAAAAAGACTCACCAGTCACCCGAATATCTTTCTTGCATGTAACTGTTGAACATTTTAATGTTTTATTGAAGTGGGAACTGTGAGGATGAGTGATGAGATAGAATTTTAAAAAACTGTAGCATTGGAAGAGACCCAAAGGGTCATTTGGTCCAACCTGTGGGGTGTGGTGGGTGCAAAGAGAGAAGGTGGTTGAAAGAATAATTCGTTAATTCCCAATTTGACTCATGAGAGCGTTCTTTCTGTTGGCAATTTTCTTTTTAGACCTATATTATAATTATATTTTATCCTGGCATTCTACCTTGATGTACTTTTCTCCTGCATGCCATTTGCTTTCACTTATTTTATGTGCATTTTTTTTCAGAGATTTATCACTGCAATTAAGTTGCTAAAAATGTATAGTTATGATTATTTGCAGCAGCAGCTGTACTGAATGTGGAATTTGTACTCATCACATACAGTGTGTGTGTGTGTATATATATATATATATATATGCTTTCGTAGATTTTCACGGGTACAGGAATGCAGGTTTTGGTGTCCTCGGGTGTCTTCCCGTGTAAAAGTTGGGGTGTCTAGGCGACGTTTCGACGAGGTCTCACTCGTCATCTTCAGGCTGGTGCTTTCGGCTTCTTGTTACTGGAACAGAGCAGGATCTCAGTGTTTGAGTTCCTATAAATACTGTTGAGGGGGTGTGGTGTATAGCCTCCAATGTTCTGGGCAGAGAGGAAGTTCCCAGGCTAGTGTGCCTTTTCTTCTTTTGTTCCTTAATTACTTGAGGGATATCTTGAGTGATTTCTTGAGTGATATCCTGAGTACCACTTAGGTGGGTCATTAGGTGTGGATTAGTTGCTAAAGTCTTTGTGTCTTGACCTCTTGAACTTTGTGAAGAGTTTTTCTGAGAAGATGGCTGTACTGCACTTAGTTGTGCTCTGGCTTGGCTTCGTGTATAGGGGCGAGCTGTGGTTTTGTGGCCTGTGTCAGCCAGATCTGTGTAGGGATTGCAGGGGGGTGCAGCATCCGGAGGTGCCACCATGGTTTGGCTACTGGATGGTGTCTGTAATTTATCTGTGGAGAGGGTCTGGGTTTGGGTCTGGTGTGGTTGATTGGTGATGGCGTTCTGTGTGCCTCTGGATCTGGTGTCAGTTTTTGTGGGGAGGGCTAATTTCCAGATGTCTGGCAAGCGGGATGTGTCGTCACGCTTGTTCATGTTGGTGAGAAAGCACTCACCAACCTGAGGAAAGACAACAACATAATCATTCTCCCAGCAGACAAAGGTAATGCCACTGTTGTGATGAACACATCGGACTACCAAGCAAAACTATCAAATCTACTCCAAGATCCTACCTACCAACCTATAAAAACAGATCCCACCACCTATCTGGAAAAAACCACCAAATCCAAAATAAAAGCCTCTCCTATCAGTGAAGAAATCCAGCTAAGAATCATCCCCAGAGAAAAATCATCCAGATGCCCCAAACTCTACGGCCTCCCCAAGATACACAAAGAAGGAACACCACTCAGACCAATAGTCAGCTCCATAGGCTCACCTCTACAAAATCTCGCTAAATTTCTCGCCAAGCAACTTCAGCCCTATGCAGAATCCATCTCTTCACACGTTCCAAACTCCTTCCAGTTCATAGAAACAATAAAGAAGCAAAACCTACATCCTAATGACCTACTTGTGAGCTTCGATGTTGTATCTCTCTTCACACAAGTGCCCATTAATGAAGCCTTGACAGCCATTCAAAACAAATACAATCCCCCCGAATACATCTTGGACCTGACCAACCACTGCCTAACCAACACGTACTTCATCCACAATGGACAAAGATACAAACAGATAGAAGGAGCACCTATGGGATCACCCCTCTCACCGGTCATCGCAAACCTGTACATGGAACACTTTGAAACCAATGCTTTAGACAAGTCAGAACACAAACCCAAACTTTGGCTCAGATATGTTGACGACACCTTTGTAATTTGGCCACACGGGAAGGAAAAACTGGATAGCTTCCTCACACATCTCAACAGCCTACACCCCAAAATACAATTCACTATGGAAATAGAAGCCAACAACCAACTTCCCTTCCTTGACGTCCTAATCTACAAAAAACCTGATGGCTCCCTAGGACACACTATCTACCGGAAAAAAACACACACCAACCGCTACTTACATGCACAATCACACCACCACCCTGCACAAATAAACTCCGTAGCCAAGACTCTCATCTCCAGAACCAAACGCCTGGCTGACAAAGACCACTTGACAACTGAGTTACAGAATCTCTCAAATGTGTTAATTGCCAATGGATACCAGCAAAACAGGGTTACGAAGCTAATCCAAAAAGAAACACCCCCCAAAAACCAAGACACAGAAGAAAACAATGGCATGGCCCTCCTTCCTTATATCAAGGGCACTACAGATAAAATTAGCAAAATCCTCCATAAACACAATATCAAAACAGCCTTTTGCACCAACCAAAAAATAGCCAATATCCTCAGAAACCCCAAGGATAAAATCCAGTTGGAAAACCAAGGGGTCTATGAAATACCCTGCAAAGTCTGCCCAGCCACGTACATTGGACAAACAAACAGACGAATAAATGCACGTATCGCAGAACACAAGAATGCCGTCAAAAAAGAAGAAAAAACTTCCTCTCTTTTCCAACACATGAAAGAAACAGGACACGAAATTAATTTTGCAGATTCCAAATTGCTCTTTAACATGGAACATCACCACAAGAGAATAATCATGGAAGCCATCGAGATAGAGAAACACCCTCACAACATGAACAAGCGTGACGACACATCCCGCTTGCCAGACATCTGGAAATTAGCCCTCCCCACAAAAACTGACACCAGATCCAGAGGCACACAGAACGCCATCACCAATCAACCACACCAGACCCAAACCCAGACCCTCTCCACAGATAAATTACAGACACCATCCAGTAGCCAAACCATGGTGGCACCTCCGGATGCTGCACCCCCCTGCAATCCCTACACAGATCTGGCTGACACAGGCCACAAAACCACAGCTCGCCCCTATACACGAAGCCAAGCCAGAGCACAACTAAGTGCAGTACAGCCATCTTCTCAGAAAAACTCTTCACAAAGTTCAAGAGGTCAAGACACAAAGACTTTAGCAACTAATCCACACCTAATGACCCACCTAAGTGGTACTCAGGATATCACTCAAGAAATCACTCAAGATATCCCTCAAGTAATTAAGGAACAAAAGAAGAAAAGGCACACTAGCCTGGGAACTTCCTCTCTGCCCAGAACATTGGAGGCTATACACCACACCCCCTCAACAGTATTTATAGGAACTCAAACACTGAGATCCTGCTCTGTTCCAGTAACAAGAAGCCGAAAGCACCAGCCTGAAGATGACGAGTGAGACCTCGTCGAAACGTCGCCTAGACACCCCAACTTTTACACGGGAAGACACCCGAGGACACCAAAACCTGCATACAGATACATATGTATACGTATATACTCATGTGTGTGTGTGTGTGTTGTGTGTATTTACTGAGATTTCTAAACAGCGTGGAGATTCCTTGAAATGCAAAGTAATCTGCAAGCTAAACAAACCAATAAATATTTGTTTGCTTCTTCATATTTATATCTGCCACTATTCCTCCCATCTGGGCCCATCACCTCCTGGCAAATAGAAGGGGAAGAAATGGAGGCAGTGAGAGATTTTACTTTCTTGGGCTCCATGATCACTGCAGATGGTGACAGCAGCCACAAAATTAAAAGACGCCTGCTCCTTGGGAGAAAGGCGATGGCAAACCTAGACAGCATCTTAAAAAGCAGAGACATCACCTTGCCAACAAAGGTTCATATAGTTAAAGCCATGGTTTTCCCAGTAGTGATATATGGAAGTGAGAGCTGGACCATAAAGAAGGCTGATCGCCGAAGAATGGATGCTTTTGAATTATGGTGCTGGAGGAGACTCTTGAGAGTCCCATGGACTGCAAGAAGATCAAACCTCTCCATTCTTGGAGATATCAGCCCTGAGTGCTCACTGGAAGGACAGATTGTGAAGTTGAGGCTCCAAGACTTTGGCCACCTCATGAGAAGAGAAGACTCCCTGGAGAAGACCCTGATGTTGGGAAAGATGGAGGGCACAAGGAGAAGGGGACGACAGAGGACGAGATGGTTGGACAGTGTTCTCGAAGCTACCAGCATGAGTTTGACCAAACTGCTGGAGGCAGTGGAAGACAGGAGTGCCTGGCGTGCTCTGGTCCAGAGGGTCATGAAGAGGTGGACATGACTAAACGACAATTTCCTCTCAAGCAGAACACAAAGCGGCTGTAAGAATTTTCTAAACAATCATGGAAAAGGGCAAGACAGATGATCGGATGACCCAAACACCATCGTCCTTCCAACCTTAAAACCCCTCCCTACAAGCATGGCCCCCTCTCTATCGGCTTCCTTACCTGAGCATGCAGGTGTAGTTCCCGGTGTCGTTGAGCAGAGCGGGGCGGAACCAGAGGGTGTCCTTCTCCTTGCTGATGTGGTTGTCAGGGAGGCGGAAATTGATGGGCTCCTCGATGTCCTGGCCTCGCCCAATCCAGTACCAGATCAGGGTGAGGCCCGCAGAGTGGGCGGTGCTGTAGTTGTACTTCAGGAAGGCTTCAAAGAGAGGACACTTGATTTTGGCCGGCTCCCCGTTGTAGACCGGCTTGTGCTTCATGGTGTCCACACCCCAGTCGTCGCAGCGCTCTGGGGGGACAGGGAAAGAAATTTGCAGTCACCGGCACTTGGCCTAACCTACCTCACAGGGTTGTTGTGAAGGTAAATGGAGAAAGAATGCTGCTTGCCAAATTGCTGGGATAAATATATATATATATTTTTAAAGGATACTTGCAAAACCATATCGAAAAATCAGAACTATTAGAATAAACAAGTTCCGTTTTAAATACTGGAATACTAAATAAGATGGATAACAATGTGTAATAGAAAAAGAAGCATGAAATTAGGTTAAAGGTGTGTGAAAGAAAGTAATAGAAGTGGAAAGAAACTGCAGTTGAGTAGATTGGAAGTCTAACACAAAGGTGGGGTGAGGGGTGGTGGATGATGATGGGAAAAGGAATTATCTGTGGGACTGAGTGTAGGTATGTTTGAACATTTTTAAGGATTGTATGAAATGTATGTTTGTATGCTTGTATATTCGCAATATGTGTGTATTAATGCTGAATTATTTTAACAATAAAAACTTTATATATATATAATTATATAAAAAATTTTATTATGCAATATTCAGGACCATTCCATGAAGATGACTGGGTGCAGGGTGGTTCTTTCTCGCCCCTTTACATGCTTAGAAAGCTGAAGTATAGAATCATAGAATTTTAGAGTTGAAAGGGACCATGAGGGTCATCTAGTCCAACCTCCTGAAACACAAGAATCTTTTGCCCAACATGGGGCTCAAACCCATAAGAGTCTCACGCTCATCCAGCTAATGCTAATCAGTTTTTGTATTTTAACTTCAGGGTGTTTTAAAATACTGTTGAAATGAATTGCAGGAGCCATGTTGGTCTGACGCAGTCAAAATAAATAAATAAATAAAATTAGAAAATTGTCCAGTAGCACCTTAGAGACCAGCTAAGTATGTTCTGGGTATGAGCTTTCGTGTGCACGCACACTTCTTCAGATACACTGAAACAGAAGTCACCAGACCTATATATATAGTGGGAGGGTGGGGTGGGGTTTTAGGAGATGGGTGATTGATTCAATGGGTATGGTCAACCAGTTGACGACTGTTAATGTGTGCAATTAGTCCTACAGGAAAATATTTAAAATACTGTTGTATTTTTTCTCCTTGATCTTACTGTTTTTGCTTACTCTAAAGCGCTTTGACAGTTTTTTTCTTAAGCAACCCACCAGTGTGCAAATTTTATTAAACAAAATAATTTTATAAAAATGCATTTAATTTGTCGACTATGTAAGTGGAGGAACGGCACTGAGGCAGAGGGCTCAAACACCTTACCCATTACAAAATCAAAATGGTTTAAGTCAAGTGCTACAGAGAATCGGGCACTTGCTGAGGGGTATAAAACGGCCATATGTTGGGGGGAGGAAACAAAATGATTGAAAAAGACGCAGGTCAAAAAATATTCTGCACACTTTCCTGGGCAGAAATGCTGCTTTGAACCCAATTCTTATTTCCCTCCATCCTTCTAACTGCCCCATTCTCAGATTTGCACTGCTGAACCGATTTTCCAATCTGCAAAATAATCTAGCCTCCCCAGATTGCTATATTCATACGCAAGAGCCTTTGAGTGAAGGACTTTGTCCAAACATCTCCCAGAAATAAGCATAAAGTCGGATCGCGGGTTTGGACCCTGTGGAACAGCAGGAATCGTTCCGAGATCCGGCAAGATGTCTGGCAGCAGTCGCTGGCAACTGGCGCATGTGTAGATTTAATTCCACGTCTAATTTACCGTGGCCGAATGTTGTCTGTCACACTCGGCGAGCATATTTATGCATTCGTCCAGCCTGTCTCTCCCTCCCGGGATTCTCAATTTACATGTTAATAAGTTTTATCTTGCAAAGGTATGGATCTGGGGCACAACGCCATTCACGGAGCTCCCAGTTCAGAATAGCGCAGGGTCTAATCTTGCTCCAAATGGGAGAACTGAAGCAGGATTCAGAGAAGCATAGAATCATGCCCATTATGGAAAATAAAGTCCGTGCAGTTCTTGACTCTGTTCTGAATCTCCCAACTGTTGGGTGTTTTGTTGCGGGTGCCCACAAATTCTACAGTTATAAAAAAGGGGGATGAGGCGTTCCCGAAGTAAAGGAAGGATTGAACTCTGATTAATAAGAATACACACAGAGGCTTGAACCAGCAAGACCCTGGGAAGGGTGTGTATAATAATCTCTGTCCCTCCAGGCCCTGGCCCAGGTCGTTTTATTCACAAAAGAGCCTTTTACAGAGTGTTCCTAAGAACCAATCAGATTTCTTCTGAGCATTTCCACAAACCCCACGGTGGGGACAAAGTTAAACTACCAAAACTAATTAAGCAAGGGGTAAATAAAACAGAACTACAAAGGAGTGCATTTGGCAACCCCTGAGGTCATAAAAAAGCAATACACATGATAAGAAGGATGGCCAGGAGGACAGCAATCATTATCACCTTCAGGTGAGACCTGTTTCCTGGCCCTAAGATTAACATATCACAAAAGCTACATTAAAGAAACTTGCTCACTATCTTTGATGGCCCAGGATGCCTGCCTGGCAAAGCAACTGGGCTGTGTACGTGACTTGTCAAGCAAGAGAAATGGGCAGTAGAGGAAATGGCCAGAGATGCAGAGGGTTGTGGGATTTGGTCAGAAATTATTGTCAATGTATCAAACCCAGTCAACACAATGCATTCATGGTGGACACAATGTCTTGATGCATATTTTATAATTCCTCCTAGTAATCCCACCTGACCCCACACTCTGGATATTTGCGCTCCTACAGGGGGACACACACATTTTTCTGCCTGCTTTCGTCACGCCGTGTATAATCCTACATTTTTCTATTTTCTTTGGGGTCTAGATGAGATGGGCCCTTGGCAGTTCAACCCTTGCATACTCAAGTCACGAAAGAGAGATATGGTCAGCCTACAGCAACTTTTGCGTCAGAATTTTATTTATTTCTAAGAACAAAATGCACAAAGAGGGATAGTTCAGTCACTAGAGCATGAGACTCTTAACCTCAGTCAGGGGTTCAAGCCCCACATTGGGCAAAAGATTCCTGCATTGCAGGGGGTTGGACTAGATGACCCTCGTGGTCCCCTCCAACTTTTATGATCCAATGAAAATGTTTCGGACAATCAACTTTGCCATTTCCACAAACTCAGAGAGCTTGCTTTGCCATTCTAATAATGATTGTCTTTTCTCCCCCTTCCAATTCTTTGCGATCAATATTCTGGCCGCCGCTGTTGCGTAAAGGAATACATTTTTTTGACGGCAATCGTTAGAGGCCATTCAAATCAGAGAATAATTAAAGAGTGGGGTGGAGTGAAGGAATATATGAAAAAATATGGTTCCAGAACTGGAATCTTAATAGGTAATGTGTAAAACGTGCAGGGGTAAGCAAGGAAATAATAAAAGAATCAATTGAATAATTATTAAACAAGGCGGAAGAAGTTAAAAAAAAATTGAGATCACACATGGGTGAAGGGGAGATGGGGGTACAGGGGAATTTATAAAAAAATATAATACAATATTTATAATTGTGTTGCATTTATATATAGCAAAGGGAAGTCTATAGCAATTAGGTATATTTTAATCTAGTCAAATATGTACAGTGCTACCTCTGGATGTGAATGGGATCTGTTCGGGAGCCCCGTTCGCATCCTGAAGCAAACACAACCCGCATCTGTGCGTGCAAGACTGAGAGGAGATATAATAACAATAATAGAGTCATACCTTGGGTTAAAGTAGCTTCGTGTTGCGCTCCGTGGTGACCCAGAAGTAACAGAGTGCGTTACTTCCAGATTTCGCCACTCGCACATGTACAGACGCTCAAAATGACATCACGCGCATGCATGGAATCAGCGGAAAGCGACATGCGCACATGCAGATGTGCAGTCGTGTGTTACATTCTACTCAGGATGTGAACGGGAAAAGTGCTAGGAGGAAGGCACACTTGGCAAACCCACACCGTGATCAACTCCCACCCGGAAACCAATGTCCCCACTGTGGAAGGACGTGAGGATCCAGAATTGGCCTCCACAGTCACTTACGGACTCACTGTTAAGACCGTGTTTATGGAAGACAATCTTACTCGGCTACCAGGGATCGCCAAAGAAAAAGAAGAAGAACATAGCGTTTTGTATAGTATCACGACACTTACACACAAAACCTGCCAACCCAATAAAACATACATTAAAGCTATACTTTCCGCAAATTCCTAGAGCTCGGCCTCACAAGAATCCCAGCGCTCTCAATTTAAAAAGAAAGGAGTCTTGCAGATGTGAGGAGTCCGCTTCTTGCAGCCTCTTTAATCTCGAGCAAAGAGGCAGAAAAGCGCCCGTTGGCTAGGAGCTGGCCTTGGCCCAGCGCCAAGGAGAAATCTGGCTGCGCTTTCCGTTAACACAGAGCGGGTGTTTAACCATTGTGGCCGCCTGCCCAGGGAGGAAGGAAGGAAGGAAGGAAATGGGCTCCATGAGTCAGCAATGTATGAAGCTGAGGTGACGCGTAGTCCTCAAAGAGATGACTGATTCTGACAGATGCATCTTTAGCCATCCCACCTTCCTCTGAACTCTTGCACGTCCAAGTTGGCTAACAGTAACTGTCACCTTGGGCAGATTTCACATTAATAAGGGCAGTAGAGAGATATCACCTTGCCAACAAAGGTCCATATAGTTAAAGCTATGGTTTTCCCAGTGGTGATGTATGGAAGTGAGAGCTGGACCATAAAGAAGGCTGATCGCCGAAGAACTGATGTTTTTGAATTATGGTGCTGGAGGAGACTCTTGAGAGTCCCATGGACTGCAAGAAGATCAAACCTCTCCATTCGGAAGGAAATCAGCCCTGAGTGCTCACTGGAAGGACAGATCCTGAAGCTGAGGCTCCAAGACTTTGGCCACCTCATGAGAAGAGAAGACTCCCTGGAAAAGACCCTGATCCTGGGAAAGATGGAGGGCACAAGGAGAAGGGGACGACAGAAGACGAGATGGTGGGACAGTGTTCTCAAAGCTACCAGCATGAGTTTGACCAAACTGCTGGAGGCAGTGGAAGACAGGAGTGCCTGGCGTGCTGTGGTCCAGGGGGTCACGAAGAGGCGGACACGACTAAACAACAAAAGGGAGCAAGGGAGGGGAGAGGCACCCCTCTGCCCGAGACCATGCTGAAGAGTTGCAGCTGCCAGTCACTGGGTGACTGACATAATACGAGGTCTGACATCATCCTAGGCAGCTTCTTGCATTCTTCTCTGCAATCGTTTCCGATTTCTAATGAAAGGATGAATCATACGCAAGGCAGATGGAGCTCATTGTATAGCAGGAAAGATCAAAGCGCCCGTCCACTCCCCACTCAGGAAACCATGAAGGAGCAGGAAGGAAAATTCATTCACTTCGTACACTTTCACCATCCTGAAAGTTTAACATTGCTTAAAGTGTGCAAGGACTCCACGCGTTATGCAAGCTTTATGACACTCTTCAGAATCTCTCGATGTGGAAACGCAGATGGGTACAATTATGGTTGCACCACGCCCAAAAGGATATTGCAGAGCTAGAAAGAACAAACCTCTCCATTCTGAAGGAAATCAGCCCTGAGTGCTCACTGGAGGGACAGATCCTGAAGCTGAGGCTCCAGGACTTTGGCCACCTCATGAGAAGAGAAGACTCCCTGGGAAAGACCCTGATGCTGGGAAAGATGGAGGGCACAAGGAGAAGGGGACGACAGAGGACGAGATGGTTGGACAGTGTTCTCGAAGCTACAAACATGAGTTTGACCAAACTGTGGGAGGCAGTGGAAGACAGGAGTGCCTGGCGTGCTCTGGTCCATGGGCTTACGGAGAGTAGGACACGACTAAACGACTAAACAACAACAAATCACTGGCTCCTATCCAGGATGGCTCTGTTCTGCCTCCACAGCTGAAGGCAACAATGCTTCTGAATCTCAGTTTCTGGAAACCGCAGAAGAAGAGAGTTACTATTGTCCCTGGAGATGCTTCCCAGAATGGGCATCTGCTTGGCCACTGTGAGAACAGGATGCTGGACTAGATGGGCCACTGACCTGTTCCAGTATGCTTTTCTTGTGTTTTTATCCTTTCTTGTAGGCCCAAATATTTGTCGTCCACTTCCCTGCCCCCAACACCATTTAAAGTGGTCCATTATTAATCTTCAGCTCAGCGGCCAACAGGAAGAACAAGATAAGCGGAGGCGAGGTCTCCTCACCCAGAAATCCCAGCTTGGGATGGAGTAGAACTTCGATTCAGTATGCATTTAAAGCCAAATACTGAATTTTCACTTTCAAAAACAACATGGGAACCAAAACACAGCTGCTTTGCATTGCAGTCGAAATAAATAAATAAAATTTAAAAATTGTCCAGTAGCACCTTAGAGACCAACTAAGTTTCTTCTGGGTATAAGCTTCCATGTGCATGTACACGTCTTCAGATATGAAAGCTTATACCCAGAACAAACTTAGTTAGTCTCTAAGGTGCTACTGGACAATTTTTTATTTTTTATTTTACTGCATCAGACCAACACGGCTACCTACCTAAATCTTGCATTGCAGGGCACTGAACTAGACGACCATTGGTTGTCCCTTCTAACTCTACAGTTTTAAGATTCTATCCTCAGAATTTTGCACTTATCTGAATTTTGCAATGCAGTTTCCTAAACAGCATTTTTATAATGCACATTTTTGGGGGAAAGTGTGCACAGAAATGAAGATAATCATAGAAATAACATACATACAGAAATTGCTTGCAAATTCATTAGTCAAAACCACATACAAATATATGTTTAACAAAGAAAAATTGACACTAAAATGCCAATGATCTTTTCCCCCAATTGCAAATTGTTGCAAAATGTGGAGAATGAATGAATTTAGGACTGGAAACCTGAGAAATGAAGAGACCCAAAATTGACAGGACCTGCCATCCCTAATCCAAGCTGCAGCAAAACTCTCCCAAAGATTATCAGGCCATGAGGAGAGCAAAGAGTATCGTCGAGACAGGATAAGTCCATTTCTCTTGGACTCCCAGAGACCCATCAGTAGGAAGCCAGAATCACTCAGTGCCTGGGAATCCCCAGAGTTGATTCCTCCTGACTGTGACAAATGGGCCTGTCAGCAGCTCTGGCTAATTGCATGCCAACGTGTTCATCTCGCTCTGCTCTGGGCTCATCTGCTTCCCTTAAGGGAGACCTTGGCCGACAGAGCCCCAAACCACCGCCCCGCTTTGCAAAAGACGGGGGGGGGGGCAAACTCGCCTTGCGGGAACTGCACACTCAGTGCCCCCCTGGCCTTTGGCAACAGGAGGGGGGGTGCTTCTCTGCATCACCGTGGGACAGCCTGGGTCCTTTGCCACTGTCCATGCTCAGAGGAGCAGCTCTTGGGATCCCAGATGCCGGGCATGTCTGACTCCCAAGGGACTGTGATCTACTCACAGTATAAAAATACTGGCTGTGATCTACCGTATTTTTCGCTCTATAAGATGCACCAGACCACAAGACACACCTAGTTTTTGGAGGAGGAAAACAAGAAACAAAATATTCTGAATTTCAGAAGCCAGAACAGCATGAGGGATCACTGCGCAGTGAAAGCAGCAATCCCTCTTGCTGTTCTGGCTTCTGGGATAGCTGCACAGCCTGCATTCACTCCATAAGACGCACACACATTTCCCCTTACTTTTTAGGAGGGGAAAAGTGAGTCTTATAGAGGAAAAAATACGGTACTCATTGTCAAAGCTGGGGAGACAAAGTTGGGGGAGGCAAAGTGAGTTTTTTTTTTGGGGGGGGAGGCAAAGCTGTTGAGCTTCTTTTTCGGGGGGGGGGTAGATATCAACCAGGATCCCGCGATCCTGGTTGATATCTAGCCGACCTAACCAGAAGAGTCCGCGACCAGAAGGAGGAGGAGTATCAGGAAGAGTGGATTAAATTTAATGATTATTTAGTTAAATATGTTAAGTTAAATTAACTGAAAACAGCTTGCAGATACTTCATTGGCTTAGGATTTTATTTATGTTAAGTGATGAATTAATATGTTTAATTTCATAATGTAAAGATCTAAGGATGTTAATGTTTAAGTTAAATTTTATAAGAACTGTGATTTGGAAAACCGTTAAAAGGATATGCAATGAAATTCAACCAGGGGCAAGCAAGGAAGTCACTTAACAATATTAATAAGTGTAATTTTCAATAAGGCTATGATTTATGTTTGTTTGTCATATGTGTTTGTTTGTTTGTTTATAATGTTGTGAAAACCAATAAAAAAAAATTGGGGGGAAAAAGGATCCCGCGATCAACCGGGATCAGCCATGGACGCCATGCAATCGACCGACAGATCGTGGATGTCATGCCTGTCAGATGCATTTTCCAGGGAAGCTCCACCTGCAGCCTCCTGCCCAAGGCCAAAGTGGGATGGGGTCACTCACCTGAGGTGCTGCCGAGGTCAACGGCGCAGAGCCAAAGAGCTACCAGCAGGAGGCAGCGGACCTTCATCCTGCAAAGACAGAAAAACAACCACAGGGGACAGAATGGTTATTTCGCCTATTTTGTTGTTGATGATGATGATGATGTACTTATACAGTATTTATAACCCACCTTTCCCCCTGACAGGACTCAAGGCAGATGAGACATAAAAACAAGAACCACTAAAAACATAGAAAACCCAATTATTAAAATACAATTCAGCATTGATGGAGTTAAAAGCTATATACCAGGAATCCCCAAACTCAGCCCTCTAGCAGTTTTGGGACTAAAACTCCCATCATCCCTAGCTAACGGGACCAGTGGGCAGGGATGATGGGGATTGCAGTCCCAAAACAGCTGGAGGGCCGAGTTTGGGGATGCCTGCTATATACCATCTCTTTTAAAACATAGCAATAATTATAATAAATATAACACTACAACACGCCCCCATTGGCTGTTTTAAACAGTGTATTTATAAAGAAGCATCAATGCACCTGGTGTAGTCTAAAGGCAAGGCAGGCAGGTCCCTGACCCAAGAAACAGATGCCAACAATTTAAAAATCGTAATTAAATACTGTTCAAACAGAAAATCCCTGCCCAGGCAGGGCCACAGCTGAGACTCCAGCCAAAGCTGATAAAAAGCACTTCTAGCCACAGAGGACACCTGAGCCTCAAGTGATAATGATGGTTGCATAAGAAGGTCAGAAGAGGCTGCTGGATCAGGCCCATGGCCCATCTAGTCCGGCATCCTCTTCTCACAGTAGACCTGAAGAACCGTCTCCACCCGCATCGTTCTGCCTGTACACTGAGGTCCAGCTCCAAGGGCCTTCTGGCGGTTCCCTCACTGCAAGGAGCCAAGTTACAGGGAACCAGGCAGAGGGCCTTCTCAGTGGTGGTACCCACCCTGTGGAACAGCCTCCCACCAGATGTCAAACAGATAAACAACTACCAGACTTTTAGAAGACATCTGAAGGCAGCCCTGTTCAGGGAAGCTTTTACTGTTTAACAGTCTACTGTATTTTAATACTTTGTTGGAAGCCGCCCAGAGTGGCTGGGGAAACCCAACCAGATGGGCAATATTATTATTATTATTATTATTATTATTATTATTATTATTATTATTGCATGTGGGAAACCAGCAAGCAGGATTCGAGAGCAACAGCAACACTCTCCCCTCCTGTGGTTTCCACAAACTTTCATTTTTTTTCCATTTACTGTATTTCATTTATCGAATTTATATACCGCCCTAAACCCAGAGGTTATAGGTTAGATGAGGTTCAGAATCCGGAGGCGGACAGCATGAGAAATGCGGAGGTGCAGAGCACAGCCATCGCGGCCAGTAGCCATTGACAGCCCTCTCCTACTCCATAAATTTGCCCAGTCTTCTTTTAAACCATCTAGTTTGGTGACCATCACCACTTCCTGTGGGAGGGAGTTCCACAGGTTAACTATGCGAGTTCTAGTGGAAAGGGGAAAAAACCTCCATGCCATTTAAAGGCTTTCTGGGAAATGATATGTAATGAGTTAAAGAAAATATTTAAAAACACTTTTATTAAAAAAAACCAGAAGCCTTTTTACTGGGTATAGCAGGCGAAGAGATCCCAAGAAAAGATAAAAGACTGTTCATGTATGCAACAACTGTGGCAATAATTCTTTTAGCCCCAAAATGGAAACAAGAAGAAGTACCAATGACAGAAGAGGGAAGATGAAGATGATAATAAATAATAATAATTATAATTATAACTTTTATTTATACTCCGCCCTTCCAGGTTCAAAAACCTGGCTCAGGGCGGCTAACAACAAATTTAAAACACTTTAAAACACTTAATTATAAAAGCAGCATAAAATACAGTATAAAAACACGAATAAAAATTATGGACTTTGCGGTACTGGAAAACCAGGAAAACTCCAAAACCAGCACGATCAAGTATTCCAAAAAGACTGGAGAAAATTTACACAATATTTGAAAGATCATTGTAAGCAATTAACAACACAAGTAGGGTTAGCTGAAGACTCGTAACGAGAATTTTTTTGTACCTTTCTACATTTATTTAAATTTTGAGGTATTTTGCGATGAGTTTTATTAGAACTGGAAAATATATAAAATGCTGTGATATAAAGGTTAACTTTGAAAGCCAAGAGGCAGGAGGGAAGGAAGTCAATAGGCTCGAACGAGCCAAAGAGGTAAAGTGGATAATAATGATGTGATTATACATGATTAAATGGAAAATTAATAAAAATTATTTTAAAAAAGAAAAAGAAAAACCTCCATGCCATTCAAGTGGGGAAAACCTGTGTACATGAGCTGGAATGTGTCACTCATTCCAGGATCCCTACCAGCACTGTTCATGTGCCTTTTGCTTGCTATTCCCAGTTGGTGACAGACGCGGGTGGCGCTGTGGGTTAAACCACAGAGCCTAGGACTTGCCGATCAGAAGGTCGGCGGTTCGAATCCCCATGACGGGGTGAGCTCCCCTTGCTCGGTCCCTGCTCCTGCCAACCTAGCAGTTCGAAAGCATGTCAAAGTGCAAGTAGATAAATAGGTTACCTTCTGGCGGGAAGGTAAACAGCGTTTCCATGCGCTGCTCTGGTTTGCCAGAAGCGGCTTAGTCATGCTGTACGCCGGCTCCCTCAGTTAATAAAGCGAGATGAGCGCCGCAACCCCAGAGTCTTCCGCAACTGGACTTAACGGTCAGGGGTCCTTTACCTTTTTTTTTTTACCCAGTTGGTGAGTCTTCTCCGGGAATAATTGCAAAGAGGAAACAAAACAAAAAAAAATTCCTTCCAGTAGCACTTTAGAGGCCAACTAAGTTTGCTATTGGTATGAGCTTTCGTATGCATGCACACTTCTTCAGATACAAAGCACTTTGGCAAGTTATCAGGCGTTGAAACAGCTATAGGGACCGATTTATTGACAGAAATTTACATCCTGCCTCCAAGGCAGTTGATAAAATATATACATGTCTTTTATATATGTGCAGATAAGATTCCTATAACAATTCCACTTTAAAGGTCTATAGATGATGATGATGATTTAAGTATCTGAAGAAGTGTGCATGCACACGAAAGCTCATACCAAGAACAAACTTAGTTAGTCTCTAAGGTGCTACTGGAAGGAATTTTTTTTATTTTGTTTCAACTACAGCAGACCAACACAGCTACCTACCTGCAGAGAGGGAGAGATAGATTGGGGTCCTATTCTGCAACCCCTCCCTGACCTGCCAAAGGCTCAGGCCAGCCCCTCGATATCCTGGACCCCCTTCCTGGAATAAGCAGCTCTCTTGCGGTTGCTGCAGCCGGCTGGCATGCCTTCAGATGTTCTAATGAGCCTGTCTCTCCCCTGGGGCCTCCAGATCATTAAGGAAGGAAAACAATTAGAGGAGCGAAGGCAAACTTCGTCAAGCGCCTCCGCTGCAGTACGCACCTCTGCCTCCAAAAGTGTTCAAAGACAATGCGAAAAAGCAAAACCAGGGTTGGCGATGTAGACAGGTGGCAGCTAAGATGCCTAAAACCCCATAATTAATTAGGACCCAATGACCCAGAGACATCACCATGCCAACAAAGGTCCGTATAGTTAAAGCCATGGTTTTCCCAATAGTGATGTATGGAAGTGAGAGCTGGACCATAAAGAAGGCTGATCGCCGAAGAATGGATTCTTTTGAATTCTGGTGCTGGAGGAGACTCTTGAGAGTCCCATGGACTGCAAGAAGATCAAACCTCTCCATTCTGAAGGAAATCAGCCCTGAGTGCTCACTGGAAGGACAGATCGTGAAGCTGAGGCTCCAAGACTTTGGCCACCTCATGAGAAGAGAAGACTCCCTGGAAAAGACCCTGATGTTGGGAAAGATGGAGGGCACAAAGAGAAGGGGACAACGGAGGACGAGGTGGTGGGACAGTGTTCTCGAAGCTACCAACATGAGTCTGACCAACTGCGGGAGGCAGCGGAAGACAGGAGTGCCTGGCGTGCTCTGGTCCAGGGGGTCACGAAGAGTCGAACATGACTAAACGACTAAACAACAACGACCCAAGACATTGATCCTGCCCAGAGCCGCTTCTCAATACCAAATCAGAAATGAAGGGGCCAGCCACATTTGTTTAAACATCGTCAGGGTGCATGAAATTAGTGTGGCATGAACTTTGGAACTCCCTGCCTCTTCAGATTCTGCAAGGCAGCAGAAGTTTAGGACCAGAGTTTTCCTTCTCCTAGGTGGGCTGCCTTCGCAGGCTGATGAGCCCCATTGCCTCTGCCTGGTTCCCTGTAACCTCACTTCTCGCAGGGAGGGAACCGCCAGAAGGCCCTCGGAGCTGGACCTCAGTGTCCGGGCAGAACGATGGGGGAGGAGACACTCCTTCAGGTACACTGGGCCAAGGCCTTTAGGGCTTTCAAGGTCAGCACCAACACCTTGAATTGTGTTTGGAAACGTACTGGGAGCCAATGTAGGTCTTTCAGGACCGGTGTTATGTGGTCTCAGCGGCCGCTCCCAGTCACCAGTCTAGCTGCCGCGTTCTGGATTAGTTGTATGCCAGTAGCTCCCTCACTGAGGTTTTGAGGTCTATTGGCTCACCTCACCTGGCTCAGTCAGCCAGTCAAAACCATTCCCAGGATACGGCCGCTGTCACCTGCTGACAGCTTCTAGGAGCCCCAGGTGAAAGCTGAGTGCAGGATGGGGACCAAAGGTAAATATGCTACCCGAGAAGGAGCACGATGTGTCCTGTATCAGAGGTACCACCCCCTCCCCTAACACCCCATACTTCCCAGGTTGGAAGAAAATGCAATAAATCAATGTATATATATTTTAAACCTTCTGTGACAAAGCTATTGGCTCCATTTGCCTCTTGATTCGTTAAGATGAAGCCCCTCAGCACCATCCACTAAGCACCTTGGACAGAGACCATGTCAAGATCCCAAGTTGGGCCAGTCTCCAGTCTCCTGTTTCTTGTTTCTTTTCTTTTTTTATTGATACAACAAGAAAAGAAAAAAGGGAAAACACAAATACCAAATTACACACAAGAATAACAATAGATACTGAATTTTCTTAACAAAAAATGAGACATAAATTGGTCTTAACACTAAAGACCGAACCTCCCATCTATTCCATATTTTGATTTCATATTGTATTGCCAGTACAGTGGTACCTCAGGTTACAGGCTCTTCAGGTTACAGACTCTGCTAACCCAGAAATAGTACCTCAGGTTAAGAACTTTGCTTCAGGATGAGAACAGAAATCGTGCTCCGGCGGCACGGCGGCAGCAGGAGGCCCCATTAGCTAAAGTGGTGCTTCAGGTTAAGAACAGTTTCAGGTTAAGAACAGCCCTTCAGAATGAATCAAGTTCTTAACCCGAGGTACCTTTTATGTTAATGTGTTATACATCTGATGTTAGCTGTTCTGAGCCCGGCTTATTATTATTATTATTACCACTGTACATGCTTTATCATTATTAAACTTTTTCTTAATATATCTTAATTCTTATATTTGCATTTCCACTATTACTGAAGTTCCTCGAATGCTGCAAACGAGTTTAAACTACTATATTTATATTTCAAATATTCTTTGAAAACCTCCCATTTTGAAATAAATTCCTGTTTTGATTTCTTCTTTATTTTTCCCCGATAGACAGTCTATTCTGCAAATTCTGTCAGCTTTTGGATCCAATCTTGTATACACTCTCCTGTTTCCATTTGCCAAGGATTTTCTGTCCCCTCTTTGGTGGTCCTTCCCGAAGTCCCACCACGGAGTTGTCCCCTGGGCAAGGCTGAACAGCAACCTGCCACTCAACCACCGGACCCTCAGCAACGAGAGACAAATGCCGTGGCAACCAGCCGTCACCCCAAATGCAGATGATCTGTTTTCATTTTGCTTTAAGCACCTGCGACTGACCCGAAGGCTCCGAAGCAAACTGCAAATGGCAAACTGAAGGACCCGACCAAACAGACCAAACCGTTTTGCACCTTTGCTATTATTAATCATTATTATACTTGTTTCTCTCCTGCAATTTCCCCCACACCAAGACTCAAGGCGGCTCATACAAATTAAAACAATGCAGATAAAACAGAAACAGCGAAAAACATATGAAAGAAAATGGCTAAAAAAGTAATCAGACGCTGATGGAATTAAAAATAAATAACCGGTAGATTAAAATGCACGGCACTATCAAAAGCCATTTCCTTTAAAAAACCACAACAGTCAGTTCCCAGAGGCCTGCCGAAATAAAACTGTCTTTGTTATCCCACTTTTTAACTACTATTACCCTTAATATCTGGATACTGGAGAACCACAGCAGAATCCTAAACAGTGTTGACACAGAAGCTTGCAATGGCTCTCCTTTTATACCACATTCAGTTAATGGTTCTGTGTACGTCATAAATTTGTAACACCAACCAATTCTCAAAACCTGGTGGCGATGTCCAGGGAGGGTTAAAAATCCACATTATATGATATTATAAGAGGAGGTCTCCCTAAACAGCATAAGAGCATCGTGCAGCATCAGTGTCCTGTTCTCACAGTGGAACTTCTAGGGGGAATTTCGGGAGTCACAGAGCCAGAATTGGATAGCCACCAAATTAATACCCATTTGTATCCCTTCTTCCCAGCTATCTGGCATGGAGAAGTGGAGGAGAAACTCCTTTCTCCCTCTGTCATAACACTAGAACTCATGGACATTCAATGAAGCTGATTTGGGACGGAATAAAGGAAGGACTACTTCAGGCAGCACATAATTAAACTGCGGAACTCCCTCCCACAGGAAGAATTGACGGCCACTAAGCTAGATCAGTCAGTCAGTCAGTTTTATTGCACATAGCCAAAGGCTGCCGCAATGTACACAGAATCATTCAACAATTAAAAGAAAATATGCTGGATTAATACAAAAAACTTAAAACATTTATATTATCAAGACATTACTTACTTTAAACAGAGCTATAAAAGTACCTTAATATACAGGTTAAATAATAAAATTTAAAGGCTAAAATCATCACATGGCCACTAATATATTAAAAAATAATGTTAATTAATACAATGTGCAATTATATACTAAGCTAGATAACTTTAAAAGAGGATGAGACAAATTCATGGAGGCAGCGAGGATTATTGATGGTTACTAGCCAGCATATGGATGCGGGTGGCACTGCGGTCTAAACCACTGAGCCTCTTAGACTTGCAGCTCAGAAGGTTGGTGGTTTGAATCCCCATGACGGGGTGAGCTTCCGTCGCTCTGTCCCAGCTCCTGCCAACCTAGCAATGCGAAAGCACATCAGCGCAAGTAGATTCATAGGTACCACTGTGGCGGGAAGGTAAACGGTGTTTCTGTGCACTCTGGTTTCCATCATGGTGTTCCATTGTGCCAGAAGCAGTTTAGTCCTGCTGGCCACATGACCCAGAAAGCTGTCTGTGGACAAACGCCGGCCTGAAAGCGAGATGAGCGCCGCAACCCGAGTCACCTTTGACTGGACTTAACAGTCCAGGGGTCCTTTACCTTTAATTTTTACCTTTACTTGCAAGGATGTCTCTGCTTTGCCTCCAGTGTGGTGTAGTGGTTAAGAGCAGTAGTCTCGTAATCTGGTGAACTGGGTTCGCTTCCCTGCTCCTCCACCTGCAGCTGCTGGGTGACCTTGGGCCAGTCACACTTCTCTGAAGTCTCTCAGCCCCACTCACCTCACAGAGTGTTTGTTGTGGGGGAGGAAGGGAAAGGAGAATGTTAGCCACTTTGAGACACCTTAGGGTAGTGATAAAGCGGGATATCAAATCCAAACTCCTCTTCTTCTTCTTCCACAACTGGAGGCAGCAGTGCTTCTGAATAGCATCTGCTGAAAACCGCAGGAGGGGAGAGTTGTTGTTCTCAATCTCAAATCCTGCTTGCAGGTTTTCCAGTGGTGAATCTGATTGGCCACTGTGAGAACAGGATGCTGGACTAGGTGGTTCCCCTTTGGCTGATCATTCAGGCTCTCCTTACATTCTTATCTGATTCAACCACACTTGCAAGAGCCTTCCGGAGATGGGAAGATAAGAACTCTGCAACATGATCTGGCCTGTTATTGTGCTGCGGACTGGCTGCTTGCATTTCTCTCTGGAAATTACAGGCATGCCCACCTCAAGGTCCACCAAGGCAAGGGTGCCGATTTGCCCCCCACATTGTGGTGGCTCATCGTGAGGTGTGTTGTGCCACAAGTCATGTGAGGCATCCAGCCCCTGGGCCAGAATGCGCTGGGTGGGGAATGAGGAACATGGATCTGGGCTCCGCAATCCACATTGGCAGAAGAAGATGGGGGGGGGCGTGTGCACCGCCCTGGTTGTCACCTCTGAGGGCCGGGCCACCCGCCCGAGACTCAGACTCCCATGCCTCCACAAGCAAAGCGGCAAAGGGGTATGAGCCGCCAGGGAAAGGGGGGAGCTGCTGCGCCACTTTGCTCAGGGTAGGTGTGGCAGTAGCATCTTAAAAAGCAGACACTACCTTGCCAAAAAAGGTCTGTAGAGTTCAAGCTATGGTTTTCCCAGTCGTGATGTATGGAAATGAGAGCTGGACCATAAAGAAGGCTGGTCGCCGAAGAATTGATGCTTTTGAATTCTGGTGCTGGAGGAGACTCTTGAGAGTCCCATGGACTGCAAGAAGATCAAACCTCTCCATTCTGAAGGAAATCAGCCCTGAGTGCTCACTGGAAGGACAGATCCTGAAGCTGAGGCTCCAAGACTTTGGCCACCTCAGGAGAAGAGAAGACTCCCTGGAAAAGACCCTGAAGTTGGGAAATATGGCGGGCACAAGGAGAAGGGGACGACAGAGGGCGAGATGGTGGGACAGTGTTCTCGAAGCTACCAGCATGAGTTTGACCAAACTGCGGGAGGCAGTGGAAGAGAGGAGTGCCTGGTGTGCTCTGGTCCAGGGGGTCACGAAGAGGCGGACATGACTAAAAGACTAAACAACAAGGTGTGGGAGTCTAAGTCGCGGGCGTGCTGAATGTCACCCCCCCCCTTTGTACCGGCAGCAAAGCAGCACAGGAATTGAAAAATAAAACTCTCCTCCTGCTCTGTGCCCAGATTGGCTGCCATGGGGTCAGGTCAATTGTCTGGCTTGACACTGGAGGTGGGTTGGTCTGGGCCCCTGAGAGCCCTCAGTGGGTCACCAAGGGAAAGGAATTGGGGGCCTCTGCCATGGGACCCAGCTTAGTTGTGATTCCTGCGTTGCAGATGTCCCTTCCATCTCTCCAGTTCTGTGATTCTATGTAAGACAGCCTTTCATTCTGACTCTTTGTCCGGGGTTGTAGATCAAAACATCTGGATGATGCCAGGTTGTCAGAGGCTGAAGTAAGGAATCTGAGTAACCCCTGGAGGAGGAGGAGGAGGAGGAGGAGGAGGAGGAAACTTGTGAGCCCGTCCATTCTGGGCAGTGTGGGCATATGCTCTACCACTGGCACTCCGCTCTCAGCCCCCTTCTCCCCGCACAACATCAGGCAAGGGGCTGAAGACCCCTCCCCCCCAACCTAGAGCCCCTGCACCAAGGCCAATGGAGAGCACAAGTGGTGCATTGCAACATGGTTCAATGCTGTCTACAAAGCCTTCAGCATCCTTGGGAAGGGGAGGCCAACACAAGTGTTTGAAGGTGAGATCAAGGAAAAAACATGCATATAGTTGAGCAGTTTTCTCTCTCCCAAAACCTCCTCCTCATCTAAGTGGTTCAAGAGCACCTCTAATTATAGGTAAAGTCACACGCGAGACTCTGCGCACTGGGTTACAGGTCATATCAGGGCCAGGCTGTTTTTGTTCTTAGTTTTCTTGTGTTTCCCTATATCAGGGGTCAGAGACTCTTGAGAGTCCCATGGACTGCAAGAAGATCAAACCTCTCCATTCTGAAGGAAATCAGCCCTGAGTGCTCACTGGAAGGACAGATCCTGAAGCTGAGGCTCCAAGACTTTGGCCACCTCATGAGAAGAGAAGACTCCCTGGCATCCAGGGGGTCACGAAGAGGCGGACACCACTAAACGACTAAACAACAAGAACATATCAGGGGTCAGCAAATCTTTTCAGCAGGGGCCGGTCCACTGTCCCTCAGACCTATGACCCACAAATATCCCAGAGATGCATTTTAAAGAAAAGCACACATTCTACTCATGTAAAAACACACTGACTCCTGGACCATCCATGGGCAAGATTGAGAAGGCGATTGGGCTGGATCCAGCCCACGGGCCTTAGGTTGCCTACCCCTGCCCTATATTGTAATTTTAGGCTGCAACTGCCCTGAAATCTATGGTTGAAGGATGGTATACAAATAATGATAATGAAAGAATGAAATCCAGGGAACTGGGAGAGTGAAGGGTGGGGGGAAATGAGGAAATCACAGAAAGAGAAAACAATTTACTAAAACAGCTGACAAAAGGCGGGACAGTGGGCGGGAGGGAGGGGATTCAGAATTGAACAGATACTGGAAAAGGTCCTTCAGACCCTCCAGGAAATGCTTTCGCTTCTTACTACTGGGAACTGCAGAAAATAAGGCGATGGGGGGGGGGGATTTGTGGAAATTGGACAATGGAGAAAATTACTGTAGCAGAAGCCATCTGGGCTCCATTGAGCGGGGAATAGAAAATGCATTCCAGGCAGCCAGATTGCTCTTCTGGGGGCGATTGGTGCCTCTGAACATCAGATGCCGTTTTATCAGAGTTTATCGGGACCTCGGCAGGCGGATCAGTGGGACAGAGCCTGCATTGAGCCCCGGCAAGCAGAACGACAAGCTACAGCAAACAGACCTGACTGCCAAGCAGCCAGCCTCCCCGACATAATAGGGCATGGCCTTTCAAGGTCGTGGCGGGATGACAACATTTATTTTTTATTTCTCTGGCTTAGCAGAGAGCGTTGCTGACGCAGCAGTCCCAGAAAGACAAAATTGCTGCTTTCAACAGGACCTACTACTTGCTCCTTGCTTTTGTGCTATGCAAACTTTCCAAGTGAATGGGAAGAGCCCCTGCAAAATCTGTTGCAGCAATGGTGACTGCTTGGGGGGGGGGGAGTCAATCCAGTTCACATTTAATGGCAAAGCTACCTGATTTGCAAAACCCCAAACGCAACCATCCGCCCAAATTAGCAATGTGCTGAATTTTGCAATGCAGTTCTCAAGCCAAGCCATGTGTTCCAAAGCACATGTACCAGGAGTAATGTGTATAGAAATGCTTTTTCATCAGTGGAAAGTGCTTGCAAAAATATGAATTACAGTGGTACCTCTGGATGCGAATGGGATCTGTTCCGGAGCCCCATTTGCATCCTGAGTAGAACACAACCCACAACTGCGTGGGTCGCGATTTGCCACTTTCCGCGCATGCACGTGATATCATTTTGAGCGTCTGCACATGCGCAAGCAGCGAAACCTGGAAGTAACGCGTTCCCTTACTTCCGGGTCACCGTGTAACCTTAAAACCCTCAACCTGAAGCATATTTAACCCGAGGTATGACTGTACTGGGCAAAGGTGCATACAAAAAAAAAAAGCATTTTAGCAGAAAAATCACTGATTAATTTGATGGGGAAATATACAGAACTGAACGCGAGAATGGAAATATTGGAAACTGAAATTGACAGATTCACCCAACCCTCATATTGGTACAAGTCAAGTTAACATCCTATTCCTACCTAGAATCTCAGAATCTGCTTAGGAATTCTAAGCAACCTTCTGTAAACCAACCAACCAACCAACCAAACAAACAAAAATCAGAATTCTAAGAAATCAGTTTTGGAATCAGCAGCTAAAATCACCTTTTGAAAGGTTCAAGTGTGCCACCTCATTTCAGAACAGTGCCAAACTGGATTCAAATGCAGATGCAAGCCTGCAAAATTTGGTTATGATGAGGTTTTCAAATGCAGAGCAAACAAGAAAGAATTTTTCCGGCAATAATTTTCTTAGCCCAAAGAGGGAAACAACAGGAGTTACCAACCAAAGAAGAGTGGCAGAGTGGTTAAATCGGCTATGATAAAGTGGGCCCAGGATATTGGGCACAACATTATGTTTGAGGACTGGGAAAGGTTATGGACCACCGGGCTGAACTTCACAGCATGTAATGCTCTGAAGGAAAATGTAATGAAAATGATATATAGATGGTACATGACCCCAGTGAAATTGGCTAAAATATACCATTCGTCTGATAACAAATGTTGGAAATGTAAGGAAAATGAAGGAACATTCTTTCACCTCTGGTGGACCTGCCCTAAAGTGAAGGCCTTTTGGGAAATGATATACAATGAGTTAAAAAAGGTATTTAAGTATACCTTCACCAAGAAACCAGAGGCCTTCCTTCTGGGCATGGTCGGCCAGAACGTGTTAAAGAAGGACAGAACATTTTTTATGTACGCTACAACGGCGGCAAGGATACTTATTGCTAAGAGCTGGAAAACCCAAGATCTACCAACACTGGAAGAATGGCAGATGCAGCTGATGGACTATATGCAACTGGCTGAGATGACTGGCAGAATCCGCGACCTGGGAGAGGAGAGGGTTGAAGAAGACTGGAAGAAATTTAAGATTTATTTACAAAAGTACTGTAATTTGGTTGAATCCTAACAAGGAAGCCAGAGCAGAAATAACTGTCTACCATTAAATTATAATTTTTTATTTGAGTTTAACCTAAATATTGTAATTAAGAGCATAAACAAGATGATAATTTGCTTGGAAAAATTCGTTTTTAATGATGAAAGTGGAAGCGGGAGACGTGAGGGAGTCCGCAATAGAATGAAAGGATGTTATGAAACCTATTCTGTTTGCTAATCTGTAAAAAATCTTAATAAAAATTTTTATAAAAAAAAAACAAAGAAGAGTGGCAGATGAAATTGATGGACTTTGCAGAACTGGCAAAACTGACGGGAACAATCAGGAACCAGCGAGACCAAGTATTCCAAAAAGACTGGAACAAATTTATATTATATTTGAAAGAGAACTGTAAGCAATTGACATCACTGGCTGGGTTATCTGAAGATCTGCAAGGTGAAATTGCTACCTATTCAGGTTGAATAATATAATATTTTAGGTAATGATATAACAAGGATAGGAAACAAAGCGAAATGTAAAGATGTAAAGTTTAATTTTGTAAATCATCAGATGGGAGGGAAGTTGTTAGGCTCAGCCGAACCAATAAGAGGGTGTGATGTTACGTAATGTGATTATAAGGTAAAGGGAGCCCTGACCATTAGGTCCAGTCGTGACCGACTCTGGGGTTGCGACACTCATCTCGCTTTATTGGCCGAGTGAGCCGGCGTCCAGCTTCTGGGTCATGTGGCCAGCATGCCGAAGCCGCTTCTGGCGAACCAGAGCAACGCACAGAAACACCGTTTACCTTCCCACTGGAGCGATACCTATTTATCTACTTGCACTTTGACGTGCTTTTGAACTGCTAGGTTGGCAGGAGCAGGGACCGAGCAATGGGAGCTCACCCCATCATGGGGATTCGAACCGCCTACCTACTGATCAGCAAGCCCTAGGCTCAGTGGTTTAACCCACAGCGCCACCCGCGTCCCAGTGTGATTATATGTAAAACCAATAAAAATAATTTATAAATCAAAAACAAAAACACATTTTTTCCAAAATGTATCATTGATGTTTGAGGGCAAGAGGAAGCTCAGGAACTGCAACGTGAGAATAGATGTGCTGGGACAGATCACGAGTCCATCAAAACCAGCATTTATTTATTTCAAAAGCAGTCAGTCGTGTGAGTGAGCCCTGTCCCAGAAGACCATTCTTATGTTCTTAATTGCTGTAGACAACATTGAACTGGGGGGACGAATGATCTGACTCTGCATAAAGTGGTTTCTGGCGTTTCTAGAATGCAATACCAAAGTAGTGCACACACTTATTTATTTTCAGTCATCTTTCTGTCCACACTCCCTTTTCCCCCACTTCAGATTTCAGTAACATAAATCTAAGCCCAAGCCATTTCCCTCTATTGCATATAGCTGAAATACATATGAATTCAAATGTTCATCAAATTAAATGACTAGCATTTTTAAAACTAAAATAATAATAATAAAAATAAATAATAATAATAATATATGTTTTCTGTAGCTCACATTTCAGAACTGACAATAGTGAATGACACAATGCCCAGTTGTGTAACTGGATCAAAAAAACCAAGAACCGTTCTTCATTACTTACACTGGAAATATCACAGCTTGACTTATTCTTTCCTAGATTTTTTAAAATGTGGGTTGTCAAACTGGTTCTGACATTAGAATTTACAGCTTGTGGAGAATATTCGCCTGAGGATTTTCTAGCAGAGAATATTCTCACCTCGCATCACTCTTCCTGCCATCCCTGACCCCTGGCATAAGCTGCCTGGGTTGAAGGGAGTTGCAGGCCAAGAATCTTCCCAAGCTCTGATACGAATGATCGCGACACTCAACAGGGTACGGGATCTGAAGTATACTCGAAGTCGAGAGTGGATTTCATGCTCTTTATTCAGGTCATAGTGGTGAGGAGGAATGGAAATTCCCCCAGAATGTCTGCTTTATATACCGTACATTATTTACACAATGGGCCCCATGTGATTGGCTAATTCCGGGATTCACCTATAGGCCAATCAGGTTGCAGATTCACTTCCACCTGGAGCTGGACTGGGTGGCTCCTGTGGACTGCTGCATTCTGGATCCTATTGTTCTAGGACCAATCAGAGTGCTGCATTCTGGATCCTATTGTTCTAGGGCCAATCAGACTGCTGCATTCTGAATCCTATTGTTCTAGGGCCAATCAGACTGCTGCATTCTGAATCCTATTGTTCTAGGACCAATCATACTGCTGCATTCTGAATCCTATTGTTCTAGGGCCAATCAGACTGCTGCATTCTGAATCCTATTGTTCTAGGGCCAATCAGACTGCTGCATTCTGAATCCTATTGTTCTAGGGCCAATCAGACTGCTACATTTTGAATCCTATTGTTCTAGGACCAATCAGACTGCTGCATTCTGGATCCTATTGTTGTAGGTCCAGTCAGACTGCTACATTTTGGATCCTATTCAACTCAGTACATGACAGGATCCCTACTCACTGGCTCCAACAGGCAGCGCTCATGAAAATCCACCTGCCCAGGTCCTTGTGATGAAATCCTTTTCCCCACACTAGGAACAGGCTGAGTACCATCTCCCTTTTTGTGATGGATTGCGCTTCTTACGAGTTACAGCCCTTCTCTAAAGGGTCTATCTGGAAAGCTTTCTGCATGCAGAGCCTTGCGCCAGCAAGGACACGGAAAGGCTGGCGTGAATGTCCTTCATCAATATGTATTACCTGGAGGGAAGGAACGCGCTACAATTGATCCTCCAAAGCTCTTGAGCAGAGAGCACAATGCAGAGAAAACAGCGGGGGCTGTGGAAACTGGGGGCCGCAGTGCCTGGCACGGGCACAGCCATCTGGGATTCTCTCAAGCTTTCCAGCGAGAGGTTCCATCGCTTGGAACTTGGCGTACCACTGCCATATTTTCATAGCATCGTAGAGATGGGAGGGAGCCCAAAAGTCATCTAGCCCCACCCCCAGTAATGTAAAGAGCACAGATAAGGGATCCCTGGCAGGTAACATGAAAGACGGAGCAGGCCTTCTTTCTTCCTGCTCTGGAGGGACTCAAAGCTTCAAGTTCCAAGAGAGGAGATTCCAAACATTAGGAAGACTTTTCTGACAGTACAGTGGTACCTTGGTTCTCAAACTTAACCCGTTCCGCAAGTCCGTTCCAAAACCAAGGTGCGCTTTCCCATAGAAGGTAATGCAAAACAGATTACAGTGGTACCTCTGGATGCAAACGGGATCCGTTCTGGAGCCCGTTTGCATTCTGAAGCGAAAGTAACACGCGACTGCACGTCTGCGCATGCGCGGGTCGCGTTTCGCCACTTCCGCGCATGCACATGACGTCACACTTCTTTGAAGTCTCTCAGCCCCACTCACCTCACAGAGTGTTTGCTGTGGGGGAGGAAGGGAAAGGAGAATGTGAGCCACTTTGAGACTCCTTCAGGTAGTGATAAAGCGGAATATCAAATCCAAACTCTTCTTCTTTTTGAATGTCTGCGCATGTGCAAGCAGTGAAACCCGGAAGTAACACGTTTTGTTACTTCCAGGTCGTTGCGGAGTGCAACCTGAAAATATTCACCCCAAAGCTACTTCAACCCGAGGTATGACTGTAATCCATTCCAGACTTCTCAAAATAACCCCCAAAACAGCAGTTTAACGTGAATTTTACTCTCTAATGAGAAAACTGATCCCTAAAACGAAAGCAATGAACAATGTACTGCAGTCACACAATTAATCAATCAGTAGCTGAACTGGGGTCCAAAGAGATCCACAAAAACACAAAATAAATAGCAAAAACAGACAGACCTCAGCGTGACACTCAAAGCAAAAGTGTGGCACTCAAATCAGAGGCATAACACTCAAAATGGAGCATGTTCGGCTTCGGGTTCACAAACTGGAACGCTTACTTCCGGGTTTGCAGTGTCTGGGTTCCAAGTTGTGTTTGAGGTTCTCAAGGTGTTTGAGAACCAAGGTACCACTGTACGAGCAGTTTGACAGTGAAATGGTCTCCTTTGGAGGTGGTGGACTCTCCTTCCTTGGAGGTTGTTAAGAAGAGGTTGGATGGTCCATGGATGCTTGAGTTGAGATTCCTGCATTGCAGGGGGCTGGACTAGATGGCTCTTGGGGTCCCTTCCAATTCTACAATTCTAGGATTCTATTATTCTCGGCTGATCTAGCATAGCTCTTCTTGTGTTCTCATGTCCAAAGCCATCACTAGCCTGTGCTGATTCACTCTGCCGTGTGTCATCTCCACAGGGAATTCAGAGCATCTCATAAGGTCAGATGTGATGGAACTGAGAGATGTTCTCTTCCCACCAATTCACACCTGGCAGAGAAGAAGAGCAAAGCCTGGCAAAAGCTTTCATTAACACGTTTAGAAAGTCCATGGGCAGGTCTCAGAGGTCTGGAAAAACACCTTCAGTTCGGGGGAAATGCTGCAGGAGCACAGCCTGGTGACAGCCAACATTTTCCTGGTTAAACAATATCACTCAGGCTTCCTCCGGATGATTTCATTAACTGTGGTTCATTAAATTCCATGTGATGAATATCCTCACTAATTTCTTGCAAGCCATGGGGACAGAGAAACGTCTGAGCGATCGCTCTTCTCTTGGAAAAGACTCTCCAAGTAATAAATCAGAGCATATTTTGGGCAGATTCCAAAGCTTTTCACTTAGGGGAAACTGCTAATTTCCTCAAGGAGAGCAGGCAAGGACATGGGGTAGCCTGGTAGCAGCGGCAGCCAATCGGAACAAATCCCCCAGTGCAATTACATCTGCCATTTTGGCTGGGGCATTTGGCCCCTTTCTGTGATGTTTGTCAGAAGGGGAGGGGGGGACAGAGAGAGAGAGACCATACAAAGGTTGCCAACTGAGCAGAAGCCAGCCTGGCTTGCCTCTTGACCTTCTAACTGGAGCTTGAACTTCAGAAAGTGGGTGAAGCTTTTCGCAGCAGGGAGGTTGTTGTTGTTTGTTGTTTAGTCGTGTCTGTCAGCATCGCTCTTGAGCCAGTGCCACCAACTGGACTCATCCACTCAGCCCCGACTGGGCCAGGCGAGCTGGGGTAGCACTTCCAGAGACCACCTTCTGCACAGGAACAGGTCTTTTCCTATCGCCCCCTCATGTCACCCAAATATAATGCGGGCCAATGGAAAGAGAGACTTGAGGCCTTGTTGTTGTTTAGTTGTTTAGTCGTGTCTGACTCTTCGTGACCCCCTGGACCAGAGCACGCCAGGCCCTCCTGTCTTCCACTGCCTCCAGCAGTTTGGTCAAACTCATGCTGGTAGCTTCGAGAACACTGTCCCACCATCTCGTCCTCTGTCGCCCCCTTCGCCTTGTGCCCTCCATCTTTCCCAACATCAGGGTCTTTTCCAGGGAGTCTTCTCTTCTCAGGAGGTGTCCAAAGTCTTGGAGCCTCATCTTCAGGATGTGTCCTTCCAGGGAGCACTCAGGGCTGATTTCCTTCAGAATGGAGAGGTTTGACCTTCTTGCAGTCCATGGGACTCTCCAGAGTCTCCTCCAGCACCAGAATTCAAAAGCATCAATTCTTCGGCCATCAGCCTTCTTTATGGTCCAGCTCTCACTTCCATAGCAGGGAGGTAGAAACACAGAATTACAGTGTTGGAAGGGGTATCCTAGCCCAATCCTCTGACAAATGACCCTCCAAATTCTCTTTAAAAACTTCCAGTTCAGGAGAAATGTTATGTACTGAGTGGAATAGGATCCAAAATGCAGCAGTCTGATTGGTCCTAGAACAATAGGATTCAGAATGCAGCAGTCTGATTGGTCCACAGGAGCCACCCAATCCAGCTCCAGGTGGAAGTGAATCTGCAACCTGATTGGGCTACAGGAGAATCCCGGAATTAGCCAATCACGTGGGGCCCATTATGTAAATAATGTACTATATAAAGCAGACATTCTGGGAAAACTTCCATTCCTCCTCACCACTATGAGCTGAATAAAGAGCATGAAATCCACTCTCGACTCCAAGTATATTTCAAGAATCCACCACCTTCTAAGGGAGTCTGTTCCGCTGTTGAATAGTTCTTGCCATCGGAAAGCCCTTCTGAATGTTTAGCCGGAATCCTTTCTTGCCAGTTTAATAATCCATTCGTCCTACCCTTTGAAGCAGCAGAAAACAAGTTGGCTCCCTCCTTTTGCGAGAGAACTTCCCAGTGGATTAAGATCCATTGGAGAGATCTGCTCAGCTCCTGCTGTCCAACCCATAACACTGCCTCCCCTCCATTGCCAAAGCAGCCATGCCACATTGATTCATGAAAGATCCAATTCTGGTTCTACGTTTAGCTGCCATTTCTGCATTGCAGGGGGTTCGAATAGATGGCCCTTGGGGGGCAGCCCGTTCAAATTGTGCAATTCCAAGATTCTGTGGATTTCCACCAGAGCTGCCAAACCATGGCACGAACCGTTGCAATGTCAATGTGATCTTAAACTCTGCAATTTAAGCAAGTGTCTTGCAGAGTGGAGAGCTCCTTTGTCCCCCTTGATGGAGAGGGTTGAAATCCCAGCTTGTTTTAAGGTAATTGATTTAGCAGCTACCGTACGACAAGCAACCTCCGCTGCCAGCTGAAGAGGTGGAAAAAGCCTTGGCACGAGACATACAGAAAATGCAGTTTATTGCTGTGCAGAAAATAGATACACTTGTGTTCAACCCCTGCTCTGTTTCTCTGTAGAAGACAACATGGAGAAGGACTGCACTCCAAAATATTAAGTCAGCTATGACTGGTCTTTGCACATAGCTGTCAACTTACAGATTTGAAAATAAGGGATCAGCAGCCAAAATAAGGGATTTTCCCAGCACAGGTATGTTCAGCTTCTGAGCCCCTCCGAGCCAAAGGTAGAAAGCCCAGCCAGCAGCCAAACGAAGCCTCAAGCGGTGGTTCCCACAGAGCAGCAACCCAGCAAAGGGGATGCAGCAAGGAAAACCACCGTCACCTCTCCGCTGGGAAGCGCTGAGCAAAGGCGAGTCCCCAGGCAACGTGGCCGATTTGATCGGCACAAGGCATGCAAGCTCCACCCCCCAGTCGTTCTTAGGCTCCTTATTGGGTGAGCAATGCAGCCAAGCAACACAGCTGGAGGGAGAGGAGCTGCTTCCTTTGAAGCCCGGAAAATTTAAGGGACATCATCAATAAGGGACAGCAGAGGGACACAGCTCTGGGATAAGGGACTTTCCTGCCAAATAAGGGACAGTTGACAGCTATGTCTTTGCAGCGATTCTTCACACACACACACACACACACACACACACACTTTCATTGGATTTGTAACTGATCAAACCCAGTTTAAAAACTGCAGGAAGTGTCTTAATCAAAGTCCAGGACTTCAGGGCCCCTGTGTGAGTCACAAGACAATCGTGCAAAATAATATTGCGGCCACGAGAGTGGATGGGATTCATTTCCTACCTTTCAGAAACACAATGCTCTGTCTGATAATAGTCTCTCTAAGAATGCCATTCTAAATGGAAATACAGTGGGAAATTGATGAGACCCAGAGTATAGCTTGCTGCATCATTGGTCCTTTACAGAAAGCCTTGACAACCCCAGCCCTAAACAGTAACTTTTTACATGAGTAAAACCAAAGAAAACTGGGTCTGTGCACATCGCTCTCGGTTCAACAGAAACTCAAAGGTTACTGCTGGGTGCAAATTTCAACAGGATTTACTCCCCCCATTCCCACTGTATGTAACATAAACCTCCTTGCAATTTGCATGGAGCTGTTTTCAAGTTTAATGTTCAGCTGTAAGGTTCCTCCTGAACTGGATCTTACCAGTTTTTCCAGTCCAGCCCCACTGATAATGTGTTTTGCAGAAATTCCACATCACTTCCCAATTCAAGACCCAGGCTGTGGGAGCGCATATGTCTGCACATGGATCTGCTCTCTTGCTCACTCTTTGCATCTCCTCAGTAAAGTAACTAAGTGACGCCTAGTGATGGAGGCACATCATTGGGGGCGGGGGGTGGGGGTGGGCGCAGGAGTGTTCCAGGACCACAGGGAAACCATCAAACTCCCTTGCTGTTTTAGCTATGGTTGCCGGATTTTGCTTATGTAGTCTATTTAACATACAGAAATGTTGCTTTTTTGCATGTTATCATGTTTGCTGTTGAGCTGTTTTGCTGTGCAGTTATGAAATTGCTTTTGCAATGCTAGGTTCTGATGTGCACTCCTGCTTTTTTTAATGAAAAAATTATTAAAGATTTCTTAGTTTACAAAAATACGTGCATTGTCTCTTTTTTCAAGTTGTGTTTTCTACAGATCATCTGCATTTGTTGTGAAACATTAGTGTTACATTAGGAAGAAAAGGGGGAAAGGGGTGAAGGGGGGAATGGTGAGGGGTTGGGTGGGAAAACTTCTATTCTTCTACTTGGTGTATGTGTGGGGTTTTGTTTCAGCGTCACTTGTGTGGATTCTCTTACTATTCAATTGTTGAATTTCCTTGGAGGTGAGAGAGGTTGGGGTTGGTCTAGAGCAGTGTTTCCCAACCTTGTGCCTCCAGCTGTTTTTGGACTACAATTCCCATCATCCCTTGCCACTGGTCTTGCTAGTCAGGGATGATGGGAGTTGTAGTTCAAAAACAGCTGGAGGCACAAGGTTGGGAAACACTGGTCTAGAGGGTGGCTGGTTGTCTTTGGGTGGCTGTCGGCAGATTCTTGTTGTCGCCTTGTTGGGCTGTGTATGTGATAAAGGGGAACCACACCAGGGTGAAGGCGTCTTCTTCTATTTGTCCCTGCGTCAGTTTCATTTATTGGTTAGTTTTTCTAATAAGGCCTGCTGCTTTCTTTGTTGTAAAAGGCTTTAATCCGGATTTTTGCATGTGTGGAAAAGGGGCCTTCAAATAAAAGGAAGGAAGGAAGGAAGGAAGGAAGGAAGGAAGGAAGGAAGGAAGGAAGGAAGGAAGCCTTGACAAAAACACTGGGAAAGCTCTCAGGTATTCTTCTTCCTCTTTGGCGATCACTCGTAGCTGAGTAAGATTGTCTTCCATAAACAGGGTTTTAACATGTATGCTTGTGAAACACAGACCACTTATAAAGGCCATCTCCTACTCCTCGAAAGAGTCCATCAATGGTGTCTCCGAAAAATTTTACACATCACTTGGGAAGACAGGCAAACAAATCTCAGTGTCCTGGAAGAAGCAAAGATCACCAGTGTAAAAGCAATGATTTTTCAACATCAACTTTGTTGGACTGGTCATGTTGTGTGGATGCCTGATGATTGTCTTCCAAAGCAACTACTCTATTCCGAACTTAAAAATGGAAAGCGTAATGCTGGCAGTCAACAAAAGAGGTTGAAAGACTATCTCAAGGCAAATCTTTAAAAATGTAGTATAAACACTGACAACTGGGAAACACTGGCCTGCGAGCGCTCCAGTTGGAGAACAGCCTTGACCAAAGGTGTCCTGGGCTTTGAAGACACTCAAACTCAGGACGCAAGGGAGAAACGTGCTAAGAGGAAGGCATGCTTGGCAGACCCTCACAGGGATCAACTCCCACCCAGAAACCAATGTCCCCACTATGGTCTGACCCTGTAGAAGAGAACTTCCTGTCTTCCTAGGCTGCAGGCAGGCAGCTTGAAATGCTCACCTACAATGAAACTTCTTCTCCTGGCTCAGCCTTCAAAGCAGCCTCCTCCTGCTGCCTGCCTGACCTCCCTGCCTACTTGCCATCTCCACAGGCTGGACGCAAAGCCGCAGCAAGACACAGGAGGGACAGTAGAGGACAGTCAAGTGGAAGAGGCATGAGCTCATATCTTGGATTCGGTTTGGGACACCGGGGCCAAAACAGACCGGCTGCACAAATCAGAGAATGGTGCGCAGGGGCCGTTCTCCCCAGGAAACAGGTGGCAGAACCTGTACCTGGACACAAAGAGAGCCAAAAATACGCTTTGTACAAATGGGCACCCCACCGGTCTGGAAGACCACCGCCGGCCATCGCTTCTGGTCTGGCAAGTGCTCAGCAACCCCCCTGTTTTTCAGTCTCAGGTAATCAACCAAACCGGCGGGGTTAAGAAGCTCTAACTGGCTCTCAAATGTGGCCCAAAGGGGCTGCGTTTGGGGTAGTGGCCTAAAGTGACCTGTTGGAAGGTGACCGTCCAAGGACCGACACTCACAAACTGGAGTTTGCAACAGTTTCTTTTCTGGGACAAGACTCGATAATAAGCCAACTCTCCCTGGGCTCTCAAAGATACGGCACTATAAATGGGTGCGACGAGGACCTGCAGATTGCCTTTTGCAAGGATGATAAATAATAACAGCACTGAGCCTTCGCAGGAAGACCTGGTGCAGGAGCTGAATGGCACTTCCAGGTGCAAGTCAGCTTAACAGTAGCAGGTCTGAGATTTAAAAACAGCAACAACAAGAAGGAATTAAGGTAAGAAAGAGAAGGTCATGGAAAGCAAGGTCTGAAATCTCAGGTCAAAACAAAACAGAACTTTCGCAGGAAGGAAGAATATTTGAAGAAAGAAGACATTGAAAGGGAGGAGCAGGAGAAAGAATGAAGTATTCCCCCCTTCATTAACTGTAGCACTCCACTGAATTTATAGCCTCTTCCATGCCTCAATACCTATCATCCCAAAGAAGTTATGCTCCAAAACTCTAACCGTATTTCTCTCCGCAAGTTGTAATTCATCAGTTGTCTCGGGGTTCCAGTAAACGTAGCTGGGAGATAGAGGGGAAATGAAAGAGTCCTGTTCAGAGAGGCGTCTGTTGCCACCAGTTAACATCAAAACATCTCTGCTCGGCATAATAATTGTGCACATAAGGGTTGCTTCAGAGTCAGGGATGCTCAGTGCAACAACAGCAGCAAGAATACTCATCGCGAAGTATTGGAAGACACAAGATTTACCCACCCGGGAAGAATGGCAGGTGAAATTGATAGAACATATGGAATTGGCAGGAATGACTGGCAGAATCCGAGACCAGGGAGAAGAGTTGGTGGAAGAAGATTGGAAGAAATTTAAAGACTATCTGAAGAAACAATGTAAAATTAATGAATGTTAAAATGATGTTGGATTGAAATGAAGTGGCTTTAGCAATAAGGTTAAAAAGAATATGTAAAAATGGATTGATAATCAGATGAAAATATAAAGCTATAATATGTTAAGACACAGAATTAAGATAAAAACAAAGAGGGGAAGGATTTGCTGAATTAACTATGTGAACTGGAATACAAAAAAGGGAGGTGTGAGGAGGTCAGGGAAATAAGTAAATGAAATATAAGATATGAAAAGACTGATTTGTTTTTAATTTTTTTTTTATTTTCCCTGTATTTTGTATTTTTCCTATGTATTTTTGTATCTTTTTTATTTTTATTTTTTTCCTTCTTTTTATTCTGTAACTTTTTTTTAATTGTAAAACTTTAATAAATATCTTTTTTAAAAAAAAAAGAGTCAGGGATGCTCAGGCACACGTGAAGTTTTGGGCTGCAGAAAAATGCAGAAAAAACAACAACAACCCTGCCCAAAAATAAACCTCCACTTCTCCCCAAACAAATCAGAATGTGTGCAAGAGGCAGCAATGTTCAAACGTACAGTGGTACCTCGGGTTACAGACGCTTCAGATTACAGATGCTTCAGGTTACAGACTCCGCTAACCCAGAAATAGTACCTGAGGTTAAGAACTTTGCTTCAGGGTGAGAACAGAAATGGTGCGGCGGTGGCAGTGGGAGGCCCCATTAGCTAAAGTGGTACCTCAGGTTAAGAACAGTTTCAGGTTAAGAACAGACCTCCGGAACGAATTAAGTTCTTAACCCGAGGTACCAATGTACTTGTTTAAGTAGTTTGCAATGGGATCAACCATTCCAAGATGAAAGTATCGGGATTGTTTTTATTATTATATTATGCAATCTTTACATTCGCTTTTTTCAAA
Source organism: Podarcis melisellensis (assembly GCF_964234715.1). NCBI lineage: Eukaryota > Metazoa > Chordata > Lepidosauria > Squamata > Lacertidae > Podarcis > Podarcis melisellensis. The sequence continues at coordinate 1,726,252 of NC_138537.1, forward strand.
CTGCAACATAAGGAAAAATGTGACTATTTAAACTTCCCCATCCATATATCTGTATCTGTACATAAAATTCACATATCCACATTAAGCAACAGACACACAAGCCAGGTAAGACAAAAGTGGGGAGGGAGACCCCATAAGAACGTAAGAAGAACCTGCTATGTCAGACCCAGGGGGGCACCACATAATCCAGAATACTGTTCTCGCAGTAGCCAAACAGATGCTGTTATGGGAATTCCACAAGGGCCCTCTCCCCTCCTGGGGTTTCCAGAAACTGGTGTTCAGGACCATGGCCAGTTGGAGGCAGAGCCAAGCCATCCTGACTAGGAGCCACTGATGACCCTCTCCTCCACTTATTTGTCCTCTTTTAAAGCCCTCTGAAGTTGTTGGCCACCACTGACTCCTGTGGCAGGGAGTTCCATAGTTTAACTCTGCGCTGCGAGAAGAAGTTTGCTTCCTAGCATATGGAAATGAAAAATAAATCTAGGTGAAGGTAAAGGTACCCTGGACGGGTAAGCCCAGTTAAAGGCAACTATGGAGTTGTGGCGCTCATCTTGCTTTCAGGCCAAGGGAGCCAGAGTTTGTCCACAGACAGCTTTCTAGGTCATGTGGCCAGCAGGACTAAACTGCTTCTTCTTCTTTTCTTTTCTTTTTCAGTGTTTAAGGAATTTTTATGTTTCTTTGCTCAGCTATCAATTCCTACTGCTAACTACAGCAGTAGCGATATTTTGAGCGTTTCCCACAGTAAATTACAAAATTAAAGAAAGGAATGCTTTAAACTTTTGTACTGTGCTGAAAATTCTTTTCCTGGGTTTATAAAACATCCATTTGTTTGTTTGTTTTACTTTTGCTTTTTTGTTTTTTAAATCAATAGGTAATCTAGGTAATTTCGCTTCACCAAAGAAAAATATCTAAACATTGAAAAACTACTAAATATTGAGAAAAAACATTGCAAAATATAAAATAAATTTTAAAAATAAAGGAAACTTTGAAGTTTATGTACACAACAAATGCCAGGACTAGGACTAAACTGCTTCTGGTGCAACAGAACACCGTGATGGAAGTCAGAGCATACAGAAACACCTTTTACATTCCTGCCACAGCAGTACCTACTTATCTACTTGAACTGGTGTGCTTTAAAACTGCTAGGTTGGCAGGAGCTGGGACAGAGCAACGGGAGCTCATCCCGTCGTGGGGATTCAAACCGCCAAGCCCAAGAGGCTCTGTGGTTTAGACTTTTGAATGATTCTGTGTCCATTGTGGCAGCCTTTGTTGCAATAAAACTGACTGACCCTTTCTGTTGTTTAGACCACAGAGCCACCCTAATACAACCTGAACCCAACATAGAGGCAGAGATACTGCCAGGTCTGCTCAGAATGCAGCCCGGAATTTGCAGCTCATGAATTTGTACACCTACCGGTCCAATAGTAACAAACTCATCCTCTTGAGAGTTATTTTTTATGTGCATTGTGGATGAGTTCATTTCTCCCCCTCTGCTCTCTTTCAAAGAAGCAGGTATATTGCTTAGTAACGACAGTGTTTCTGAATGGGCTGCTTTTGTCAGGCTGGATTTATGCTCAATGAGAGCCCGGAGCTGCCTCTTCTCTCGTACACAATCGCTTGTTCCAGTTGCCTCTCCACTGCCTGACCCACTCTAAATTTAGAATGAATGGTTCTGAAGGATGGGACTCGCCTTTCGCCTAAACTGTGCCAGAGCCTTGTCTTCCTGCCTCCTCCACTTGGATGGCCCTCAGCCAGCGAATATCTCCCAGTGCTTTGTTTTTCCCTGCATAAAACCTGCCGCTTCATTCATTCTTTAGTAACAATGAATGGATGCCGAAAGCAAACAGAGGAATGGATGCCGACTGCAAAGAAATATCAGGCAAGCACAGCAGTTCTTCTGAAGCTTTTAGCTGTGTATACAGTCATACCTTGGTTTACAGACGCTTCAGGTTGCGCGTTTTCGGGTTACGGACATGCTGAAACACGAAAGTACCGGAACCAGTTACTTCCGGGTTTCGGCGCTTGCGCATGCGCAGAAACGCTAAATTGTGCTTTGCGCATGCGCAGAAGTGCAGAATCACGGCGCTGGGGGGTTGCAAACGTGCCTCCTGCACAAATAATAATAATATAATAATAATTTATTATTTATACCCCACCCATCTGGCTGAGTTTCCCCAGCCACTCTGGGCGGCTTCCAATCAAGTGTTAAAAACAATACAGCATTAAATATTAAAAACTTCCCTAAACAGGGCTGCCTTCAGATATCTTTTAAAGAGAAGATAGCTGCTTATTTCCTTGACATCTGATGGGAGGGAGTTCCACAGGGCAGGCACCACTACCGAGAAGGCCCTCTGTCTGGTTCCCTGTAACCTCACTTCTCACAATGAGGGAACCGCCAGAAGGCCCTCGGAGCTGGATCTCAGTGTCCGGGCTGAACGATGGGGGTGGAGACGCTCCTTCAGGGATACTGGACTGAGGCCGTTTAGGGCTTTAAAGGTCAGCACCAACACTTTGAATTGTGCTCGGAAACGTACTGGGAGCCAATGAAGATCTTTCAAGACCGGTGTTATGTGGTCTCGGCAGCCGCTCCCAGTCACCAGTCTAGCTGCCGCATTCTGGATTAATTGCAGTTTCCGGGTCACCTTCAAAGGTAGCCCCACGTAGAGCGCATTGCAGTAGTCCAAGCAGGAGATAACTAGAGCATGCACGTTTGCAACCCGAGCGTCCACTGTACTAACATAAGAACATAAGGTGAACCCTGACGGATCGGGTCAGTGGCCTCTCTGGTCTAGCATCCTGTTCTCACAGTGGCCAGCCGGACGCCCATTACGGGAAACTCACAAGCAGGATCTGTGCACAAGAGCCATCGATAGCCCTCTTGTCCTTTGTGAATGTGTCTTTTATTATTACTATTTATTTATTTAATTAATTAATTTCTATACCGCCCTACACCCGAAAGTCTCAGGATGGTTCCTATAAAATATCAAACACATAAAATCAAAAGAAAAACCAACAACCCAATAAAAAAGACCCCAAAGAGTCAGCATTCTTTAAAAAGGGTATATAGGATGTAGATCAAGACAAGGGTTAAGGCCTGGTTGAAAAGGAACGTTTTTGCCTGACGCCTAAAGGTGTACAATGAAGGCACCAGGCAAACTTCCCTGGGGAGAGCATTCCACAGACGGGGAGCCACTGCAGAGAAGGCCCCGCTCTCGTGTTACCACCCTCTGGACTTCTCAAGGAGGAGACACACGAAGGAGGCCTCAGAAGATGATCTCAGGGTGCGGGGAGGTTCATATGGAAAGAGGCAGCCTTAGAGGTATTGCAGTCCTGAGCCGTTTAAGGCTTTATAGGTCAAAACCAGCACTTTGAATTGGGCCCGGAAACTAATTGGGAGCCAGTGCAGTTGGACCAGGATAGGTGCAATATGCTCAGACTGTCTTGGTCTGGTGAGCAGCCTGGCTGCTGAATTCTGCACCAGCTGAAGTTTCCGAACGGTCTACAAAGGCAGCCCTACGTATAACGCATTGCAGTAATCTTAAAGCCTTCTGGTTTGTTCCGCAGGGAGTTCTACAGTTTGGCTACACACTGCATGAAGGACTTTCCATTTATCTTTCCTGAATCTTCCAGGATTCAGTTTCACTGCATTTCCCCCAGTTCTTGTTTATGCCATGCATAAACTTACAGACTTCCACAATGTCTGTTTCTTTTAAAGAATTTATACACTGCTCTACTGATTTTAAAAAAAACACCTCAAAGCGGTTTACAAAGAGAACAATATAATTATCAGCAAAAAACCTTTAAAACTGTTTAAATCATTCAAAATAGAACTTGACTAATAAACCAAAAACTGAATTAAAACGTACATCCACATTCTACATGCCTAGGCTTAAGACTGTAGGTCAAGCACTCTCCAGATTGCTAACTACAAATTCTTCAGAGGGTCTTATTCCAGCCCCCTTTGCCTCAGTCCCCCAACTTGAAATGAGGAGGATAACATTGGCCCACTTCACAGGGTAGTTGTAAAGGCTAATGAGATTATATATAACCCAAGAGAAAAAGGATATTGGGGCACATTAAAGACAAATGAATTTATTTCGATAGTTCACTTTTCTAGGGCAGAGTCCTCTTCATCACATGGATCAAGCGGGAGACAGTACAGTCATACCTCGGGTTAAATATGCTTCAGGTTGAGTGTTTTCAAGTTGCGCTCCACGGCGACCTGGAAGTAACGGAACAGGTTACTTTCGGGTTTCGTGACTCGCGCATGCGCGGACGCTCAAAATGACGTCATGCGCATGCGCAGAAGCGGCGAATCACGACCCACGAAGACGCAGGTTGCGTTCTACTCAGGATGTGAACGGGGCTCTGGAACAGACCCCGTTCACATCCAGAGGTACCACTGTACTGAGAAGACAGTAAATATATACTGTACTTTTCCGTGTATAACACACTCCTCTTTTGGGGGACTCAAATTTAAGAAAATGGGGGGAGATGGCACAGAGTTGTTGAGCATCACTAAATTCACCTTTTGGCTGTCCCCTTGTCAGAAGAAGCTGCCAATCGCATGCCCAATTGCTGCAGCGTCAGCTAATCAACACCACCCATTGACGTAGCAACCAATAACATGCACAATGGCCGCCTACAGCCATGGCAGCAACCAATCAAACGCCTGCCCTAGGCACTACCAATGTATAAGATGGCCCCCATTTTTAGCACGACTTTTTAAACGGGGAAAAAAACTAGCCTTATGCACTGAAAAATCTCACATGCAAAGTGCAAAGGAGCTGCAAGGGAGAGCCACGTCCCATTGGCAGAGCTAATGCAAGACCCAGCCAAGTCCACGCAAATCAAATCTGCTAGTAACACATTGGGAGAGTAAGTTGGAATCCACTAAGAAGCCACAAGGTGCAATTTCTGGCTGCTTTCACCCCAAACCAACCACCATCACTTTGGAATCTGGGGAGCTGTGCGCAGAGCACTTCAAGCACACAAGCAGCACGGCAGAAATGTCAAAAATGCACAGCACTATTATTAAGTCGTGCAAAGGTACGCAGCCACAGCAAGACCTGCTCCCTCTCACATTGCAAGGGGCACATGACTCTCCTGTTGCAAAAGCGTCACCGGCTACCTGTTTCCGGGCACAATTTGAAGCGCTGGCTATTTATTTCATTCATTTGTTTCAAAGAAACAATACATCTCAAAGCAGTTTACAAAAGGACAGAACAATGAAACCAAGAAAAAAAAATACATATCATACTTTAAAACATACACATGTTAAAAAGGTAAACAAATTAAAATTACCTCCACTTTCTAAGCCTTTGGGTAGGCTTGTCTAAACAAGAATGTTTTTAGCAGGTGCCAAAAAGAGTACAGAGAAGGCACCCGCTTGATATTAATAGGCAGGGAGTTCCAGAGAATAGGCAGGGGCTGCCAGACTAAAAGAACAAGTTCCTTACAGATGTGGAATGGGTATTATGTGGCAGCTGTGGCAGTGCTAATTCCATGCACCCAAGCCGTGCGGTGGACGCATGTGGGATGTTGACTTTATACCCCAACAGCAACACCTTGAACTCGGCCTGGTAGCAATTCGGAAACCAGCGCAGGACTCTGAGCGCAGGTATCATTTGCTGACAAGGCCTCCCCTCCTGTCAGCAATCGGGCTGCAGCATTCTGCACTAACTGCAAGCTCTGGATCAAGCACAAGGGAAGCTCCACACAGAGCACATTGCAGTAGTCCAGTATTTTATCCGTGTTGCTTTAATTTGTGGGAGCTGCCTTGAGTTCCAGTCGGTGGTAAAGGCAGTATATAAATTAATAATAATAATAATAATAATAATAATAATAATAATAATAATTTGTTATTTATACCCTGCCCATCTGGCTGGGCTTCCCCAGCCACTCTGGGCGGCTTCCAACAAAATATTAAAATATAGTAATGCATCAAACATTAAAAACTTCCCCCTTAATTATGCATATATATATATTTATTTATTTTAATGTGTGACATTTTAGTGTATTTTTGGTCTCTGTGGAAGCCACCCAGAGTGGCTGGGGAAACTCAGCCAGATGGGCGGGGTACAAATAATAAATTATTATTATTATTATTATTATTATTATTATTATTATTATTATTATTATTACAGGGCTGCCTTCAGATGTCTTCTGAAAGTGTGGTAGTTGTTTTTCTCTTTGACATCTGGTGGGAGGGCGTTCCACAGGGTGGGTGCCACTACTGAGAAGGCCCTCTGCTGGGTTTTCTGTAACTTGGCTTCTCACAGTGAGGGAACTGCCAGAAGGCCCTCAGAGCTGGACCTCAGTGTCCGGGCTGAACAATGGGACTGGAGACGCTCCTTCAGGTATACAGGACCGAGGCCGTTTAGGGCTTTCAAGGTCAGCACCAACACTTTGAATTGTGCTCAGAAACGTACTGGGAGCCAATGTAGGTCTTTCAAGACCGGTGTTATATGGTCTCGGCGGCCGCTCCCAGTCACCAGTCTAGCTGCTGCGTTCTGGATTAGTTGTAGTTTCTGGGTCACCTTCAAAGGTAGCCCCACGTAGAGCGCGTTGCAGTAGTCCAAGCGGGAGATAACCAGAGCATGCACCACTCTGGCGAGACAGTCTGCGGGCAGGGAGGGTCTCATCCTGCATACCAGATGGAGCTGGTAGACAGCTGCCCTGGATGGAATTGACCTGCGCCTCCATGGACAGCTGTGAGTTCAGAATGATTCCCAGGCTGTGCACCTGGTCCTTCAGGGGCACAGTTGCCCCATTCAGGACCAGAGAGCCCTCCACACAATACTTGAGTCACATTCAGCAATGCCTAAACTCACCCTGAAAAGCCATAGATATCCGATGCAGTGAAGATGATGTCCCTTCCTTGTGCCACACAGACACACACCCAATTGTCTGAGTTACTCGGCTACTGAAGCTCACGAGGCTAATTTTTAAAAGAAGTGAGCTTCCGGGTTTTTGGAAGGGAAATGACTTTGTTTCTGATTAGAGGGCTGATTAGGTTGGGAGATAGCAATCTATCTCCTTATCACATTCACTCCTCTTCGAAACATCAAGTTCTGCTTGCTCCTAACCAAGCATCATTTAACGTGTCTGAAATTGCTAGGTGCAAAAAATCAAAAGTCGGAACTGGCCTTGCCTGCAAGATATACAAATGAAGGTCAATCAGGAAAGGTGGGAGAGGAAATGTATGTAGGAAGCGGGGTGGAGGAGAGAGGGTCTGATTCTAGGGGACAAGACATTATTTATTATTATGCATTAAATTTCTATCCTACCGTTCCTACCAAATGAACCCAGGACAACAAACATCAAACGATACCAAGTTTAAAACAACCCAGTGGTAAGGAGCCTGTGTTTGCTCAGAAGGAAAGTGCAAATTAATCCCAATGAAGTCAGAAGCGACTCTACTCCTGATCAGTTCTTATGTTCACTGCTGATCTCAAGCCGCTACCCTACAGGTACTTGGAAAGCTCTCCACAGGCAGCTGGAAAAACGTGTGTGTTTGTTTGTTTTCAAAACTTAGGAATCACCTTTGCAATGAACAAGGTACTCAAGGCAATCTGCGCGAGGATTGACGAGACAGTAAAAACATTGCCAGAAAAGACAAAAAACCACAGAACCTAAAAGATCTACGCCAAGGCAAAACACACGGTGCAAAGACAGGCAAAAGTGGCTGGTTCTTTAGAATGCTAAAGGCTGCGGGGAGGAGGGTTTTTATTTGCCCCCCCTTTTACTCCCAAGCCAGACAGCTAAATTCAAGAGATGATGATGAGAGCTGTGGTCCAGTAACACCTGGAGGACCACATGCCCCTCATCCTTGCAGAGTTTGCCATTTTGGTACTCAGAAGCTGTCGGGAGTCCAGCGGCTGGTGGCACAAAGATACAGCTAAGAAAGGGGAGCTGGAATTAAGGTCCTCTGGGTCAAATATTTCTTGGGCAGCATCCTTAAGCAAGCCACTGCCCTCCTGCCCCCAGAGCACCTGCCCCCCAACCTGTATCAGGACAATAATCACACTGGCCAACCTTGCAGTTGAAGATCTTCGTGGTCACAAACACAAAACCCTCCAAAGGCTTGAAAGCATGATATAGATGCTCCTCCACAGAGAGGGGGTCATCTGCAGCCTCGCTGCTGTTTCTGAACAGGCCTCTTCCTGCTTCCACCCTGTAGCAAAGGCAAGCGACGGGCGTTAGTCTTCCCCATGTGGTACGATTCGGACGGCAAGAACATGCGCCTGCCTTCAAAAGTGGAAACTCTGGAACTCGCTCCCGCGGAAAGCAGTGATGGAAACTGCGCTGGAGGAAGGGAAACATATCCACAGAGAAGGAGGAGGAAGCTATCGATGTCTGCCAGCCCACAATGGTTCTGCTCTGCCACCATGGTAGGAGGGCAGCAGTGTTGCTGAGCCCCAGTCGCTGGAAAAACCAGAAGGGGAAAGTGGCTGCGGTGCTCAGATCCTGCTTGTCATGGGCATCTGGCTGAGAACAGGATGCTGGGCTAGAGGGGCCTCTCTGGCCTCATCCTGCAAGCACTTAGGTTCTGGCAAACATTGCACTGCCCCCAGGAAGCTGCTTGTCAGAATCACAGGCGAGATGACCCACAGGTGCAGGAAAGAAGAGCTGTGGTTAATTCACCCCTGGCCTCCTCGCTGGCCCAAGGGGGACCAATTCAGCCAGCTAGCCCTGGGGATTATCTAATTGATTTTTGAATTTTATTGTTATTCATGTTTTTATACTGTATTTTATGCTGCTTTTATAATTAAGTGTTTTAAATTTGTTGTTAGCTGCCCTGAGCCCGGTTTTTGAACAGGAAAGGGCGAGGTATAAATACTATTATTATTATTATTATTATTATTATTATTATTATTATTATTATTATTATTATCCCGCTAGGGTCCTACTTGGGGGGGGGGGGCAATCTGGATGTCCACTGTCAGACCAGGATGCTGGAGGAGCCAGGCCTTAATAAATAATAATAATATAATATAATGTATTTATACCCTGCCCATGTGGTATAAACTCCGGGCGGCCTCCAACAAAATATTAAAAATACAACAAAACATCAGACATGGAAAAACTTCCCTAAACAGGGCTGCCTTCAAATGTCTTCTAAAAGTCAGATAGCTGTTGATTTCCTTGACATCTGATGGGAGGGCTTGGCGCCACTACCGAGAAAGCCCTCTTTGATGGGACCCTGCAGCCTGACGTTCCTCTGGTTAACATTAATTCCCCTTCCTATCCTAGGCGATTTGGGAGAAGGGGGAGGGAGAGAAGGGAAGACTGGCAGCTGTCCAAGCAGCAGGGACCGTCCGAGCGCAGCTGCCGCCTCCGTCCTCCAATCCTCCGGGTGGCTGTTCCAGCGCGCGGCGCTCCAGCTCCGAGCCGCCGACCAGGAAGCACCGGAGGCGGGGAAGGCTCTCGGCAAGTTGGCGCAGGAGCCGGGCGCATCCTTCTGACTCCCCAAAGAGACAGAAAACCCAAAGCGCGATCGGATCCGGATCCCGATCTCGTAGGAGGGCGAGGAGGGGAAGGGGGTTAAAGTCTCCCCCGTGTTACCCTCTCCGGATCGGAGCCCCTGCGCTCGCAATCCGGTTTTCTTGGAAAAAATAAACGCGTTCCAAAGGGCGCAAGGACGGAACTGGAGCCTGGCGCGGTTTGGAGAGACGACAGCCCGGAAAGGTAGGACGGGACCCGAAGCAGCGCATCTCTCTCCCCGAACCGAACCAAAGAACCAGCACCCAGCCGTGCCTGGAAGCCTCCGGGCGCCGCGCAACAGAGAGCCCTTCCCGGGGATCGCTCGCCGTTGACACCGGCGTGGAAGCCACAAACCGACCTTTGCTACGCCTAGTTCAGTGATGCCTGCACGGGCCGGCAGCGGCTTTCCGGGATTCCAGGCAGGCAAGGCGCCTCTCTCCCCGCCCTTCCGGAGACACAACCGAGATTTGAACCCGGGACCTTGGAGGGCAGGCGCTTTGCCCCGGAGCTGCGACCCGGGGGGGCTCTGCCTCCCTCCCGTGTGAACCTGGGGGGCTACCCCGGATTAACTCCTCCGGGTCCGGGTCCCCTTCGCCTGCCCGAACTCCGCGTCGTCGAAAGGCAAGACCCGAAGCGCCCCGGCTTTGCCCCGCGCAGCGCAAGCGCCCCAGCCCGGAGCCTAGCAAGGGTTCCTCGGCCGAGCCGGCGTCCGCCCCCCTCGCGCCCTTCCCGGCCTCGCTCACCTCGCCCTCCGGGGGCGCCGTCGCGGCTGCCGTGCTGCCGACGGAGGAAGGCTCCCTCGGCCGGTCCGCCTTGCTTGCTCGCTCGCTCCGCGGCGGCGGCGCCTCCTTCGGCCCCCATTCGCCTCTCCGGCGCGCTGATTGGCGGTGACGTGGCGGTATGCAAAGCAGCGGGCGGCCGGAGGGGCCGAGCGGGGCGGAGCGGCGGCGCCGGGCCGGGGTGGCGCTCCAGGCGGCCGGGGAGGCGGAGGCCGGGGCGGCGCCTTCCTCCAGAGGCGGGAGGGGAAGGGGAGGTGCGCGGCACGGCCCGCCTTTGCCCCCGGAGGGCGCGAGCCGCCTCCCAGATGCGCCCAGCGCGGAAACTCTGATTGCGCGACGTGCTAAGTGCATTTCTTTTTTAAAAAATGCAAACTTTATTGCATTTAAAAAAAACAAAAAAACCAGTTACTAAGTACAAAGTAAAAGTAAAAAGTAGAGACATCACCTTGCCAACAAAGGTCCGTATAGTTAACGCCATGGTTTTCCTAGTAGTGATGTATGGAAGTGAGAGCTGGACCATAAAGAAGGCTGATCGCCGAAGAATTGATGCTTTTGAATTCTGGTGCTGGAGGAGACTCTTGAGAGTCCCATGGACTGCAAGAAGATCAAACCTCTCCATTCTGAAGGAAATCAGCTCTGAGTGCTCCCTGGAAGGACAGATCCTGAAACTGAGGCTCCAAGACTTTGGCCACCTCATGAAAAGAGAAGACTCCCTGGAAAAGACCCTGATGTTGGGAAAGATGGAGGGCCCAAGGAGAAGGGGACGGCAGAGGACGAGATGGTGGGACAGTGTTCTCGAAGCTGCCAGCATGAGCCTGACCAAACTGTGGGAGGCAGTGGAAGACAGGAGTGCCTGGCGTGCTCTGGTCCAGGGGGTCACAAAGAGGCGGACACAACTAAATGACTAAACAACAACAAGTACAAAGTGAGCTAAGTACAAAGTACTAAGTACAAAATGTTGTCCGCTCCAATATTTGCCTTTTGCTGCTGTCAGCCTCCTCTGGAGTAAGCATATGGGATCTGCTGCACGTCATCTGTCACTGAGCTGCATTTAAACCTGGCTCCTTGGCGCGCAGGAACAGAAACATATTGTCGGTTAACTCTTGATTTGCTTTTTATTTATGTACATAAGCTTATCTTGGGTCAGAGTTTGGCCCACAAGGCCGTCCCCCCTCCCCCGAGCCCCACGCCAGAAGTCCTAAGAGGCGGCTGCCAATGAATGCCCAACCAAGGAGCCTGGAAGTGGAGTTTCTAGACTGACCGACAGCAGCAGAAAGAAATGTGTAAAGTTAGGTATAGAACAGGGAAAGTGCTTAGAGAGAAGTTTTTCTCCCTGTCTCCTAACACTAAAACTTGTGGACAAGACAAATCTTTAAAATGTAATATAAAAAGTTAAAGGGGCCCCTGAACATTAGGTCCAGTTGTGGACAACTCTGGGGTTGTGGTGCTCATCTCGCTTTATTGGCTGAGGGAGCCGGTGTACAGCTTCCAGGTCATGTGGTCAGCAGGACTAAGCCGCTTCTGGCGAACCAGAGCAGCGCACGGAAACGCCGTTTACCTTCCCGCCGGAGTGGTACCTAATTATCTACTTGCACTTTGATGTGCTTTTGAACTGCTAGGTTGGCAGAAGCTGGGACCGAGCAACGGGAGCTCACCCCGTCACGGGGATTCGAACCGCCGACCTTCTGATCTGCAAGTGCTAGGCTCTGTGGTTTAACCCACAGCGCCACCCGCGTCCCAAAATGTAGTATAAACACCAACAATTGGGAAACACTGGCCTGCGAGCGCTCCAGTTGGAGAACAGCCTTGACCAAAGGTGTTATGGGCTTTGAAGACACTCGAACTCAGGATGCAAGGGAGACACCTGCTAGGAGGAAGGCACGCTTGGCAAATCCACTCCGTGATCAACTCCCGCCTGGAAACCAATGTCCCTGCTGTGGAAGGACGGGTAGATCCAGAATTGGCCTCCACAGCCACTTACAGTCTCACTGTTAAAACCATGTTTATGGAAGACAATCTTACTCGGCTACGAGGGATCACCAAAGAAAGAGGAAGAAGTTAAACTATGGAACTCCTTCCTGCAGGAGGTAGCCATGGGCATTGCCAGGGGGGCAGGGTTTTTGGGGGGGTCAGAACCTCTGATTTGTATTGATTTGTATTTTGTGGGGCAGCTGTCCCCCCTTGCCCCCCTGGCTACACCCATGGAGTCAGTGATGGCCACCATCCTGGATGGCTTCAAAAGAGGACTGGACAAATTTGTGGAGGAGGAGAGGGCTATGGTGGTTTCTAGCCAGGATGGCTCTGCTCTGCCTCTGCAGTTGGAGACAGCAATGTTTATGAATACTAGTTGCTGGAAACCACTGTAATAAACGAAAATCTACCCTTATTCCCTTATGGGGGACACAAGAGCCCCTATAGAGTCCTTTGTAGGTTCTCCATCAGTCGGAGAAAATAACAGAGGCCAACCCAAGAATACTGAGAAGCAAAGCAGCTAGTAAGCCTGATCTTTATTGAACTGTTGCCCAGAACCAGAACTGTTGCCCAGAACCCAGAACCAAGGTGTGTCTGCCCTTATACTGTATAGACATTTTAAATTGCCCACCCTGGAGTCGAAGAGCACTCCCAGAAACATCATACATACACCACAGAAGAAGTGTAGCCCAACACACACCCCCGATACATCATACCTACATCACAGAAAGGGTGGTCTACAGCAAAAATCTGAGTGCGTTGTTTACCTCCTGTCTGGCAGGTTACCTGTTAATGCTGGCTTGATTGGATACCCTGGGGAGCCTGGCCAGTCTTTTGTAGTGACGAATACTTAGTTCCTGAGCCAGATCACAGGCTCACCCTATTCATACACAGACATACCCTTAAGACCGGTTTTGTGAAGGACAAGACAATGGGGAGGCTTTTCCATTTTCCTTCGACCTTGTAGAGAAAACATTTGGTCAGTCTAGGAGCCCAAATGGTTCCAGGACTGCTTTCCTGTGCTGCTTCAGACATGTGGTTTATAGATTTATGTACGTGTTTGCTTGGTACATTTATGAACATTTATTTTATATATATATAAGACCTTAATTTATTTATTTCACCACTGATGAGGAGAGGGCTCTGGTGCTCAGATCCCATTTGCGGGTTTTCCTTTGGGACATCTGGTTGGCCACTGTGAGAACAGGATGCCGGACTCGATGGACCACTGGCCTGACCCAGCCAGCTCTTCTAATGCTCATCTAGCTCTGCAGAGTTTCCAAGGGAGGTTTCTCCCAGTCCTACTGGGAGATGCCATTGAGGACTGAACTTGAGATGTTCTTCTACATGCAAAGCTACTGGATCCTGAGCTGGGCAGATGTTTTTGCACACACGCCCTCCCTGAAACAGCCAGAAGCGGCGAAGGCATCAATTAATCCCAGGCATCCGATAGTGAAATGTGGATCTGCCGGCACCGTTAATGATCCGCTCACTCTTTTCCCCCAAAGGACTGACAGCCGTTCCTTCTCCGCACTTTCTTCTACGTATAATAATATGCAATGCTTTTGATCATTTTGCAATACTCCCATTCCCCATTTCCCCTGTTATCTGGAACAGTGGAAGAGAAAAGAGTTTCTTGTGGTGTGTCATAACTACAGCTCAAATGAGACTCTGAGGAAATGTTTTCTTCAAACTTCTGCTGACTTCTCATTGGTAGGTAGGGGGAGGCGAAGAGGTAGCATTTGGAAATGCTTATTTGTTTTAGAAAGCAGGATGTGAAGTATCAAAGTTGGGCAAGCTGTTACTTCACATGGTTGCCTTTAGAAACTAACCCCCTTACTCTCTACTTTTTTCCCCACAAGCACATGTCAATACCCTATTTGGGCAATTGAATTCAAAGGAAGAGAAACACTTATTTTTTAATTATTATTTCATAAAATTTACAAAGCACTTGATTGAAAACAACAACAACATGCCAAAGTCGTTTACAAAAAAGAACACATTAAATTAAGCACTTTCAACAAGTGAAGATAACAATAGACTAAAACATATTCAAAATTGAGTGAACTTTCTAAACATCTGAGTAGGCTTGTCAAAACAACTATCTTGTCATCTGGCACCAAAAAAAGTACAGTGAAGGCACCTCCCTGATTTCAAGAGGCAGGGAGTTCCAAAGTTTCTGTGCTGCCACACTAGAAGTTGTGCATATATGGGTGAGGTGATCTTGTAGGTAAAGTGATCCCACCTTGAACCTGACCCACTAGGTTCGGAAATCCGGTGCCATCTCTGAGCACAGGTGTTATACGTTGACACAAAGCCTTGTTTTATTAAAATATTTGCATCTTGCTGTTGTTTGGGAAACATTTCTTTTCGGGTGCCCTGTTGATGGAGAACCTTCCCTGCAGATCCAGCCCCTCGAGGCTCATGGACCAAAAGATTAGCTTTGTATCTGGGGCACCTCCATGTTTTCTGTTAAAGTTTTATGTCCTCCCATTGAGAATCTCCTCCTCATTTCAGTGAAGTGAAGTAGAAGGCTGAAGTATAGAAAAATAATCCTGTTGGTTATTTGCTTGCTTTCTCATTTCAGCTCCTTCTCTGGAGACAAAACACACTCGAGGCCCAAATTATTAAAAACAAACAGAACAGAGCGGGGAGGAAATGTGAAGGACTCCTATAACTTCCCAGCCCTGGTTGTGAAATCGTGGAGGAAGATCCAGGAATTTGCTATGTATTTTGAGTCATGCTAACATGAGAGAGAGTTACGTATCTGTACCCTCTTTGCAACTTAACTTCCCTCTTCTGAGACATTAAGTCTTTGGGGCCAAATCTCTTCCTGGGAAAGGTCCATAACTCATATAAACTCGTGGCACTTTTAACATATAGTATAAGCGGGTGGCACTGTGGGTTAAACCACAGAGCCTAGGACTTGCCGATCGGAAGGTCGGCAGTTCGAATCCCCGTAACGGGGTGAGCTCCCGTTGCTCAGTCCCTGCTCCTGCCAACCTAGCAGTTCGAAAGAACGTCAAAGTGCAAGTAGAGAAATAGGTACCACTCTGGTGGGTTTCCATGCACTGCTCTGGTTCGCCAGAAGCAGCTTAGTCATGCTGACCACATGACCCAGAAAAACTGCGGAAGCGGACAAACACCGGCTCCCTGCTAGGTTGGCAGGAGCTGGGACTGAACAACGGGAGCTCATTGCAGGGATTTGAATCGCCGACCTTCCGATCGGCAAGCCCAAGAGGCTTAGTGCTTTAAACCACAGTGCCCTCCTCATCCCTAGCCTCATCAAACCTAAATCTGGCCCTGCTGACATATATGCAGTGATTAGCTTTGAGAGAACCCCTGCATATTCATAGCCCTCAAGATCCTTGACCCCTCTTGCTGCCGCTCTCTTAGGCATGATTAAGGACCTGACCTAAGAGCTTTGAGATGATGCCACTGCCACAGGTGATACGAGAGCCATCTTCAGATACCTGTTGGCTGGAAGATGGAGCTGGCTTGCTCTTTGCTGCTTCGGTGAGCAGGAATCGAACCAAAGGATTCGAGTTACGAGAGAGGAGATTCCGACTAAACACCAGGAAGAACTTTCTGACAGTAAGAGCAGTTCAACAGTGGAGGGAACAGACTTACACGAGAAGGTGGTGGGCTCTCTGTCAGGAGCTCGTCCTACACTCAAGTAGGATCCTGGCAGAGACACATGCCCGACTGGCATGTTCTCTCCCTCCTGGTCGATCGTTCGGGAGCTTCAGAAGCTTTCTTCAGCCCGAACATCACAGCGACTGGTGCCAACAGACACCGGCACACTTAGGGATCCACAGAGTTTGCGCATGACAGACCTCAGCAACTCAGCATTTTGGCTAATCTACTTTATTTACATATAAACACACACGGAGCACTGCAGCATGGCCCCCTCTCTCTCTAGCATCAGACAGCAAAGAGAAGAAGAAGAAAGGACAATAGTCCCACTTCATGGAACACAGTTAGACAAACATCCTGTCTCCATCACTTCCCACTCTGCGGAGTCAAAACATACACCGTCATGGGATAGACAACAATCCCATGACTGCAAACAGGGAGCAGGAATTCTAACACTCTCACCGTCACAGGAGGTTTTTAAGCAGAGGTTGGGTGGCCACCCATCAGGGATTCTTCAGCTGAGATTCCTGCATTGCAGGGGGTTGGAGTAGATGACCCCTGGGGTTCCCTTCCAACTCTGCAAGTCTAGAATTCTAGGATCCTAAGCATAAGAACAGCTCTCCCCTCACGATCCCCAGCAGTTGGGTTTCAGAATTATTGCTGTGGTAGTAGAGGGTCAGGTTTAAGGTGCTGGTTTTGACCTTTAAAGCCCTATGTGGCCTAGGACCCTTGTACCTATGGGACCGCCTCTCCCGGTACGCCCCAGGGAGGACCTTAAGGGCCATAAATGACAACACTTTGGAGGTCCCGAGCCTCAAGGAGGTTAGGTTGGTCTCAACTAGGGCCAGGGCCTTTTCAGTACTGGCCCCGACTTGGTGGAACGCTCTGTCACAAGAGGCTAGGGCCCTGCGGGACTTGACATCTTTCCCCAGGGCCTGCAAGACAGAGTTGTTCCACCTGGCCTTTGGTTTGGCCTCACTCTGACCCTTATGCTGCCCTCCCCTTATGGTCTTGATCTATCAGGTACTTTTAAAATGAGGCTGCATTTTAAATAGTATTTTAACCTGTATTTTAAATTGGTGTCCCCCCCCCCTTCTTCCCCCTATTATCTTTTTACTGTGATTTTATTGATGTTAGCCGCCCTGAGTGAAGGCCAGGGAAGGCCTGGCAGGGAAGGCCAGGGTATAAATAAAATGATTTATTAGTATTATTATTATTAAAGCCTTATGGGTTGGTGGTCATCACTGCCTCCTGCAGGAGGGAGTTCCATAGTTTATGTGCCGAGTGCATCTCTTTCTGTTTCTCGAATCTTCCATCATTCAGAGGAAGTCCACGAGGTCTAGTGCTTTGCGAGGTGGTGGGGAAGCAAATTAATTTTTGAAGTTTCTTTAAATTGCAGTCATTTACTATTAGAATGCATGTTTGAAGGCATTACTTCAATAAATGCATGTTTAATTATTTAGAAGGAAGATTAAAAATTCTCTTTCCCCCGAGTTTAAAGTGCTCCTTTGAGTCAATTCCTCCCTCCCCTGTCAAAATTCCTTCTTAGAAAGCCCCGCCATGTCTTTGTGGGTGGCATACCCGCTTTGCATAAAAAGGCCCCCAGGGTCAGTTCTTGGCAAGATCTCCGTGTAAAAACTCCCTCTTTGAAAAGCTGCAGAGCTGCTGTGCTTCAGTGGAGGCCATACAGACCGAGGTGGAACTCATGCTCTCACTCTGTAAAGGTCATTTCCCTTTTTCGCTGTTCCCCAAAACCCTGCATCCACACAGCATACAGTTCACAGAGCTTTGAAACTACAGTATCCATGGTGCAGTGCGACTGTGATATCTATCATCTATCTATCTATATCTATCTATCATCTATCTATCTATCATCTATCTATCTATCTATCTATCTATCTATCTATCTATCTATCTATCTATCTATCTATATCTATCTATCTATATCATCTATCTATCTATCTTTCTATATCTATCTCTATCTATCTATTATCTATCTATCATCTATCTATCTATCTATCTATCTATCTATCTATCTATCTATCATCTATCTATCTCTATCTATCATCTATCTATATCTATCTATCATCTATCTATCTTTTTTACTATGAATGGGTAATAAGTAATTTAAATGGGCTCAAATTTAACAATGGACATGAGGTGTATTGATAAATAATGGAACCAAGGAAGGGTTTAGAGTGAAGTCATTTTGCTTTGTTTTTGTATTTGTATTGCTATTATTTCTTATTTTTGGAAAATTAATACATTGTTATCAAAAAGTAAAAAAAAAAGCACATAGGAAGAGCCTAAAGGATCAGGCCAATGGCCCATCTAGGGAATCATCCTGTTCTCCCTTGTTCTTCTGTTCACTGTGCACACAATCCATTTACACCGAAAGTTTCTTTCTGCCCTGGAACTCTGGAAAAAACACAAAATTGTTCTGTGGGGTTCCAAGAGACAGATGGGTTTCATTCTGATGCAGATCCAATATCGCCCTCTGCTGCTCAGCGCTTGCCTTGTTTCAATTGCTGTTCTATATCCTCTACGCTAGGACTAAGGTTTTTATCCTTGCAGAGATTCTGCACGCAGGTCAGAGCAGTGTGCACAAGATTCTCCCATTTTATCTTGACAACATCCCTGCGAGGTAGATTAGCCCGAGAAAGGCTATGACTCTGGCTTGGGATCAGGGCCTGATTTAGGTTTGATGAGGCTCTCAGCTCCTGAAGGTAATGGGGCCCTTTATATATCCAGCTGTCCTTTGTCAACCACAAATAGTCACTGTTTTTTTGTGTGTTGAATATATGCTAGATGGTAATTGATGGACCTCATAGGTATCTCAAGCAATTTGCACATAACAATATATATATATATATATATATGCAGGTTTTGGTGTCCTCGGGTGTCTTCCCGTGTAAAAGTTGGGGTGTCTAGGCGACGTTTCGACGAGGTCTCACTCGTCATCTTCAGGCTGGTGCTTTCGGCTTCTTGTTACTGGAACAGAGCAGGATCTCAGTGTTTGAGTTCCTATAAATACTGTTGAGGGGGTGTGGTGTATAGCCTCCAATGTTCTGGGCAGAGAGGAAGTTCCCAGGCTAGTGTGCCTTTTCTTCTTTTGTTCCTTAATTACTTGAGGGATATCTTGAGTGATTTCTTGAGTGATGTCCTGAGTACCACTTAGGTGGGTCATTAGGTGTGGATTAGTTGCTAAAGTCAAGACACAAAGACGAGTGAGACCTCGTCGAAACGTCGCCTAGACACCCCAACTTTTACACGGGAAGACACCCGAGGACACCAAAACCTGCATATATATATATATATATATATATATTCACATTGATCTATTTTATTTGTTTTTTATCTTATATTTTGGAAATGTAAATCCAGGTTTTTTCCCCATTTCTTTACATTTTCTTTACATAAGCTATCGCTTGCTTAGCTTAAACGTAAATCTGGCATTGCTTGGGATCACTCAGTAGGCATCGTGTCTGAGGGAGGATTTGAATCCCGAACTCCGTGGTTCACATGCAGTATGCACTGCACCATAACTGGATCAGAGTGTTTGCCTGTGCGAGAGGCACAGTGCTGTTCTGGGTGTGGGAGAAAGAATCATCGAATTGCAGAGTTGGAAGGTACCAGCAAGGGCCATATAGTGCAGCCCCTGCAATACAGGAAACACAGCTAAAGATGTGGGTTCAAATCCCACCTTCTCACATACAAGTTACTATATTTTGCCAGCTCTTCTTCTCTTTCAAATCAGAACCAGTGAAGGCAGTGAAGGTCCTGTGTGAGTGTCTGGAGGTGGTTGGAGGATGGATGGCGGCTAACAGATTGAGGCTGAATCCAGACAAGACAGAAGTACTGTTTTGGGGGGACGGGGGCAGACAGGTGTGGAGGACTCCCTGGTCCTGAATGGGGCAACTGTGCCCCTGAAGGGCCAGGTGTGCAGCCTGGGAGTCATTCTGGACTCACCGCTGTCCATGGAGGCACAGGTCAATTCTGTGTCCAGGGCAGCTGTTTATCAGCTCCATCTGGTATGCAGGCTGAGACCCTACCTGCCTGCTGACTGTCTCGCCAGTCTCTAGTTATCTCTTGCTTGGACTACTGCAATGCGCTCTACATGGGGCTATCTTTGAAGATGAGGTCCAGTGCTGAGGGCCTTTTGGTGGTTCCCTCACTGCGAGAAGCCAAGTTACAGGGAAGCAGGCAGAGGGCCTTCTCAGTGGTGGCACCCGCCCTGTGGAACGCCCTCCCACCAAATGTCAAAGAGAACAACAACTACCAGACTTTTAGAAGACCTCTGAAGGCAGCCCTATTTAGGGAAGCTTTTAATGTTTAATAGATTATTGTATTTTAATATTCTGTTGGAAGCCGCCCAGTGGGAAACCCAGCCAGATGGGCAGGGTATAAATAAATTATTATTATTATTATTATTATTATTATTATTATTATTATTATTTGGTTGCATCCACCTTATTTGCATGTGGGCAGGTTCTCAGTTGTGAGAGGAAGGAAAGCACTCTGTACATGATCCGTGGTGCTTGCTCGTTTTCCAAAGACTACATATCTCCCAGGGCTGAACCCTGCTTTTGAAAATAGCGCTTGCGCCCGTCTGGAATGGCAAACCAGAAAGCCACCTTTTTTTGTGTCTCACCCCAATGCGACAAAGGGCACTAGGAGGAACCTCTGAATCTGGACGGGACCCATTTTTTCATGCATAGGACAAATAGGAAAAGAAACTGAGAATGGGGGCAAGGAAATTGGGCGAGTTTGTGTTTGCCCTTGGTTGGTGACCGAATACCCATCCCGTGTGATTTCAGCCCTGCAGAAAAATAATTGCAGGAAATGAAAGAGTCCTCACGCTGTGAGTTGATCTGCCTGTTTGTGGGTGTGTGGGCACCAAGTCACTTCTAAAGAGCCTGCAAAGCGGCGAAGGGGAAGGGGGGACAAGATGCAAAGGGCTCCCCCCCCGAAATACCCTTGCTTCCATTTCAATTATCCAGGCCCATTAATTTTTTGGCAGTGGGATTTCATTCCCCTCGGAGGCGTCCTCATTAGCAGAGTTTTCACGTCGGGGAAAAGGCCAGGGTGCTCGTGATTAAAAAGAAGGCCCGCCTCAACTCTGGCTCCCCACATGATAAATGGCGCCGCGGATTAACATTCGTGACGGCGACAAACAGAAACCTCCAAAATAGAACTCCGCAATTACCAAAGATGTGTTCTGTAATTACCTTTTCTGTTCCTCCCGAGCTGAAGGATGAAAGCAGCGCTCTGCGGAGAGGGTGCGTTTGTGTCACACACCATTTCTTATTAAGGGAAATTATTTTATTTTCACCCCCACCCCAAGAAAAAGAATCTGGGAGCGAAGTTGTGAAGGTCCCAGGACCTGCCTAGTGTCAAGGTTGCATTGATTCTATTCCTGCATTGCAGGGGCTTGGACGAATGATCCTCGGGATCCGCTGAGAGAGATCATCATTGATGGGCTGGGTGTCCATCAATATGCAGATGATACCCAACTCTACCTCTCCTTCAAATCAGAGCCAGTGAAGGCGGTAAAGGTCCTGTGTGAGTGCCTGGAGGCAGTTGGAGGATGGATGGTGGTTAACAGATTGAGGTTGAATCCTGACAAGACAGAAGTACTGTTTTGGGGGTACAGGAGGCGGGCAGGTGTGGAGGACTCCCTGGTGCTGAATGGGGTAACTGTGCCCCTGAAGGAACAGGTGCGCAGCCTGGGAGTCATTTTGGACTCACAGCTGTCCATGGAGGCGCAGGTCAACTCCATGTTCAGGGAAGCCGTCTACCAGCTCCATCTGGTACGCAGGATGAGACCCTCCTTGCCTGCAGACTGTCTTGCCAGAGTGGTACATGCTCTGGTTATCTCTCACTTGGACTACTGCAATGCGCTCTACATGGGGCCACATTTGAAGGTGACCTGGAAACTACAACTAATCCAGAATGCGGCAGCTAGACTGGTGACTGGGGGCGGCCGCCGAGACCACATAACACCAGTCTTGAAAGACCTACATTGTTTCCCAGTACGTTTCCAAGCACAATTCAAATGTCAATGTCAAAGAGAAAACAACTACCAGATTTTTAGAAGACATCTGAAGGCAGCCCTGTTTAGGGAAGCTTTTAATGTTTGATGCATTACTGTACTTTAATATTGTGTTGGAAACCCAGCCAGATGGGCGGGGTATAAATAATAATAATAATAATAATAATAATAATAATAATAATAATAATAATAATTCCACAATTCCAGGATTCTGTCATCACTGAGTGGACATTGCCAATGCCTTGGCATTGTGGCATGGAATATTTGCTTATTCCCCTCTTGTGCTCTGTCTCTAAAGAAAGAATGGGGGTGTCTGGTTGAGGATGTCTGAGTGTGTGAAGTCTGAGTCTCAGTGTACTGGTGTCTGTTTGTGTGGGTGTCTGAGTTTCTGACTTCCGTGTTGATTTCCGAGTGTCTGTGAGTGTGTGAGCAGCCAAATATGTGCATGTTTGTGAGTGTGTGGGTGTCTGTGAGTATTGGGAGGAATGTTTAAAACTATTTCCAATCAAATTCTCCCACTCTGGAATTTCTTGTCCAAAATCATGTTGAACTAGGTTGGCATCTGCCTGCCTTGGGAGACACTGGAGGAGTGCGCCTTTGAAGTCAAGCTGTTGGAGAGTTGCAGCACTTGCTGGGACTGTAGAGAACAATAGGGGAGAGACATGTTTTGTTGCAGCTGGGGCAGAGGAAGGAATTGGGTTGTGCTGCTGCAGATGCACCAGGGCGTATCTCCTCTCTATGCTCCTCTTGGCAGTCATTCTCTTGGGCTTGCCAATCAGAAGATTGGAAGTTCGAATCCCTGTGACGGGGTGAGCTCCTGCTGCTCTGTCCCAGCTCCTGCCAACCTAGCAGTTCGAAAGCACACCAGTGCAAGTAGATAAATAGGTACCACTGCAGTGGGAAGGTAAACAACGTTTCTGTGCGCTCTGGTTTCCTTCCTGGTTTCTGTGCGCTCTGGTTTTCCTTGCACCAGAAGTGGTTTAGTCCTGCTGGCCACATACCCAGGAAAGCTGTCTGTGGACAAATGCCAGATCCCTCGGCTTGAAGACAAGATGAACCTTTGACTGGACTTAACTGCCCATAGGTCCTTCACCTTTTACCTTACCTCCTCTGGTACTGCTATGGATGCAAAACCTGTCTGTCTCCAGGCATTGTAGTCATCTGCAAGTGATTCCCACATGGTTGATGTTGTTTCATGTCACATTTGCACACATCTTTTTAGTGCAGAGTTGGGCCTGGTGCCAGAAGCCAGCTCCCCATAGAGAAGAATCACAGTTTTTCAGGATTTGTTTAAGCTTACTCTGAATCACACTTCTTTACATTGGTTGTGTTTCACAATTTATTTAAACGCAGTGGCGTTTTATTGATTATATTGGAAGGCACTTTTGAGACCACATTGTGGGCGAATTCCACATTTGGGAGCGAGTTTCACTGCACATCTCTGCGCTGCGTGAGGAATTCCTTTCTTTCATCTCTCCTGAACCTCTGAACATTCAGCATCCTTGGATGTCCACAAGCTCTAATGTTCCTCCAAGAGAGGAAGACAAGTTTCTCTCTTCCCACTTTCTTCATCCCATGGTGTGCTGGGCCTGGGGGTAACCCGAGAACCGTGGTCCAGGTCCAGTCCAGAATCCGTAGGAGTCAGTCCGACAGGGTCAAGACAGGACACGAGGCAGGAAACCAGGCAAGGTCAGGTACAGGATCTCAGGCAGGATCTGGCATACAGCAATGTTGCTCCCACAACCTGGGGCGGAGTCCGACAGCCTTTTATCTCTGTTGGGGTAACAGCCGGTCCTGATCCCCCGACAACTCACCTACCTGTTTCACCCTGAAGGCGAGCACTCCTCCTGCGAGTACTCAGGTCTCTCCTTCTCTCAGACCTTCGTCTCTGCAGCTCGGGAGACGTCGGTGGGTTACTAGACCCAGAGGCCACCTCAGCCTCCCCTGACCCAACCGGTAGTGGAGCAGTTGTAAGTGATGGCCCAGCTGGAGGCAACGAGGGAATCCCCACATCTGGAGCCAGGGCAGGCTCAGGCCCCGGACTCGGCCCAGCTGGGGTTTGTTGCAGGGGAACCTGTGCAAACTGGGGTTCTTCAGGGTCAGGCCCCAGGCTTGGTTCAGGTGATGCCTGAGGCAAAGGATCCGGTGCAGACTGAGACTCCTCTGGTTCCGAATCCGAGCCCCAGTCCCAGGCCATCACACACAGATCATTCTGCAGACTTCTTGAGTGGCTCTTTAAACCTCGCACCCTGATTATCCTTGAGATTCATGCAAAGGAGCCTTCATCTCATGTAGCCAACACCTTGCGCAACACGTTTTCTGAGTCAGCCAGGTCGGACCCTTAGCTGTTTCTCTCGCCCTGATCCCCGATTACGCACATCACCTCATTGTTCTCATGCGAAGTGGGATGCATCTCTGATGCTCTGATTATAATGTGTCGGGGAGGGGTGACCTCAACTCAGGACTCCCAATAACTCTTCCAAATTAACATCTCTCTGCTTAAGCATCCCAGTTGCCTTTGATGCAGGTTTCTTGCTGCAGTTAGTTTGCGGGAGCCAAAGGAATGCTAAAAAGTGCGCTGATAAATGGTGCTTTTGGAAAAGGGAGGGGGGCATCCAGCCGAGATTAATTTTCAGTGCCCTTTATTGAGGCGGGTTTGGGAGATGCGCTCAGCATCAGGGATGCCAAGGTGGCTGCTTCTTTTGAAAGGAAAGCGGTTTCTTCCATCGAGAACGGCCAGCGTTCAGGCAGCCAAGATCAGGGCATTCAGACCTGCCAACTCCATCATTTTTAAAGGGGTTGACAGCCGTTTTAATGCTGATTGATCTCCTCTACCGCTTGCAAATGGGAGCAGGGCTGGCCCAGCTACTCAAGCAACACAAGCTGCCCCCCTTTAGCAATTCTTAGCAAGAGGTGCTGCCCCCTTTCAAAGTCACAAGAGCAGGAGACCAGGGGACAGAACATATTGTGGCGGCAGAGTTGGCGTGCTTGTGGTCCTTCGTTGGAGGTTTTTAAGCAGGAATTGGATGGCAGGGGAGAGCATTCTTGTGCACAAATCCTGCTTGCATTAGAGCATCTATCTGGGCATTGGGAGAACAGGATGCTGGCCTGATCCATCAAACTCTTCTTATGTTCATGTTTGTGATTCACCACCAGGGCTGGATTTAGGTTTGATGAGGTCCTCAGCTCACATGGGGCCCTTTATATGTCCAGCTGTCCTTTGTCAACAACAAATTGTGGCTATTTCTTGGGTTCAATACATGCTGTATGGTAATTTATGGACCTCATAGGTACCTAAAGCCATTTGCACATGTTGCCCTGCAACCAGTCCATGCAGAATGTAGGCACCCTATATATAGAAAGGAGCAAAGCAGGGATATTTGAGGGAGCAGGCTAGCAGGCGGGGCCCATGACTTACATCATAGGAGCCTACACAACACAAAACACTGTTGCTGGATGTTGGTTTTATTTTATTAATTTTTTATCTTAGATTTTGGAAATGTACATCCAGTTTTTTTCTTTAATTTTTTTTTTGGGGGGGGCAAGAGAGTGGGGCTCCAAGCTAGAGCTTGTTTAGCTTATATGTAAATCCAGCACTAGGGACGTGGGTGGCGCTGTGGGTTAAACCACAGAGCTTAGGACTTGCTGATCAGAAGGTCGGCGGTTCGAATCCCCATGACGGGGTGAGCTCCCGTTGCTCGGTCCCTTATCCTGCCCAACTAGCAGTTCGAAAGCACGTCAAAGTGCAAGTAGATAAACAAGTCCCGCTCCGGCGGGAAGGTAAACAGTGTTTCCGTGTGCTGCTCTGGTTCGCCAGAAGCGGCTTAGTCATGCTGGCCACATGACCCGGAAACTGTCTGCGGACAAACGCCGGCTCCCTCGGCCCATAGAGTGAGATGAGCGCCACAACCCCAGAGTCAGTCATGACTGGACCTAATGGTCAGGGGTACCTTTACCTTAAATCCAGCACTGTTCATCACCCTTGACAGTGACGGTAGGACCTAAAACAAAACGAATCATTATGCTTTCCAATACGTACATGCCTATATTCTTTGGAGGCTGGCGCACGAATTGTAGCTTCTGCTTTAGTTTAAACCATAATAGCTAATATTTAAATAACCACCAGCCCAGCAGCTTCAGCTCTGCCTGTGTTCTTTTCCCCAGGACCTTGAGGCTTCCTGGCCACTGTCTGGTGAGGAGAGTCATGAAACGGTGCTGAGGTTTACGGGCTTCTGTCCTCCCTCCAGGCCTCCTGTGGCTGCTCCTCATCACAGCCAAGGTCCCTCTGACATGAGCAATTAATCTGCCGGTTACAACAGGGGGAGAGCGAAGTGTCGAGAATCCATAAAGAGCCTCCGCTATGGATCTGTCAGCAATTCCCGTTCGCTTTGACAGTGGCAGTTCAGATTGCTTCCTTGAGTGCTTTGGAACGCGGACGATTTCTATATCACCCAAGGCAATATATTCACTAAGCAAATTCAAATATCATATCAGATGCAGATGTCCAGGCTTTGCTGTGGAGAATAACTTATGTGGAAACGGCAAACGGATGACAAATAATTCCATTGGCCCATCAAGCTCAATATTGTGAAAGCGAGATGGACAAGTGAGTGGGGTATACACACCTGGGGCAGGTGTGGCCATGATGCTTAGTCAAAGAATCCTAGGGTTTTACAATTGGAAGGGAACCCCAAGGGTCATCTAGTCCAACCCCCTGCAATGCAGGAACCACAACTGAAGAATACCTGGCAGGTGGTCATTCAACCTCTGCTTATAAACCTCCCATGAAGGAGAGTTCATCACTGTCTGAGAGACTCTGTCCCACTGTCAACCGGTTTCTGCCATCAGAAATTTCTTTGTTAGGTTTAGTCAGTTTCCTTCCTTGAATCTGTTATTTTGGGCCGTCCCCTCCCTATGGAGCAGGCAAAACATTCTTGCTCCATCTTCCATGTGACAGCCCTTGAGATATTTAAAGATGGTTTCCAGATCATCAATTATCTTGGTCACCCTCCTCTGCACAGTTTCCAGCTTCTCAATATCCTTCTTAAATTGTGTTGCCCAGAACTGGACACAAGACTCCAGGTGTGGTCTGAGCAAGGCAGAATAGAGTGGTACTATGACTTCCCCTGACCCGGTAACTAGACTTCTGCTGCTGAAGACTAGAATTGCATTAGCTCTTTTTGCTGCTACATCACACCTTGGACTCAGGTTATGCTTGTGGTCCGCTAAACTCCCTGGGTCACATCATGGTGGAATCTAGACACATATAAAAAAAAGTTGTGAAAAAGCTTTTTTTAAAAAGTGTTTTGAAAAATATATTGAATTTTCCATAGCTCTCTGTCGCCATCTAGTGTCACAATTGTATAATGCACTTTGCAACTCACTTAAAACGTTTTATTTGCAGCTGTATAACTGAGTCCCATGTCTTTCCAAGCACAGGTGGATCACTTCTCCCATGAAGACCTTCCTGCCTACTCAAGCCATCCTCGGATCACAGTTCTGGAGGCACCTTTCTGGTCCCCAGAGGTCAAGCAGGTGAGGACCAGAGAGGGGACCTTCTTCTTCTGGGTGCTCCATCTATACGATACTCCCCCCACCCCACTCCCAGCAAGGCATGCCTTTTGTCTTTCACATGCCATGCAACACCCACTTCCCCCCTTACCTAGGATTTTAAACAATTGTTTAGTACACTGTTGAATTCCACCCTCCCAAACAACCCCTTGCTTTTCTATTTTAATCACTGTAAATTGCTTTTAAATTGTCTTAGAGAGAGTTTATTAATTGTTTTGTGTGCTGGCAGAAGCCTATCTAGAAGCTGAAACACTGGAGGAAATCTCCAGGCAGGAAATAGCAATATATGAATGAGTGCAATCGTTTCCTGCCCCCAATTGCCCCGTTAATGAAAACAGGGGAGGGGGATGGCTCTGATTCAGGATATGAGAAGCTGAGCGCAAGGCTCTCCCTCTTCCATTTGATTTCCGCAGCAGCGAGAGTGTAACAAACATCATCACTCCCTAATCGCCAGTGAGTTGTGCCTTTTGCATTTTACGTTTTGCATAGCAGGGCCTCGCTTTTTCGGTGCTGGGATCAACCTTGCCAGGGCAGTTTGCAGAAGGATGGGATGAGTGGTAGCCCACTCCAAACTCCACCGCTGGTGCTGCCAACCTTCAAAAGCAGCTGGAGAAACCCTGGCTTCCCACCCCGTAGCAGCTGCCATCTCTAGCCCGATTTGGATGTGCATCCCACTCAACGCTTGTTTCCCCGCAGGCTCCAAATTAGCTCAACTCATTAGAAGCCTAGAAGGCTTGATGTAAATAAGCAATTAGCACTTGAGAAGGAATAGGAAATGAGGAGGTGCTTCAGTGCCCAGGAGTGGTCCAATCCTGCTGCGACGAAACTCCTGTACCTTCTCGTTGACGGAAGATGCGGCCGAACTCTGAAGTCACCTCTGCTTCCATTAGGTCTAGAACGGAGGATGCAAGAGCATTGATCTCTTGTAGGATCAACTCAAGGTAGTCCATCAAGTCCAGTGTCCATCAAGTCCAGCGTCTTATTTCCTTCCAGTAGCACCTTCAAGACCAACTAAGTTAGTTCTTGGTATGAGCTTTTGTGTGCATGCACACTTCTTCAGATACCATCATTATTTCCCACAGTGGCCAATAGGGGGCACTGCTAGGTCAGCAAAAGACTTGGGGTATTGGCTCATGACAAAATATGGCATGCATAGAATCACAGAATTGTTGAGTTGGGAGAGACCACATGCTTAAGTCTAATTAATGCAGGAAGGAGTTGATAGAGCAAGCTGTCCTACCTTCGTCTTCTTTGGCAATCCCTCTTGGCCGAGTAAGATCATCTTCCATAAACATGGTTTTAACAGTGAGTCCGTAAGTGACTGTGGTGGCCAATTCTGGATCCACAGGTCCTTCCACAGTGGGGACATTGGTTTCCTGGTGGGAGTTGATCACAGTGAGGGTTTGCCAAGCGTGCCTTCCTCTTAGTGCATTTCTCCCTCGCGTCCTGAGTTTGTGCATCTTCAAAGCCCATGGCACCTTTGGTCAAGGCTGTTCTCCAACTGGAGTGCTTGCAAGCAAGTGCAAGAAGTCTGTGCGTGAATTTGTTTTCATAGCTGTCAACGTTTCCCTTTTTAAAAGTGAAATTCCCTTATTCCGAATAGGATTCCTCGCAAGAAAAGGGAAAAGTTGACAGCTATGTTTGCTTTATGTGTGTAGATCAGTGCAAAGCTCATTTTTTACTGCCTGTGCAACTTTTCTGACTGATGCATGGAAAAGCACATAAATCTGACCTTTGGAGAGTTTGTAAGTAAATCGATTTTTAACTTACCATATGTCTGATCTTTTCCTATGCTGGGAAAAGGGGGAAATTTTGGAACTCTCTTGGAAGAGAATATATAAAAGGTCCAACAGCTTATATTTTCACACTTCATTTATTTTTTGCTGCACATTGTGTGACTTTAAATATCTGCTAGGGTTCTCTCACAGCAATCGCCATCTCAGGCACAATGCATTTGAGTGGAAGGAGGAACTTGGCAGTGCATTTGTAGATGGCTGTCCTGTCACCTCCCAGACTTCTTACCAGCCTACAGTTTGCATATAATAACTTGCATGAATGAGAAGGAAACTTAGGCTTTCTTTCAGAGGGAAAGCTAAGCATTTTAAAAGTACTGAAATGAAAATGGGGGGCAGCAGGAGATCCAAGACTTACAGCTGCTGAACCACCCCATACACGAGGGCCTTGAGGGCAACAGACCCTTTTATTTATTATAATTATAATTATTATTAAGGGACGTGGGTGGCGCTGTGGTCTAAACCACAGAGCCTAGCACTTGCTGATCGGAAGGTCGGCGGTTCGAATCCCCGTGATGGGGTGAACTCCCATTGCTCGGTCCCAGCTCACGCCAACCTAGCAGTTCGAAAGCACATCAAAGTGCAAGTAGATAAATAGGTACCACTCCGGTGGGAAGGTAAATGCCATTTCCGTTCGCTGCTCTGGTTCGCCAGAAGCAGCTTAGTCATGCTGGCCACATGACCCGGAAGCTGTACGCTGGTCGGCCAGTAAAGCGAGATGAGCGCCGCAAGTCGGCCACGACTGGACCTAATGGTCAGGGGTCCCTTCACCTTTACCTTATCATTATTATTATCATCATCATTAATTATTAAATCTTTATACCACCCTTCACCCAGAGATCTCAGGGTGGGTCACAAGATAAAAATACAAGATAAAAGCATAAATAAATAGTTAGAACAAAATCAAAAGAAAACAAAAACTCCCTGTTTACTTTTTGGGAGAGAGATTCTCTGGTGGCAGGGAGTTCCGTAGAGTGTGAAGAAGAACTTTCTTTTCTCTGTCATGAATCTTCCAAGAAATTGCAAGGACTGAGCCCTAATTTCTCAGAAAAGATTATTCTTACATTTTTTTTTTAAAAAAAGAAGACCCCATTTTGAGCATTGCAGGGTGTTGGACTAGATGACCCTTGGGGTTCCTTCCAGCTCTATGATTCTATGAATTGATGAAAATGGGTGGCCTCTTGATATTTCCCCTTCATTCCATCAAGCCTTTCATGGAAAACCTTTGTGGAACATTGGATCATGTTCAAATGATGACCCTAAGTGGGAAGGAATTGTGATAATGGTTGAATCCTTTCCCCATAATTCTTTCTCCTGGAGTGGGGAGTGGATCTGTGGTGCCACAGAAGAGAATGTCACGGCACTGAGTTACAGTCTGTTCATAATTTGAACTTTTCAAGAAATCACAAGAGATTAAGCAGGACTAGCCTCCTGCTTTTGGCAATTTCATGATATGGACCTATTTTTCAGAGTCGTCAACAGAAGCCTAGTTCTGGACCTGCAAATTGACCAAAAATGTCAATTTCATCCAGGAAAACATAGTTTTGTGCATTGAGTACAGATCTGTTTTCCTGTTTCTTGGACACTTGCTTTGCCTGCTAACACGTTCCAGAGATGATACATGGACCACCTTTAATTGAAGCAATTTGGAGAGCTCTGTACTGGCATCTGAGATAGCAGTATCTTGTGGAAGAACCAGCAGGCTGCTTAGGGCGAAATAATTGCAAAAATGGGAAGCAATCTGGAATTAGCTCATGATGGACAGACTTTTCCAAAGGCAGACATGGTTAGCAGTAATGAGATCTTCCCATCAGACCTTTCCATGTGCTCACTTTTGAGCCACTATTAATTGGTTTAGAAAAGCACCGCGGTTGCAATTTGAAACTTTGTGTGTGACAGATGCAGATAGAATATGTGACTTGTGAGGTGCGCATGGGGTGGTAGCAGCAAGTGCTGTTATTCTTGGTCTTGCTGCTGGCCCCTCCCATCATTGGACATAACCCCCCCTTTCCTCCTATATATATATAAATGTAAGGTCGTCGTCATGCGGCATTTCACATCTGGAGTTTTGGAGTACATTGTCCGCAATATGCTGATGACACACAGCTCTACTTCTCCTTTGCATCTGTAGGTGAGGCAGTGGAAGTAACGGATCGGTGTCTTGCCTTGGAAATGTTGGATGAGAGCCAACAAACTGAAGCTCAGTGCAGAAAAGACCAAGGCTCTGTTAGTGGGTGGTTCCCCTAGGAGGTTCCTTGCTCCTTGATGGGGTTACCCTTCCTCTTAAGGAGCAGGTACATAGCTTGGGGGTACGCATGGATCCTTTGCTGTTGCTTGAGGTTCAGGTGGCCTCGGTGAGCCTCAGCGTCACCTGTTGGCCCCTCTTTGCCCCTGTCGTGGGGTTGGAGAGCTGAGTTTGATGAATGGTAGGCAGGCAGGTGAGTGAGCAAGCAGATGTCAGAAAATGAGGAGGAATTAAAGAACCTTTTAATGAGGCTGAAAGAGGAGAGTGCAAAATATGGTCTGAAGCACAACATCAAAAAAATGAAGATCATGGCCACTGGTCCCATCACCTCCTGGCAAATAGAAGGGGAAGAAATGGAGGCAGTGAGAGATTTTACTTTCTTGGGCTCCATGATCACTGCAGATGGTGACAGCAGTCACGAAATTAAAGGACGCCTGCTTCTTGGGAGAAAGGTGATGACAAACCTAGACAGCATCTTAAAAAGCAGAGACATCACCTTGCCAACAAAGGTCCGTATAGTAAAAGCTCTGGTTTTCCCAGTAGTGATGTATGGAAGTGAGCGCTGGACCATAAAGAAGGCTGATCGCCAAAGAATGGATGCTTTTGAATTCTGGTGCTGGAGGAGACTCTGGAGAGTCCCATGGACTGCAAGAAGATCAAACCTCTCCATTCTGAAGGAAATCAGCCCTGAGTGCTGACTGGAAGGACAGATCCTGAAGCTGAGGCTCCAAGACTTTGGCCACCTCATGAGAAGAGAAGACTCCCTGGAAAAGACCCTGATGTTGGGGAAGATGGAGGGCACAAGGAGAAGGGGATGACAGAGGACGAGATGGTTGGACAATGTTCTCGAAGCTACCAGCATGAGTTTGACCAAACTGCAGGAGGCAGTGGAAGACAGGAGTGCATGATGTGCTCTGGTCCATGGGGTCCCAAAGAGTCGGACACGACTAAACGACTAAACAACAACAAGGTCCCAAGTCTCTCTTTCCATTGGACTGTAATATATTTGGGTGACATGAGTTGGCAATAGGAAAATTCACTCTGCGAGCTTTGTCTTCCCGGTGGATTTACAGATGCAAGTCTTCACTGGTGTTGTGGCCATCGGGCGATGAAGCAGCCCCAAGCGCCAAACCCTTCCCTTTTTGAGCAGCTGGGATCCAGGCCAAGAGGAGAGAGCGGCCAAGGACCCACTCCTGCCCTCAGCTCTGATCCAGCCACAAGTATTTCTGAGCTGCTCTTTGGCACCTCGGTCAATCATTGCCCCAGGGATGCAATTGAGCTCAATGTTTAACTTTAAATGAAGGGAATGCTCATTCCCAGCAACACTATTTGTGTTAATTTTGCAAGGAACAGAGTAATGATGGCTTTGCAACACAAGGGCTTGTGTTTTGGAGGAGTGGGGTGAGGGAATCTAGCAGAACCACACAAAGGGAGGGAGGAGGAGGGAGTATTTAAAGAACTGAATAACGTTTCATTAGAGGTGAAATAAATTGCGAGGAGGGGGGTGTCTGGCTCCCGAGAATATTTTTGCAGCTTGAATTTCTTGCAAAAAAATCCGAATGCTTATTTGCCTGATTGGCATTTCCCAAACACATAGATGCTGTTAGATCAAGGTATTGGGAGGTATAATAAAAAGGATGTTTCCAATTTGCAAATGCCTGACCTTCACCAGGGTCCACAAGGTAAGATCCCTGAGTGGGATGCCCTTTGCAGGCAAGGCAAGGGGGTGTGAAGGCAGCAATAACTCCCACGTCACATGGGCAATCTATTGCCCCATGCACTTGCTCCATATCCCATAATTAATCCTCCACCCCCGGCCGCACAAGGAGCTGGGAAGCATTCCAGCTCAAACGCAGGAGAACCGCAGGTGAAGATTTGAGATTTGAGAAGCTTTCGCAAAGGTTGACCATGAGGAATCTTCCATTTGGGCTGGACCTCCTTCTGGTCTTGCAAACCGGACAGATCTGCTTGGCACTCACCCAGGGAATCTTGTATGTCGAGGTGAGCATTGCCCTTATATCATAACCCCATTTTACAGATCTATGCTGCAACCGCTTTTGGAATATTGTGTGCCGTCCTGGCCAACTCGCCTCAAAAAGGGATATGGCAGAGTTGGAAAAGGTTCAGAAAAGGGCTGCTAAAATGATCAAGGGGTTGGAGCGACTCCCCATTGAAAAAAGGCTGCAGGACTGGGGACCTTTTCGTTTAGATAAAAGTCGAGTGAGAAACGACACGATCAAAGTTCATAAAATCATACATGGCTTGGGGAAAGCGGATGGAGATGTTTTTCTCCCTCTCTCATGACTCTAGAAAACATAGGCATCCTAGGAAGCTGAGTGGTCAGGACTGATAAAAGAACGTCCACCTTCATGCAATGCAGAGTTAACCTGTGGAACTCATCGCCACAGGAGAAAGGGATGGCCACCAACTTTGATAGCTTTCAAAGAGGATTAGACAAATTTACGGAAGAGAGGCTGGGTCGGGGCCACCAGTGTTTCTGAATCCCAGTTGCTGGAAACCACAGGGGGGTAGAGTTGCTCTTGTGTTCGAATCCTGCTTGCAGGTTTCTC
Source organism: Podarcis melisellensis (assembly GCF_964234715.1). Lineage (NCBI taxonomy): Eukaryota > Metazoa > Chordata > Lepidosauria > Squamata > Lacertidae > Podarcis > Podarcis melisellensis. The sequence continues at coordinate 1,760,355 of NC_138537.1, forward strand.
ATTGGGGATCTGGCTGGACACAGGCTGCTAAACATCAGGACTCTTCATAATGCCCTTGTGTTGCATGAGTATAAAGAGTATTCAGAACCTTTTGGGACCTTGACCGTGGAGAATCTCGGTGGGAGCCATTGCCTCGTACAACCCCCTGAGAAGAACAAGGGAGGAGTCCATGGGAGGCAGTCTGATGCATTCTGGTTTTTTCTCCCCCTGCACTAAATTTGAGCACCATTTTATTTTAAGAATATTTTGAAAGCTGCTTTGAGAGCCACTGGAGGCTGCAGCGATAGGAGCCTTCCAAAGGAACACTTTGGGATTTATTATTACCCGCTGAATTCAATTAGCCCAATAATTTGCTATTTATTATTCTAAATAATAATTTTGGCAAGGCTGCCGTCACGGACATGCATCACTGCCAGAGGCTCCTATGCGTGGGGAAAACCTCATTCGGGGAAATATAAATGTGAACTTTTTGCAAGCCAAAAAAATAAATAAATTGGACTTGGGATTTCCACCCACCCACCTCAAAATTTGTTTCAACTCTAGTGGGAAAACTCCTTTGTCTCTCTGCGTTCCTTCCAGCCACCCTCCCTCAGCCTCCTTGTTCTATGTAACATTATTACTTGGGCTTTTTTATTTTATTTTATTTTGCCCGAAGCACCACCGCCGACTGAGAAGCCAGACCTTCATTAACTTTGTCTCTCACAAATTTAACACAAAGGGTGTTGCTCGGAACGGGCGATAGGATAGCTCTCCTTGGGCAAGTGAGATCTGCTAATGAGGTATAAAGTGAGAGCTCTGGTGGAGACGGGACAGCAATAAATTCTCCTTGTACATTCTTCTGGGCTACTCCATTAGTTCAGTTCCGTATGTGTTATTTATACTTTCCCACATAATTTATACGGCTGAGGAGAGAGCACAGTATATTTCCTTTTGATAGGACACGAATAAGATTGCGGCAAATCCAACTGAGGGAATATATTTTTGAGGAGTGGGTCCCAAGGTTTCGATGCCCTTGAGAAGTGTTCTTTGGAGAAGACGTATTCTTTCACAGAACCGTAGAATTGGAGAGTTGCAAGGGACCATGAGGGATGCAGGTGGAGCTGTGGGTTAAACCACAGAGCCTAGGGCATGCCGATCAGACGGTCGGCGGTTCGAATCCCCATGACGGGGTGAGCTCCTGTTGCTCAGTCCCTGTCCTGCCAACCTAGCAGTTCGAAAGCACGTCAAAGTGCAAGTAGATAAATAGGTATCACTCCTGCAGGAAGGTAAACGCCGTTTCCATGTGCTGCTCTGGTTCGCCAGAAGCGGTTTAGTCATGCTGGCCACATGACCCGGAAGCTGTACGCCGGCTCCCTCGGCCAGTAAAGCGAGATGAGCGCCACAACCCCAGAGTCGGTCACGACTGGACCTAATGGTCAGGGGTCCCTTTACCCTTTAACTTTAAGGGACCGTGAAGGTCCAAACCTCTGCAATGCAGGAATCTTTCACCCAGTGTGGGGTTTGAATCCACAACCCTGAGATTAAGAGTCTTATGCTCTACCAACTGAGCTATAGGGGGGTGTAGGATTCTGGTTTTTATTGGGGTCACCGTTGTGGAAGGTGCCCTTGAGGAGATCTACTGCCTGAGAAGACACAGGAGCCAGTGCTGGCCACCAAAATGGGTGGTTTTAAAAGAGGAAAGGACAACGATGACAACAACAACAACAACAACAACAACACCCAGATTTAGATGCTGTCTAAGTTTTCTTCAAGACTCTTGTGATTTAGGATGTGCCATCCTGCTTTAAGCAAAATCTGTGACCCATATGGCTTAAGAATTTATGGGACCGCCTCTCCTGGTCTACTCCACAGAGTACCTTAAGGTCCATGAATAATCATAGTTTAGAGGTCCCAGGCCCTAAGGAAGTCAGACTATCCTCTGCCAGGGCCAGGGCCTTCTCAGTGATGGCTCCGACCTGGTGGAATGCTCTGTCCCAGGAGACCAGGGCCCTGCAGGATTTCACTTCCTTCCGCAGGGCCTGTAAGACAGAGCTATTCTGCCTGGCTTTCAATTTGAACTTAGCCTGATCTTTTATTCCCCATCCTTCCCTCCATCTCTCCTTTTTATGAAGATCACCCACTCTGAGACCCCACAGCTAATTCTCCCCTGGTCTCCTCGCTGGCCGAAATAGGACTAATTTAGCCAGCTAGCCCTGGTGATCATCTAATATTTATTGGATGGATTTTCTCCCTAAATTGATTTTTGAATTCTGAATTTATTGTTATTCACATTTTATACTATATTTTATGCTTTTTTTGTTGCATCAATTAAGTGTTTTAAATTTGTTGTTAGCTGCCCTGAGCCCAGTTTTCTGAACCGGAAGGGCGGGGTATAAATAAAAATTTATTATTATTACTAATTAAACCGCTGTGGTGTAAACCACTGAGCCTAGGGCTTGCCAATCGGAAGGTCAGAGGTTCGATTCCCCGCGACATGGTGAGCTCCCATTGCTCAGTCCCAGCTCCTGCCAACCTTGCAGTTCGAAAGCACGTCAAGTGCAAGTAGCTAAATAGGTACCACTCCGGCGGGAAAGTAAACGGCATTTCCGTGCGCTGCTCTGGTTCGCCAGCAGCGGCTTAGTCATGCTGGCCACATGACTCAGAAGCTGTACGCCAGCTCCCTCGGCCAGTAAAGTGAGATGAGCGCCACAACCCCAGAGTCATTCACCACTGGACTTAACTGTCAGGGGTCCTTTACCTTTATTTTAAAGAGATTCAAGGCTTACAAGCTTTTTGTGCGCAGACTATCGAAGGCTCCTAGCCAGGATGGCTCCGCTTTGCCTTCACAGTTGGAGGCAGCAATGGTTCTGAAGACCAGCTGCTGGAAACACCAGGAGGGGAGAGTGGCTCTTGCGTTTTGCAGTTAAGTAATCCTTGTTGCCATCTAAGCACAGTTAAAGCCCCAAGTTTGAAAGCCTGGAGCCTAAGCTCACCTAAGCACACCTGAGTTTCTCATGTTCTCCGTGTGTTTCAGGCATCGGGTTCAGAAGCAGAGTGTGAATCTGCTGAAAGGTAAGCCGGTTCCAATTTGTGTTACTTTTTCTGTTCTGGGAACATTAGTTTGGGTGGGGAGATGGGACGGTGCAAAGTTGCAGGGCTGGGCTGATGCTGCCGAGCCAGGGGTGGTGCATAAATTGGGTCCAAGCACCAGCTGCGCCCCCTTCATGGATCACTGCCTTGCCGTGGCGAAGGGGCTTGAATAACTCAGAGAAGCTATGAGCTATGCCGTGCAGGGCCACCCAAGATGGACAGGTCATAGTGACAGGTCTATTCCGAACTTAAAAATGGAAAGTGTAATGCTGATGGTCAACAAAAGAGGTTTAAAGACTTTCTCAAGGCCAATCTTAAAAGCGTATTGATATTACTGTTTTCATTTTCAGGTGTGATGTTTATGAAGAGCAGAGTCTGATTGCCTGGTATATCTGGTGCGTGTTTAATATCTGTGGGGAAAAGCATTAATAAAGGATACACTCTAAGGACAGACATATATATAGATTTATATTTTTTAAAAATTGTATACTATTGTGTCATAAAAACCTACCAAAGTGGTTTACATAAAACCATCTGAAAAAGAAACATTAAAATGTGTGTGTGTGTGTGTGTAAACACAGACACCATTTAACCATTGTAGAAGGATGTCTTCGTAATTGCCTGCATAGGCCTGGTGGAATGGAGAAGTTTTCAGGAGGAGTTTAAAAGCTGGCACAGAAGGCACCTGCTGAACCTCTAGTGGCAGAGAGTTCCACAGGACTGGGCTGTTTTTTCATATGTGAGGTGTAGGCAAAGACATTAAAAGTTGGAGTCTTGGTTTTTTGTAACTTGATTGGAACGGCTGAACTCACCCATCGGTTTTTCTCCTGGAGAGTCCAAGTTTTCTGAGCTCAGCCTTGTGGGTTTTTCTCTGCTATAGGTTCTACATCTCCCTTTTCTTGGCTGCGATCCTTCTGTGCATGGCTGCTTGCTGCCTGCAGCGCTGGCTGAAACGACGGAGGCTCTTCTCCTCTCAGCGGACAGTCACCGTGTTTGCCCTCAGCGGCACCGATTCAGGACACAGTGAGTTTTGGAAATAACTCACACAAGGACACAGATATTAGGTTTATGTTATGGGGCAAAATTTTTGGCCACAACTTTATTGAAATTACAGAATGTGAGCGGGATTGGCTTTGGCATTGATTGGACCTGACTATATCTGACTCTTGTTATAGCATAAGTCAAAAAGAATACAAACAACATTTAATATTGGTTAAGTTTATTGAAAAATAGAGGCGGCTAATAAGGAAATAAAGGACCCGTGCGGAGGTCAGAAGTCACCAGGCAGAGAAGAAAGTTACTTCCCCCCCCCTCGGATTGTATTTTTCTTTTTTGTTTTGTTGGTGGTTTGCTTGTAATGCTTTTGTGTTTTGGTGTTTCGAGGTGAATGGATGAATTGTTTATAAATCAATAAAGATTGAATGGGGGGGGGGAGGAAGAAAAAAAAACCCTAAGCGAGGTTATAGATATCTCACCCCAAGGAGACACTGACCAAGAAGGAACCAGTTTGATGAAGAGGTTGGTTGGCCACCTGCCAGGCTTCCTTGAGCTGTGGTTCCTGTACTGCAGCGGGTTGGTTTGGATGACCTTTGGGGGTCCCTTCCAACTCTGCCATTCTATGGTTCTATGTTTCACCGATTGCTTTCTCATATTATCCTTTTCATTCATTCATGTTGCGCCAGCCAAAGGCCATGGCATTGTTCACAGGGGGGACAAAAGGAAAAACAGCAATAACCATAAAAACAAAAAACAAAAAATTAGCACTACCGGTGCAATAAACCACGGTCAAGTCTCCTAGAGATTATTTGTTGCATAAACTAGAATAGCAGGGAAATCTCAGGTAAAATATGCCGGCTTAAATGTCCAAATCCCCTTTGCAGTTGACCGCTATTTTATCTAGCACTTTTATCTGGCTCCCACCCTTTTAAACTTTTATATAAATGATACGGTGCCACATTTAACACAAGCGCAATCCCCTGCTCCATCAGTTAGTAATAGGAAGATATCCTGTCTGCTGTACGCCGATGATGTGGTGCTCTGTTATGTACTGAGTTGAATAGGATCCAGAATGCAGCAGTCTGATTGGTCCTAGAACAATAGGATCCAGAATGCAGCAGTCTAATTGGTCCACAGGAGCCACCCAATCCAGCTCCAGGTGGAAGGGAATCCGCAACCTGATTGGCCTACAGGAGAATCCCAGAATTAGCCAACCACGTGGGGCCCATTGTGTAAATAATGTATATAAAGCAGACATTTCAAGGGAACTTCCATACTATGAGCTGAATAAAGAACATGAAATCCACACTCGACTCCGAGTCTATTTCATGCTCCCATCACTCTCCTGAGGTCTTAAAAAATCTGCTCATATGATCATGGACACTCCTTTTCTCTCTCTCTTTCTCTAGAGAGTGACGGCAGGCTGAGGACTGTGGCCCCAATCCACCCTCACCCCCAGTGGAGCTCCTCCGATTTCATTTTTGATACGGTGACGAGAAACGGGCCACCTCCGTCCTACGAGGAGATCGTGAAGCCAGGGGCCACCCAGAGGTGCTGCTCAGCTTCCAGGCTGAGGGGTGACACAGACGCAGACCCACTTTCATGGAGAGAGGACTCAGAATCCTAGCTAGAGGGCCGGGCTGGGACATGGGCAGCCCTGGCCTTGGTGAGGAAGCTCCTGGGGCCACCCTGGGCAGGCCACTCTGCCTCAGCTTTACCTACCTCACAGGGTTGTTGTGAGGCTGAAATGTTGCTTCAAGCTATGCGGAGAGGGAAAAGTGCACATAATGAATAAAGAAACGCTACTTCAGTCAACTGAGTGAAGGATTGGATAGCTGGTAATGCCAACGTTGCAGGTTCGATCCCCGGTTGGGACAGCTGCGTATTCCTGCATTGTAAAGGATTGGATTGGATGATCCTCAGGGTTCCATCCAACCCTACAATTTGAGGATTCTATGGCTCAAGTTGAGCATTGCCTTTGCTGCAGGCCCTACCTTTCAGGAGTTCAGCCTACACTTGAGTAGGACCCTGGCAGAAACACAGGCCCGACTGGCATGTTCCCTCCCTCCTGGTCAATCGTTCGGGAGCTTCGAAAGCTTTCTTCTGCCCGAACATCACAGTGACCGATGCCAATTGACACCGGCACACTTAGGGATCCGCAGAGTTTGCGCATGACAGACCTCAGCAACTCAGCATTTTGGCTAATCTACTTTATTTACATATAAACACACACGGAGCACTGCAAAGAGAATAAGAACAAAGGACAATAGTCCCACTTCACGGGACACAGTAACACAAACATCCTGTCTCCATCACTTCCCACTCTGTGGAGTCAAAACATACATTGTTATGTGGTAGAAAACAATCCCGTGGCTGCAATCACGGAGCAGGAATTCTAACACTGTGCATTAAGTAAGGAGTCCATATCCCACTCAAAATATTGGTGGATCAGACTGCAAGGATCTGCTAGCTGGGCTTTCTATATATATTTTATTTTTTACCAACCACCCAAACACAAATAGTGAAACCCCCAGGTGGCTGATACATTGGGTATACAATATTCAATAATATACATAGTCAATAATATTCAATATTAACATATTCAAATCAACCATATGTACACTTCTATATACCTTAACACTCCTCCTTCCACAAGGTTTATTTAACTTTTAACATTTTAATTGCCCCAAATTGTTCAAACCTATTCAAATAATTCAATATCTTCTCAGACCAATCCTCTTTCTCACTGACCTTAAACCCTTTCATTCTATGCATCTTAACAGTTAGGTATTATAAAATTATAATATTATTCAGTTTTTTCCTCCATTGGTTCACCCCTAGCTCTTCTGCAATTTTCCAATTACTCGCTATAACCTGTCTGGCTTAGAAACAAAAATTATGCCCAAATAGCGCTGTGAAGGAGGTTCAAGTTCGGTTTGACTCTCAACCCTCCCCAGCCCTGTTCTAGGAGAGATGTTGGAGGGAAAGGTTGGGTGAAAGGCAGAGCCAGCTCTCAGCTTTCTTGGCAAAGCATTCCCCCCCAAAAAAGCTGGACATTCAGGTTATCGTTGTTGTTGTTTAGTCGTGTCCGCCTCTCTGTGACCCCCTGGACCAGAGCAAGCCAGGCACTTCTATCTTCCACTGCCTCCCACAGTTTGGTCAAACTCATGCTGGTAGCTTCAAGAACATTATCCAACCATCTCGTCCTCTGTCGTCCCCTTCTCCTTGTGCCCTCCATCTTTCCCCAACATCAGGGTCTTTTCCAGGGAGTCTTCTCTTCTCATGAGGTGGCCAAAGTCTTGGAGCCTCAGCTTCAGGATCTGTCCTTCCAGGGAGCACTCAGGGCTGATTTCCTTCAGAATGGAGAGGTTTGATCTTCTTGCAGTCCATGGGACTCTCAAGAGTCTCCTCCAGCCCCAGAATTCAAAAGCGTCAATTCTTCGGCGATCAGCCTTCCTTATGGTCCAGCGCTCACTTCCATACATCACTACTGGGAAAACCAGAGCTTTATTGTGTACAGAATTTAATTCAGCTGTGATACCTTTACAGCAGGGGGTTGGACTGGATGACCATTTAGGTCTTGTCCAACTCTACAGTGTTGTGGTTCTATGAATTCCTCCCCCTCTCTACTTCCAGATGACCTCTTTCTTTCTTGAGCATTTATCCTGATTTATCTGCATAAGGTGTTCAGGGAAGCAACACCTTTTGTTTTATCTGTTTTTAATATTATGTTGGGAGCTGCCCAGAATGGCTGGGAAAACCCGGCAAGATTTTTTTTTTTGGGGGGGGGGGTATAGCTTTCTTTATGGTCCAGCTCTCACTTCCATACATCACCACGGGGAAAACCATAGCTTTAACTATATGGACCTTTGTTGGCAAGGTGATGTCTCTGCTTTTTAAGATGCTGTAGCTTAAAACCTTCAAGCCAGAAGGTGAAAGCCTCTTTGCAGGGAGCCAAAAGCTCTTGTCCTGCCAAGGTGGCAGGGCTGTGGCCCTCAAAACAGCCTGAGCTTGCCAAGTGCCAAAGTCCCTGAAGTCCCCGCAGCCTCCTTGAACCTCCCGGCACCCCCGCTGAGCTTCTGACACCCTCACCTTGTGAATTATCCCTGGCTTTGGAGAAAAGATTTGGGAGGGAGAGCCAATCTACAGAGCGGGCAGACCTGTTGGGACGAACCAAAGGCATCTCTCCAAGGCCTGCCTCTGCACCTCTAGACGACTGCCAAGCCATCAAGATGTGCAAAGCCAGCATTCCTGACGCCTGGAGCAGGTGAACGCTGCTGGTTTGGGGCCAGGTTGCATAATGGAAGGTGCTTAATTTTGGAAATGGCTCTGGTGGATTCCGGTCGCATCGGTTGGCTTCCTCCACAGCCTGAGCCGACGCAGAAGAAGCTGGGGCTCTCACAGGCTGGCTGCACTCACTTTTAGGACAAGGTCACCCAGAAGGTTGGGCTCCCTGTTTTCTGAGCAATGCAGAGACCCAGGCGGTGCTTTGCAACTGGGCGCAGGCCTTTCTCTTCGATTGCAAGCCGGCAATCAGGGGCTATACTTACTTTAAAAAAAAATCATACAAAGAGATTGGCAGTCTTTAACATGACGTGTATTTAGAATTTACAAATCCAGTGAAAATGGGTTGAGTAAAGTTTCGTTTCAGGGACTGTGGTTGGATTAATAGATGGTTCATGAGTTCTAGTGTTATGAAAGAGGGAGACAACGTTTTCCATCTACTCTTTCCATTGGAAAGGGTGGCTGGGGAGGCCCGGCCATATGGGCGGGGTATAATTAATAAATTATTATTATTATTATTATTATTGGCACACACCTTTTGGTCTATGTCTGGTAATGAGTTACTGAAAAATGCCTGACCAATTGGGAATTCGGTGTGAGCCAACACAGTCGGATTGGCAGGGTACAATTATTATTATTATTATTATTATTATTATTATTACCCCGCAAGGGAGTTTTTCCCTCCTTTGCACACATGATAAGGCCATAGAGCGACTCCCCTATGTAGGCTGCAGAATTTGGGACTTCTTAGTTTAGAGACTAAGAGACTACATGATAGATATCTATGGAATTGGGCATGGCACATACCCTATATATGAAAAATATACTGCATCCCAGCTTTCCAGTCTCCAGCCCATCACCTCCGGCCACTCCAGCACCTCGCTGTCAACGTTAAGAGTCAGCTGTTCTCTTGCTTCTTAACTGGTCCTTACCTGTCTTGCATACAGGAGACTCACTAATACAGTGGTACCTTGTGTCTCAAACGCCTTGGTTCCCAAACTCCAAAAACCCGGAAGTAAGTGTTCCGGTTTTTGAACATTTTTCGGAAGCTGAATGTCCGATGCAGCTGTCGGCTATTGTTTCCAGGGCACCTGCACCAATCAGAAGGTGGTTTTTGAACATTTCAGAAGTCAAACAGACCTCCGGAACAGATTGAGTTTGGCGCTTTCGTTTTTGCTATTTATTTTGCGTTTTCTGTTTTTGAGGTTTTTTCGATTAATTTGTTTTTGTCACTGTGTGGAACCCAGTTCAGCTACTGATTGATTGACTGATTGTGTGACTGCGGAAATGGATAAAAGCCCCCCATCCAAACAATGACTATCAACAGTGCAGGTGAGGATTTTTTTTATTTTTTTTTAATTATCATCTAGAATACTGTCATATATTTTATAGTACAGTATATTGATTATTGTGGCTGGGAAAGCCCAGCCAGATGGGCAGGGTATAAAAAAATTATTATTATTATTATTGCTTTCACTTTATGGATCAATGTTGTTGTTAGATAGTAAAATTCATGTTAAATTGCTGTTTTAGGGGTTGGTTTTAAAAATGTGGAACGGATTAATCCATTTTGCATTACTTTCTATGGGAAAGTGTGCCTTGGTTTTGGAACAATTTGGTTTTGGAACAGACTTTCGGAATGGATTAAATTTGAGAACTAAGGTACCACTGTAACAGGATTTGCAGAATTCCTACCTCTCTCCTCCGAGTAAACATTAGTGCAATACCATCCTTGTAGACATGGATTGTGTCCTTGTATAATAATAATAATAATAATAATAATAATAATAATAATAATAATAATTTATACCCTGCCCTTCCCAGTTTAAAAACCGGGCTCTGCAAGACCATGGAATCTGCAGAGAGCTCTGCAACTTTCTCTTTTTGGAACTGGCCATCACGTAGTTGGAAAAATGTGCAGTGGCGTTGCGAAAGGGGAGGAGGGAGGAAGGTCTCTTCTGAAACCCGACAATCACTCATCCCTAATGAACCTCTTTGAGACATGATTTCCTAAGTTATGAGCTGTGATGGGAGATGAGCCAGATTCGTCTCCCCCCCTCTCTCTTTAGCGTTATCAATTTCAAAAGGCTCGGTCCCTGATTGAATATCTCAGACGAAGGCCGGTACTCACCTTGCAAAGCTGAATAGAAAAACCATGGTCTGTAACTTCTTTTTCAACTGTTGCCTTGGATATGAGGCAGCCTATCGCCAGTGATGCCCTGAAGGACATAAATCTCACCGTGCAAAGATTCGACTCGGGTGAGGAAAGCATGAATAAGGCTTAATTTGAGTCGAAATGACAAAGGAAATCACAGCGCATCGTGGCTACAGACTCTCCTGCAATTCCCGCTCGAGCGAAGATGCTTGCTGGGAGACCTTGAGCCAAGCCTGAGTCCTCAGCTGACCTCCCCTACAGGGTTGTTGTGAGTTGAAGCAGAGGACACACTGAGCCATCATCTGGTGGAGGCAGCAATTGCGTGGGGAGTTCCAGCCTTCCCCCCAGTGGAAATAAAGACACATGGCACAATTATTAAGGTTAATGGGCTAAAAAAGGCCACAACTTTATTGGTTACAGGTGATGAGCAGTACTTGGTTCAGATGATGTCTGAGGATCCGGTGCAGACTGAGACTCCTCTGTTCCGAGTCCGAGCCCAAGTCCCAGGCCATCACACAGGGAAGGAATAGGGGTGAAGGAGAACAAGAGAGAAAAAGGGGATGGCAGAAGGAGAGAAGGAGAAAATGGGTGGCAGGAAGAGAAAGGGGGCGTCCCAACCCTGCTCACCAGCAGCAGCATTCAAGCCCCCCCCCCCAATGTCTAAGCTCTCCTTCGATATTCAGGAGGCAGCAATGCTTCTGTATCCTGGTTGCTGGAAACCACTGGAAGGGAGAGGGATTTCGCACTCGGATCCTACTTGCAGGTCTCCCTTTTGGGTATCCCTTTTGGCCACTGTGAGAACAGGATGCTGGGCCAGATGAGCCATGGGCCTGATCCAGCAGGCTCTCCTTACGTTCTTTCATTCTCGGACGCCTGGTTCACACGCCGTGCTAAGCCGTGGCTTAGTTCACCATAGCGAACGTTGGCACAGCACATAGATGAACTGTGGAACCGCCTGTCACAGGAGGCAAGGATGCTCACCAACTTGGATGGCTTTGAAAGGAGGATGAAGACAAATTCATGGAGGAAGCGAGGGCTATCACTGGCTTGGCTGATCTAGCAGGCTCTTTTTATATTCTCACTACCTAGGAAGAAATGCAGTTCTTAACTGGGAGGGGGAAAACATCCCTCATTCCTGCTTTAGATGCTCCCCACCCCAGTGGAAATAAAGACACAATTATTAAGGTTAATGGGCTAAAAAGGGCCACAACTTTATTGGTTACAGGTGATGAGCGGTATTGGCTTAGGCATTGGTCCTAACTGACTATATCCGACTTCAGCCCGTCCTCTTGAAGTCCGGGAAGGGTTAACCACCAGTAGGGGGAGTCCTGCTGATGCACATCAACTAGGAACTTCCCTGGGGTCACCGATAGGGGGCGTGTCTTAGGCCCTCACCTCCCTAGGCTTCGGACAGGGCCATGTCCCCCAGAATCCTTTATCGGACTACCCTTCAATATGTGGGGCAGGTGACGGCGCTTCCTCCCCTCTTCCATCGAAAGAGCAACACCAATGCCTAACCGCCAATACCCAGAAAGTTGTGACGATTCGCTATGAGGAAGGCGGAAACCAAGTGGCTGGTGCCAATTTGCTAAGTGGAACAATTTCTACCAGGCCTCTCAATGGCGACCAACCAGGGTCCATAGCAAGGTCAAGGAATGGAAACCTTAAGGGGCGGGGAGAGTGGGAAACAGGAACAGCTGGTAGGCAGCAAAAGAGGGAGATCTCCGGCCATGCCTGCGTTTAAATCGGGCAGGCCACACCCCCAAAACCAACCTCTCCATTCTGAAGGACATCAGCCCTGAGTGCTCACTGGAAGGACAGATCCTGAAGCTGAGGCTCCAAGACTTTGGTCACCTCATGAGAAGAGAAGACTCCCTGGAAAAGACCCTGATGTTGGGAAAGATGGAGGGCACAAGGAGAAAGGGACGACAGAGGACGAGATGGTGGGACAGTGTTCTCGAAGAGACCAGCATGAGTTTGACCAAACTGCGGGAGGCAGTGGAAGACGGGAGTGCCTGGCGTGCTCTGGTCCAGGGGGTCACAAAGAGGCGGACACCACTAAACAACAACAACAAATTGCTTTAGCAATAAACACCCTCTGTTTTCTCACCGCAGTGTGGAGATTTCCTTTCCAGCCAGCCACAACCTCGTAGGGTGTACATGCGAGGAAAGCAGGTTGTATTTGAATTTACTTTACATGCTTTGACTAGATCAGGGGTCCACAAACTTTTTCAGCCATGGGCTGGTCCACTGTCCCTCAGACCTTGTGGAGGGCTGTACTATATTTTGAAAAGTATATATGAATGAATTCCTGTGCCCCACAAATAACCCAGAGATGCATTTTAAATAAAAGGACACATTCTACTCATGTAAAAACACACTGATTCCCTTACTGTCCTTGGGCTGGATTTAAAAGGCAATTGGGCCGGATCCAGCCCCCGGGCCTTAGTTTGCCTACCCATGGACTAGATAGTCCGCTACCCTCTTCTAATAACAAATTTGATGCATGTGGCATAGCGACAGGTTGGGGGCAGCTGGAATCCTGCCACCTCTTTCTGCCAGCGGCATTTAATCAGTTGGACGAACTAATGCGTTTTTGCCAAAATGGCTTTTGAGGATTTCCGTTCCCCGATTTTCATGCTGCATTTCTGTAGCGTCGAATGAATTTTCTATGGGCAGAGACGAGGAATCAGAGCTTCAGACACTTTCTCTGCGTGGGAAGTCCTGTTATTTTATTCCCGTGCAAGAAGCCGATTTGGTTTTGCTTTCAGATGAAAGGAGGGAACTGACAGCGGTTGGCAGGTGAGAGATCAAGCGGGCCTCATCCTGGGCAGTGCCAGCTTTGTATTTCCAGAAGAAATGACAGAAAAAGGCGCTGAAGTGATGGGGCTTGTGGAGCATCAGGGAGGTAGGGAAAATTGTAAGGGCCTCCACTGTGGACTGGGAAAATCTGGAAAAGAGAGAGATGGAGAAGCTCATCCACTCTTGTCTTTGCACCTGAGATGCTTTAACTTCCTTGGCCAGGTGAGGGTGCTGAAAACTGGCTAGAGAGACTCACTTTCAGGTGCCCACAACAGCTAGTTGGGCCTGGGTGTTTTCTGTGGACCCTGTGCAAGGACATCACATACCCTCCAATATTTCTCCAATGAGAAATAGGGATGTCCCATTCCATAACGATAACTTTACTGTTTATATCCCGTACATCTGAATGGGTTGCCCCAGCCACTCTGGGCAGCTTCCAACATATATAAAAACCATAATAAAACCTTCAAAAACCCCATTCCCTATACAGGATTGCCTTCAGATGGCTCGGGGGTGGGAGAACTCCATACACTCCAACATTTCTCTGATGAAAATAGGGACGTCCTAAGGACAAGCAGGACATTCTGGGGTCAGAAACTGGGACAACTGTTCTAAATCAGGGATGTCCCTGGGAAATAGGGACACTTGAAGGGTCTGAAATCACCCTGTTGGAAGTAACTCTCTGTTTTGCAAATAAAAAGGAAACAGCCTTTCGGTGTGTCTCCCACCCCCCACCGCTCCGTGGCCAGAAAGGAGAGAAAGGATAAGCTCTTTCCACAGGGCATATCAACTTTGGGCTTATCGACACTGACCTTTGCTTCACATTTGGGCTTTCCAGGTCCATGTCTTGGAATGACAAAGGGGAAGAGCTGCATGGCGGAGAAGAAGGACAAGGAGTTGGGGGGGGGCAGCTATTAGAGCTGGCTGGAGAACTTAGAATGTCTCCATTTGCAATGCTGACCTGCTGCAAGGAGCAAGCTGCTTTTGGGATGACAATGCGGTGAAATCTGCAGCTCCTTCATCTCAACTCACGGCAAATATGTCCCATTAAACCATAATTCTTAAGGACACTGCAGCCTCTTCTAGGTCTCAAATCTCAATGTAAACAAGACCCTCCGGAGTCTCCTGCACTGCTACGCAGAGACTGTGTGTGTGTGTGTGTGTGTGTGTGTGCAACTTTTCTAACATTATCTTCCTTAGTGGGTCATTGAAATATACAGTGCTACCTCTGGTTAAGTACTTAATTCGTTCCGGAGGTCTGTTCTTAACCTGAAACTGTTCTTAACCTGAGACACCACTTTAGCTAATGGGGTCTCTTGCTGCCGCCATGCTGCCAGAGCCCGATTTCTGTTCTTATCCTGAAGCAAAGTTCTTAACCTGAAGCACTATTTCTGGGTTAGTGGAGTCTGTAACCTGAAGCGTATGTAACCCGAGGTACCACTGTACTCGGAGTCGAGTGCAGATTTCATGCTCTTTATTCAGCTCATAGTGGTGAGGAGGAATGGGAGTTCCCCCAGAATGTCTGCCTTATATACATTATTTACACAATGGGCCCCACGTGATTGGTTATTCCGGGATTCTCCTGTAGGCCAATCAGGTTGCAGATTCACTTCCACCTGGAGTTGGATTGGGTGGCTCCTGCGGACCAATCAGACTGCTGCATTCTGGATCCTTTTGAACTCAGTACGTAACAGTCATGCAGACCACTGTTCTGAATAATGCTTTTTAGAGGGCATTGGGGCGTGTTTATGGAACCAAGGGGTGGGTGGGGGTCCCCAAAAGATTGTGGACTGCAGTTGTGGGGGGTCTGTTTCAAAGAATTAGAAGAAGGAGGGGGACAAAGTATGCTTGAGACTTGTAGTGGTTTGTTATATCTGTTTATTTACACATATACAGGTTGGGGAAATAGCAGGCAAGCAGAGACTCAGGCAATCCCCAAAGCAGCATCGATTCCTAAGAATTGCTCCCAAAATGTCCCTCATTGCATGCCACCAATTCTGTGCGTTGGGCTGCTGTTGTCCTGTTTTCCAGAAGAGACACTCATATGTATTTTGGACTTCCCTGCACCTGTGGGATTTATGTATAGGATAATTGGCTGAAGAACTTTTGCACTTTGCAACCTGTACGTGAAACAAAGCTATAGGCTTACAACAGAGCACTCTCTGTCTTTTACATAACTTGATCAAATTATATACAAGGAAAAAATTGGCCTTTCCTAATGTGGAAGCAATCTTACGGCTATTTCTTAGCCTTACGGTCACTAACTGCTCAGGAGAGAGGAGTTTTCCAAGACTCAAAAGAATTAAAAACGAATTAAGGGCCACAATGTCTCAAGAGAGGTTGTCCGCACTGAGCTTTCTGTACATTGAAAGCAACAAACTTAAACAAATTTTGACGACGTTTTCTGATGTCCTTTAGAGGAGATATTATGAATTGCAGAATTTTAAATACCCATCACTATCCTTGGCTTCACACAGTTTTGTTCATAACACTCTTCCATTTTCTTCTAGTCGTGAGGGTGGGGGATTGGGAGGGGCCTCACAAGTGGAGTAGCTGAGGGCCGCTCTCCATCTAAATCTGGCCCTGGAGATGGCATCCAGCCAATGAGTGCCATGCACATTCAGACCCCACAAGCAGGAGAGGGTGTGCTGCGGAAGGGGATCCCTGAAGTCAGCTGATGAGGTGCATGCCAAGGCTGTGTCAAACAGCCACATTTCTTGGGCTATGGAATCATTGGAAGGGGGCCAGTGGGTCATCTAGTCCAACCCCCTGCCATTTGACCACTTGGGTTAAATTATGGGTGTTTCCCAGGACCCGCTGCATTCACCATAGGCACGATTCTCAAAACAAACTAACAGACATTTGTTAGGGATGAGAGATTGTCCTGAACATGGTTGGTGGAAACAGCCAAAGTCCTTGGGGCTGAATCACAACCTCTGGAGACCCTTTCTGGCATCTGGGGCAGCCCCATAAGTCACAAAGGAGGTGAGCGAAGTCCTCTCTGGATCTCCTCTTCCTCACACTCTGGTGTCCATGGCGTACATTTTGGCAGTAGTTGTCTGGGAGGCTGGACGGCACAGGCTGCTCATCCCAGGAGGAGAATAAGTCTTCCGCAGCGAACTGCTTGCACCAACATCTGTAGCCCAGAGCCCCGGAAAGGGAGAGAAACACACAAAAACACTGCTGGTTAGAACGTGGGCGGGAATCGCCGTAGAATTGCACAGATGGAAGGGAACCTCAAAGGCCATCCAATCCAGCCCCCTGCAATACAGGAATCACAGCTGAAGGATCCCCGACTGTTTATCTTGATTACAGGAAGGTTTTTGACAATGTGTCCCATGACAAGCTGAGTAAAGCTGGTAAAATGTGGTTGGGCAAAGTTACTGCTAGATGGATTTGTAGATGGTTAACTGACCAAATCCAAAGACGAAACAAAAAAAAATAATTTTTTTTAAAAAAATTCCTTCCAGTAGCACCTTAGGTTACTGGAAGGATTGTTTTGTTTTGTTTTGTTTCGACCACGGCAGACCAAGAAGGCTATCTACCTGTAACCCAAACCCCAAAAGTGCTCACAAATTTTTAAGAAGATTGGCAAACATTTCTTGACTACATGGCAAATAATTGTGTGCAGCTGAAAACGCTGACAGCATTAAGATAAATTCAACAGTGTAAATTAGTTATGATGGATGCAATAATGGAATACTGATTTTTGTAAAACATGCAAGGATTTAAGGTATGTAAAATGAACCATAGAAAGAGAAGGGAAGTCCTTGATACCTTAAGGATGTAGAATGAGTATTGTAAATTGTAAAACGGAAATACACACGGAAACAAACAAACAAACAAACAAACAACAAGTGCTCACTAATGGTTCCTCATCACCCTGGAAAAAAGTGACAAGTGGGTAGGACCCGAACCAATGGATTCATGTGACAAGAAAGGAGAGCCCAACTAAACATCAGGAACAATTTTCTGATGCTAAGAGCCGTTTGACAGACTCCCTTGGAAAGTGATGGGCTCTCCTCCCTTGGTGGTTTTTAAGCAGAGGTTGAATGGCCACCTGTCAGGGGTGCTTTAGCTGAGATTCCTGCCTTGTGAGGGTTGGAATAGATGATCCTTGGGGTCCCTTCCAACTCCAAAGCCAGTGTGGTGTAGTGGTTAAGAGTGGTGGACTTGTAATCTGGTGAACCGGGTTCGCTTCCCTGCTCCTCCACCTGCAGCTGCTGGGTGACCTTGGGCCAGTCCCACTTCTCTGAAGTCTCTCAGCCCCGCTCACCTCACAGAGTGTTTGTTGTCGGGGAGGAAGGGAAAGGAGATTGTTAGCCGCTAAGAGACTCCTTCGGGTAGTGATAAAGCGGGATATCAAATCCAAACTCTTCTTCTTCTACAGTTTGATGATTCTACTGCTGGATGGTTATCCAACCTCTGCTTAAAAACCTCCAATGAAGGAGAAGCCACCATCTTCCGAGGTCATAGAATTGTAGGGTTGGACAGGACCCCCAAAGGCCATCTGGACAACTCCCAGCAATGCATCGCTGCATCAGTCTTCATCCTTTTGATTCTAGCTGCTTGCTGGAATTTGGAATATCCAGGCCTCTTAGGGGGAAACTGGAAGCTGGGCCAGGTGGTGGGGAGAGATACTGTAGATTATCTATTCACTAAACTCAGGAACAGAAGAAGCATCCTTATCTTGAGTCTGAACATCTAGCTCAGTCTTGTCCACAATGATTTGGCAACAGTTCTCCAGGATTTCAGACAAGGGGAGCGTTTTATGGGCACATTTCGGGGAACAGTGACTTGATGGCACAGAGGTGTGGTTTGGGATGGCCTAGAACATTTTGCCAGTAGTGATGTATGGAAGTGAAAGCTGGACCATAAAGAAGGCTGATCGCCGAAGAATGGATGCTTTTGAATTATAGTGCTGGAGGAGACCCTTGAGAATCCCGTGGACTGCGAGAAGGTCAAACCTCTCCATTCTGAAGGAAATCAGCCCTGAGTGCTCACTAGAAGGACAGATCCTGAAGCTGAGGCTCCAGTACTTTGGCCACCTCCTGAGAAGAGAAGACTCCCTGGAAAAGACCCTGATGTTGGGAAAGACGGAGGGCACAAGGAGAAGGGGAAGACGGAGGACGAGATGGTTGGACAGTGTTCTCGAAGGTACTAGCATGACTTTGACCAAACTGCGGGAGGCAGTGGAAGACAGAAGTGCCTGGCGTGCTCTGGTCCAGGGGGTCACAAAGAGGCAGACACCACTAAACGACTAAACAACAACAACCACAAGAACATTTTGCATGGTGGACTCCTCCACCCCCAGCTCTTACCTCTGAAGAGATACATGCAGCAGGTTAGCAAGGAGCCAGATAAGAAGCAGCCCAGAGACCCGCTCAGCCCCAGCCAACAGGACCACCCGAATTTGTACTGGATGCCCACAAAGACGTTATGCAAAACCAGAGTCGAGCGCTCCACGTAGACGCCAATGGCGTACCAGACGGATCCAATGAGCCCGGGGACACCTGCAAGAAACAGAGCAAGCACCAGATGTTACCTGCCTGGTTTGGGATATTGTCCGCCACTGATCCACTGGTGACCCTCCTCTGTGGTCTTGGACACTGAAAATGAGAGGTGCCTGCCTGCAGATTTCTGAAAAAGCAAGCAGGAAGAAGAACAAGAAGAAGGAGGAGGAGGAGGAGACTGAAGAGCATCTGTTGTGCTTGTTTATTATTATTAACTTCAGAAATGCCTTGTCTACAGGTCAAATAGACACCCTTCCCCGCGTTTTGAGCAAAAGGAGATTATGTCTTTGACATGAATGTGTTTGTACCATTAGCAACAACCAGCCCCACAAAATTCTCCAATCTCTGCTTCTCCGTGTAAGAAATAAATTTATCCCAATGATGATGCTACAATCAACTTGCACTTCCCTTACTATGTGGTTCCCTAGATCGGATGTGTGGGAGATCGCCTGGTCTTGATGGGGTTACGTTTCCTCTGAAGGAACAGGTTCTTAGCTGGGGGGTCCTCTTGGATCCTTTGCTGTCACTCAAGGCTCAGGTGGCCTCAATGGTCCAGAGTGACTTTCACCAGTTTCGGCTGGTGGCCCATCTACGTCCCTATCTGGACAGGGAGAGCCTAACTACTATTCTCTACACCCTGGTAACCTGAAGGTTAGATTACTGCAATGCGTTATACGTGGGGTTGCCTCTGAA
Organism: Podarcis melisellensis; assembly: GCF_964234715.1. Taxonomy (NCBI): domain Eukaryota; kingdom Metazoa; phylum Chordata; class Lepidosauria; order Squamata; family Lacertidae; genus Podarcis; species Podarcis melisellensis. Next base: position 1,779,867 of record NC_138537.1, read on the forward strand.
ACTTCAGCTGGTACAGAATTTGCAGGGCTAATGTAACCTTGAATTTGTCATCCACAATACCCAGCCACCCTGCAGTGTGGATATCTGCAAAGCAAGGTTTTATTTGCATGGGCAAGACATTCCTCCCACCCCTGTAAACATAGTAATAATTTAATATATATTTTTCTACCGTGCCCATCTGGGTTGCCCCAGCCACTCTGGTTCCACCGTCTCTTAAAATGCATTAAACTAAATGACAGGAGCGACAGGACCCCAGAATACATGGCAGTGAGTGAAGAAGTCAGCCAGCACCGAGAGAGAGAGAGAGAGAGAGAGAGAGAGAGAGAGGGAGGGAGGGAGGAGGAAAGGACAAGTTTCTAGATTATGTGGCTTTGAAGAGATTAGGAAAAGCATCTAGGAAATGCCAGATGAAATTCTATAGAACAGTATGATGGGCAGGATGCTGATGACCCCCCCCCCCAAAAAAAAGACAGGAAAGTTTCTGCAAAGGTGGTTCGTTTGCATAATTTATCCAGGTCACAGATTCCAGCTTTGCCTCATGTGGAATTTGAATTCTTTGGCACGGCTGCACCCGCAACCTCCGACCCACGAGGGTTTCCGTTTAATCCCTGCAGCTCTATGAAAGGTAAAATCCTCTGCTTAATTCGTACCACTGGGAGGTTTCATTCACCACTGCATGCTCTGAATTTGGAAAGTCAGCAGAACCGAAGCCTGCAAACAGTCCACACTCCAGAACGGGGAGGCACAATGCCCGGTGTGGGCACCACGGTTTTCTTGGGGGAGGTTTTCAGCACTGAAGGGTGCAGCCCCCCCCCCAGCATGTCTGGGCATCACTCTGACCATTGCCCCACATTACGCTGGACCTGGAGGATGTTTGGCCCAGAAATATGGAGGCTGGATGCAATTGTTCAAGTTGCACTCTGCACATGGTTATGAGTCAGTGCGTCACTTTTCAAGGTCTGATCCACAGTGCTAAAATGAGGTCCCATTGCTGACTCCTGTGGCCTGGCTCAAAGAAAATCCTTCTCTCTGTCCATGTGACTAAAGAACACGGGTGTGTTTGCAGGGGTCAGTCTGGATCAGGGCCGGATTTAGGTTTGATGAGGCCCTGAGCTACTGAAGGTAATGGGGCCCTTTATATGTCCAGCTGTCCTTTGTCAACAACAAACTGTGACAGTTTTTTTGTGTTGAATATATGCTATATGGTAATTGATGGACCTCATAGGTATCTCAAGCCATTTGCACATGTTGTCATGCGACCAGTCCATGCAGAATGTAGGCACCCTATATTAAAGGGACCCCTGACCATTAGGTCCAGTCGTGGCCGACTCTGGGGTTGCGTTGCTCATCTCGCTTTATTGGCTGAGGGAGCCGGCGTACAGCTTCCAGGTCATGTGGCCAGCATGACTAAGCCGCTTTTGGAGAACCAGAGCAGCGCACGGAAACACCGTTTACCTTCCCGCCGGAGTGGTACCTATTTATCTACTTGCACTTTGATGTGCTTTCGAACTGCTAGGTTGGCAGGAGCAGGGACTGAGCAATGGGAGCTCACCCCATCGCGGGGATTCGAACCGCCGACCTTCTGATAGGCAAGTCCTAGGCTCTGTGGTTTAACCCACAGCGCCACCCACGGCATATATATAGAAGATAGATAGATAGATAGATAGATAGATGATAGATAGATAGATAGATAGATAGATAGATAGATAGATAGAGAAGCAAACCAGGGATATTTGAGGGAGCAGGCGAGCAGACGGGGCCCATGACTTACATCATAGGAGCCTACACAACACAAAACACTGTTGCTGGATATAGGTTTTATTTTATTAGTTTTTTATCTTATATTTTGGAAATGTACATCCAGGTTTTTTTACCTTTAAATTTTTTGGAGGGCCCCCAAGAGAGTGGGGCCCTGAGCTAGAGCTTGTTTAGTTTAAACGTAAATCTGACACTGGTCTGGATGATGTGCTTGGATCCTCTGCCCCATAAATAGGCAAACTCAGCCCTCCAGATGTTTTGGGACTACAACTCCCATGATCCCTAGCTAACAGGATCAGTGGTCAGGGATGATGGGAACTGTAGTCCCAAAACATCTGGAGGGCCGAGTTTGCCTATGCCTGCTCTACCCAGTGAGGCTTAGAATCTAATGGAGGATTCTGTTGCTTAACTGGTCAGACAAGTTTCTTTTTAGCTGGCCATTTAAGTGTCCTCGCCAAAAGACGGAGCCAGGGTGCAAGAGCTGCAACTAAGTCAGGGGGGGTTTCCAAGCTAAGGGGTATCGGCTTTCCTCCACCCTCTTCTCTTAGCTTAGTACATTTCTAAGCATAATTCAAAGTGTTGGTGCTGACCTTGAAAGCCCTAAACGGCCTCGGCCCACTAGACCTGAAGGAGCGTCTCCACCCCCATCGTTCTGCCCGGACACCGAGGTCCAGCTCCGAGGGCCTTCTGGCGGTTCCCTCGCTACGAGAAGCAAAGTTACAGGGAGCCAGGCAGAGGGCCTTCTCGGTAGTGGAATGCCCTCCCACCTGATGTCAAAGAGAAGAACAACTACCAGACTTTTAGAAGACATCTGAAGGCAGCCTTGTTCAGGGAAGCTTTTAATGTTTAATAGGTTATTGTCTTTTAGTGTTCTGTTGGAAGCCACCCAGAGTGGCTGGGGAAACCCAGCCAGATGGGCGGGGTGTAAATAATAAATTATTATTATTATTATTACTATTATTATTATTATTAGCTGCTCAGTAGGAAGACAATAGCCAGAGCTGTGGTGTATCTGAGCCGAGCTGAAAGCAGGTTGGAAGCTGGAAATACAGAGACCTGCTTGCTCTGTGCTGGATCAAAAGCTGTGACCAACAGAGAAGCGAGATCTGTTGGGGTGCTAATGTCGTTGTACAGATGTTCTCAATATGTGTAAATAAAGCCATATCAGCTGAAGAAACCACTGTTTCCACTGACCTTCATTCCAAGGAAACGGATCCCTGGGTGAGTGCCTCAAACCCCTGGAGTCTCTCACTCTTTGGAGATTGGGGTGGCATGGGGCAATACAACAACCGTGGTACCTCGGTTTATGAACTTAATCTGTTCCCGTTCTTAAACCAAAGCCGTTCTTAAACCGAGAAGCGCTTTCCCTAATGAGTCCTCCTGCTGCCGGTGCCCTTCCACCGTTTGGATTCCGTTCTTAGACTGAGGCAAAGTTTGCAAGGGATGCAGGTGGCACTGTGGGTTAAACCACAGCCTCTAGGACTTGCTGATCAGAAGGTCGGCAGTTCGAATCCCCGCGACGGGGTGAGCTCCCTTTGCTCGGTCCCTGCTCCTGCCAACCTAGCAGTTCAAAAGCAATTCAAAAGTAGATAAATAGGTACCGCTCTGGCGGGAAGGTAAACGGCGTTTCTGTGCGCTGCTCTGGTTCACCAGAAGCAGCTTAGACAGGTTGGCCACATGACCCGGAAGCTGTACGCCGGCTCCCTCGGCCAGTAAAGCAAGATGAGCACCGCAACCCCAGAGTCGGCCACAACTGGACCTAATGGAGAGGGGTCCCTTTACCCTTTACTTTTTAAAGTTCTCAAACTGGAACACTACTTGCGGAGTTCTTATACCGAATAGTTTGTAAACAGGACTGTTCTTAAACCGAGATACCACTGAACCTGAGACCAGACTGAACATTTCAATTAGCAGAATTGACACTATTGCAAGCCTGGGTGTAGCCAGGATTTTTGTTAGGGAGGGGCAGTCAAGATTTTGGGGGAAATCACACGTAAAAATACCCCCCGAAGTAGGACATTATGGAGGGCAGGCTTTGTGGGGGGCAGAACCTCAGTTAATTGAGTATTTTAAATGCTTTTCACTAATTTTTGTAGATCTGACCCCGTTGGCTATGGCCAATTTTGCAAGTGTCACATCATCCCCATTCCAAACTTGTGGAAGCTCAGTTGTTTAGTGTGGCAACACCTACACTCTGGAACTGCCTGCTTAGAAAGTTGAGGTCAACTTTAACCTATTTCTTCTTCTTCTTTTTCTTTCCCATAGTTTATCCCTTTTTTACGTTGACGATGTAATAATCATAAATAAATAAGAATAAAAATGTGCACCCCACCCCGAGACCATTCCACTGTACCTATCCAACCTCTCCAAATTTCAACACCTCTTGTGATGGTATTTAACCTTTTCCCCTTTAACAGCACAAATTCTACAAACACCCTCTGTGTCTCCTCAAAATCATTTCTCCTGCATATTCCCTGTCTTACCTTAATGGCACATGTTAATTTATCACTAATAGCTATATTCCACACCTCTTTATACCATTCTTCCATTTTATATTTTGCTTGCCCCTTCCACTTCCTGGCTATAAAAATTTGTGCAGCTGTGAATAAATTTGTGAGCAAGTCCTTCATAGCCTGAGGACCTTCCGCCCCATCGTAAATTGATAATAATTTAGCACTATTATCACTTTAACACTTTAAATTTAAACTCCTTCTATCTACTAAAAGAAAACATTTTGAAAATGATGTATAGGTGGTACTTAACCCCGGTAAAATTAGCAAAGATTTATCATACGAATGATAATTTATGCTGGAAGTGCAAAGAAAAAGAAGGCACTTTTTATCATATGTGGTGCATGTATCCTAAAGTTAAGGACTTCTGGGAAAAGATTTATAATGAGTTAAAAAAAAGTTGAAAAATACCTTTGTTAAGAAACCAGAAGCCTTTTTACTTGGAATAATACGATTGGAATTGCCCAAAAAAGATGTTAGATTATTTTTGCATGCCACTACAGCAGCAAGACTGCTATTAGCTAAAAATTGGAAATCTCAAGAAATAGCAACGAAAGAAGAATGTTTTTTCTTTTGTTTCTTTTTTGTGTAGTATTGTAGTGTGTTTACTTTTGTATGTTTTATATGTTCTATTTGTTAAAATCAATAAAAAAATAGGGGGGGGGGAAATAAACTCCTTCTATCTCCCAGCCCGAGCCCCACCCACCCCAAGTCCCAGCTTTCTGCGGCCAACTACCTCCCGTTAGCAGAGCCAGTCCAGCTATGAAGCAGATTTGGGTTTTGATTCCAGGTTCGTCCGTGAGGAATTTCACACAGTCCAGGCCCAGGAGGAGGAAGGTGAACCCGAAGCCAGCCAGGATGTCAGCAGTGATGAGCATCGCTCGGGTCAGGACCAGTTTCACTGCAAAACAAGAAAGAGCCTGGAGGCAGAAGGGAGGGACTGTGGTGTGGCGCAGTGGTCAGAGTGTCAGAGTAGGACCTGGGAGACCAAGGTTCGAATCCCTCCCTGGCCATACACCTCACTGGGTGACCTTGAGCTCAGAGGCTGCCTCTCAGACTGATCTACCTCACAGGGTTGTTGTAGGGACTAAAGGACGAGGGTGGGAGAGAACCATGTATGCCACTTTAAGTTCCTTAGCGGGGGGAAATGTGATATTTAAATGCAATAAATAAATAAATAAATAAATAAATAAAGTTTCAGATCATTATGACATCAGCATAATGATTCCAGAGAAGCGAACAGCGTGTAACTCAATTAAATGTGTTTTATGTTTATACAGCTGTTTATATGATGAATTATATGTGATTTTGAGAATATTAAAGTGAAAACCAAATAAAACAAACAAACAAACAAAAACCAAGTTTTTCAGCTTATGGCGACCTGTCCCAGTAAATGCTTTCTCTAAGACCTATTTCCTTCAGAATTGATCCAGTAATAATAATAATAATAATAACTCGCAGCAGACGTACCTGGGTGCTCAGCCAAGATAGAGTCATATTCATCGCAGGTTGTTATCCCGTCAAAGGCATTGGTGACGCATTCCCACCAAAGGCCGCGGCAGGTAGCGCTCAACTACGTGGGAGAAAGTGACCATCATCCTTATTACTATGAGGACCTGCCCCAAGGAGCCTACAGTTTCAGTTAGAGAGGCCTTGCAACCGGGTTGGACTACATGACCTTTGGGGAACCCTTCCAGCTCTTGACCATTCTGTTATTCTGTGTGCCCCAGTCAACAGAGGATGGTTCCTTCTGTGAATGAGTCCTCTATGTGAAGGGCTGTGTTATCCCAGAGCTACAGTTTGGGGTAATATCCTGCCATTTCCCCACAATGGGACTCAATGGAGCTGACACAAATTAAAAACCACACAAGGGAAAATGCAGAAGGCTAAAAGTCTGTGAAAAATAGTAAGTTGTAAAGCAATTCAACTCTAACAGAATTAAAGCAATACAAAACCACAGATATGTTAAAATGCGGAGATTAAAAACAGAACAGCACACTTTAAACGGGGTGAGCAGAAGGTCCCAGGTACATCTTCAGGTAGGGCTGGAGGAAGCTCCATGCCTCACATCCAGGAGAGCCTCTGCCAGCCTGGGTAGACACTACAGAGATGGATGCACCAATGGCCTGACTCAGTAGGCAGCCGCTTCCTATCTTCTGGACTGGTCCAAAGAGGAAGCACCAGCAGCAGAAGTGACAGCCTTGAAGCTGCCAGTTTCTATTTAAATCTGAGTATGGAAGTGGGAACTGGACCATAAAGAAGGCTGATTGCCGAATAATTGATGCTTTTGAATTCTGGTGCTGGAGGAGACTCTGGAGAGTCCCATGGACTGCAAGAAGATCAAACCTCTCCATTCTGAAGGAAATCAGCCCTGAGTGCTCACTGGAAGGACAGATCCTGAAGCTGAGGCTCCAATACTTTGGCCACCTCATGAGAAGAGAAGACTCCCTGGAAAAGACCCTGATGTTGGGAAAGATGGAGGGCACAAGGAGAAGGGGACGACAGAGGACGAGATGGTGGGACAGTGTTCTCGAATCTACCAGCATGAGTTTGACCAAACTGCGGGAGGCAGTGGGAGACAGGAGTGCCTGGTGAGCTCTGGTCCAGGGGGTCACGAAGAGTCGGACACGACTAAACGACTAAACAACAATCTCTCTTTCCCCCTTTGCCTTGCATAATTTTATACATCTTTGTCATACCCTCCCCCTGCTCACATTTTATCTCCAACCCCCCCAAAAAACATTTGTTACCTTTCCCCTCTAAAGCCCCCACCCCCAGGATGGAGGCTGCACGCATTTTAGCTGGGAAAACAATCTCAGGGCTACTGGAAAAAAGTCACCTAAAACCAGTTTGGTTTTGCAACCTAAAGCCAGGCGCGGAAATTCACCCCAAGCGCTGAAACTGGGGGGATTTCCCATAATCTTGGAAACATGCAACTTTGGGGGGTAAGAAGAAAGAAAAGTGATATGGGCGGATAGCCTTGTCTGGAGCCTCTTTCTTTCTTTCTTTCTTTCTTTCTTTCTTTCTTTCTTTCTTTCTTTCTTTCTTTCTTTCTTTCTTTCTTCCCTCCCTCCCTCCCTCCCTCCCTCCCTCCTTCCCTCTCTCTCTCTCTGTCTCTCTCTCCCCTTTCCTCCCTCCCTCCCTCCCTCCCTCCCTCCCTCCCTCCCTCCCTCCCTCCTTCCCTCCTTCCTTCCTTCCTTCCTTCCTTCCTTCCTTCCTTCCTTCCTTCCTTCCTTCCTTCCTTCCTTCCTTCCTTCCTTCCTTCCTTCCTTCCTTCCTTCCTTCCTTCCTTCCTTCCTCTTTCTCTCCTTTTCTCTTCCATGCTTTCATTTCTCTCTCTCTCTCCCCCCCCCTCTCCCTCTCTATCTCCCTTTCTCCTTCTCTTCCTTCCTCTTTGTATCTCCTTCCTTCCTTCGCGCAAAGCCCTTCCTCGGCACTGCCAGCTGAGCCAGCGTCTGGCCGCCCTGATCCGACGCCGGCTCCTTTCCAGGGAACACGGCTCATTAACCCCCCGCCCGTCCCCATATTTAGGGATGCAATGACCCGCTTAGGTGGCGAGATCAACTCATTCTGTCAGGTATTAATGCTGCAGGCCCTTCGCCGAGCGCGTTGGTATTCAGACGCAGCGCCGGGACGTGCAAAGCCTGAATGCGCTTAACCCCGAGGGCGCATTAATGAAACACCGAGGAGGAGAGGAGGGGACGCGGTCCAACTGGAGGTGCCTTTGAACCGCGGAGGCAAGGTTAAAAAAACACCAAACCCCTTTGCTGTTCGCGGTATTGGATTTCCCAGTTTCCCCTAAGTCTAGAGAGAAGCAGCTTGCGAAACTTGCCATTTCTGGGTCCCCTTGGCAGTCAGGGGTGACATTGCCCAGAGGGCACCCAAGCGACCCAGCAGTCTTTCAGTAACCGGGTGGCAGAGAGGCTGCCTTGCATGCAGAAGGCCCCGGGTTCAGTCCGGTGGGACTGGGAGAGGCTCCCTTCCTGACACCCTGGACAGCTGCTGCCAGCCAGCGTAGGATAAGCTGGAATCATAGAACTTCTTACTTGGAAGGGACCCCCAAAGGTCATCTGGCCCAACCCTCCAGTGCAGGAATTGGTTGCTGTTGTTAAATTTGTATGACCTCAGGGCGGTTCACAACATAAAATCTAAGCTAAAAACACAAAATATTTCTATTATTATTTGTTTGTTTATTAAATTTGTATACCACCCTATAAACATTCAGGTCCCAGGGCAGTTCACAGGATAAAATCTTCTGAGCTGATCGATGGGGTGTTCTACTTATATACAGAGCTTAACAACTTTTAAAGGGATGGCAAAGTTCTCACAATCTGGTTAAGAAACTACCTTAGCAGGAAGATCACAGGAAAACAGCATTACTGGTCAAAAACCTAAAGCATTCCCTACTGACTTCACCCTCTCACGTTTTCTGGGGATCGCCCAGTCGGCAGAGCACAAGACTCTTCTTCTCCAGAGTCTTGGATTCGAGTCCTACATTGGGTAAAAGATTCCACCACTGCAGGGAGTTGAACTAGATGACCCTCATGGCCACTTCCAACTCCACAATGCTATGATTCTCCCACCTTCCTGCCAACTCTCTCTTTCTCATTCTAAGGAAGACGCAGTCCAAAGTCCTTGCAGAAACCACACCCATACATTCTGCTCCCACACTCACCACCGGTCCTCCTAGCTCTGGAAAGCTGCACCTGATGGATCTAAGCCAGCCGTGTGGCCGTTGGAGTCTCCCTCTCCCTCTCTCTTTGCCTTACCTCCAAGGAGTCATCCGTATTCACCATCCAACAGTCTGTCCAAGTGGCAGCAATCAGGAAGCCGGCAGAGAAGAAGGCCAAGAAGCAGCCCGTGTATTGGAGAAGGTGCTTCATTTCCTCCAAAATCTACACCAGGTCTTGCTGTGGGTCTGCGCTGATCTCCAGCAAAGTCTCCGCTTTCTTTTGCAAATGATCAACAGGTGATCAACAGGTCCCATAGCTTGAGCAGGCTGGAGCAGAGGGAGGCGGGCCTTATGCCTGGTGCTAAGCAACCAAGACGCAGCAGCCAATCGCCTGGGTTCAATTAGAGTCCTGCACTGCACAGACCAACGCCAGTGCAGGGTCCACAAACGCGTGTGGAAGATTTTGATGGTTTGAGAAAGAATCATAGAATTGCAAAGTTGGAAGGGACCCGAAGGATCATCTAGACCAGAGAAATGCAGAGCAGAAGGTGGTCCTAGCCTAGTCCAAGGGCAGAACGAAAGAGGAGCCTCCTGGATCAGGCCACTGGCCCATCTAGTCCGGCATCCTGTTCTTACAGTGGCTAATCAGATGCCCCAGTGGGAAACCCGCAAGCAGGATTCGGGCACAAGAGCAATATTCTCACAGCAACGGCTATTCAGAAGCATCGTTGCCTCCAACCTTGTGGTCAGAATATAGCCATTGTGCTGGAAATCTCAGGTGAGATCCTCACATAGTGGAAGTTGCTCCCAGCACCAGTCACCACAGGACGCGGGTGGTGCTGTGGGTTAAACCACAGAGCCTAGGGCTTGCCAATCAGAAGGTCGGCGGTTCAAATCCCCGCGACGGCGTGAGCTCCCGTTGCTCGGTCCCTGCTCCTGCCAACCTAGCAGTTCAAAAGCACGTCAAAGTGCAAGTAGATAAATAGGTACTGCTCCGGCAGGAAGGTAAACGGCATTTCTGTGTGCTGCTCTGGTTCGCCAGAAGCAGCTTAGTCATGCTGGCCACATGAACCGGAAGCTGTGCGCCGGCTCCCTCGGCCAGTAAAGTGAGATGAGTGCCGCAACTCCAGAGTTGTCTGCGACCTAACAGTCAGGGGTCCCTTTACCTTTACCAGTCACCACACAGAGGCAGGGAAAGAAGACAAAGCTCAGAAAAACAGATAGGTAGGCTTTTGCAGATAGATATATGCAGATTGTTGTTGTTGTTGTTTAGTCGTGTCCGCCTCTTCGTGACCCCCTGCCAGGCCCTCCTGTCTTCCACTGCCTCCCACAGTTTGGTCAGACTCATGTTTGTAGCTTCGAGAACACTGTCCCACCATCTCGTCCTCTGCCGTCCCCTTCTCCTTGTGCCCTCCATCTTTCCCAACATCAGGGTCTTTTCCAGGGAGTCTTCTCTTCTCATGAGGTGGCCAAAGTCTTGGAGCCTCAGCTTCAGGATCTGTCCTTCCAGTGAGCACTCAGGGCTGATTTCCTTCAGAATGGATATGTACAGATACATACAAGTATAAAATATCTCTGTTTCTCTAAATAAGTTCAGCAATTCAGGTCATAATACCGAACAAGTAACACCAACCGGCTAACCAACACACAGACTAACTGACAGACATTACTAAGATGTCTGTCATTAATCACAGATCTAGTTGTGGCACTGGGCCATTATCATAGCAAGTGGCTTGGCTGACCTTGCACCTGTGATTAGCTCATTCCGTGGGAATGTTGAGGGCAGTAGGAAAGGATATATTGATTAATATTATCCTTCCTCACTCACGCTAATGAGGTAGTAGCAGAGCACATTCCCTTGCATATTGCAGGAAACTAATTGATTGGATACGTGAGAATCCCTTGCGTTAAGCAATCCAGTCTGGCTGGTCCAGATTGGACTTGTTCCTGGTAAATCCGCTTTTGTTCCCTCTTAAAAGAATAATGACACAGTAATCTTCTTCTAAAGTAATGATAAGGTTTGCTCACGTTCAGTCCTCTGTGTGATCCTGAAGTCAGGCTTTACCTTGTGGTTACAGATACAGAGAAAAGTCTGGGTTCGTCCTCTTGTAGGGAGTGAGCCCGTGTGCTGCTGGCCGAGAGCCAGCAGACAGAAAGAGCATCAAGATGGTTGTGGCATTTGCCTCCTAGGTGGGTCATAAGGAAAGGGTTAAATGAGTGTGATGCGATTGGCCAGTGGGAATGCAAAGGAGGAGTAAAAGTTAGAGTGGGAGGTTTTGGAAGTCAGTTGAGGTTTGGGCATTGGAGAAGGAAGAGGGAGGAATAGGCAGTGGGTTGGTCGAGTTGTATTGTGAGAGAGTGAGAGGAATTGTTAGGTGGAGTCAGATAGACAGTTGGAATAATCAGTTTGAAGTTGTTAGGACATATAGGTTGGTAAGAAACTAAGATTAAGAAACTGCCAAGAAAAACTAACTGTAACCATAAGCTTGTTCCTGCATTTAAAAATAAACTTGATTATTTGTTTATGTAAACAACTGTCTGGACTCTGTGTGTCCCCGTGAGAAACAGGGAGGTGGCAGCGGAAAAAGCAATCGCAGTGGTGGCACAGGATCAATAGACCGTCAAACAACTGGGGGCCATGTGTGTGATCGCCACAAAATTGGTGGCAGCGGTGGGATAAATAAAATACGCCCATGGTAGGATAACACCACCACCTGTCACCACAAAAGTGGTAGGCAAGTGGTAGGATAATATCTATACACCTGGAGGGGGAAAGGTAAATCTGTGAAGTGATTACCTAGCCCAGGGGTGTAGTTGTGAAATACCCAAGATAAGCCGCAAAGCCAAAATGACAGAGAGAAAGAGAGCTCCAAGTGGCAAAAGAGCAAAAAGAGGAAGATGGCTGTGTGACTAGCCCTTTTAGGGGGTCTCCCAGGGTCACACCTGGTCACCCACAGGGGGAGGAAGCTCCAGACCAGGTGTGACAGGAAGTCCTCCTGGCTGGGGCAACATTCCCTTGTGTGTCCACTCTGGGAAAACAGGAAATGTTGCATTTGACTGCTTTTGTGATGCTACATCCCACACATCCATGGGGTGATTCATGCTGATGAAGGAAATTACCCCTTCTTAGTTACTCCTACACATTGTGGCTAGTAGGCGTTGGTAATAATAATAATAATAATAATAATAATAATAATAATAATAATTTTTATTTATACCCCACCCTCCCCAGCCAAGACCAGGCTCAGGGCAGCTAACAACCAATAATAAAAATAAGTTGATTAAAATACAACTTGAAAAACAAGATTAAAACACAACATTAAAACATTAAGATGCAGCCTCTTCACAGGAGGAGAAAGGGGGGGAAAAAGAGGGGGAGGGGAGGGAATCGAATTGACTCCAAGCCAAAGGCCAGGCGGAACAACTTTGTCTTACAGGCCCTGTGGAAAGAAATCAGATCCTGCAGGGCCCTGGTCTCATGAGACAGAGCGTTCCACCAAGTTGGGGCCGGTGTTGAAAAGGCCCTGGCTCTGGTTGAGGCTAATCTAACTTCCTTAGGGCCCAGGACGTCTAGGGTGTTGCTATTTATGGACCTTAAGGTCCTCCGTGGGGTATACCGGGAGAGGCGGTCCTATAGGTACGAGGGTCCTAGGCTGTGAATAGCCTTTTCCCACCATGGATTTGTCCAATCCCTCTTTAAAGTCACCCAAGTTAGTGGCCATCACTGCCCCTTGTAGCAGAGAGTTCCATAGCTTAACTGTGCTGTGTGCGAATGGCCAATGGCCAGGGATACTGACAGAAGATGCCAGCCCTGTGCAGATCAAGAGCCACGTGATCCAGACCACAAGAGCCAATGACCCCCATGGGAGAATGGCAAGGAAACGCTGTCTAAAGGCCACAAGAGAAAATCTATTCAAATTATGTGGATTCAAATGGCGAGAAATGAGATTTCAACTGAACATTAGGAAGAACTTTCTAAGGGTAAGAGATGTTTGACAGTGGAACAGACAAGCGCTTGAAGTTTTTGAACTGAGGTTGCCTAACAAAGTGTTTTCCTGCCCCTTGTAGGGGCACCTGCATCCACCAGAAGTTAGAGGAGGAGAGGTTTTTCTGAGCAGCAGCTGCTTGAGCACATCTGCAAAGCCAGGCAACTTCCTCTGATTCATCACCTGATTTTCTTGGAACCAGGAAGCTTAAAACTGGATTGACTGGGGGTGGGATTCACTCCTGGCAAAGGCAGCCACCAGAACTAGTTATACCTGGTCAGCAGTAAATCACACCTTCCTGGACTCTTCTCTCTTTGGCAAACACTCGTAGCTGAGTAAGATTGTCTCCCATAAACACGGTCTTAACAGTGAGTCTGTAAGTGACAGTGGAGGCCAATTCTGGATCCACACATCCTTCCACAGTGGGGACATTAGTTTCCAGGCAGGAGTTGATCCTGGTGAGGGTTTGCCAAGCCTGCCTTCCTCTTAGCACGTTTCTCCCTTGCATCCTGGGTTCAACTGTCTTCAAAGCCCATGACACCTTTGGTAAAGGCTGTTCTCCTGGAATATATATATATATATTGGTAAAGGCTGTTCTTCCTGGAATATATATGCAGGCACAAAGTTTAGTTTGGAATAAGACGTTGCCAAAACCAGGAGGACCTGATCCTGTGTTAATAATAATAATAATAATAATAATAATAATAATAATAATAATAATAATAAAATAATGCGATGAAACATTTAAAAACTTCCCTAAACAGGGCTGCCTTCAGATGTCTTCTAAAAGTCAGATAGCTGTTTATCTCCTTGACATCTGATGGGAGGGCGTTCCACAGGGCGGGCGCCACCACCGAGAAGGCCCTGTGCCTGGTTCCCTGTAATCTCACTTCTCGCAGAGGGGGAACCACCAGAAGGCCCTCAGAGGTGGACCTCAGTGTCTGGGCTGAATGATGGTCCCAGGAGGCAGTGATGGCCACTGAGTGGGATGGATTCGAAAGAAGATTGAACAACTCATGGAGGAGAGGGGAGGACTATTGATAGCTACTAGGCGGGATGGTCCTGCTCTGTCTCCAAGGTTAGAGGCAGCAAATGTTCCTGAATGCCAGCTGCTGGAAACTGCGGGAAGGGAGAGAGCACTTGGGCTCAGATCCTGCTTGCAGATTTCCCTTTGGGGTATTTGGTTGGCCACTCTGAGTACGGGATGCTGGGCTGGATTAGCCATGGCTCTCCTAATTTCTCAAAGGAAGGACTCCTCCAGGTGTCACATCTATTGAAACTTCACAAAGCTTTCCCAGAAGACAGACTTCATTGATAATTTGTTCTCTTTTATTTATAAGACATGGTGCATTTAACCTGATTTGCACGGAGGGAGTTTACACGCCTCGCTGTTAACCGTTTCCATACTTTCCAAGCAAAGTTCCCCATCCCTTTCACAACCACAGAGAAGTCCGTTTCTTTTTAAAATGATTTGTTACACAGGAGGACGAGAGAGCGCTTTAATCCACAAACCTAAATTCTTGGTGCATCCCTTTTGCTGAATAGTGACAGTCTCTGGGGGCACCAAAAACTCTCCTGCCTGTGCTGAAATAAGTCTTGCTGGGACTTACTCCCAGAGTTGTATGGGGAGCAGGGAGAAGAGGTATTCCAAAGGGTGGGTGCAGGCCAACCTAGCCTCTCATGGGTACCGCTGGAATGGGAACTTTGAAGGCGAGGACAAAGAACAGGTTTTAAAGCACAGAATCTTGCAAGGTGAATGTTTTTGCATTGACTCCATGTCTGTCTTCTGAGCATTTTCCACCAGGTGGCAGTAGCTTCTTCTTGCTCAGGTACTGGTGTCAAAACATAGAAGAAGGTTACAATTTGGAAGTTCTGGAGACAGACGATCCCATCATTTCACTTACGAACCACATTTGCAGCCACACAAATAGATCACCTCTCTCCCCCTTTAACACCCCCTCCCTCCCCCCTCCCTCCCTTCCTTTCCATGGGTAGTGGTGGTGTCCACTGAAGTTTGGGAACTGTAGCATGAGGGCAAGGGAGGGGGGGGAGCCCACTGCCCGGATATCTGCACGGTTCTGGGTACCACAATTTAAGAAGGATGACAAGCTGGAAGGTGTCCAGTGACTGAATTGATCAAGGAGCTGGAAACCAAGCCTGATGAGGAACGGTTGAAGGAGCTGGGCATGTTTAGCCTGGAGAAGAGACAGCCACCTTCAAAAATCTGAAGAGCTGTCACATGGAAGAGGGAGCTAGGCTGTTTTCTGTTGCTTCAGAGGGTAGGACATAAACCGATGGATTCAACTCTCTGAGAGCCAGAGCCCCTTGACAGGGGAACAGACGCCATCAGAAGCTTCCATAGGTTAACTGCACACTGCATGGAGATATCCAAACCCTTGAGAAAGAACTTGAAATCCAACAAGGGCAGGTGTGTTCAGGCAGCAGCAGCAAGAGACACACCTATTTCTGAATCAGCGGGTGAAGCAAATGAATCAGGTTCAGTTTCAATGTGATGCCGGAAATGAACAGGAAAACTTTCTTGGTCCTGGTGCTTCATTTAAAGTTGGCGCTTGGCTATTACCTGGGTAATGTCATGGCACCTGCCCAGGTGACCAATGTGTTGGATTACACTTTGCATACACAAAGGACGGCTTGATTTAAACCGAACCTCATGATGAACGGGTATGCTTAGCCTGTACAGTAGAATAATAATAATAATAATAATAATAATAATAATAATAATAATAAATTTTATTTGTATCCTGCCCTCCCCTGCCAGACCTGGGTTCAGAGCGGCTAACATCATATAAAACACAATATAAAACCAACCAAACAAACAAACAATTAAAATGCATCCCAAAATTAATTCAAATGAATTAAAATTAGACTGGACAAATGGCCGACCTTAAGTTAAAATTGAAAGCGATTAATACTCGCCAGGACCAGCTGTTTCCACTGATATTTTAAGGACCTGTGAGCAGAAGGCTGAGAGATTTTGGGTTGGCCATCTTTGAAGACCTCAAAGGCTGTCCCATGGAAGATGGAGCAAGGGGCCCCAAACCATGGATCCCAATTGCAAGGGAGGAGACTCCCACTAAACATTCGGGAGAACTTCCTGAAGGTAAGAGTTGTTCAATGCTGGAACAGACTCCCTCCGAAGGTGGCAGACTCTCCTCCATTGGAGGTTTTCAAACAGAGGTTGGATGGACATCTGCCAGGGAGTCTTCAGCCATGACTGTGGCGGGTTGGACTAGATGGCCACTGGGTTCCCTTCCGACTTCACGATTCTGTGCTATGAAAGTAAGCATCAAAACAACCTACAAGGATCAAATCCAACTCAACCTCGCCCCATTAGAAATATGCAGAGAGCACAGCTTCAAAGGCCAGATTGAATTACTCTGTTTTCCCATGGTGCTTGAAATCAGAGAGTGCTGGCGCTGGGCGGGAGGGAACATTCCCCAAACAGAGAGACAGCGGAGTCTCTTTTGGTCTGAGGCAGGCAGGTCTTCCTGGACAGCAGGTCCTGAGAAGATCCTCACCAGCTGCCAGGGATTCTTCAGCAGAGATTCCTGCATTGCAGGGGGTTGGACTGAGTGACCCTCCCCACTCTACAATTAGGGACACGGGTGGCGCTGTGGGTAAAACCTCAGTGCCTAGGACTTGCTGATCACAATGTTGGCGGTTTGAATCCCCGCGGCGGGGTGAGCTCCCGTCCTTTGGTCCCAGTTCCTTCCCACCTAGCAGTTCGAAAGCACCTCAAAGTGCAAGTAGATAAATAGGTACCGCTTTATAGCGGGAAGGTAAACAGCGTTTCCGTGTGCGGCGCTGGTGCAGGCTCGCCAGAGCAGCTTCGTCACGCTGGCCACTTGACCCGGAAGTGTCTCCGAACAGCGCTGGCCCCCGGCCTCTTAAGTGAGATGAGCGCGCAACCCTAGAGTCGGACACGACTGGCCCGTATGGGCAGGGGTACCTTTACCTTTACCCTGCAGTGTTGGCCATAGCTGCCCTAAAAACCTGAGACCCTCCCTGCCCACAGACTGTCTGGCCAGAGTGGTGCATGCCCTGGTTATCTCCCGCTTGGACTACTGCAATGCGCTCTCCGTGGGGCTACCTTTGAAGGGGACCCGGAAACTACAACTAATCCAGAATGCGGTAGCTAGACTGAGGACTGGGAGCAGCCGCCGAGACCACATAACACCGATCCTGAAAGACCTACATTGGCTCCCAGTATGTTTCTGAGCACAAGTCAAAGTGTTGGTGCTGACCTTGAAAGCCTAAACGGCCTCAGTCCAGTATATCTGAAGGAGCATCTCCACCTCCATCGTTCTGCCCGGACACTGTGGTCCAGCGCCGAGGGCCTTCTGGCGGTTCCCTCCCTGTGGGAAGCAAAGCTACAGGGAACCAGGCAGAGGGCCTTCTCGGTGGTGGCACCTGCCCTGTGGAATGCCCTCCCACCAGATGTCAAAGAGAACAACAACTATCAGACTTAAGGCAGCCCTGTTTAGGGAAGATTTTAATGTTTGACGCACTATTGTATTTTAATATTCTGTTGGAAGCCGCCCAGAGTGGCTGGGGAAGCCCAGCCAGATGGGCGAGGTATAAATAAAAAATTATTATTATTATTATTATTATTATTATTATTATTATTATTATTATTATTATTAAAACCAGGCTTTCATCCTGAGTTTGTCACTGAGATCAGGCCCCGATCCACAGCAAACTTGAATATCAGGACTGTAGCCTTCCTCTTATGGAAAGTGTGCGTCACCGGCTTCTGTGGAAGTCATTATGGGATGTAGGCTTCCACTTTAGGGGGCGGGGTTTCTGTGGGTGGGTCAGCATCTGTGGTCAACCCTCCCCAGCCCTGACGTCATTCCTGTTCTGGGAAAGGAGTCAGGAACTGCTTCACTTCCTCAAACAGTTTCCAAGGAAGTGGAGAGAGAAGTGCTTTGCACAGGTGCCAGCAGCAAGGGAAAGCTGGGATTTCTGCATTTGAAGCGGGTTGGACTAGATGACCCCTGGGGGACCCCTCCAACTCTACAATTCCATGATTCTGGGATCCTGTGAAGCCATATCCTGCTTTGGGGTGAGGGTGGGGAGAAAGCTTGCAAGCTGGCAAGAGGGGAACCTACCGGCTTAATAACATCTGCTGGAGCAGTGTGGTGTAGTGGTTAGAGCAGTGGTTGCCAAACCATTTTTTTGGGGCCACCACCCGCTTGGTTACAAAGACAGGTCGCTGGGGTTGCCTACCTTATAAAAAGCATTATAGGGAATAGGGCTGTGCATGACCCACTAAGGAACCGGTCTGAGATCTATGGGTATAGGGTGGTAAAGGTAAAGGTAAGGGGACCCCTGACCATTAGGTCCAGTCATGGATGACTCTGGGGTTGCGGTGCTCATCTCGCTTTATTGGCCGAGGGAGCCGGCGTACAGCTTCCGGGTCATGTGGCCAGCATGGCTGAGCCGCTTCTGGTGAACCAGAGCAGCACACAGAAATGCCGTTTACCTTCCCGCCAGAGCGGTACCTATTGATCTACTTGCACTTTGACGTGCTTTCAAACTGCTATGTTGGCAGGAGCAGGGACCGAGCAACGGGAGCTCACCCCGCCGCGGGGATTCGAACCGCCGACCTGATCGGCAAGTCCTAGGCTCTGTGGTTTAACCCACAGCACCACCCGCGTCCCTCATAGGGTGGTATACACATTTAAATAAATAAATAAAAAGATAACAACACAATAAAAATTTAAAAAACAGCAACAAATGAGTTCCACTATTATTTGAAATCCAATAAATAGCATTTAGCTTAATTAATTCCACAAAACTGATGAGTTTGATCTGGTGAGAACAGTTTCCCAAAGTCTGATATCTGAAGAAGTGTGCATGCACACGAAAGCTCATACCAAGAACTAACTTAGTTGGTCTTTAAGGTGCTACTGGAAGGATTTTTTTTTGTTCTGACTATGGCAGACCAACACGGCTACCTATCTGTAACCAAAGTCTGATAGTATTCTACATTTCCAGCACCCCTCCCAGACGTCTGTTTGTTCTTAGGTACTCCCAATGCCTCCTGGGGGTGTGTGTGCTAACACCCACTTTGGAAGCTGGTTAGAGCACTGGACTCGGACCAGAGAGACCTGGATGTTACTGAGTGACCTCTGGCCAATCACTCGCTCTCAACCTCGCAGGGTTTCTGTGAGGATAAAATGTGGAGTTTAGGAGAACTAGCTTTGATCTCCTTTGAGAAAAAGGTTGGCTAGAAATGCAATAAATAGGTCTCTCATCATCTGGGTCAAATGAGTTTCTTTATCGGAGCAGTTTAGCTTGATGCAATGCGGCACGTGCTATGGGGATTCCCAGAAATGAATTCCTCCGAAAATTCCTCACACCTGAATCCTCCAGACAGCCAGTGAGTGGTGACGTCAAAAGGCATGGCCACGCCAATGGGATGGGCACAGGAGTGGCTTACAGGGAAAGCCTTGCCCTGGCTCTCACAGGAGAACCATAGAATTATAGAAGTGACAGCCAAGGGTCATCTAGTCCAACCCGCTGCAATGCAGGAATCTCAGCCCAAGCAGCCATGACAGATGACCATCCAACCTCTGCTTTAAAACTTCCAAGGAAAGAGTCCACCACCTTCCAAGGGAGACTGTTCCACTGACAAACAGCTCTTACCATCAGAAAGTCCTTCCTGATGTTTAGTTGGAATCTCCTTCCTTGCAACTTGAAGCCACGGGTTCGAGTCCTACCCTCCAGAGCAGGAGAAAACAAGCTGGTTCCCTCGTCCATGTGACAGCCCTTGAGATATTTGAAGATGGCTCTCCTATCTCCTTTCCGTCACCTCTTTTCCAGGCTAAACATACCCAGCTCCTTCAACCGCTCCTCATAAGGCTTCCAGACCCTTGATCATCCTGGTCACCCTCTGCACACCTTCCAGCTTGTCAACATCCTTCTTAAATTGTGGTGCCCAGAATTGGACACAGTATTCCAAGTGTGGTCTGACCAAGACAGAATAGAGTGGTGCTATGACTTCTCTTGAACTGGATACTAGACTTCTGTTGATGCAGCTTAGAATAGTTTTTTGCTGCTGCATCACACTGTTGATTCATGTTCAGCTTGCAGTCCACCAAGATCCCTAGATCCTTTTCACATGTACTGCTAGTAAGCCAGGTGACCCCCATCCTATATTTGTGCATCTGGTTCTTCCTGCTTAGGTGCAGAACCTGACATTTGTCCCTGCTGAAATTCATCTTGTTAGCTTGCGCCCAGTTCTCCAATCTGTTAAGGTCATCTTGAATCCCAATTGTGTCTTCTGCTGCATTAGCTACCCCTCCCAGTTTGGTGTCATCTGCAAATTTGATGAGCATCCCCTCAATTCCTTCATCCACGTCATTTATAAAGACACTGAACAACAACAGACTCCCTGGTCCTGAATGGGGCAACTGTGCCCCTGAAGGACCAGGTGCACAGCCTGGGAGTCATTCTGGACTCACAGCTGTCCATGGAGGTGCAGGTCAATTCTGTGTCCAGGGCAGCTGTCTCCCAGCTCTATCTGGTACACAGGCTGAGACCCTACCTGCCCGCGGATTGTCTCACCAGAGTGGTTGCATGCTCTAGTTATCTCCCGCTTGGACTACTGCAATGCGCACTACGTGGGGCTACCTTTGAAGGTCATCCATGAAGCTCCGCCACTGACCAAAGGGGCTCGCAACATATCAGATGGACAATAACCATTCAAAAACTGCATTAGAAATTACCTTAGGTCACACCCAGCACCACACATCCAAAGCACATGAGCAGCACTTTCAACGGCCATGGCTTCTCTCAGAGAATCATGGGAACCGCAGCTGACCCCTCACAGAACAAGAATTCCCAGCACCCTTTGCATACTACATTTCCCATGATCCCCCAGGTAGCGTGCTTCAAACACACTTCCACACACACACACACACACACACACATATATATATACACGAAGCCAAGCCAGAGCACAACTAAGTGCAGTACAGCCATCTTCTCAGAAAAACTCTTCACAAAGTTCAAGAGGTCAAGACACAAAGACTTTAGCAACTAATCCACACCTAATGACCCACCTAAGTGGTACTCAGGATATCACTCAAGAAATCACTCAAGATATCCCTCAAGTAATTAAGGAACAAAAGAAGAAAAGGCACACTAGCCTGGGAACTTCCTCTCTGCCCAGAACATTGGAGGCTATACACCACACCCCCTCAACAGTATTTATAGGAACTCAAACACTGAGATCCTGCTCTGTTCCAGTAACAAGAAGCCGAAAGCACCAGCCTGAAGATGACGAGTGAGACCTCGTCGAAACGTCGCCTAGACACCCCAACTTTTACACGGGAAGACACCCGAGGACACCAAAACCTGCATATATATATATATGCAGGTTTTGGTGTCCTCGGGTGTCTTCCCGTGTAAAAGTTGGGGTGTCTAGGCGACGTTTCGACGAGGTCTCACTCGTCATCTTCAGGCTGGTGCTTTCGGCTTCTTGTTACTGGAACAGAGCAGGATCTCAGTGTTTGAGTTCCTATAAATACTGTTGAGGGGGTGTGGTGTATAGCCTCCAATGTTCTGGGCAGAGAGGAAGTTCCCAGGCTAGTGTGCCTTTTCTTCTTTTGTTCCTTAATTACTTGAGGGATATCTTGAGTGATTTCTTGAGTGATATCCTGAGTACCACTTAGGTGGGTCATTAGGTGTGGATTAGTTGCTAAAGTCTTTGTGTCTTGACCTCTTGAACTTTGTGAAGAGTTTTTCTGAGAAGATGGCTGTACTGCACTTAGTTGTGCTCTGGCTTGGCTTCGTGTATAGGGGCGAGCTGTGGTTTTGTGGCCTGTGTCAGCCAGATCTGTGTAGGGATTGCAGGGGGGTGCAGCATCCGGAGGTGCCACCATGGTTTGGCTACTGGATGGTGTCTGTAATTTATCTGTGGAGAGGGTCTGGGTTTGGGTCTGGTGTGGTTGATTGGTGATGGCGTTCTGTGTGCCTCTGGATCTGGTGTCAGTTTTTGTGGGGAGGGCTAATTTCCAGATGTCTGGCAAGCGGGATGTGTCGTCACGCTTGTTCATGTTGTGAGGGTGTTTCTCTATCTCGATGGCTTCCATGATTATTCTCTTGTGGTGATGTTCCATGTTAAAGAGCAATTTGGAATCTGCAAAATTAATTTCGTGTCCTGTTTCTTTCATGTGTTGGAAAAGAGAGGAAGTTTTTTCTTCTTTTTTGACGGCATTCTTGTGTTCTGCGATACGTGCATTTATTCGTCTGTTTGTTTGTCCAATGTACGTGGCTGGGCAGACTTTGCAGGGTATTTCATAGACCCCTTGGTTTTCCAACTGGATTTTATCCTTGGGGTTTCTGAGGATATTGGCTATTTTTTGGTTGGTGCAAAAGGCTGTTTTGATATTGTGTTTATGGAGGATTTTGCTAATTTTATCTGTAGTGCCCTTGATATAAGGAAGGAGGGCCATGCCATTGTTTTCTTCTGTGTCTTGGTTTTTGGGGGGTGTTTCTTTTTGGATTAGCTTCGTAACCCTGTTTTGCTGGTATCCATTGGCAATTAACACATTTGAGAGATTCTGTAACTCAGTTGTCAAGTGGTCTTTGTCAGCCAGGCGTTTGGTTCTGGAGATGAGAGTCTTGGCTACGGAGTTTATTTGTGCAGGGTGGTGGTGTGATTGTGCATGTAAGTAGCGGTTGGTGTGTGTTTTTTTCCGGTAGATAGTGTGTCCTAGGGAGCCATCAGGTTTTTTGTAGATTAGGACGTCAAGGAAGGGAAGTTGGTTGTTGGCTTCTATTTCCATAGTGAATTGTATTTTGGGGTGTAGGCTGTTGAGATGTGTGAGGAAGCTATCCAGTTTTTCCTTCCCGTGTGGCCAAATTACAAAGGTGTCGTCAACATATCTGAGCCAAAGTTTGGGTTTGTGTTCTGACTTGTCTAAAGCATTGGTTTCAAAGTGTTCCATGTACAGGTTTGCGATGACCGGTGAGAGGGGTGATCCCATAGGTGCTCCTTCTATCTGTTTGTATCTTTGTCCACACCTAATGACCCACCTAAGTGGTACTCAGGATATCACTCAAGAAATCACTCAAGATATCCCTCAAGTAATTAAGGAACAAAAGAAGAAAAGGCACACTAGCCTGGGAACTTCCTCTCTGCCCAGAACATTGGAAGCTATACACCACACCCCCTCAACAGTATTTATAGGAACTCAAACACTGAGATCCTGCTCTGTTCCAGTAACAAGAAGCCGAAAGCACCAGCCTGAAGATGACGAGTGAGACCTCGTCGAAACGTCGCCTAGACACCCCAACTTTTACACGGGAAGACACCCGAGGACACCAAAACCTGCATTCCTGTACCCTTGAAAATCTACGAAAGCATATATATATATATATATATATATAAAATTAAATTTTCTGTTTTACAATTTAAAGTAGTTATTTTACATCCTTCAGATAACAGTGACTTCCCTTCTTCTTTTCCCATGGTTCATTTTACGTATCATAAATCCCTGCATATTTTACAGAAAGTATACCATTCAGCATTCCATTATTGCATCCATCAAAGCTTATTTACGAAGCTGAATTTATCTTTGTGCTGCCAGCATTTTCAGCTGTACACAGTTGTTTCCCATATATTCAATAAACCTTTCCCAGTCTTCTCTAAACGTATGTTCTTCTCGTTCTCTTATATGTTAAGTCCGCAAGCTGCACGTGTATTCTGTCAACTTATGTTGCTCTTCAAACATGCTTCCAATGCACGGTGTGAATGTGACCATAATGCAAATAAATGGATACAGAAATACAATACATAAATGCGTACAATATGATTTAAAAATAAGCTGGCCCAATTTAACAACTAAAGAGGAGAGAGAATAAGGCCTAAAAGAGGGATAAGAAATCCTGTCCCGTACAGAGATGTCTTTCTGGCCTGAACTGAGCAGCGGAGTCTGGTGTTATTGAAGAAGCCAGGAGCTTTGCATGTGTGTAAAGTTTTCGCCCAGACATGCCATTTGTTTTTCAGCCTTAATTCCCCCCCATTAATCGCTACAATCCCTTCTGACTGAATTGCAGCTTTGCCGTGAAATTGCTGTTGTGTTTGCTCTGACTCAGAACACTTTGTTTCTGCCACCCACACACTCAGAAGCGTTGATGTTTTTTAAAATAAAAACAACTCTGTTTGGCTCCTTGAGTCGCGGCTCGCTCGCTCCTCTTTTCAGAAAAAGAAAAGTTGTCTTGGAGGCTTCTGAAGCTGAATCATTTCCCCTAAAGATAGAAACAAAGAGGAGAGAGAAGGAAAATTCAACAGATATTCTTCTTCCTCTTTCTTTGGTTATCCCTCTTAGCCAAGTAAGATTGTCTTCCACAAACACAGTTTTAGCAATGAGTCTGTAAATGACTGTGGAGGCCAATTCTGGATCCACACATCCTTCCACAATGGGGACGTTGGTTTCCGGGCGGTAGTTGATCCCGGTCTGGGTTTGCCAAGCATGCCTTCCTCTTAGCACATTTCTTCCTTGCGTGCTGAGTTCGAGTGTCTTCAAAGCCCATGACACCTTTGGCAAAGGCTGTTCTCCAATTGGAGCTCTCGCAGGCCAGTGTTTCCCAGTTGTTGGTGTTTATACTACATCTTTAAAGATTTGCCTCAAGACAGTCTTCAAACCTCTTTTGTTGACCACCAGCATTACACTTTCCCTTTTTAAGTTTGGAATAGAGTAGTTGCTTTGGAAGACGATCATCAGGCATCCGACCAATAAAGCTGAATGTTGGAAGATTTGGGATAGATAAAAGAAAGTCCTTCTTTAAGCAGCACATAGTTAATCCATGGAACTCCTTCCTGCAGGAGGCAGTGATGGCTACCAACCTAGATGGCTTTAAAAGAGGATTGGATGAATCCATGGAGGAGGAGAGGTCTGTCAATGGCTCCTAGCCAGGATGGCCATACTCTGCCTCCACAGTCGGAGGCAGAAATGCTTCTGAATACCAGTTGCTGGAAAGCACAGGAGGGGAGAAGGTTCTTGTGCTCAGATCCTGCTTGCAGGTTTCCCAGAAGAGGCCTCTGATTAGCCACTGTGAGAACAGGATGCTGGACTAGGTGGGCCATTGGCCTGATCCAGCAGATGCTCTATTGGTGTTTCGCAATCTGTTGCAGGACCTTAGCCAGACCTTGGCAGAGCATACACAGAGTTCCAGAAAGCAATCAGTTGCAGGCAGGATGGATGAAGCAGGAACAAAATGCTGCTACTAGTAACTTGGTTACTTAGAGGTGTTTATTATTTACAGCAGACTCTACAAGTTACTGCCTGGGATGCGGGTGGCACTGTGGTTTAAACCACAGAGCCTAGGACTTGCCGATCAGAAGGTCAGCGGTTCGACTCCCCGCGATGGGCTGAGCTCCTGTTGCTCAGTCCCTGCTCCTGCCAACTTAGCAGTTCAAAAGCACGTCAAAGTGCAAGTAGATAAATAGGTACCGCTCTGGCGGGAAGGTAAACGGTGTTTCTGTGTGCTGCTCTGGTTCACCAGAAGCGGCTTAGTCCTTCTGGCCACATGACCCGGAAACTGTACTCTGGCTCCCTCGGCCAGTAAAGCGAGATGAGCGCCGCAACCCCAGTCGTCCGCGACTGGACCTAATGGTCAGGGGTCCCTTTACCCTTTACGTACAAGTTACTATATACAAGAACAGATACATGGGTCTTAACTAGCTCTCTTAACAAAACTCCAAACAACTCTCAGAACACCACACTGACCAACAAACTATCCAGTCAGTAAGGTCATAAGTCATCATGCCTGTGTGAGACCTCCACCAATGGTTGAGCTCTATCCAAGGTCCCATATCTCCAGGCTGGATAACTCCTCTGCTCAGTCTTCCTTGGCCAACGCTTAATTGACTTTGTGTGAAGCTGCACCAAATGGTAAAGGTAAAGGTAAAGGTACCCCTGCCCGTACGGGCCAGTCTTGACAGACTCTGGGGTTGTGCGCCCATCTCACTCAAGAGGCCAGGGGCCAGCGCTGTCCGGAGACACTTCCGGGTCACGTGGCCAGCGTGACATTGCTGCTCTGGTGAGCCAGAGCTGCACACGGAAACGCCGTTTACCTTCCCGCTGGTAAGCGGTCCCTATTTATCTACTTGCACCCGGGGGTGCTTTCGAACTGCTAGGTTGGCAGGCGCTGGGACCGAGCAGCGGGAGCGCACCCCGCTGCAGGGATTCGAACCACAGACCTTTCGATCGGCAAGTCCTAGGCGCTGAGGCTTTAACCCACAGCGCCACCTGCGTCCCTCGCACCAAATGACATGGAGTCAAAATCCCAACATGCTCTTCATATGTTCTTATGCTGGTCTGTTGTGTCTCTTTGCCCCTTCGTGTCTCAAGGGCAACTGAGGACAGCCCGGGATGCATCGTAGTGTCTTAGCCAGTGCCAGATTTACACATAAGGTAAACAAGCTATAGCTTAGGGCCCCACTTTCTTGCCCCCCCCCAAAAAAAAATTAAAGAAAAAAACCCTGGATGTACATTTCCAAAATATAAGATAAAAAACAAATGAAATCAAACCTACATGCAGCAACAGTGTTTTGTGTTGTGTCGGCTCCTCTGATGTAAGTCATGGGCCCCGCCTGCTCGCCTGCTCCCTCAAATATCCCTGCTTTGCTCCTTTCTATATATAGGGTGCCTACATTCTGCATGGACTGGTTGCAGGGCAACAGGTAGCATGCAGCTGCAGACTGCAGCAGAGCACAGTTGAACGTAGGTTGAACATCTGAACAGTGACAATTTGTTGTGGACAAAGGACAGCTGGACATATAAAGGGCCCCATTACTTTCAGTAGCTGAGGGCCTCATCAAACCTCAATCCGGCCCTGCTCTTAGCCAAAGGATCAATCCATGTTTCAAATTCTCATAAGCTTAGCCACACCTCTTTTTGCCTTGCTGATTTCCACCAGGGTTTAGCACTGAATCAGATTGAGTGGCAACCGGGTTTTCCAAGAATTGCTGTTTGTTCCAATTTAGCACTAGAGAGTAGGTTTTCCAGGGGAAAAGCGGAAGGGGAGGGCAAAACCGCTTGGATTCATGCCTAGACAATGCAGACAAGCAAAAGACCACTCACATTCACTCTGCTTCATTTTTTTTCCTCATCTCAGTTTCCATTTGCCACCTCCTAGCATCATTTTGCGAAGGAAGTTACTCAACCACCTGTTGTCCAGCCCCTACTGAGGACTCCCCCTCTTCTTCTTCTTTGATAAGTCTTTAAAGTGGATAATCTTAAACCAGACTGTACCCAAATTGGATTTAAAACTGGTTTTATACAGGGTCTTGTTTTGTTTTCATAAATGGAATTGTTTTGCTTGTTGCTGTTTTTTATTGTTCAGTCCCTTCCAGGTGTTTCATAGGAAGTGGTTTATAAAAAAGAAATAAATGAATAGCATTTGTGAGATATATATTTTTAAACCCTTCTGAAAAATTGCCAGCATTTTTGTGTTCAATATTATGCATTTTGTGCATGCAATTTCCCCTATTACTTGTATTTTCAGTAACACAGGCATTTAAAGGCACGCTTCAAATTAATAGATGCATTTCTGTACGTGTTTTTTTTAAAAAATCATATGAATCACCTGCTGGTTCAAGCCAGTAGCCCATCTAGTCCAGCATCCTGTTCTCACAGTGGCCAACCAGATACCCCAAAGGGAAACCAGTATCAGGATTCGAACACAAGACCAACTCTCCCCTCCTGTGGTCTCCAGCAACTAGTATTCAGAAGCATTGCTGCCTCCAACTGTGGAGGCAGAACTAGGCTTGATGACTACGGCCACTGACAGCTCTCTCCTCCTCCATGAATTTGTCTAGTCATCTTTTAAAGTCATCTAATTTGGTTGCCATCACTTCCTCCTGTGGCAGGGAGTTTCACAGTTTCACTACACACTACATAAATAAGCACTTTCTTTTATCTGTCCTTAATTTTCCAATATACATCTTCATCGGATGTCTATGAGTTCTAGTTGCTTGGACAACTGTATCATAAAATTCAGAGACATGTGCCTTCCGCTTTACCTGCTGGTTCCAGAATTTCCCATTAGGCAGGTTGACATCAAAAACCCGAATCCGGTCCAATTTCTCTCCTCCCCGTCTTCTCATTGCATTTGTTTTTGTGTTTTTAAAATTGTGATACAAACATAAAGGAATCAGCTTTTTGACTTACCTGGCTTATTCATTCCCTCTCACTCTCATACACATAAAGAACCACCACCAAAACAAAACAGAAGACTAAATGCTGCTAATTAAAAGTTCATTACAGCTCATTAAAAGTACAGGGAAATGGAATAGATTTGGATTTTTTAAAACAACAACAACGTTTTTTAAATGAGCTTGAATAGTTTTTGGAAGGGCATTGAAACGCCCACAGCACCATGTGAGCATCCTTTGGCTGGGATGTTACCCCCCACCGCCAAAACATCCCTCTTTCCCAGGGACCCTGAAGTGTAAGTCCTTGGATGCTGATTCATTTACATTTATGTATTTAGAGCATTTACAGCCTGCACTTCAGCCCAAAAAAGCAGCTTACATGCACTCAAAACGAGACAGTCTCTGCCTGCAGGGTTACAATATTTTTTTAAAAAAGACACACAAGGAAAAGGGGACAGGGAGGGAAGAGGAAAACTAAACAGTTGTTTGCATCTCGATCAGCTGGCACAGTTCAGGCACAGGAGGTGCTGGGACTCCAGCAAGGGTTGTAGAATCATAGTTGGAAGGTACCCAAGGGTCTCTCCTGAGAAATGTCTATGTGGGACAGGAAGCTACAGTTAGAACTGGATATGGAACAACTGATTGGTTCAAAATTGGGAAAGGAGTATGGCAAGGCTGTATATTGTCCCCCTGCTTATATGCAGAATTCATCATGAGAAAGGCTGGGCTGGATGAATCCCAAACTGGAATTAAGATTGCTGGAAGAAATATCAACAATCTCAGATATGCAGATGACACAACCTTGATGGCAGAAAGTGAGGAGGAATTAAAGAACCTTTTAATGAGGGTGAAAGAGGAGAGCGCAAAATATGGTCTGAAGCTCAACATAAAAAAAACGAAGATCATGGCCACTGGTCCCATCACCTCCTGGCAAACAGAAGGGGAAGAAATGGAGGCAGTGGGAGATTTTACTTTCTTGGGCTCCATGATCACTGCAGATGGTGACAGCAGTCATGAAATTAAGAGACGCCTGCTCCTTGGGAGAAAATCAATGACAAACCTAGACAGCATCTTAAAAAGCAGAGACATCATTTTGCCAACAAAGGTCCGTATAGTTAAAGCCATGGCTTTCCTAGTAGTGATGTATGGAAGTGAGAGCTGGACCATAAAGAAGGCTGATAGTCGAAGAATGGATGCTTTTGAATTCTGGTGCTGGAGGAGACTCTGGAGAGTCCCATGGACTGCAAGAAGATCAAACCTCTCCATTCTGAAGGAAATCAGCCCTGAGTGCTCACTGGAAGGGGCGGGAGGCAGTGGAAGACAGGAGGGCCTGGTATGCTCTGGTCCAGGGGGTCACGAAGAGTCGGACACGACTAAACAACTAAACAACAACAACAAAAATGGCTCACTGGTAACCAGTGCAGTGCTTTGAGGACTGGTGCCACAAGGTTCCAATGGGCTGCCCCATATACACTAGTTAACACTAGCTGGAGCCTCCAGACCATCTTCAAGGGCAACCCCGAGCAAAGAGCATTGCAGTAGTCCGAAGAGGAGGTCACTTAGAGCATGGCTAGCTGATGGCAGGCTATGCCAATCAAGGAATGGCTGCAGCTTGCAAACTAGACTAAGTTGCCGTGTGTGCTCCTAACCACAGGTGCCTCCTGAGACTCTAGGGACAAGATGGAATCCAGGAGTACTCCCAGGGTTCAAAGCTGCTCCTTCAGAGGGACCACAACCCTTCCTGGAACATGGGAACCACCCGGCCATAGTACCTCTGTCTTATCAGGATCCAGCCTCAGTTCACTGGCTGCCATCCAGCCCATCTCTGCTTCCAGGCACTGCTGCAAGACCTTCACACCCTTTCCTGATGGAATGCAGTGAGAGCTGGGTGGCATTGACAACTTGGTGACATCATGCTTCAAATCTCTGGATGACTGCTCCCTATGGTTTCATAGAGAAGAGAAGGGAAGAAGAGAAGAGAAGAAGAGAAGAGAAGAGAAGAGAAGAGAAGAGAAGAGAAGAGAAGAGAAGAGAAGCCAGTGGTGGGGAAGTGGTTAGAGTGCAATATGCTTGTGAAACATGGACCACTTATAAACGCCATCTCCAACTCCTCGAAAGATTCCATCAACGGTGTCTCAGAAAATTTTACGCATCACTTGGGAAGACAGGCAAACTAATATCAGTGTACTGGAAGAAGCAAAGATCACCAGTGTTGAAGCAATGATTCTTCAGCATCAACTTCATTGGTCCGGTCATGTTGTGCAGATGCCCGATTATCATCTTCTAAAGCAACTACCCTATTCCCAACCTTAAAATGGAAAGCGTAATGCTGGAGGTCAACAAAAGAGGTTTAAAGACTCTTTCAAGGCAAATCTTTAAAAATGTAGTATAAACACCAACAATTGGTAAACATTGGTCTGCGAGTGCTCCAGCTGGAGAACAGCCTTGACCAAAGGTGTCATGGGCTTTGAAGACACTTGAACTCAGGACGCAAGGGAGAAACGTGCTAAGAGGAAGGCACGCTTGGCAAATCCACACCAGGATCAACTCCCGCCCAGAAACCAATGTCCCCGCTGTGGAAGGACGTGTGGATCCAGAACTGGCCTCCACAGTCACTTACGGACTGACTTTTAGAACCGTGTTTATG
Organism: Podarcis melisellensis; assembly: GCF_964234715.1. Taxonomy (NCBI): domain Eukaryota; kingdom Metazoa; phylum Chordata; class Lepidosauria; order Squamata; family Lacertidae; genus Podarcis; species Podarcis melisellensis. The sequence continues at coordinate 1,810,633 of NC_138537.1, forward strand.
GAAGACAATCTTATTCGGCTATTAGGGATCACCAAAGAAGAAGAAGTGGTTTGAGTGTCAAATCCTGGAAACCAGGGTTTGAATTCCCCGCTTGACGATGTTGCTCACTGGGTGATGTTGGGCCAGTCACTCACTCTCAGCCTAATCTACTTCATGGAGTTGTTGTACAGATTAGAGGGGGTGGGGGACCATGAATACCACCTGATGACACATTTTAATCAGGCCTTAGTAACTGTGAAAACGCAATTGAAATCAAGAGAGCATGTGCATTGCAGAGGGTTGGGCTAAATGACCTTTGTGGGTCTCTTCCAATGTTACATTTCTATGATTCCATAACAAAAGCTTCTACCCTGGGAGCCTGCAGTATGAATTGCAACAGGGGCATGGAAGAGTAAGCGTGAGTGAGGATTGTGATGCAGATGTCCTCTTGGTTTCAATTACATCTTCACAGTTTCTAAGGCCTGGTTGAAATGTGTCAGCAGGTGAGCAAGTGCTTACCTGAGAAATTCACACATCCTCATCCACTGGCTCATTTAAATCAAGCCACCCTTCCTGTAGGTGAAATGAGAGGATGTGTCACCCAGGAACCAGCCAAGCACCAAGTTTAAATGAGGCAGCGAGAAGCTTTCTTCCTGTTCATGTCTGGCACAGCGCTGAAACTGAACCTGCTTCACAGGCAACGTTTGTCTAACCTGCTGATTCAGAAATGGGAATAGCACCTGCTGCTATTCTCCGCACCTTCCCTTGTTGCATTTCAAATTCCTTCTATCTTGTTTTTGCAAACCGCTGTGGTATATATTTACAATATAGTGGAACAAAATAAATAAACTACATGGCTATTTCCATGCAATGCATATTCTTAGGCCTTTATGCACACCTGAATTCCCTTGATAAAAATACAAAAAAGTCCAAAGATGCGAAGACGGTGCAGTTTAGTGGGTGGTTAAAGTTAATAATAATAATAATAATAATAATAATAATAATAATAATAATGTATTATTTGTACCCTGCCCATCTGGCTGGGTTTCCCCAGCCACTCTGGGCGGCTTCCAACAAGGATTAAAAATACATTAAGATGTCACACATTAAAAACTTCTGTTCCACCATCAAACAGCCCTTACTGTCACAAAGTTCTTCCAAATGTTTAGTCGGAATCTCCTTTCTTGCAATTTAAATCGCTCGGTTCTGGTCCTCCCTTCTGGTGCATCAGAAAAAAATCTTGCTCACTCTTCCCTGAGGCCTGGTTTCTGGACCCTTGATCTCCTTCTTCTGCACATGCTCCACAGAATAATATAATCATAGAATCGTAGACTTGGAAGCATCATCAACCCCCTGCAAATGCAGGAATCCCAGTCATATGGTTATCCAGTTAGAGAGTTGGACTAGGATCTGGGAGAGCAGGGTTCGAATCCCAGCTGAGCTTTGAAGCTCACTTGGTGACCTTGGGCCAGTCAAGAGCTCTTAGCTTTTTGGGTTTTTTAATGCTTTATTGGTTTCAAAACCGCATAACAGAAATAATCAATAGATGTTAATGACAATTCATTCCTTGATTGCTGCTTGTTTTGTACCTCATTCTATACTTCAATTTAACATGACCGCCCATCTTCCCATTATGTTCCCAAGTTAGATTCCTTGGATAATAATAATAATAATAATAATAATAATAATAATAATAATAATAATAATATAATTTATTATTTATACCCCGCCCATCTGGCTGGGCTTCCCCAGCCACTCTGGGGAAAAAATATTAAAATACTGCACTACATCAAACATTAAAAGCCTCCTAAACAGGGCCGCCTTCAGATGTCTTCTAAAAGTCTGGTAGTTGTTGTTCTCTTTGACATCTGAGGGGAGGGCGTTCCACTGGGAGGGCGCCACTACCGAGAAGGCCCTCTGCCTGGTTCCCTGTAACTTGGCTTCTCGCAGTGAGGAAACTGCCAGAAGGCTCTCGGAGCTGGACCTCAGTGTCAGGGCAGCATGATGGGGGTGGAGACGCTCCTTCAGGTATACTGGACCGAGGTCATTTAGGGCTTTCAAGGTCAGCACCAACACTTTGAATTGTGCTCAGAAATGTACTGGGAGCCAATGCAGATCTCTCATAACCGGTGTTATATGGTCTCAGTGGCCACTCCTAGTCACCAGTCTAGCTGCCACATTCTGGATGATGGGATGGCTGCCCCCAGGAGACAGGTGACGGGAGAAGAGGGCAGGTGGGGCTGGCCTGGTTACATCCAAGGCGGTGGGGTGAGTTCTGCCTCCCAGTCTTCATACAGGGGAAGATTTTCTCCCCCAGTTCCTAAAAGCAAGGCTCTCCGAGAGGCTCTCCAAAGTCTTTCCTCTGGGTCAGTAAAGTAGGGAATTCTGTGGAGAAATGAATGGGGTGGCAGAGCTCACAGACACCCCTATTTTTAGCCGGACCCCCATGGATCACACTCTCTTTCCCCTTTCCCCCTCCCTTCGCTGGGCAGGGGCCACCCACTGCAATGAGCTCAACTCTGCTTTTCTGTTTACTTCTCCCCAGACTTTGTTGTTTGGGATAAACAGCCCCGTGGCTTTGAAGGCTGCAGGTTGGGGCAGACCCACAGCGTGTCTCTGCAGACACCCAAACACGCTTTGCCAGCATGAGATCAATGTTTTTGGAGGGTCTCCAGGTGAGATTATTTGTGGCTGTTGACTCATAGGCATTTGTGGTCTGGTGAGATGGGCAAGAGAGAGAGAGAGAGAGAGAGAGAGAGAGAGAGAGAGAGAGAGAGAGAGAGAGAGAGAGAGAGTGTCACATTCCCTTTTTGGAGAGGAGAGTGAAGGCAGAGGAAAAAGCCACCCAAGGGCCTCCGTGTCTATGTATTGAACAAAATTGAGAGCAATAATAATAATAATAATAATAATAATAATAATTTATTTATACCCTGCCCATCTGGCTGAGTTTCCCCAGCAACTCTGGGCAGCTTCCAATCAAGTGTTAAAAACAATACAGCATTAAATATCAAACACTTCCCTAAACAGGGCTGCCTTCAGTTGTCTTTTAAAGATAAAATAGCTCCTTATTTCCTTCACATCTGAAGGGAGGGTGTTTCACAAGGTGGGTGCCACCACCGAGAAGACCCTCTGCCTGGTTCCCTGTAGCTTTACTTCTCGTAGTGAGGGAACCGCCAGAAGGCCCTCAGAGCTGGACCTCAGTGTTCGGGCTGAACGATGGGGGTGGAGACACTCCTTCAGATATACAGGATTTGCTGCCCCATCATGTGCCACCTAAACTAAAATCCTGTTTTAATTGTTTGGAGGTTCAGGCTTAATATGCCCATTAGTGGCTCAGTGGGTCAGTGTGTGTGGCTGTTCACCAGAAGGTTGGTGGTTCGAGCCCACGCAGGGGCAGTGGTGGGCAGGATTCCTGTATGGTAGGGGGCTGGACTAGATGGCCCTTGGTGAGCCCTTTGTGCTGGGCCCAGGGGTTAACCAAAGCAATGCAGTCCAGGTCTGGTCCCGAATCCAAGGGTTCCATGAGGGGCCAAGGCAGGACACGAGGGCCAAGGCAGGACACGAGGCGGGAAACCAGGCAAGGTCAGGCACAGGGTCTCAGGTAGGTTCTAGCAAACACCAGTGTTGCTCACGCAACTTGGGGTGGGGTCTGACAGCCTTTTAATATGGTTTGGCCTTACATGGGCTCACCTCCCAAACCCTCTAAGTGTCCCCATTTTCCAGGGACTTCCCTGATTTAGAGAAACCATCCTGGTTTCTGATTTGATCCCGGTATGTCCCGCTTTTCCTTAAGTTGTCCCTATTTTCATTGGAGAAATGTTGGAGGGGATGGAGTTATCCAACACTTTGAAGGCAATCCTGTATAAGTGCGCTCGGCCAAGGGGTAACCCGAGAACCGTGGTCCAGGTCCGGTCCAGTATCCGAAGGTTCCGCTAGGAGTCAGTCAGGCAGGGCCAAGGCAGGACACGAGGCAGGAAACCAGGCAAGGACAGGCACAGGGTCTCAGGCAGGATCTGGCATACAGCAATGTTGCTCCTGCAACCTGGGGCAGGGTCTGACAGCCTTTTATCTTTGTCATGGTAGCGGCCGGTCCTGATCCCCCGGCGACTCACCTCCCTGTTTCGCCTGAAGGCGAGCACTCCTCCTGCGAGTACTCAGGTCTCTCCTTCTCTCAGACCTGAGTCTCTGCAGCTTGGGAGACGTCGGTGGGTGACTAGACCCAGAGGCCGCCTCAGCCTCCCCTGACCAAACCGGTAGAGGAGCAGCTGTAAGTGATGGCCCACCTGGAGGCAACGAGGTCATCCCCGCATCTGGAGCCAGGGCAGGCTCAGCCCCCTGACTTGGCCCAGCTGGTGCTTGTTGCAGGGGAACCTGTGCAGACTGGGACTCTTCAGGATCAGGCCCCAGACTTGGTTCAGATGATGCCTGAGGCAAAGGATCTGGTGCAGATTGAGAGTCCTCTGTTCCGAGTCCGAGCCCCAGTCCCAGGCCATCACACCCTTCCAACTCTATAATTCCATGATTGACCCCTGATTGATTCCTGCATTGCAGGGGGTTGGACTAGATGACCCTTGGGTTGTTGTTGTTTAGTCGTTTAGTCATGTCCGCCTCTTTGTGACCCCCTGGACCAGAGCACGCCAGGCCCTCCTGTCTTCCACTGCCTCCCGCAGTTTGGTCAAACTCATGCTGGTAGCTTCAAGAACACTGTTCCCCCATCTCGTCCTCTGTCATCCCCTTCTCCTTATGCCCTCAACCTTTCCCAACATCAGGGTCTTTTCCAGGGAGTCTTCTCTTCTCATGAGGTGGCCAAAGTCTTGGAGCCTCAGCTTCAGGATCCGTCCTTCCAGTGAGCACTCAGGGCTGATTTCCTTAAGAATGGATCGGTTTGATCTTCTTGCAGTCCACGGGACTCTCAAGAGTCTCCTCCAGCACCAGAATTCAAAAGCATCCATTCTTTGGCGATCAGCCTTCTTTTGTCAGTGTTTGTAAAAAGCAAAAAAAGGAGGAAAAGGTTCTGACCTCCCTTTGCCTCTTCAGCCTGGTCCTCGGACCCTTGTCGGCACAAAAAGAGTCCACGAGAATATCCTTGCAGAGTTTTATTCTTAAAAGTCTTTGTGCAAAACACGACTGAATAACTCCACACACCAGCACCAACCAACCCAAACACCAGCCTCAGCAACAAACTAACATTTCTCACTTATATATACAACTTGGTGCAGACCGCTGAGTCATGCTGACCCAGCTTTATTCGCATTAAAGAAACAGCGGCCATTTTAGCCGTGACACCCCTTCTGTTTCTTTAAATGCGAAAAACCCCAACAGAAACAATACATACATACATTATATACATAAACCCAGTTTTGTCATCAGTTCATTATGGCATGTTGCTGGCAAAGGCTTGGTGAACAAATCAGCAATATTATCTTGTGACTGACAATACTCCAGTTTGATTACCCCATTCTGTACACAATCTCTAACATTCGCATGACGGATAGCAATATGTTTTGATGCGGATTTCATTATTTCCGAGCCCGCTAATGCAATGCACGATTGGCTATCTTCATACACTTGGATAGGCAAATCAACTTTACAATCTAGATCTTTTAGTATCTGTATAAACCACATGATTTCATTGCATGCTAGCGACAGGCTCCCATATTCTGCCTCACAGGATGAGGTTGCAACAAATCCTTGTTTCTTTGACTTCCACCCAATTATGGAATTGGCAAACATCATAACCATTCCACTTGTAGATTTTCTGGTAGCTACACAGCTTCCCCAGTCCGCATCAACAAATACTTCTAGTTTTTCGTCTTGTGTACTAGATATCTTCAAACATACATTTAATGTCCCCTTTAGATATCTGATAAGCCTTTTCAAAGCACACCAATCAGCAGTACTGGGTTTAGATACACGTTGACTCAGAACATTTGTAGCACATGCAATGTCTGGCCTTGACCACTGGCTTAAATATAACAGTGATCCTATTTTTGAGTGATACAACTCAGGCTGATCAAATTTATCATCACACACTGTCTTTGGGAAATCTGGTGTCATGGGAGTCTGAACTGGCTTGCAGTTTTCCATGCCAAACTGCTCTATCAAACGAAGAATTTTCTCTTTCTGACTCAATAGGAAGCTTCCATCAGCTTCCTGCCTTACTTCTACTCCCAAGTAATTGCTTACAGGCCCCAAGGCTTTAAGCTTAAACCTCTTTTCCAGTTGACTTGTGAGCTTCTGGATCTCATCTGTGGAACTCCCTGCCACAAGCAAATCATCAACAAAGACTAAGAGCATTAGATATTTGTTGCCTGATCTCTTGGTGTACAGGCATGGATCAGCCACACTCCTTTTAAAACCAAGTTTTACAAGGGCTTCATTTAAACACTGGTTCCAACACCTTCCACTTTGTTTGAGACCATAAACAGCCTTTCTCAAACGCCAGACTGCACCATTCTCCTCTTCAAACCCAGGGGGTTGTCTCATTAATACTTCATGGTCTAAATTTGCATGCAGATATGCAGCATCAACATCAAAATGGTGCACTGCTAGTTGTCTTACAGCAGCAATGGAAAGCATTAAGCGAAAAGTTTCACTCTTTACAGTGGGAGAAAACACTTCATCATAACTCTCCCCTTTAATCTGAGTGAATCCTCTGGCTACTAATCTGGCTCGAAAACGTGGTTCCCCAGATGCAAGGGTTTTCCTTTTGTAAACCCACTTGCATGACACCACTCTGCCACCAGGTGGCGGCATTATGACCTCAAACACTTTGTTACGTTTAAAAGAGTCCATTTCTTCTTTCATAGCTTGTTCCCACAAAGCACGTTCCCCAGGGGGTAAGTCTAAGACTTCATTATAACTTTGTGGTTCCACACAACTCACATTGCATACTCTCACTCCTCCTAGGGTCAAACGCTGAGGAGGTACACCCTTGTTTGAACGCTGGGAGCGCCTAGGCACTATTACTTCTTCTTCCCCCCTTATCTCTGGCTCTTCTTCCTCTTCCTCTAGAGAAGTATTATCTTTTGCCACATCTTTTGGGGAAATCTGTGCCTCCTCCTCCTCCTGCTCCTGCATTGCCAATGGCTGAGAAGAAGCCTCTTCTCTTACTTGCAGGGGCAGTAGGCAATCTGGGTTGGCATGGATCACAGTCCATCTGTCCTGGTCAGCGAAGTCTGCACTTCGTGACAGAACCACTCGTCCTGGGCGTAAATTGAAACGCCACCCTTTGCCATAGGACTGATATCCCACAAACCGCAGTCTCTGCGCTCTAGCACCCCCTTTCTGGCGCTGGGCTTTGGGGATGTTTACATGTGCCCAAGCACCCCAGTTATGGAGCATTGTCCACTCTGGTTCTTTCCCAAACAACACACGATAAGGAATATCTTTTATAGAGCTAGACCAGGTTCTATTAATCAAAAAGTTCGCTGTCAGAAAAGCCTCGCCCCACAGCCTATGGTTGTGACCCAATCCTGCATCCACTAGCAGGCAGTCCTTTACTGACTGTATTACAGCCCCACGTCTTTCACACAGACCATTTTCAGCAGGGCTATAAGGGTTAGTCAAACGATGAGTGATCCCCTTACGTCGCAACCATGTCCCAAATTGTTTGTTCAGAAATTCTCCACCCCTATCTGTTTGCAACTGCACAACAGGGCGAGCGAAGAGCTTTTCAGCTTGGGCAACCCATTCTCTGAATGTGGGGAAACACTCAGATTTCTGCTTTAACAAAAACAACCAACTAAAACGTGATTTATCATCAATTACCAGAAAAGCATATCTGGCGCCTCCTTCAGTCTTCTGTGGAAAAGGGCCTATCACGTCACAATGGACAAGTTCTAAAACCTCTTTAGATACTCTGTCACTTTTAGAAGCCACAGGCTTCCTCTTAGATTTGGCCATTTTACATACATTGCAATCTAGGAAACAGTTACAGCTGTTTACTTTTAGGTTCTTGCACACCTTTTGCATCTCTGAAAGCACACGGAAATTGGCGTGACCCAGTTTTCTGTGCAGTTCATGTACACACCCCTTATGAACTGGCAAATTATCCTGAACCACCTGGGCTGCTTTAACAGGCTTGTCCTGCATTACATATAACCCATTTTCCAACTTTGCATGGCCACATACCTGAGTTCCATTCTTTATCAGACAGCCATCCCGTGTGAAGTTAACACTATACCCTGCATTAATCAAACAGCTTACAGACAGCAAACAATAGTCCAAACTGCTGACAAACAGAGTCTCTGGTAGAGTAGTGTTCAAGCACTGCAGGAAACATGTTCCCTGGCCATCAATCTTGCTTCTGCGACCATCAGCAAGATAAATTGAGTCTTTTCCATCAGCTGGCTTCCCCAGGGTCTTAAAGTCCTCCTGACTGTTGCAGATAATCCTGCTGCTCCCAGAGTCCAGCAACCATGTTCCTCGAGGTATCTTCCTCTCCTCTCGAGAAAATGCAGAAACAAACTGAGCAGAACGCGTGTTCTTCTTCTCTGAAGAGAACCCCTTCTGCTTACGTTTCTGCGTTGATTGCTGTCTCTGCTCCACGTCGTCTCCTGGAAGTCTTGCCCTGCATTGACGTTGGAGATGCCCGGGTTGGTTGCATCTATAGCATCTCCTCACTGCCATGGCCAAGTCCAAACCTTGGCGTTGCTCCATTGGCAGATTCTGCTGCTGGCCCCCTCGACTGTAACTCCTCCGCTCTTGGAGTTCAGCTTGTTTATCTGACCTTCTTTCTGCTTCTTCGGTCAATCTTCCAACCACATACTCAAGGGTCAGATCTCGGGGACGCATACTCTCCATGCTGTTAATCACGGGCAACCAGCTTTCAGGCAAACTTGTGTCCCATTAAACTTTAATTAGTTTAATGTAAATGCCCAGTGCACTTCCTTCTTTAAAAGTCTCACCACGGCAGAGGATTTCGCGCAGCAGCTAAGAAGGGCAGGAGAGGCAGCATCTTCCCAAAAAGGAGTCCTGGAGCATGCGGTTTGTAAATCAAAAATAAGGTTTATTTACAAAACACCAAAAAACAATCCTGGCGACGAACCACACATCTCAGCAAAACACACACCCAAAAAAGGAGAAGGGGAAGAACAAACAAACAGGGGGACTATTTGTACAGACTCATGTTCCTGGAAGCCTAATGACCTCCAGCTGCTCAGTGATTAGAGCGTTTCTGCTACTCTTTTAACCCTTTGATAGCAACAACTTGAAAGAATAATGTAGGTTTGGTCAGTCTCATCATAACGCTTACCTCTCTGCTGTAGTTGAAGAAACAGAGATTTCAGCGTTTGAAGATGAGTTGCCAAACTCTCACCTTCTTTCATAACAGTCCTGAACAGCCTTCTAGTCAGAGAAATTATAGTTCCAGCAGTTTCTCTGACATGCATTGCCCTTAATAAATTCCAGCACTCAAACGCTGTGCTGGCATTTGCTACATGCAATAACTGAGAGTTGCTCAAACACAGCATAATTTGGGCACGAGCCCTTTCATCTAGCCGTTTTTTCTCAGCAGAGTCAGTCCTCAAAACCTCAGTTTCAACACAGTCCCATAGTCCATCTCTCCTTAACAACTGCTGCATTTTAATTGACCAACTCAGCCAGTTGCTTTCTGAGAGAAGTTCAAAAAGGATGCCTCCCCCAATATTTACAACTTGGGAAGACTGGAAATCTGCCATCTCTGCTGGTGCTTGCTGAGCCCCTTCTGTGGGGCCTCCAGCAAACTCTCCAGACTCTCTCTTTAGAGTCCCACTAGATGGTCCTGGCTGGCACTCACCGGCTTCTAGCTGCTGCCTCTGTTGACCCTCAGGTCCCGCCTGGCTCTGCAACTGGTGTAGCTGCTCTGTGAGTCGCCTACTGTGGTCCTCTAGCAGTTCAAACTGTTCCAGTAGCCGACGCTGAGTGCTTTTCTGGTCCTCAGATCCTAGCTGCTCCAGCGTCGCTGCAGACAGTTACAGCTTGCCACCAACTGCTCCAACGCACAGCCACCGGCTCCATACACCACCAGGACTCACCAGCTCCCTGCTGAGATGATGTCAGTCGTTTTGCACTCTGCACATGCTCAGAAACACTGGGCCCATAACCTGTCAGTGTTTGTAAAAAGCAAAAAAAGGAGGAAAAGGTTCTGACCTCCCTTTGCCTCTTCAGCCTGGTCCTCGGACCCTTGTCGGCACAAAAAGAGTCCACGAGAATATCCTTGCAGAGTTTTATTCTTAAAAGTCTTTGTGCAAAACACGACTGAATAACTCCACACACCAGCACCAACCAACCCAAACACCAGCCTCAGCAACAAACTAACATTTCTCACTTATATATACAACTTGGTGCAGACCGCTGAGTCATGCTGACCCAGCTTTATTCACATTAAAGAAACAGCGGCCATTTTAGCCGTGACATCTTTATGGTCCAGCTCTCAAATCTTCCACCATTCAGCTTCCTTGGATGTCCACGAGTTCTAGTGTTTTGAGAGTGGAATAAAAACTTGAAGGCAATTTTTTGAAGGAACCTGATAAGAGATTACAGACTGGACTTCAATACCTGCTGCAGGGGGCAAGGTGTTTACTTCTCCATGGCTAGCCTGGATGCCCAGATGCCCAAGAGAAACCAGTGAGCAGAACATGGACATAAGAGCAACTCTTAACTCCAGTGGTTTCCAGCAAAAGATATTCAGAAGTATTGCTTCCTCCAACTGTGGAAGCAGAGCCGAGCTATTGTGGATAGTAACCATCAATAGCTCGTTCCTTCATGAAGTTTGCAAAATGTGAAGGTTTGTGTAATATTATAATAATATAATATAATAAATATAATATAATATAATATAATATAATATAATATAATATAATATAATAATAATAGAGTCATACCTCATGTTACGTTTGCTTTATGTTACGTTCTTTCAGGTTACGTCCCATGGCGACTTGGAGGTACTGGAAAGGGTTGCTTTCGGGTTTTGCCGCTCGCGCATGCACAGAAGCACTAAATCACACTTCACGTATGCACACAAGTGCCAAATCGCGCCGTGCACCTGCGCAGATATGGCGCTTCAAGTTGCGCTCTTTTCATGTTCCAAACGGGCCTCCAGAATGGATCCTGTTCACAACCAGAGGTACCACTGCAATAATAATAATAATAATAATAATAATAATAATTTATTACTTATACCCCGCCCACTCTGGACAGCTTCCAACAAAATATTAAAAATACATTAACACATCAGTCATTAAAAACTTCCGCAAACAAGGGCTGCCTTCTGATGTCTTTTAGAAGTAGGATAGTTGCTTATTTCCTTGACATGGGTGGGCATTCCACAGGGTGGGCACCACCACCGAGAACGCCCTCTGCCTGGTTCCCTGTAACCTCACACCTCACAGGGAGGGAACCGCCAGAAGGCCCTAGGAACTGGACCTCAGTGTCCGGGCTGAACAATGGGGGTGGAGAAGCTCCTTCAGGTCTACTGGGCTGAGGCCATTGAGGGATTTAAAGGTCAGCACCAACACTTTGAATTGTGCTTGGAAAAGTACTGGGAGCCAATGTAGGTCTTTCAGGACCTGTGTTATGTGGTCTCAGCGGCCGCTCCCAGTCACCAGTCTAGCTGCCGCATTCTGGATTAATTGCAGTTTCCTGGTCACCTTCAAAGGTAGCCCCACGTAGAGCGCATTGCAGTAGTCCAAGCGAGAGATAACTAGAGCATGCACCACTCTGGCTAGACAGTCCGTAGGCAGGGAGGGTCTCATCCTGCATACCAGATGGAGCTGGTAGACAGCTGCCCTGGACACAGAACTGACCTGCACCTCCATGGACAGCTGTAAGTCCAAGATGACTCCCAGGCTGCACACCTGGTCCTTCAGGGGCACATATTGGAAGCATCCCAGCCGATCCCAGGGATCAGAAAAACCAATACGTGTGGTGGAAGCCAGGAGACCTTGACCGTTCTCCTGTTTATGGAGCCTGTCTTGTTTGCTTTTTCTGCTGTTGTTTTCTCCACGATTGGATCCCCTCTGTGGTTAAGCCAGCCTTGACATGTAAATCACCACTTTAGCAGCCCTGTTTTGTCAAGGGCTCAGCGAAGCCCAGGTGAAATCCACCGAGTCATCAGGATGAAGCAACCTCAGCATGAAAACAATGAGCAGAACTCCCGTATCAGAGGAGTCCTTGTTTTGCAAAAGTTGTGGTTTCGCTTGATTGGAACAGCAGAACAATTAGGGTGGACACTGTCTGAGAATTACCTGGTGCAGGATTAAGGAGCAGTGCAAACACCACAGAGGGACTTGGCAGCTGCAGAAGAACAAGAAAACAGTTATTTTCCAATGCACAAACTATTTATGGGGTTTTGGAAATATGGTACTGAGATTAGAACCCCACATTTGGCACTAACAGCCCCCTTAAGCCTCTCTCTCACTCCTTGAGCAAACATGTAATTAAAGGGAGGTATAGATGGCAGGAGAGGGCTGGATTTAAGCCCAATATACACTTGAGCCAACCTAGGTATTGCATCTGGATTTCAGGTGCAGGACATTTAAAACTCGGACACGGTCCTTGATCCGAATCAAAGTCTGTAGGGACCAAGGAAAACAATAGGGTCCCAACTTTCCCACCTAAAAATGGTAAACTGGATCTCAGCATTCATTTCATTCCACAAATATTCCAGTTCTGCCTGTTTGACTGTACTGGCACAGAGTTTGGCCCCTTTGTTATTTGTTTGTTTGTTTGTTTGCATTTATATCCCAGAATTTCAAGGTGACATGGATGGTTTTTCCCTTCCTTCTTCATTTCATCTCCACAACAACTCCGTGGGCTGAGAGGTAGCGAGTGGCTCAAGATCACTCAACTACCTTCATGTCCGAGCTGTGATTTGAACCCTGGTCTCCCTTGTCTTAGCCCACACTGGCTCATAAAAGAAAAGAAAAAGGTTGTATTTGAACGGATAGAAAACAACTGGCTCATTGTCATGATGACTAATCTACTACACGAGAATACATGCAAATCAACCCAACTTACATATTTATTTGAGAGTTTGGGCCTTAAAAGGGGTGCTGCCCTTATATCAATTGATTTCAGGGTCATTTGCAAAAATGTAAACAAAAAATATAATTTCTAACAAATCATAATAAAATTGAACTCAAAACTAGAATAGTAGGACACAGGCTGAGAAAAACTCAGCCTGATATTTCACATATTCCCCAGATGCTAAAAATGTTTAAAATGCACTGGATATAGTTCCCAGCACATTTTACTTATCAAAAAGTTATTCCTGATGTTTAGTCGTAATCTCCTTTCTTGTCACTTGAAGCCATGGGTTCGAGTCCTCCCTTCCAGAGCAGGAGAAAGCAAGCTTGCTCCATCTTCTATGTAACGGCCCTTCAGATATTTGAAGGTGGCTATCGTATATCCCCTTCCAGGCTCCTCTTCTGCAGGCTAAACGTCCCCAACTCCTTCCAGGGGCAGAGGAAGGGGGTGTAGTGGGGGTGGTCCACCCCGGGTGTCATCCATGAGGTGGATGACAAAATCCCCCCTGGGTGGATTGCTGCGCTGCCCCCCTGGGCACTGATCGCCACACCGATCGCCCCCCTGAATGCCAATCACCCCCAATGGGCGCCAATTGCTGTGCCAATCGCCCTCCTGGGCAGCTCCCCCTGCCCCCTTGGGCTGCTTGCCCCACCCCCTGGGTGCACGGCATGTGTGCCACTCTGGGGCAGCACCCCTGGGACTCTTGTCCTGCCCCCATGGGTGGTTAGCCCCACCCCCACAGACAGCTAGCTCCGCCCCCAGGTGCACAGCATGTACGCCACTCTGGCTGCTGGAGCAGCTATCTCCACCTCTGACTCATTCAACCGTTCCTCATAAGGCTTGGTTTCCAGATCCTCGACCACCTTGGCTGTCCTCCTTGGCACACGTTCCAACTTGTCAATGTCCTTCTCAAAATGTGGCGCCCAGAACTTCACCCAGGGCTCCAGGTGGGTTCATCCCAAAGCAGGATAAAGAGGTAGTGATACTTCCTTTGATGCCCCTTACAGAAGTATTGGTACCTCTGAAGAATGATGAGTCTTCTCCCAAAACAGCAATAAAGTTAACACACAAGTCACGAATGATTCCAACACTCAGTGTGTCCATGATAGTAAGAAAGGTGCTATTGAGTCAGTGTTTTTAATTAGGTATCCTTGCAGCATCCGTAATCTCTCATCCCTTGCCACTGCTATGCCCTTAAAAGTAAAAACCACCAAGGGAACAGGGTGGATCCCAAAATGAAGGCGTCATAAGCGATGGAATGCATGATGTGCCCATGCGCGTGAAGCATGCTACAGTGGCCTTTAATGGAGGCACATGGCTGGCTCTGACTCTGCAGGGAGACAGGAGGCTGGAGCAAAGATTCCTTTTCATCTTGCTGTAATGGATGAAATCGCTGCATTTTTCACACCCAAAACACAGCAACCCTGAAATACCCAGACTTAACCTTTTGGTGGTGCTTAACTTTCATTGGGAGCAGTCAGGATGCACAGGCAAACTCAAGCGAAACCACTAGGGGGCTCTCCGAGGACTCTGGTTTAAATAGTGAGCCACAGGTGCAGCCGACTTTAGTTTGGGTAGCTCCTCCATCCAGCAACCTGCTCTGAAATCTCTCGGATTACAAGCGCAGAAGTACAAGCGGAAGCTCGCTTTGCTCCTCTGTCAAGGTTGCTCAAAGAATCGGCTGGGCTCCAGCGCTGATTGATCCCTTTGGAAACTTCCCAGGAGTTCCGGTGCAAAGGAGATGGCCAACAGTGGTCTACAGATGCTGGGCTTCATCCTGGCCTTCGTCGGCTGGGTGGGCTTGATCATCAGCACGGCCATGCCCCAGTGGAAAATTAACGCCTATGCTGGGGAGAACATCGTGACAGCCCAGGCCATCTACCAAGGTCTGTGGATGAACTGCGTCACGCAGAGCACAGGGCAGATGCAATGCAAAGCCTTCGACACCTTGCTCAGCCTCCCAAGTAAGTGGTTTGCTACATTTCCTTTCGGTGCTGGTGGGTTTCTCTTCAATTCAGCACACCAGGGCTGTGGTGTCAATAAACTGCCTTTCTTGGTGATCAGCACTACAGGGACTCAGAATTCCAAAACAAAAAAAATTCCTTCCAGTAGCACCTTAAAGACCAACTAAGTTAGTTCTTGGTATGAGCTTTCGTGTGCATGCACACTTCTTCAGATACACTGAAACAGAAGAAGTGTGCATGCACACGAAAGCTCATACCAAGAACTAACTTAGTTGGTCTTTAAGGTGCTACCGGAAGGAATTTTTTTTGTTTTGACTATGGCAGACCAACACGGCTACCTAACTGTAATCAGAATTCCAAGACAGAAGAGGCAGGATAACTTTTAGAAGTTGTCAAATTATACACCTCAACAAGAAAAGCAGGCATCTCCGTGTCGCACACGGCCTTAGAGACGGAAACTTCTGGTTTCACTGGGGAAAACTTTTTTTTTGAAGTTTTATTCGAATTTGGGATTTTTACATGCATCATATTATCTCCTTCCAATTCTAAATTTCCCGTACAATTTTTTCCTTTCCTTCCCCCCCCACCCCCGCCATATCCATTGGAAGGGTTCAAACTATTATCCTCAGCCACGGGCACAGCGTCGTTAGTTTCCACCGAACGTCTTTTGTTCCAGTAGTTTTTATCCATTGAAGATAGGGGTTCTATCTGTTCCTGACCGTGGTGGATTTGACCTTCCACGTTGTTTCCTGTGACATAACTGCGACAATGTCCGGCTGAATAAGTTCAAACAAATAACTATCCCATGCCTCTACTGTCCATTTTTCTCTATCTTTCCAACCTAAAGCTATCGTTGCCTTTTCCCGCTAATATCATAGCTTTGAAGATAAACCGGTCACCTTTCTCTATGGCCCTGTTTCCAAGTATACCCATTGTCATGAAATCAAAGTCTATTGAAAGCTTCACTTTAAAAATGTCATTAATAACCTTTAGGGTTTTATTCCAGAATTCCTTTACCTCTGGGCATTCCCTGGGGTAAACTTCTTAACCAGACTCAGGGAAATATTTTTTTCAGGCTACAGAGGCATTTCTCAGGCTTCCCAGAGCATCAACGAAGTCCTTTGCTCTTTTCTAATTCAAAGGCCACTTGGCTTTTGAATGCTTTCTTTTACTGCTCAAACATCTTAAATGTATGCATCCATATGTCCCCACATCCCAACTGCACTCCATACCCCACAGACAGGACTGTCTTCTCGGCTACCATTGCCTTAGCACATCAGTATCAGGCTGGTTCACAACAAAGAGCTCTGTGCGGTCGATCAGCACAATGCCCATTTTACAGATGAGAAACTGAGGCTGGCAGGTGGCAGCTTTCTCAAGGCTGCTCAGTGGAGGTGGGCGCTGTTCTGTCTGCCTTTCTCTGCAAAAGACTCCTGGTAGTGAGAAAACAGTTGCTAAGGCACGTAGGAAATTGTTGGTATGGATGCAAATTCCTGTTGTAGGTTTTGTTCAAGATACGCTTGAAAATCCTTCTGGCTGCTTCTCACAAGGGTGGGGACAGTAATTATGTAGTATCTATTTTGGATCATTTTTTAATGGTAGCCAGCTTTGGAGTTTCACATAACTCATTCCTCTCTGATGAGATCTGTCTAGTTCCAAAACACACTACTTTTTCATCCGAACTATTTGTGATTCTCCCTTCCCTGACCAGGGATGTGTGTTGAGGTTCCAGAGGGCAGTTGTTAAAAGTACAGGAGTTTTACGGAGCTAAAACTGACATGTGTACATGTGAAAATCGGATTCTTTGCAGGTAGCGTTTTTCACAGTTCAAGTTACTTATTTGTCCTTGACAGAAGTTTAGAATTTGACAATGTTTGAGATCGATTTCAGAAGATTTGAGAGGTGACATGCAATGGTATTTTGTATTTGACAATATGTAACAGATGATAGGTCATGAGAGTTCACTAGGGACGTTTGTTGGAATCAGACCCTCAAGAAACACTGTACGATGTTGTTTTGCCCAAGTTTGAACTGTCCACATTTTAAGAGCAATTGCATAATCAATCTTCTAGATGTCCTTCGGGATCTCTTCCAACTCTACCAGTCCTTGAATCTATGATTTCAATTTGAATGTCAAATTTTCTGTTTATTGATTCTTAAAGTCATATCCTGCCTTCGCATGAAAATGTGCCTCTGGCAATGTGAGCAGCCAAACTGAAATGTTGAGGAACTTCAACTACGCCTGAAGGTTTTGCTTCACCTCTAAAGAGGCAGATATAGGCGGAATCACGAGATATCACTGCTTCCCTGGGATCCAGTATGGATGATTTTAGACCCTGAATGAGAAAGAAGTTGACATGTTGGTTTTTCCATATACCTTTTGCTCACTCCAAAACAGGTGCACCCCAAATCTGAGGTTGGACAGCCATTGGTCAGGGTTTGTTTAGCTGAGATTAATACATTGCAGGGGGTGGGGTTGGACTAGATGACATTGGGGGGTCCCTTCCAACTCGATGGTTCAGATGTCAGCATTGATTAAATACTGAGGCTGGCTTGGCAAGTGCACTTGAACACAGTCCGCTGTTTCTGGGGGATGGAGGGAGACGATTTAGCAAAGGTGGACACAATTAGCAGAGTTTGGGGTTTAGGAATTTGGCGAGGGTTTCCTGTGAGTGTTTTCATGCTGTTCCTAGAAAGAACCGGTTGGCTGGCTTTCTTTTTGGCACCAGCAAGGCGACCAGATCCCCATCCCGTGGCTGCTAGAGCTGGAATTAATTGGGGCGCACAACTTAGGCGGTGCCCGTTCACCCTCCGCGGGGCGCAATGGTCTCTGAGTTCACATCTGGCATTCAGGCAACAGCCTGCGGATAGATAGCGTGTGCGCAAGTGGAACAAGGTGTGCCCACAATCTCTCCAAACCAGAAGTCATGGCTTGGGCATTGCTCCTGTTGTGCGCGTTTGGGTACGTGTGTGTGTGTGTGTGTGTGTGTGTGTGTGTTTGTGTGGGTGTTTTGGTGTACTTTTGCCAGCTCAGCTCTCCTGAGTGGGTGGAATAAGTATGAGCTTGAGGGGGTTTAGTTGGGGAAACCCCCCATCACACACACTGATTCCCGGTTGTGTGTTCAGATCCCAAGACCTCCCCCATAAATAAAAACACATTTGACTCAAATTTTGGTTTTGGTTTTTTGGCAGAATTTAGGCCACAACTTTATTGATTACAGAAAAGTGAGTGCTTGCATAGGCTCTGGTTCAACTAGCTCCCTATGCCCACGGTAGGTAGCGCTGACCCAGGGCGCACCATATGTCAGCCAAGGGTAAAACACCTGGTGAAGGTCAAGAGCCTGGGAGCAGACTCTGTCCACTCCCCAGATGCTCCCTGGGACTCAGGCACAGGCACAACCCCCTACCGGGGGTTGACCAAACCAATTAGAGTCCCTGGATTCCTTTAAAGCAGCGGTTCTCAACCTGTGGGTCCCCAGATGTTGTTGAACTACAACTCCCATCAGCCCTAGCTAGGAAGGCCAGAGCTCAGGGGTGATGGGAGTTGTAGTCCAACAACATCTGGGGACCCACAGGTTGAGAACCGCTGCTTTAAAGGAATGCCCTTCACAGAGGGATCGGCACAGCTTTGCCTCCCGAACCAGGTCCTATCTGCAGCTTTACAAGTTGTGATGATTTGCTACGCGGCAGGCGAAACCCAAATGGCAACAGCCAATCAGCCAAGTGGGGAAATTCCTACTGTGCCGCTGTCCCAATGACAGACGACACACGACGGGCTCCCAGTACATTTCCAAGCACAATTCAAAGTGTTGGAGCTGAGGTCCAGCTCCGAGGGCCTTCTGGCGGTTCCCTCTCTGCGAGATGTGAGGTTACAGGGAACCAGGCAGAGGGCCTTCTCGGTGGTGGCGCCCGCCCTGTGGAACACCCTCCCGTCAGATGTCAAGGAAATAAACAACTATATGACATTTAGAAGACATCTGAAGGCAGCCCTGTTTAGGGAAGCTTTCAATGTTTAATAGGTCATTGTATTTTACTATTCTGTTGGAAGCCGCCCAGAGTGGCTGCGAAAACCCAGCCAGATGGGCGGGGTATAAATTATTATTATTATTATTATTATTGTTTCAGTCACATTGATCTCCCCGTAACATGTGCCCACACAAAATTTAGAGTTTGTGCTTGATCATTTGGAAAGTAATGGACTCTCCTTCACTGGAGGTTTTTAAAACACAGGTTGGATGGTCATCTGTCAGGGCTTCTTTAGCTGTGTTTCCTGCACTGCAGGGGGCTGGACTGGATGACCCTTGGTGGCCCCTTCCAACACTACAATTATTTGAGTCTGTGGATTTCTTCTAGTTCAACTTCAGCCGTTCCAGTTAATACATTTTATGCATAGCACAGAGAAAGAGAGAAGTTTTTCTCCCTCTCTCCTGGCACTAGGACTCAGGGACTTCCAGCAAAGGGGGATGTTGGAAGATTGAGGGCAGACAAAAGAAAGTCCTACTTCATGTATCACATAGTACAACTGGAACTCACTGCAGGATCACCAACCTCAATGCCTTTAAAAGAGGATTGGACAAATTCATGGAGGAGGAGAGGGCTATTGACGGCTACTAGTTCCACTTTTGGAGGGCAGTAAGTGCTCAGGGACGCAGGTGGCATTGTGGGTTAAACCACAGAGCCTAGGACTTGCTGATCAGAAGGTCGGTGGTTCGAATCCCCGTGACGGGGTGAGCTCCCGTTGCACAGTCCCTGCTCCTGCCAACCTAGCAGTTCAAAAGCACCTCAAAGTGCAAGTAGATAAATAGGTACCGCTCTGGCAGGAAGGCAAACGGCATTTCCGTGCGCTGCTCTGGTTCGCCAGAAGCGGCTTAGTCCTGCTGGCCACATGACCCGGAAGCTGTATGCTGGCTCCCTCGGCCAGTAAAGCGAGACGAGCACCGCAACCCCAGAGTCGGCCACGACTGGACCTAATGGTCAGGGGTCCCTTTACCTTTACTTTTAAGTGCTCAGGGATGCCAATCTCTGGAAGCTGCAGGAGGGGAGAATCCAGCTCGCAGGTTTCACCAATAGAGCCACCTGTTTGGCCACTGTGAGAGCAGGATGCTGGCCTAGATGGGCCACTGGTCTGATCCAGAAGCCTCTCCTGATAATCTCATTTTTTAAAGCAAGAGATTTAGGGGTAAGCATTGCCCAGAAGGAAGCAACATGATCCTGGGCACCCTTCTTGATCCTAGATGGCTAAGGAGTCCAGGTTGACCAGGGCCTTTCCGTCATAAAAAGACCCTCTGTACTTCCTCAGAGGCTCATCCTTGCCTCCATGTTTGTCCCTCAGTGCCCAGCACTGAGCTTTGGCACTGGAAAGTGGTGCTGGGTCTGATCTTTAATTAAGCCCTGCTCCCAGCAGAGTCAAACTGCTCAGCTATTCTGAGGGCGTCAGAAAGCACCTCTGTTCTGGCTCCTGTGTCTGTAGCTGGTGCCACAATCTGATTAGCAACCTTGTTTCGCTCAGCAAATCCCTCACGGTTTCCTGCTGAGCTCTGCCTGAACTGGTAAGCCGACTCGTCAGGTGGCAGCCAAAATGGTTGACAAATGCATGGTGGCATAAGCTTTAGCGGGCATGCACCCGCCAGCGTCTCGGGTACGTCTTGCGATGTGGATTCAAGCCCACAAACACATCCCTGGCCTCTGAGGCGTTTAAGGTCCAGAAGCTCCTGTGTCGCATTTGCTGCAGTTTCAGCTGGACTGGGCAGCTGGCTGGTGTGGCTCCCCTTTGGGAATTGGGCAAGGACACTTCGGAGGCTTGAATGACTAATGAGAAGAGGGGGAAACAGCTTTGATTCCTGCATTTGCAGGCGTTGGGCTAGATGACCCCTGGGGTGCCTTCCAGTTCTACTATGCTATGATGCCATGAAAATGTACTTGCAAAGTCTGGCCTAAGGTACTGAGGCTTTTAAATCCCATGTATACACGGTGATACTATTCAGCAATGCGCACACACTTCTCCCCTTCTCTGTTTCATGCTCACAACAACCCTGTGAGGTAGATTAGACTGAGAGATCGTGAATGTCCCAGTGAGCTTCGTGGTGGAATGGGGAATTGAAACCTGATCTGCCAGGTCCTAGTCCAATCCTCTAACTGCTACACAATCTGGGCTCTGTAATACACTCTGTCCATGTTCAGAGACATGCTTTTCTTTGTTTATTGTTTCACACTGCTTTGGGAACAGATTTTGGGTTTGAGCCACAGTCCCTTACACTAGTGGTTTTCAACCAGCGTGCCATGGCACCTTTGGGTGGCTTGAATGATGGTCAGGAGTGCTGTTGGTGACACTGTCCTCTGTCCCGCTTTCCTCTGTTGCCCTCTTGAGTCTCTGCCTCCCAAAGGCTTGCACAGCTGTTTCTTGCAGCAGCCCTGGTTACAAGTTCCCTGGGTGAATGGTGTCTCTGACGCTGGCCAGGGGGTGCTGGTTGCCAGGAGCTGAGGTGGTCTTGGAGTAAGCAAGCAAGCAGGCAAGGGAGCCCAGCCAGATAGTCTGCCAGCCCTTGATGTTGGGAATGGACAGACAAGTCCTAGGTCCTGTGGGGCAGTGTGAGGAAACACCTCTCTTTGGGTTGGGGGGGGGTGCAGCTCAGAGACCGGGGCAGCAGCAGCGGCTGCCCAGAGGACTCCGAAAGAGAGGAGAGAGGAGGCAGAGGGCACACTCCACAAGGGAGGGTATCGAAAAAGGGTGAGAGGCTGCCAGCTCTGCAGGCAAGGGGTGTCCTAACTGGGCTCCTGAGCCCCACAGGGGAGCTGCAGAAAGAAGGTAGTTGGTCAAGGGAGCCGTGGACTCAAAAACATTGGAAAGCTCTGCCTTATGCCCCAAAATCTGAGAACATGGCAACTCAGCCTGCCAAGATGACTTTTCTGTTCTTTGGATGAGACATTGATGCAAGGGTAATTAAAATCCACTCCCTGACACCCCGTATTGCATCTGAGTTCTGCAAAGGGATCGTCACTCAGTTTCTCCCTGGGTCTGAGGAAAGGTATCATTTGCAAGCATTAATAGGATGCAGGGTTTATTTGCCTCAGCAAGCCGCCATCCTCTCTGTGCCTGGGTGTTGCCACCCAACATCCCATAGCTTCACAACTGATTCTCAGGCAGAACCTGTCTCCATGCTGGGGCCACACCCTGGCAATGCACGCACACCCTGCCTTTCCCTGTTTATGAGGGCTAGTCTGGATCCTGCCCCTGGAAAAAGGCTGTCTCTGTTTTGAGCCTATTTTTACTTTTGGAGAATGCTTTTTAAATGCTTTGTGAGTGTGCCCACACTCGGCCTGATGCTCCTTGTGCTCCACAACCTTTCTCCCTATCACTCTGGAAATTATGTATCTCTATAATAACACTGCACAAGAGCAGGTCTCCCTTTCTGTAGTTTCCAGTAACTGGTATTCAGCATTTTACACATCACTTGGGAAGACAGGTGAACTAATACCAGTGTATTGGAAGAAGCAAAGATCCCCAGTGTCGAAGCAATGATTCTTTAACATCAGCTTTGTTGAACTGGTCATGTTGTGTGGATGCCTGATGATTGTCTTCCAAAGCAACTACTCTATTCCAAACTTAAAAATGGAAAGCGTAATGCTGGTGGTCAACAAAAGACGTTGAAAGACTCTTTCAAGGCAAATCTTTAAAAAGTAGTATAAACACTGACAACTGGGGAACACTGGCCTGCGAGCGCTCCAGTTGGAGAACAGCCTTGACCAAAGGTGTCATGGGCTTTGAAGACACTTGAACTCAGGACGCAAGGGAGAAATGCACTAAGAGGAAGGCACGCCTGGCAAACCCTCACCATGATTAACTCCTGCCCACTGTGGAAGGACGTGTGGATGCAGAATTGGCCTCCACAATCACTTACAGACTCACTTTTGGAAACCGTGTTTTTGGAAGACAATCTTACTCAGCAATGAGGGATCGCCAAAGAAGAAGAAGATTTAGAAGGATTGCTCCCTCCAATTGTGGAGTCAGAGCACAGTTGCCATAGCTCGTAGGCATCAAAAGCCATGGATTGGTCTAATCCAGGCTTTCTCAAACTCGACCCTCCAGATGTTTTGGGCCTACAACTCCCATGATCCCTTGCTAGCAGGACCAGAGGTCAGGGATGATGGGAATTGTAGTCTCAAAACATCTGGAGGGTTGAGTTTGAAGAAGCCTGGTCTAATCCTCTTTTAAAAGCCATTGAGGCTGGCAGTCATCACTGCCTCCTGTGTGAGAGAGTTCCACAGTCCAACTACACATTCTGTAAAGAAGGACATTCTTTTCCATGCCCTGAATCTTCCAACATTCTGCTTCATCTGCTGTCCATGAATTCTAGTGTTAGGAGAGAGAGAGAAAACTTTTCTGCATCCATTCTCTCCATGCCACACATCATTTTATAAACTACTATCATGCCACTTTATAAACTTCCATCACATAAATTTGTGTCGAAAGTGTGGGATATTAAGGAAAAAATGGCAAAGTAGCAGAAGGCAGGGAAGGAAAAGATGGCAGTGAATAGATCTGCTCCTTTGAAAGCTCCCCTTTCTTTCTGCAGATGGAATTGGGTGAACGTTTGATGGAGCCACACACAAAATGCCCGGAACCATGGGCTGATTTTTGCATGGATCCATGTATCTGTTCCCCACTTTCTTGAGCGCTGACCCTTGGAGTTGCCAGGGAGTATGGATCAAGCCAAAATGGACTGAAGGAGTCAAGGAGAAGTGGACGCCACTGGTTTGCTCTGACTAGGATTTTGCTAGTTGATTGAATATGGATTTGGTAGATGTGCCAAGATCCTTGAAGATGGGTGTGGCAAAAATGATGATAAATGATTTAACAGGCACTTGAGCAAGCCGGATTTCCAAATTGGCTTATGTCACAGCTGCAGAGGTAACTAGATGACCTCACTCTGCCTGATACTTAGCACTTTGCAACTGCACAATGCTTGCTTTTTGGGGAGGAAATGGCTAGCTGAAGTCAGGTTTTGCGTGACCAAATGGATGCTCCATGATTGTGGGTTGAATCTGGGTGTATCCACGCAGAGTTCAGCAAAAGCATTCACGTGACTGCTCCTGAGCGCAGCCAAAATTGCAGGTCAGTCCAAATTTTAGCTTCTGCCACATTTGAAGAGCGGCTAAGAGCGGGTTGGAGGGTGTTGTGGAGCACGTCAGTCTTCCCACATGCTGCTCTGGGCTTCTTCTGCAGTGTGTGGTTTGCCCCTCTTGTGTGATTCATGTTCTGCTCTTGCCCCAACATCACTCCATCTTCTTGGATCATCATGGAGGTTTAGATTGCCTAGAGTGTTTGATAAAAGGCAGGAGAGAGAGAGATCCTGGCTTGCAGAAAGAGCTTAATATTTCAGTAGCCCTACTCTGAACAAGGGACGCGGGTGGCGCTGTGGGTTAAACCACAGAGCCTAGGGCTTGCCAATCAGAAGGTCGGCGGTTCGAATCCCTGCGATGAAGTGAGCTCCCATTGCCCGGTACCTGCTCCTGCCAACCTAGCAGTTCGAAAGCACGAAGTGCAAGTAGATAAATAGGTACCGCTCTGGTGGGAAGGTAAATGGTGTTTCTGTGCGCTTAGTCATGCTGGCCACATGACCCGAAAGCTGTACACTGGCTCCCTCGGCCAGTAAAGCGAGATGAGCGCCGCAACCCCAGAATCATCCGCAACTGGACCTAACAGTTAGGGGTCCCTTTACTTTTACTCTGAACAAAACCTAAGTCAGGCTTCCTCAACCTCGGCCCTCCAGATGTTTTGAGACTACAATTCCCACCATCCCTGACCACTGGTCCTGCTATCAAGGGATCATGGGAGTTGTAGGCCAAAAATATCTGGAGGACTGAGGTTGACGAAACCTGACTTAAGTGGGCTCCTGCCTCTGCTCTCGATGAGAAGCCCATGGGGCACAGTGGGACAAGGCAGGCAGGTGTTTCAGCACCAAGGTCAGCTCCAGGTGTCTTTACTCCTTCCAGCCTGTGCCCCTTCCTTGTGGTCCTTGTTGTTGTTGTTTAGTTGTTTAGTCGTGTCCGACTCTTCGTGACCCCCTGGACCAGAGCAGGCCAGTCACTCCTGTCTTCCTCTGCCTCCCACAGTTTGGTCAAACTCATGCTGGTAGCTTCAAGAACATTATCCAACCATCTCGTCCTCTGTCGTCCCCTTCTCCTTGTGCCCTCCATCTTTCCCAACATCAGGGTCTTTTCCAGGGAGTCTTCTCTTCTTATGAGGTGGCCAAAGTATTGGAGCCTCCGCTTCAGGATCTGTCCTTCCTGTGAGCACTCAGGGCTGATTTCCTTCAGAATGGATCGGTTGGGTCTTCTTGCAGTCCATGGGACTCTCCAGAGTCTCCTCCAGCACCATCCTTGTGGTCCAGAAGGCCTCAAATGAGCTGGACTCTGGCTTGAGCATAGGATGCCTTCTCCTGCTGCTCCTCTCTGGCAGTTCCCTTCACAAATTCACATGTCAACATGGGGAACTCAATCCCTGCCCTACACAGAGGAGCTTGGTTCCTCAGAGGGTACCAGATCCATGTGCTTGGATGCCATAGGGACTGACTGGGGGCTCCTTGGCTCATGAGGCCCAGATCGGATAGCTTTGCACTGTGGCTCAGGCCTGATCCAGATGCCGGGATCAAGGTTGGTTTTTGACACCTCTCCCTTTACTGCTGCTGACCTTCTGCATCTGGCTATCCCTTTGCCTCCAAGTCAGAATTTGAGCTCAGGTTTTTTATTTATTAAATCTGTATACAGCCCTATATCTGTAGATCTCAGGGTGGTT
This sequence comes from Podarcis melisellensis, assembly GCF_964234715.1. Classification (NCBI taxonomy): domain Eukaryota; kingdom Metazoa; phylum Chordata; class Lepidosauria; order Squamata; family Lacertidae; genus Podarcis; species Podarcis melisellensis. The sequence continues at coordinate 1,836,379 of NC_138537.1, forward strand.
CACAATGTAAAAGTACAATAAATACAGCATATTAATAAAAACAAAGACAGCCCAATAATGCCCCCATCCACAACGTATTTTCAAAGGACTGGTGGAAGAGGAACATTTTTGCCTGGCACCTAAAGGTGTATAATGAAGGTGCCAGGTGAGTCTCCCTGGGGAGAGCATTCCTCAAACAGGAGCCACCACCGAAAAGGCCCATTCTCATGCTGCCGCCCTCTGGACCTCTCGTGGAGGAGGCACACAAAGAAGGGCTGCAGGGGATGACCTCAGGGTCTGGATAGGTTCATACAAAGGGAAGTGGTCCTTGAGGTATGTTTCCCACTAGGTTACTTTCCTAGTATCCAGATCAAGTGAAGTAATAGCACTGCATTATTATGCCAAAGTCAGGCTACACCTGGAGTCCTTTGTCCAGTTCTGGGAACCACAGTTCAAGAAGGATGTTGACAAGCTGGAAGGTGTGCAGAGGACAACTAAGATGTTTAGCCTGGACAAGAGGAGGCAAAACAATAGCCATCTTCAAATATCTGAAGGGCTGTCGCATGGAAGATGGAGCTGCTTGTTCCTGCTGCTCCAGAGGGCAGGACCCGAACCAATGGATTCAAATGACAAGGAAGGAAATTCAAACTCGACATTAGGAAGAACTTTCTGAGGGCACGAGCTGGTCAACTGCAGAACAGACTCTCTGGGAGGTGGTGGACTCTCCTGGTTTTTAACCAGCTATTGGGTGGCCTTATGCCATGGGATGCTTTCATTGAGTTTCCTGCATTGCAGAAGTTCGGACTGGGTGACCTTGGCTTCCCTCCCAACTCTACAACACTGTGTTTCTATGATCTTCTTCCAAGCAGGAGGAACTTTCATCTTGTGCAATCTGATGGCCAGGCGAGCCTCTGCTTGCCTTTCCGGCAACACCTCCTTGTGGAATGACAAGCCTTTTATATTGTTCAGCATCCAGACCCCAAGCCTGTTCCTCTCCCTTCCCAGAACATCGTCCTGTGTGCTCTTCCCAGGCCTGCTCTTCCACTGGCCTCTGCCAGCGATGGAATTTAGGGCAGGGTCTCGACTGGAGCTTTTCCTTTGTAGTGGGTCTGCTCTCTGGCTGTTTGGTAAACATCATGGCAGGAAGAGGGTAGGGCAGCTCTCTCTCTCTCTCTCTCTCTCTCTCTCTCTCTCTCTCTCTCTCTCTCTCTTTCTCTCTCTCTCTCTCTCTCCAACAGTGCCCTGTGGTGGCAACTTAAGGACAATTGCATTTATTCATTGTCTTAGAGCCCCTTCCATCATCACCCCACAGAACACACTATAGCGTGTATCTCTGTGTTTCTGCATGTGTTTTTGTTATTGATAGCATAATGCACTTTACATATGCTCATGGTTTTTTTTTAAAAAACTATATTAAAAATATGTAAGCTATAGCCAAAGGTTGACAATGGAACAGATTATCTAAAGGGAATGTGGCCTCCCCCGCCCTACGCAAGCCATATATTGGGGGTGTTTTTGCTCTGGATTTCCTGCATCATTGAGTGGGAGGGTTGGGCAACAGGGACATCTCATTCTCTAGCCTATGCTTTTATTATGCGTATTCCTTGGCTGGAGAAAGGCATTGCAAAATTCAGAGAAGTGTGAATTTCAAAGGATGGCCGTTTTCCAGTTCTTGTGTTGGTTTAGAAAGTGGAAATTAATTTTTGTTGTTGTTTAGTCATTTAGTCGTGTCTGACTCTTCATGACCCCATGGACCAGAGCACGTCAGGCACTCCTGTCTTCCACTGCCTCCCGCAGTTTGGTCACACTCATGCTGGTAGCTTCAAGAACACTGTCCCACCATCTCGTCCTCTGTCGTCCCCTTCTCCTTGTGCCCTCCATCTTTCCCAACATCAGGGTCTTTTCCAGGCAGTCTTGGAGCCTCAGCTTCAGGATCTGTCCTTCCTGTGAGCACTCAGGACTGATTTCCTTCAGAATGGAGAGGTTTGATCTTCTTGCAGTCCATGGGACTCTCAAGAATCTCCTCCAGCACCATAATTCAAAAGCATCAATTCTTTGGCGATCAGCCTTCTTTACTTCCATACATCACTACTGGGAAAACCATAGTTTAATTGTGAACAGAATTTAATTCAGCTGTGATACCTTTACTGCAGCGGGTTGGACTAGATGACCATTTAGGTCTTGTCCAACTCTACAGTGCTGTGCTTCTACAAATTCCTCCCCCTCTCTACTTCCAGATGACCTCTTTTTTGAGCATTTATCCCAATTTGTTTGCATAAGGTGTTCAGGGAAGCAACACCTTTTGTTTTATCGTGTTTTTAATATTCTGTTGGGAGCTGCCCAGAGTGGCTGGGAAAACCCAGCCAGATTGGGGGGGGGGGAATAAATTATTATTATTATTATTGTGGTTGTTGTTTTTGTTGTAATATAATGCCACCATTTCTTGAGCATCAGTTCTGCCTTGTTTGCTTTGAGGTCATGCAACATTCAGCAATTGCCACCCCACACTTTCCTGTGCCATTGCTTTCCTTATCAAAAAAGTCTGATTATTATGTTTTGGCGAAGTGGAGTGATTCATTTTAATTGTGCAACCTTGCACAACTGCCTCTGAGGTCAGAGAAGGAAATGCTTCGGAATCCCACATTGTGGCAGAATGGTCTTGTGCTTGCCGGTTTCTCACATGCAAGAACAGGAAGCTGGGTTTTTAATGTATTTTTAATCTTTGTTGGAAGCCGCCCAGAGTTCGTGGGGAAACCCAGCCAGATGGGCGGGGTATAAATTTATTATTATTATTATTATTATTATTATTATTATTATTATTATTATTAAACAGACCCCCTTGGACCTGATCCAGCAGACTCTTCTTTCATGTGAAATCGCCGGAGTGTGGCTGAATCACACTTGCAAAAAGTGGTCAGACGTGACTTACTTCCAAGTAGAAGCAGAAGGTGCTTTTTATGGATGCTCTGTTGTGAAGGAAAAGCTACTCATTATTAACTTGGCTAAGGGATGCGGGTGGCGCTGTGGTCTAAACCACAGAGCCTAGGACTTGCTGATCAGAAGGTTGGCAGTTCGAATCCCCGTAACGGCATGAGCTCCTGTCGCTCAGTCCCAGCTCCTGCCAACCTAGCAGTTCGAAAGCACGTCAAAGTGCAAGTAGATAAATAGGTACAGCTCTAGTGGGAAGGTAAACAGCTTTTCCATGCACTGCTCTGGTTCGCCAGAAGCGGCTTAGGTCATGATGGCCACATGACCCGGAAGCTGTACGCCGGCTCCCTTGGCCAATAAAGCGAGAGGAGCGCCGCAACCCCAGAGTCGGCCACGACTGGACCTAATGGTCAGGGGTCCCTTTACCTTTTTATTAACTTGGCTATGAAACATTTCACATTTCTTCCATGGAAGGATGAAGGAGGCCTTTGGATATTAGAGGACAAATGCTAAGGAATGCCCCCCATATTGGTCCTCTTTGCCTATAGCCTAGTCCTAGGCAAGAAGGTCTGATCTGGAAAGGCCATCCCTATGTGCTTTTTCTCCTTCTTGGTAGCACAACAAGAAATTTAGGCTTTTCTCAGCTCTAACCAAGACTTTGAATTGTGCCTGGAAAACATTGACGGGACAGAGTCAGGGTGCGGCTGGGGGTTCATTTTTCTTTTTCTTGCAGAAGCTGCTCCCTTTGGCAACTCTCCAGAGTCAGCCCTGTGTAAGAAATCTTTTATAAGCAGTTATCCTTTGAGCAGGAATCTGCCTTCAGTCTCTGTTAAAGGGAGAGAAGGGAGTAACAGCCGGATGTGGGTAACAGCAGGGAAAATTACCACATCAGAAATAACTTTTTGGGACATCCAGGCTGATGACAACAATAAGTTTGGGGCAAGGCAGGGAGCGTGTTGATGAACCAGGAGGGCGTGCAGCGCTCCAAGTTTAAGAGTCACACACTGTGTTACAAAAGCCTTTGAGTGCAACGTTTGGAGAGATACAAAATGCAGAACCGAATTTCCTGTGGGGATTTGGGATAGGGTTATTGGCTCAAGAGATGCTCCCCCTCCCTCACATAAGAACATATTAAGATCTTGCTGGATCAGGCCAAAGCCATCCTGTTCTCAGCGGTGGCCACCCAGGTGCCTGAATGGAAAGTATCCAGAAAGTGGCATTGCTGCCTCTGGCTCATGGGCATCCCCAATCCTCTGGACTGCCAGCCATCACTTCCTCCTGTGGCAGTGAGTTCCACCGTTTAAAATTATTTACAGCATAGACTACCCCACCCAGAACACAATGGAACGTCTAGTCCAGGCATAGGCAAACTCGGCCCTCCAGATGTTTGGGGACTACAACTCCCATCATCCCTGACCACTGGTGCTGTCAGCAAGGGATGATGGGAGTTGTAGTCCCAAAACATCTGGAGGACTGAGTTTGCCTACCCCTGGTCTAGTCCATGGGTGGGCAACCTTTGCCAACCTGATGCCCGCATCCAGACATGGGTAACCTTCCAGTGATTGGCAGGGCCAGAGTAAAATACAAAGCCTCTTTCAATCTGCTTTTCTCCTTACAGGGGGAAAGATACGCATGTCTGAATTGGGGGGGAGGGTTAGTGGAAGAAAGTGCTGGCAGGCAAAAGCATTAAGCGCTTCCTGCTCCCTCCACAACCACTGGGCTCTCAATTAAATCCCCCCCCCCCAAAAAAAACCAACAACAACCCTGTGTTTCAGGTGTGTGTTTCTTTCAGACTGGAGTTAGTTATGCACACCTGCATGTATCATCTGGTTCAGTCCTCAGAAAGCCCCATGGATGTTGCCATCCAAAAACATTTCTAGCTGGGGATTCCCACATGAGCTGACTGCTGCGTGATTTATCCTGACTCCTTGCCTCTCTTCCTGGCAGTATCAGTTGCATCTCCATATCCCTGGCTGGTTTCATCCATCCTGCGCTGCCCTTGGGCAATACCAGCCCTTCTCCTGAAGTCTTGGGCTTTGCGGTTAGAGATTTGGCAGTCTGCAGGTGCAGAAGCACCTGAGGCTGCCTGGCTACCTCACAGAGACCTCAGAAAGACCACCTGGAGCACTTCTAGGAGGTTCTCACCTTGGCTTTCCCAGAGAACAAGAAGAACAACTTTTCGCTCTTCAGTTTGTTAGTTTCATATTAAAATGCCAACCAAACTGATTTTTCCCCCTCCACTTTCCCTGGTGTTTTTGACCTGCTTTCCCATCTATGACAATGATCCTGGCTCATGTTGACTTGACTGGAGAGCTATGGCTCCTTCCAAATCCTCTCACATCCATTGAAGAATCTTCCTGTGAGTTCTCATCGCCCACATGCACAGGCTTCTTTTGAACCTCCAAGGCAATCCTCTTAAGATCATGGTTGCGTATGGCTGCAGAGGAGGGCAATGAAATATGATCGAGGGCTTGGAAAATCAAGCCATATGAGGAATGGTTGAGGGAATTGAGCGTATATGGCCTGGAGAAGACTGAGAGGTGATATGATTGTTGTTGTTTAGTCGTTTAGTCATGTCCGACTCTTTGTGACCCCCTGGACCAGAGCACGCCAGGCACTCCTGTCTTCCACTGCCTCTTGCAGTTTGGTCAAACTCATGCTGGTAGCTTCGAGAACACTGTCCAACCATCTTGCCCTCTGTCGTCCCCTTCTCCTTGTGCCCTCCATCTTTCCCAACATCAGGGTCTTTTCCATGGAGTCTTCTCTTCTCATGAGGTGGCCAAAGTCTTGGAGCCTCAGCTTCAGGATCTGTCCTTCCAGTGAGCACTCAGGGCTGATTTCCTTCAGAATGGAGAGGTTGGATCTTCTTGCAGTCCGTGGGACTCTCAAGAGTCTCCTCCAGCACCAGAATTCAAAAGCATCAATTCTTCGGTGATCAGCCTTCTTTATGGTCCAGCTCTCACTTCCATGTGATATGAGAGCCATCTTCAAATATCTGAAGGGCTGACACATGGGAGATGGAGAAAGTTCCTTTTCTGCTGCTCTGGGAGGGAGGACCCGATCCAAGGGATTCAAGTGACAAGAAAGGAGAATACAACTAGATATATGGAATAACTTTCTGGCAGTGAGAGCTGTTCAACAGTGGAACGGACCCCATTGGAAGCTGGTGGACTCTCCTTCCTTAGAATCATAGAATCATAGAGTTGGAAGAGACCACAAGGGCCATCAAGTCCAACCCCCTGCCAAGCAGGAAACACCATCAGAGCACTCCTGACATATGGTTGTCAAGCCTCTGCTTAAAGACCTCCAAAGAAGGAGACTCCACCACACTCCTTGGCAGCAAATTCCACTGTCAAACAGCTCTTACTGTCAGGAAGTTCTTCCTAATGTTGAGGTGGAATCTTCTTTCTTGTAGTTTGGATCCATTGCTCTGTATCCGCTTCTCTGGAGCAGCAGAAAACAACCTTTCTCCCTCCTCTATGTGACATCCTTTTATATATTTGAACATGGCTATATCACCCCTTAACCTCCTCTTCTCCAGGCTAAACATGCCCAGCTCCCTTAGCCATTCCTTGGAGGTTTCTAAACAGAGGTTGGATGGCCATCTGTCAGGGATTTTTTAGCTGTGATCCCTGCATTCCAGGGGGGTTGGTCTAGATGACCCCTTGAAGTACTTCCCAAATCTACAGTTCTGTTATTCTCTAGGAGAACTTTAGATCTACCTTTAATCCCTCAGCCGTGTCTTCTGCCAAAGCACAACTATTATGTGGGTGGTATTTTTGCACATCTTCCTGGGAAGTCAGAATTCCGGAGATCTCTGCTACTGACCGGCAGCGTCATGTGTGGCCTTAAGGTAGCCTGAGCCTCCTTTGCGGTCATCTGGAGGGTTGGCGGTCCTTGTTTACCCAGGTGTTATAGGAAGCCGTCCATTTGGTCCTCGATTTGCTCACCCAAATGACTTAGGTATGTGTGTGATAAGTGTTAGGTTTGGCCTCAAGTCATTTCTAAAAGATGGTTTGCCTACAATTAGCAGGTTTTGCCCCATAACTCATTTCCTGGGTTCTTGTTTTTATAATGCTTACCTTCTCGAAAAGTGGTTGTTCTGGTTTTCTTAGGCATTTTGGTTGTGTGTTTTGCTTCTTTGTTTTCCTAAGGAGTATAAAGCTTAGCTTCAAAGATAGGGAAACTGTTTTAGTTGAGATTCCTGCATTGCAGGGGGTGGGTTAGACTAGATGACCCCAAAGGAAATGTTCCAACTCTGCGATTTTCAAGGCCACTCCCATCACAGCTCTAAAAACACAGCAACGAGATTTGCACATTCTCACTCTCGTTCCTCAGGTCTGTGGAACATCTGGGATTCAAAAAATGACATTAGATTGGTATCAGTGATGTTTCTTGTGACATTGTTAGGGGAAAGGCACAATTCTGCCATAAGGAGGTGATGGGTGGTGATAACTTTAAAATCAGCCCCCTTCTCCCTCCCTTCTCCTCCTGCTGCATTGCAAATTGCTTGGGTTAAAATCACCAAAAGAAGACTCGCAGACATAAGTGGAGGACAGGTTACATCCATTAAGCCATAACAAGTTGGAGGAACTGCATGCAAGCAATTAACCAAATTAACAGAATTTAATTAACCAAATTAAGAGAATTGCAGGCAGGAAGGCCTTTGCTAACTCCAGCAGGGAAACATCCCTCGAGCTATCTTGGCACAGAATCAGAGAACTGTAGAGTTGGAAGGGACCCAATGGGTCATCTAGTCTAACCCACATAGTGAAACCATGGAACTCCCTCCCACTGGAGGCAGTCATGGCCCCCAAGTCGGATGGCTTTGAAAGAGGATTGGACACATCCATGGAGGAGGAGAGATTCTGCTCGCTGGTTTCCCACAGGCAACTCTTCGGCCACCGTGAGAAGAGGATGGGTCCATGGTCTGATCCAGTGGGCTTTTATTACATTCTTATGTAGGAATCACAGCTAAGGCAGCCACCAGGTGTGGCTCCCCGGTTGAGGACGGGGAAGAAATAACTCCCTCTTTGCTCGGCGAACCTCAAGGATGAGCCTGGCAAGGGCACCTAAAGGGCAACTGCAAAGTCCAGGAGGAATAAGCACGGCCCAATCGTGCCTCGGTTTACCTGCTGTTTTCCTTCCCGATTCCTTCCCTGCCCATATTTATGGCCAGCAGTAAGCCGCCATGCCACACAATTGTCTAAACACCAGTTGACTTTTTCCCTACCATGTGGGATAGGCAAAAAAATGAGGGAACTTCAGGTCAAGAAGGAATTGCCCCTGCAAAAATTCCTACTTCAATAGTCTAAGAAGGGTGGGAAGGTGCTATAAAGCAGAAAGCAAGAGGCAGGAGAGGAGTCAATTTATAAATTGAGTTTTACCCACCCCCCATTCTCCTTTTCTCCTCACATGGGCATCTACCTAACCCCTTCTGTCCGGGTGGTCAGAAGCACCCTCCTCTTCTTCAGCTGTGGCTCTTGCACTGAAAGGGTTTGGAATAGGTGAACTTTTTGGGGGGAGTCCCTTCCAACTCTACAACTCTACGCTTCTTTCCAGGGTCAGAGTGAGGCCAAACACACTCCCCCAGCTTAATATCCTATGCACTTTTTTAAAAAAAATGTAGAGGGGGACTATTGGGTTGCTTTTATTTTTATTATATATGTTTTATTATGTATTCTGTGAACTGCCCTGAGACCCCCAGGTATAGGGCAGTATATAAATAATGATAATGATACCAGGAATGACATTGCTGGGGTCATAAGCCCCCCTGCTGGCCAAAGGGTGAGGACTATGTAGGGTATGTGATTTCATTTGCACCCCATCCTTCCTATAAGGAGGTCTCAGAGCAGCGTACAGAGTGCATGCAGAAACAGACTCCCGCTGGGTTCAGTCTGAGCTGCTGAAATCCTCCGGATCATTGCGCCTTTTCATCTTTGGAAGTGAGCAGCTTAGAGCCAACACCCTAAACAAAAACAAAAAAACACACCACAAACTCAGAGCAAATAAAAAACTTTTTACAAGATGAACTGGATCTTGTGAACCAAACAAGTCCAAACCCCTTTATAGGCAAAGCTGAAGAAGAGGCCAGAGGCAGAATTTTGTACTCGGAAAGGGTGGTGTCTGGCTTCAAGGAATCCGGATGCAACCATTCCCTGCTTTTTAAAAATAATTGTGTGGGACATCGCTCCCCTTACCCCCCCCCCCATAATGTTTGCTCAGAAATCGGCCCCACGGAGTTGAGAGGGACTGAGTACCTTGGCAGGATCACAGCTGTCGTTCAGGAGTTCACGGGGGCACACAACCAAAGGTGGCTTCTGTCCCTCTCCAAAAATAACCTCTTGGTTTGCCTGAGTGATTGGGTTGACCAAGTCAAGAGGACCAGTCCCCCAAGCAGCTAGGCCAGTACTTTTCTTAAACTGCAGGAGGGGCTAACAAGCCCCTCTGGTGCCCTCCGTGACACACATTAACTTTCGTAATGAAGAATGGAAGAAGGAGGAAGAGAAATTTTCGCTTTCTCCAGTTCACTACTGCTGTATTCTGGCAGGAATTTATTTCTCTTAACATTCTAGAATAGTAAAGTTGGAAGGGACCCCCAGAGGCCATCCGTACCCTCCAGGTGTCTCTCTATTTTCCAGGGATAGTCCTGGAATTACGAAAGCCGTCCTGGTTTCGGTTTTGATCTCGGAAGGTCCCTATTTCCCCTGCCTGTGCAGAGTTTGGGCCGAGGGAGTACGTAGACCCTTTGTAAGTAGAGGTCTGAATCTGAGAGAGAGAATGGCTTGCTGCATATCTTCTGGTGCACTGCTGTTGATATAGTCTGTATCGTTTGCAGGGCTTTCGTAGGCAAATGGTGACTCAGTTTCTCCTACTAATGGGAAGGAGGTTGATCCACCTCCATCAGTGATGAGCTCATTGACTTGGAAATTGGTCCTGGCTCCAGCAGCTTCAAAGAGGGTGGCAGCCGGTGGCTACATTCCTAGATTCGCATACCTAGGTGTGAACCCCATTGAATTTAGTGGGGCTCACCTGTACGTCATGTGGATAGGATTGTGCTGTTAAAGGATTAAGCCACTTGCTAAACAAATTCAGAGGCTATTTAAAAATAAATGGAGGATTAACATTGGAAATGTTTTATTTTTGAACCAACCAAAGAATGCAGTACAATGTGAGATCATTACTCCTCGAACTTCAGAGCATGGGAAGTCACTCAAAGATATAAAATTTGGCATAAAATTTGGTCTTTTGGATTGTATTATAATTCAGAATGTACTTAATGTGGTTTTTATTGGATCGTTAATATGGAAAGCTTAATAAATATTATTATTATTATTTTTTTTAAAAAAGGATCTTGCTGTTAAGGTGACAAGCCATCGTCATCACTGGTGTAGTGCCTAAGGGTTAGAATGGCTTAATACATCGCCATGAACACATCACTCAGTTATATAAGGCCTGTTTTAATAGCTATCCCTTCTGCAAGCATGACTGCGGAGAAGTATCTGTGAAGATGCAACTCCCTATCTGCATAATTATTACATGCTTGGGACCTTAGATGCATTTGAAACAAGCACACAAGTATCAGGAATCTGCCTTCAGAATGCTGAATCAACTTGTGGAGCAAATGGGATGATAAAGGCATCTCGGAGAGAGGCAACGATATCTCCCCTTTGCTCAAAGATGATTTTGGCGTCTTGAGCAACACCTGTTGCCCTTGCAGTGTTCCAACATTGGGCAACTGTTCACATCCTGCAGTATTATCCCTCCTACCTTATCTAATCTCACAGGAGCAACCTGCCTGAATCTGGTTTCTTATCTGTGCCAGCCTAAAATTGCATCAGGAGGAAAATCCAGGGGATATTTTACTATAATCAGAAAAGTCTCACCATGGTGTGGCGGTGTGATAGGCGGTGATAAATTTAGTCTGGAGGTGGACAGACGGCAGGTCAGGGACTTTGGCTGTGATTCCTGTACTGCAGGTGGTTGGGCTAAATGGTCCGTTGGGTCCCTGCCAATTGTGCTGTTCTATGATTCTACGTCTAGTTGGTTTCCAGCAAGTCTCCTGGTGCTGAGATTCTTGCAAAACAGGCTGAAGGGCTTTGGTGCACCTGCAAACGGGACCTTAAAAGCCTAGAATCCTAGAATTGTAGTGCTGGAAGGGACCAAGTGGGTCATCCCAGGGGGGTCTAACCCCCCTTGCAATTCAGGAATCTTTTGCCCAGTATGGGTCTCAAAGCCACAACTCTGAGTCCAGATGCAGGGCTCTTGACACATTCCTACGCTATTCTGCAGCATGACTGCCAGGTGGCCTGAATGGATCAGTGGTCTGACTCATAAGAAGACCCTGTTCTGGACCAGGCCAATGATGCATCGCGACCAGCATCCTGCTTTCGCAGTCGCCACCCAGACCACAAGCAGGATCCGGGCACAGCTATTACTTTATTATTTATTCAATCTCTATATTGCCTTTCCTCCAAGAATAACAGGGCGGGTTACAATATAAAAACACAACAGTGCATACCACGGCAACACACGAAAACCATAACCCACCACACACCCAACATCAAAGGCTGCAGATTCTTTAATTAGCCAAAGGCTTGGGAGAAGTGGAATGTTTTCGCCTGGCACCTAAAGATATGTAAGGAAGGCGACAGGCAAATCTCCCTGGGGAGAGCATTCCACAAATGGGTGCCACTGCAGAAAAGGCCCCGTTTTGGTGTTGCCACCTTCTGAACCTCCTGCAGAGGAGGCACATGAAGAAGGGCCTCAGAGGATGGTGTCAGGGTCCAGGTTGGTAGTCATATGAGGAGAGGTGGTACTTGAGGAGCCCTCTGCCCTCCTGAGGCTTCTGGCAACAGGTGTTCAGGAGCGTTGCTCCCTCTGAGTGTTGGAGGCAGAGCAACCGCCCATCATGGCTTGTGGCCACCCATAGCTCTGTCCTGCAGAACTTGGCATTAAGTGGTTCCCTGTCTTCTTTTGCAGGCATTCTCCAGGCAACTCGGGCTTTGATGGTGGCCTCCATCCTCTTGGGGCTCATCGCCTTCTCCATCTCCTTAATCGGAATGAAGTGCATGAAATGCATGGAGGACGACCAGGTCCAGAAGATGAGGATGGCCATTATCGGAGGCATTTTCTTCCTGGTTGCAGGTCAGTAGCATCTCTCTCTCCCCTTGGACAGTTGTTTTCTCGAGGGCAAGGGGGAACTGGATGGGGAAGCCACCAGAGGGGAAGACCGCAAGATGGTTGACTCACTGCCTGCCTTTTTTCTCTCATCTCTATTCTCAGGATTTGCCGCCCTGGTGGGGACCTCTTGGTATGGAAACGAGGTCGCACGCCAATTCTTCGACATTTACACGCCTGTCAACACCAGGTAAATGCTGCCCTCATGCAACTGGGCTGGGTTAAAGGTGTGGCGATGTCTCTCGTTTGCTTCTGGGACCCAGGTGACAAAAAGGTGTTGCCCTGGACAACCCATCTAAGCTTGCCAGGGTTCGCTGAGCTCCTGTGAAGAGGGGGCAATGCTTCTGACTTCCAGATGCTGGGAACCACAGGAGGTGAACATAAGAACAGCTGGCTGGATCAGGCCAATGGCCCCTGTAGTCCAGCAAACTGTTCCCAATGGGGCCAAACAGAAGCCTGTGGGAAACCAGCAAGCAGGATTCAAGCACAAGAGCAGCTCTTCCCTATTGCGGAGTCCAGCAAACTGGGATACAGAAGCATTTCTGCCTCTGATTGTGGAGGCAGAGCCAAGCCATTGGGGCTATCAGCCACCCAAAGCGCTCTCCTTCATGAATTTTTCTAGTTCTCCTTTAAAGCCATTTTGGTTGGTGAACATCACTGCCTCCTGGGGGAGGGAGTTCCATAGTTTAACTATGGAACATAATACTGGCATTGGCTCCCAGTCCCTTTCCGAGCACAATTCAAAGTGTTGGTGCTGACCTTGAAAGCCCTAAACGGCCTCAAAGGCCCAGTAGACCTGAAGGAGCGTCTCCACCCCCATCGTTCTGCCCATACGCTGATGTCCAGCGCCGAGGGCCTTCTGGCGGTTCCCTCATTGTGAGAAGCAAAGCTACGAGGAACCAGGCAGAGGGCCTTCTCGGTAGCGGCACCCACCCTGTGGAACGCCTTCCCATCAGATGTCAAAGAGATAAACAACTACAGTGGTACCTTGGGTGACAGACGCTTCAGGTTACAGACTCCACTAACCCAGAAATATTACCTTGGGTTAAGAACTTTGCTTCAGGATGAGAACAGAAATCGTGCTCCGGCAGCGTGGCAGCAGCAGGAGGCCCCATTAGCTAAAGTGATGCTTCAGGTTAAGAACAGTTTCAGGTTAAGAATGGACCTCCGGAATGAATTAAGTACTTAACCCAAGGTACTACTGTCCCTGACATTTAGAAGACATCTGAAGGCAGCCCTGTTCAGGGAAGTTTTTAATGTGTGACATTTTAATGTATTTTTAATCTTTGTAGGAAGCCTCCCAGAGTGGCTGGGGAAACCCAGCCAGATGGGCGGGGTACAAATAATAAATGATGATGATGATGATGATGCTCTGCGTAACAACAACAACAACAACAAAATTTATTAATTGTACCCCACCCATCTGACTGGGTTTCCCCAGCCGCTCTGGGAGGCTTCTAAAAAAAATATAAAAACACCATAAAAAGTCAAACATTAAAAGCTTCTGATACAGGGCTGTCTTCAGATGGCTTCTAAAAGCTGTGTAGTTCTTTATTTCCCTGACATCTGATGGGAAGGCCTTCCACAGGGTGGGTGCCACTACCAAGAAGGCCCTCTCCCTGGTTCCCTGTAGCTTTGCTTCTTTCAGTAAGGAAACCGCCAGAAGGCCCTCAGCGCTGGACCTCAGTGTCTGGGCTGAACAATGGGGATGGAGACACTCCTTCAGGTATACTGGGCCGCTTAGAGAAAAAGAAGTGAAGAAGTCCCTATTTTTATCTGTCCTGAAACTTCCAACCTTCATCTTCACTGGTTTCCATGAGTCCTTGTGTTATGAGAGAAGGAGGAAAAGGGACTGTAGGCAGGTCTAGGCAGGCGAAACATTACACTGCAGCCAAGAGGGAGGGACAACCTCCTCTTCCTTTTCTACATCCTGCCTGCCAAAGAGAGTTTTGTGGCTTCGCAACCTGCATCTTGCATGTTAAGATCAATTCACCCTAAACTAAGTGATCCCTTGTGACCCAGTCCGCATTCCACACCGAAGGGAATGTCTCTTGCCACAAATGCTGGAGCGAGTTTCCGTACCTTCCCTCATCCATGGCTGATCATTTATGATCACGGTATTAACGCAGATGAATCAGACCAATGCCTTGTAACTGAATCACAACATCACCTGCCCCTGTACACCTGCGAGTTTCATCCTGCTTTCAGGACGCTTGTGAAAGCCCCGAGTGACTATCCTACAAAGCAATACATATCCGGCTGTCCCAGACGGATGCAAGGAGACCAGGGCACCTCGCACACAAACATATGTGGAGTTATGAATAGGAATGTTGTTTATTCGTATAGCTGAAGCTGTTCCAAAAAGCCAAAATACACAAAACAAAATAAAACACATTGCACAGTTAAAATAATAATTATTATTTTTTTATTAAGTTGAGGTAAAATTGTTATTTTTTTTTAAAAAAATTGTTATTAAGTTTTACACTTTTATATTCATCACAATAACATTATCTCAAAAAGAAAAATAAATGCAATTCTCCAATCCCCCCCCCCCCAGACTTCCTCTTCTGGCTTATTACACAATAACGTCTCCTGCTTGTTTTATTATATCTTAACATTGCATTCTTTAAGTGAAATATTTTTATATTCTTATTTTTATACCTCAACAATTTTCTAAATGCCTCTTATACTTCGTTATTTTCTAATTCATACCCCATTTTATCTTTATTTTGTTGGTTGTAAGTGTTTACTCAAACCCTGCTAGTGAGTCCACTTCCTTACAATGTTTCTGTAAACACAACATAAATGGTTTCCAGTCTTTTTAAAAGTCTCTATTGCCCTTATCTCTAAGTTTTCCATTTAACTTGGCCATTTCCGCATACTCCATCAGATTTTCTTGCCATTCTTCTTTGGTTGGTATCTTGCTGTCTTTCCATCTTTGGGCTAGTAATATCCTAGCTGCTGTTGTAGCATACATTTAAAATAATTATTTAAACCAGGCATTCTGTGAGATAAGAGCTCGCTCCCCTAAAGAATTTAACTTACCATACCCTCTAACTTTTCTCCTTAAAATTGTCCCCCTTGAAACAGGCCGCTTTTCCAGAAGTGTAAAGGGAGACCTGTCCCCCTATAAGAAATTAATCAGATACCCATTTGATCTCTCAACTGAGAGACTTAAACCTTTGACCAAGGCCTCTCTTAAGTCCTTGTAGGATGGGCAAACCACTAAGAAGTGGGGTGAATCTCCATGCACTGGAAAGGGAAATGCAGTTAATGGTTAGTTATTGTTGGTGGTGATTAATTGGTGGTTTTCTTTTCTCCTTCTCTTCTTCCAGATTTGAATTTGGACCCGCTCTCTTCATCGGCTGGGCAGCTGCGGCCCTGACCATCCTGGGAGGGGGCTTCCTGTGCTGCTCCTGCCCTCGCCGTGAAACCACCTACCCGCCGAGCCGGCCGTACCCCAAGTGCGCCCCCTCTTCCGCAAAAGATTACGTATAACCCGGAATGGAGACAGAGCAAATTGCCTTGGCATTTAAGAAACCAAAGGGACGCTGACTTCTCATTGTCCTTCAGAAAGCAGGGCATGTGCCTTCGCCCCCTCGCCCTGCTCTCCCTTGCGTAAAACAAATGCGTATATTTATATCGATGCCATCCGTGTGTAGCCATTTCTGCTCCCGCATGGGCAAATTTGTCCCCATCCTTCCGACAGATGAGGAGGCCCCAAACATGTACATAGCTGCTGTGAAATGGCACCAAATGTATCTCCCTTTCCTTGAGGGTGTGAGACAGGCAGCCCCCCTCCCACCTCCCCCCAAACATTGTTTGTGTATTCCCTCTTTATTCCCTTCTTATGTTAGGGCACTCAAGCATGGGCCTGCCGCCTCATTCTGCTTTTCCTTTGTATATATTTCGACGCTGAAGCGGCAGAAGGGGCACAGGTCTAGCGCAGGAGGCCAGAGGTTTCAAAACCTTGAATGAGGGTCTGCTTGAAGAATCCGTTTGAATGCATGGATGTGTTGGGTTTCTGTTCCACTCCCCAAGCTCCCCAACCCTTTGCCAAGGACTAGTTGGGTCCCAGAGCGGCCCTGGTCCTCCTGCTTTTCCTGCATGCACAAGGCAGAAGGCCTCTGGTCAGAGAAGATGACCATGTTTGAATTCCCCCAAGGGCTAATGAGACCCCATTCTACAGCTAAGGGTGGACCTAAGGAGTTGGCCTCTGAGATTTTGCTGCCTGAGGGCAAGGGCAAGAAGGGGGCGTGGATGCCTCAGGTCCAGGTTTGAGTTACAGCATCATAGAATTGTAGAGTTGGGAGGGACCCTCAAAGGTCATGTAGCCAAACCCCCTGCAATGCAGGAATCGCAGCTATAGAATTGGCCATCCTGAAAAATCTCCAATGAAGGAGAGTCCACCACCTTCCATTGTTGAATGGCTCCTAGACTCAGAAAGTCTTTCCTTGTGTAGACGGAATCTCCGTTCTTGTAACTTGAATCCATTGGCTCAGGTCCCCCCTCCAGAACAGCTGGAAAACATGTTTGCTCCATCTTATAAACATAATAATCTTCCACGTGAAAAGTCCTTCAGGCACTTCCCTGTCTCTCATAAAGCTCCCTGGGTGACTGTGATAAAGACTGAAGATCTGCGTGCACCTACTTGGGAGTAGACCCCCTTGACACCAGTGGGATTTACTTCCCTTCTCTCTCTATCAAAGCCTGCCTCCTAACCCTCCCTAGTTTGTGGTTCAGTCCAAATTTCTTCCCGCCTGTCTGTATTAATTGGCTAAACTTCAGTGCCTGTGTGTTGGCAGGGTGGGTTGGGTTGGGTTGGGGGCTTATCTATGAGGATGTTGTATAAAGTGTTGACTGTTTTCAATAAATGTAACCTTTTCCTTTTTTTAAAGAAACCATGTCTCTGTTTTGCTACTTATTTTTTATATATATACTTGTACCTGAAGAGGGAATAAAGAAAAAGAAATCAAACTTTGTTGGGAAATCACTCTTTGGGTGGCTTCCTCTAGAGTTGCAAAGTAGCCTGACTAGGAAATTGGCCCATGAGATGTCCTTGCAGTAGATTAGGACGGGAAAAAGGAAGCCTTCTTCACCAGACATGGTACATGGCCAATGGTCATCTACAGAGAACTGCATTGAGCACTGCTGCCGTAGCCTACAATGGCTTATGATCAGATTTGGTTGGACCAGTCCCAGTCCACCAGTCCTAGTCAGCACTTGTTCTAAAACAGGGTGCAGTTTGCAACAAAATGTGCACCCAGGTGGAAGGAGCTGACCCAACGTTTGAACCTTGGGGGAATGATAGGCTAAGCCCAAGGTGAGGCCTGGAGGAAGCAGATCAGGAAGGGCAGGAGAGGGTCAGAGCAGGGAGCAGAGATGGTACCACTCAAAGACCACTGGTCTGGAGAAAAGAGCGGAGTCCAAGACAGGTCCCTCAGAACCCTGGACAGATCTCAGAGAAGAGACACAAGGGCATAGCCCACTAATGAGAGTTACCATCCAAAACATCTGGAGGACATCAGATTGCAGTATATACTGTGCCAGCTGCCAACTGAGGACTTTCATAGTTCTTCGGCCTGACTTTCCCACCTTCCAGGAGAGGAGAAATCATTAAAGGGGAAACCCTCTGGTCTGGAGCCTGTGGTCGTGTTTTCTGTAGCAATGAGCAGATTTAGCAAGGAAGAGATGCTGGTTCCTTTAAGAACCTAAGAAGATCCTGCTGCCCATGGCCCATCAAGTGCAGAGTCCTGTTCTCACAGCAGCCAGCTAGATGCCTTCATTAAAATTAAAGAAATGGCAGTCCTCAGGTTAAATTGAAAGCGGTTAATACTCGCCAGGACCAACTGATATTATAAGGACCTGTGAGTGAGCTGGGAAACCTCTTTCGTGCTTGTTCTTATACAAAGAGAAAATGAGTCAGATTGAACCCTGGCCCAAGGCCTGGTGGAACAGCTCCGTCTTGCAGGCCCTGTGAAAAGATGTCAAATCTCAAAGACCCTGGTCTCTTGTGCAAGAGCATTCCACCAGGCCGGGGCCATGACCGAAAAGGCCCTGGCTCTGGTCAAGGCCAGTCTGACCTCCCTGGGGCCCGGGATCTTCAGGGTGTTGTTATTAGCAAACCGTAAGGTCCTCCATGGGACATACCAGGAGAGGCGGTCCCGTAGGTACGAGGGTCCCTGTGGAGGCAACACATTGCCATCCTGACTTGTAGTCCCTCCATGAATTTGTCCAAGCGTCTTTTAAAGCTATAAGAGTTTATAGCTTGGCTCAGGGCTGCAGTCCCCAGAGATCTGAGACTTCTCCTCTATGCAGCAAGCAATTCCTTCCCGACCTCAACCCCATTTCAAGTTGCAGGGGGTGGAGTAAGGGTGGTGTGGCATCCCTGCTCCTTCTATTCCTCACCCTCTGTGGCCAGATTTCTGCCATCATTTCCTGAGCCCCCTCCTGCTGCCACGCTGGCAACCAAGCCAACCACCCCAGTTGCCAGTTCTGCAATCTGCCCACCACAGCAGACACTTCTGCAATCTGATTTCCAGACAGGGAGAAGTCTAGAAAGCTGCAGAAGTGGACTAGAAAGTGAGCAGAGTGTTCCCGTTCCCCAGACAGCTCCCTTGCTGCAGACAAGAAGGCCAGAACAATTGGCCAGAAATATCTTCCTTATTGAGAAAGTCTCTTGACCTTCTGCTGCTACTTTGCAGCACTCATGGAAATTTACGAAACGAGTGTCTGATCAGAATGAGATGTTCTAGTCCAGACAAGACCTGTAGTTCTCCTTTGGTTTGGTCAGCCATGGATGGAATTGGAGCTCTTAGTAATTAGGGCTCTGGAGGTCAGCAGTGGGGGCTCCGGCTTAAGTGTGGACCTTGGCAGATGCCCAGCTATGTTGGCTTCTGAAGCTACCCCAATCCCTCTATCTCAGGGGTCAGCAAACTTACCGTGCCTCGGGCCAGTGTCTCCAGCGCCTGTTGCGCAGAGGGTGGGGAGGGCATTCCCATACGCATGCGCACATGCTATTGCCGTCCTGGTTTCTGATTTGATCCTGGTATGTCCCGCATTTCCTTAAGTTGTCCCTATTTTCATTGGAGAAATGTTGGAGGTGATGGAGTTATCCAACACTCTGAAGGCAATCCTGTATAAGTGTGCTGGGCCTGGGGGTAACCCAAGCAACGCGGTCCAGGTCCAGTCCCAAATCCAAGGGTTCTGTGAGGAGTCAGTCCGACAGGGCCAAGGCAGGAAACGAGGCAAGGACAGGTACAGGATCTCAGGCAGGATCTGACATACAGCAATGTTGCTCCCGCAACCTGGGGTGGGGTCCGACAGCCTTTTATCTCTGTTGGGGTAACGGCCAGTCCTGATCCCTCGGCGACTCACCTCCCTGTTTCACCCAAAGGCGAGCACTCCTCCTGCGAGTACCCAGATCTCTCCTTCTCTCAGACCTGAGTCTCTGCAGCTCAGGAGATGTCGGTGGGTTACTAGACCCAGGGGCCGCCTCAGCCTCCCCTGACCCAACTGGTAGTGGAGCAGCTGTAAGTGATGGCCCAGCTGGAGGCAACGAGGTCATCCCCACATCTGGAGCCAGGGCAGGCTCAGGCCCCTGACTCAGCCCAGCTGGTGTTTGCTGCAGGGGAACCTGTGCAGACTGGGACTCTTCAGAATCAGGTCCCAGACTTGGTTCAGATGATGCCTGAGGCAAAGGATCCGGCGCAGACTGAGACTCCTCTGGTTCCGAGTCCGAGCCCAAGTCCCAGGCTATCACAATAGGGAAGTTTTCTAATTTTTTAAACATTTTGGAATGTTGGAATCTGCCCAGAGTGGCCGGGGCAACCCAGGAAGATGTGTAGGATACAAACAGTAAAATTATCATTATGGAATGGGACGTCCCTATTTTCATCAGAGGAATGTTGCAGGGTATGACCTCCTTGGCCTACCCAACCTCACGGTGGGAGAACCATTGTGGTGTAGTGGTCAGAGTGTTGGTCTAGGACCTGGGAGACAAGGGTTCGAATCCCATTCTTGGCCATGTCACTCACTGGGTGACCTTCGGCCAGTCACACCTCTCAGCCTAACCTACCTAACAAGGTTGTTTCATAGAAGAATGGAGGACGTTTGTGGAATATGTTTTTGAAATACAACAGTCAAATGAAATCACACTCAGAATTTGAGATAAAATCAGGAGAAGAAATATGATAAAATAGGTGAATAGACAAAGACATAATGCAGTAGAAAGCTCAGGAACCAAGACCAACACTTCAATAAAGAAAAGAATGGGGGGAAATGATAATTTATTTTGGAGACCACTGTAAGCAGGTGAAAACATTGGCATGATTGCAATAGCACTTGTAAGGCAGCAAATATTATGGACAAAATGGAGTGGCATAAAATATGGATTATGAAATAATATGTAGTTGAAAAGGATGACAATAGGACCCACGGAGGGGACGGTGGGAAGTCTAGAGATTTGGAAAAATCTCTAAATATGGATATGTAATTGGCATTGTTATAATTTTATATTTGTAAAATCATATATATATATATATATATATATATATATATATATATATAGACATAATGCAGTAGAAAAGGTTTGAGTAAAAGCACTGTGGAAGTGGGGGTGGGAAGTGAATTTATGAAACAGCAAAACTATTTGAAATGAAGAATATTGTAAAAAAAAAAGTCAGAAAATTTTAATTTTAAAAAGTATTACAAGAAAAAAAAATCCTGCTTGTGGGTTTTGCATGGACAACTGGTTGGCCACTGTGAGAACAGGATGCTGGACAAACAGGTTTGGAATTGCCCAAGAAAGATGTTAAATTATTTTTGTATGCCACAACGGCCGCCCAAATATTACTTGCTAAAAATTGGAAAACACAAGAAGTACCAACAATGGAAGATTGGCAGATGAAGATGATGGACTTTTCGGAGCTAGCTGAACTGACTGGAAGAGTCCGCGACCAGAAGGAGGAGGAGTTTCAAGAGGACTGGAGGAAATTCAAGCACTATTTGAATAAATATTGTAATATAAAAAATTAGAAATTTCTTGAATGAAACAAATAGGACTAGGATTAAATTAAGTTATAATAAAATAAATGGGATTGAGAATGTTAAGAAAAGTGAATAAGATGGACTATAATTGGAAATTGTTTTAGTTTAATAATGATATTGGAAAGCTGTTACTTTCAACTACAAGGGAACTCAGAAAGGAGGGATTTGAGGAAGTCAACCAAGATGTTTAAAAGGTTGGATTTGTGAAGAATTAAGTTTGTTGTTATTGTTTATCTGTTTATTGTTCCTTTCTTCTGTTTTTGTGTAGCATTTTGCTTTGTGGTTTGTGTTATCATTGTGGAAAATCTAATAAAAAAATTATTAAAAAATAAAATAAAATAGATGGGCCCCCTTTGACCTGAGCCAGAGGGCCCTTCTTAGGTTCTCCACCTCCCTTGTGTGTTTCCTTTTTATTTTGGAAAATGCAGGAGACTTCCCCCCAGCCAGGCTCTCTCGCTGCTTCCCCTCTCTCCGCAGGAGCCTGCCGTTGGACAGAAGTCTGCGTTTCATATTCCCTGCACCGCCAAGACCGCGTCCGACTTCCCTTTTGCAGAAGAGCTGGCTGATCCCGCTTCTGCAATTTGCACACACACGCACACACACACACACAGGCAAGCCTCAACGCAGCTTGAGGGAATTAGGGAATGTAGCTCAGCACAAAGGGTCCCGAGGAGCGGCCCGCCTCGTCGGGGTGAAGAGCAAGTCAGAGCAGACACCTGCGGTGAGTGGGATTTGTTGATGCAGCAACCGCAGAAGCATCTCTTGCGCCCACCCAGCCCTTCTTGGCAAGCGGCTCCTCATCTGCACAAGACCAGAGACCCACCCGTTTCGGGGGCTCCAGAAAGCCGCCCTCCTCTTCTACCGCTTGGCAGCCATGGCAGCTGCCTCTGAGCAGGGTCATCCCCTTGCCCAGATGTGTGCCAAGGGGTAGTGCGACTCATGCAACACGCTGGCGATTCATATACACAGAACCATAATTATATATACTTTATCAACTTATGAGAAAAATGCAAAACATTAAACAAAGCCACAGAGACTTGCAAACTACCCAGCCTAAAATGAACTTATAATGTCTGGTTTCAACAGGTTTTTCAAATGTTTAACTCAGGCTTTTAGATAAGTTCATGAAGATACTAACAAAAGGTAAATTCGGCGTTATTCACAATGCTTAGAGTTCCTAGTGGAGTTGTAGATACAGTCATACCTCGGGTTGAAGTAGCTTTGCGATGAATATTTTTGGGTTGTGCTCTGCGGCGACCTGGAAGTAACGGAGTGCGTTACTTCCGGGTTTTGCCGAATGCGCAGATGCTCAAAATGACGTCATGCGCATGTGCGGAAGTGGCGACCTGCGACCCACACATGCGCAGACGTATGAACACGGGTTGCGTTCACTTCAGGATGCGAACGGGGCTCCGGAACGGATCCCGTTCACATCCAGAGGTACCACTGTAGATAGTTGTAGACGACAGAGTGCCGGCGTTTTGCACCTGTTTCGCCCTGGCAGTCGAAGTAATCAAGAGTCCGCTGTTTGCCCCCAATGGGGCCCTTTTACTGGGGCTTTCAGGTAGCACACTCCCAAGATAATTTTCCGGGCTTCTTCAGTGGTCTAATCTCAAAGTCTTGATATGGTATATTGATATTCAAACTTAGAGAGAATACTTTTTCTTGGCTCAAGCTTAAGAGACTGATTTGTGCCAAGGCTGCTCATTCTCCCAAACTCAAGCCCCCTTCTTGAGGGAAGGGGAGACCTTTGATCCTCTTTGCGTTTAAAGGCAAATTGACCCAGTTCACACTGAAATATACTTGGAGCATTTTTGGATCCTATTCAACTCAGTACATGACAACACGATCCAAGATGTTGTTTCCACTATGTCCCAAATAACTAACTAACTAAATAAATAAATAAGTAAGTAAGTAAGTAAGTTCTGGGCACCGCAATTTAAACAGGACACTGATGATCCGGGAGGTGTGCAGAGGAGGGTAACCAAAATGGGGAAAGGTCTGGAAAACCAAGCCTAATGAGGAGTGTTTGAAGGAGCTGGGTATATTTAGCCTGGAGAAGAGGAGAATGAGAGGAGATAGGAGAGCCATCTTCAAATAGCTGAAGGGCCGCCCCATGCTTGTTTTCTCCTGCTCTGGAGGGCAGGACTCGAACCCGTGGTTTCAAGTTACAAGAAAGGAGACTTCAATTAAATATTTGACAGTGGAACAGACTCCATCAGAAGGTGGTGGACTCTCCTTCATTGGAAGAATTTAAACAGAGATTGGATAGTCATCTGTCATGGATGCTTTAGCTGAGATTCCTTCATTGCAGGGGGTTGGACTAGATGTCCCTTGGGTCCCTTCCGCCTCTAAAATTCTATGATTCCCTCTAGATACTTAATGGGGCTTCATTGCCCCCTCCTCCTATATCTCCCAAATTGCTTCTGCGAACAGCACAAGGCAGAGGGAGAGTTGGGCCACATTTAGGTTTGATGAGCCCCTCAGCTCCTGAAGGTAATGGGGCCCTTTCTATGTCCAGCTGTCCTTTGTCAACAACAAACTGTTGCTGTTCTTTGTGTTGAATATATACTGTATGGTAATTTATGGACCTCATAGGTACCTAAAGCCATTTGCACATGTTGCCCTGCACCCAGTCCATGCAGAATGTAGGCACCCTATATATAGAAAGGAGCAAACCAGGGATATTTTAGGGAGCAGGCTGGCAGGCGGGGCCCATGACTTACATCAGAGGAGGCTACACAACACAAAACACTGTTGCTGGATGTAGGTTTTTTTATTTGTGTTTTATCTGATATTTTGGAAATGTACATACAGTTCTTTTTCCTTTAATTTTTTTGGTGGCCCCCAAGAGAGTGGGGCCAATAAGCTAGAGCTTGTTTAGCTTATATACCTACAGAATCGCCTCTCCCGGTATGCCCCGCGGAGAGCCTCAAGGTCCATAAATAGCAACACCCTAGTGGTCCCGGGCCCTAAGGAATTCAGATTAGCCTCAACCAGGGTCAGGGCCTTTTCAACACTGGCTCCAACCTGGTGAAACGCTCTGTCTCATGAGACCAGGGCCCTGCGGGATCCGATTTCTTTCCACAGGGCCTGTAAGACAGAGTTGTTCCACCTGGCCTTTGGCTTGGAGCCAATTTGATTCCCACCCCCTCTTTCTTTTTCCTTTCTCCTCCTGTGATGAGACTGTATTTTAATATTTTAATGTTTCAACATTTTAATGTTGTATTTTAATCTTGTTTTTAAGTTGTATTCATTCAACTTGTTTTTATTATTGCTTGTTAGCCTCCCTGAGCCCAGCCTTGGCTGGGGAAGGCGGGGTATAAATAAAAATGATTATTATTATTATTATATGTAAATCTGGCACTGGGGGGAGGGCAGATCTGGCCAGTGGAAGCGCTTGTGCAGACAGAATGTTCCATCGCAGCACATATCTCACCCATTATTCTTGCTATTTCCCTTTTTATTTTCATTCCAGGCAGGTTGGATCATCTATTACAAGGGGGAATCTCCCGGTTTTCGCAGGCTTTTTCAGCTTCCCAAACCTGCTGTTTCTTGGGAGGCGAATCTTGATGTGACCCAAGGTGTGTCTGTGTGTGTGCACAGACACACACACCTGGGAAGAGGCTACCCAGCTTTGCTTCTGGGCTTCAGCAGATGTGGAACTTGTCTGGCAAGCTTAGCAGGCTCTTACAGCTCCTTGAGGGAGGCTTCGTGGGCGGCCGAGGACAGGAACATCCATCCCAGAATTCCCAGTTGAGACACTCTCGCCTGGAGATGAGCAAAGCCGCTTCATCAGTCCGCCTTAATGCAGTCAAGCTCTCTGCTCCCCTGGCAGCCGATTCAGATGTCAGCTGAAATCAGAGCGGACATTTTTCTGAGAACAGAAGAAGAAGAAGAAGAGGAGGAGGAAGAGAAGTAATAATAATAATAATAATAATAATAATAATAATAATAATAATTTATTATTTATACCCGGCCCATCTGGCTGAGTTTCCCCAGTCACTCTGGGTGGCTCCCAATCAAGTGTTTAAAAAAGTACAGCGTTACATATTAAAAACTTCCCTCAACAGGGCTGCCTGAAGATGTCTTCTGAATGTCAGGTAGATGTTTATCGCTTTGACATCTGATGGGAGGGCCTTCTGAGAAGGCCCTCTGTCTGGTTCCCTGTAGCCTCACTTCTTGCAATGAGGAGGAGACTCAGTTGGACAACTTGTCATGTGCTTATTTATAGGCACAGATGCACATATAGAAATGATGACTGTTAAAAACATTATCTTGCATCTTCTTCTCCTTCTCCTTCTCCTTCTTCTTCTTCTTCTTCTTCTTCTTCTTCTTCTTCTTCTTCTTCTTCTTCTTCTTCTTCTTCATACCCCGTCCATCTGGCTGGGCTTCCCCAGCCACTCTGGGCGGTTTCCAAAAAATAAAAATACAAATAAAAATACTGTAATACCTCAAACATAAAAAGCTTCCCTAAACAGGGCTGCCTTCAGATGTCTTCTAAAAGTCTGGTAGTTGTTGTTCTCTTTGACATCAGACGGGAGGGCGTTCCACAGGGCGGGCGCCACCACCAAGAATGCCCTCTGCCTAGTTCCCTGTAACCTTGCTTCTCACAGGGAGGGAACTGCCAGAAGGCTCTTGGAGCTGGACTTTAATGTCCGGGCTGAATGATGGGGGTGGAGACGCTCCTTCAGGTATACAGGACCGAGGCCATTTGGGGCTTTCAAGGTCAGCACCAACTCTTTGAATTGTGCTCAGAAATGTCCTGGGAGCTAATGTAGGTCTTTCAAGACCAGTGTTATGTGGTCTCGGCAGCTGCTCCCAGTCCCCAGTCTAGCTGCCGCATTCTGGATTAGTTGCAGTTTTCAGGTCACCTTCAAAGGTAGCCCCACATAGAGCGCATGACAGTAGTCCAAGTGGGAGATAACTAGAGCATGCACCACTCTGGCAAGATAGTCTGCGGGCAGGGAGGGTCTCATCCTGCGTACCAGACGGAGCTGGTAGACAGCTGCCCTGGACACAGATTAGACCTGCGCCTCCACGGACAGCTGTGAGTCCATCTTGTTTCCATGGTGGCCAACCAGATGTCTGTGGGGAACCCACAAGCCAGACTGGACCCCCCATAGCCCTCTCCCCTCCTGTGGGGTCTAGGAATTGTTATTCAGAGGCATACAGCCTTGAACCACAGAAGCAGACCATAGCCATCATGACTAGAAGCCACTGGTCACTTTTTTTGCCATGAATTCTGTGCTGTCCTCTTTTAAATCCATGCAGTTTGGTGGCCATCACAGCTTCCTGTGGGAGGGAGTTCCACAGTTTATCTAGTGCTGCAGGAAGGGCTATCTTTTATTTCTCCTAAACCAGTTGGTGTAGCAGTGGACTTACTATAATAATAAATAATAATAAATTTTTATTTTTACCCCGCCCTTCCTGGTTCAAAAACCAGGCTCAGGCCGGCCAACAACAAATTTAAAACACTTAATTGATGCAACAGAAAACAACATAAAATACAGTATAAAACGTGAATAACAATAAATTCAGAATTCAAAAATCAATTTAGGGGGAAATCCATCCAATAAACATTAGATGGTCACCAGGGCTAGCTGGCTAAGTTAGTCCTCTTTGGGCCAGCAAGGAGACCAGGGGAGAATTAGCTGTGGGATCCCAGAGCAGGGAATCTTCATAAAAAGGGGAGAGAGAGGGAAGGAAGGGGAATAAAAGATCAGGCTAAGTTCAAATTGAAAGCCAGGTGGAATAGCTCTGTCTTACAGGCCTTGCGGAAGGAAGTGAAATCCCACAGGGCCCTGGTCTCCTGGGACACAGCATTCCACCAGGTCGGAGCCATCACTGAGAAGGCCCTGGCCCTGGGGGAGGATAATCTGACTTCCTTAGGGACCTCTAAACTATGGTTATTCATGGACCTTAAGGTCCTCTGCGCAGCAGACCAGGAGAGGTGGTCCCGTAAATATGAGGGCCCTAAGCCACTTACTATTGCTTTGATGAGGGGCTTCTCATTGTCCGGGCACAGAGCACGTCAAGATCTCCTTGGTTTGACAAGAAAGCTGATTCTCACTAAACATTCTGATGGTAAGAACCTTTCAAGAGTAGAATGAGCTCCTGTGGAAGCTGATGGACTTTCCTTCCTTAGGGTTTTTAAAACAGAGGGTGGGTGGTCGTCTGTCAGCGATGCTTTAGTTGAAATTCCTGCATTTCAAGGGCTTAGACACCATGCTGGAGTACTGCAAAGAGTTGCACATAGGGCTGCCTCTGAAAATGATTTGGAAACTTCAGCTGGTGCAGAATTCAGCAGCCAGGTTGCTCCTTGGCAAAACAACAACAAACAAACCTATGGTCACGTAAAGCATACTCAATAAACACACGAGACGTAACCAGCTGTGTTCTTAGATAAATAAGGTATACTATTCATAGTATCAAATTATAAATTTCAACGGAAGTAACTCATAAAGTTCAACAAACGAACAAAGCAGAGGACCCAGCGGATCAGATCATTCTTTAGTCAGTTCATGCGTAAGGTCCATCCTTGTAATGGTTTCTGTTCCATCTGTCTGTTCATAAAGTCCAAAAAATCCACATGAAAGGTTGTTACAGTTCCCCAAAATCCTTACACAGGGTCTCGACAAGGATTTTCGGAATATTGGCTTTGTTTCACTGTCCTGGGCTTCATCAGTACTTAAAGCTCTAAGTAATGCGAATAAATACAATATCATGATGTCACACATTTTACAGTAAAAATAATATGAAACCATAAACAACTGTACATGCCATATGTGATATTACAGGTCCATGGATCTTATGGCATAATAGTAGCTTCAGTAAGTAGCAACTGTTACAAAGTACGGTTATATGGACAAGCACAAAATTGATTGAAAATTGAACTGAATAATAATAATAATAATAATAATAATAATAATAATAATAATTTATTATTTATACCCCGCCCATCTGGCTGGGCCTCCCCAGCCACTCTGGGCGGCTTCCATAAAAACCAAAAATACAGTAAAATCACACGTTAAAAACTTCCCTGAACAGGGCTGCCTTAAGATGTCTTCTGAATGTCAGGTAGTTGTTTATTGCTTTGACATCTGCTGGAAGGGCGTTCCACAGGGCGGGCGCCACTACCGAGAAGGCCCTCTGCCTGGTTCCCCGTAACTTGGCTTCTCGCAATGAGGGAACCGCCAGAAGGCCCTCGGCGCTGGACCTCAGCGTCTAAAGAATGATCTGATCCACTGGGTTTTCTGCTTTGTTTGTTTGTTGAACTTTATGAGTTACTTCCATTGAAATTTATTGTATACCTTTTTTATCTAAGAACACAGCTGTTTACGTCTTGTGTGTTTCTTGAGGTTGCTCCTTGGGGCGTGAGCCTATTGCACCAATCCTGACTCGACTGCACTGGCTGCCAAGTGGTTTCCGGACCCAATTCAAAGTACCCATAAAGCCTTAAATGGCCCAGGACCACAAGACCTCCCCACATGAACTGACCTGGACCCCACAACCATCACCTGAGGTCTTTTTTCATGTGCCTCCTCCCCCAGAAGCCCAGAAGGTGATAATACAAGAACAGGGCCTTTTCTCTGGTGGCTCCCCATCCGTTTGTGGGATGCTCTCCCCAGGGAGGCTCGCCTGGTGCCTTCCTTGCATATCTTTAGGCACCAGGCAAAAACATTCCCCTTCTCACAGGCCTTTGGCCTTCTAAGGTCTTTTAAATATGTGTGTGTGATTACAACAACAACAACAACAACAACAACCCCCCCTCTGGCTGGGTTTCCCCAGCCACTCTGGGCAGCTCTCAACAGATTATTAAAAATACGATAAAACATCAGACATTAAAAGCTTCCCTAAACAGGGCTGCCTTCAGATGTCTTCTATACATCAGACAGTGGTTTATTTCATTGACATCAGATGGGAGGGCGTTCCACAGGGCGGGCACCACCACCAAGAAGGCTCTCTGCCTTGTTCCCTGAAAACTTGCTTCTCACAGGGAGGGAACTGCCAGAAGGCCCTCGGATTTGGACCACAGCGTCTGGGCTGAACAATTGGGGTGGAGACGCTCCTTCAGGCATCCTGTGTTTCTCAGGTGAACAGTGGTATATAAATTTAATAAGTAATAAAATAATAATAGTCCTATTGGCCCTTGCTGTTTCTTCCAACCCTAGATTTCTATGTTTCTAAGTGACCAAACACAGCAATTCTCATGGCAGAATGGTATTCCTTGAGCCCCTCTTCCTTCTTCCCTGTGACCCAGAGGCTGCCACGATGTCTCCGATCTCCAGCCGTGCCTCCCCTTTGCAAGAGGACAGTGAGGTCCCTACTCCAGAGAAAGATCACGCTGCCTTCTTCCTGTGCCAGGCACTTTCTGACCCTGCAGTGTTGCATAACTCTGTCCCTTATGGTTTACAGTGTTTGTTATTCCAAACCATCAAAGAAGACTATACTGGTAATTAATATTTCCTGGCACCACACCAAGACTCTTCCAGGAGCCTGGATGGGTGGATCGTGCAGAGAGGAGCAAAAGGGAAAACAGGAGATGCATGGCAAAGGTTTCTTCCTGCTCCAAGGACACTGCGCAGGAATCATTTCATCCTCTGGAAAACTCCAGCATTGTATAAGTGGCCACACGCTCTGGGGGAGGGGGCAGCCCAGGGAGTGTGACGCCCTGCTTGCCCAACTCATGAGCTCCTCATCTGGGCATTTCTTGGGCTGGTGCTGGAAAAAGATTGCTGGGCCAGATGGAAGATGATGCAGAAACCTCAGCAGGTCCAAAACACAGCAGCCAGATTCCTGGCTTTTAGAATCAAGATTGCAACCTTAATCCGGCCCCTACCCACATCACATGTCCAGCAGCCATGGGTCATGGGTTTGAGTCCTACGTTGGGCAAAATGATTCCTGCATTGCGGGGGGTTAGATTAAATGACCTCTACAGTTCTATGCATCTCTGGTTTTATAAACTTGTACTATTAGACATTTATTTTATTTTATTTTATTTTACAGTGGTACCTTGGGTTACATACACTTCAGGTTACAGACTCTGCTAACCCAGAAATAGTGCTTCAGGTTAAGAACTTTGCTTCAGGATGAGAACAGAAATCATGCGGCGGAGACGCAGCGGCAGCAGGAGGCTCCATTAGCTAAAGTGGTGCTTCAGGTTAAGAACAGTTTCAGGTTAAGTACGGACCTCTGGAACGAATTAAGTACTTAACCTGAGGTACCACTCTTCTATTCTATTCTATTCTATTCTATTCTATTCTATTCTATTCTATTCTATTCTATTCTACTCTGTTCTGTTCTGTTCTGTTCTATTGCATTGCATTGCATTGCATTGTTGGGAGGGGGGGTGATTTCCCCTGCATGTGAACTCAGGCTTTGACAGATTGAGTGGCAAGACCAAGGGTGGGTCCAACGGTCAAGAAGGTGGTTTCTGCCCATGCCATAGAGGGAAGTGAGGGTCGGATGGGGCTCATCCACCTGGGAAAGTAACCCATCTAGGAGAAGGAAAACTCTGAGCCTAAACCTCTCCTGCCTTGTGGGATATCTCCTGGAGAATAAAAGGCTGAAGAGTAAACCCTACACACATCCTAAGACAGTTGGATGGCGCCTGGTGCCCCTCCTTCGGGCACCTCCTGCAGACAAGCTGGTGCTTAATGCATTGCCCTGCTTTCCTTTGGACCACAACAAGCTTCCTGGTTGGTACCATCACTGCATCCTGTGGGAGTGAGTTCCACCGGCCATTTGGAGTTCTGTTGTAGCTGTAAGAACATGTCGTGCTTTCTTCTTCAGATGTCTGTGGCTTCCTTTTATTTATTATTATTATTAAAGATTTTGTTGATTTACAAAGGTGTGTGCAATGTCTCTCTCTCGTATTTCCCCCCCTGTAACATTGTTACAAATCAGATTCATTTGTTGAGACATTAGGAAGAAAAGGGGGAAAGAGGTGGAGGGGGGAAGATGGGTGGGGGTGGGGTCAGGTGGCGATGTTTCTATTTTACTTACTATATGTAGGGTTTGGTGTCAGCGTTGCTTGTGCAGGTTCTCTGCTGTTCGCTTGTGTTCCTTTGGTGGTGAGAGAGGTTGGGGTTGGCCTATGGTGTGGCTGTTCATTTGTGATTGGCTGTGGTGGTACCTTGCCAACAAAGGTCCACATAGTTAAAGCCATGGTTTTCCCAGTAGTGATGTATGGAAGTGAGAGCTGGACCATAAAGAAGGCTGATCGCTGAAGAATGGATGCTTTTGAATTCTGGTGCTGGAGGAGACTCTTGAGAGTCCCATGGACTGCAAGAAGATCCAACCTCTCCATTCTGAAGGAAATCAGCCCTGAGTGCTCACTGGAAGGACAGATCCTGAAGCGGAGGCTCCAAGACTTTGGCCACCTCCCGAGAAGAGAAGACTCCCTGGGAAAGACCCTGATGTTGGGAAAGATGGAGGGCACAAGGAGAAGGGGACGACAGAGGACGAGATGGTGGGACAGTGTTCTCAAAGCGACCAGCATGAGGAAGGCAGTGGAAGACAGGAGGGCCTGGCGTGCTCTGGTCCAGGGGGTCACGAAGAGGCGGACACGACTAAACGACTAAACAACAACAACAACAGTGGTGGTCTTTGTTTTCGTGTGTGAGTGGGGTGGGTGGGTGTTTCAGATCAGGTTAGCCATATAGATTTGTATGCTGTTTGTGGATTTTTGTCATTGTCTTGTTGGGCTGTGTATGTGATAAAGGGGAGCCATACCGGGGTGAAGGCGGCTTCTTCTATTTGTTCCCGTGTCAGTTTCAGTTTATTGATTTGTGGCTTCCTTTTATGAGCAACAAATATTCCACGGGAGCGCAGTGGATTTCTTTGTTTTGTCTGGTACACCTTCCAGCAGTTGGGAAGTCCCTAAACCAGGTCAGGATCTGTTTGTGTGTTTTCCCTTCTCAAGAAGGAGGCCGTCACCGTGTGTTTGGCTCCCATAGAAAATGTCTCTCTCTTTCTCTCTCTTCTTGTCTGGGAACCCAACCCAGCCGCTTCCCAGCTCCTTAAGCAAGTCCTAGCATGAAGCAACACATTCCAGACCTGAAATTCCAGAGGAGAGAGAGACAGAGAAAGGTTGGGAGAAAAATCAGACAATTCAGGGTGTGTGTGTGTGTGTGTGTCTGTGTCTTGGAAGCCTCTATCTGAAGGGGGATAATTTGGCTGGAAGAAGACATGGTGCTCTTCTCAGGGGGGAAATATGCCCATTTGTGTGACCCACTTTCCTTCTGGCTTCCCTGCCCTGCCCTCGGGGCATCTTGCACATTTTGACACATCAGAAACTGAGGCGCTGTCCATGACACATATTTTCCTGGGCTCGGTCCAGAATCCCAATCGCTCTTTCGACTCGGGGTGCTTACAAAGGAGCCTCAAGCAGCTGGGCGATCTGGAGCGTGAAGTGGTTCGTTCTGAGTTTCGATGAGCTCCTGATTTGCGCCTCCTGTTTCTAGGAGTGAGTTGGCAAAAATCACTGTACAGTGGTACTTTGGTTCTCAAACACCTTGGTAGGCAAGCAACTTGGAACCCAAACATTGCAAACCCGGAAGGAGGTGTTCCGGTTTGCGATCCTTTTTTGGAAGACGAACGTGCTCCATTTTGAGTGTTACACTTCTGTTTTGAATGCCACACTTCCCTTTTGAGTGTTACACTGAAGTCTGTCTGGTTTTGCTATTTATTCTGTGTTTTGGTTTCTGCATCTCTTTTTTGTTTTGCTTTTGCGACTGTGTGGAACCCAGTTCAGCGACTGATTGATTGATTGGTTGTGTGACTGCAGTACATTGTTTGTTGCTTTCATTTTATGGATCAGTGGTCTCGTTAGGAAGTAAAATCCATGTTCAATTGCTGTTTTAGGGGTTGCTTTTAAAAGTCTGGAACGGATCAACCCGTTTTGCATTACTTTCTATGGGAAAGCAGTGCGCCTTGGTTTTGGAATGCTTTGGTTTTGGAACGGATTAAGTTTGAGAACCAAGGTACCACTGGATAATTTGATTCTGAATTGATTTTAAAATGAATGGATTTTAGAATGCTGTGCTACTTTTATTGTTGTTAGCCACTCTGAGCCCGGCTTCAGCTGGGGAGGGCGGGATATAAATAACAATAATTATTATTATTACTATTATTATTAGTGAGCATTAGTGTATGGAAGTGAGAATATTAGTGTATGAAAGTGAGAGCTGGACCATAAAGAAGGCTGAACGCCGAAGAATTGATGCTTTTGAATTCTGGTGCTGGAGGAGACTCTTGAGAATCCCATGGACTGCAAGAAGATCAAACCTCTCCATTCTGAAGGAAATCAGCCCTGAGTGCTCACTGGAAGGACAGATTATGAAGCTGAGGCTCCAAGACTTTGGGCACCTCATGAGAAGAGAAGACTCCCTGGAAAAGACCCTGGTGTTGGGAAAGATGGAGGGCGCAAGGAGAAGGGGACGACAGAGGACAAGATGGTGGGACAGTGTTCTCGAAGCTACCAACATGAGTCTGACCAAACTGCAGGAGGCAGTGGAAGACAGAAGTGCCTGTTGTGCTCTAGTCCAGGGTGTCACAAAGAGGCAGACATGACTAAACAATAACAACAATTATTATTAGAATCGGAAGGGATGCCCCAAAGGTCATTTAGTCTAATGCAATGAATTGCAGGAATTGTAGCTCAGGAATCCCTGGCAGATGGCTATCCAACCTCTGTTGGGGGGGGGGGTGCCCAGGGGGGATTTTGTCACCCCTCTCAGAGATGACACACGGGGCACACCGGCCCGGCCACCCCTGCTTCTTATGCCCCTGACTTCACACCTTCACTGACTGAGTCCTGAAGGAGGGAGGTGGGAAACAAAGGTATGCTTTCAGCGCCCTCTGCCGGGGGAAATATCCTCAGCACAACATTTTCACAAAGAACAAAAACCCAAACCTAATACCCTTTTATTATTATTATTATTATTATTATTATTATTATTATTATTATTATTATTATTATTTCACGAGGATCTTGCATAACTCCAATCCACCAGGTTGACTCGTCGCTTTTCTTGAACGTTGTGGTGCATTTCAAGCTGCCTCTTTTCTGTTGTAGTAGTAATATCCAAGGCAACACGATGACCAAGTACAAGAATGCAATATCAAGATAAACTTTTTATATAATCTATACGGAACATTAAATAATATGAAAAACCAGATAAACAGAAATCTTATAAATCTCACATTTTGTGACTTTCAGAGATTTATAAGATTTCTGTTTATTTGGTTTATTTGGTTGCCTTGGATATTACTGATAATGGTTTGCAACACAGAGGTTTAATTGTTCTGTTCTGTTGTAACCTGCCCTGAATTCTTGTCTAGGGATAGGTTAGGAAACCAAATAAAGCCAAATTTGTGCCAAAGACCCTGCTGAACCAAAGAGAGAGAATATTTTTATTCTTCTGTTCAACTTCTTTATTAAAAAGACGATCCGAAAACTCTCCATGAAGAACCTTTGGCTCAAGACTCCACAGGAATCAGAATTATAGAGTTGGGGATTAACACTTGTAGTTCAATGGTGAATTTTAGATATAATGGAGATGTAAAAGATTTGGATTGTTATAGAAGATGCAGGAGGAAATGACTAACATTAGTATAATAATAATAATAATAATAATAATAATAATAATAATAATAATTTATTATTTGTACCCCGCCCATCTGGATGGGTTTCCCCAGCCACTCTGGGCGGCTTCCATAGAAACCAAAAATACACTAAAATATCACAGATTAAGAACTTCCCTGAACAGGGCTGCCTTAAGATGTCTTCTGAATGTCAGGTAGTTATTTATCGCTTTGACATCTGATGGGAGGGCGTTCCACAGGGCAGGCGCCACCACCGAGAAGGCCCTCTGCCAGGTTCCCTGTAGCTTTGCTTCTCGCAATGAGGGAACCGCCAGAAGACCCTCGGCGCTGGACCTCAGCGTCCGGGCAGAATGATGGGGGTGGAGACGCTCCTTCAGGTACACTGGGCCGAGGCCGTTTAGGGCTTTAAAGGTCAACACCAGCACTTTGAATTGTGCTCGGAAATGTCCTGGGAGCCAATGCAGGTTTTTCAAGACCGGTGTTATGTGGTTTCGGCAGCCGCCCCCAGTCACCAGTCTAGCTGCCGCATTCTGGATTAGTTGTAGTTTCCGAGTCACCTTCAAAGGTAGCCCCACGTAGAGTGCATTGCAGTAGTCCAAGTGGGAGATAACCAGAGCATGCACTACTCTGGCGAGACAGTCCGCGGGCAGGGAGGGTCTCAGCCTGTGTACCAGGTGGAGTTGGTAGACAGCTGCCCTGGACACAGAATGGACCTGCGCCTCCATGGACAGCTGTGAGTCCAAAATGACTCCCAGGCTGCACACCTGGTCCTTCAGGGGCACAGTTGCCCCATTCAGGACCAGGGAGTCCTCCACACCAGCCCGCCTCCTGTCCCCCCAAAAACAGTACTTCTGTCTTGTCAGGATTCAACCTCAATCCATTAGCTGCCATCCATCCTCCAACCGCCTCCAGGCACTCACACAGGACCTTCACCGCCTTCACTGGTTCTGATTTGAAAGAGAGGTAGAGCTGGGTATCATCTGCATATTGATGGACACCCAGTCCAAACCCCCTGATGATCTATCCCAGCGGCTTCATATAGATGTTAAAAAGCATGGGGGAGAGGACAGAACCCTGAGGCACCCCACAAGTGAGAGCCCAGGGGTCTGAACACTCATCCCTCACCACCACTTTCTGAACATGGCCCAGGAGGAAGGAGCGGAACCACTGTAGGACAGTGCCCCCAGCTCCCAGCCCCTCTAGACGGTCCAGAAGGATGTTATGGTCGATTGTATCAAAGGCCGCTGAGAGATCCAGCAGAACTAGGAAACAACTCTCACCTTTGTCCCTAGCTCGCCGGAGATCATCAACTAGCGCGACCAAGGCAGTTTCAGTCCCATGATGAGGCCTGAATCCCGACTGGAAGGGATCCAAATGGTCCCACAAAGGGGAGGACCCACAAAGGGGAGGAAGGAAGTCCAGGAGTTTCTGTGGAATCTTGTTTTTATGTTGTATGTTGGATATTGGATGGATTTCCCCCTAAATTGATTTTTGAATTCTGAATTAATTGTTATTCACATTTTATACTGTATTTTATGCTATATTTGTTGTTGCATCAATTAAGTGTTTTTAATTTGTTGTTAGCTGCCCTGAGCCCGGTTTTCTGAACCGGGAAGGGCGGGGTATAAATAAAAGATTATTATTATTTATTATTATTAATATTAGTGATTGTAAAATTTTAATTTGAAAAACCAAATAAATAAATTGATAAAAAAACCAGAATTATAGAGTTGGAAGGGACCCCATGGGGTCATCTAGTCCAACCCCCTGAAATGCAAGAATCACAGCTAAATAAGCCCTGGCAGATGGCCATCCAATCTCTGCTTAAAGACCTCCAAGGAAGGAGACTCCACCCGCTTCCAAGGCCATGCATTCCTAGAAATATAGAGTTGGAAAGAATTTCAAGGGTCGTCTATTCCAGGGTTCCCCAAACTTAAGTCTCCAGCTGATTTTGGACTACAACTCCCATCATTCCTGACCACTGGTCCTGCTAGCTAGGGATGATGGGAGTTGTAGTCTAAAAACAGCTGGAGACCCAGGTTGAGGTTCGCTATCTATGCTAGCATTTGATTGACGTTGGAGTGAGACTGAGTTGAGAAATAAGACTAAGAGCACATATTGATATAGGAATGTATTAGATAATATGTAAAGAAATATACAATAATAAGGAGTATAGGATCAATAGGAGTATAGCATCTAGACCAAGGGAAGTAATAGTGCCACTGTATTCTGCTCTGGTCAGACCTCACCTGGAGTACTGTGTCCAGTTCTGGGCACCACAGTTCAAGAAGGACACTGACAAACTGGAACGTGTCCAGAGGAGGGCAACCCAAATGGTCAAAGGCCTGGAAACGATGCCTTATGAGGAACGGCTAAGGGAGCTGGGCATGTTTAGCCTGGAGAAGAGGAGGTTAAGGGGTGATATGATAGCCATGTTCAAATAGATAAAAGGATGTCACACAGAGGAGGGAGAAAGGTTGTTTTCTGCTGCTCCAGAGAAGCGGACACGGAGCAATGAATCCAAACTACAAGAAAGAAGATTCCACCTAAACATTAGGAAGAACTTCCTGACAGTAAGAGCTGTTCGACAGTGGAATTTGCTGCCAAGGAGTGTGGTGGAGTCTCCTTCTTTGGAGGTCTTTAAGCAGAGGCTTGACAACCATATGTCAGGAGTGCTCTGATGGTGTTTCCTGCTTGGCAGGGGGTTGGACTCGATGGCCCTTGTGGTCTCTTCCAACTCTATGATTCTATGATTCTAAGAGTACATTCATTTGTAAAAAAGGAATATACAATGGGAAAGACAGGAAGTCTAGTGTGCTGGTATGTATGTGATTTGGGGCGGGGGAATTGTTTTGTTTTTTTCTCTTTGTTCTTTCTTTTTTTGTTTGTATCATTTTCTTTCTAAGTATATACCGTATTTTTCGCTCTATAAGACGCACCAGACCACAAGACGCACCTAGTTTTTGGAGGAGGAAAACAAGAAAAAAAATATTCTGAATCTCAGAAGCCAGAACAGCAAGAGGGATCGCTGCGCAGTGAAAGCAGTGATCCCTCTTGCTGTTCTGGCTTCTGGGATAGCTGCGCAGCCTGCATTCACTCCATAAGACGCACACACATTTCCCCTTACTTTTTAGGAGGGAAAAAGTGAGTCTTATAGAGCAAAAAATATGGAAATTTTTAAATATAATTTTTGTATACATGTTGGGAATTATATTATAGTAGGTCCTGTAATGTAATATGACAACTTTTACTGGTGTAATATAAGAATGTTAACAAATAAATAAAATGCAAATTCAAAAAAAAAAAAGAAGAAAAGAAAAGGAGACCCAGGTTTGGGAGATCTTGATCTAGTCCAACCCCTTGCAGTGCTGGAATCGCAACTAGGTTAGGGAGGGAAGGCGAAAAGGGCTGATTCCAGGGGCAGAGGAAATCTGACAAATTGTTTCGGGGCTTAGCCCCAGTGACAGCAGCAACCACTTCATTTCCTTCCTTTTTTTTGATTAAATTTTATTTATTTATACATTTCACCGATTTTACAGTCATTTTAACATTTCAAAACTTGACTTCCTCTCCCCTCTCTCTGCGGCTCCTTAAATTTATTTTTAGCATCTTCCGCATTTCCAAATTAACTTAATTTGCTCATTTATTCATCGACTTTAAATATATACTCTTATGAAACTGCAGGTTACTACAATAATCTTGCCCGTCTTTTTATCTGTTTACAATTTATCTGCAAATATTCAGTAAACTATTTCCATTCTTTTGTAAAAAGTTGGTTATCTTGATTTCTTATTCTTCCGGTAAGTTTTGCCATTTCTGCATATTCCAGAAGTTTTTGTATCCATTCTTCCTTTGCTGGAACTTCTTCTTCATTCCACTTTGGGGCAAGTAACAGTCTTGCCAATGTAGTAGCATACACGAATAAGTTTCTATACAGATTATTATTATTACTACTATTATTTGAATTTATATACCGCCCTATACCCAGAGGTCTCAGGGTGGTTCACATAAAAGAATCACAGTACAGCCACAAGAGTGCTTATTGATAATGATCAATAAATGATAAACTCCCTACCAGAGTCGAATGGTTACTCAAATTGACAGAATATGCAGAATTAGCCTCCCTTTCAGAAAGAATCAAAGATAAACCCAAGCAGGAGTTCATTCCAGAATGGGATAATTTCAAAAACAATTTGAAAATTTGTTGTTGTTGTTTAGTCCTTTAGTTGTGTCCGGCTCTTTGTGACCCCATGGACCAGAGCACGCCAGGCCCTCCTGTCTTCCACTGCCTCCCGTAGTTTGGTCAAACTCATGTTGGCCACTTCAAGAACACTGTCCCACCATCTCGTCCTCTGTCGTCCCCTTCTCCTTGTGCCCTCCATCTTTCCCAACATCAGGGTCTTTTCCAGGGAGTCTTCTCTTTTCATGAGGGGGCCAAAGTATTTGAAAAATAGCTGTAACTTAAACACGGTAGTTGCCATTGAATGATTTCTGTCGATAATATGTATGATGGGAAGTGATACAGAAAAGAGAATTTTTATAAACTAACAATGGTTAAGGAAACATGGAGAGGATGTGAACTCATAGGTTCGTGCAGAAAGCACATAGTTGAAACTGTATGTATCTTTTGTGATATTACTGGATTGATCTAAATGAAGATGACTACGTGTTATATATATATGTAAAATGAATATTAAAGCCTGCCATGAAACTGGAATAATAATAATAATAAATAATAATAATAATAGTCACATTATATAAAATCAAAATAAAAACAACAGCCAAATAGTGCCCCCACTCAAAAAAGCCACATTTTAAAAGTGTATAGGATGTCCATCAGATCAACCAAAGGCCTGGTCAAATAGGAACGTTTTTGCCTGGCGCCTAAAGGTGTATAATGAAGGCGCCGGGTGAGCTTCCCTGGGGAGAGCATCCCACAGACAGGGAGCCACTACAGAGAAGGCCCCGTTCTTGTGTTGCCACCCTCCAGACCTCTTGAGGAGGAGCCACACGAAGGAGGGCCTCAGAAGATAATTTCAGGGTGTGGGGAGGTTCATATGGAAAGAGGCGCTCCTTGAGGTATTGCGGTCCTGAGCCGTTTAAGACTTTATAGGTCAAAACCAGCACTTTGAATTGGGCCCGGAAACTAATTGGTAGCCAGTGGAGTCAGACCAGGATAGGTGCAATATGCTCAAACCGTCTTGCTCCCGTGATCAACCGGGCTGCCAAATTCTGCACCAGCTGAGGTTTCCGAACTATCTTCAGAGGCAGCCCTACGTAGAAGGCATTGCAGTAATCTAACCTTGAAGTTATCAGAGCATAGGCAACAGGAGTTAGGCTATCCCTGTCCAGATAGGGGCGTAGCTGGGCCACCAGCCAAAGGGGATGGAAGGCACTCGGGGCCACTGAGGCCACCTGAGCCTTGAGCAACAGCAAAGGATCCAGCAGGACCCCCAAGCTGTGAACCTGCTCCTTTAGTTTGGGTAGCTCTGTCCCTATAATTCCCCAAATTCTTTTGCGTTGGTTTCTTTCTGAGTGGCTGTGTTCAGGCAGTTTGCTTGGGGAACAGCCCCTTTCCCCCACCCCACTGGCCCTGCAACACTGCCGCCCAGGTCACAGCCCAGTGGAGGAGAGTTTGCCCCTCACGATGCAGAATGCCTGCAGGGTCTGCTTGCTTGAGCACTTTTTGTTGTTGTTGTTGTTTAGTCGTTTAGTCGTGTCTGACTCTTCGTGACCCCCTGGACCAGAGAACGCCAGGCACCTCTGTCCTCTACTGCCTCTCGCAGTTTGGTCAAACTCATGCTGGTAACCTCGAAAACACTATCCAACCATCTCGTCCTCTGTCGCCCCCTTCTCCTTGTGCCCTCCATCTTTCCCAACATCAGGGTCTTTTCCAGGGAGTCTTCTCTTCTCATGAGGTGGCCAAAGTCTTGGAGCCTCAGCTTCAGGATCTGTCCTTCCAGTGAGCACTCAGGGCTGATTTCCTTCAGAATGGAGAGGTTGGATCTTCTTGCAGTCCGTGGGACTCTCAAGAGTCTCCTCCAGCACCAGAATTCAAAAGCATCCATTCTTCGGTGATCAGCCTTCTTGATGGTCCAGCTCTCACTTCCATACATCACTACTGGGAAAACCATAGCTTTAACTATACGAACCTTTGTTGGCAAGGTGATGTCTCTACTTCTCAAGATGCTGTCTAGGCCTGTCATTGCCCTTCTCCCAAGAAGCAGGCGTCTTATGCCGAGCAGGGCACCCAAGAGCACTTTTTAGGGATGCTGAAATAATAGGAAAGGACGCCAGGTGTCAGCACAGCCTTGGCGGACTGCAATGCTAGTAAGAACAGTGCTGAAAATGATCGTGACTAAGGAAGAAGAAAAAACTTATATCCCACAGAACTACATAGGAGTAATCCTCTTGCGAAACAAATTCAGAGGCTGTTAAAAATAAACGAACGCTCAACATTGGGAATGTTTTATTATATTTATCTGGACTAATTAAGGAATGCAGTACAATGTGAGATCATCACTCCCTGAACTTCAGAGCATGGGAAGTCACCCAAAGACATATAATTTGGCATAAAACTTGGTCCTTTTGATTGTATTTCAATTTGGTATGTTTTAATGTGGTTTTAATTGGATTGTTAAAGTGGAAAATTTGATAAATATTGTTTTTTAAAAGAAAAAAAGATAATGATTATGACTAATATTTACTAAATTTACTGATTGATGTATCTTGCCGCAGACAACTCAAAGGGTGTTTGGAGAGACGGAACGAACCGAGAAACCGAGAAACAAAAACCCATGTAGTCATTAAAACCAAGTGGGGGGAAATACATTAAAACACACACACATACACACACACAACCATACTTTAAACTTTGCAGTGGTTCTCAACCTGTGAGTCCCCAGATGTTGTTGGACTACAACTCCCATCATCCCTGAGCTCTAGCTAAGGGTGATGGGAGTTGTAGTTCAACAACATCTGGGGACCCACAGGTTGAGGAAGTCTGCTTTAAGGGGACATAGATCATTAACATCCCAAGGCCTGCTTTGAAAAAGAATGTGTATAAAGGCGTATAATGAAGGCACCAGGCAAACCTCCCTGGGGAGAGTATCCCACAAGCATCTTGCCTTTGACTCTGGAGGCAGAGTATCGCGATCCTGGCCAGGAGCCACCAAAAGCCTTCTCCTCCTCCTCCTCCATGAATAAGTCCAATCCCTTGTTGGTGGCCATGACTCTTTCACGTTTTTGATGGTCTCCTGCCCATGTTTTTAGCTGTTCTCATTTTTTATCTCTAAGCTGCCTTGAGTGGGGTATAAATGAATGAATGGATGATGTTTGAGCAGAGAGGAGCTTTCTTTTTCTTGGTGAGTCTCCAGCAGCACCTCCTTCTTTCAGCTTCTTCTCAAATGCAGAGAGAGAGAGACGTAAGCTGATCTCCTCCAGCAGCTCGGAGGTAGCCAGCGTTCCAGAAGCATGACCTCATGGTGACCACATTGCGGGGGGGGAGGCTTTCCTGAAACAAGTCGCTTTGTGATGCTGGGGGTGGGGGAGGCTGGAGGGGGAGGGGAGCGAGAAGCACAAATACAAACACCATGAGGTCACATCTTCCGAAGCGTAACTGGAATCAGGCGTCTGGGTGCAAAGGGACTCGACCGCCTTTTGGAAAAGAAAAGGACCCAAAGGAATCTATTGGAGGGTGCTGAGCAGCTCCATCAGTTTTTTTCCCGCCACCCCTCAATGCGGCATGCAGTAAAGGGGCTTTCTTGGGTATGTGGAGGAGGAGGGGGACGCGTGGAGGGAGATCTGATCAGGAGAAAGAAAGAAAGAAA
The DNA here is from genome assembly GCF_964234715.1 of Podarcis melisellensis. Classification (NCBI taxonomy): domain Eukaryota; kingdom Metazoa; phylum Chordata; class Lepidosauria; order Squamata; family Lacertidae; genus Podarcis; species Podarcis melisellensis. The sequence goes on from NC_138537.1 coordinate 1,878,955, forward strand.
GAAAGAAAGAAAGAAAGAAAGAAAGAAAGAAAGAAAGAAAGAAAGAAAGAAAATCAAAGTACAAGCATCCTCCCCATTCATTTTACATGCATAAGAACACAAGAATAGACCTGCAGGATCAGGCCACTAGCCCATCCAGTCCAGCATCCTATTCTCCCAGTGTGTGCTGGGCCCAGGGGTAAGCCAAGCAACACAGTCCAGGTCCGGTCCCAAATCCAAGGGTTCCGTGAGGAGTCAGTCCGACAGGGCCAAGGCAGGAAACCAGGCAAGGACAGGCACAGGGTCTCAGGCAGGATCTAGCAAGCAGCAATGTTGCTTCCACAACCTGGGGCGGGGTCCGACAGCCTTTTATCTTTGTCAGGGTAGTGGCCTGTCCTGATCCCCCGGCGACTCACCTCCCTGTTTCGCCTGAAGGCAAGCACTCCTCCTGCGAGTACTCAGGTCTCTCCTTCTCTCAGACCTCAGTCTCTGCAGCTCAGGAGACGTCAATGAGTTACTAGACCCAGGGGCCGCCTCAGCCTCCCCTGACCCAACTGGTAGTGGAGCAGCTGTAAGCGATGGCCCAGCTGGAGGCAATGAGGGAATCCCCGCATCTGGAGCCAGGGCAGGCTCAGGCCCCGGACTCGGACCAGCTGGTGCTTGTTGCAGGGGAACCTGTGCAGACTGGGACTCTTCAGGATCAGGCCCCAGACTAGGTTCAGATGATGCCTGAGGCAAAGGATCCGGTGCAGACTGAGACTCCTCTGGTTCCGAGTCTGAGTCAGACCAACATGGCTACCTACCTGCATCTAGAAGCCTGGAGTTGTGTGTGTGCTGAGCCACAGACACAGAGCCAAGCTGGATGCCAAGGCTATGACTATGTGAGAAGCAAGACCTTCCTGGGGTGATAATATTGTGAGCTCCTCCACACTGGGTACCCACGTTGGGTAGTAGGTACATAACAAGACACAAACTGAAACCTGGAAGTCTGTTGACATTCACCTTTCTCCAAACTTTGCAACACAGAAGCAAAAGAAAGACACCTCTTAGCATCTGACACCAGCCAAGTATTAAACATCCCCATAAAGGGGGGGGGGAGCCAATGAAGGGTGATTCATTTAACAGAAACAGCTTCCAGAAAAGAAGCAGTGTCCCTTTATAGTTGCTGAAAATAAACCTTCCACATACCTCAGATTAATTGTGTTGCTGTAGGAAGTCGAAAGGCCAGATGACTAGCACCTCACAGCCACCTTTGAACATCGTTGCTGTATTTTATTTACTCAAATGTGGTGGACTGACCACAAGAGCGTCTTTATTAGACTGTGGGCTAATGAGTAATCCTGGTAAATGAAAAGCTTTATTCTGGGGCTTTCTTTTGCGACCTTTGGGAAAGTAGGAACATGAGAAGAGCCCACTGGATCAGGCCGGGGGTCCATCTGCTACAGCAGGGATATCCAACAGGTCGGTTATGATCTATTGGTAGATCCCCACGAGGTTTTGGTAGATCACAGTCGATCTCTGGCTCCCTTTCCTTACCCTCACTAAAGCTTACTCCTGTCCCGCCCCCTCGGCCTGCTAAACTTGGCCCTCCAGATGTTCTGGGACTACAACTCCCATCATCCCTAGCTAACAGGACCAGTGGTCAGGGATAATGGGAATTGTAGTCCATAAACATCTGGAGGGCCAAGTTTGGCCATGCCTGTTGTATGATCTCTGGAAGTGAAGACGGAGCTTTCTTTGTGCTGCTGCTTTGATCCACAGTGATCTTCTGTGAGTAACTTTACCCCTTTGTCCCTTGCCTTTAACCCCCCCAAAAAAACCAGAACTCCCCCCCCCAAAAAAAATTTCAAAACACCTTAAAATGGGGCTTTTATCCTCCCTTAAAAAAGCCCAACAACTTTGAGCTGAACCTCCCCAAAATGGGCTTTCCTTCCCAAGAAAAGCTGAACAATTTTGAGCTGAACCCCCCCAAAAAGGGGATAGATCACTGCCAGTTTTTAATTCTGAAAGTAGATCACAGTCTCTTGAGAGTTAGCCACCCCTGTGCTACAGCATCCTCTTCTCTAAATGGCCAACCACATGCCCCAATTTGGGAATCCTGCAAGCAGGATTGGGGCCCAAGAGCAACTCTCCCCTCTTGATGCTTCCAGCAACTGGCGTTTGGTAGCATTGCTGGCTCCATCTGTGGAAGCAGTAGTGGGGTTGGAAAGATGGGGGGGTCTCCTCTGGCAACCAATGCACCCCCTTGGTTTCAGATAGTTGTTGTTGTTTAGTCGTTTAGTGGCGTCTGACTCTTCGTGACCCCCTGGACCAGAGGACGCCAGGCACTCCTGTCTTCCACTGCCTCCTGCAGTTTGGTCAAACTCATGCTGGTAGCTTCGAGAACACTGTCCAACCATCTCATCGTCTGTCGTCCCCTTCTCCTTGTGGCCTCCATCTTTCCCAACATCAGGGTCTTTTCTAGGCAGTCTTCTCTTCTCATGAGGTGGCCAAAGTCTTGGAGCCTCAGCTTCAGGATCTGTCCTTCCAGTGAGCACTCAGGGCTGATTTCCTTCAGAATGGAGAGGTTTGATCTTCTTGCAGTCCATGGGACTCTCAAGAGTCTCCTCCAGCACCAGAATTCAAAAGCATCCATTCTTCGGCGATCAGCCTTCTTTATGGTCCAGCTCTCACTTCCATACATCACTACTGGGAAAACCAGAGCTTGAACTATACGGACCTTTGTTGGCAAGGTGATGTCTCTGCTTTTTAAGATGCTGGTTTTCATGACCCTCTAGCAGTTATGGTAGGGTTGCCAGGACACCCCAAAAGCTGTTGAGCTATTTTTTTTTTTTAGGAAAACCCCAAAGTTGCTGAGCTTTTATTTACAAAGATGCCACAAAAACATGACAGCCCTAGGCTATGGTGGCTCATTTACCTTCTTTGTGTGCCTTCTCCTTGAGAGGTCTAGAGGGTGGCAATGCAAGAACAAGGCCTTTTCTGCAGTGGCTCCCCATCTGTGGAATGCTGTCGACTGTCACCTTCATTATACAGCTTTAGGCATCCGACAAAAATATTCCTCTTTAACCAGGCCTTTGTTTGATTTGATTGACATCCTACCCCCTTTGAAAACGTGTTGGGAGGTGTTATTGAGTTGTTTTTATTTTGATTATATATATTGTGGTTTTTGTGTTGCTCTTTTCTGTGAATCGCCCTGAGACTTCCAAGTATAGGTCAGTATTTAAATTCTAATAATAATAATAATAATAATAATAATAATAATAATAATAATAATGTATTTTGCGTTAATGCTGGAAATTCCTGGTTCAAGTTCTGGAGGCTGTGGAAGGTTGGGTGGAGAGATTATGTCTTCCCAAAGCTGCCTTCTACCTTACCATACTTTACTTCATCAAGAGTCCCCTGTAAAAGTCACTTTTCTGTAGAGCTGCAGAAATTTGGTCAGGCTCAGATTTTAATAGGAGCCTATGTAATTTGCACCTTACAGAACAAGCAAGCGAACCAAATCACTGCTGTCCTTTGACATTTGTGCTTCTCTGAATTTAATAAATGCATATTGATTACATCCGAAATGCTTTGCATGGGGCAAAACTGCATACAAAAAAAAGATGGTATATTTGGAGGAATTTGCACTGAATTTCTGGTGAATTTTCACACAAACTATTTAAAAAATTTAAAGCAATCTGATGTGAGGCACTGAACTTAAGAACAGAAAAAAGAGAAACCAAACCTCTGGGATTTGTCCACACCTATTTGTGTAGGATCTGCCCCCGTGCCGTTTTCCTTACCTGGCGCCCTCATCATCAAGAGTTCCTTTTATCCAAACCAGGCTCAGCGATTGCTGTTTACTCCCAGGTAACCCACCTTCTCTCGCCGGAAGGTAACTCAAGGATAAGGAGCCACAGATAATATCACATCTGTCCCAGGGTGTGTTTTTGGATCCGAATTCCGCTCCTGTTTTAACTGGCTCGGCAGCCTCAAAAACCTTGTTTTTCAAAATACCGTATAATTGATGAAGGAGCGTTTTGAGGCAAGAGCAAAAACGGCGATGTTTGGAGGCTAAAATAATAAACTCCACAAGGTGAATGGAATGCAGATGAAAGCTCAGGAGGAAATCAACCTGGCAAGATCTGGGAGCGCAGCTTCCCTTTTCCTTCTGGAGTTTAAGTCGTTGGTCTTTCACTGCCCCTTAAAAACGCACAGTCACATTCCTAAATGTCACAGGGGCTGAGCAGTATAGACTCGGATTTGGAACACTGCTGTAGGTCTCATGACAAAAGCTGCACAATTTAGGGCTGAAAACATATAAGCACATGAGAGAAGACTGCTGGATCAGGCCAATGTCCCATCGAGTCCTGGATCCTGTTCCCACAGTGGCCAACCAGCATCCACACAGTATTATGGGCATCAAAATGGCACCTTGTAATTCCTGCCCCCCTTTAGCCCTTTCCAAGGAAATTCCAATATGGTTTAAATCATCATCATCATCATCATCATCTGTTGCCAACTACCCGGCTTCTTTCATTTTTGGAGTATCCACACTGCCCAAAATTTTCCAAATTTTTGAAACCTCCGGAGTCCTGTTCTGGGCACCACAATTAAAGAAGGATATTGACAAGCTGGAAGGTGTGCAGAGGAGGGGAACTAAGATGATCAAGCGCCTGGAAACCAAGTCTGACGAGGAACAGATAATGGAGTTAGTGCCTAGAAAAATGGAGACTGAGAGGAGATATGAGAGCCATCTTCAAATATCTAAAGGTCTGTCACATGGAAGATGGAGGAAGCTTATTTTCTCCTACTCTGGAGGATAGGACTTGAACCAACGGCTTCAAGTTACAAGGAAGGAGATTCCGACTAAACATCAGGAAGGACTTTCTGATGGTAAGACCGAACGGTCTCCCTCTGGAGGTGGTGGGCTCTCCTTTCTTGGAGCTTGCAAGCAGAGGTTGGATGGACATCTGTTGAAGATTCTTCACCTGTGAATCCTGCATTGCAGGGGGTTCATAGAATCATAGAATCGTAAAGTTGGGATCCTGAGAGTCACCCAGCCCAACTCCCTACAATGCAGGACTCTCAACTAAAGCATTACTTTGGAAATTCATTTTCTTAGATTGAGCCCAGTTGTCCGGAGTATGTGCAGGAGCCAGGCCCTGTGACCGGTAGGACTTCACAGAACTGGGGCTTTCCTAAGTTTTTTCTGAAGAGGCAAGGCACGGCCGCACAGGTGAGGCCGACTGGTAACTGACAGCACCTGGTGGCAAGAGCCAGGAAGGGATATAAGGTCAGCACTTCCCTTTGGCTCTTTGCCACAGCAACATGCTTCCTGCCTTGCTGTGTTTGGCTTCTTGACTCCTTGCTTCCTGATCCTCGGACCCTTGGCTTCTTGACTCCCGTCTATATGACCATTGGCTTCCTGACTCCTGGCTTCCAGACTCTCGTTCCTGCTCCCACCCCGCCATCTTGCCCCTGGTCCCAACATCCTCCGCCAGGACTTCGACCACCCATAAACCAGACCGTGACACCAGTTCTGCAATCTATCAAGGTCATTTTCAATCCTGATTCTGTCTTCTGCAGCTACCACTCCCAGTTTGGTATCACCTGTAGATTTGATGAGCATCCCCCTTCACCCAAGTCATCCAAGTTGAACAACTATGGGCCTGGGACAGAACCCCACTTGTCATTTTCTCCCCAAGATGACAAGGTACCATTATTGAACCCTCTTTGGGTTTTGTTGGACCCTTGGGGTCCCTTCCAAATTCACATTCCTATGATTCTATTAGTCTACCCTGACAGTTTCTATTTTGGCACATCACCTCCCCCAGGAATGCCAAATGTTACATTTGCATTCCATGTAACGCGTCTGAGTTTGAATTCAAGCCTTGTGATATGTGGGAGAGAAGGGTGGCTGTTCAAAGTGGAGCTGAGTTTTGCCTTTGTACCCTCCCAAAGAAGGCATGTGGGCAAAGGGGTTGATTCAGGTGACCTTCAAAGGCATGTCCCATTGGCAAGACCTTGCTTGAGCTTCCATCAGTGTACTTAGGATGTTCTTTCCAAACTTTATTTTTACTGATTCTTAATGTGACAGAGCAGTCCAAGTTTCTGAGGCTCCAAAGCATCAAAGCTTTCATTTTTAATAGGTCAGAGCGGAGAAGGGCGAGCATGGAGAGAGGATTCTTTCATGCTGGAGACTTCTCCTACTAGCTTTTCCAGAGTAGGTCCATTCAGCTCCAGTGGCAGAAGCTACAACTAGTTTCTCAGCGTATAACGCTCAACGAAGGACAACTTTTGTTTAAGTTTTCCTTGCAGGCTCTTTCAGGTCATGGCTTAGGCTACTCGGTTTTCTTTGAGAAGTCAAGTACAACATTCCTAGTTTTCCTAGAGAGGACTGGATGTTTGTGTTAGAATTCCTGCTCCATGATTGCAGTCATGGGATTGTTGTCTATCACATGACAGTGTATGTTTTGACTCCACAGAGTGGGAAGTGACGGAGACAGGATGTTTGTGTTCCTGTGTTCTGTGAAGTGGGACTGTTGTCCTTTGTTCTTTCTCTCTTTGCTGTCTGATGCTAGAGAGAGAGGGTGCCATGTTGCAGTGCTCCGTGTGTGTTTATATGTAAATAAAGTAGATTAGCCAAAATGCTGAGTTGCTGAGGTCTGTTGCGCAAACTGCAAAGACCCTGCATATCCCTAAGTGTGCCGGTGTCGGTTGGCATCGGTTGCTGTGATGTTCGGGCTGAAGAAAGCTTTCGAAGCTCCCGAATGATCGACCAGGAGGGAGAGAACATGCCAGTCGGGCATGTGTCTCTGCCAGGGTCCTACTCAAGTGTAGGCTGAGCTCATGATAGTTTGGTCCAGCCAGTCAAAAACTTCCTGTTTCCTCCTGGGCTGGGACACACTTCCTTTGCATGTGACTAGAGATGGGCGTGAACTTTCCTGCCCAGGTAACGAAAGGGCAGGGCACTCTCTCTCTTTGACTCTCTCTTTGACTTCCTCAGTCATTGGAGCAGCTTTTTAGCTAGAAATGGTCTGTTGGCTTTTAGCCAACAGAGGACAAAGGGATTATCCCCATATGGGATACAGTACTTTGTAACTAAGTCTGCCTTCAGGGATCCAACTGTGAACTGATGGTTGTGAGTAAACTTCTTTTACTTACTTATGAATAAGACCGTGGTGTCTTTATTCTTTTAGGAGGGATTCAAGGGGTCTTACCAGGAAAATATTAGAATACATTTCAATCTGGACAAGCCAGATGGAATTCCGTATAGTCAGAGGCTTAAACAAGCCTGCAACCAGCTACCCGCTATGCATTTAAAAGGAGAATGTAAAACCCTGCTAAGTTAAGGAACTTGCTGGTGCAAGTTAGGAAGGATATTAATAAACAATAGATCCTCTCCTGCAACCCTGAACATTCCCGCAGAAACTCATGTGGATCAGGGGTGCTTATTATGGGATGGGCGCTCCTCATGCAGGCTACACTTCCTCCATTTAATCTGGACATCCTTTCCCAGGGAAATGCAGGAAGTAAAAAACAAGAAAACCTCTCTTTGAAGTATATCAATGACCCATTAGCAAATTAAGCCTTGGATCAAGAACACCCATGGACATCCTGTTGGTCAGCGTCACCATCACTTATTTGAACAGCACCTGCTCATCATGAAACCGTGCTCTAGGCAGCTTGCAACCTAAAAAAGTATATCATGATTTGCAACAGTTACTTTAAAATGACAAAATGTAACTAGATCGGCACTGGTTGCCGATTTTCCGCTGGGCCAGGTTCAAGGTGTTACTAGTCAAAGCCCCCCTTCACAACTTAGCCTGGATAGCTCAGTTGGTTAGAGTGTGGTGCTGATGACGCCAAGGTTGCAGGTTTGATCCCCGCCTGGGGCAGCTGCATATTCCTGCCTTGCAGGGGGTTGGACTAGATGATCCTCAGGGTCTCTTCAAACTCAGCTAGGCACCCACATCTGGTGCTGGCACAAAAAGCAACCCTCCTCTCCTTTGGCCTCCAGCACCTGGTATCTAGAAATAGCTAGTTGCATCAATAGCCCTCTTCTCCTCCATAAATGTGTTCAATTCTCTTTTAAAGGCATCTAGGTTGGTGGCCATCACTGCCTCCTGTGGAGGAGAGTTCCATAGTTTAACTCTCTGCTGTGTGAAGAAGTCCTTCATGAGTTTTAGTGTTATGAGGAGAAAAACTCTCTCCACATTCTCCATGCAAAACCTAATTCTATCTATTACTCTAATAATAATAATAAAATTTTATTTATATCCCGCCCTCCCCAGCCGAAGCCAGGCTCAGAGTGGCTAACAACAAGTAAAAATAGCACAGTGTACATAAAATCATACAGTCAGTTAATTAAAATACATTCTAAAATCAATTCAGAATCAAATTAATGGCAACCGTTGGGCTAGAGTTCTATGAGGATCACCAAAGGAGGGGCCTGGTGGAACAGCTCCGCCAAAGGCCTGGTGGAACAGCTCCGTCTTGCAGGCCCTGCGGAAAGATGTCAAGTCCCGCAGGGCCCTAGTCTCTTGGGACAGAGCGTTCCACCAAGTCGGGGCCAGTACTGAAAAGGCCCTGGCTCTGGTTGAGACCAGCCTAACCTCCCTGTGGCCCGGGAACCCCAAAATGATTTTATTTGAAGACCGTAAGGTCCTCTGTGTGACATACCAGGAGAGGGGGTCCCGTAGGTACGAGGGTCCTAGGCTGTATAGGGCTTTAAAGGATAAAACCAGCACCTTAAACCTGACCCTGTACTCCACCGGGAGCCAGTGCAGCTGGTAAAGCACTGGATGAATGTGATCCCGCGGCATGGACCCCGTAAGGAACCTCGCTGTGGCATTCTGCACCCGCTGAAGTTTCTGGGTCAGTCTCAAGGGCAGCCCCACGTAGAGCGAGTTACAAAAATCCAGTCTGGAGGTGACCGTTGCATGGCTCACAGTGGCTAGGTCTGGTTTTCTCTAAGCTAAGAAGTGTCCAAAGCTGTAACCTTTCTTCACAGGGGTCTCTCCATCCCCTCGATCATTTGGGTTGCTGCTTCTGGAACTGTTTCTGACTCTAGAGTAAAGCACCTCCAAAACTAAATCTGGATTGCAACAAAAACTCCTGAACCACATTCTGTTCCCGTTCTGTTGCCAAATTTTCCCAGCAAGAAGAGACTTCTTCCTCCTGGTGTGCTGCCCTCACTTGCCCAGCCCAGCCCTGAAAACACCCTCCCTTGCCTGCTGCTCATGCAGCTTTTGAATTTCCTCTTGCCGGTCTCATCCACAACTCCTGCTCACTGGGCTTGAAGAATGGGCCCAACCCAAAAACAAACCAGCCCCACTGATGATCCTGCATGGCTGGGTGCCCTCCCCCAACTCAGTAGTAGTAGTAGTAGTAGTAGTAGTAGTAGTAGTAGTAGTAATAATAATAATAATAATATCTTTATTGTCATTGCCCCCTCTCAGGGACAACGAAATTACTTGGCTGCTCCATCCACCCAGATAGGGCACTCCACACAAAATCAGAACAACTATAAAAACACTAATTAAAACAATACAGTATAATACAGCAAGGAAGATTAGATGACTTTCAAAGTCCAGGCTTCCCATTCAGGGCCGAGATCGCTCTGGAGAAGAAGCTGTTCTTGAGACGGCTCGTTCTTGTCTTCATCGTCCTGTATCTCCGTCCCGATGGCAGGAGCTCGAAGAGACAGTGACCAGGATGCGATGGATCTTTTACTATGTCCAGTGCCTTCCTATGGCACCTTGTGGCATAAATCTGCTCTAAGGTGGAGAGTGGGCAGCCAACAATGCTCTCTGCTGCCTTCACAACTCTGCGCAACCCCATCCTGTCCTGGGTAGTACAGCTTCCGTACCACACACATAAGCCATAAGTGAGCACGCTCTCAATGGCACAGTGATAGAAGGCAAGCAGCAGTTTCTGTGGAAGATGGTTTTTCCTTAAGATTCTCAAAAAGTACAGTCTCTGCTGCTCCTTCTTCACAAGCCCCCTTGTGTTGACACTCCAGGACAGATCCTCTTGTAATTCAATACCCAAAAATCTGAACGTTGTAGAGGCTTGTTGTTGTTGTTTAGTCGTTTAGTCGTGTCCGACTCTTCGTGACCCCATGGACCAGAGAACGCCAGGCACCTCTGTCCTCTACTGCCTCCCGCAGTTTGGTCAAACTCATGCTGGTAGCCTCGAAAACACTATCCAACCATCTCGTCCTTTGTCGCCCCCTTCTCCTTGTGCCCTCCATCTTTCCCAACATCAGGGTCTTCTCCAGGGAGTCTTCTCTTCTCATGAGGTGGCCAAAGTACTGGAGCCTCAGCTTCACAATCTGTCCTTCCAGTGAGCACTCAGGGTTGATTTCCTTCAGTATGGAGAGGTTTGATCTTCTTGCAGTCCATGGGACTCTCAAGAGTCTCCTCCAGCACCATAATTCAAAAGCATCAATTCTTCGGCGATCAGCCTTCTTTATGGTCCAGCTCTCACTTCCATACATCACTACTGGGAAAACCATAGCTTTAACTATACGAACCTTTGTTGGCAAGGTGATGTCTCTACTTCTCAAGATGCTGTCTAGGCCTGTCATTGCCCTTCTGCCAAGAAGCAGGCGTCTTTTAATTTCGTGGCTGCTGTCACCATCTGCAGTGATCATTGAGCCCAAGAAAGTAAAATCTCTCACTACCTCCATTTCTTCCCCTTCTATTTGCCAGGAGGTGATGGGACCAGTGGCCATGATCTTCGTTTTTTTGATGTTGAGCTTCAGACCATATTTTGCGCTCTCCTCTTTCACCCTCATTAAAAGGTTCTTTAATTCCTCCTCACTTTCTGCCATCAAGGTTGTGTCATCTGCATATCTGAGGTTGTTGATATTTCTTCCGGCAATCTTAATTCCGGCTAGGGAATTTTATAATTCCCCCTCCAAAAATCTCGCAACCCAGTGGAACATGCTCTGTGTGTAGAGGATCTCCCCTCATCCAGGAAGCAAACTATGAAAAATAGAGCCTTATAATGTTTTGTTCGTTCAAATAATCCTCTGGAGTTCCAGGTTCTGAGCTTCCTGGTTCTGTTGCAGAGAAGCAGTGATTCTATTTATTTGCTGCTTCTCCATTTTGATTTTTGGACTCAAATATACTATAAACCCTGCTGGATGAGGCCAGTGGCCCCTCTAGCCAAGCATCATGTTCTCCAAGTGGCCAAGAAGATGCCCCAGTCAGAAAGCAGCAAGCAGGATTTGAGCACAAGAGATATCTGCTCTCCTGCGGTTTCCAGCAACTGATGTTTTTTGATGCTGCTTCCCACTGTAGAGTTGGAGAAAGTTCAGAACAGGGCAGCCAAAATGATCCAGGGAGTGTCAAAGTGACCCCCCCCTATGGAAGAAAGGAGGTTTTGGTTTAGAAAAAAAGTGGAAGTGGCATGGTGTAGGTTTCTAAAACTGTGCCTCCTTCTCTCATAACACAAGAACTCATGAACATCTTAGGAAGCTGCACGTTGGAAGATTCAGGACAGAGAAAATGAATGAATTCTCCATGTAATAATAATAATAATTTGTGGGGTCAGGGGCGGGGAAATGAATTAATTCCTATGCCCCACAAATAACCCAGAGATGCATTTTAAATAAAAGGGCACATTCTACTCATGTAAAAACACACTGATTCCCAGACCGTCCATGGGCCAGATTGAGAAGGCGATTGGGCCAGATCCGGCCCCTGGGCCTTAGGTTGCCTACCCATGGTCTACACTGAGTGGCTAAAGCTCTCCTGTCTCTTTTTTCTTTTTAATAAAATGTATTTATTTGCTTGTTCAAATTAAAATTTTACAGAGATATATCACACATAAGTCATAAAGACAAGATTCCCAAAAATCTCCTGGACTTCCATCCTCACCTCTGTGGGTCCTATTATTAATCCTATCCTCCCGCATCTTCTATGATAGTCCAAATCCTTTACCTCTTCCATTCAACCTTAAGCCACAAGTTATATTCCAATCCTGCCAATGATTTTAACTGTTTACAATGGTCCTTAAGGTAAGTTATACATTTTACCCATTTCTTGTTAAATTTTTGGTCTTCCTGATTTCTGATTTTCCGGTCATTTTAGCCATTTCAGCATAGTCTTCATCTGCCATTTTTCTCTGGTCAGGACTTTATCTTCTTTCCATCTCTGGGCCAGGAACATCCATGCAGCTATGGTTGCATACATAAATAGTCTTTTCTGCTCCTTTGGGATTTTGGTACCTAGAATTCCTAAAAGGAAGGCTTTGGGCTTTTTAACAAAGGTTGTTTAAAACATTTTCCCCTCCCCAACTCATTATATATCATTTCCCAAAATCCTTTTACTACCTTACAATTCCACCACAAATGATAAAAGGTGCCTTCTTTTTCCTTACGTTTCCAGCATACATTTGAGCATGTTTTATACATTTTTGCTAATTTACTAGGGGTTTCTGACAAGGGTGTGTAACAGCCCTACCTGGGAATTCCAGTGATCAACCCATGAGCAAGACCTCCACCATGAGATTGGAGCTGTGATAACAGTTTTGCTTGCGCAGTTGCCAAAGGAGAGAGGTCGCTGCAACTATCATGTGACAAATGAACCCCTGCAAATCCACATTTTTAAAACAGCCTTTTCAGCCCCCTGGAGTTTCCTCTCTCTGTCTCTTTTTTAAAATAGTAGCTTGGCACCCAGGAGACCAGCAAGTGCAAGGTTTTCCCTGCCCGATGGTGAGGAAAATCTGTACTTGTTGAATTTCAGCCTTCGCACACATATTAACGCTGCAGAGCCTCTGTCGGTTTGCTGTTTGCTGATAGACATTCATATGGATCTATTTGTGTCATTAGGAAAATAAATCTTCAAAGCAACATAGCAGGAGCTGGAACCAGCAGAGCTCTGCACACTGGGCGGGTTGTTTTTCATGCTTAGAATTATTCCTTTCATAGAGCCCTTGAAGGATGGAAGACGCACCGGGCAGCTGAGGACTCCACCAAGCTAATATTAGGATTGCTGATTTATAGCTGGAAGGAGCGAGCAATGCAGTGTGGCTCATATAGGGCACCGCTCCTGTTTTCCAGTCTCGAAATGTTGGTTGGTATGAGAAGGCAGAGAAAAGGGAATCTGGATTTGCAAGAACATAAGAAGAGCCTGCCGGATGAGGCCAATGGCACAGTTGGTTTAGCATCCTGTCCTCGCAGTGGCCAAGAAGATGTCTCCATGGGAAACCTGGAAGCAGGATTCGAACACAAGAACAACTGTCCCCTCCTGCGGTTTCCAGCAGATGGTATTCAGAAGTGTTGCTGTCTTCAGTTTTGGAGGCGAAAGACCCAAACCCAGACCCTCTCCACAGATAAATTACAGACACCATCCAGTAGCCAAACCATGGTGGCACCTCCGGATGCTGCACCCCCCTGCAATCCCTACACAGATCTGGCTGACACAGGCCACAAAACCACAGCTCGCCCCTATACACGAAGCCAAGCCAGAGCACAACTAAGTGCAGTACAGCCATCTTCTCAGAAAAACTCTTCACAAAGTTCAAGAGGTCAAGACACAAAGACTTTAGCAACTAATCCACACCTAATGACCCACCTAAGTGGTACTCAGGATATCACTCAAGAAATCACTCAAGATATCCCTCAAGTAATTAAGGAACAAAAGAAGAAAAGGCACACTAGCCTGGGAACTTCCTCTCTGCCCAGAACATTGGAGGCTATACACCACACCCCCTCAACAGTATTTATAGGAACTCAAACACTGAGATCCTGCTCTGTTCCAGTAACAAGAAGCCGAAAGCACCAGCCTGAAGATGATGAGTGAGACCTCGTCGAAACGTCGCCTAGACACCCCAACTTTTACACGGGAAGACACCCGAGGACACCAAAACCTGCATTCCTGTACCCGTGAAAATCTACGAAAGCAAATATATATATATATATATATATATAGACGTGGAAGACAGGAGTGTCTGGCATGCTCTGGTCCATGGGGTCACGAAAAATCGAACATGACTAAATGACTAAACAACAACAATATATATTGACTGCGTCAGACCAACATGGCTACCTACCTGAATATAGGAATTTATTCATGTATGTAATTACAGTGGCAAAAATGTTACTTGCCCCCAAATGGAAAGAAGAAGAAGTCCCTTCAAAAGAAGAATGGATACAAAAACTTCTGGAATATGTAGAAATGGCGAAACTTACCGGAAGAGTAACAAATCAATATAACCAACTTTTTATAAAAGAATGGAAATGGTTTACTGAATATTTGCAGATAAATTGTAAACAGATAAAAAGACGGGCAAGATTATTGTAATAACCTGCATCTATATAAGAGTATATATGTGAAGAAGTTAAATAAATGGGTGAATTAAGTTAATTTGGATATGCAAAAGATATTTAAAAATTAAGGAACCGCAGAGAGAGGGGGACGTAAGTCAAGTTTTAAGATGTCAAAATGAATGTAAAATCAGTGAAGTGTATATGTCTGAGAAGTATAAATAATCTTTTTTTAAATAAATAAATAAAAATAAAAGTGGATTATTATTATTATTAGCCCCTTCATGGATCATTGCCTTGCCGTGGTGAAGGGGCTTGAATAACTCAGAGAAGCTATGAGCTATGCCGTGCAGGGCCACCCAAGATGAACGGGTCATAGCAAGCCACTCCAGTATCCCTGCCAAGAAAACTCCATGGACAAAGACAACAGGCATATACAAGTTATGACGCTGGAAGATGAGCCCCTCAGGTCAGAAGGCGTCCAGCATGCTACTGAGGAAGACCAGAGGACAAGTACAAGTAGATCCAGAGCTGATGAAGCGGCTGGGCTAAAGCCGAAAGGACGCTCAGTTGCGGATATGCCTGGAAGTGAAAGGAAAGTCCAATGCTGTAAAGAAAAATATTGCATAGGAACCTGGAATGTAAGAACCATGAACCTGGGTAAGTTGGATGTGGTCAAAAATGAGATGGCAAGAATATTGACATCCTGGGCATCAGGGAACTAAAATGGACGGGAATGGGCGAATTTAGTTCAGATGACCATCATATCTACTACTGCGGGCAAGAAACCCGTAAAAGAAATGGAGTGGCCCTCATAGTCAACAAAAGAGTGGTGAAAGCAGTACTGGGAAGCAATCTCAAAAATGATAGAATGATCTCGATACGAATCCAAGGCAAACCTTTTAACATAACAGTAATCCAAGTTTATGCACCAACTACTGGTGCGGAAGAAACTGAAATTGACCAATTCTATGAAGACTTACAACACCTTATAGAAGTGACACCAAAGAAGGATGTTCTTCTCATTAAAAGGGATTGGAATGCTAAAGTAGGGAATCAAGAGATAAAAGGAACAACTGGCAAGTTTGGCCTTGGACAGCAAAATGAAGCAAGGCAAAGGCTAATAGAGTTCTGTCAAGAGAACAAGCTGGTCATCACAAACACGCTTTTCCAACAACACAAGAGACGACTCTACACATGGACATCACCAGATGGGCAGCATCAAAATCAGATTGATTATATTCTCTGCAGCCAAAGATGGAGAAGCTCTATACAGTCAGCAAAAACAAGACCTGGAGATGACTGTGGCTCAGATCATCAGCTTCTTATAGCAAAATTCAAGCTTAAACTGAAGAAAGTAGGAAAAACCACTGGGCTGGTAAGATACAATCTAAGTCAAATCCCTTATGAATACACAGTGGAAGTGAGGAACAGGTTTAAGGATTTAGATTTGGTGGACAGAGTGCCTGAAGAACTATGGATGGAGGCTCGTAACATTATACAGGAGGCAGCAACTAAAACCATCCCAATGAAAAGTAAATGCAAGAAAGCAAAGTGGCTGTCCAATGAGGCCTTACAAATAGCGGGGAAGAGAAGGCAAGCAAAATGCGAGGGAGATGGTGAAAGATACAGGAAATTGAATGCAGATTTCCAAAAAATAGCAAGGAGAGAGAAGAAGGCCTTCTTAAACGAGCAATGCAAAGAAATAGAGGAAAACAACAGAATGGGAAGAACCAGAGATCTGTTAAAGAAAATTGGAGATATGAAAGGAACATTTCGTACAAAGATTACCATAATAAAGAACAAAAGTGGTAAGGACCTAACAGAAACAGAAGACATCAAGAAGAGGTGGCAAGAATACACAGAGGATTTATACCAGAAAGATATGGATGGCTCGTACACCCCAGGTAGTGTGGTTGCTGACCTTGAGCCAGACATCCTGGAGAGTGAAGCCAAATGGGCCTTAGAAAGCACTGCTAGTAACAAGGCCAGTGGAAGTGATGGTATTCCAGCTGAACTATTTAAAATTTTAAAAGATCATGCTGTTAAGGTGCTACACTCAATATGCCAGCAAGTTTGGAAAACTCAGCAGTGGCCAGAGGATTGGAGAAGATCAGTCTACATCCCAATCCCAAAGAAGGGCAGTGCCAAAGAATGCTCCAACTACCGCACAATTGCCCTCATTTCACACGCTAGCAAGGTTATGCTTAAAATTCCACAAGGAAGGCTCAAGCAGTATGTGGACCAAGAACTCCCAGAAGTGCAAGCTGGATTTCGAAGGGGCAGAGGAACTAGAGACCAAATTGCAAACATGCGCTGGATTATGGAGAAAGCTAGAGAGTTCCAGAAAGACATCTACTTCTGCTTCATTGACTATGCAAAAGCCTTTGACTGTGTCGACCACAGCAAACTCTGGCAAGTTCTTAAAGAAATTGGAGTGCCTGATCACCTCATCTGTCTCCTGAGAAATCTCTATGTGGGACAAGAAGCTACAGTTAGAACTGGATATGGAACAACTGGTTGGTTCAAAATTGGGAAAGGAGTACGACGAGGCTCCCTGGTTATTTAACTTATATGCAGAATTCATCATGCGAAAGGCTGGGCTGGATGAATCCCTAGCCGGAATTAAGATTGCTAGAAGAAATATCAACAACCTCAGATATGCAGATGACACAACCTTGATGGCAGAAAGTGAGGAGGAATTAAAGAACCTTTTATTGAGGGTGAAGGAAGAGAGCGAAAAATATGGTCTGAAGCTCAACATCAAAAAAACGAAGATCATGGCCACTGGTCCCATCACCTCCTGGCAAATAGAAGGAGAAGAAATGGAGGCAGTGAGAGATTTTACTTTCTTGGGCTCCATGATCACTGCAGATGGTGACAGCAGTCATGAAATTAAAAGACGCCTGCTCCTTGGGAGAAAGGTGATGGCAAACCTAGACAGCATAGATGCTTTTGAATTCTGGTGCTGGAGGAGACTCTTGAGAGTCCCATGGACTGCAAGAAGATCCAACCTCTCCATTCGGAAGGAAATCAGCCCTGAGTGCTCACTGGAAGGACAGATCCTGAAGCTGAGGCTCCAAGACTTTGGCCACCTCATGAGAAGAGAAGACTCCCTGGAAAAGACCCTGATGCTGGGAAAGATGGAGGGCACAAGGAGAAGGGGACGACAGAGGACGAGATGGTTGGATAGTGTCCTTGAAGCTACAAACATGAGTCTGACCAAACTGTGTGAGGCGGTGGAAGACAGAAGTGCCTGGCGTGCTGTGGTCCATGGACACGACTAAATGACTAAACAACAACATTATTATTAGGCAAATTTGTGGAGGAGAGGGCTATCAGTGGCTCATAAACAGGATGGCTCCTCTTCGCCTCCAAAACTGAAGACAGCAACACTTCTGAATACCATCTGCTGGAAACCGCAGGAGGGGACAGTTGTTCTTGTGTTCGAATCCTGCTTCCAGGTTTCCCATGGAGACATCTTCTTGGCCACTGTGAGGACAGGATGCTAAACCAACTGTGCCATTGGCCTCATCCGGCAGGCTCTTCTTATGTTCTTGCAAATCCAGATTCCCTTTTCTCTGCCTTCTCATACCAACCAACATTTCGAGACTGGAAAACAGGAGCGGTGCCCTATATGAGCCACACTGCATTGCTCGCTCCTTCCAGCTATAAATCAGCAATCCTAATATTAGCTTGGTGGAGTCCTCAGCTGCCCGGTGCGTCTTCCATCCTTCAAGGGCTCTATGAAAGGAATAATTCTAAGCATGAAAAACAACCCGCCCAGTGTGCAGAGCTCTGCTGGTTCCAGCTCCTGCTATGTTGCTTTGAAGATTTATTTTCCTAATGACACAAATAGATCCACATGAATGTCTATCAGCAAACAGCAAACCGACAGAGGCTCTCCAGCGTTAATATGTGTGCGAAGGCTGAAATTCAACAGGTACAGATTTTCCTCGCCACCGGGCAGGGCAAACCTGCGCTTGCTGGTCTCCTGGGTGCCAAGCTACTATTTTAAAAAAAGAGACAGAGAGAGGAAACACCAGGGGGCTGAAAAGGCTGTTTTAAAAATGTTGATTTGCAGGGGTTCATTTGTCACCTGATAGTTGCAGCGACCTCTCTCCTTTGGCTACTGCGCAAGCAAAACTGTTATCACAGCTCCAATCTCATGGTGGAGGTCTTGCTCATGGGTTGATCACTGGAATTCCCAGGTAGGGCTGTTACACACCCTTGTCAGAAACCCCTAGTAAATTAGCAAAAATGTATAAAACATGCTCAAATGTATGCTGGAAACGTAAGGAAAAAGAAGGCACCTTTTATCATTTGTGGTGGAATTGTAAGGTAGTAAAAGGATTTTGGGAAATTATATATAATGAGTTGGGGGGGGGGAGAAATGTTTAAAATGACCTTTGTTAAAAAGCCCGAAGCCTTCTAAAATTCTAGGTGCCAAAATCCCAAAGGAGCAGAAAAGACTATTTATGTATGTGACCATGGCCGCATGGATGTTACTGGCCCAGAGATGGAAAGAAGATAAAGTCCTGATCAGAGAAAAATGGCAGATGAAGTTATTGGACTATGCTGAAATGGCTGAAATGACTGGAAAATCAGAAATCAGGAAAACCAAAAATTTAACAAGGAATGGGGAAAATGTATAACTTACCTTAAGGACCATTGTAAACAGCTAAAATCATTGGCAGGATTGGAATATCACTTGTGGCTGAAGGTTGAATTCTGGATGCAATGGAAGAGGTAAAGGATTTGGACTATCATAGAAGATGCGGGAGGATAGGATTAATAACAGGACCCACAAAGGTGAGGATGGAAGACCAGGAGATTTTTTGGAATCTTGTCTTTATGACTTATGTGTGATATATCTCTGTAAAATTTTAATTTGAACAAGCAAATAAATACATTTTATTAAAAAGAAAAAAGAGACTGGAGAGCTTTAGCCACTCAGTGTAGACCATGGGTAGGCAACCTAAGGCCCAGGGGCTGGATCCGGCCCAATCGCCTTCTCAATCTGGCCCATGGACGGTCTGGGAATAAGTGTGTTTTTACATGAGTAGAATGTGCCCTTTTATTTAAAATGCATCTCTGGGTTATTTGTGGGGCATAGGAATTAATTCATTTCCCCACCCCTGACCCCACAAATTATTATTATTATTATTACATGGAGAATTCGTTCATTTTCTCTGTCCTGAATCTTCCAACGTGCAGCTTCCTAAGATGTTCATGAGTTCTTGTGTTATGAGAGAAGAAGGCACAGTTTTAGAAACCTACACCATGCCACTTCCACCTTTTTTCTAAACCAAAACCTCCTTTCTTCCATAGGGGGGGGGGTCACTTTGACACCCCCTGGATCATTTTGGCTGCCCTGTTCTGAACTTTCTCCAACTCTACAGTGGGAAGCAGCATCAAAAAACATCAGTTGCTGGAAACTGCAGGAGAGCAGAGATCTCTTGTGCTCAAATCCTGCTTGCTGCTTTCTGACTGGGGCATCTTCTTGGCCACTCGGAGAACATCATGCTTGGCTAGAGGGGCCACTGGCCTCATCCAGCAGGGTTTATAGTATATTTGAGTCCAAAAATCAAAATGGAGAAGCAGCAAATAAATAGAATCACTGCTTCTCTGCAACAGAACCAGGAAGCTCAGAACCTGGAACTCCAGAGGATTATTTGAACGAACAAAACATTATAAGGCTCTATTTTTCATAGTTTGCTTCCTGGATGAGGGGAGATCCTCTACACACAGAGCATGTTCCACTGGGTTGCGAGATTTTTGGAGGGGGAATTATAAAAGAAAAATTGAAAAGGTCATTTCTTGTAGGATGATTCCACCATGAGTAATTCCTTGGCAGGTCAGACTCCACAGAGGTGAAAAGGGAGACATCAAGGGAGGCTACAAAATGTGCCGGCAGCTGAGGAAGGCTGGAATGGGATGCTTCATGGAGGCTTTCGTTTGGCTGGCCCTAATCCCAGGTGGTGAAGCTGAAGGGGGCCAAGCAGTAACTCCTTTAGATAGAGGAGTGAGATTCTGCACTGAAATGAAAGAGGTCAGGGCAGTCAGAAAAGCAAAACCATCCAAGATGTGCTCAACATATTCTAAGGGAGGCACCTGGAAGCAGGGATCCATGTTCTCTAAGTTGGGAAGGTTTAGGGGAGCAATTGCCAAGAAACAGATTGTTTGACTGACACCGGGGGATTTTTCTTGGCTTCTCAACTGCACCCAAGCCTGCCCTACTAAGTCGGTCAGATTGGAGAGCTGTTCGCAGACAGCTCATGTTCTCCTCCTGCTGCATACTAAACCCCCCCCCCCAAGAAATGCATACTCTACAGCTGTGTTGTGTTTTTTTTAAAAAAAACATTTGTTGCATAACCCTGTTAACTTGTAAGGACAGGCTTTCCCTAATTAAACCCACCCAGGTGGTATGAGGCACCTCCATGCCATAAATCATTCTCTCTGCAGGGGGTGGGAGTTGAGAAGGACTTGGCACCATAGCGGAACTATTTATTTTTGCAAAAAGACAGATGAGCATGCTGGCAGTTGCAGGGGCTATTGGCTGGAGAACTCCACAGGCTGAATTTGCAGCAACTCCCAGTAGAGTTGGGAAAGCCCCCTCCCCCTGAAGGGTTGCTGGTGGTCAGTGACTCAGTGTCCCTGTTCATGGAAAGCCTTGATGTATCAATGGTGATTGATGGTTGCTAGCCAGAATAGCTATGCTTTGCCCTCCACAGTCAGAGGCAGCTATGCTGGAAACCAGAGGAGGGCAGAGGGCTCTGGTGCTCAAATCCTGCTTACAGGCTTCCCAGAAGAGAAATCTGTTTGGCCACTATGAGAACAGGATCCTGGATTCGATGGGCCATTGCCCTGACTCAGCAGGGCTTTTGTTTTGTTTTTTAATGTATTTTTATTAAAGATTGTATTGATTTACAAAGGTGTGTGCAACGTCTCTCTCTCATATTTTTTTTCCATATAACCTTTTTTTTTTACAAATCAGTTTCATTTGTTGAGACATTAGGAAGAAAAGGGGGAAGAAGGTGGAGGGGGGAAGATGAGTGGGGTCGGGTGGCAATGTTTCTATTTTACTTAATATATGTGGGGTTTTGTGTCAGCATTGCTTGTGAAGGTTCTCTGCTGTTCACTTGTGTTCCTTTGGTGGTGAGAGAGGTTGGGGTTGGCCTAGGGTGTGGTTGTTCATTCACACAAGAAAACAAAGACCACCACAAATGAACAGCAGGGCTTTTCTTATGTTCTGATGCTGCAAACATTTTTGAATGTGGAGATGCAAAGGGGTGGATGGAACCTTCTTTCACGTGTGGTGGACGTGTAAAAGAGTATTGGGAAATAAAAAAATGTTTAAAAGTACTTTCCAAAACAACAACAACCAGAGTTCTTTTTGTTGGGGATAATTCAGATTGAAATTCCCAGGTGCTAAAAAATGTTATTTATGTATGCCACTACTGCGGCCCATGTTTTGTTAGCCCAAAATGGAAAACGAGCAAGGTCCCAACTAAAGACGAATGGCAATTTAAGCTGACAGAATATGCTCAGCTTGCAGATTTCATAGAATCATAGAATCATAGAGTTGGAAGAGACCACAAGGGCCATCGAGTCCAACCCCCTGCCAAGCAGGAAACACCATCAGAGCACTCCTCTGATTTAACGTATAGAATAAGAGAACAAGAAGAACACACATTTAGAGAAGACTGGAAAACGTTTATTGAATATATGGGAAATAATTGTGTACATCTGAAAATGCTGGCAGCACTAAGATAAATTCAACAGTGTAAATAAGTCTTGATGGATGTAATGATGGAATACTGAATGGTATAGTTTTTGTAAGATATGCAGGGATTTCTGATATGTAAAATGAACCATGGAAAGAGAGGAAGGGAAGTCATTGATATTTTAAGGTTGTAAAAATGAGTATTTTAAATTGTAAAACAGAAAATTTAATAAAAATTTTATAGAGACATTTTTGAATGTGGATAAATGAAGCTCAGACTAGACAGCTTGTTTTTGGAAATCTGCCCCTAAGCAAATTTCACAAGGAAACTGCTTCTGTTGGATTCCACTGCTCTTAGACCTTAGAATCATAGAATTCACATAGTTGGGAGGGTCCCTGAGGATCATCTAGTCCAACCCCCTGCAATGCAGGAATATGCAGCTGTCCCATACAGGGACCGAACCTGCAACCCTGGCATTATCAGCACCATGCTCTAACCACCTGTGCTCAGTTATGGGCGTAATTGTGTATTCAGGATTCAATCTCCTTGTCTTCAAGGGGGCTTTACTCCCAGGAAAGCATGCAAAGGATTGCAGCTTCTGTTCAGCATAAAGAATACTGGACATGACTAAACAGCATGAAAATAATAGCACTGCAATTGAAATTGAAATACTTTATTGTCACTTGCACAACTTTTATACAGTGAGATTACATGAGCACCCCCCACTCAGCTCTCTTAGTCTTAATTCCCCTCGTTTACTGACGCACACCCACCAAACCCGAAAGTCTGTTGCCCTGTTGTCATCTTTTCATCCAGCAGCCTAACAGCCCACGGATAGAAGCCGTTCTTTACCCTGTTGGTGCGACTAATCATGCTTCTATATCTTCTGCCCCAGGGCAGGAGATCAAGAAAATGCCGGGCAGGGTGTGAATCATCTCCAAGAATTTTCTTCACTCCCCTGAGGCAATGTGCAAAGATAAGGCCACTCAAGTGGCAGGAAAGTCAGAGGCCAGAGTATGGGGTCCTGGTGGAATGAATCAGGGTGAGAAAAGTCCTGGGCTTCTGGACCCAGTCAAAGGGCCAACTGCCCCAGCCACTGCCTCTCACAGAAGTCAATGAGGTGCTTTTGGCAAGCCCAGAAGCTGGCCAAACAAATCTCTCTTGAGTCAGGGAGTTCCACAGGCTGGTAGCTGCAACAGAAAAAGGTGTGTCGACATGTTCCTACCATAAATACTTGAGACAAGGCGCTCGGACCCAGAGATGAGCCTCTACCTGAGCTAAGTTGGTGGCCCTCATTTTAACTTGGCCTTTTTACGTTGCCAAACGCGCCCTAGGACCTTTCGGTTGCGGATGAGCAGGAAATCCAAAAACCACCAGCAATTGATATTATTTTATTTCTAAGTACATTTTGACGATTGTTCTTTCTCTGTTTTCAGCTTGTTCTGATTTCTCTGCGCGAGCCGCCTCGCGTCCCGGCCCGGCAAAAGGCACGATAGAAATATGATAACGATATTAATACGAATGATACTTTGCCGTGCCCTCCCGACGCCTTCTCTCTCCAGCACCCGCTGTTCCGACGGAGGGAGGGCTGGGGAGGAAAGTGGGAAGAAACTGCGAAGGGGGGAAGCCCCTTTCCCCCGCAGGTCAAGCCGCGCGGCCGGCTCCTCTCTCTCCTCGCCGGTAGCCTTCGAGGGACAGCCTCCTCCGCCTGCTCTTTCTCTCCGCCCCGCCGAGCAGGGCAGGCAGGCAAGCAGTCCCTCTGGCGAGCAGAGGAGGGCGAAGCAGGCAAGCCGCCCGCCGGGCGAGAGGCGCGCCCGGCCCTGGAAGCGCTGCCGGTTCCGGCGCAGCAGCCAGCCGGGGAGGAGAGAGAGCGAGCTTGGCCGGGCTGCAGACGGAGCGCTCCCCCCAGCGGCTTCTCGCTCGCTCTCCTGCTCCGCTCGCAGCCGAGGGAAGCGCCGACGGCTAGCCTCTCCTCCCCCCGGGCATTCCCGGCCCTCTGGCCCGGGCGGAGGGGAAACCCCGAGGGGGAGGGCTCCACCTTCGTCGCCTCCCTCCCTCCTGCCTTCCCAGGAGCGCCCGTCGCTCGACAGCCAGCTTCCGCAGCCTTCCTCCGCAAAGCATCCTCCGTGCGCCCCGTCCGGCGCGCCCGTCGCCACCTGCCCAGCCTCGACGGCGCGCCCCAGCCCGGAAAGCGGGGCGGCGGGGATGGCCCCCGGGCTGCTGCTCCTTCTGCTCCAGCCTCTGCTGTTGCTGCTGCAGCTGGGGGCGTCGGGGGCCGGGGAGCCGGAGCCCGGGCCGCCCTACGACGCGCTCTACGCAGCCGGCGTGGAGGCGCACTCGCAGGGGGACTTCGCCGGCGCCGTGCGCTACTTGGAGGCAGCGCTGAGCGCCGAACGCCGCCTGCGGGAGGCGCGCCTGGGCTGCGCGCTGCGCTGCCGTCGGGAGGCGCCGCTCGAAGACGCTGAGCCGCGCGAGGATGCTGCCCGGCGGGACCTGCGCTTCTTCGGCGCGCTGCTCCGCCGGGCGCGCTGCCTGCGCTCCTGCCGCCGGGAAGCGCTGCCCGGGGCGGACTCCAGACACGTCGCCAGCGACGAGGTGCGCGCGGATTTCCAGCGCAGGGTGCCTTACAGCTTCCTCCAGAGAGCCTACATCCAGGTAAGGGAGGCGGTGCCCACGCCTGTCTATGCCTCACCTGCGCACCTTTGCGCATGGAGGATAATCATTGCGTTGTTGTCGTCGTCGTCGTCGTCTGTTGTTAATGTATTGCATTTATATTCTACCTTTTTCTCCAAAGAGCATAAGGATACATGGCTTTCCCCGTCCTCCTTTAACCCCCACAACAACCCTGTGAGGTAGGATAGCTTGAGAGGCAGAGACTGGCCCCCAGGGACACCTAGCAAGCTTCATGGCAGAGTGGGGGGATTTGAACCCAGGTCTTCTAGGGCCTACTCTTCATTTTGTTCCCCACAACAACAGCCCTGCAAGGCAGGTTAAGCTGAGACGCAGTGACTGGCCCTCAAGGTTGTACCTTGCCGAGTGTGTAATTTGAATCCATGTATCCCAGGAAGAGTTACAAATAAATTTGTTACTTTTTTATTTCATAAAATTTGTAGGCTGCTTGACTGTATAACAGCCACCTCAAAGTGGTTTATGAAAAAGATAAAACAATGAAATGATCGCTAAGAAAAGTGAACAACGATAATCTAAAACTTTCAAAAAGTTAATTTAACAACAGGCTGAAGAATAACATCAGCTTTCTAAACATCTGAGTAGGCTCCTTTGTGCATTAATGTCTTGAAGCAGGTGTCCGAAAGCATACAGTGAAGCGGCCTGCCTGAGATTAATAGGCAGGGAGTTCCAGTGTTTTAAAATAAAATGTTTAAAACAGTCAAAGCAGGTGACACCTTTTGACCTATCCAGGTATGAGGGTTGAGGAGCCTGTCTGGGTTATAGGGATCAGTAACCCTCTTGTTGGAACCCCCTCCCTTGGCTGCCACCCTTCCACACATACAAACTGGTTCTGTCTTTGAGGCATCGGGAAAGGGCCGTAAATGGTTATTTACTTTGATTTTGTTGTAGTTCTGCTTCCAGGGAGGGTCTCCAACCAACATGAGGTGTGCTTTTTCCTTCAAATTGCTGTAAGTGAACCACCGGGGCATGTGAAAGACACTTTCCCTGCAGAGAGGGAAGTGCCATTGTTCAGTGGGTAGAGCATCTTCCTTGGGAGACACTCCTGCGTGCATCCCTGGAGAGCTGTTGCCAGTCAGTGTTGACAATGCTGAACTTGATGGACACATCAAGTTCCTGGTCCTATGTTCCTGGTCCTGGTCCTATGTTCCTGCCTAGAAAAGGTCATACCTCTTTGCTGAACATCGCCTTGGCATGCAGAATGTCCCTTGTTCAATCCCCAGGAATGTCTATTACTTATATAAGAATGTCTCTTACTGGAGAGCTGCTGGCAGTCAGTGTAGACAATATGGAACTAGATGGTCTGACTCTGTATAAGGCAGCTTACTAGGAGAACTCATATCCAGCCAAGGGAGATGCCCTCATGCCCTGAGACTTCAGATCTCTCCCTCCTGCCTCTCATGCTGAGGTTCTCATCATCTGCTTGGAGAAGACCTCCCATCCTGGCTGTCCTTTGCGTTTCCCCACCAAGTCTTGCTTAGGAGGGAAGAAGACTCTTCCACTACAGCTGACAACTGTCCTCCACATAATAATAATAATAATAATAATAATAATAATAATAATACTTTATTATTTATACCCTGCCCATCTGGCTGGGCCTCCCCAGCCACTCTGGGCGGCTTCCGTAGAAACCAAAAATACAGTAAAATATCACACGTTAAAAACTTCCCTGAACAGGGCTGCCTTAAGATGTCTTCTGAATGTCAGGTAGTTGTTTATTGCTTTGACATCTGATGGGAGGGCGTTCCACAGGGCGGGCGCCACCACCGAGAAGGTCCTCTGCCTGGTTCCCTGTAGCTTTGCTTCACGCAATGAGGGAACCACCAGAAGGCCCTCGGGCACTGGACATTGATTGGTTTATCCTCCAACATTTGTCCCATCCAGCTGTGCTCTTCCCTATCTGCTCCACGGGGATATTTATATATCCCACCTTTTTGTCCAAGGTGCTCAAAGTGACCTATCCTCACAACAACCCTGCAGAACAGGCTGAGAGAGACAGGGAAGGGAAGGCTCAATGGTAGAACATCTGCTCTACAAGCTCTGAGAAACAATTGTCTGAAGTCCCAAAGAGCTACTGCCAGTCATCTTCATGGCCAAGCAGGGATTTGAAACCTGGTCTCCTAGCTCCTAGTCCAATACTCTAACCACTGCACTACACCACACCCACAGATGAGCCATTTTTTCCCTACACCGCCTGGCTATTTGGCACCATCCAAAACCGGATGCTGAAAACTGTGTCTTCATCAGCTGCTTGAACCCCAGGAACTCCCTGCAGTGGGCTTCCTTGCAGGTGAGACTTCTCACCTGTATCCTGGAGAACATTTCCACCTTTTCTACCCCTAACACCAAATCAGGTGACCACATTAATACTGGTACCCAGTGCTATTTTTCTAGAAAAAGAGGTGCTGGAACTCACCCTGAACACCTCCCTGAAAAAAAAAGCCCTTTTCATATCCTCAGTCATTCTGAGGACACTGTCTCCCTCTTTTTGTGTCAGGTGAAAGGATCCCCTGCTTTCTTGCCATCCTTTCTCCAGAGCAGGTTGCAAGGCAATGATGGAAAGAGCAAAGAGCTGTTGGACAGTGGAATGTGGACTGCCTGGGAAGGTTGTGGGCCCTCCATCAATGGAGGTTTGTAAGCAGAGTTTGGAAAGCCATCCATCAAGGAATCCTTAGCTGTGATTCTGCATCCCAAGGGGTTGGACTAGATGGCCATTGTGATCCCTTCCAACTCTTCAATTTTATCATTCTGACACCTTGAGAGGGGCTCTTGCTGGTTTGGCTGGGGTTGCAGTCCAGAACTCAGGAACGGCACCAGGTTGGCCTAATCCTTACTTTTAAAGCACTGTCGGATGCAGGAGCCAAACATTGGCTCCCAGGACGTTTCCAAGCACAATTCAAAGTGTTGGTGCTGACCTTGAAAGCCCTAAACGGCTTTGGCCCAGTAGACCTAAAGGAGCGTCCCCACCCCCATCATTCAGCCCGGACATGAAGGTCCAGCTCCGAGGGCCTTCTAGCGGTTCCCTCACTGCAAGAAGTGAGGTTACAGGAAACCAGGCAGAGGGCCTTCTCGGTGGTGGCACCCGCCCTGTGGAACGCCCTCCCAGCAGATATCAAGAAAATAAACAACTACCGGTACTGTGCCTGACTTTTTGAAGACATCTGCAGGCAGCCTGTTTAGGGAAGTTTTTAATGCTTGATGTTTTATTCTGTTTTTAATCTGTTGGGAGCTGCCCAGAGTTGCTGGGGAAACCCAGCCAGATGGGTAGGGTATAAATAATAAAATCCACAGCCTGGACCCCTCACAAAATCCACACGGTGCATTTGCCCTGGGATCATCTTATTTCCTTTAGTAGTGTTTCTGACATCTCTCTCCCTCCTCCTTTCACAGATGATCCCTTGGCAGGGAAAGGGATTAGGCCGTTATTTTCTCTATAAGTGACCTGCGGCCATCCTGCTGTGGGTTTGGACTGCATCTCGACCTGAGGGTTAAGTTCCCGAAAGCCGTAGAGGAAATGAGGTTAGGCTGGACTTCCTGCGGTGAATCCTGAACAATTGTTCCCTGGAGGGGTTCTGGCTGGCTGGCCGGCTGCTGGTTATCTGTGCCCTTTCGCTTTCCTTTGTTTGGCGGAGGAGAGGGGTGGGTTTCAAAGAGGGGAGCGGGTGCTTTGTGCTCCACAAAACCCTGGATTACCCTTCATTTCTTTGCTGGCTCCCAATGGTTGTTTGGGAAAGGAACAGTTCATAATAAATCAGGCTCCCCACTCCCAGTTTAAGATATTGTGCATTTCTGAAGCACTTACCTGGTCCAGAAGCCACAGTAGGCTTAGGCTGCGATTCTGTGCATAGTTTCTTAGGTGGAACCACAGAATTGTACGATGGGAAAGGACCCCCAAGGGTCATCTAGTCCAACCCCCTGCAGGGCAACAGTCTCATCCAGTGATCTCATCCACCACCTCCTGAGCAAGTACGTTTCACTGTTCAACAGATCTTACAGGCAGGCTGTGTGCATGCTATACATTTAAAGCACCCTGCCCAAAGGATCATGGGAACTGTAGTTTGTTAAGGCTGCTGGGGGCTCTAGGTCTAGGTAGGCGATAAACTAAAGTGACGAGGATCTCTGGGGGGAAGGGGCAATGTGCATTATTATTATTATTATTATTATTATTATTATTATTAACATACCTTTCATCATCAGGTCCCAGAGCAGGTTGCAACCATTCACAATTCAGAATTAAAAATAGCTAAAACATTAGGCTACACGAACCATTTCCAGGTGGTTCCAATAAGAACTGTGAACTTTTAAGAACTGGTGCCTAAGCTTGCATTTTTCCTTTTCCCTCCCTGTCTCTTTCTCCTTATGTGCCATGACTTTCTGAGATACAGTGGTACCTCGGGTTACATACGCTTCAGGTTACATATGCTTCAGGTTACAGACTCCGGTAACCCAGAAATTCTACCTCAGGTTAAGAACTTTGCTTCAGGAAGAGAAGAGAAATCCAGCGGCGCTGCAGCAGCAAGAGACCCCATTAGCTAAAGTGGTGCTTCAGGTTAAGAACAGTTTCAGGTTAAGTACGGACCTCTGGAATGAATTAAGTACTTAACCCGAGGTACCACTGTATATGCTGTGTACTAGAGGCTGCCGCCTCTGCTCTCCTGGCTCAAAAACCTCCGCCAACCCTGCCCCATTGCCAACACGCCCCCTTTAGACCTCACCCACCCCTCCCCTCACAGCTCCCCAAATCTCCCCTCCCCTATAGCTTGCCCGCAAAGCCCTCACATTTGCCCCCGCCCCAATACTCACCATGTTCCTGCCACCACTTTGGAGGGCAGAAAGAATGAAGGGAGGATAGCGGAGGAGTGAGGGGAGTCAGAATGATTGACAGCTGGGAAGAATGAATGAATGAGAAATGCAGAGATCTGAAACATACATCTCTGGGAACACCCAAAACAGACCCCTGATTCTGCCACAATGTGTGGCCTGGTGGTCCCTGCCTGGACAATATTATCACCACCGTCATTTATTAAATGTATATACCACACTTCGTCCAACGATCCCAGGGCAGTTGACAACATAAGAACTTGTTCTTTATTGCAATCACATCCCACTTTCCCCCATGATTCTAGAAAACGGTTCTCCCCCTCCTCATTTTGAGGGGCGCAGGTGGCACTGTGGGTTAAACTACAGAGCCTAGGGCTTTCCAATCAGAAGGTTGGTGGTTCGGATCCCCGCGACGGGGTGAGCTCCCGTTGTTTGGTCCCAGCTCCTGCCAACCTAGCAGTTCGAAAGCACGCCAGTGCAAGTAGATAAATAGGTACCACTCCGGCGGGAAGGTAAACGGCGTTTCTGTGCGCTGCTCTGGTTCACCAGAAGTGGCTTAGTCATGCTGGCCACATGACCCGGAAGCTGTATGCCAGCTTCCTCGGCCAATAAAGCGAGATGAGCGCCGCAACCCCAGAGTCAGCCAAGACTGGACCTAATGGTTAGGGGTAATTTTTAGAGAAGGTCCCTCACAGGTTTTTCCTTCTCCCTTGGGCAGCCTCCTGTGACTCAGCAGAACGATCAAGTTTTGTGCGAGTGTTTAAAGGTCTATCAGTTAAATGTTTCTTCTATTCCTTTGGAAACTTGCTCAAACTTTTCCCCAAAGAAATACATGCCGGCACACCTCAGTTACACCCTTTTGACATTTTGCTTCTCCAGGAGAGATCTGCGGATCGTACGCTTTTAAAAATCACACACTGCTTACATTCCTCACCGGATTACCATCAGGCCCCGTTTCATTTTGCTGTTTCTGTTTAAGCTTGCCAGTCTGCATGCAGGTAGACCTGGCGCCGTGGTCAGAGTGGGAGACCAGGGTTCAAATCCCCACTCAGCCACAAACTGTGTTTTGCAACTGTGGGCCGGCCACAGTCTCTCAGCCTAACCTCCCTCGCAGGGTTGCCTTGAGGACAGCATGGAGAGAGGGAGAACCATATAGGGTGCCTTGAGCTCCTTAGAGGAAATAAGAAATGTGTTTCTATTCTTTTTCTTAGAATCAAAGAACGGTAGAGTTGAAAGGGACCTCAAGAGTCATGTAGTCTGACCCCCTGCAATGCAGGAATCTCAGCCAAAGCATTGGGGGGGGGGGACTGAAAAGGAAAGGGTTAGGGCAGTCCTTGGAAATGCATTTATTTGAACTATTGACAATGACTCATAGATAAAAGCACATATTCCAAATGCTGACTGTCCTGGTTCAATCCCAGGCATCTTCACTTAAAAAAAGAATTAGCTGGCAAATTATGGGGAAGGCATCATGGATATTAGTTGCTAGTTAGGATGCGGGTGGTGCTGTGGTCTAAACCACTGAGCCTCTTGGGCTTGCTGATCAGAAGGTTGGCGGTTCGAATCCCTGCGACGGGGTGAGCTCCCATTGCTCTGTCCTGGCTCCTGCCAACCTAGCAGTTCGAAAGCACACCCAGTGGGCTGGGTGTTCATCAGTATGCAGATGACACCCAGCTCTACCTCTCCTTTAAATCAGAACCAGTGAAGGCGGTGAAGGTCCTGTGTGAGTGCCTGGAGGCAGTTGGAGGATGGATGGCGGCTAACAGATTGAGGTTGAATCCTGACAAGACAGAAGTACTGTTTTGGGGGTCAGGGGGCGGATGGGTATGGAGGACTCCCTGGTCCTGAATGGGGCAACTGTGCCCCAGAAGGACCAGGTGCGCAGCCTGAGAGTCATTTTGGACTCACAGCTGTCTATGGAGGTGCAGGTTAATTCTTTGTCCAGGGCGGCTGTCTACTCTCTCCATCTGGTACGCAGGCTAAGACCCTATCTGCCCGCTGTCTGTCTCATCAGAGTGGTGCATGCTCTAGTTATCTCCTGCTTGGACTACTGCAACATGCTCTACGTGGGGCTACCTTTGAAGGTGACTTGGAAACTGCATCTAATCCAGAATGCGGCAGCTAGACTGGTGACTGGGGGCGGCCGCTGGGACCACATAACACTGGTCTTGAAAGACCTACATTAGCTCCCAGTACGTTTCTGAGCACAATTCTAAGTGTTGGGGCTGACCTTTAAACGACTAAACAACAACAACGGCATTCAAATCTCTTTGGGGAAAGAGTGAAGTAATGAAGGGTTTAAAAAGGAGAGGGCAAGTGAAATTAGGTCAAAATGTTGCAGAATCAAAAACATATTTTAAGTGGTGGCGATGCAACACTCTCTCGGAGGTGACCGAACAAATCTTTCTTGAGGCAGGGAGCGCCACATGTGACAGGAAAGGTGCTTTGACATGTTTCAACTAGGCATCCATATGGTCTCCATCAACAGTTCCTCCCATTGAGTGCAGCCTGGCAGTAGCCACTGTCCCTCAATTCACTTGTCTGGCAACATTTTTTGGGGTGCTCCCAACTAGATGTCAAGCCAGACTGAAGTGCAACAACCATCCTTTGGAAAACTTTGCTCTGCTTTTTAAAAATTCTGTGTAATTGCTAGACTAATTTCAGAGCTTTCCAT
Source organism: Podarcis melisellensis (assembly GCF_964234715.1). Taxonomy (NCBI): domain Eukaryota; kingdom Metazoa; phylum Chordata; class Lepidosauria; order Squamata; family Lacertidae; genus Podarcis; species Podarcis melisellensis. Next base: position 1,911,107 of record NC_138537.1, read on the forward strand.
TCTTTGTGTTGCCTATTGTTCCAAGTCTCAGACAACAATGTTGCAGCAAACCAAGACATAATTCCTTTCGTAATAAGGAATCTGTGCTATTTGCTGGCATTCAGTTCTGGAGTAATCCTGTTCAGCCAGAGAGAAGTTCTGGCTGGCCTTGGTTCCTGCTGGAAACTCTCTGAGCAAAGCTGTCAGTCAGAGGACTCGGCCCTGGATAAATATCACCCTGTGCAGGATGGTTAAAATTAGTATGGGACAAAAATAACCCACGAGGGACTAAAGATGCTTCAGTCTGGCTAGATGCATCAGAGAACATTGGCCAACCATATGGAAAAAGATCAGAAACTCTGAATCAGCCAGACAGCTGCCATCTAGCATGCAAACATGCCAGACATCCAAAGGAACTTTCATTTGCAAATTGCTACATGCGCTGGGGCTTGCTTCTTGAAAATGCTTGATCATATTTAAACTGTGGGGTGTAGTTAAACTACGGAACTCACTTCCACTGGAGGCAGGAAGGGCCACCAACCTGGATAGCTTCGAAAGAAGATCAGGCAAAAGTTCACAGAGGAGGAAGAGAGGGCTATTGATGGTCCTTCACAGTTGGAGGCAGCCATGCTTCTGAATATCAGTTGCTGGAAACCGCAGGAGGGGAGTGTTGCTCTTGAGTTCAAATCCTGCTTGGGGGTTCCCCTTTGGGGCATCCAGTTTGCCACTGTGAGAACAGGATGCTGGGCTAGGTGGTCCCCATGGGCCTGATCCTGCAGGCTCTCCTTATGTTTGTAGCCCAATTCCTGAATATTGCATAGTGCTCCGCAGGGATTGTGAAAGCCTTCCCCTGACCCATTCCTCCCTGTATCTCTTGACACATTCTGCTCCCAAACCACCTGGAAAGATGAGTGAAATTAGCAAGCATTCAACCACAGATTGTTGCTGAATAAATGCTAACAGCCTAGGGGGTGATAGATCTGACTGGCTGGTCAATGCAAACGATTCCTGCATTGCAGCAGGTTGGACCTTGTGCTCTCTTCCCACTCTACAGATCTATGATTCCCAGAGAGAGAGAGAGAGATTGCAAAAAGTAACAATAGAATCACAGAATTGTTGAGTTGGAAGGGATTCCAGTTGCCATCTAGTCCACCCCCTGCAACACAGATATTGCAGCTAAAGAATGCCTGGCAGATGGCCATCCAGCTTTTCTTTAAAGACCTCCAATGAAGGAAAGTTCACCACCTTCCAAGGAAGGCTGTCCCACTGTCCAACAGCTCTTACCGCCAGAAAACACTCTTCCCAATGTTTTCTCTATTTGTAACTTGAATGCACTTGCAAAATGCCATCCACACTGCAGTTTTGCAGGGGGGTGGGTTGTTGTGAGCAGGAGCCAGGGCCGGATTTAGGTTTGATGAGGCCCTCAGCTCCTGAAGGTACTGGGGCCCTTTCTATGTCCAGCTGTCCTTTGTCAACCACACACTGTCACTGGTTATTTTGTGTGTGTGTTGAATATATGCTGTATAGTAATTGTTGGACCCAATAGGTATCGAAAGCCATTTGCACATAACAAAATATGTATTTTATCAAAGTAATTGTTGAACTGAAATACAATTAAGAAGTATATTAATAGTGAAATAATTATTAAGCTCTAACTTAAAATGATTTTTTATTCACAACAAAATTAATAATAAACTTAAATATATGATGCAAACTACTAATAATTATATAAAGCTTAATTAATATGAAATTAAGTGTTCTAACGTGTACAATGCAATTGTTTGAGAACCAAGGTACCACTGTATATAGAAATGAGCAAACCAGGGAAGCCCAGCCAGGTGGGAGGGGTATAAATAAATTATTATTATTATTATTATTATTATTATTATTATTATTATTATTATTTTATTATTATTATTATTATTATTATTATTATTATTATTATTATTATTATTATTATTATTACTAGGGAGCAGGCCAGCAGGTGGGGCCCATTACTTACATCATAGGAACCTACACAACACAAAACACGTTTGCTGTTTGTAGGTTTTCTTTGTTTTTAGCTTATATTTTGGAAATGTACATCCAGGTTTTTTTTCTTTAATTTATTTGGGGGCCCCCAAGAGAGTGGGGACCTAAGCTATAGCTTGTTTAGCTTGTACGTAAATCCAGCACTGGCAGGGTCAAGGCACCTGAGAAGCGTTTCTTAGGCATGCCACTGATCTGAACCAACACCCCTCACTTTCCTCCCCCCCCCCCATGTCAAGGAAATCATTAACAAGCTGTGCGTCAGGCTGGCATCAAAGGATTTGGGGTCAGCCACTAAATGATCACAGTGGTTGAAATAGCCTGGCTGCCTGCCTCTCCCCGCAGGGCCTCCCTGGGCTGCCCAGCACATGAAATGGCCTTTTATTTTCTGCTTTGGGCAGGAGGCAAAACCAGCGTCTTTGACTGGCAAATGTGGCTGAATGTGGCCTCAGCCTGTGGGAGGGCGAAGAAATGTCCCCCTCCAGCTTCTCCTCGCTTTAATTTTGTAACAAACGAAAATCTGCCTTTTTTCCCTTATGAGGGACACAAGAGCCCTTATAGAGTCCTTTGTAGGTTCTCCATCAGTCGGAGGAAAAAAGCAGAGGCCAGCCAGAGAATATTGAGAAGCAAAGCAGCTAGTAAGCCTGATCTTTATTGATCTGTTGCAACAGGGTGTCCCCTTCACACGCAGGAAAGGAGGAGGACCCAGAACCAAGCTGTGTCTGCCCATATAAAGACATTTTAAATTGCCTGCCCTGGAGTCCAAGACCACCCCCAGATACATCATACCTACATCGCAGAAAGGGGTGGTCTACAACAGAAATCTGAGCGTGTTGTTTAACTCCTGTCTGGCAAGTTACCTGTTAATGCTCACTTGATTGGATACCCTGGGGAGCCTGGCCAGTCTTTTGTAATGATAACTACTTAGTTCCTGAGCCAGGTCACAGGCTCACCTTGTTCATACACAGACATACCCTCAAGACAAGATTTGTGAAGGACAAGACAACGGGGAGGCTCCTCCATTTGACCTTGCAGAGAAAACACCTGGTCAGCCTGGGAGTCAAAATGGCTTCCTGGCTGCTCTCCTGTGCAGCTTCAGACATGTGGCCTATATATCTATATACCCTTTTGCTTGGTACATTTATGAACCTTTATTATATACATAAGACCTTTATTTATTTCAATTTATTTTAATTTAAAAGCCACGATTCTCTCTCTGTGTGTGATAGAGATGGGGTACATTGTAGGGGCAGCGGAAGATGCTAAAAAGACCTCGGATTCAGGCCCAGGACACAGATTTGCCTCTCAGAAGGTTCAAAGGGTGGGTGTCTGAGGCCTCCTTGCCATAGGACTTTGCAGGGGGGCCAGGCACCCTATAAGGAAGGGTGGGGCAGAATTTGATTTTGTTCCTGAAACTATACATGAACCGGAACACAGGTGTCCTTTGGTTTTGCATTTTTCTGAATTTTGCAATACACTACTCCAAACAGGAAATGTGCTCACAACTAAAGTGTTCATGTCAGGGTACATATTAGCAAAAGGTAATTTTATAATAATTAAAATAATAATGTTGGGAAATGGCTTTGCAAAAATGTTACTATTAGGCAAGGATTGCCTGGAAAAAACATGTAAACTAGTTGAAATTATTGTTGTCACTGACAACTGGGAAACACCGTGATCAGCTCCCACCCGGAAACCCATGTCCCCACTGTGGAAGGACGTGTGGATCCAGAATTGGCCTCCACAGTCACTTACGGACTCATTTTTAAAACCGTGTTTATGGAAGACAATCTTACTTGGCTACGAATGATACCAAACAACAACAACAATAATAATAATAATAATAATAATAATAATAATAATAATAATAATAATAATAATAATGTTTATACATCACCTTTCCCCCTGATGGGCTGACGGATTTCCACGAGGTCTTTTGGTGTTTTGTAAGCTGATATGAAAATGTGGAAAACTGGAAAAATGAGAAACCAAACGTTAATTAATTATCCACCCTTCACCCTAAGTCTCTGGGCGCATTAGAGCATTAAAGCACAATAGAAAATGTTTTTTGAACAAACAAACAAACAAACAAACAAACTTGCAACTGTAAAAATAAGGCAGGTCCTAAAATGCTACACCTGAAGTTTCAAATGCCAGGGTGAACAGGTGCATCTTCAAAATCCTCTGGAAGCTGTACAGCGAAGGTGGCAGGTGCACTGCTCAGGAGAGGGAATCCCACACTTAGGGGCTGCCACAGAGAAGGCCTTTTCCTGGCACACCACCCCCAGGCCTCTGAGGGCAGAGGAACTATCAAGGCCCCCCCTCTTCTGATCTCAGCCCATTGGTCCATTCCCTACCTGTGAGCAAGGTGTTGTTTTTGAAATGGTTAAACGGCAAAGCAGAGACATTAAAAACAGAGACATCACCTTGCCAACAAAGGTCCGTATAGTTAAAGCTACGGTTTTCCCAGTGCAGTGGTACCTCGGGTTACATACGCTTCAGGTTACATACGCTTCAGGTTACATACGCTTCAGGTTACAGACTCCACTAACCCAAAAATAGTGCTTCAGGTTAAGAACTTTGCTTCAGGATGAGAACAGAAATCGTGCTCCGGCGGCACGGCAGCAGCGGGAGGCCCCATTAGCTAAAGTGGTACCTAGGGTTAAGAACAGTTTCAGCTTAAGAACGGACCTCCAGAACGAATTAAGTACTTAACCCGAGGTACCACTGTAGTGATATATGGAAGTGAGAGCTGGACCATAAAGAAGGCTGATCGCAGTAGAATTGATGCTTTTGAATTCTGGTGCTGGAGGAGACTCTTGAGAGTCCCATGGACTGCAAGAAGATCCAACCTCTCCATTCTGAAGGAAATCAGCCCTGAGTGCTCACTGGAAGGACAGATCCTGAAGCTGAGGCTCCAAGACTTTGGCCACCTCTTGAGAAGAGAAGACTCCCTGGAAAAGACCCTGATGTTGGGAAAGATGGAGGGCACAAGGAGAAGGGGACGACGGAGGACAAGATGGTTGGACATTTTTCTCGAAGCTGCGAACATGAGTTTGACAAAAGTGTGGGAGCCAGTGGAAGACAGGAGTGCCTGGCATGCTCTGGTCCAGGCGGTCACGAAGAGGCGGAGACGACTAAACGACTAAACAACAACAACAAATGGTAAAGAGGGAAGTGGCAAGAGATCTTGGGGTCCAGGTCTGGAGATTCTTGCAGGTGCCTCCTTCAGAAAGCCCTTCTGCACCTCTTCATCGTAGGAATTCGGCATGAGGAATGTGCAAACACAGCCAAGCATTTTAGGGTAAGCAAGCTTGTTCTTATCCTGATTCTGTTTGGTGTGTTTGGGTTTCTAATCTTTAATGAGGTGAAAACCCTCCACAGGGAGGGAGGAAGGGAGAGTCATTGGGGTGTTGGCACAGGGCTCTCGCCTCCTTTGTCTGGAGGGTCTCGGGTGAGGCGCTGAGCTCCGAGCATGGGGGCCGAGCAGAAACAGGCAGAGCGAAATGCACATGTCAGCTGTTAGGTGCTGCGCATGACTGAGTGTGGTGGAAACATTGGAGCCACAGCGGAGGAGCCAAAGCATCTCTGGGCAAAACAAAACAGGCGAGGGGGATGCTGGCTAGAGGAGACGGGGTCAAGCCAGGACCTGGCAGGGGATGAATAAATCTGAGGTTTTGAAGAGCAAAAACAAAACCATTGCTAACCAAACCACCGGCTTAGGGACAATGAGAGTTTTGCAGTGCACACACATATTTATAAAAGTGCATTGTCTGCTCTCTCTGTTGATTTTCACTCCTGTGAGTTGCCAACTACAGTGGTACCTCGGGTTAAGTACTTAATTCATTCCGGAGGTCCGTTCTTAACCTGAAACTGTTCTTAACCTGAAGCACCAGTTTAGCTAATGGGGCCTCCTGCTGCCGCCGCACGATTTCTGTTCTCATCCTGAAGCAAAGTTCTTAACCCGAGGTACTATTTCTGGATTAGGGGAGTCTGTAACCTGAAGCATATGTAACCTGAAGCGTATGTAACCCAAGGTACCATTGTATTGGCCCCGGTGGTTGTGTTCTTCCTGTGCAGTTGGAGTTAGCAATGCCTCTGAAAGCAACTTGTGAGTCGAGAACCCGCAACCCGCGTAGGGGTAAATACGACACAAGGACACGTGTTTTAGGTTAATAGGCTAAAGAAGGCCACAACTTTATTGGTTACAGCATGTGAGTGGTATTGGCTTAGGCATTGGATGAAACAGCAATACATGACTCCACCCCACTCAGTGGGGAGTCATTTCAGGGGTTAACAACCAGTGGGAGGAACTTGTTGCTGCAAATACAACTGGAAGCTCCCCCATGACATCACCGGGGGTCGTGCCATGGCCCTAGCCACCAGCAGGGCATCGGACAGGATCCATGACCTCTGGTTTCCTTTCACGGAATAACCAAAAGAGGAGGGGTAGATGATGGCGCATACCCAATCCTCCAACACAGCACACGTATTCCAATGCCTAACCGCCACCTGAGCCGAAGAGGCTTGCTGCCAAATACCGTCACAGCTGCAAACTATCCCTAATGCTACTGATGATATCAGCCAACCACACATCATTTCCTTGATCAGACAAATGAACTCCATGGTCTCTAAACAGGGCCGCCTCGCTGAACCTGATGTCAGCATGCTTGATCACATTGTTGTTGTTGTTGTTTAGTCATTTAGTCGTGTCTGACTCCTCGTGACCCCCCTGGACCAGAGCACTCCAGGCACTCCTGTCTTCCATTGCCTCCCGCATTTTGGTCAAACTCATGCTGGCAGCTTCAAGAACACTATCCAACCATCTCGTCCTCTGTCGTCCCCTTCTCCTTGTGCCCTCCATCTTTCCCAACATCAGGGTCTTTTCCAGGGAGTCTTCTCTTCTAATGAGGTGGCCAAAGTCTTGGAGCCTCAGCTTCAGGATCTGTTCTTCCTTGAGCACTCAGGGCTGATTTCCTTCAGAATGGCGAGGTTTGATCTTCTTGCAGTCCATGGGATTGAGAAGAGAAGACTCCCTGGAAAAGACCCTGATGTTGGGAAAGTTGATGTTTCTTTGATGTTGAGCTTCAGACCATATTTTGTGCTCTCCTCTTTTACCCTCATTAAAAGTTTCTTTAATTCCTCCAGCTAGGGATTCATCCAGCCCAGCCTTTTGCATGATACGGCCCCCTGCTGACACGGGAACAGCTCCCGCTCACAACACCTCCCCTCTGGGGGGGAGGAGAGGCTTTGCTGGAAACCACAAGAGGGGAGAATTGCTCTTGTGCTCAAATCCTGTTTGCTGGACAGGCGTTTGGTTGGCCACTGTGAGAACAGGACGATGGCTTCAATGGGCCTTTTCTTATATTTTAAAATAATGTTGCTTTGGAAAATCCTGCAATTTTGTCAGGCATTTTTTTAAAAAAGCAGAGACATAGAGCTGCTGGGCCAAGGGAGTTAAGAACATAAGAAAGAAGAGAGAGCCTGCAGAATCAGGCCAATGCACTGTCTAGTCCAGCATCCTGTTCTCGCAGTAGCCAACCAGATGGATGCCCTGCAAGCAGAATTTGACCACAGGAACCCTTTTCCCTCCTGTGATTTCCAGCAACTGGGATTCAGAAGTATTTGCTGCTTCCAACTATGGAGGCAGAACAGAGCCATTATCCTTCCTTAAAACCATACAGGTTTGTGGCCATAACTGCCTCCTGTGGAAGCAAGTTCCAAAGGTTAACAATGTGCTGCATGAATAAGTCATTTCGTTTACATGACCTGAATCCACAAGTTATGAGTGAATGAGAATAATTTTTCTCTATCTGTTTTCTCCATGCCAGGCATCACTTTATAAACTTCTTCTTTCTTTTCTTTTTAAAGAAAATTTTTACAAACAAACACATAGACACGAAACAAAATTCATATTACACTACCAACCTAGATTACAAACATTTAAACACTCTTGTGACTTCCCTCTACTGTCCCTTACCCTCCTATATATTATATTATAATATTTCACATTCACTTTATAAACTTCTATCATATAATAATAATAATAATAATAATAATAATAATAATAATAATAATTCATTATTTATACCCCACCCATCTGGCTGGGTTTCCCCAGCCACTCTGGGCGGCTTCCAACAAAAGACTAAAATACAGTAACCTATTAAACATTAAAAGCTTCCCTTAACATCTGGTGGGAGGGCGTTCCACAGGGCAGGTGCCACTACCGAGAAGGCCTTCTGCTTGGTTCCCTGTAACTTGGCTTCTCAAAGCGAGGGAACCACTGCCTCTTACACACCTTTTCTCTGAACTAAAAAGTCCCAAAGGCTGCACCCTTTCCTCATAGGGGGCTCGCTCCCTCCCCTTGATCTCTTGTGTTGCCCTTTTCTGAACCTTTTCCAACTCTACAATATCCATTTTTAGGAGAGGTGACCAGAACGGGATACATTATTCCGAAGGCAGTCGCACCCTCTGGGTTTATATTGCTAGAATACTGGTTTTGTTCTCAGGCTAATATCTTTTCCTTCGGATTATGAGAGATGACCCTATTTCCCCCTGCAAGCCACACAGGAGCTTGCTTGCCAAAAGGCTTACAGAGAAGTAGATAAAGATCGATCTGGTCCATGTTGGTCCAGGGCCTGGGAATGAGATCTTTGTGGCGCAAATTTCCCTGGAGTTGGACGATGAGTGACCTGACTCTCAGGACCCATTTCTTCACAGGCTCCGGTTGCTCTGCAAAACATTCACTGGAAAATAACTTCGCCCTGTAGCACAGGGTTATCCGTGGGCTTGTTTTGAAAACGTTGCATCCCTGTTATTTTAATAAGCCATCATCTCTTTTCCAGGGTTATTTCCAGAACTCTTCTAGTTTACAAATGTGCTTCATAAAGCGCCTTTGAAGTTTTCATGGCCCTGGGAAAAAACATGCATTAGAGCTCAGCCCCGAGAGACGGCTTTGGCTAATTTCTAGCCTTGCAATCTAGGAGATTTGTTCCTCCTAGTCCATTCCTAAGAAATGCAGACTGTACACATGGCAGCTGTATGCAGAGAATGAAATGAGAGCTTTCAGATAAGGAATTAATGGTTCCCAAACCCTTTTTGGCTTGCATGCCTTCAAGAGCTACCAATCATCTCCTATCCTGCATAAACTTAGGAGACTGTTAGCAGCTCCCTCTTAACCCAGTAGGTTTCTGATCCTTTAAGTAGTATCTATAAAAAGCACGTCTCTATAAAGGGAAAGTTTGGCGGTTACAACTGAGGTGGTCCTTGGGGAATGGCTGGCTGCTAGCAGCAACCTTGCCTTGGTTGAGTAACGGATGACGCTGCAAGGTGAAACGATGAGGACTAGAATTTCGTCACTCTTAAGAACATATCATTATACAAATTGGTAACCTCGGGGTTGAAATAGAATCGCCCATCGTTGCACATCTGGGGAATACTGACCCAGATGCAAATATAGAAGGATGCTGATTTTTAGTAACAGCATTGCAAGGTCAGCTCAGCAAGTTTACATCAGGAGAGAAAATTTAGAATCAGAGTCACCTTTCCAAATGCGCATCCAGATGCTTTTTAATCTCTTTGTGTTTCACAACAACAACAACAACAACTTTTTATTTATATCCCGCCCTCCCCGGCCAGAACTGGGCTCAGGGCGGCTCAATACTCACAGTGATAACCTCGCTTCTCACAGTGAGTAGGAGTAGTGAGCCGCCAGAAGGCCCTCGGAGCTGGACCTCAGTGTCTGGGCAGAACGTGTTGATATTTTCACTCCTCCCATTGCAAGAATCTCCTGATCTGATGTTTTGAGAAAGGAGGGGGTGGAAATTGCTCTTCTCCTCTTCTGCTCCTGCCTGACTGCCTGACTCTGTGTGTGGAGAGAGTCTTATATATGTAGTGACTAGATGGCAGAGTGGGAGCTGTAACACTCATGCAAGCCAGTAGTTCATTAGTTTGTAGTAGCTATTAGAAATAAAAGGAGTTATGCTTCACAGCTAACTTCCGCATTAGTTCTACTCTGCATGAGTCTGGTGCTCACAATGCACAGTTGTGGGTCTGTTGCACTGAGACCTGTTTTCCAGGATTGGAAGATCTCTGAAAGTGCTCCAGTTGCCTAGCCCAGTCGGGGCAGAACCAGTTATTAAGCCCAGTGGCTGACATCGGTTGAAAGGCGTACTGACAGAACGATGGGGGTGGAGACGCTCCTTTTGCATGTGATAGAAAGTGGGTATGACCTTACCTGTCCAGGTAACAAAAGGACGAGTCACATAGCACACCTCTCTCTTTTTGGTTTCCTTCTTTGTTTGACCAGCTTTTAGCTAGGACTGCTCTGCTAGCTCTCAGCTAGCAGAAGCACTGGGATTATTTCCTCCCTATGGAGTAGATCCACATGTACATATTTGTAACTAAGTCTGCCTTCAGGGATCCAACTGTGAACTGATGTGAGTAAACCTCTTTTATTGACTTTGAATAAGATTGTGGCGTCTTTATTCTTTTAAGAGGGATTCAAGGGAACTTACCAGGAGCGTACAATTCAATCTGACACAGACTGCATTGTATAGTAGTGAGAGGCTCACACCATCAACTTCGTTGGACTGGTCATGTTGTGTGGATGCCTGATTATTGTCTTCCAAAGCAACTACTCTATTCCGAGTGGAAAGCGTAATGCTGGTGGTGAACAAAAGAGGTTTAAAGACTGTCTCAAGGCAAATCTAAAAAAAAATGTAGTATAAACATCGACAATTGAGAAGTGGGCTTTGAAGACACTAAAACTCAGGACGCAAGGGGAAAATGTGCTAAGAGGAAGGCACACTTGGCAAATCCACACTGTGATCAACTCCTGCCTGGAAACCAATGTCCCCACTGTGGAAGGATGTGTGGATCCAGAATTGGCCTCCACAGTCACTTAGGGACTCATTGTTAAAACCATGTTTATGGAAGACAATCTTATTCGGCTACGAGGAATCACCAAAGAGAAAGAGGGAAGATCTGCTGTGCATGTAAAAAGGGGAATGTAACTCTGCAAAATAAAAGAACTTGCTAGCGCAAGTTATGAAGGATATTAATGAACAATATATCCTCTCCTGCCACCCTGACCATTCCCACAGAAGGCACCCACAAAATGCAGACAAAGGGTGGGGGTGGCAGAGAGTGTCTGTTTTCTCCAGTTCCTGTGCTGCCTTCTCAGTTTTCTGCCTTGGGGAGTCTTCACCTCTTTCAACTGCAGGAAATCTGGTGTTGTGCTTATGGTACTCGGAGGTCTCATTTGGCATCCCAGAATACTCAACCTGAAAATCCTGCCCTGCTGCTAAACAAAGGCTGCTTCCTCTTCCTCACATAGCACTAGGACTTTGTCAACTTTTGGAACTCACTGCCCCATGAGGGGGTGGCATCCTCTGGCTTAGAACCGTTCAAAAAGACAATTCCATGGGTGATGGATCCCCAAAGATTATATGGCCAGGAGTCTGGGGTGGTGGAAGGCAAATGCAGTCTTCACATGCTCAGGGGCATTGTTTCTTATGATACCACGTATTCGTGGGACAGCCCTGAGACTCAAGAGAAACGGCAGGGCCAAGGCCTCACTCCAAGCAATCCCACGCCAAACCCTGGATTCATGCAGATTCTACGGGACTTGGGAATGCATTTAAACAATGGGTTTTCATTCTATGACGACTGGCTTTGAGACATGCTCATCGACATGTGTGCTTGTAATTGGAATGTGGATAAGAATTGGCTCCGGTTTGTTTCATCTAGCAGCTAGATTCTAGCCAACAGCATTGCAGCTCCTTAAGACATCTCTGCTCAAAGGGAAGAGAAGGGTTTTCCATTCCTCCCTTTTTGACTGGAAATCAAATATTAATCTCAAGGTAGCAATTTCAAAAGTTGGATGGTGAGCTGTAGTTTTTCTACGTGCAAATGAAATATGTGGCTGGAATGGGGATCTATATTTCACCCCTTTCTTTTATCTTTTATCTGCTTTGGAAGACATCCGCCTTTCAGCATGGCAGCATGAACACTTTGGAACTCCCTGCCTATTGATCTCAGGCAGGCATCTTCACTGTCCCCTTTTCTGCTCCTGCTAAAAACATTCTGGTTTAGACAAGCCTGCCCAGACCTGTTGAATGTGCATGTACTGTATGTTTTAATCCTAGTTTTCTGCTGATTTCAATGTTGCTTTTATTTATATTTTTATTGTTTTGTTCTCTTTGTAAACAGCTTTGAGGTTGTTGAGTGTTGTTTTTCTTGCAATTGAGCGGTGTCTAAATTTGATGAAATTGAACAAATCCATCAACAGAGCTTTTGGACCACAATTTGTTAGTCCCAGTCAGCACGGCTGATAGAAATTGCAGTCCAGGACATCTGGAGAATATCAGATTTGGGAAGGTTGCATAAGCCCTTAGCTGGATAGTGGAATGTATCTCTGCGCACATTTTTAAATGATGCTCATTCCTGAGTAATTGCACACCATTGTGATCTTCCACTACAGCTGAGTTGTCAGAGTTTGGAAGGAGGAAACACTTCTCCCCCAGGAACTTCTGCGGAGTTACTCTCGGCCTCCCAAGGTTCAGGAATTGGAACTTGAATTGCAGAGGCGAGATAAGCAGCGGCTTCTGCCTTCCCAAGTGGAAAACACTTTTAGGAATCCCACGGCCGTCGGAGCAGAAGCATCGTGACGCAGCCTGGCGTGACTCAGCTGGCCTTCAGCCCTGCGGGACAGGAGTAAACAACCCTATAAAAAAACAGGGAGTTGTACTAGCCTATGTAAGAGACTCTCCGCTTGGCCTGGAGATTAAACTGCCCTCGCTAGAGGAAAGGGGGGCAGTGATCTGTGCTCCCCACAACCTCCACCCCCAGTAGGGTTGCCAGACTTCCAGGTCGGAGGTCTGAAGTCTCAAGGTTTTCCTGGATCTCACCAGGCTTGGGGGCTTGAATCTCCAGGGGGGTGAGAGATAACAACAACAACAACAACAACAACAACAATAATAAAGACTGTGTGTGGTGCTTGCAAGCTTCAGAAAGCATTATACTAGAGAGAAATGGCTTGCAAGGACAAGCCTGTTTGCCAAAACTGCATACAAAGAGGTCAAATTTATGAGGTCAAATGCAAACTAACAGCAATCTCCAGGACAGCAGAACATAGCCATCATGTTTGAAAGCCATTGGTTGGTTTATATCTTATTTCCTAAAATTCATACACCGCTTGCTGGTTAAAAAACCTCAAGGCGGTTTGCTAAAACAAGTAAAATCAAGAAAAATGCAAACCATACTTTAAAGAATACAAAAATCACGATACTAAAACAGATTAAAGTATCTCAACTTTCTGGGTAGGCTTGTCTGAACAGGAATGTTTTTAGCAGGCGCCGAAAACAGTACAGTGAAGACTACCGCCAGATCTCAATAGGCAGGGAGTTCCAAAGGAACTGAAGATTGAATTCTTACCAATGTGGAACGGGTGTTACGTGGCACCTGTAAGTAGTGCCAATTCTGCCAATCAAAGTGGTTGAGTGTACCCCATCTTCCATGAATTTGCCTAATGGTGTGGGTTTTTTTTGAAGCCATCCCAGTTGGCGGGAAGCAAACCACAACAACTTGGCCCCATCCATGGGGATTCCTTGGCCCCACCTACACGACCTCCTTGGCCATAGACCACCAGGTCCAGGGTTTACCAGCCACCACTGCTGCCCACCATAGTCCTCTTCGCTACCCATCCTGCACCTGGGGAGGGACGCAAGACCAAACCAGGCAGCAAAGAGAGTGTAGGCTATGAGGTCTAAAGGCAGACCTTCCTCACGGGGTTTTGGGAGCTTGGATGGAGCAGAAGGAGATCTCTGCTCTGGGACAAGAACCAGCGCAGGATTGATCTGGTTTAAGAGTCCTGGACCTTTGCGAGTTCCAAGCTCCGCTCCTCCGCTGTAGAGCAGCCAACTCTCACACTCTGAGAGGGGAACACCCAGTTGTAAAGCCCCATGTCTCTCCCACTTTGAAATCTGATCTCCAGGCACATCTTCACTGTGTTTCCTAAATGACTAACAGCACAATCCTGGGCATGTCTGCAGGGTTCGTGTTTAGAGGACATCAGTCTGGGAGATGGTTCTTTAAAAAAACAGAGAGGAGAAGCTGCAATGAATTAGCTCTCCAAAAATGCATTACTGGCCGCCCCAGTCTCAGAGCAGTGAGAATAGTGGAATTGTAGAGTTGGGAGGGACCCAAGAGCCATCTAGTCCAGGAATCTCAATTAAAGCATCCATGGCAGATGGCCATTCCAACTCTGCTTTAAAATCTCCAAGGAAGGAGAGACTGATTCTGAACATAAAGGTTCAAGGAAGGCATTAGGTCTCTCAGTGGCTATACTCTATTAATCTATTTGTCCAATCCTCTTTTCAAAGCCATCAAAGAGATGTGTTGCTTCCTCTTTCTTTCATTTTTTAAAAACCACGAAACTGTGCTTTGCTAACCTTTCCAAGGCTCTGGCGATATAGTAAGATAATTGCTATAGTGACCAAGTGTGCAGCGGCCATGAGAAAGGATCATTAGGAAAGGAATTGAAAATAAAGCTGCTCATATTTGTTACACAAATTTATGGTGGAAGCGCATTTGGAATACGGTGTATAGTTTCTGGTCGCCTCAAGTCAAAAAGGATATTGTAGAGTTGGGAAAAGTTTGAATACTGTAAGGGGAACCAAAACAGTTAAGGGGGTGGAGCGACGCTCCTATAGGAAAAGTTTGCAGTGTTTGGGACTTTTTAGTTTTGAGAAAACACAAGCAAGGGGTGACATGATTGGCATTTATAAAATGATGCATGACATGGTGAAAATGGGCAGAGAAATATTTGCTCTCCCTCATAACTCAGTAACTCAAGGACATCCAATGAAGCTAAAGGCTGGAAGATTCGGGACAGATAAAGTAAATGAATTCTTCATGCAACACATAGTAAAACTGTGGAGCGTGTTCCCACAGGAAGCAGCGATGGCCACGAACCAAGATTGCCTTAAAAGAGGATTGGACAGATTCATGGAGGATGAGAGGGCTAAGGAGCAAGCTGTGGCGATCACACAGGGTCCCTCTGATGGCCTGGGATTCGGACTCGGAGGCCGAACCTGAGGGATCCCAGCCTGCACAGGATTCCCAGCCTCCAGAACCAGCTGAGTCGGGGCTGGGGCTTGAGCCTGAAGGGTCCTCACCTGTGCTGGATCCTCAGGTGCAGGCACCAGCTGAGTCTGCTCTGACTCCATGGAGGACCCATTGCCTGCAGGTGCTCCACTCTCAGCCCCGTCAGAGGAAGCTGAGGTTGCCTCTGGGTCCAGTAACCCTCCAGCCTCTCCTGAGCTGCAGAGGCTCAGGGCAGAGAGGCGGAGGGAAATAAGTTCCTGCAGGAGGAGTGCTCGCCTCCAGGCCAGGAGAGGCGAGTCACCAGAGGATTGCGGGGGGTGCCCTATGCCTCAGGGCAGATAAAAGCCAGCCAGCCCCAGTCCCAGGTTGCGGGAGCAACATTGTTGATAGCCTGTTCCTGCCTGCACCCTGTCCTGCTCTTCTCCCAGAGTTCCTGACCTCACCCGACTCCCAGTCTTGGACCCCGCTTGAGCTTTGACGGACAGCCTCCATACTGCACCCTTGACCTCGGACTGGACTCAGACCTCGTCGCGCGGTTAACCCTCAGGACCAGCACAGTCCCTGGACGTTTCACCATCTATTGATCCCTGTGCCACCACTTTATTTCTCGCTGCCACCACCCAGGCCCCACCTGGTACAATACTGAGTCCAGTCAGGGTTAAATTGGAACATAAACTTCTGTTTATTTATTGCAGTTTAACAAGCGTGTGGTTTCATAAACGGTATCGGTCCATTACAATCATGGGTTGCCTATCCAGGCCTATAACTTCCGGCTCTCACTCACTAAACCACCTCTCAGATATTGACTTGTCTTCCTAGTTCCTAACTGTTCCTGGCTCAGCTTATTTCGCTACACTAACTCAACCTTGGGACGCAGGTGGCGCTGTGGGTTTAACCACAGAGCCTAGGACTTGCCGATCAGAAGGTTGGCGGTTTGAATCCCCGCGATGGGGTGAGCTCCCATTGCTCGGTCCCTGCTCCTGCCAACCTAGCAGTTTGAAAGCACGTCAAAGTGCAAGTAGATAAATAGGTACCACTCTGGCGGGAAGGTAAACGGCGTTTCCGTGTGCTGCTCTGGTTCACCAGAAGCGGCTTAGTCATGCTGGCCACATGACCCGGAATCTGTATGCCGGCTCCCTCGACCAATAAAGTGAGATGAGTGCCGCAACCCCAGAGTCGGCCACGACTGGACCTAATGGTCAGGGGTCCCTTTACCTTTACCTTTACCTTTAACTCAACCTCCCCACTCTATCCCAATTCACTCCCACTCCAACCAACCACTCAACTCCCAACAAACTCCTCCCTTCGCCCCTCCCCGAGCTGGTTTTATAGTCCCTCTGACTCCACCGCCTGGGTTCTGATTGGGTAACCTGTTTAACTATTTCACCTCCAGCACTCTCATATGTTAACATAAGCTGATCAGGCACCTTGGGTGGCGCATGTGCCCTGTGCCCAGGAGCGGGGCTGTCTGCCCACAGGGCAGGGCCACCCAGAAGAGAAGAAGAGTTTGGATTTGATATCCTGCCTTTCACTCCCCTTCAGGAGTCTCAAAGCGGCTCACAATCTCCTTTCCCTTCCTCCCCCACAACAAACACTCTGTGAGGTGAGTGGGGCTGAGAGACTTCAGAGAAGTGTGACTGGCCCAAGGTCACCCAGCAGCTGCATGTGGAGGAGCGGAGACGCGAACCCGGTTCCCCAGATTACGAGACTATCGCTCTGAACCACTGCACCACACTGGCTCTTGGGGAGCGGGGCCAGTTGAGGGGGAGGCAATGGGCGGACTGTTTGGGGCAGCGAGAGATGCGAGGCTCAGGCGCACTGCAGGCTCCCTGGTGAGTGCCACCCACCATTTTGTCACCCCCTCAGTGGTGACACCTGGGGCGGACCACACCCAACGCACCTCCCTTGCTATGCCCCAGCCACTGTGAGAACAGGTGCTGGACTAGATGGGGCATTGACCTGATCCAGCAGGATCGTGTCCTGGGCTTTGAAGACACTCGAACTCAGGACGCAAGGGAGGAAAGTGCTAAGAGGAAGGCACACTTGGCAAATCCACTCCTACCTGTGATCTACTCCTACCTGGAAACCAATGTCCCCACTGTGGAAGGACGTGTGGATCCAGAATTGGCCTCTGCAGTCACTTACGGACTCATTGTTAAAAGCGTGTGATGGCCGAAGAAGAAGGAGGAGGAGGAGGAGGAGGAGGAGGAGGAGGAGGAGGAGGAGGAGGAATCCCACCTGCTTCAAGAGCTGGCTGGTGGCAGCTTTTGCATGACACATGTTGGTGTCAAAAGAAGTATGTGGCAGGTAAAGGTGTCCCAGACACTTGTCCGCTTTCTTCGCTTAGGTGAAATGGGATCTCCTGCCCTCCAAAACGTGCCTTCAAGATCTCCAACTGCACGCCGGGCTCTTAATTGCTTGCAGCCTGCGAGATATTATTTTCGTGCAGGGAAATTTCCTCCTGGCAGGCTTTCCAGAGCGCTTACAGCCAGCCTGTTGTGCATTAGCGAGAAATCAGTTTTTCTCATCAGCAAAGCTCTATTAAGGCTTGTGTTTGTGTTTCATTTGCCCTCGGTTGCCGCACGGAGGTCCTGGACGCTGTTATCGGCTTTGCTCATAAAAGGGAAGGCGGCTGCTTCTGAAAGCTGCAGGGAAGGGCTTGGGAGGCCAGTAACACAGATGTGCCGGGCTCTTGCGCAGCCGCACTTGGCTGCAACTCCTGCACCGCAGGGGGGTTAGACTAGATGACCCCTTGGGGTCCCTTACAGCTCTACAGTTTCATGTTTCCATGACCTCAGAAGGTGTTGGACTCTCCTTCATCAGAGGTTTTTAAGCAGAGGTTGGATGGTCATCTGTCAGTGATTCTTCAGCCACGATTGCTTTGTTGCAGGGGGTTGGACTGGATGGCCTTTGGGTGCCCCTCCCATACTCTCCAGTTATGTGATTCTATTGTAGTGAGGATGTTGGGGCTCCTGTTTTGCATCCAGCCTGACTCCTTGGGCAGAGAAAAGCCCGGATCTGTATTCATCGTTGCCAACCAAACTATCCCTTTCCCCCCTGGCTCATCGTACCAGGAACTTATGAATGGTCGATTCCACTGAACCGTCAGGATTGCGGCTTTGGAGTTTTGTGTTTGCTCACGTAATGTTGGCTGTGCCAGGTCTGGGCTAGCCAATTCCACAGGCCCTTGAATTGCTTGTAGCTGATGCCTTAATGAGTCGCCTTCAGGAGATGCTTTGCATTCCTTCCGATTTATGGCATTGTGAGCGCTCTCTCTCCCTCTCTCTCTCCTTACCTCATTAGCCGCAGAGAGGCAGCTTGGGAGCGAACAGGAACTTTTCCCACAAAGGTTCCTGGCCTTCCTTTCTCTGCCTCTGGATGCAGAGCCCAAATGGATGTAGTCTAAACACAGGACCGGAATCCAAGATTACCCGTGGAGCATAAGCAGTAGCCTGCCTGAGGTCGGAATCCAACTTAGAACTAGGATAATCACAATTACTTGAAGTCTAAAGGCTTTGTTTTCTTTTACAATAAAAGCAAAGAAGTTGGTGGAAGGGGCTGCTGCTTGTACTGCGTTTTGCAAAAGCGCCGCAGCTCCTGAGAATTACTGCTTGCATCCAAAGGCAAGTCTCTTGCAGAGTCCTGAGCCCAGGTTGGGACATCCCAGAAACAGACCCCACCCCAGATGATGAATTTTGGTCTCCAAACATCAAGGGAGGGAACAGCCCCCCTATGTGGAGAGCTTACAACATTTGGGGCTTTTTACTTCAGGGCAGCGGTTGCCAAACCTTTTTTGGTCCACTGCCCCCCCTTGGTTCCATCAACTCACTCCCAGTGCCCCTTGCCCTACAAAAAAGCATAATTCAGAATAATTTGCAAGACCCACTAAGAAAGAGATTAGCACAATTCATTGCACATTTATTCAAACTCCAATTAAAACCGGTTCAATTCATGCAACAAAAGGGATGAACTTGACCTAGCAACAAAAGCTCTATGATAGTCACACTTCAGAGCAATGGTGACTTCCATTGTGTCCAGGGCAGCTGTCTACCAGCTCCATCTGGTACGCAGACTGAGACCCTACCTGCCTGCAGACTGTTTCGCCAGAGTGGTGCATGCTCTGGTTATCTCCCGCTTGGACTACTGCAACGCGCTCTACGTGGGGCTACCTTTGAAGGTGACTTGGAAACTGCAATTAATCCAGAATGCGGCAGCTAGACTGGTAACTGGGAGTGGCTGCCAGGACCACATAACACCAGTCCTGAAAGATCTTCATTGGCTCCCAGTACGTTTCTGAGCACAATTCAAAGTGTTGGTGCTGACATTTAAAGCCCTAAACGGCCTTGGTCCAGTATATCTGAAGGAGCGTCTCCACCCCTGTCGTTCTGCCCGGACACTGAGGTCCAGCTCCGAGAGTCTTCTGGCGGTTCCCTCATTGCGAGAAGTGAGATTACAGGGAACCAGGCAGAGGGCCTTCTTGGTGGTGGTGCCTGCCCTGTGGAACGCCCTCAGATGTCCAGGAAATAAACAACTATCTGACTTTTAGAAGATCTGAAGGCAACCCTGTTTAGGGAAGTTTTTAGTGTTTAATGCTGTATTGTTTTTAACACTTGATTGGGAGCCGCCCAGAGTGGCTGGGGAAACTCAGCCAGATGGACATGGTATAAATTATTATTATTATTATTATTGTTATTATTATTATTATTATTATTATTATTATTATTATTATTATTCCACCACTGTATAGATATCTTATGAAATCACTGTTTTGCCTTATGCCTTTTTAAAGCATTCATGAATTTGCTTCGGAGTACAGAGGGATGCCTTAAGCGTGCTCCGAAGTTTGTGGGGTGCAAAGAGGTCTCAAGTGCACAGGGACTCTGGGTCTTCCTGTAGGTCTCTTTCTGGCCAGTTCTGAGCTCCCCAACCCTGCTCAGCGCTCTTGCGTCAGATTCAGATGCTGTGATGCCTGCATCGCAGGGGGTTGGATTAGATGACCCTTGGGGTCCCTTACAGCTCTACGGTTTGATGGTTCTGTTATTTATACCTCTAGCATCCCCCTTAGGGAATCCCCCACCCAGGGGGCAGCAGCACCACTTTTGGGACCCGGCAGTTTTGAGCAAAGAGGAACAGAAAACTATACATGAACTGGAGAAAGTGTATTATTATTATTATTATTATTATTATTATTATTATATTTAATTTTATTGAATTTATATATTGCCCTATACCCAGAGGTCTCAGGGCAGTTCACAGAACAAAATCAAAATATAAAACCACAAAATATATAATCAAAATAAAAACAACAGCCCAATAACCCCCGTCTCCCAAAAAAGCACATGTTAAAAGGGCATAGGATGTCAATCAAATCAACCAATGGCCTGGTTAAAGAGGAATGTGTATAATGAAGGTGCCAGGCAAACTTTCCTGGGGAGAGCATTCCAGGAATGGGAGCCGCTGCAGACAGAAAAATCTTCCTCCCTCCCTCTCCCATACGATACAATAATCTTTATTGTCATTGTCCCATACAGAACGACAAATCTGAAAAAATCTACATCAGACATTCAAAACCAGCAAGCCTGCTATCCCAGCTATCCCAGCCTGGTTAGCCCCCTAAAAACTCTGATACCCCGTTTTTAAATACAATATACTCCCATAGAGACTACCTTACACAGTGTTTAAAATCAAAATCGCATTTGGGTAGAAACTGTTTCTCGGGTGGCTGGTCCTAGTCTTTATAACCCTGTACCTTCTTCCAGAAGGCAGAAGCTGAAAGAGATCATTTCCGGGGTGTGCACTATCCTTCTGTAGCTTTCTTATGGCATCTGGAAGCACAGATTTGATCTAAGGTGGGAAGAGTGCACCCAATTATTCTCTCTGCAGTCTTGACAAGCCTGGACAGCATTGTTTTTCCCCTGACTATGCGGCTCCCAAACCACATGCACAGACCATAAGTTAATACACTCTCCACAGTCCAATGGTAAAATGCCATCAACAGGTCCCTTGAGAGATTATTTTTCCGGAGGATTCTCAGAAAATATAACCTCTACTGTGCTCTCTTCATCAGGTCTTTAGTGTTTTCTCCCCAGGTTAGGTTATCTCTCAACTCCATTCCCAGAAATCGAAACACCGAGACCTGTCCATGCACTTCCCCTCAATAATAAATGGCTGAATATTCCCACAATAATCTCTTTTGTTTTCTTTAAGTTAAGGAGTAAATTGTTTTTCCTGCACCATTCCCCCAACTGCTCATTGCACTAGAAGTGGTAAGCATCCAAAGAAACTGAATGTTGGAAGATTTGGGACAGACAAAAGAAAATGCTTCTTTGCACAGGGCGTAGTTAAATGATGGATTTGTGCTTCTAGAGGAGGTTGTGATGGCCGCCAACTTGGATGGCTTTGAAAGAGGGTGAGACAAATTCATGGAAGAGGAGGAGGGGGCTATCAATGGCTACTAGCCAGGACGGCTATCCTCTGCATCCACAGCTGGAAGCAGAAAGGATTCTGAGTTGCTGGAAACCACAGGAGGGAAGAGCGTCGCTCTTGTATTCGAATCCTGCTTGCTGGTTTCCCTTGGGAGCATCTGGCTGGTCACTTGGAAAACGGGATGCTGGACTAGATGACCCCTGGCCTGATCCTGCAGAGCTTTTCTTATGAGAGAGGTATATCAAACCGAATTCTTTCTTGGCCCTGATTCAAATATGAACCAGAGCAGTTTTTGTTTAGGGGTGGGTTGAGGGGAGAGACCCTAATTCTCCCATTCCATGCCTTCACCGGAAATCATAGTGGATGTGATAACCTGAAAAATAGGAATAGAAGTGATAGCATCAAAAGATGTATGCAAAACATTGTAGAAGATTATATTAATATACAGGATTGTAAGTTGTTTTTATATGCAGTAGCGGCAGCAAGAATATTA
Source organism: Podarcis melisellensis (assembly GCF_964234715.1). Classification (NCBI taxonomy): domain Eukaryota; kingdom Metazoa; phylum Chordata; class Lepidosauria; order Squamata; family Lacertidae; genus Podarcis; species Podarcis melisellensis. Next base: position 1,933,140 of record NC_138537.1, read on the forward strand.
TTGGCACAAAAATGGAAGCAAGAAGAATTACCAACGAAAGAAGAATGGCAGATGAAACTGATGGACTATGCAGAATTGGATAAATTAACAGGAAGGATTCAAAACGTGCAGGACCAGAGATTCTTAGAAGACTGGAGTAAATATTTGAACTATTTGAAAAGCAATTGTAATAAGCAGATTGTGCTAGTAGGACTGCAAGAAGTTCCGTAAGGAGGACTATCTGAAATATTGCAAGAAAGACTATGAGGAGAGTTATTAGTTAATGATAATTAAGAGTAATAGAGAAATTTAGAAATGCAGAATAAGTGATAAAGAACGAAAAATCATCAGAGGTGTTGACGGAAGTCTAAAACATTGTATAAGTTAAGAAGTTATGTTAAATGACTGTTGGAAATGATATGTTAAAAAAAAAAACTAATAAAACACACACAACAACAACAACAACAACAACATAGGAAAGTGCAATGTGGCCAGGTTTAAGCTGTTTCAGCCCAGTGGTCAGCATGACTGGTTTGCCAGGAGCAGAACTCGCCGTTTGGTGTGCCACGCAAGCCGCCTCAGTTCCTGGGTGATGAGCAGCAGGCAGGATTCGCAAGTACCGTGAACGAGGGGCTCGACTAGATGACCCAGGAGGGTCCCTTCCAACTCCACAATTCTATGAACCTCATGGCCAAGTGCAGGGCAGAAGAAAGGAAAGAAAGCAGGTGCCCTGGGCAGGGGGAGGCCGTCTGCTTGCTTGATTTGCAAATGTGGAAGTTCCCCCTTGCCCCGGAGGCCAGTTTTGAAAATACAGAATTAGGAGGATCCTGTCCCTGAGAAGATATCATTTCATGGGATCTCAGAAGCTCACTTGCAGACTTCGGGAAAGTGAAAGAGCCGCGATCGGCTGTGTTCAAGTGGAACCCCTTCCTGAACAACATTGCCCAACAGCTGCATCCTGTTGGAGCAGGAAAAGGACAGAGTTTAACCATCTCCTCTGTGTTGAGGAACAGCTGCAACTGCCTGTCCTCAAAGCCTCTGGCGACAGGGACCAAGACGAAAGCAGAGGAGGCATAAAGGATCACCCACACGTGATTATCTGCAGAGTTGCAAAGAAGAAAATGTGGCCTGCCCATTTTAACTTGCTGCGCCTTGACAAACATATGTAATGTTCACCCTTCTCTCCAGTTACTGACATCCTGGAAACCAGCCCGGAAAGGAGATTCATACCTTGGCCAGCACCAAATTTCCTAAAGGACAACTTGAGGAGTTGATGAAGCTTTGTTGCTGATGGAGTCCAACCTTCCCTGCAAAGCAGACCTGCCAGCAACCCCCGGTGGCCCTAGCAAGCGTTGTATCTGCACGTAGCCTCTTTCCTTCGGCGTAGGATGCTGTCTGTCAGGGTGCCAGAAAGCCCCTCCAGATGTTCGTTTTATTTTGCTCGTGGTGGTATTGGGAAAGTTATATGTCATGCTTTTCATGCTGTTTGCACCTGGAAATGTTTTAGGGTAGACATGCTGCCTCATTCCCTATTAGTGCATGCACTGTAACTCCCTGCTGAAATCCTGCAACTTTTCATACCTTGATTTTTTATTTTATTTTTGCTGGGGACAGGGTTTGACTTGCTTTTGTTGCCATATGTGACTTAGCTGTGTCTTCTGTGATGTAGGGAGTTGGGGCAGAGGATCATTTCAACTCTGCGATTCTGTAATTCTTTCTTGCAAAAGTGCCCCTCCTGACAGCAATAACGCAGCAATATAATAAGGCTGAGGATGTGCCAGAGAGCAACCAATAAAGTGGAATAAATCCATTATTAATGTGCCAATGAAACATTGCACAACACACCTGCAAAAAGAAAACAGGAACACAAGTCTTGAGGGTCCCTGAAGGTGGCTGGGCTTGAGGAATTTGACCTTTGCAAATTCCAGCACAAGCTCACCTGTTCCACACCTCCCAGCCTATTAAGTGGATCAGAACTTAGTAAATTGTCGTGATTAAACTGCGAAGTTACACTCAGATACAGATCTCATTTTCTAGCACGTTTTCTCTCCAAACGCACATTTTTAAATGCACCCTGTTCTCTCTGTGGCCAAGCAGATTTTCATTTTTGGGAAGCCCGTAAGCGGGACCTGAGAGCAACTTCACTCTCCCCAATTGTGATTCAAAGCAATTGGCATCCAGAAACCTAATTTCCTGGACAGGGGAGGTAGAGCAAAGCCATTGTGGTTAGTAGCCATGCAAATTAGTGGGAGCAAACGCTCTTGCCTTAACCAGGTGCTGCATGAAGAAGCAGCCAGCAGGATCTCTGGATCCCGCAGAATTTGTCCAGGGCCTCCTGCTTCATTTCACTTGCGACACCATGTGCTGAGATACAATCTGGGTATGCGTCAGCTTGCTGACCTGGCCAAATCCAACCCTCTCCCTCCACCGACCCCCTCCGCTGATATCACCACCTATTTGCCATTTAAAAAATGTTCACATTGCTTGGCCAGAAATCTCCTGCACTCACATTTAAAAGCCCTTTGATGAAGTGTCCTGGCTTTGACAGACACTGGGCACCGTTCCCATTGACCTCACCAGTCGACTCTTAAAACTCCATCTTAGAGACACACACACCGATGTTCCTGGGACCATAAAGCTTGCTGTCCAACCAGCAAGGCTTGCAAATTGGGACTTTCTTGGGCAGCGGGAGAAGCATGGGTCACTGGGAGCTGGTCAGGTGTGAGGTGTCATATGAACAGGTGGTCCTGCTGCAGCTGGGGAGGGAATGCCCTCAAATTTCAACCAGGACCCAGGAGAGAGTTTTTTTTTGTTCAGCAGGAAGCCATTGCCATGTTTCACAATCTTTGCAGGAGCACAGACTATAATGTTGTTCCTCATGACGCTTGGAGCCCTCATCCAGTTACTGGCCTCTGGAAAAGGCAGAGGAACGATCTGGCTTCCCATTCTGAGTCACTGAGGTCCTGTAACTTGAGCTTTGCACCCCACGTTTTGTTTGCCACTTTAGCAGAGGGCCAGGCATGTATCCTGTCCTCCAGAGCAGGGTTCTGCCCCTAGGCCAGTCTGCTTCTCTTCCTCTGTTTCTTCTTATACCGATTGAGGAAAGGAAAGCTCTATATCAGGATCACTCCAAAGGGTTCCCGTCCACCTTTGTGTGAATGTTCAGGGAGGCAGGAGAGGATATATTGTTTATTAATATCCTTCCTAACTTGCACTAGCACATTTCTTTACTTAGCAGGGATTTACATTCTCCTTTTAAATGCACAGCAGGTAGCTGGTTGCAGGCTTGTTTAAGCCTCTTACTGTTAGGTTCCTGGAAAGTTCCCTTATATCCCTCTTAAAAGAATAAACATATGGCAATCTTGTGTAAAGTACCGTATTTTTCGCTCTGTAGGACGCACCAGACCATAGGAGGGGGAGAACAGGGGAAAAAAATTCTCCCCCTCTCTGCTCAGTGCCCCTTCAGCGAAGCAGCAGGAGAAACGGAGCAGGAGAAATGGAGAGGGAAAATTGTGCAGCGCCTCTCCAGCGAAGCGAAGCCTGGAGAGCAAGAGGGATCAGTGTGCACTGACCCCTCTCGCTCTCCAGGCTTCAGGCAGCTATCCGCAAGCCTTTGGAGTGCAGCGGGAACTCCTGCTGCGCTCCGAAGGCTTGCGGATAGCTGCCTGAAACCCACGGGGCTTCAGGAGGCTTCAGTGAAAGCAACGCGAAGCCTCCAGAGCGCGGGGGGAGCTCTCCCTCTGTGCTTCGGAGGCTTCGCGTTGCTATTGCCAAAGCCAAGGAGCCTACATTCACTCCATAGGACGCACACACATTTCCCCTTAATTTTTGGAGGGGAAAAAGTGTGTCCTATAGAGCGAAAAATACAGTATATAAAAGTTTACTCACATCATCAGTTCACAGTTGGATCCCTGTAGGCAGACTTAAGTTACAAAGTAGATAGGTGTGGGTCTATCCCATATGGGGATACTAGCCTCTCTCAGGTGGGCTATTGTAAAAGAACAAGTGACATGTTTATGCTGAGTTTTGACACCTCTTTTTCTAGAAAAATAACCCTGCTTGGAACTAACTGGCAATTTTCAACTTCAGGTGCCTTGCCAACCTCAAAGGGTTGTTGTAAAATAAAACTGGGGTGATAACTCTGAGCTCATTGGAGGAAGAGTGCAAATGTACTAAAATTACTTCTCTCTGTCCAAAACCAGTGCTTGTCTAAGTAGATCTTAAACTGGATTTCCTTTTTATGTTTTTTTGAATGGGGGAGTTGAACTCTTCTCCCAAGGTCACTGTTTTGGGGGGTTTTGTAAAAGCACTTTCAGTATAGTGTTGGAAAACTTTAAAACCCACGAGTGGAAAAAACCTGGTGGTAAGAGAGCAGATGAATCTCTTTAATGCACTTTTAAACTGCCGTTGCACAAATGCAGTCCAGATGTGTCGGAAAGGGGACTTGGTTTTCACAAATTGCTGAGCTGCCGCTTTTGGAAACTGGGCTGCACTTGAGCATCACACTTGGACCCCTCAGGTACAGAGGCTGCCAGGAGACTGGTGTCGGCGGGCAATGCTCTCCGAAAAGCCTGCTTGCTTGGATGTGAGTCTCAGCGATTTCAGTAGAAATGGCTCCCAAGTCATTTATCTAGGGAACCAGCTTTTACCTGTGTGATTCAAAATCAAGTAGTTTGGGACTCTGTTCTTACCCTGACATCTCTCTCACCTCTGCTCATTTTCCCAATCTCCTGTTCTCAAGAGAGTTACATGGGTTTGCGATTTATTTTTTAATGGCCTCGTGAAAATTCATCAGCCTTTTAGTGCAAAATGCACATTTCTCCATGCATGTTCTCTTAACGCAACACTTCTGGTACATTATTTGCACTGATATATGGCTTTGTTTATGCACACTGTAACCTAATGTATGCATTTTCACACTGATTATCTGCAGGACTGCATAGCAAAATTCACAACGGTCTGAATTTCAAAAGCTAGCTGAGCTTCAGTTTGTATAAGGAGAGCCTGCTGGATCAGGCCAATGACCCATCAGGTCCAGCATCCTATTCTCACAGTGGCCAAGATGATACCCCAAAGCAAAACCAGCAAGAAGGATTCAAGCACAAGAGCCCACACTCCCTTCATGTCATTCTGGACTCACAGCTGTCCATGGAGGTGCCGGTCAATTCTGTGTCCAGGGCGGCTGTTTACCAGCTTCATCTGGTACGCAGGCTGAGACCCTACCTGCCCGCGGACTGTCTCGCCAGAGTGGTGCATGCTCTGGTTATCTCCCGCTTGGACTACTGCAATGCGCTCTAAGTGAGGCTACCTTTGAAGGTGACCTGGAAACTACAACTAATCCAGAATGCGGCAGCTAGACTGGTGACTGGGAGCGGCCACCAGTCTAGCTGCCGCATTCTGGATTAGTTCCGAGGGCCTTCTGGTGGTTCCCTCATTGCGAGAAATGAGGTTGCAGGGAACCAGGCAGAAGGTCTTCTCGGTGGTGGCGCCTGCCCTGTGGAATGCCCTCCCAGCAGATGTCAAGGCAATAAACAACTATTTTACTTTTAAAAGACACCTGAAGGCGGCCCTGTTTAGGGAAGTTTTTAATGTCTGATGCTGTATTGTATTTGGTTGGAAGCCGCTCAGAGTGGCTGGGGAGACCCAGTCAGATGGGCGGGGTATAAATAAATTATTATTATTATTATTATTATTATTATTATTATTATTATTATTTGGTTTTCAGCATGTAGTATTCAGAAGCATTGCTGTCTCCCACTATGGAAGCAGAGCAGAGCTATCCTGGCTTGGAGCCATCGAAAGCCCTCTCCTCCTCCATGAATTTGTCCTGTCCTCTTTTAAAGCCATCCAGGTTGGTGGCTGTCACTGCCTCCTGTGGCAGAGCATTCCATAGTTTAACTGTGTTCTGTGTTAAGAAGGACTTTCTTTAATCTTTTGTGACTCTCCCAGCACATTGTTTTAGGAAGTGAGAATGTGAAACCTGCTTCTTTCAGTCTGAAATGCCTCTTTGCACCTGCCCTGCAAATGGCAGACAAGAGGCTTCGAAGGCTCCTGCACTTCACCCCACGGATCTTCACTGGGTCCTTTAAGGAGCAGGGAGATTGGCCAAGGAAGGATCACTTGTGGAGGAGCTTGGAGGAGCTCGCTTTGTTGCCAAGCCACAGAGGAAGCCAGTCTCAATTCAGAGGCACTGCTGGTGTGATTTATTTATTTAGATACCCGAAGCCGTTACAAAGCAATATACATGCAACCAAAATAAAACACGTTGCACAGCTGAAAGAATTGATAAAGTGAGGCATGCTGTCAAATAGGAATTTACTGCACTGAAGAATTTAACTTCGCTTCCCCACAAACGTTTCTCCTTAAAACTGCTGCTTGAAAGGCAAAACAGGCCACTTTTGCAGAAATGGCATGGGGCCTGTTCCCTGGTAGTAGTAGTAGTAGTAGTAGTAGTAATAATAATAATAATAATAATAAGGTGAGAGATTTAAATCTTTGAGCGAGGCTGCTCTTAAGTCCTCATAAACAGCACAAACAAAAGTCAGTAGTAGGGCAAATATTCAGGTGCATGAAAACAGACCCTGACAGAGTCTCTCTCTGGGCAGAATCTGGCATTGCGACCTTCAACTATAGCAGAGTGCATAGTCTGGATTCGCAGAGCTGGAGACACTTTTCCCCACTGAACATTTGTCATGCTGGTTACTGGTCCCATCACCTCCTGGCAAATAGAAGGGGAAGAAATGGAGGCAGTGAGAGATTTTACTTTCCTGGGCTCCATGATCACTGCAGATGGTGACAGCAGCCGTGAAATTAAAAGATGCCTGCTTCTTGGGAGAAAAGCAATGACAAACCTGGACAGCATCTTAAAAAGCAGAGATATCACCTTGCCAATAAAGGTCTGTATAGTTAAATCTATGGTTTTCCCAGTAGTGATGTATGGGAGAGAGAGCTGGACCATCAAGAAGGCTGATCACCAAAGAATTGGTGCTTTTGAATTCTGGTGCTGGAGGAGAGTCCTGAGAGTCCCATGGACTGCAAGAAGATCAAACCTCTCCATTCTGAAGGAAATCAGCCCTGAGTGCTCACTGGAAGGACAGATCCTGAAGCTGAGGCTCCAAGACTTTGGCCACCTCATGAGAAGAGAAGACTCCCTGGAAAAGACCCTGATGTTGGGAAAGATGGAGGGCGCAAGGAGAAGGGGACGACAGAGGATGAGATGGTTGGACAGTGTTGTCAAAGCTACCAGCATGAGTTTCACCAAACTGCGGGAGGCAGTGGAAGACAGGAGAGCTGCATTTGGACAGGCAGGCAGAAGTGTGATCAGTACAAAAACCATGTTTGAAGATACGAGATTTCATACAGCAAGACACCATCTCAAAGTTTGACAACCTCAGAATGCTCCCCAAAAGTCTATAAACATCAGTAACTTGTCATGTTTCCTGATTCAGAGATGGAATCGCTTTATTACAACATCGATGATGAAGCGTTCCCCGTTCTTTGGATTCCACTGGAAATCCGCCAAATGCAAGGACTCAGCCTGAGAGTCAGATCATGTCGCCACAGAGTTGGTAGCAGACTCTGCAATGGCAAAGGCAGGTTCCAGCGGCTGTAAAACAGAGATGGAGAGAAAGGAGATTCCAGAATGTGGATGCCTTCTGCCAGATCCCCAGGCCCACAGATGGCGCGAGATGGAAGCCACAGCATGGAGGACAGGGAGGCAGAAAGAAAGTTTCCGACCGTGGATTAATCTAGACATCGTGACATCACCGAGCCTGGGCTGGCTAGATGGCAGGGGGGCCAGCATTTCCAAAGACTGACGGTAGCTGCGGTGGAAAACGGGAGATTGTGTCAGGTCTCGCCAAGTTCGCTGCGGTGTCTAATACAAGAGGAAAGATCGTTCCTGGGGAAACTCTTGTTCTTTTGAGGGAGCTCCCATCCTTTGGAAATGCGACTTCTTTTATTTACTCAATGAAAATCCCAGGACGGCCACGGAGGCTGCTCTTGAATGGCTGGGCCTTTGCCAAAGCCCAATGAAGTCAGTGGAAAAAAGTGTGAGTGTTTTAGAACTTGATCTGTTCCCCCTACAGCCTGGTTTCCTCGCTTGCCAGCTTCCAGATGGGGTAATTGGTCCTTCTGTCTCCATACTTTCACTCTTCGCTTCCAAACATAAACACAGCTTCGCTGGGCAGCCGCACGACACCATTCCCCCTTCCCATGTACCTGGGAGAGCTTTTGCTGATAGCAGCAATTTTCCCTGCACTGGGAGTTTTTTTGCTCTTTAAATGCCTGGTGGGCCGCAGTTGTTGTGGCCTGCTGGCCTCCCCCCAAGTTGGGGTCTGGTTTCTTTTTGGAAGAGAAAATGCAGGAGACTTGCACTCTTGATGGCTAATAGCTACAATGGCTATGTTATATGTTAGTGATGGAGGTGATGTTGTTGTTGTTGAGTCGTTTAGTTGTGTCCGCCTCTTCGTGACCCCCTGGACCAGAGCACGCCAGGCACTCCTGTCTTCCACTGCCTCCCGCAATTTGGTCAAAATCATGCTGGTAGCTTCGAGAACACTGTCCAACCATCTCGTCCTCTGTCGTCCCCTTCTCCTTGGGCCCTCCATCTTTCCCAACATCAGGGTCTTTTCCAGGGAGTCTTCTCTTCTCATGAGGTGGCCAAAGTCTTGGAGCCTCAGCTTCAGGATCTGTCCTTCCAGTGAGCACTCAGGGCTGATTTCCTTCAGAATGGAGAGGTTTGATCTTCTTGCAGTCTATGGGACTCTCAAGAGTCTCCTCCAGCACCAGAATTCAAAAGCATCAATGTTTCAGCGATCAGCCTTCTTTATAGTCCAGCTCTCACTTCCATACATCACTACTGGGAAAACCATGGCTTTGACTATACGGACCTTTGTTGGCAAGGTGACGTCTCTGCTTTTTAAAATGCTGTCTAGGTTTGTCATTGCTTTTCTCCCAAGAAGCAGGCGTCTTTTAATTTCATGACTTCTGTCACCATCTGCAGTAGTGACAGCAGTCACAAAATTAAAAGATGGAGGCGATATTTTCCTCCAGCTTCTATCACACTGGACTCAAGGACATCCATTGTAGCTGAATGTTGGAAGACTGGCCAGAATGAAAGGCAGGAAGGTATTGGACTCTCCTTTGTGGGAGGTCTGTCAACAGATGTAGGGTAGCCAACCTGGCAGGGAACTTTTAGCTGTGATTCCTGCATTGAAGGGGCTGGGACTAGGTGACCCTCGTGATCTCTTCCAGCTCTACGATTCTATGAGTTTATGGGTTTATATATATAAAAATGATAATGATGATGATGATGATGATGATGATGATGATGATGATAATAATAATAATAATTTATTATTTATACTCCACCCATCTGACTGGGTTTCCCCAGCCACTCTGGGCTACTCCAATCAAATATTAAAAACAATACAGCATCAGACATTAAAAACATCCCTAAACAGGGCCACCTACAGTTGTCTTTTCAAAGTAAAATAGTTGTTTATTTCCTTGACATCTGACGGGAGAGTGTTCCACAGGGTGGGTGCCACTACCGAGAAGGCCCTCTGCCTGGTTCCCTGTAACCTCACTTCTCACAGGGAGGGAACCGCCAGAAGGCACTTGGTGCTGGACCTCAGTGTCCGGGCCTAATGATGGGGGTGGAGACGCTACCTCAGGGATACAGGACTGAGGCCGTTTAGGGCTTTCAAGATCAGCCTCAACACTTTGAATTGTGCTTGTAAATTTACTGGGAGCCAATGTAGGTCTTTCAAGACCAGTGTTATGTGGTCCTGGCGGCCGCCCCCAGTCACCAGTCTGGCTGCTGCATTCCTGGATTAGTTGCAGTTTCCATGTCACCTTCAAAGGCAGCCCCACATGTAGATATTTATTGGAGTTTTTAATAAAAGAAATACAATAATAATAAACAGCGTTACTTTGTTTTTGCAAAATTTCGTAACATCTTTAGACTTCCTCACATCCCCCGCTCCCACTTACATCATTAATAAGTTTTTGTCAAGCAAATTATCATCTTATTTTCAAATTTATAACCACTTGTTTAAATACAATAAAATAATTCTCCTACAAATTTTGTTTCTCTTAATCTCTCTTATCATCAAATTCTGATCCATTTTAGTGATGGCCAAGCATCCTTCTTAACATTCCACTAAGTCACAATGTTTCTGTAGATAAATCTTGAATTTCTTCCAATCTTCTTCGGTCCTTTCTTCTCCCAGGTCTCGGATTCTGCCAGTCATCTCCGCCAGTTGCATAAAGGCAGCCCCACATGAACTCAGTCTCACAGGAAGCAATGATGTCCAGCAACTTAGATGGCTTTAAGAGCGGATTGGGCAAGTTCCCCACAAGCATCTGCTTGACCCCTGGGAGAACAGGATCTTGACTAGATGGGCCATTGGCCTGATCCAGTAGGCTATTTCTTATTCTCTTATCTTTAGCCATGAATTCCATATGTCGCTCCCTGCAGTAGACACAAAGAAAATCTTTGCTGCTTGATAATTGCTTTTAGTCTCTACTGGAACTTGGAAAGGGGAATTGTCTCTCTCCTGGACTTTAGCCACTTTCCTGTTAATACCTCACCTAAATCATTTGCATCATGTAAATCTTCCAAGGCCCTAGGTTGATGAAAAACAGACCCGAAGCTGTCGCAGTCCATACATCTGGATTGGGGTAGATGTCCTGGGAAATATGGGTTCCTTTGAATATTTGAGCTGGAACACTCTGGAACACTCTGTGTCTCCCTTTTGGCTCTGAGCTGGGTGACCCCTGTTGTTGGTCTTTCTCTCCCTTCAGCCCCAAGAGGTGGAAGGGGGAGACCCCCCAGTGGGGCGTGGTCGCCGCAATTAATTTCAAGCCGTGTGGTAATTAATTACAAGGCTGTTTATATGTCAGGATGCCTTGTTTATATCCCTGGGTTCTTCGATGTGAGCGGCCCTGCCAAGTCGCAAAACCTCAGCCAAGACCGTTCGTCTTGTGACACTGAGCAGATGTGAGGGGACATTTTAAACAAAATTCATTACATAGTTTGTTTTGCCTATTGAATGGACTTTGGGGGCCAGTCCCCTTTTCTCCCCCCACCTTTTCCCATTTCTGAAGAGCTGCATGGTCAGCTCAGTACTCAAGATTTTGGGATTCCCCTAGATGTGGACAGAGGGGCTGTTTTGCATGGTGTGGAATGACTGGAATTCAAGGGACATGGCTGGAATTCAAAGGACCCTGTGCATATTTACTCAAAAGTAAGCCCCACCACGTGCAGTGGAGAAGAGCACTGTATTGCCAAACTCTGGAAGACCTTTAGTCTTAATTATTTGGTGGCTAATATTCAAGGGTGGCGCTGTGGTCTAAACCACTGAGCCTAGGGCTTGCCGATCAGAAGGTCGGCGGTTCGAATCCCCGTGACGGGGTGAGCTCCCGTTGCTCAGTCCCTGCTCCTGCCAACCTAGCAGTTTGAAAGTACACCAGTGCAAGTAGATAGATAGGTACCACTCCGGCGGGAAGGCAAATGGCATTTCTGTGCGCTGCTCTGGTTTCGCCAGAAGCGGCTCAGTCATGCTGGCCACATGACCCAGAAGCTGTACGCCGGCTCCCTTAGCCAATAAAGCGAGATGAGCGCCGCAACCCCAGAGTCGGCCACGACTGGACCTAATGGTCAGGGGTCCCTTTACCTTTATTCAAGGGTTTGGCAAATGGCCCATCTTGAAAAAAATATCTCATAAGCTAAAAGGATCCACAGTATCTAACTTGTGGACAGCCAATGAATAGCATCTGGTTGGCCACTGTGAGAACAGGATGGTGGAATGGATGGAGCACTGGCCTCATCCTGCAGGCTCTTGTAGGGTTCTTATGAAGCCACCAAGACTGGGATTCTCATGGATTTTGGGGGAAATCATTCCTTTTACCTTGAAAAATATACATATTTCCACATGGAATTTCTTTAAAAGCAATAAGAGTAAATCCTCACCCCACCTCTGAAAATTTCATGAATTTTTATCTCCCCATTCTGCTTTTAAAAGTACATTGACAATAACTGATTGACAATAGCAAAGATCAAACAAAATGCAGAAGCCCCCCCCCCCTCAAGTCTCTTGGCACATCAATGCTTTAAATGTCTGCAAGGAGAGTCTTTTATCAGAATGGGAGTGGCCCAAACCCTTCCAGTAATTTCAGCTGCTCAGGTTTGGAATTCCAATATTTCTGGCCTCCTGGGTCCCTGGAATGCAGATCCCTTTGGGGTCTTTAAAAGCCCTCTTGCAGAAGAGTCCCCTCTGCCTCTATAATTTTGTATGCTAACCACGCATAATCTTGGATTCTGCAACATGTTGGAATCTTCTATCCAGCTTGGCCCTCAATCCACTTCTCATTAAAGAGCTTTGCTAATGAGCCCATAATAGGTAAAGGTAAAGGGGGCCCTGACCATTAGGTCCAGTCATGGCCGACTCTGGGGTTGTGGCACTCATCTCGCTTTATTGGCCGAGGGAGCCGGCGTACAGCTTCCGGATCATGTGGCCAGCATGACTAAGCCGCTTCTGGTGAACCAGAGCAGCGCACAGAAACACCGTTTACCTTCCTGCTGGAGCAGTACCTATTTATCTACTTGCACTTTGACATGCTTTCGAACTACTGGGTGGGCAGGAGCAGGGGTCGAACAATGGGAGCTCACCCCGTCATGGGGATTTGAACCGCCGACCTTCTGATTGGCAAGTCCGAGGCCCTGTGGTTTAACCCACAGCACCACCCGCATAATAAATAAATATTAATAATTGTTCAGGGCTGACCTCGGCAGGGTGGCAAGTCTTGGACTCAGGCCATAGAGAAGGGAGGTTTTTGACCTTTGCCCAGGCTTGGACTTTGGGTGAAAGATGGACTTTTGGGCACCAATCAATCAATCCATCATTTTATTTGTGTAGGGGAGGGAGATCTTGTAGGTAAACTGGCTTGACAGTGCCTGGTTAATCCTGGCGGGAGGCATTGCCCGCAAATTATTCCAGGACATTGCCCACTCACACAATGCCTCTGTTGAGCTTGTGTCGAAAAACCGTCAGTGCAGGGCAATGAGTTGTGGAATGTGTGTCTGGGTTCCTTGGAAGTATAGCTGAGGTCAGAGTAATCTGGTTTAGATTGGGAAAAGGGCAGCTAGTCTTCTCAGGCCCCTGCTTTCTTCAAGGAGAAGAGTGATTGGAGGCCAGGCAGGGGTGGCTGACCGCGGGGGTTCGGGATCAAGAATTGTGCCTATTTTTCCAGCTGGAAAAATGCAATTAATGTTGTCTCCTCCTCTCACAGCTGCAGGGCAGCCAATTCCTGGGTCAGATTCATGGCCCTGTAGATGACGCCTCTCTTCAGCTTCTTTCTGGCAAGGAAGTGCGTACTTTCGGAGGAGGGAAAAGAATCCCCCCCATTTTTATTTTTATTGTTTTCACGTAATCATGCATGTAGAAATAGTCAACATTCAACAATGCCCCCCAACAGAAGCACAGGAAGACTTTTCAGTTTAGAGAAAAGGAGACTGAGGGGCAACATGATGGGAGTTTATAAAAATTATGCCTGGCCCAAGTGGATAGAGAGAAGGTTTTCTCCTTCTCCCCTAACGTTAGAACTTGTGGACATCCCAGGAAGCTGAAGGACAGATAGAAGAAACTGCGGAGGCAGAACTGGTAACTGTTAGCAGAAAATAGGGGCATCACTTTTGATGGCCCAATTCCCCAAGTTCGTTTCCGGTCAGAGATTAATGAGCTGAGGCAGAAATCCAGGGAAAGCAAGGCTGATTTTTATTATCTGTTGTAACACAGTCCCGCCCCTTTGTCAGGAGGTGAAGGACCCAAAACAAAGGAACACAACTTCTCTTAAAAGGTTGCATTTTGGCATGGGCGAGGGCATTCCTTTCTGCCAGGTCACCTGGGATAAGTGTCAGGGTTACATCAAATACTAGGTGGGGTCAGGCAGACTGAGGTGTCCCATTCCTGAATATGAGCATGTTTTCACACAGTTCCAGACAGAGTTTACACGAAGCATGGACACTGGAAATAGGGTTTTGTGGGGTAGTCAGCAGGTTCACAGAGATGCTCAGCAGGATCCGGAGATTTCTTTTATGTACCCAAGCAAACAGGGCAAACTTCTAGGGTGATTAAGACAATAGTGTTAATAGTGCAGATTCTGGGAGAGGAACTTCTTCAGGCGCTTCCCTGATGGGCACCCTGCCCACGTGACCCTGGGCTTCAGGGATTATGGAAGACCCCAAGCTTCCCAAGTTATGGAAAAATCTAGGTGCAAGGCTGCTCAGTCACCCAGATCGTCAGGCAGAGCCCGCGGGTCCCTGCAGAATAAAGGAAGGAGTCAATCCACCAACCGGAGCAAATAGCTGAAGATCAAAGTTTATTGCACAACAGGTTCAAAGAGGAATTTTGAACCCCAAGGATGGGGTGACAAGGACTTTTAAAAGTTTCTATCTTATCCCAGCATACAGTTCGTGGAGCAACATCACTACATCATTGCTACATCAGAAAAGGGGAAGGTTATACATGATTAACATAGGAGGAATGTTTTGGGGAAACAGGTGGATACAGGATATGGATTGGAAAGTACATTCTAAGCACCTACTTTGTTGTTGTTTAGTCGTTTAGTCGTGTCCGCCTCTTCGTGACCCCCTGGACCAGACCACTCCAGGCACTCCTGTCTTCCACAGTTGGGTCAAACTCATGTTCATAGCTTCGAGAACACTGTCCCACCATCTCGTCCTCCGTCATCCCCTTCTCCTTGTGCCCTCCATCTTTCCCAACATCAGGGTCTTTTCCAGGGAGTCTTCTCTTCTCAGGAGGTGGCCAAAGTCTTGGAGCCTCAGCTTCAGGATCTGTCCTTCCAGTGAGCACTCAGGGCTGATTTCCTTCAGAATGGAGAGGTTAGATCTTCTTGCAGTCCATGGGACTCTCAAGAGTCTCCTCCAGCACCAGAATTCAAAAGCATCAATTCTTTGGCAATCAGCCTTCTTTATGGTCCAGCTCTCACTTCCATACATCACTACTGGGAAAACCAGAGCTTTTACTATACGGACCTTTGTTGGCAAGGTGATGTTTCTGCACCTACTACAAAGGGACAATAGAACTTTGGTTTGCATAGTCTGACACCTGGGCAAGTCTGGAGGAGTGCCTTTGCCTTTGTCACCTATGAGTACTGTTATGTACTGAGTTAAATAGGATCCAAACTGCAGCAGTCTGATTGGTCCTAGAACAATAGGATTCAGAATGCAGCAGTCTGATTGGTCCTAGAACAATGCAGCAGTGTGATTGGTTGGCAGGAACTACCCAATCAAGCTCCTGATAGAAGTGAATCCACAACCTGATTGGCTTACAGTAGAATTCCGAAATTATCCAATCATGTGCAGCCCATTGTGTAAATAATGTATATAAAGCAGATACTTTGAGGGGACTTTCATTCATTCCTCCTCACCACTATGAGCTGAATAAAGAGCATGACTTCACTTTGCGACTCTGAGTATATTTCAAGTACCTTCCTGTGAGCATGTGACCTCCCGCTTGAGGGATTATGGCGGGGACCGAGTGGTTTCCAAGTCCTTGGCCAATGAAGCAAATTGGCGTTGGAATGAAGGAAACTGGCAAAGGAGTTGATTTTATATGATTTTTAAAGCTAGGTAACTTCCCTGAGCTGTCAAGTCAAAAGGAGACATTTATGCATAACATGTGTAACATTTAACAACTTTAAAGATGTAGCCCCCCCCCCCGTAATTTCCATAACACCCACAATGCAAGATAGCATGACACACACTACAGGCTCAAGAATCATACTTTTACAAGCAACCTTATACATAGTTCCACAGAGAAAGCCAGGTTTTCCTTGTTTTAACAGAGTGAAAGTAGCTGTCTTAAATGTTGAAGAAAGGTCACAGCATGGGGGTGCTTTGAGATGACATAAGGAGACACTTGTTTCATGTGCATCCTGGAGACATGTGGCAGAGCACACAGCAAATATACAATGGTACCTCAGGTTAAGTACTTAATTCGTTCCAGAGGTCTGTTCTTAACCTGAAACTGTTCTTAACCTGAAGCACCACTTTAGCTAATGGGGCCTCCCGCAGCCGCCGCGCCGTCGGAGCATGATTTCTGTTCTCAACCTGAAGCAAAGTTCTTAACCTGAAGCACTATTTCTGGGTTAGTGGAGTCTTTAACCTGAAGCGTGTGTAACCTGAAGCGTATGTAACCCGAGGTACCACTGTATAGAGAAGGGGGAAGGAGGGTACGCAATGGGCATTTTCTTTGGCAATACTAGTAGACATCGATAGACCTCTCCTCTGATTGGAGACAGCTTATTCTGAGTCAGGCCATGGGCCCTATCCAGCACAGTCCCCCTTACTCTGATGGGTAGCAAGTCAGGAGACCGAATCTTTTTCCAAACCCTGCCCTGCTTCCTACAAAATAACCCCCCTCTCTCTCCCACACCTCCCACGGTGCAGAAACGGACGTGCAAAACTGCCTCTCTGGGGCGCAGAAAGGGAAAGGTCCAGGGATCTCTGGATCCTGCTCAAAGCCAGTCAGCTCCTGTGCCCCTGTGCAGTTTGCATCTAATTAGTCTGCAAATTATCTGTGTCCATCAGGCTGACTCCTTTTAATTGGCCCTGGCAAACAGCTGATAGAGCCAGGCCTGGCGGACAAAGGGACTGCCTTGTTAAGAGCTCTTTGTGCCTCTGAAAAAGGACTCTGGTTCGCCCAGGCTCCTGGGAACAGGGAGTGCAGAGCGGGGGCGGCGAGGGGGGGGGGAGGTTGAGTTCACAAGCCTGAGCCGCATGACTCATTCCCAGTCTCTGCCAAAGTAGTAGTGCTGGATCAAGGAAGGGAAAGGAAGGCTTAAATTAGAAATGGGGGGAGCGTGGTGGAGGGTGGAGAAACTGGGCCTCCTCCTCTCACTTGAGCTGTTGGGAACTTCTGCTCTCAAGCAAGGAGAAGCCCAACATCTGCGAGGGTGCAGGACGTGGTATCGCTGCCCTTTGTGGATGCAGCTGGGGGGAAGGTTCATAAGCATATAGTGTGGTAGAGGTGGAAAGTGTGCTGGGCCCAGGGGTAACCTGTGAAACATGGTCCAGGATCAGTCCAGAATCCAAAGGTTCCACTGGAGTCAGTCTGACAGGGCCAAGGCAGGACACGAGGCAGGAAACCAGGCAAGAACAGGCGCAGGATCTCAGGCAGGATCGGGCATACAGCAATGTTGCTCCCGCAACCTGGGGCAGGGTCCGACAGCCTTTTATCTTTGTCAGGGTAGCGTCCGGTCCTGATCCCCCAGCGACTAGCCTCCCTGTTTCGCCCGAAGGTGAGCACTCTTCCTGCGAGTTCTCAGGTCTCTCCTTCTCTCAGACCTGAATCTCTGCAGCTCAGGAGACGTTGGTGGGTGACTAGACCCAGAGGCCGCCTCAGCCTCCCCTGACCCAACCGGTAGTGGAGC
This sequence comes from Podarcis melisellensis, assembly GCF_964234715.1. Taxonomy (NCBI): domain Eukaryota; kingdom Metazoa; phylum Chordata; class Lepidosauria; order Squamata; family Lacertidae; genus Podarcis; species Podarcis melisellensis. The sequence goes on from NC_138537.1 coordinate 1,950,579, forward strand.
AGCTGTGAGTGATGGCCCAGCTGGAGGCAACGAGGTCATCCCCGCATCTGGAGCCAGGGCAGGCTCAGGCCCCTGACTCGGCTCAGCTGGTGCTTGTTGCAGGGGAACCTGTGCAGACTGGGACTCTTCTGGATCAGGCCCCAGACTTGGTTCAGATGGTGCCTGAGGCAAAGGATCCGGTGTAGACCGAGTCTCCTCTAGTTCCGAATCTGAGCCTGAGTCGTAGGCCATCACAGAAAGGACCTCCAAGGGTAATCTATTCCAACCCCCTGCAATGCAGGAATCTCAACTAAAGCATCCCCAACAGGTGGCCACCCAAACTCTGTTTAAGAACCTCCAGTGAAGACAGTCCACCACCTTCCGAGGTCATAGAACTGTAGAGTTGGAAGGGACCCCAAGGATCATCTAGTCTAACCCCCTGCAAAGCAGCAATCTCAGCTGAAGAATCTCTGACAGATGGCCGTCCAAGCTCTCCTTTAAAATCTCCAATGGAGGAGAGTCCCAGAGAGTCTTTTGCACTGTTGAATGGCTCTATATTGAGTTGGAGTTGACGTACTTGTCGTTTGAATCCTTTGATTTGGATCCTTCCCTCCAGGGTAGCAGAAAGCAAGATTCCTCCATCTTCAGATATTTATTTGAAGAGTATGTTGAGGACTCTGGTGCATCAAAGGGAATGCATGGGTGGTAGCAGCACAGGCAAGTGATTACCGTAATTCACTCAAAAGTTTTTGCCAGGCCTTCTCAGCTCTTGCCAAGCTCACCATCAACACGAGGAAGAGTCAAACTTTCATACAAGAACTCCAGGGTTTGTTGGTCTTTAATATAGGATTTCAACTCTTACAAAGTTTATCTTGTTGTTATTGTTGTTTAGTTGTTTAGTCGTGTCTGCCTCTTCGTGACCCCCTGGACCAGAGCACGCCAGGCACTCCTGTCTTCCACTGCCTCCCGCAGTTTGGTCAAACTCATGCTGGTAGCTTCCAGAACACTGTCCAACCATCTCGTCCTCTGTCGTCCCCTTCTCCTTGTGCCCTCCATCTTTCCCAACATCAGGGTCTTTTCCAGGGAGTCTTCTCTTCTCATGAGGTGGCCAAAGTCTTGGAGCCTCAGCTTCAGGATCTGTCCTTCCAGTGAGCACTCAGGGCTGATTTCCTTCAGAATGGAGAGGTTTGATCTTTTGCAGTCCATGGGACTCTCAAGAGTCTCCTCCAGCACCAGAATTCAAAAGAATCAATTATTTGGCTATCAGCCAAATAATTATGGTCCAGCTCTCACTTTCATACATCACTACTGGGAAAACCAGTATACAGACTTTAACTATATGGACCTTTGTCAGCAAGGTGATGTCTCTGCTTTTTAAGATGCTGTCTAGGTTTGTTGTCGCTTTTCTCCCAAGAAACAGGCGTCTTTTAATTTTGTGGCTGCTGTCACCATCTGCAGTGATGATGGAGCCCAAAAAAGTAAAATATTGCCTCCATTTCCCCCCCTTCCATTTGCCAGGAGGTGATGGGACCAGTGGCCGTGATCTTTGTTTTTTTTGATGCTGAGCTTCAGGCCATTTTTTTTGCACTCTCCTCTTTCACTATGCCTGAAGATTGAGGCATTTTGTGTGTGTGTGTTTTGCAGAATCCCCAGAGAGTCTTTGTAGGCTCACTGCTCCAATGCAATTGCAAAGTGGAAGGAGACAGGGCAGGAAATGGAAGACAACTGAGGTCAGGAGCCCTGAATACAGTCCAATATCACGTAATGTGTACAAGGGGGAACCAGCTGAGTGGAGCCAAGGTCATTATTAGGGAGTGGGTGAAATGCAAACCGGTAGAGAAGATAGTCTGGGGATCACATGGCCACAAAAGATATAGGCTTCCTCTGGAAAACAGCGATTGCTATGGCAAAGTTCTTGCTAACTACAGGCAGGCCTAGAGGACCAAACCTGCTGGCTCCTTCGACAGGCTGTTGTTCTCCAGGTGCAGCAGAAAAGGATCATGGAAAGTGGTCTAGTGTCCACCTCCCAGCCAGCAGGAATCCTGCTACTGCCCCCTGCCGCCTCTGGAGATGAAGACAGAGACCATCCCAGCCTCTTACTGGAGCCCTATGAGAATTACGAGGAAGGGGCACAGTTGACTATAGAGTATTCAAACTACTGTCTAAAAAAGGGCAGTTCCTGCCCCCCCATCCAATTCAGGGCCTGATACGGCACTTTGGAGTGGCCCCACTCTGACCTGGGTTGACTCAAGGCAGACTCAACCAGGACCTCAGTCCTTGACCAATTTGAGGTCAGAAGGGTAGGGAATAAATAAACCCATACAGGATAATGGGCTGAATCTCTTCCTCCGCTTCTCCTGACCACCAGACTGCTCCCCTCTTTCAAAAGTCCTGGATTGTTCCGGTGGATCTGATCTGACTTGGGGCAATCCAGGACTGCCCCCACCTGCTCTAGCCAAATCCCCAACCAACCCAAATTGTCCCAGTTTGGTTTAGAATCCAGGATTCAGTCGGAGCCGAGGCAAAGCCCTGCTATAAATGCTGAGCGTCGCTGGGAGCTGTGTTTTGAAAAATTCTACAGACACGGAGCAACAGGGGCTCTGAAAAGGAGACATGATAGCACTTCCTTCTGGCTGCAGGGATCGGCTGTCATGACAGGTGCCAATGAGTTGGCTGAGTGTGGGGGGGACTCCCTGGGGGGGGCAGCATAAAGCATGCCTGCCTTTTGCCTTACAGGCATCCCATTGTCCCAGGGATGGGCTCAAATTTCAAAGTCTTGGAAAAGGTCAGCGTTGCTCAAGGCACAGCAGCCTCGTTGCAATATTCTCTTCTTCTCTTCATCCTCCCACAGCGTTTCGCTAGGATTTGTGGATTTCCCCTTTTGCCAAGACCCTGTGGATGTCATGTATGGCCTTGGCCCTCTGCCGTGGAAACTGCTCTCCCTGGAGAGCCATAAAGATGTCTGTAAGGCATCACCAAAACAGCAGGTGAAGCACCACAGTTGCCAAGCAGGGACCAGAGACCACCGGAGGCGCTTTCAGTTTGCTTTTGAGCAGCTGGTTCCTTGTCTGTTTCACAGAACAATCCTGGAAATGTAATGCCGGGCGTCTAGGAGGAATCGACTCTTGACCCCAATGGTGTCAATATTTGGACCGTAATAAACTGATAGGGAAGCCAGGATGCTCTCCAAGTCAGATAATTGATAGCAGGTTAGAGAGATGATCTCACAGTTGCCTCTTCTGCAATTCATCAAGGCGTTGCGTCAGGTTTGATTGAGCGTGTTTTGGTTGAAGATTCCAACTTTGGTCTTCAAAAACTTGGGGCCAGTCGTGTGCAAATGGTACCTGGGCCCAATCCAGTGTGGAAATTGATAGGTCTTTGTGGAGCAAACTGCCACACTGATGAAGACACTAGCCAGTAGCATTCAGGCTATTGGTCTGCGCATGTATTGGAACAATTGTGCTCCACCTTTTGTAGTGCATCTCAGGGTGACCCTAAGGCATCTCCTTGAAACAGGAGATGCAACAGCCAAAATGAGGACAGACATTTGCATGGAAACGGCATGTGCTCATACCGTCATATTGCAAATTTAGAAATTGCCTGGATTTCAGTTTCTCAGGCAAGGCAATTTGTTCCACGTCCAAAATGCTCCAAATACATTCTTCAGTCCGTCTCTTTCAGACGCAGGTCATCCCAAAGGAATCTGGAGTTAATTTGCCCCCAAATTAATTTCCTCACACAGATGCATCCCGTTCAAAACCCAGAGTCCTCGTCCTGTTGCTAATGAATGTTATGAAACATTTCATTTTTTTTTATTTTTTTAGAAATGGAAAGAAAAAATTGTGGGAAAACTTAATATTTGGAAATTTCCACCCCACATGTTGCAGAAAAAGGGGAGGATGACAGACGTCAGTCTGCCTCAGACTACCCAGGGTGGCCCTCGCCAAAGTGGAATGAGAACTCCTGGGACCTTCTAGGCTCAAGTGCACCAAGGGAGATAAGGGAGATGTCTGCCTGGGAGAGCAGGGCTGCTTGCCTTCCCCACAAGGCCCCCAACTTGTATGGTTTTAAGAGAGGATTGGGCAAATTCCTGGGGGATATGACTGGCAAGAGCTAATAGCCATGATGGCTATGTTAAGAACATCAGGAGAGCCTACTGGATCTGACCAATGTTCTCTCTAGCCCAGCATCCTGTTCTCTCAGTGGACACCCAGATACCCAAAGGGAAACCCACAAGCAAGACCTGAGCGCAAGAGTAACTCTCCCCTCCAGTGGTTTCCAGCAATTGGGATTCAAAGGCACTGCTGCTTCCATGAACACAATCTGAACAGTGAGTCCATAAGTGACTGTGAAGGCCAATTCTCCACACGTCCTTCCACAGTGGAGACATAGGTTTCCAGGCGGGAGTTGATCATGGTTAGGGTTTGCCAAGTGTGCCTTCCTCTTAGCACGTTTCTCCCTTTCATCCTGAGTTTGAGCGTCTTCAGAATCCATGACCAGGGCCGGATTTAGGTTTGATGAGGCCTTAAGCTACTGAAGGTAATGGTGCCCATTAGGTCCAGCTGCCCTTTGTCAACAACAAATTGTCACTGTTTTTTTGTGTTGAATATATGCTCTATGGTCATTTATGGACCTCATAGGTATCTAAAGCCATTTGCACATAACAAAAGATGTATTTTATCAAAGTAATTGTTGAACTGAAATACAATCAAGAAGTATATGAATAGTGATTTTTTTGGGGGGGGCAGAGAGTGGGACCCTAAACTGTAGCTCATTTAGCTTATACGTAAATCCAGCACTGTCTATGACTATTCTCGCAGGCCAGTGTTTCCCAGTTGTCGGTGTTTATACTACATTTCTTTTAGATTTGCCTTGGGCCAACGTTGCTGTGACAGTATTTGTTTTCCCCTCTGCTCAGAATTACTAGCTCTGCGTTCCCTCCTGCTTTTTCTTCTGGTGGGATGAGGTCATGGACATTTATAGGAGCAGCTTTCTCTCATTAGCCCCTCTCGAGCCAAGCTGGCTAGCCCCTTCTTTGTCCTGAGCCACCAGAACAGCTGGGACAAGCCAAGGAAGGTTTCCTGGTGTCGTCATTCCTGGCTTCGGGACATGAGACACACATTTGAGGGCCTGGGCATCAGGCGCAGTCAAGACTAGTTGGCGAAAGAGCTAAATCTTGGATGCAAACCAAAGCAATTCAGTTGGGCAATGGATCCACATCCACTGAGAGGCTGGGATCATGTTCTTTGGTCCTAAATCTTCCAGTATTCAGCTTCATTAGATGTTCCCCAGTTCTAGTGATAAGAAGAAAAACTTTCCTCTGTCCACTTTCTCAACGCCAAGCATAATTTTATAAATGTCTATCTTGTCACCGCTTCCCCTTCTTTTCTCTCAACTGAAAAGACTCAAATGTTGCCGCCTTTCTTTCCAAGGAAGTCGCTCTACGCCCTCCATCACTTTTTTGCCTTTTTCTGAACCTTTCCAACCCAACAATGTCCTTTTTGTGGGAATGTTCCGGGAGGCAGGAGAGGATATATTATTTAATAATATCCTTCCTAACTTGCGCTAGCAAGTTCTATAACTTAGCAGAGTTTTACATTCCCCTTTTAATCGCACACTGGGTAGCTGGTTGCAGGCTTGTGTAAGTCTCTCACTATTAGGTTCCTGGTAAGTTCCCTTAGATCCCTCTTAAAAGAACAAACATGCCACAATCTTGTGTAAAGTGTATAAAAAAGTTTACTCACTTCATCAGTTCACAGTTGGATCCCTGAAGGCAGACTTAGTTACAAAGTATATACATGCGGATCTATCCTATGGGTAGGCAAACTAAGGCCCAGGGGCCGGATCCAGCCCAATCACCTTCTAAATCTGGCCTGCAGACGGTCCAGGAATCAGCGTGTTTTTACATGTGTAGAATGTGTCCTTTTATTTAAAATGCATTTCTGGGGTTTTTTTGGGGGGGCTGCCTGGTCTTTTTGCATGAGCAGAATGTGTGCTTTTATTTAAAATGCATCTCTGGGTTATTTATGGAGCATAGGAATTTGTTCATTTTCTTTTTTCAAAATATAGTCCAGCCCCCCACAAGGTCTGAGGGACAGTGGACCGGCCCCCTGCTGAGAAAGTTTTCTGACCCCTGATCAATCCCATATGGGGGAATAATCCCAGTGTCCTCTGTTGGCTGAAAGCTAACAGCATTTCTAGCTAAAAAAGCTGTTCCAATGACAGAGGAAACCAAAGAGAGAGAGAGTGTGGCAGCCTGTTTTGTCCTTTTGTTACCTGGACAGGTAAGGTCACGCCCACCTCTAGTCACATGCAAAGGAAGTATGTCCCAGCCAGGAGGAAACAGGAAGTTGTCGACTGGCTGGACCAAACATCCACCTGCATGTCCACTCTAGGAAAACAAGGAATGTTGTACTTGACTGCTACTTATGTATCACATCCCACACTGTTTGAGGCAAGGCGACCAGAACTGTACACAGGATTCCAAATGCACTCACACAATAGGTCTGTGTAAAGGCATTATGATACCAGCAGGGTTACTTTCAATTCCTTTCCTAATAATCCTTACCATGGAGTTTGCCTTTCCTCCCCACTGCTGCAGACTGGATCAAAGTCTTCATTGAGCTAGCCTTTTATGACCCCCCAGGTCTCATTTCTGGGCAGTCGCTGCCATTTCAGACCGCGTGAGTGTACATGTGAAATTTAGATTTCTTTAATTTCTGCATCACTTTGCACTTGTTTACAGCGAACTGTTGGGCATAGGCATCCTGAGAAAGATAAATGACTTTTCTTCCTGGAAGGCGCTCTGAATATGTGTTTTGCATTACGCCCAAGAATGAGCATAACATGTTTTTTGACTGTGTATCTGGATTTAAGGGGCTCTTTAACAGACTGCAAAGGAGTCGACTCTGGGCATTTGGTGCTCTTTTTGGAAAGTTCAGCAGGGGACGTCATCGTTTTTAGCGGGGAAAAGAAATAATCTTGAGCAATGGCCACTTTGTTGCTGGTGAGGAGAGGAGAAATCTGGTTCAGTTTACATTATGCACCTTTAGATGCCAGAAAAAAACATTCCTATTCAGCCAGGTCTTGAGACGATTAACATCCTATACCCTTTAAAATGTGTATGTGGTAAGGGGTTGGGGAGGGGGTTATTCTTTTTGTTTGTTCTTGTTTTTGTTTTTATTATGTATTTTGTGTCTTTTATCTTGTACTTTTATGTTGTGAACCGCCTGAGATCTATGGATGAAGAGCAGTGGTTAATAATAATAATAATAATAATAATAATAATATCTTCATGGGAATGTACCCCTGATCTCATTTCCTAAAACAATGCACAAACCGAAATGTATCTGTATTTCAAAATCTGCACTTCTGCAGGTGCCATTCTCCAGCCAAAATGTGTATGCAGAAATGCATATATTAGGGGAAAGTTTACCAACCCAGAAGTGACTTTAAAAATGGCAAAAACAGCCCTGAATGAGCCCAGAAAGGGCCAAAGGCATGAAAACGGTACCTTGCTGAGAGAAGCAACTCTTGCCCATCAGAGCAAGAAGGCCGTTCACTCATGGAGGAATCTAGTGGCTCTCATGGAATCATAGTTGGAAGGGATCCCAAAGGTCTTCTAGTCCAGCACCCAGCCTTGCAGGAATCCCTGAAAAATCCTTGACAGAGACAACCTCTGCTTTGAAGCCTCCAACGAAGGAGAATCCGCCACCTTCTGAACAGTTCTCACTGTCGGAAAGTTCTTCCATCCCAATCTTCGTCGTTTCTGTTATGTACTGAGTTGAATAGGATCCAAAATGCAGCCGTCTGATTGGTCCTAGAACAATAGGATCCAGAATGCAGCCATCTGATTGGTCCTAGAACAATAGGATCCAGTATGCAGCCATCTGATTGGTCCTAGAACAATAGGATCCAGAATGCAGCCATCTGATTGGTCCTAGAACAATAGGATCCAGAATGCAGCAGTCTGATTGGTCCTAGAACAATAGGATCCAGAATGCAGCCATCTGATTGGTCCCAGAACAATAGGATTCAGAATGCAGCAGTTTGATTGGTCCTAGAACAATAGGATCCAGAATGCAGCCATCTGATTGGTCCCAGAACAATAGGATTCAGAATGCAGCAGTCTGATTGGTCTGCAAGAGCCACCCAATTCAACTCCAGGTGGAGGTGAATCAGCAACCTGATTGGTCTACAGGAGAATCCTGAAATTAGCCAATCATGTGGGGCCCATTGTGTAAATAATGTATATAAAGCAGACATTTCGGGGGAACTTCCATTCCTCCTCACCACTATGAGCTGAATAAAGAGCATGAAATTCACACTCCGAGTACCATATTTTTTGGTCTATAAGACTCACTTTTTCCCTCCTAAAAAGTAAGCGGAAATGTGTGTGTGACTTATGGGGCAAATGCAGGCTGCGCAGCTATCCCAGAAGCCAGAACAGCAAGAGGGATTGCTGCTTTCACTGCGCAGCGTTCCTTCTTGCTCTTCTGGCTTCTGAGATTCAGAATATTTTTTTTTTCTTGTTTTCCTCCTCCAAAAACTAGGTGCGTCTTGTGGTCTGGTGCATCTTATAGAGTGAAAAATACAGTATATTTCAGTTTCCATGACAGCTTTTTCTCTCTATAGGAAGCTCTGTTTAGGGCCAGGGAAAAAGCCAGCCCTCCTGGCCCCCTTGGGGCCCCGAACAAAGTCAGGCCCTTGTCAGGCAGGAAGTGCAGATGTCGGAAACCAGGGCTGCTGGCCGGCATTCAAAGGGAGGCAACGACATCACCAGACATGACCCGACACGACTTCTCCCTTTATGGAGCATTTCCGCATCTCCACAAACAGCTCTTTGCCGGAGGAGGAAGGCTTGCCTGTCAAAGGAGCCCTCGGGCGTGGACAGGCAAGGCAACAAAGGACCATTTATTTGAGCCATGCTGGAGCCCTTGGAAAGGAGATGGATGGAGGAGGAATTCTGGCGAGGTCAGCAGAGAGGGGGGAGGCCCTGGAAACTGCAATGCCAAAGCCACCATGAATTAGCCTTAATCCTGGGCGGGCACCACTGCTTCCATCGTTCATCGATGGAGAGAGTTCCATCGTTCAACTCTGTGCTGCGTGAAGAAATGTTTTCTGTCCTGAATCTTCGGCTTCATTGGGCGTCCACAAGTTCTCAGGTTGTGAGAGAGGGAGGAAAACTTCACTATCCACTTTTCCCAATGCCATGTTTAATTTTATAAACTCCTATGATCATAAGAAGGGACTCGGGTGGTGCTGTCGGTTAAACCACAGAGCCTAGGGCTTGCCGATCAGAAGGTCGGCGGTTCGAATCCCCGCGACGGGGTGAGCTCCCGTTGCTCGGTCCCTGCCCCTGCCAACCTAGCAGTTTGAAAGCCCGTCAAAGTGCAAGTAGATAAATAGGTACCACTCCGGCGGGAAGGTAAACGGCGTTTCCATGCGCTGCTCTGGTTCACCAGAAGCAGCGTAGTCATGCTGGCCACATGACCCGGAAGCTGTCTGCGGACAAACGCCCGCTCCCTCGGCCTATAGGGCGAGATGAACGCGCAACCCCAGAGTCGGTCACGACTGGACCTAATGGTCAGGGGTCTGTTTACCTTTACCTTTATGATCATAAGAACATAAGAACACCCTTCCATCAGATGTCAATGAGATGAGTTACAATCTTTAGGAGGCAGTCCTGGATAGGGAAGTTGTTAATGTTCAATATTGTATTATGTTTCCATATATGCTGGAAGCCACCCAGAGTTTCTGGACAACACAGTCCAGATGGGCTGGGTACAAATAATAAAAATATTATTATTATTATTATTATTATTATTATTATTATTATTATTAATCAGACCAATGTCCAATCTAGTCCAGCATCCCATTCTTTCAGTGGCCACCCAGATGCTCTGGTTGGAAACCCGTACACAGCATCCAAACACAAGAACACTAGGACCCACATACCTACAGGACCACCTCTCCTGGTATGCCCCACGGAGGACCTTAAGGTCCACAAATGACAACACTTTTGAGGTTCCAAGTTGCAAGGTGGTTAGATCGGTCTCAACCAATCTCAACCTTTTCAGTACTGGCCCCGACTTGGTGGAACGCTCTGTCACAAGAGACTAAGGCCCTGCGGGACTTGACATCTTTCTGCAGGGCCTGCAAGACAGAGCTGTTCCACCTGGCCTTTGGTTTGGACTCAGTCTGACCCTTATGCTGCCCTCCCCTTATGGTCTTGATTTATAGGTTACTTTTAAAATGAGGCTGCAATTTAAATTGCATTTTAACCTGTATTTTAAATTGGTCCCCCCATTATGTTTTTATTGTAATTTTACTGGTGTTAGCCACCCTGAGCCCCACTCTGGTTGGGGAGGACAGGGTATAAATTAAATTTATTATTATTATTATTATTATTTTCTGGGAGCAAGTTTCATCATTTGCCTATGATCCACAATAAGAATTCCTTTTTAAAATATGCTCAGAATCTTCTAGCATTCAGCTTTATTGGCTGCCAATGGGTTCTAGTGTTGTGAAAGAGGGAGAATAAAATATTCTCTGTCTGCTTTCTCCAGGCCGTACATAGTTTGTAATCTTCTGTGAGCTTTCAGCATCCGCTCGGAGAGCCAGGAACAAGAAACCGAAATCCTAATTCAGAACCTGCTGAGCCCCCCAGGGCTAGAACTCCTATTGAGCATCCTTCGGGCTGTAGGAGACATGGGGCTGGTGGAGGGGGAAGGAGAATGAAATATACTCGGAGTCAAGTGTAGATTTCATGCTCTTTATTCAGCTCATAGTAGCGAGGAATGAATGTTCCCCCACAATATCTGCTTTATATACACCTCTTGGCAGCTTCCGTTGCCAGGGACTCCTCCAGAGCGACCTGGAACGTTAGGTCCTTCTTAGCGTAGAGGCGTCGTTTCAGCTTCTCATCCTTCAGGCCACCGACGAGGCGGTCACGAAGCATGTTCTCCAGCTCTGAGAAGTTGCAGAACCGGGCGGCTTGGCGGAGAGAGGTCACAAACCCAGTTATGGTTTCCCCAGGGGCTTGCCGCTTTGCGTAGAAGGCATTCCGACGAGCCACCACTGAGGGCTGTGGCGAAAAGTGCCCCTTCAGCTGTTCCATTATTGTTTTGTATGGAACAGTAGCGATGTATTCAGGCGCAAGGAGAGCCTGGGTGATTTCAAACATCTCCTCTCTGCAGACACTGAAGAATATCGCCCTCTTTGTGGCATTTTCTTCGTTGGTGACCCCTTTGGCTTCTAGGAGGAAGGTGAAATGGGAGGCGTATGCTTCCTGGTCTCCGGATGCTGGGTTGAATGACAAGAAGCTGCTGTCGGTTGCCATTCTGAGTTCCTTGGGTCCCGGAGCTGAAGCCTGGATACACGGTGCGAGGCAGCGGTGCGGCAGGTGTCAGTGCTGTGTGTGGCGGTCAGCTCAGCGGGATCCCACCTTCGTCGCCAGTAAAACATACTCAGAGTTGAGAGTGGATTTCATGCTCTTTATTCAGCTCATAGTAGCGAGGAATGAATGTTCCTCCACAATATCCCCCAGAATGTCTGCTTTATATACATTGTTTACACAATGGGCTGCACGTGATTGGTTAATTCTGAGATTCTCCTGTAGGCCAATCAGGTTGCGGATTCACTGGAGCTGGATTGGTTGGCTCCTGCGGACCAATCATACTGCCGCATCATTCTAGGACCAATCAGACTGCTGCATTTTGGATCCTATTCAACTCAGTACATAATAGAGAATCTATGAGATGGCATTGCAGGCAAAGGCTGGTTCTGCTGGAGAGAAGGAATAAATGCATTCGTAGGATACTGGGCACCCTTCCAGTTCTGGGCACAAGAAGATTCCACCTGGTGGTGGTGCTGGCATTTCGAGGCACCTTAAGCAAGCTCCATCTTCTCCGACTGGCTCCAGCCAGCTGTTTGCAGAGCTAATTTTGGGCCCCTTTCTGGGCTGCTTTGTGGGAAGTGGGAGGGAGGACAGCTGCCCCTTGGAGGAACATCAAGCAGATGGTTTAGAAGGCCATGCCAAAAAAATAATTTGCTTTCCAGGATCAGACCAAGATGCATTTACAACTCTCCCCTGGTTACAATCCATTGAATTGGGGACTGAACAAATTTGTGGAAGAAAATGCTGTCCGTGGCTGCAGACCCCGATGTTTTTACGTTCTGCCTCCCATGTCAGAGGCAATAAATGCCTCTGAATGGCGGCTGCTGAGAATCCCAGGTGGGGCGAGTGCAGATTCTGGCTGCTTTGCTTTCCACGCAGGAAGGAGGATTAATCATTTATTTCTGTATGAGATTGCTCGGCCACTAGAAGGGTGGGTTGCAACAATGGGATATAGAAAGGATAATAACAGAGTAGTAAAGGTAAAGGGACCTTTGGCCAATAGGTCCAGTTGCGGAAAATGCTATTCATTGGCTGTCCACAGGTTAGATACTGCGGATCCTTTTAGCTTATGAGATGTTTTTTTGACAAGATGGGCCATTCGCCAAACCCTTGAATAAAGGTAAAGGTAAAGACCCCTGACCTTTAGGTCCAGTTGTGGCTGACTCTGGGGTTGCGGCGCTCATCTTGCTTTACTGGCCGAGGGAGCCGGTGTACAGCTTCCGGGTCATGTGGCCAGCATGACTAAGCCGCTTCTGGCGAACCAGAGCAGCGCACGGAAACGGCGTTTACCTTCCCGCAAGAGCGGTACCTATTTATCTACTTGCACTTTGACGTGCTTTCAAACTGCTAGGTTGGCAGGGACTGAGCAACGGGAGCTCACCCCATCGTGGGGATTCGAACCGCTGACCTTCTGATCGGCAAGTCTGAGGAGGGATATAGATTGCTACAAACCAGGATGGCTCTGCTCTGCCTTCAGAGTCAGAGGCAGCAATGCTTCTGAATCCCAGTTGCTGGAAACCAGAGGAGGAGAGTTGATCGGCAAGCCCTAGGCTCTGTGGTTTAACCCATTTCCAGTGAAACAAAAACCTTGCCTTAATTCCCCAGGCAGGGCTCTTCCTATCCCATCATCTTCAGAGACAGTGTCCTTCAGAGCATCAGGTGCTGGGAACAAAGAACAGGTGGAGTGGGTTGATCTGCTTTTGGGGTCTGGATTGTAGAATCATAGAAATGTAGAATCAATTAATTGTAGAGTGGGAAGGGACCCTTAAGGCCATTTAGTCCAGCCCCCCCTGCAATGCAAGAAGCATAGCTAATAGCTGCTCTTGGAAACAGGACAGGGTGGGCCTTTTGGACGGTCCCACAAAACTTTCATTCTTTTCAACCAAACCAAAGGGGTCAGCTACTCACCACCTTTGCTTTCTTTGGCAAAGTTTCCCTCTCCAGGGCAAGAATTCGCCTGCTCTGAATTTTGCAGCCGGGATTCGGCCATATTCCCCGGTCGAGTTGCCCACCTGAATGCACCTCGGCATTCTGAGTTTATAGCAGCGTGGGCACCCGGCAACATCCCATGCCCACACTTGCCTTCCGCACTGTGGCTTTGCAGTGTGGGCTAGCAGAAAACGCATGATTGCACATGGCCGGATGTGAGCCTTCTGAGAAGAGACCACACTACTTGGTAGAATAATTCACTAAATGGGGAGAGATGTTTCCATTGCACCATGTCATCTACAGACTTCTGGATTCTGACAGATCCCTGATTTCCAAAATAACATCTTTTTCCTAGGCTGTTCCTATTTTTTTTCAGATTTGTAGCATGGGGGTAATTGGAGACACATTTTCCCCTAGAGGTTTGTTGCAGGCCATTTCTCAAAATGTCATGGCACAATTTTGGCAGGGGTAGGGTGAGGGCTGTCGTAGTTTGGTGCCTTTCAGAAGAATATTGAAAACCTCAAAAACCATCGCCCCTGCCTCACAAAGAATGCCCATGAAACTGGAAGGGCAGAAGAAAGCACAGCCAGATTAGCTGGAGAATTTTCTCTGCAAGGAAAACAACGAAGAATGAGAACTTTTTCATTTGGGAAAAAAATATTTAAAGGGAGAAGCATGAGAGAGGTTTATAAAACTCCCCAAGGTGTGGAGAAAATGGGCAGAGATAATTTCTTCTGCTACTAGAAGTGTGGGCCACCCTATGAAATTAATTGTCTGCAGATTCTGTGGGAGAATTTCCCCTTGGAGGCTCAAGGTGTTACTACTAGTATACAAGATTACATGGGTGGTGCTGTGGTCTGAACCACTGAGCCTCTTGGGCTTGCAGATCGGAAGGTTGACGGTTCGAATCCCCATGACGAGGTGAGCTCCCAGATCCTGCCAACCTAGCAGTTCAAAAGCATACCAGCGCAAGTAGAGAAATAGGTACCACTATGGCGGGAAGGTAGATGCCATTTCTGTGCACTCTTGTTTCCATTATGTTGTCCTGTTGCACCAGAAGCGGTTTAGTCATGCTGGCCACATGACCCGGAAAGCTGTCTGTGGACAAATGCCGGCTCCCTCGGCCTGAAAGCAAGATAAGCACCACAACCCCATAGTCTCCTTTGACTGGACTTAACTGCCCAGGGGTCCTTTACCTTTTTACCTTTTACTAGTATAGAAAGCTCTTGACAACTTGGGACCAGTTTACCAATGAGATTGCCTTACCCCAAATGTGCCCTCTTGGCTTCGATTGGTGAAATTGGCACAACTACAGGTGTCACAAAATACCCGTTCCGCATTTGTAAGAACTCAGTCATTTAGTGGAACTCTGGAACTCACTGCCACTTGATATAATCATTGGGTCAATGGGAGAGTCAAAATGGCTTCAGGATTGGTCTCCTGTACTATTTCAGACACTTGGTTTATATATTTAGATATGTGTGCATTTATGAATATTTATTCTATATTTGAGACCTTAGAATTCTTATAACATTACTCAGACCTTAAGCCCTGCCAAGGAAAGGTCCCCTGAAACTTTAAGTCCAGCTTCCGCCTCAGGTCTTTTTCTATTTGCTTTATGTTTCATGTGGTCATAGCATTACTGATCAACTGGCCTTTAATCAGCCGGCTCTTCTCTGGGAGGAGAACCTTTGTTTTGTTTGTTTCAAAGATTTGTTTTATTGCAAATAGTGTTACTTGATTGTTTTACGACGCCTGAGATTTCATTGTTTTATTGTAGTGGGCTTGCAATGTCCAGATGGCAGCGGCATTCTGCTTTGGGCTCACGGATTGCGCATCCGTCCAGAAATAGTAAAGTCCTTTCCTTCGAGTTTTCTCCAAATCTCCCGTCTCCATCCCACCCACCCACTCAAACAGATTCTGATTTATCGCAGCAAGCTGAGTGGCATAATTGAATCCAGGCTCTCAGGAAATGAAAGCAGTCTATTTGGTCATCATTACCGAGCGACGGCTGCGGGGAGGAGAAGGAGTGTTTTGGTTCCAGGAGCAGCCTTTGCGGTTTGAGTCCTGGCCAGAATCCTTGCTGATGCCTCTGGCAAATTGCCAGGTCCAACGCCATCCCTTGGAGGTGGGGTGGGACCCCTGCCTGCGATGGATTAGCAGCCCCAGGTGGCAAGGTGGGCTTCCAGGGAAGTGGGTTTGTGCCTCAAGTTATCCTGTGACTTGGAAGGGATGCTTCCAAAATTATCTCCCTGTCCAAATTCCTCCCTGGATGCTGGGATTCTAAATGCCTCGGCCTTCTGTCCCAGGGAGAGCTGATGCGTTAGGAATTTCTCTCTTCTCAATGGTCTGAAAAATCCCTGCGCAGGCACAGCTTGCAGCGGTTTTGAGAGCCTCCCTAGAAACAAAGGAAGGCGTCTTCTACTGACTCAGGCCCGTTGGTCCGACTTGCTCAGCATTGTCTGTTGTTGTTTAGTCGTTTAGTCGTGTCCGACTCTTTGTGACCCCCTGGACCAGAGCACGCCAGGCACTCTTGTCTTCCACTGCCTCCCACAGTTTGGTGAGACTCATGTTGGTAGCTTCGAGAACACTGTCCCACCATCTCGTCCTCCGTCGTCCCCTTCTCCTTGTGCCCTCCATCTTTCCCAACACCACGGTCTTTTCCAGGGAGTATTCTCTTCTCATGAGGTGGCCAAAGTACTGGAGCCTCAGCTTCATGATCTGTCCTTCTAGTGAGCACTCAGGGCTGATTTCCTTAAGAATGGAGAGGTTGGATCTTCTTGCAGTCCATGGGACTCTCAAGAGTCTCCTCCAGCACCAGAATTCAAAAGCATCAATTCTTTGGCGATCAGCCTTCTTTATGGTTCAGCTCTCACTTCCGTACATCACTACTGGGAAAACCATAGCTTTATACGGACCTTTGTTGGCAAGGTGATGTCTCTGCTTTTTAAGATGCTGTCTAGGTTGTTGTTGTTGTTGTTGTTGTTGTTGTTATTATTATTATTATTATTATTATTATTATTCCTCTGCCTCCACAATTGGAGGCAGCAATGTGCTCCAGTTTCAGTTACTGGAAACTGCAGGAGGGGAGAGTTGTTCCTGCACTCACAGTGAGAAGATCTCTCTCTCTCTCTTTCCTTGTCCTCCCTCAAAGGCCCTAAAACCCTGCTTATTTCTTCCAAAACAAAATAACGGGGTGGTGATTCAATTAAACAGCAAAGCATCTTTGAGGTCTGCTCCTTGTTGTGATGGCCTCTGAAATGTCTGGCACGCTGCAGCTGTGGCTGCTCTAAGACAGGATCCAGCTTCTGCTAAAACAATTCTGAAGATATAAAAGCCCAGGCACTGGGACCACATTCCGACAACATTTCGAGGTTCTTTGGGGAGCGCTGGAGAAAAATGTGTCCTTCCTTCCTTGGCATTTATGGGTTTCATTAATTCTACCCCGACCCAAGATTAATTCCATTTTCCAGATGGAACTGTCACATTCTGTACCTGCCCTCAAACTTTTCAAGTAAAAAAACCTCCAGCACAGTTACTCAAACTTAAAATTCCTAGTAAAGCGGGGGTGGTGGGCAGGTTTGTTTTCTGCTACTCCAGAGGGGAGGACCTGAACCAATGGAGCCAAATGACAGGAAAGGAAATTCCAACGGAAAATCAGGAAGAATTTCTGGTGGTAAGAGCTGTTCAGCAGTGGAATGGGCTTCCTTGGGAGTTTGTGGAACTCTCCTCCACTGGAGGTCAGGGATTCTTTAGCTAAGATTCCTGCATTGCAGTGGGTTGGACTGGCTGACCCTCGGGGTCCCAATTCTGTTGCAGTTCTGTTGTTCTATATCAGGGGTCAGCAAACCTTTTCAGCAGGGGGCCAGTCCCCTGTCCCTCAGACCTTGTGGGGGGCCGGACTATATGTTGCCATGATTATGACCCGCAATTTTGGCAAAGACCCTTATTGGGACCAACCCCAACGTTTCCGAAATGTGATTTTTTTGGGGGGGGGGTGTTCCCTCAAACACCCACGCTGCTTCCTTTGCATTTTACGCATTGACATTTCTTCTTTCTCTTGTAAGGCGGGGTGGGGGGCTGAGGTAAGCATGCCATTCCTGTCAGCCCTGGAGAGCAGGTGCGCATGCGTGGGTGAAGGGAAAAGCCATTGGCTAAGCTAAGTCAGGCCGGTGCCGCTCAAGCAAAAGCGTTCTTTTCCCCACGTGAGGGAAGACGAGGTGGTGGCGGCTATTTACCTTTGTGTAGGAAAAATGGAGGACAACAGGAGGTTGGATGCAGGTGAGCTGTGCAGAAGTGAGCTGGCATGTATGCTCCAGGACAAGCTGCCGGCTAACTCTGTCGAGGCTCCTTTTATTAGCACAATATGCAAAACCAGTCAGATACATTTTGGGCTGGGACCTTTACACATCTTCCAATCCTGAGATTGTCGGGTGGTACAAAGTTATTTTGGCACCTGTTTCCACCGCGTCACTTTCCCCTTGCACAATGTATGACGAAGGAGACAAAGGTCACAGACAGGGCACGGCAGACCACTAAGAGAGCAAAGGTTAGATAGAGCGCATGATGTTCAGACAGCTGAGGCCTGGCTGCAGGTGGAAGTGTGCTCCACACCCGGCGATCATTCCTTCATCTTTCCATGGCTCGCACCGTGTAGCTAATGAGCAGCCTCCCCAGCAGAGTGCAAAACTGGTTCAGAGTGCAGCCACCCAGGCACTCCCCACTTCCTCTGGCAGGGAGCACTGCCACCACAGATACCGGCAGGCGTTGCTCCCAAGGCGCCTCCGAGCCCCTGCCACCACAACTGCCCTTCTTAAGGTCAGTTGCCAGCAGCTCCATGGTGGAAATTCGAACTGTGGTTGCTTTTCCTTCTTCCGCACCCCAGAATAAAAGATTGCTGCACGTACAATGGACAGAGAAGGGGCTTGTCTTGAATAGCCGCCCGCCTCACTTTTGGCCCCCAAGCCTGGCTGAGTCACAAAAACCATTGCGCACATGTGCTATGCTGGCTGCCTGAATTCCCTGGCCATCCATGGGCTGGATCTAGAAGGCAATTGGGCCTGATCTGGCCTGTGGTCCTTAGTTTGCTGACCCATGTTCTATATGATGAGCTCACATTGATTAAACCTCTGCCCGTCATTGCTGCCGATGGGATGATTGGTGGAAGTGGCAAAGCCTGTGGTTTCTGGCCATTAATGTCACTGCTCAAAAGGACCTCCCTGGAGAGGCCCAAACTGTTGAGGGAATCAAACCTGCCTGCTGTCTAACGCAAAGCAAACTCAAAGCAAATCCAACCCCTTGCCCTTGTTTGTGAGACCTGTTACGTCAACCAGTATCTGTGCCTCCTCCAAGGAAAATTCATTCCCAAGGGAAAACTGCAAACTTCATGCTAACCTTTCGCCAGGTAGTTATTTGCCTATGTACATAAGAACACGAGAAGTCCTCTGCAGGACAGGGGGCCCAACTTGAATAAAATATTGGAGGGGCCCCAATAAGCCCTGCCCTAAATAATCAATCACAATGGTGCACAGACACCATTTGAAAATATCAACTATTATTATTTCTTGTTATAGCAAGTTTCTAGAAACTAGATTATCAGTCTTTGTTATAGCAAGTTTCTAGAAACTAGATTACGAGTCTGTTTCTAAAGGAACTTTTGTTGTTGCCAAATGCCAATGTGTTTGCATTATTAAGTTTGTTATGAATGAAAAATCATTTTAAGTTAGAGCTTAATAATTATTTTACTATTAATATACTTCTTCTTAATTGTATTTCACTATTAATATCCTTCTTCTTGATTGTATTTCTGTTCGACAAATACTTTGATAAAATACATGTTTTGTTATGTGCAAATGGCTTTAGATACCTATTAGGTCTATAAATTACTATATAGCATATATTCAGCACAAAAAACAGCGACAATTTGTTGTTGACAAAGGACAGCTGGACATAGAAAAGGCCCCATTACCTTCAGGAGCTGAGGGGCTCATCAAACCTGGCAATGCCCATCAACTTTTGGGGTCCTCGGCCCCCTCAAATATGTTATTGGGGAAGCAAAGACCCCTCGGCCCCTCCTGCTCCTAGGCTGCAGAATCAGGCCAATGGCCCCTGACATCCTGTTCTCTTAGGGACCAGCAGGATGCCCCAGTGGAAGCAGTAAATAGCACTCGAAATGTTGCAGGGTGTGGCCCACACCTAGGTCTCTAAGGTGCCTGCATACCTGCTGAGCATCTTCTCCCCCCAAGGCTCTCCAAAGAGCCGAATGGAGCCTTGAGTTTGGGAGCTGTCAGCTGTGTGTACGTTGGAGCTGGCTGATGAGATAATTTCATTTTCATGTTCTCCGTGTTTCCGTTCTGCTTCCAAGAGGACTCCCAGAGCAGCGAGCAATTACGCACCGAAAGCAAATGTAATAAAACAAACGGGAGAATGTGATTTCCAGAGGGGGAGCCCGGCTGGGCTGCAGCTACAAACCCAGGGAAGGATCGTTTGGCTTTTGAAAAGCAGACAAAGCTGTTATGACTTCAGCTGTTGTAGGCAAGCCACTTATTTGGATGCAGTCTGCCCTTGGTGGGCTTACACACCTGGGCGAAGGGTGTGTTTGTGTGTGAGTGTGAGTGTGTGCAAAATGTAAATGTTAGAGTAAGGGTACCAGACAGAGCCTGCTGCAAGGAGCAATTGATGCATTCTGAGCAGAGAGATCCCACCCTGCAGGGCCCTTTGCAGAAATGTGCTGCAGGATGCTGTTCGGAATCAATGACCTCTGGCCCGAAGCCCCCTCCCCACATCTCCCCCTCCCTACTTCTGGGTACTTCCCCCTTGGACGCTTTCCAGGATGAGAAGTCTTAAATCGTTGTTTGAAGCGGTCTCCAAAAATGCCAAGCGCTCAGGCGAGTCAAGGAAACGGGCTGAGGTTTTCGAGCGGGAGGGAGCAATGGCACGTTTGCGCCCTGGAGGTACAAGGTGTGGCAGCCGTGCTCAACTCTGGGTGGGTTCTTTCCTGGCCTCGCAGAGCCCTGCCTGGACGTGCTCAGCGCAGAACACGAAGTTCGCACTGCAAGAGAGGAAGGGAAGCAAGTGCGTAATTGATAACCACCAGGGTGCTCTTAGCAGATCTGTCTGCCACATTCCTTCTTAAGTGCTGCTGCAGAAAAACCTCTGGCTTTCTCCAAGTTTCAAGAGGTTGCGGAACACAGGAAGCTGCCTTGTACGGAGTTGGACACCTTGGCCCATCTAACACAGTTCTGTCCCCTCTGACTGGCAGCAGCCTTCCAGGGTTTGGGACAAGGGCTCTGGAAATGCCTGGGACTGAAATCAGAAGGACCTTTTGCCATAGCTGTCAGCTTACAGATTTGAAAATAAGGGACCAGCAGCCTTGAAACTAAGGGATCAGCAGCCAAAATAAGGGATTTTAGTAAACCAGCTGAAATACGAAGTTAAAAGGGATCAGATAATTTTGGAGAGCAGCGCCGGTTTTTAGCCCTTCGTTCCAGAGGTTGATGCTCAAGACACCAGCTGATGAAACACTGCAATTTAAATAACGACAAGCAGCAACCACTTTTCGTGCAAAATGAAGTCCAAGCTATGAAGATGCTGCTGCAGTTCCTTATCTTTTCTCTCATGCTCCATCTGCAGCTCCCAATTCCATCAGGTGGGGTGGGAGGGGGGGGAATAGCGCCTGAAGTAAACCCGCAGATCAGACCATCTATGCTAGTCTACCACTACAAATCTATGCTTGCGGTCCTTCCCTTGTAGCCCTTGGAACACCTGCCCGCACCTCCTCCTCCTCCTCTCCCTCCTCTCTCTGAACTGCTTTCTCTATGGTTGTCCTCGCTCTCCTCTCAAGGCTCCTCAGCAATTCATAGGCCATGCCAGGCTGCCCATCTCATCCGGGTCCTTCGGCGGCACAGCCGCAGTACAGCCTAGCGGGAGCAGCGGTGATGGGTAGAGGGGAGGCCCCAGGCAGAGACGCTCAGTTTGGCGGCCACAAGGAGGATGGTGGTGGAAGGGCCCGAGGCTCCCGCCAGTCCCGACGGGGAGGGGCTCCCAGAGGCTGAGGCTGGTGAGAGGAGGCTGGAGGGGGGGCAGGCCGGACAGCCAAGCAACACAGTTGGAGCCTCCCTCCTCCCTGGCCGGCAGGGAGGGAGGGAGAGGAGCTGCTTCCTTTGAAACCCAGGAAATTTAAGGGACACCCATCAATAAGGGACAGTGGGATATGGCGCTGGAATGAGGGACTGTCTCTCCAAATAAGGGACGCTTGACAGCTATGCCATTTGCATGCAAAGCAGATGATTTGGTGCAGAATCATGGCCCTTCATCTCAGGTTGTGGGTTTGAGCCTAACGTTGGGAGCCTGTTTTTTTAATCCCCTGTTTTCCCAGAGCTCTGCTGAACTGCATGTACAGTACAAGGCGAGACGCCTCTCGCTGCCAGTTAAGCAAACAGCCCGTTTTATGAGTTCTGGCAGTTGCTTCCCGTTTCCGAAAAGCAACACATTTTCAGGGACACCTCCGTGGCCCAGAGGTTGTGAGCGAATCTGTGCCGCTTGCCACATTCGCTCTGGCATTGCCCCTTCCCATCGGGACATCCTTATTATGCTATTTATTTGTTTATTTCCCACCCTCTGCTGTGAGGTCCTGGGTGGGTTATAACATTAAAACACAATATGAAAAACCATTTCGGTTGTGTGTGTTTTTAAAAGACTTACAATCATAAAAACAAGGTGGGCTCTGAAAACTTCCACCTCAGGTGTCAGAAGGCCAAGGTAAAGAAGACTGAGAGGATAAGGGCTTTGGGCACCAAGGCGTTGTTTTTCAAAAGGGGGTTATATGAGATCTCAATGGAACCCCAACCAGGGATCCAGCTGTTGCATTTTGGACCAATTGACCTTTCTGAGTCGTCTTCAAGGGCAGAACCACATAGAGCGCATTGCAGTAATCCAGTCTGGAAGTTACCGACTGAAGCATTTTTGTTAGGGATTGTAGGAAAGGACCTGCCAAGGAAATTGAAGAACATTTTCATGTATGTGACAACGGCGGTGAGAGTCTTAATAGCACAAGGATGGAAGAACGAAGAAATCCTGACCAAAGAACTGTGGCAAAAGAAACTGATGGATTATGTGGAATTGGTGAAGCTGAATACAAACTGCATGGCAAGGACAACTGTGACTTTAAAGAAGAATGGGAACCTTTTACAAAGTACTTAAAGAAACAACAAAATGAACTGGACTCCTTGGCAGGTTTTGAATAAACATACACAAATTTATTATTTTAAACATATAGATAGATAAATTAAGGATCTTTACAATTTTATAATATGCAGAGATTAATGTGTGCTGAAAAACCAGAGAGAGGAGCTGAGGGAAGTCTGAGATGGGTGGGTGGGAGGTTGAGTTTCTGGTTTGGGCAGGGGGGAGGAAAAAATAGGGGGGGATGAGGATGATATGTTTTTGATAAATTGTTATGTTGGAATTCTTAATAATTTTTTTAAAAAAAATCCAGTCTGGAAATTACCACAACACAGAGTTGTTGGCATCTGTCTGTCTCACAAGACAATGGAGTACACCTCCAGGGGTGAATTCAAACCGGTGTGTTAGTAGCACCAACGTGACCTCCCAGGGCAGTGTGTCTGGAGGCCCTGGGACACCCAGCTTGGGGGTAATTCTGTTTTCTTTTTGAAATAATTTTCATTTGGTTTTACAAATACAAAGTTATAAAAAAGTCCAAATATATATTATCCATATACAGAGATTCCTCCGAATCTCAGGACTTCCCCCCACCCCCTCCATGGGTTCCCGTTTTGAACATTTAGAAATGTATATTCTTCCATAAACTTCCATGGTAATTTTTACACTACAAGTGAAATCAAAATTCTGCCAATGTTTCCATCTGCTTACAGTGGTCTTCTAAATAACTTATAAATTTTCCCTGTTATTTTATAAAGTTTTTGTCCTCTTGATTTCTGAGTTTTCCATTCAGTTTTGCCATTTCGGTGTAGTTTAACAGCTTCATTTGCCATTCCTCTCTGGTAGGGACTCTGTTTTCTTTCCACCTCTGGGCTAGTAACATCCAGGCGGCTATTGTTCCATACATGAAAAGTCTTTTCTGCTCCTTTGGAATGTCGGTACCTGTAATTCCTAATAAAAAACGTTTCTGGTTTCTTAACAAAAGTTATTTTAAACATCCCCCCCCCATTTCATTATATATATATATATATACCATCTCCCAGAAAGATTTTATTACCAGACAAGTCCACCACATATGATAAAAGGTCCTTTCTTTTTCTTTACATTTCCAGCAGGTATTTGGACTTGTCCTATACATTTTTGCCAACTTACTAGGAGTCAAATCCCACCGGTATTTCATTTTCATATAATTATCTATCAGTGTACAACATGCCGTAAATTTCAAGTCTGCTTGCGGGTAATTCTAGTTCCACTGTTGTCACTTGAGGCTCATGTGGCTCACAGAGAAAGGACAATATATAAATGTAACAACAACAACAACAACAACAACAACTGTAATAATAAATGATGACTGGTTAAAATGGTATAATACTGCTATAAACGTACTGTGCATAAGGGTCTTTAGTCATGTTCATTCACTCTGTTGGGTCTACTTTGAGTAAAACTTGCTTGAATCCCACCCATGGTGTTTTCATTGTACTTCATTTTGGCCTTGTGTAAATAAATAAACCAACCCTCTGGGATCTGCTGTGGAACAGACACACTCTTTCTTTCTTTCTTTCTTTCTTTCTTTCTTTCTTTCTTTCTTTCTTTCTTTCTTTCTTTCTTTCTTTCTTTCTTCTTTCTTCTTTATGTCATAAAACTTATGCACTACTTGTTTGTAGAAAACCTCAGAGCACTTTGCACGCAGCCTCAGAGCCTCTTTCTTTTCCTTTCCTTTGCAGCTGAACCAGTTGGACAAGGCGGCTGATGCAGCCCACACCTTCTTCCTGGCGAACCCAGAGCACATGGAGGTTCAGCAAGACCTGGAGAATTACAGGACCTCGGCAGGGAAGGTGGACCTGATCGACCGAGAGGCCCGACCGCACATGGTAACGTTGCCAAAGAGTGAAAATGTGCCGCTTTATGGATTTGAAACAGAACCACCACTAAAATGCCACCAGAAATAACATGTGGAGGAAATCTGGTGGGATCCTGCTTGGGCAAAATCTTGGTGGGTTGACATGGGAGGCTCAAAGAGTTTCAGTAAGGTGAACCAAATGCTCTCTGGAGGCTCCAGCACATCCTGAGGTGTCCCCATCAGCTGTGTTGGCCAAGGTGGATGCTTTCTGTGGTCCAAAATATGTGGAGGACATCCTCTTGGTCTAGGGAGTGAAGAGAAATGGATGGGTTTCTTTTTCTGAATCTGCCCTGCATCTAAGAGGCTGGTGACCAATACTGACCAGTAGCAGGCCTCAAGGATCTCAAGGAGATTCTACCTTGCCTCTCTGAGGATGCAGAGTGGGGTCTTTGGCTCAGAAAATAGGTCATCTGCCACTGAGCCATGGGTTCTCTGGACTTCTGGCACTTGCATTTTGGGGGTCCCCCTCTTTGGTGGTCTCCGTCAGTGACATCTTGCTCCTAAGGCTTATCCTTTCATGGCATGGATCTTCAGGAAAGAGACTGAAAATGAAGCTGCCGGTATCATAACGCCTTTATACAAAATTATGGTGCGACCACATTTGAAATACAGTGGATGCTTGGGTTGTGAACGTGATCCATGTGGGATGCACGTTTGCAACCCGCAGTGTTTGCAACCCGCAGCGGTGTGTCTGTGCATGCACGAGTTGTGATTTGGTGCTTCTGCGCATGTGCGACCGCTGAAACCCGGAAGTAACCCGTTCCAGTACTTCTGGGTTTTGGCAGCCCACAACCTGAAAAAACACAACCTGAAGTGTCTGTAACCCAAGGTATGACTGTACTGCATACGGTTCTGGTTGCCTCACCTCAATAAGGATACTGTAGAGTTGGAAAAGGTTCAGGAAAAGGCAACCCAACTGATCAGGGGGACGAAGTGACTTCCCTGTGCAGAAAGGCTTCAGTACTGGGGACTATTTAGTTCAGGCCAGAGGTTTGCAACCTTTTGGGCTCCACGACTCCCTTGTCCAACTCCCTTCTTACAGCTGCTGAGTTGTGTTAATCAAGCTGCGTCAGCAATTGGGTGTAGTATATAAGGAGCAGCACCTAGCTCTCCCATTACCCTGGGAGATGGGTTGGTGGTTGGGTCTGGTATGTTGTTGATGTATTTAGTGTATAAGGAGTTTTTGTTATTGTTATTAAAACCTTGTTTAAGTTATTTTTGAGTCCCTTTTGAATGCATGGTTTCCCCAGCAGGCGCTCTGCAGTGCTACTAAACTGCAGATAGCCAACACTTGCAGCCAGGGCTGCTGCAACAAACAGACAGACGCACAAGCCTTTGGGAGGCAGAGACACAAGAGGGCATCAGAGGAAGGAGGGAAGGAAGGAAGGAGGGACACAGGCCAGTGTTGTCCGCAGCATCCCTGACCATCATTCAAGGCGCCCCAGGGTGCCATGGCACACGGGTTGAAAACCACTGGTTTAAAGTAGAGGATAGAGGTTTATGAAACCATGCATGACATGGGGGAAATGGATAGAGTTTTGCTCCCTCTCTTCCAACACTAGAACTCCAATGAGCATTAATAATAATAATAGTAATAATAATAATAATAATAAATTTTATTTATACCCTGCCCTCCCCATCCAGAGCCAGGCTCAGGGCAGCTAACACCAGTAAAATTACAATAAAAACATAATGGGGGGGACCAATTTAAAATACAGGTTAAAATGCAATTTAAAATACAGCCTCATTTTAAAAGTAGCCCATGGATCAAAACCATAAAGGGAGGGAAAACATAAGGGTCAGACCGAGTCCAAACCAAAGGCCAGGCGGAACAGCTCCATCTTGCAGACCCTACAGAAAGATGTCAAGTCCCGCAAGGCCCTGGTCTCTTGGGACAGAGCGTTCCACCAAGTCGGGGCCAGTACTGAAAAGGCCCTGGCCCTAGTTGAAGAAGCTGAGTATTGGAAGATTCAGGACAGATCAAATGGAGTCCTTCTTCACACAGCACACCGTTAAAGTATTTTCCATGTCCTTAATGTTCTTTTGGTATTACAGGAGGACTATCTTTTGGGAGTGAAGCATTATGACAAAGAAGAGTATCACGCGGCCATTGAGTTCCTGGAGAGGGCACTGAGGGGCTACCACGTGGCTGATACAGAGTGCCGGGTCTTGTGCGAAGGATCGCAGAAATTTGAGGACTATGAATACCTGGACTATAAGGCCACCCTCTACGAAGGGATCGCAGGTAGGGAGTTGCAGAGTGCAGGTGCGGCCACGCTAGAGTATTGATTTATTCCAAATGCAGAATACAGGGGATATTTCACAACCCCTGTGACAGGGCCAGGTGGGCTGATTCAAGTGATTGAGGGGCAGCTATGAACTAACTGGTCTGAAGGGTTTAAGAATAGAATAGAATAGAATAGAATAGAATAGAATAGAATAGAATAGAATAGAATAGAATAGAATAGAATAGAATAGAATAGAATAGAATTTATTATTTATACCCCGCCTATCTGTCTGGGTTTCCCCAGCCACTCTGGGCGGCTTCCAACAAAGTATTAAAATACAGTAGTATGTTAAACATTAAAAGCTTCCCTAAACAGGGCTGCCTTCAGATGTTTTCTAAAAATCTGGTAGTTGTTTTTCTCTTTGACATCTGGTGGGAGGGCATTCCACAGGGCAGGTGCCACTACCGAGAAGGCCCTCTGCCTGGTTCCCTGTAACCTCGCTTCTTGCAGTGAGGGAACCACCAGAAGGCCCTCGGAGCTGGACCTCAGCATCTTTGCAGAACGATGGGGGTGGAGATGCTCCTTCAGGTCTATTGGGCTGAGGCCATTTAGGGCTTTAAAGCTCAGCACCAACCCTCTGAATTGTGCTCGGAAACGTACTGGGAGCCAATGTAGGTCTTTCAGGACCAGTATTATGTGATCTTGGCTGCTGCTCCCAGTCACCAGTTTGGGTTGCCGCATTCTGGATTAGTTGTAGTTTCCAGGTCACCTTCAAAGGTAGCCCCACATAGAGCGCATTGCAGTAGTCCAAGCGAGAGATAACTAGAGTATGCACCACTCTGGTGAGACAGTCTGAGGGCAGGAAGGGTCTCATCCTGCGTACCAGATGGAGCTGGTAAACAGCTGCCCTGGTGACAGAACTGACCTGCACCTCCATGAACAGCTGTGAGTCCAAAATGACTCCCAGGCTGCACACCTGGTCCTTCAGGGGCACAGTTACCCCATTCAGGAACAGAGATGACTCCACACCCACCAGCCTCCTGTCTCCCCAAAACAGTACTTCTGTCTTGTCAGGATTCAACCTTAATCTGTTAGCCGCCATCCATCCTCTATCTGCTTAAGGGCTTTATATACTAATAATAACACCTTGAACTTGACCCTGTGGCAAATCAAGAAGCAGTGGAGCTCTCTGAGCACAGGGGTTATATGGAGGAGGCAAGGTTTCACTCCTGTCAGCAATCGTGCTGCAGCATTCTGCTCTAACTGCAGCTTCCCCTAACGCCATCTCATCTTCCTCTGCTATCTCTTCCTTGATCCAATCTTGCATGGTTTCCGTGGTGGGTCTGGTTCCACGCTAGAGCCTCAGCCCATCGTGCTGCCTCGTGCTGCCTGCTAGTCACAAGGACTGGCCTTGTTTGCAAAGGTCGCCTCTTTAGCCCTCTCCTTCCCTAGGTAGCCACTGGCAAGCGCTCCGGGGTCCTGTGCGAGGACACCACCAGTATGCATAGATCCAAAATCTGCCGAGCGAAACAGTTTCTTCCTTGGCCACCAGCCCAGCAGGGTTAAGGATGGAGAGCATCATAAATGGCTTGATTGGCCGTTGGGGGAAAACACTGGCGAGGGTTCAAGGCCTGCTTGGCTGGATGAGGCTTATTTAGCTGGGCCAGGAGAAGGGCTGGGGTTTATTTATCTCTCCTCCGGCTGCTGCTACTATGGAAAATGAAAGCTGCCGTTCAAAAGAGCAAACCACAAGCGTGAAGCAGTCCAGGTTCCTGCAAGTCGTGGGCTCCTAGGAGGCTGAGCCTGCTGACTGAGGATAACAGGGCTGGGGGCTCTCCCTCTTCCTCCCAGGTGGGGGCCAGCTTGCCCCCCTCCATCCTCTTCATCTCCACTTGGGTTGGTTTTGCAGCTCAGCTGCAGATGCCCTCCTTGACCTCTCTGTGCCACCCCCTGTTCTTTTAAGATGTCGTGGGAGGAGGGGGGCTCAGAGCTTGGACAAAGGGGTTTGGCTGCCCTCGCCATTCTTGTTGTTGTTGTTTAGTCGTTTAGTTGTGTCCACCTCTTCGTCGCCCCCTGGACCAGAGCACGCCAGGCACTCCTGTCTTCCACTGCCTCCCGCAGTTTGGTCAAACTCATGCTGGTAGCTTCCAGAACACTGTCCCACCATCTCATCCTTTGTCGTCCCCTTCTCCTTGTGCCCTCCATCTTTCCCAGCATCAGGGTCTTTCCCAGGGAGGCTTCTCTTCTCATGAGGGGGCCAAAGTCTTGGAGCCTCAGCTTCAGGATCTGCCCTTCCAGTGAGCACTCAAGGCTGATCTCCTTCAGAATGGAGAGGTTTGATCTTCATGCAGTCCATTTCAACTCTCTCTTTTTTTTAAAAAAAGATATTTATTAAAATTTCAAAGGTTATACAAAAAAAACAATAATAAAAACAAAACACAAACACAGAAAATAACAAATATAGAGAAATACAAAACTAAAAACAATTTAAAAACAAGTAAAATTTCATTCCCTTATTTTCTTATAACTTACTTCCCATTTCAATTCTCAAGAGTCTCCTCCAGCACCATATTTCAAAAGCATCCATTCAGCCTTCTTTATGGTCCAGTTCTTACTCCCATACATCAGTACTGGGAAAACCATGGCTTTAACTATACGGACCTTTGTTGGCAAGGTGATGTCTCTGCTTTTTAAGATGCTGTCGAGGTTTGTCATTGCTTTTCTCTATTCTTAGTCACAGGCTATAGTAGAACTGGAAGGGACCCTCCCCCAAGGGCCATCTGGTTCGGCCCCTTGCAATCCCGGAACTGCAGCCAGAGAACCCCTGGCAGACGGCCGTCCAACCTCTGCTTAAAAACCTCTGGTGAAGGAGAGTCCACCACCTTCCAAGGGAGTCCATTCCACTGTCCGACAGTTCTTATTGTCAGAAAGTTCTTCTGAATGTTGAATTGGAATCTCCTTTATTGTAACCTGAAGCCATGGGTTCGAGTCCCCCCCTTCCAGAGCAGGAAAATACAAGCATGCTCCCTCTTCCCTGTGACAGCCCTTGAGATATTTGATTTATATACTTCCCTTTCATCCAAAGATCCCAGGGCAGTGTACCACATGAAGAACATAAATTTATGGATCATCATCATCATCATCAAAATCATAGAACTCCCTAGTCAAACTCCCTGCAGTGCAGGAACATTTCCCTGTGGGGGTTGAATCCACAACCTTGACATGATCAGCACCACAACTGAGATAACTTCCTTGCACATAATACAGACAATAATAGCAGACAGCATACTAAAAAAATAATATTCCACATTTCCTGAGCTGGTGTGGATGGCGAATGTCTGAAGAATCGGAAATAAAATCTCGCCCGATGACATAAAAGCATTCTAGATCCTTCGTCGCCCTGGAAACAGACAGTTTATGTGTTATTTCCCCTGCAATAGCCAAAGTCCATAAGTTCTTATACGACAAAGACAAATGGAGGTGGTTTTTAAAAGGGTTTTCCATTGCTGAGCTGTGGAAATCCTAGCATCAGCAGACATCCATGCCCAAAGTTCTTTACGGCGGCAAGCTCTCATGTTGTCAGTCCACATGTTCAGTAATGTCAGGATTTCACTCGTGGATGTCCAGTGGTCCTGAATTTTGGAACAGGAGGCAGGGACAGCCACCAGCCTAGATGGCTTTAAAATAGACAAAAGCGTGGAAGAGGAGAGGGCTATCGGTGGCTACGAGCCTTACCGGCTCTGCTCTGCCACCGCAGTTGGAGGGAGGGATGCTTCTGAATGGCCGTTGCTGGAAACCTCAGATGGAGAGAGTTGCTCATGTGGGTCCTGTGGTGGCTACACAAGGAAGTGTCCTGAAGGTAGAAGATTTGCATTAGTTTGGTTTAAGCCTCTTTGCGTGGCAAGTCCCCCCCCCCAGTGGAAATAAAGACACATGACACATTTATTAAGGAAAAGGTGCTTAAAAAGGCCACAACTTTATTGATTACAGGCAATGAGCGGTATTGGCTTAGGCATTGGTCCTAACCGACTATATCCAACTTCAGCCCGTCCGCTTGAAGTCCGGGAAGGGTTAACCACCAGTAGGGGGAGTCCTGCTGATGCACATCAACTAGGAACTCCCACAGGATCACCAATAGGGGGCGTGCCTTAGGCCCTCACCTCCCTCGGCTTTGGACAGGGCCACGCCCCCCGGAATCCTTTACCGGACTACCCTTCAATATGTGGGGCAGGTGATGGCGCTACCTCCCCTCTTCCAGCTACAAAACAATACCAATACCTAACCGCCAATACCCAGAAAGTTGTGGTGCTTTGCTACGAGGTAGGCTGGTGCCAATTTGCCAAGTGGAAAAATTCCTACCAGGGCTCTCAACGGCGACCAACCAAGGTCCATAGCAAGGTCAAGGAATGAAAACTTTATAGGGTGGGAAAAGCAGGAACAGCTGGCAGGTGGCAAAGAGGGAGATCCCCGGGCGCGTTCTGCTTTAAATAGGGCAGACCATGTCCCCTGAGCCAGCCGATTGGCTGGCCAGGGGGTGACGAGGCCAGGTATTCCCCCAATCACGCGAGGGCTGGGCTCCAGCCACCGCTCGCATTGTGGGGTCGTGAAGCCAGAAATCCCACCTCCTCTGCAGGTGGAAATGGCTTACTCTTACCCTTTAAGAGATACTAACTGAAAACATGCAGAGAAGGAATTGTAGGGGGACTGCAATCTTTGCTTTTCCTTCTCTTGGAGACTTTTGGAGTTTCAGCTGTCCTGGTCTTGTGTCCAAATGGTAACCAAAAGCAAACAGAAGCCAGCTTTTCCACCAGCCTTTTCCCGTTCTTCATCCAGTGATGGCTAATCCATCAGGCTGCAGGGAGAGTCCAGCTTCCAGCTCTTCTTCTCCTTGAACTGCAGCCTTTGTAAGAGCTCTAGAACTAAGAGCAAGAGCTTCACGCAGCTTGCTAAACTGAAAGCTTCATGGTTGCTGCTGTTGTTAGCTGAATTCCTGCAAGGGTAGTGTGAAAGGGTGAAGGTAGAAGAGCTGTGGCTGTGCTCTCTTCCCTTGCTTCCTGCTTTGAAGGGACAGGAAGGCTAACAGACAGAGCGTGTCAGCCTGCCTATCCTTGAGCCAAGTTCAGCAATCCCGGTTTGTGGCCCTCCCGATTCATGGACTTGCGACTCGATCTCCCTCGCTGCCTCCCTGTATCTGCCTAAACATTTAAGGTACAAACACAGGCTTGAAGCAAAAGCCAAACACATCTGCTTGGCTATTGCAGGACATTCCAGCCTGTTCCTTGCCATCAGCTCAAGCAGAAATTCAACCCACTCCCCTGTTTCTTCAAGGGGAGATTTGGAGAGCTGTCCGTGGGCGTGCAAAGCCTGATTTTCCACATGCTCCCCCAAACATTGCAAAGTACAGAGGGATTGGTGCATTACCGAGAATCAGGAAAGAGAGAATCTGCCTCCACTCAGCTCCTTTATTGTCCCTCTGGATCACTCCCCCGCTCCTCATCCCACTCCCCCTAATTCCACTTTCACTAGATCATCTCCATGTCCCCCCCCCCCCCGCTGTGCATTGCAGGGATGCCACAAAACATAATAAAACTGCATGTATAACCGTATCAAGTCTGCTAATGTGCACTAGTCGTGGTTGTGTGCTCAGGTAGAAATTGGCGATGACATGCTGGGCTGCTGGTCACGATCCATTGAGAAGGCAGGCAGGCAGGCAGGACCAACACGATTTGTGGGTGCCAGCTGGTTAAAAAGGGTTTCCGAAGTGGGTGGAGGGAGACAAGGGCACAATCACTCAGGAGAAGGCAGGGGCAGTTCAGACAGGGTGCGGTGAGGGGTCGCGAGGGTGGTATGGCTCTAGGGTAGTGAAAGATGGCAAGGGAAAGATGGAAAGGCAGGGTTTAATCTCCCTGTTTCACTTTGCATTTTGCCCTTTCTTCTTGTTGCCTCCACATCACTCCCAACGGGTGGGGGGCGAAGAGCTTAGAGACAGGGGGTTGTTGAAATATACTCAGAGTCGAGAGTGGATTCCATGCTCTTTATTCAGCTCATAGTGGTGAGGAGTAATGGAAGTTCCCCCAGAATGACTGCTTTATATACAGTGGTACCTCTGTACTTACCTATTTATCTACTTGCACTTTGACGTGCTTTTGAACTGCTAGGTTGGCAGGAGCAGGGACCGAGCAACGGGAGCTCACCCCATCACGGGGATTCAAACTGCCGACCTTCTGATCAGCAAGTCCTAGGCTCTGTGGTTTAACCCACAGCACCACCCGAGTCCCATGCATGTTTACTTGAGTGCAAATCAATGAGATTTGATGAGCGTGACTTAAGCCTACACATTGCCTTCTGTTTATCTAGCTCCTTTTGAATTATGGCTGGTTGTTGACCTTCGGCTCGGGGGATTGCGACACTTCATCTGATTCCCATCACCAACGGTCTGCAGATGGCGGGTGGCTCACAACCTCTTCTGCGTAACATTTTGCAGCTGGAAGAAAATGCCACTTTGACAAAAATCATTAGTTGCTTTCCCCCGCCCACGGGAAGGGACTTAATTTAAGGAAACAAAACACTTATAGATCATCATGAGCATTATCATCCCTCCCTACTCATAAGGTCATAAGTTTATTTTTTTTCTAACCAAAGTCCACAAGAAACTTGTATTAGGCAATTTTGTTTTTGGCAAGTTTTGGGGCGAAGACATACTGCTGTGTTAGCAGAACCAAAGTGACCTCCCTGTTAGAAATGTTTTGATGAGTATTTGGCAAAATATTGCTCAAAAAAAAAGATACGCTAATATACCTAGATTAAAATGTGAAGTACTGGATGGAAGAAAAATTAGTAAGGAAAGATAATAAGAATATATAGATGCTTTGAGAAGATTGTAGGATGCAAAGATCCTTGTAAATTGTATAATGTGGAGGAAATCGAGTGGGGGCGGAGGGAAGTGGGATGAGGGAGAAAAGAATAATATGATGGATTGAGGAAATGTAAATGTAAATGTATAGGGGGATGGGGGGAAATGGTGTTGGCTTTGGTACATCTTTATTGCAATGCAATATGTGTAAACCAATAAAAAAGAATATATATATGTGTGTATGTATATATATATATATATATACACACACACACACACACACACACACACACACACACACAGTGGTACCTCGGGTTACATACGCTTCAGGTTACATATTCTTCAGGTTACAGACTCTGCTAACCCAGAAATATTACCATGGGTTAAGAACTTTGCTTCAGGATGAGAACAGAAATCGTGCAGTGTCAGTGGGAGTCCCATTAGCTAAAGTGGTGCTTCAGGTTAAGAACAGTTTCAGGTTAAGAACAGACCTTCAGAACGAATTAAGTTCTTAACCCGAGGTACCACTGTATACAAAACAGACAAAGTGACCTCCCTGAGATTCCAGCCCAGGCAGTGTGTCCCAGATGAGAAGACCCCCCTCTTGGTCTCACTGATGGGCTCCAGAAGAAAGCAGAGCAAGACGTTTGGCACCATCTTGGCCGCAGGAGTTACCCGAAGGAGACATACAAGACGCCACCCAACCACTTTAGGGACTACGCTCAGGATTTGTGTAGAGTTTACTCCTGAGACTTTTATTCTTCCAAGGATATCCCACAAGGTGGTGGAGGTTTCCTTGTCCTAGATGGGCTGCCTTCCCAGACTGATGAGCCCCATCTGTCTGTCTGTTAGGCAATAGTATTAATAAAATAATTCAGAACATACAGTCAAATTCGGCTCCCAAACACCTCCATTTTGGAACGTTCCCGCTCCCGAAAACCGAAAAGCCGGAAGTAAATGCTCTGGTTTTTGAACGTTTTTTTGGAAGCCGAATGTCTGACACTGCTTCCGCTTGAGTGCAGGAAACTCCTGCAACCAATCAGAAGCTGTGCCTCGGTTGTCAAACATTTCGGAAGCCGAACGGGCTAATACTTTGACAAGTTCCTGAGCATTAAAATGCAGTTTCCCTTCTGCACCTCTGGAAGTTCCAATCCTAAAGTTATTTTGCTTTCTGAAAATCCAATTTGCCAACATCTGCGATGCAAGAGAGACACAAACAAGCTGAAATCCAGCTTGATTTCACATTAAACCTCCGAATCACCACAACAATTTATAGCGATTTTATCTAACTTGTTTTTCCTGATTTCTTTTGCAGAGAGTGCATAGAGGGGCCTCTCTCTGTGTTACGGAAATATCATTGTCCCTTAAAAGAAACCGGACTCTTTCTGCTGTTTGCTTGTGTGAACAAAGGTTTCAGACAGCGATCTCTTGGGTCTCTATTTAGGGGGCAGGCTAGCAGATGATGAGCGATGCCTTCCTGCTGAGGTTGACCACAAATACAAAGTCGGTCTGCATATGGTCTTCCCAGGTTTTAACACTTATATTTAACCTTGTTTTCATTTCATCAATTGAATGAAATGTGAGTGGACAGCCAAAATATGAGAACATAAGCGGAACCTGCAGGATCAGACCAGTGGTCCCTCCTGTTCTCTCTGGGGCCAGCCAGAAGCCACAAAGGCAAACCCACAAGCAGGACCTGAGTGCGAGAGCTACTCCCCTCCTGCAACAGGCATTCAGGAGCATTGCTGGGGGTAACCTGTGAAACGCAGTCCAGAATCCGGAGGTTCTGCTAGGAGTCAGTCCGACGGGGCCAAGGCAGGACACGAGGCAGGAAACCAGGCAAGGACAGGAACAGGATCTCAGGCAGGATCTGGCATACAGCAATGTTGCTCCTGCAACCTGGAGCGGGGTCCGACAGCCTTTTATCTTTGTCAGGGTAGCGGGCGGTCCTGATCCGCTGGTGACTCACCTCCCTGCTTCGCCCGAAGGTGAGCACTCCTCCTGCGAGTACTCAGGTCTCTCCTTCTCTCAGACCTTCGTCTCTGCAGCTCGGGAGACGTCGGTGGGTTACTAGACCCAGAGGCCGCCTCAGCCTCCCCTGACCCAACCGGTAGTGGAGCAACTGTAAGTGATGGCCCAGCTGGAGGCAACGAGGTCATCCCCACATCTGGAGCCAGGGCAGGCTCAGGCCCCCGGACTCGGCTCAGCTGGTGCTTGTTCCTGGGGAACAGTCTGTGCAGACTGGGACTCTTCAGGATCAGGCCCCAGACTTGGTTCAGATGATGCCTGAGGCAAAGGATCCGGTGCAGACCGAGACTCCTCTGGTTCCGAGTCCGAGCCCAAGTCCCAGGCCATGACAGCTGTCACTTACTGAGGAGACTGAGCAGAGCCACCCTAACCTGCACCATGTTGGGGAGGCTGCACTAGAAACCCATATTACATAGAAGCATAGAATTACAGAGCTGGAGGGGGCTCCTGAGGGTCATCTAGTCCAACCCTCCAATGAAGAAGAGAATCATAGGATGTTGGAAGGTACACTGGGGGTCATCTAGAGATGTTGGACAGTGGACTGGACTCCCCGAGAAGGTGTTGGACTCTCTTTCATGGGAGGTTTGTAGCGAGAGACTGGATGGCCATTGCTCAGGCATTCTTCAGCTGTGATTCCTGCATTAGGAGGGCTGGCCTAGATGACCTTTGGGGTCCCTTCCAACTTTCTGTGCCAGATTTTAGTGTATTTTCATGCACCCGGGCAGCTGAAATAGACTGAAAGGAAGCATTTAGCTATAGCCTGTACTGTAATATATAGTTTGCCCCCTGTACTTTCTCCTAAATCCTTTTCCTTCAGTGTAGAAGGTTTTGAACTTGAGTAATGAACCAATGCTTATTAAACAACATGTTGCTTTTTTGTGTTGCTGCTTATTCCTCATTAAATTGCAGGAAGCTGAGGTTTTTGTTAGGTTGTGGGTGAACATACCAGACGACACAGTGATTCTTCAAACAGCTCTTGTTTATTCACAGGCCCAGAACAGAACTAAACTGAAGGGTTCAGCCAGCCTGCATATATAGAGCTCCAGTACAATGTTAGTTACAACTTTCTAAAGCTATCCAATCACTGAATGTCACTTTCAATTCCTTACTTGCATATGTGGACCTGAGTGAAAACTAAACTATCTACAGTATCCCCCTGCTGGCCCCGGGTGAGAACTTCAGTACATAACAGGTTTTTTGCTTCCTTCCTCCCGTTTGAGATTTGTCCCTTGCTCTTTCTTCACAGATCACTACATGCAAGTCCTGGTGTGTCAACACGAGTGTGTGAGGGAGCTGGCGACGCGGCCCGGGAGACTTTCGCCCATCGACAACTTCCTTCCCCTCCATTATGACTTCTTGCAATTCGCCTATTACAGAGGTACAGCTTGGCTTTTTTATATGCATTATGAAAAAACTTTGCAAAAACAAAACAAAACCCATAGAAATTTCCAACAACTGGCCATTTTCCCCCCACTTTTCTCCCACATGGAAATTAGAAAGACCTCCACCTAAATCCTCATTCAAAAAACAACAATATAGATGTACTTATTTGACAATGGATTTTGACAAGTTGTACACGAGAGGAGAGCTTTCACTTTAGAACAAACCACAGTTCCTTGTTACGTACAAACTTAGGGGAGAACTGTGTTTGTTTTTCACTCTAGTTAGAAACGATTGTTTTATTCTGGCTTGCCTTAACTAATTTTATTTAGAACAAACCACGGTTCACGGAGTTTGTATCCAACACTAAACCGTGGCTTGTTCTAAAGTGAAACCAGAAGACTTTGAGGTCCTAGTCCAGCTCTCTAACCACTGTACCACTACTGGAATAGGATGGGGAGGAACATGCCATTGCCTTAATTTGGCGTAGGGGCTTCTTGGACTCCTGAACTTCCATCCTGTAGCTCAGACCTGTACAATTCATGAGAATGTGGCAGACTCGGTTGTCACAAATTCTGGCCTGCTAGGTGGTTCCTCCCATCACGGCCATTTTTGCAGTTCCAGACATGCAGGAAAAATAATAGCGAGTGGGGTTGATGGTTTTTTTGTTTTTGCTTAAACAAAATCTTCTGCGGTTGCAGCAACAAATTTCCCTGTCCAAAGCTCTCCTCAGCGGAGGAGGCAGCAAAGTTGAAGTGAAATTTCCAGTCTAAAGGGTTCTCCTCCACTCTTTCAGTGGGCGATTACGTCAAAGCTCTGGAGTGCACCAGGTCTTACCTCCTGTTCCATCCGGACGACGAAGACGTCTTGGACAACGAAAGCTACTATGAAGTCAACTTGGAAGGGTTTGTGGACTTGGCGAGCATCAAGCCTAGAGAGGTAAGATGCCGATACGGGGAATCGGCTGCTGGCTGTCAGAAATCTCCTTTGCAGGTATACAAACCAAGCCAACACTGATGCTTCTTCAGCGCATCAGCTCTCCTTATGTAACTGGCTATGCATATTCTTCCTAGCCCTGCTGCCTCAATTCCACCTTTTCCCGCATCTTGAACTGAATATTGCAAACTCCTTGGGGGCAAGGACCTGTTCTCAGAGGCGGAGATAGCTGCTCCGTCACCCAGAGCGGTGCACATGCTGTGCACATGACGAGCATCCCAGGGGGCGAGACACCCATGGGGGGTGGAGCGAGCTGCCCATGGTGAGCTGCTTCCTGGACAGCGGCGGTGGGGGAGCCACGCCACTTTGCCAGCAGCCTTCCTCCCTTCCCTCTTCCTTTTGACAGCTCAGGGGAGGCTCTCCCCTCCAGGAAGCAGCCTGGGAGTGGGGGGCAATGGCACGCTGCCCCCCCCCGTGACTCACAAGCCTCCCCAGAGCTGTCAAAATGAAGGGGGAAGGGGGGAAGGCCGTCAGCAAGGCAGTGCAGCTCCGCCCCCTCACCTGACGGCTCAGGGGAGGCTTGGGAGTGGCGGGCGGGTGGCATGCCAAATGTCACCCCCCTCAGTGAGGGCACCCATGGTGGCCCACCCCCACTGCCTCCCCCCTTCCTACGCCCCTTCCTGTTCTTTTGTTCTCTGTAAAGGCTATTGAGTCATTTTGAAGGGTGATCTGTTTCTTCAGAGGCTTGAACCCCTATGCCTACAGATCAGAAAAAGCCCAGTGAGAGCAGTTGCCCTCAACTCATCTTCCCCTGGGCTTGGTGAAGATTTGACGTTTTCATCCCCAAAAAGTTTTTGATTTGAGTTTCTACTGAAATGAAGCTGCATCTTAATGCTGTATTTTATTCTTGTTTTTAAGTTGTATTTTAATCAATTGCTTTTATATCTGGTATTAGCCGCCCTGATCCCGGTCTTGGCTGGGGAGGGCGGGGTATAAATAAAAATTATTATTATTATTATTATTATTATTATTATTATTATTATTATTATTATTAGAATAACAGGAAGAGAGACTGTCTACTGAGTGCCTGAGATCAGTGCAGTTGCTGAATTTGTTTTCAAAGGAAGTTCTTCCTTTCACCTTGGAAGCAAAAAAAGAGCTACTTTGTGGATTTATTTGAAAACAATGCTCTTATTAATTGTCAATTATGAGAGCTCTTTCCACAACCAGCCTGGTTTTAAGTCCTTCTCCTGATTATTTCAGGAAGCTGTGACATTCTTGAGGCGGCATAAGCTGGAATCGTACCTGCTGCAGACAGGAGCAGCTGGCCTGGGTTTCTTGTACACGGAGCCGGTAAGTGCAAGCGAGTGTGAGGCAGGAACTTTCAGACCCAAGAGGTTGAGATTTAGATTCGTACCAAGCCATGGTGCTTCCTGAAATGCCCTTTGCGTGCCATGCCAGGTTGTGGAGGAGATCAATCTAGACTTGCAGAGGCATTTTGCACACTGAAAGGAATGTTTGCCAGGTCACCTACGCAAAGTACATTGCTGGATCAGTCCCAGGGCCCTTCAGGTAAAGTATTTGCTTTCAGAGAATGCCCAGCCAAACACCTCCCCAAACTCATAAGCTTGACATTCTGGAAACAGCCACTCCCTTCATAAATTCCCCCATCATCTCACGCTCAAAGTTGATATTGCCTGTGAACATGTAGGTTTCATTTAACAGGAAGAGCTGGCGGTTCACTGGGGCTCCAGGAATTTGCATAATCCCTCTTCGGAAACCTCTTTACTATGGTTGCTCTCAAACTGGATCGATTTACCACCATTGGAGTAATGCTTTCCTGAGAAGCAGAATTAAGAGTCCACCCAGGATTTAACACAGTGCTATAATATCTAGCAGCGATATTCCAAGGCCCTTCTGTAAGTTTAACTCACAAGTTTCAGCCAGAAAAGGGTCCCCTGCAACTTTGATTAGATGCTTCCCTTTTTCTGGAGTCTGCCCATATTACTTCTTCCCGGTATCAACACACACACACACAAACACACACAAAATATTTGTTTATACCCATTCCTTTTCCCTAATGGGGGACTCAAGGCATCCCCTAATGGGGGGGGGACACATAAAACCACTAAAAAAAAAAGACAAATAAATTGCTAAAATGCAATTAAAACTACATACATATGTAAAATCTGTTTCAAACCTACAAATAATTGCAATAAAAACAGCACAGCCCCAGCCCTTTCATTAAAAGCAGCCGATTCCCAAAAGCCTGTTGGAACAAGAAGGTCTTTGGCTGCCAGAAGAAGGACAACAAGGGGGGGGGTACCAGCCTAGCATCTCCAGGAAGAAGCAAGTTCCAAAGTTGCCTGGAAGCAGCCACCACCAAGAAAGCCCTTTCCTGTATCTCCACCAAGCATCCCTGGGGGGGGGGGGTAGTACCAAGAGAAGGGCCTCCCCCTGGGCAGGTTCATATAAGGGAATACATCCTTTCCAACAGCCTGGACCTGAGCAGCAGTTCTCGCAAGCGTTCAGCAGTCTGGCTGCAGCCCTTTGAGCTGGTTGAAGTTTCTATGCCCTTTTCAAAGGCAGCCCCACGTAGAGTGCATTGCAGTAGTCCAGACAGGATGTGCCTTACTAAGGCGTTACTGAGGCATAGCTTCATAATTACTCCTAAATTTTGACCTTTAAAGCCCTATTCAGCCTAGGACCCATGTACCTACGGGACCGCCTCTCCTGGCTCGCCCCGCGGAGGACCTTAAGGTCCACAAATGACAACACTTTGGAGGTCCCACGTCGCAAGGTGGTTAGATTGGTCTCAACTAGGGCCAGGGCCTTTTCAGTACTGGCCCCGACTTGGTGAAACACTCTGTCACAAGAGACTAGGGCCCTGCGGGAGTTGACATCTTTCCGCAGGGCCTGCAAGACAGAGCTGTTCCGCCTGGCCTTTGGTTTGGACTAAGTCTGACCCTGATGTTTCCCTCACCTTACGGTTTTGATCTATGGGCTACTTTTAAAATGAGGCTGCATTTTAAATTGCATTTTAACCTGTATTTTAAATTGGTTCCCCCCTCTCTTTCCCCTCTATTATGTTTTTACTGTGATTTTATTGGTGTTAGCCACCCTGAGCCCGGCTCTAGCCGAAGAGGGCGGGGTATAAATAAAATTATTATTATTATTAAATTACTCAGTTCCTATTTCCTGAGAGTGCTGCTTTCTGGGATGGAGGGTACAGTCTCATTTGTTTATTTTGTTATTTCA
The DNA here is from genome assembly GCF_964234715.1 of Podarcis melisellensis. Taxonomy (NCBI): domain Eukaryota; kingdom Metazoa; phylum Chordata; class Lepidosauria; order Squamata; family Lacertidae; genus Podarcis; species Podarcis melisellensis. The sequence continues at coordinate 1,991,648 of NC_138537.1, forward strand.
AACGAAAAGTATGACGAGGACAGGAGCTAAGGAGTACTTAATATCTATCAGTATTGTCAGGCATAAGCTGCACAGAGGAAGCGTCTAAATTATTATTATTATTATTATTATTATTATTATTATTATTATTATTATTATTTCCTCAGCCACTTTGGGCAGCTTACAGCACATAAAAAATTGTAAAACATTAGACATAACACTTAAAGGACTCAATAGCATGTCAGCTGGTCGTGCAAAGGAGGCTTGCACTGCAGTTGTAGCTTTCAGAAAAGAAAAAAAAAAAACACCAAATGACAAAAATCTGGCCAGGAAGATATTGGAGGGCAACACAGAATATGCTGGAAAGCATCAATTTGACAACAGCATCACTTCGGTTCTGGCTAAACAGGTAAATGAAGGAAGGGGATTGCAGGCTAACCTGATAGTCTAGAGGCAATCTGTGAGTTGTCTGGCAATATGTTCAGAATGGATATAAATTAAGGTAACCAGATTTTTTTCCAATGAATTGGGACATTTTTCAACTTCAGTAGGAATGATAGGAGGGACGCGGGTGGCGCTGTGGGTGAAACCACAGAGCCTAGGGCTTGCCGATCAGAAGGTCGGTGGTTCGAATCCCTGTGACGGGGTGAGCTCCCGTTGTTCAGTCCCTGCTCCTGCCCACTTAGCAGTTCGAAAGCACGTCAAAGTGCAAGTAGATAAATAGGTACCGTTCCGGTGGGAAGGTAAATGGCGTTTCCATGCACTGTTCTGGTTTGCCAGAAGTGGCTTAGTCCTGCTGGCCACGTGACCCGGAAGCTGTACGCTGGCTCCCTTGGCCAGTAAAGCGAGATGAGCGCCACAACCCCAGAGTCATCCATGACTGGACCTAATGGTCAGGGGTCCCTTTACCTTTAGGAATGATAGGATTTTGTCACGGGACTGATTTGTAAATCTGGGGACTTGTCCCTGGGAAACGGGGACATCTGGTATCCTTAATATAAACCAGCTTGTCAAATGAGAGAATCTCTCCCCCCCCCTTAATATATCAAATCTTTGTCTCGTTTCAGACGTACTGGAGCATCTCTGGGGCTCGGCAAGATGAGCACAGGTAGGCGGCCACATTCGAGATATGGATCCATGGGGAATACTCCTTACAAATGGGCTACAGTGGTGCCCCACAAGATGAATGCCTCGCAAGACGGAAAACCCGCAAGACGAAAGGGTTTTCCGTTTGGGAGTTGCTTCGCAAGACGAATTTCCCTATGGGCTTGCTTTGCCTGGGTTTTGCTCTCCTCTTTCTATCTCTCTTCCTTTTGTTGTGCTAAGGTTTAGTATTAAACAGAACACCATAGTGTTGTAAACAAAAATTGCCCTTTTCCCTTATGGGGTATCCAACAGCCCATATAGAGTCCTTACATAGGTTCCCTATTGGTAGCAGAGAATAACAGAGGCCAACCAGAGAATATTGAGAAGCAAAGCAGCTAGTAAGACTGATATTTCTTGATCTGTTGCAACAGGGTGCTCCCCCCACCCGCAGGAAAGGAGGAGGAACCTAGAACAGTGGCGCACAAGGCCTTATAAAGACTTTTGAAATTGCCCTCCTGTAGATCAAGACCACCCCCAGAAACATCATACATACATCACAGAAAAGGCGGTCTAAAACAGAAATTTTAATACTGTTTTTCCTCCTGTCTGGCAGGTTACTTGATTGGATTTCCTGGGGATCCTGGCCATTCTTTTGTAGTGATAAATACTTAGTTCCTGGGCCAGGTCACAGGCTCACACCCTATTGAAACAGAGACATACCCTTAAGACAGGATTTGTGAAGGAAAAGACAATGGGGAGGCTTTTCCACTTTGACCTTGCAGAGAAACCATTTGCTCAGTTTAGGAATCAAAATGGTTCCAGGTTGGTCTTCCTGTGCTGATCTATCTACGTGCGGTTATGAACATTACCATATATCTAAGACCTCAAAATTCCTATCACAATAGCAGAAGGAAGAGAGACATAGAGAGGAAAGCAAAACCCAGGCTCCTTCTGGCCTATATTTATAGTCAAATAAATGTTCCATGAACAGGAATGGTAGGAGTGGGATGTCACTGTCAAAGATCACTGAAATGGAAGCAGAAGTCCTTTCCACAGTGCACTCTATTGCGACATTCAGAGTGTTCTGTTTTGCAACATGGAGTTTTCTTTGATCTACATTTATAGTCAGCATGACCTTAATTGGAAGAGATAAGAGAATCAATTCAAACCAGCTTCCCAGAAGGTATTACCCAAACAACCATGACCCTTCTGCCTGCTTCTCTCACACAGAGAAGCTCCTGGTAGCTTCTAGAATCCTCTTGTATTAAGTAGAATAGGAAAGATCCCTACACATCAGTTCAATACTTTCTGCACTGAGAAATGCAAACTGACCGGTTCATCCATGAGGGTGGGCTCAGGCAGGCAGCTCAGGTGGCAAAACACAAAGGGGGGGTGCAGCTGCGGGCACCCTTCCTCGCCTCCGCCGCTGGTGCAGAAGCCGCAGGGGCGGCTTCCAGCAGGATCTTGCAAAATCTTGTAGGCTCCATGAGATCTTGCTGGAACCTGCCATTATCAACACTATGGGGAGAGGAGCCTTTAGGAGGGGGGGTGCTGTGCTGGGGGGCAGCTCCTTCTCATTTCACCACCAGGATGTGGCCCCCCCCCCGCATGTCAGTGTTCAACAAATGCGCCATGGGGAATTGTCTCCCACTGTTACTACGCACCCATAATTCCTTGTGACTTCTGCTCCGCAGGATTCCTTCAGGGGTCCTGAGCGACAACGCAGATGGCTCTGGGAAGGCAGTAGGGAAGAAGACTGCGCCCAAACTGGACCGTGAGCTCAGGGAAGGTAAGATTCGGTCCACCCCCAGCTGCCGATCACAGGAGAAACTTTGGCTAGAGCAAAGCAGCCGCAATTGGCTCCCTGGGAACTCACACCGCTCGTGCTATGCTATGGTTTCTTTTATTGTTTCATTAAATTTATATGCCACTCAATCGTTGAAGAACCTCAAAGCAGGTTATGAAAGGAATGCAGCTGCAAAATTGTTGGTAGAAACAGCTAAAATGCTCCAAACAACTTAAAACCTGCAACAGACTAAAAACACACCAGCTTTACAGATATCTGGGTCAGCTTGTCCAAAACCAAAATGTTTTTTGCAGGCTTGGAAAAGTGCTCCTGCCTGACGTCAATAGGCAGGGAGTTCCAAAGGTGCTTTCACCATAGGAGCCAACTCCTAGGGGCAGAGGGGTTTAAAATATTTGAGGGGGCTGCCCCCCCAAGTTGATGGGTGTTGTCATTGAAATAGGATGTGTGTGATGTGTCATGTGATCAGTTGTGTGGGGTGGGGCTTACCTACCCCCCTCCCCAATATTTTATTCAAGTTAGCACACTGGCTACCACATTAAAAGATCAGTTTCTTACAGGTTTGGATTAGTGTAATGTAGTGTAATATAATATTATTATTATATTATATAGTGTAATGTGTGAATAAGACTTCTGAATGTTTGTGATCTCCCTTTATCATGGTGCCTGGATAGAGCCCGTCTGCTACTTTGTAATGTAGATGAAGTCCAGAGGAGCAGGAAGCCCAAAGATTGCTCTTATCTTGCCATCTTCTGGAGCAATTCTGCTGTGACAGCAAAGCCAGTTTTGATAGAAACGTTCCGCAGCGTCATCCTCTTTATTCCTCCCCCTGCTTCCTATATCCCCCCCCCTTGCAATTTTGCAAGCCTAGACAAATTGAGCATGATTTAGGGCTGTCCCACCTTCCTCCCATCTGGTTTGCTTTTTCGTTCCGGCATGCAAAGAGGCTGAGCGTCTCCAAATGCCTGGCTTTCGTCTTCTCCTCTCGCAGATTTATTTTACTCTGTTTTATTTGGTTGCTATCAAACCGACTGGTGGGACGAGGCAGCCGCTCCCCTTTGTGCGCCTGAGAAAAGGGCAAAGGCCTCTTTCTCTCTGACAATCGCGCATTTCCCTCCCACAGAGTTTCCCGTGGCGCGTGGCTGATTCGCTAGATTGCACTCAGAGACCCCACCCAAGCTACGGAAAACACCCAATAACCAGCCATGGATTCCGCATGCGGTCAGAAAAACACAGGGCTGGTTCCTTTCCAGACACAGACCTGTTATTATGGACAATGACTGGAGGTTAACCAGCTGTGCTGAAGCCCATCTTGGCTCACGGCTGACCTCCCTTACGGGTTCTTTCTACTACTAGCAGAGCTGCCTGCTTTCCGTCCAGTGGCTTTGAGTCTAACGGAATGCCTTTCCTTTACATTGAAATACTGTGTTGTATGGATGAGGAGGTTTTGCTCAGCTTGAATAGATTTTCAGGAGCCCTGAAAGCCATGGCAAAACTGGCCAAGTGGAGCTGACCTGCTTAAGGAAGAACCATAGAATCATGGAATCATGTTGTTGTTGAGTCGTTTAGTCGTGTCCGCCTCTTTGTGACCCCCTGAACCAGAGCACGTCAGGCAGTCCTGTCTTCCACTGCCTCCCACAGTTTAGTCAAACTCATGTGCTGGTAGCTTCGAGAACACTGTCCCACCACCTCGTCCTCTGTTGTCCCCTTCTCCTTGTGCCCTCCATCTTTCCCAGGATCAGGGTCTTTTCCAGGGAGTCTTCTCTTCTCCTGAGGTGGCCAAAGTCTTGGAGACTCAGCTTCAGGATCTGTCCTTCCAGTGAGCACTCAGGGCTGATTTCCTTCAGAATGGATAGGCTGGATCTTCTTGCAGTCCATGGGACTCTCAAGAGTCTCCTCCAGCACCATAATTCAAAAGCATCCATTCTTCGGCGATCAGCCTTCTTTATGGTCCAGCTCTCACTTCCATACATCACTACTGGGAAAACCATAGCTTTAAATATACGGGCTAGGGTTAGGATTAGGCACCCAATACCTGAGAAACCTTCCCCACCCCTAAGGACCATCAGCATTTCAAAGTCTGATCATCATTTGTGCCACCAGCGCCCCCTGCTGTCTCCTTGCAGCACGCTAGGGAACCCCACTGCACCCCAGGGGCGCTGCAGTCCAATTTGCAAACCACTGATTTGAGAAGCAACACACTGCGTGCATAAGCAGGGCTTTACGTGTGAGGAGGCCTCTCTCAGGTTCATGGGAGCTGGCCGCTGAGAAGTGCCCACTGCCTCAGGGCCCCCACCCCTCCATACAAAGGCCTCTGTCCTCTTCCTCTTGCATCTGTGGGCGCTACAAGGACGGGGAATCTCTGGAATGTGGAAAAGTGCATTGTCAAGAATCCCTTGTGTGTGTTGCTTCTGTGCATTTTGCAGATTGCATCCCGCTCTGTTGATAGCCTGAACCATAGCAATACCCCACAACACTGCTGGGGAGGAAAGCCAGCCCTCTTCCCACCCACCTATGTGAGAGTTTTGCCCAATACCCCACATGACCTCACTGATCAGTATTTCAGGCCACGCTGGGCTCTTTGTCCAAATCTGCAACCCCTGCGCAAAAGGCCACGCGGTTCAGCTAAAACGGAAGATGGTTTATACTGGCCAGGGTACAAAAAGTCCATTAGCTTTGTGTGTGTGTGTGTTCATCTCTGTGTGTCTGCCTGTGCATGTTCTCTCCCTCCTGAAAGATTCCAGGCTGAGCATTTCAGGCAATGTGGTCCCATCTGTTTTCTGAAAACTCAGAGGGGAAAACAGAAAGCCCCCAAACCTCTTCCCCCAGATTCCCATCCTGCTGTTGCTGCCTCTGATCCTGGCTGCAGTTCCAGGTCCTCTACTCAACAATTTTGGCATAATGTGATATTTTTTCCCCGGGAAAAGCCTCTCCTCCAATTTAGCAGCCTTGTAAATAAATGCACAAAAGCCAGCTGGCTGCTGTTCTAATTGCCATTGTTTTCTTTTTTAATTCTTTTGGGAAGGCTCTGTTTTGTAAGTATCCTTCCTCTCTGCCCCATATTCTGCACATAGAATAATAGAGTTGCACAGTAGAATCATAGAATCATAGGACTGTAGAGCTGGGAGGGACCCCTTGGGGTCACCCATCCCAACCCCCTGCAATGCAGGAATCTCAGCTAAAGCATCCATGGCAGAAAGTTATACAACCTCTGTTTACAGACCTCCAAGGAAGGAGACTCCACCACCGCCCGAGGGAGTCTATTCCACTGTCAAACAGCTCTTACTGCCAGAAAGTTCTTCCTAAGGTGTAGTCGAAATCTCCATTCTTGTCATTTGAATCCATTGGTTCGGAGGTCCTACCCTCTGGAAAACAAGCTTGCTCTGTGATTTGTGTGGGATGTAATCCTCCAGAGTGAAGGCAGTGAAGGTCCTGTGTGAGTGTCTGGAGACGGTTGGAGGATGGATGGCGGCTAACAGATTGAGGGTGAATCCTGACAAGACAGAAGTACTGTTTTGGTGGACAGTCTGCAGGCAGGTGTGGAGGACTCCCTGGTCCTGAATGGGGTAACTGTGCCCCTGAAGGACCAGGTGCGCAGCCTGGGAGTCATTCTGGATTCATAGCTGTCCATGGAGGCGCAGGTCAATTCTGCGTCCAGGGCAGCTGTCTACCAGCTCCATCTGGTACGCAGGATGAGACCCTCTGTGCCCGCAGAGTGGTGCCTGCTTTGGTTATCTCCTGCTTGGATTACTGCAATGCGCTCTACGTGGGGCTACCTTTGAAGGTGACCCGGAAACTACAACTAATCCAGAATGCGGCAGCTAGACTGGTGACTGGGAGCGGCTGCCGAGACCACATAACACCGGTCTTGAAAGACCTACACTGGCTCCCAGTGTATAAGATATAAAAGTATGTTTAATTATTGTTGAAAATGATATGTTAAAAAACTAATAAAAAATTATATATACATAAAAAGCTTCTTTTCGCCTGTTCTGGAGGAGAGGATTTGAACCAACAGATTTAACTTACAAGAAAGGAGATTTCAACTAAACATCAGGAAAAACTTTTTGACCATAGGAGCTGTTTGACAGTGGAACAGTCTCCCTCAGGAGGTTGTGGACTCTCCTTCCTTGGAGATTTTTAAGCAGAGGTTGGACGGCCGTCTGTCAAGGGGCCTAACCTAGAGGACTCTTGGAGCCCCTTCCAAGCCTACAACTCTATCATTCGATTTAAGCTACAGTGAGAGCGTCATCCAGCAACAATGCAACTCTGGTCCAGCCACAGCTGTGCTTGAGCCTCCTGTTGACTTTCACTGATGCTTTCGTGGCCTGATCCTCACCATGTGAACGCCTATCGTCACCACCACCATCATCATCAAATTCTGAAGTGTGTGATTCAGATCTTGGTCTGTTACTTAAAACTACAGGTGTTCTGGCATTGTTTGCAGAGGAGGAAAATTGCTCAGCTCAGTGATGGCTGAGAGCCCTGTATGAATCGTAGAATGTTAGAGTTGGAAGGGACCCCTGGGGTCATCTAGTCCAACCCCCTGCCATGCAGGAATCCCAAAAAAGGCATCCGAGTCAGTTGAATGGCTCATGGCCTTTGTCTTGCTCCTCTGCGTAAGCCGCTCCCAGCTAAGTATCTGAGGGTAGAGAGAAGCAAAAGCGAACTCCTCTTGCAAAGTGATTTTCCATCTCTCTCGCTCTGTCTCTTCCCAGGTGGTCCCCTTCTCTTCAGCGATGTAAAATTTGTGTACAACTCAGAGCAGCTGAACGGGACCCAGAGGGTGCTGCTGGACAACGTGATCACAGAGGATGAGTGTCGGGAGTTGCACCGGGTCGCCAATGTGAGTAACTGGTGACTCAGGGTGCAAGAGAAGTTGGGGGCATGCACAGGAATGCAAATTATTTCTGTTATTCTGTCCATAACTGGGGCATGGAGTGAGGATGTTTGTTGCCTTGGCTGCGACTGATGACTAAAAGTCTCATGGGGCTTTAAGGCTTGCAGATTATTGCAGCAGAGCCAGCCTTCCCTGACCTAATGGTCTGTAGGTGTTTTGGCACCCAACGTCCACCTACCTTTGCCAAATGGTGTGGCAGCAGCTTTCTGAATATTTGCTGAAGAAATTGACGTACTGCCCAGTGTCAAAATACCACAGGACTGTGTAGAACAAAGGAATAAAATAATGGAACATCCATACATTAACACAATATCCTTTAAAAACACACACACCAGTTGTATAAATGCAATACAATTCACAGTAATACCTGCCCTAGACATTCTGCAGTTTGCGCCCCATGGGAAAGGCTGGTTGCTCCCTGCAGAATCTCCCATTAATCTCTTGGGGGTTTGCAATGACCTTCCAAGTGGATGGAATCCCTTGGTGTCATCCTTGAAGCTTGGAAGCTGGAAAGTCCAATGTTGCGTCAACATATTGGAATAATCCTGATATCCTTTTTCTGCTTCAGGGAATTCTGCTGGCTGGAGATGGATACCGGGGGAAGACGTCACCCCACACACCCAACGAGAAGTTCGAAGGGGCCACCGTCCTCAAAGCTCTCAAGGTACGAGGGTTGCTGCTCAACTTGCAGTCGACTAGACTCTCTTTTTCCCTGGGATATCAGGACTCCTCTTTTAGCCCCTGATCCAAGCTCAGTGGCATATGGTTTAGGGCAGGAGCAGAGAAGCAGAGGTCTATGGCGCAACCCCATTCAGAGTGTTGTGCGCAGTTCTGGTTGCCTCACCTCGAAAGGGATATGATAGACATGGAAAAGGTTCGGAGAAGGGCAGCCAAAATGGCCGAGGGAATGGAGTGAAGAAATAATAATATAATAACAATAATTTATTACTTATACCCCGCCCATCTGGCCGGGACTTCCCAGCCACTCTGGGCGGCTCCCAACAGAATATTAAAAACACTATAAAACATTAAACATTAAAAGCTTACCTGTACAGGGCTGCGTTTAGATGCCTTCTAAAAATCAGGTAGTTGTTTATTTCCTTGACATCTGGTAGGAAGGCGTTCCACCGAGAAGGCCCTCTGCCTGGTTCCCTGTAACCTCACTTCTCTCAGGGAAGTGAACCCTAGAAGGCCCTCAGAGCTGGACCTCAGCACTGGCATGAAGAAATGTTGCAGTGTTTGGGACTTTTCGGTTTAGAGGAAAGGTGAATAAGGGCACACTTCCAACTGTCCTATGCCTAGAATGAGTGGGTCCGAGAGGCTTTGCATTTGCCCTGCAGCTTTCCCTGGGGAAACCCATTCTCTAGCACTGAATCAGAACAAACAGCAATCCGCATAAAACCCAATTTCCATTTGGTCTGATTCAGCGGTAAACCACGAGGTCCGATTCAGCGGTAAACAACGAGTTGGTGGGGCAAATAGCGGTGTGAATGAGTCCTTTGAGGTGACACTATAGCACAGGGGTCAGCAACCTAAGGCCCATGGGCCAGAAGCGGCCCATGGAGGTCGTTTGACCGGCCCACGAGTCACCCCCGAACCAAGCTGCCCACTCGCGCACTGTGCTAAAGCAGCACGGCGCAGGGACTCGCTTCCGTGGTGCCAAAAATCGCATCTGTGCAAATGCCGAAAATCGCGGGCTCACGCACAGGTGCAATCCAGCCCACGGCGGGATCTCTGTGGGACTGATCTGGCCCAGGCAAGATAAACCTTGTTGACACCTGCTTTAGCACTTTAAGAAACTGTGCATGGCACAGAGAGAGGGGATAGGGAGAAGTTTTCCTCCCTCTCTCCTAACACTAGAACTCGTGCACATCGAATGAAACTGACCGTTGGAAAACTTGAGGTCGATAAAAGGAAAGTCCTTCTTCAAGCAGCACAGAGTTAAACAATGGAACTCCCTGCCACAGTGATGGCCACCAACCTTTGTGATGGCTTAAATTGAGGATCGGACGGATCCGTGGAGGAGAGGTGTCAGGGAATGGTCTGATGACAAGGACTGAGGAATGAATGAATTTTATTATTACGGTCACAGACCAGTTCCGGCTCACTTGCAATATCAGGAAAATCATAAAACACAACAGGAATACATTGAATTGCAATTAGGTATAATAGAGACAATTCAGATAGAGCGGCAGTTAACAATTTATGGAATCTTGATCACTAAAATATAACCTAAAATTGTCATTTAAAACCTTAATCATTTGGTAGTACAGCTTGTTCCCTAAGTTTTATGGCAGTTGCACAGAAGGCATTCTATGGCAGACCAGCTTCTCTCTGATGAAGAGCTGGAGGGGGAAGAGTCACCCCCTCCCCCGTCCATAGTGTGTTCAGAAACAGAAGCTGAACAGGTTAGGGAGGAATTACCTAGTTGCGAGATAATGACAAGGGAGCCAGAAGGGAGGGGACAGCTAGAAGAGACATCAATCGAGAGTGTGGGGGACCTCCCCCATCACAACGGACTCGGAGGTCCGGATGTATCAGAGAGCAAAGGAGGCAGAGGGAGGAAGGAACTCCCCATTGGTGCCTAAAATGTTGCAGAAGTCGGAAGGAGGGTTTAGAGTAGGCAAATGCCCTCCTTGCAGAGAGCTGTATATTTGTGCTTTCAACATGATGCTGCAATAAAAGGACTATAAACATATCAACTGCTTCTTAGTTCTTACCTGTGAAGTTACCAAAGGGAGAGGAGGATTCTCCATGCCCTACAAGGGGCTGTCAGTGGCTCCTAGCCAGGATGGAGGCAGCGATGCTTCTGAACCCCAGTTATTGGCAACCACAAGGAGGGGGGAGAGTGCTTTTGTGTTCAAAACTTCCCTTGGGTTTCTTGCGGGGAACTGGTTGGGAACTGGATGTTGGGAGAGATAGGCCCTTGGCCTGATCCCGCAAGGCTCTTCTTGTGTTCTGATGTAGGAGAAGCTCCATAGAGGCAAGAGGGGGTTAATCATGAGCAACATGGCTTTGTTTCCCCCAAACACCCACCAGCTACTTCTTCCCGAGTTGTGTCTCTCTCTCAGGGCCATCTTACCCATAGAGGCTAGTGGCGCGGGGTGCCAGGGTGCCAGGTTCTGGGGGGCACCAGAGAAGAGCTGGAGGCTGGACGCGGCGCCTCCTGGCATCAGCTCACCGCCCTTGCCCGCCTCTGCCATGCCGCACCGAAGCAGCGCCTCACCCGGAGCCGCCGTCTGCTGTGGCCACCGCGGCACAAAGCATCCAGCTGAGCCGGGAGGCACCGCATCCAGCCTCCGCCTCTTCTCCGCCAGAGGAGCCGCCCTCCAGCTGCTGCCCGCCTCCTCCAGCCCCGCTGGCAGCGCCATCCTCCCTAAAAAAAGGAAAAAGGTCGACAACTCTGGAAATCCGGTGTGTGTGTGCATGCGCCGAAGGGAGCTTTGCATCACGGCGCCAAATATGCTTAAAACAGCCCTGAGGAGAAGCTCTCCACATTCTTGGTTGAAGGTGGGCTGGATATGGAACTGAGAGAACAATTGCACTCTGGTTTTCCCGCAGTTTGGCTATGAGGGGAGAGTTCCCCTGGGGAGTGCCCGCCTCTTCTACGATGTCAGCGAGAAAGCCCGCAGGATCGTGGAGTCATACTTCAGGCTCAATTCCACCCTCTATTTCTCCTACACACACCTGGTGTGTCGGACAGCTCTGTCAGGTAAGGCCTGCCTCAAAAAACTTTCCAGTCTGCCGAACCTCACTCCTGCATGCTATTCAGAGATGTCGATTGAATTACGTTACTTAGAATGCAGAATTGCAGAATTATCCATGGTAGAGGCATTGTTCAGACTCGAATGCGGTCGCCTCCTCACTACACGTTTATGTGGCTTCCCCCCAATAATTTGTTGGTTCTTGTTTGCTGGATTTGTAAGCCATTTGGAGATTTCTGTGGAGATATGAAGCGCTGTGAGCATTCACCAAGCAAATGAAATAAATGAACTTGGAGGAAATCTGTGCTTTGTGAAACAACATGTAAAGCAAAACACACATCCAGAAGAATGTGATGCAATTCTCTCGGTAAATAAGGCGAACAGAATTGTGTGTATTAAGGGAAAGCTTGCATAACAATGCATACATTACTGAAAATATGGCCAGTCATGACTCAGTAGTTTGCACAGCAACAAAGAAATACCATATTTTTCGCTCTATAGGACTCACCCACCCAACCACAGGACGCACCTTGTTTTAGAGGGGGAGAACAAGAAAAAAATAATCTCCCCCTCTCTGCCCAGTGCCTCTTCAGTGAAGCGGCAGGAGGCGCTGCGCAGAGAGGGGGAGAATTTTTTTTCTTGTTCTCCCCCTCTAAAACAAGGTGCCATTCAAGGTGCCTTCAGTCACCTTTAGGCGGCTACCTTGGAAGCCTGGAGAGCAGTGGCGTAGCGTGGGTTGTCAGCACCAGGGGCAAGGCAAGTAATTTGTGCCCCCTAACCCATGGATTTGCACCCCCTAAGCCGTGCATTTGCACCCCCTAACCCGTGCATTTGCACCCCCTAACCCCCAGATTTTGCGCCCGGTGCGGCCGGCCCCCCCTGCACCCCCACGCTACGCCACTGCTGGAGAGCAAGAGCCGTCAGTGCGCACTAACCCCTCTCGCTCTCCAGGCTTCAGTGAAGGGTTCCTTTCAACCTGCTCTTTGGGGCTGGCGGGGGGAAGCCCACCACCAGCCCCAAAGAGCAGGTCGGGGAGCAGCAGAAAGGCGTGCAGCCTTCCCGCTACTCTGCGAGCTTCTCAGGGCTGCCGGGGAAGCCTGGGTCCCCCACCCCCAGCCCCAAAGAGCAAAGAAGCCGAGACAGCGAGCGGGATGCATCCCTCACTGTCTTGGCTTCTGCCATAGCTGCGCGCAACCTCTCCAGCCGGGAGAGGCTGCACGCGGCTATGGCAATACCCCCACCTCTCGCAAAAACCGAGAGGTGCCGCTCACCCTTTAAGGAGTGCGTGGCTCCTGTGGGCTTTTCTACGAGGAGGGAGAAGGGACTGACTGGCCAAGTCAGTCCCTTCTCCCTCCTGAGGAAAAGCCCGCAAGAGCCGTGTGGCGCTTGTGTGAGACTTTGGGGGGCTTTTCCTGCCTGCCTCCCCCCTGCATTTGCTCCATATGATGCACACACATTTCCCCTTCATTTTTGAGCAAAAAATACAGTAATCTGTTGCTGTTTATTTAGTGAGACCCGGGATGAAATGAGAGGTTGTAAGCAAGGCTGAACCTCCCTTATCTTTGCCCTCTGCAGGCCACCAGGAGCGGAGGAATGACCTCAGCCACCCTATCCATGCTGACAATTGCCTCCTGGACCCGGAAACCAATGAGTGTTGGAAAGAGCCCCCCGCCTACACCTTCCGAGATTACAGGTAGGGTTGGCAACCCGTAATTTCCATTGGAAATTCTCTGCATAGGAAAAAATATATACACCGTCTAAGCCGTTCATGCGCTTCCCAGCCACTTTCTGCCACCCCATTGCCTAATAATAATAATAATAATAATAATAATAATTTATTATTTATACCCCGCCCATCTGGCTGGGTTTCCCCAGCCACTCTGGGTGGCTTCCAACAAAAGATTAAAAATACATTAAAACATCAAACATTAAAAACTTCCCTAAACAGGGTTGCCTTCAGATGTCTTCTAAACTTCAGATAGTTGTTTATTTCCTTGACATCTGTTGGGAAGGCGTTCCACAGGGCAGGCGCCACCACCGAGAAGGCCCTCTGCCTGATTCCCTGTAACCTCACTTCTCGCAGGGAGGGAACCGCCAGAAGGCCCTCGGAGCTGGACCTCAGTGTCCGGGATGAACGATGGGGGTGGAGACACTCCTTCAGGTATACTGGGCCTTTGAGGCCATTTAGGGCTTTCAAGGTCAGCACCAACACCTATATCTTAATCCAACCAAGTCCTTGAAATGTCATCATAGAATCATAGAGTTGGAAGAGACCACAAGGGCCATTGAGTCCAACCCCCTGCCAAGCAGGAAACGCCATCAGAGCACTCCTGATCATCATCGTCACCAATCTTTATTACGGTCGAGAGACCCACCAAATCTTTACAAAGCAATACACAATTCATGCAGCCTACCTCCAGGTTAAACAAGCATTTTGTTCAGAATATAGGGATCATTGGTTCTTGCAACCACCGATAAAAACTTTGCCACTGCTAATGTTCTAGCGTTTGTCCGGTCTTCCAATAGGAACCTGAAAGAGCGGACAAACGCTAGAACATTGAAATGTTGCTTTAGTCAGCAAATTTTTACTGTACATGCAGAACCCTCCTTGTGCCTTCTCTGGAGATGTTTTTTTACTTTATCAGTCAGTGTTCCTCCTAAACTGTTTCTTACCAGTTTTGTGGTTAGACGGCACTTTTCCAGACACAACAGAGGCGACCCTGATAATGAGACAAACAGAAATTCCACTTCCGGCGCTATGAGAGGGACTTTCTTCAGAGCAGGTCGGGACCAGTCTCCCTCCGCTAACCTTCCCGCTTTCTCTCCTGCTAGTGCCCTCCTGTACATGAACAGTGATTTCGAAGGGGGTGAATTTATCTTCACCGAGATGGATGCCAAGACTGTGACGGTGAGCATCACCACGATCAATACTTTATTTGCATGCCGCCTTGCCATAGTTTGAAACTATGCTCAAGGTGGCTTGCAACATGGCAAGATTTACATAATTACAAACATAACAGAAGTCATAAACAATAAAAAACACATCAAAAAGTACACAACCAAATGGAAACAACTTCCATGTAAATCATAAGATCTAAAACTAAAGAAACAACGATAATATCAATAACAGCAACAGCTCCCTCAACCCTCCAGCCTGAGAATCTGTCCAACAGCCTCAGTTTTTGTAGCTGGAGTCAGTCCGCATTCCACTCTCCCAGGCCAGATGGGAAAGGGCCAGCAAGGCAGAGGCCTCCGAACGAGCTCAGGGGGAGATTGCCAAGGGAGCATTGTGGAAGAGCTCTGTGTTATGTACTGAAGTTCTCACCCTGGGCCAGCAGGGGGATACTGTAGATAGTTTTCCCTCAGGTCCACATATGCAAATAAGGGATTGAAAGTGACGTTCAGTGATTGGATAGTTACAGAAAATGGTTACTGTTGCGTCCTAGTGGAGCTCTATATAAGCAGGTTGGCTGAACCCTTCAGTTCAGTTCTGTTCTGGCCTGTGAATAAACAAGAGCTGTTTGAAGAATCGCTGTGTCGTCTGATATGTTCACCCACAACTTAACACTCTGTGCCAGATGCTAACCATAGGTTACTCCCCTACCATGAAAGGCAACAACATTTGGGTCTTTGGGGTTTTAGGGAATACGGTGCAAGGGGACAGAGGCACATAAGATTATGCATGGAGCAGATAAGAGCTTTCCAAACACGCTTTTTAGACATGCATCATTTCACGACACAGTAATTCTGTTTTGCTAGCAAACCCGAGGCTGAACTAACCCCTTTCCAGGGAGGAGCGCAGGGAACGTTCACATGACAAACCCGCAGCTGACACACTGATGTGTCTCGACACACAGTTTGGCAAGCTCTGGTGTAGAGGGATTACAGAGAGAGGCGGTCTTCCACCTATTTGAATGACTATATATATATATATATAATTTTTATTAGTTTTTTTAACATATTATTTCCAACAGTAATTAGACATACTTTTACATCTTATACAATTTTTTGACTTCCATCAATCACATCTGAAAATTTTCCAGTCTATTCACTTAATATACATTTCTTACTTCACTATTACATTTAAGTCTCATAACTAATATCTCTATTCTTTCTCTACTTTGCAATGTTTCATGTATTTCTCCTTACAAAACTTCTTGTAGTCCTACTTGTGTAATTTGTTGATTACAGTTGCTCTTCAAATAGTTTGTATATTTCTTCCAATCTTCTGTAAATCTCTGGTCCTGCAGATTTCAAATCCTTCCTGCCATTTCATCTAAATCTGTGTAGTCCATTAGTTTTGTCTGCCATTCTTCTTTCACTATTTGCATGACTTTAAGGCCCATGGTGACTATAATAATAATTTATTATTTATACCCCGCCCATCTGGCTGGGTTTCCCCAGCCACTCTGGGCAGCTTCCAACAAAACACTAAAATACAATAACCTATTAAACATTAAAAGCTTCCCTAAACAGGGCTGCCTTCAGGTATCTTCTAAAAGTCACATAGTTGTTTATCGCTTTGACATCTGGTGGGAGGGCGTTCCACAGGACGGGCGCCACTACCGAGAAGGCCCTCTGCCTGGCTTCTCACAGTGAGGGAACCGCCAGAAGGCCTTTGGCACTGGACTTCAGTGTCCGGGCAGAGCGATGGGGGTGGAGACGCTCCTTCAGGTCTACTGGACCGAGGTCATTTAGGGCTTTAAAGCTCAGCACCAGCACTTTGAATTGTGCTTGGAAACGTACTGGGAGCCAGTGTAGGTCTTTCAAGACCGGTGTTCTGTGGTCTCAGTGACTACTAGTCAGGACAGTCTTATGCTGACTCCAGGATCAGAGGCTCCTGATTCCAAACCCTTGGGAAGAGAAAGAGGAATGTCCGCTAACATTTCCTGCCCTTTCTCTGCTTCCCAGGCCTCCATCAAACCCAAATGTGGGCGCATGATCAGCTTTTCATCTGGTGGGGAGAATCCTCATGGCGTGAAGGCTGTGACCAAAGGCCAGCGGTGTGCGGTTGCCTTGTGGTTCACCCTCAACCCTCTCTACCGGGAACTGGTGAGTTTTTCATTATCTCGTTTACATGGGAGAAGAGAGACTGCAGGAGCACTCTCACTCGATGAGAAAGGCCGTCCAATGAATCCGGATTGAAAGGAGAGAGCTGTCAGACCCACGCTGATGCTAGTATGCCAGCAATTTATTTCACTATCTTCATTCTCCTCTTTTTTTAAATAGGCACAAATCTGTTGCAAAGATACTGCCCTCGCTTAGGTACAATGTCTCTCCTATTATAGCCAAAGGGAATTAGCAGAAAGATCTTCGACTCGTTCACATCCCAAGCCAATTTTTTCCCTTTTTTCCTTACAATCAAGATGCGTGTCCATTTTATGAAATAAATGAATAAATGTTGCACAAACAATATTCAGCTGCTGGTTTTGATCTGCAAACCTTCTTTTCAAAACTGATCCATGACATAATGGAAGCCAAGTTTATTACTACAGTTATACCTTGGGTTAAGGCGCTTCAGGCTGCATGCGCAGATGTGGCGCTGTGGGTTGCGAATGCTGTGGGTTGCACACGTGCCTCCCGCACAGATCACGTTCGCAACCCGAGTGTCCACTGTACAGTACTGTCAATTCCAGCTAGTATTTGATAGGGCATCACTTAGATTCTTCTTCTTTGGTGATCCCTCATAGCTGAGTAAGATTGTCTTCCATAAACACTGTTTTAATAATAATAATAATAATAATAATAATAATAATAATAATAATAATTTATTTATTTGTACCCCATCCATCTGGGCGGCTTCCAACAAAGATTAAAAATACATTAAAATGTCACCCATTCATAACTTCCTTAAACAATGAGTCCATAAGTGACTGTGGAGGCCAATTCTGGATCCACACGTCCTTCCACAGTGCGGACATTGGTTTCCAGGTGGGAGTTGATCACGGTGTAGATTTGCCAAGCGTGCCTTCCTCTTAGCATATTTCTCCTTTGCATCGAGTGTCTTCAAAGCCCATGACACCTTTGGTCAAGGCTGTTCTCCAATTGGAGGGCTTACAGGCCAGTGTTTCCCAGTTGTTGGTGTTCATACTACATTTTTTTAGATTTGCCTTGAGACCGTCTTTGAACCTCTTTTGTTGACCACCAGCACTACACTTTCCATTTTTAAGTTTGGAATAGAGTAGTTGCTTTGGAAGACGACCATCAGGCATCTGCACAACATGACCAGTCCAACGAAGTTCACTTAGATTAGGGTACTGCTGACACCTGGTGGTCTGTTTGTAGAATTAACCAGGGACACATCTCCCGAAATGTACATCACTATATAGCTTTCTTTTGAAAGAGAGTGCAATAGGGAATTGTGGACCAACACACAACTTGATGAGAGCACATTTGAGTCACACAGAGCTCTTCAGCAAGCAGAGAAGAAGAGTTCTGAGCTTAGTCTGTGGCTGAAAATGGCAACACTACGTGAACAGCAGCCTTATTGCAAAAGCTACAATGCAGCCAAATTTAAGCACTTTTAATTTAAGGAGACCTCCCCAAACTATTCACTATCCCTACTGTAGCATTATTGTTATTATCATGCAATTCCTGCACTGCAGAAGGTTGGACTAGATGAGCCTCAGGGTCTCTTCCTACACTGCAATTCTATGATGATGATGATGATGATGATGATGATGATGATGATGATACCTTTATTGCCAATGTACAACCTGTGTACAATGAAATTAACTGAGTCTCCCTCCCCATACACTCAGTCTAATTGCACTCTGTGTTTGTTGCACAACACACCAACCCTAAAAGTCAGTTGCACTATATTATTTTCTGTTCAGCAGCCTAACAGCCCATGGATAGAAACTGTTTTTTAGCCTGTTGTTACCACTGATTATACTTCTATGTCTCCTGCCCAAGGGTAGGAAATTTAAGAGGTGCTGGCCAGGGTGTGAATCGTCCCTGATAATTTTTCTCACTCTCCAAAGCAACGATCCCTTGTGATGTCATCTAGTGGGCTCAGGGGACAGCCCATGATAGCATGTTCTGTGTTCACCTCCCTCTGCAAAGACTTTCTGTCCGTGGCTGTCAAGCCAACATACCACACTGTGATACAATATGAGAGGACACTTTCTGGTGTGGACTAGTAGAAGGAAGTCAACAATTGTTATTTAACATTATTCTTTCGCAAATGAGGAAATGGAGTCTCTCTTGGGCCTTTGTGACCACCTGAGTTACCGTATTTTTCGCTCTATAGGAAGCACTTTTCCCCCTCCAAAAATGAAGGGGGAAAGTGTGTGTGTCCTATGGAGCAAATGCAGGCTTTCGCTGAAGCCTGGAGAGCAAGAGGGGTCGGTGCGCACTGACCCCTCTCACTCTCCAGGCTTCAGCAACTATCTGCAAGCCTTGGGAGCCCGGCGGGAACTTCCACTGGGCTCCGAAGGCTTGCGGATAGCAGCTTGCAGCCCGAAGCTGTTCTAGCTTCGGGATGGCTACACAAAGCCTCTGCAGGGCAGCGGGGTGAAGGCACCCCACTGCCCTGTGGAGGCTTGAAACGCTGTCCCCGAAGCCAAAACAGCGAGAAGGGGCGCTGTGCAGCTCTCCGTCTCACTGTTCTACCTTCGGGATGGCTGCACAAAGCCTCTGCGGAGGCTTGAAAGGCTGTCCCCGAAGCTGCGCTCCAAAGGCTTCAGGGATCTTTGAGGTTGGCAGTGGGAGAAAGCAGCCTTTGCGCTGTTCCCCAACCTGCTGTTGAACGCACCTTGTTTTTGAGGGAGAGAACAAGAAAAAAAAATTTCCCTGTTCTCCCCCTCCTATGGTTGGGTGCGTCCTATATAGCGAAAAATACGGTATATTGTTTTTCCAAGTGAGGTCTTCACTAAGGTAAACTCCCATGAATTTAAAGGAAGAGACTCTCTCTCCACACACACACACCCCAATATACAACGGGGCTAGTTCCCCTCTCTTCCTCCGAAAGTCCAACACCATCTCCTTTGTCTTGCTAATATTTAGGTGCAAGTTATTCTCTAGGCACCATGCAGATACTTTTTGAACCTCCCCCCTGTACGCTGATTCATCTCCACATGTAATTAGACTCATTATGGTAGTATCATCTGCAAACTTAATAATTATAGTGGATGGATCAGATGACATACAGTCATATGTGTACAATGAGTACAGGTAGGGACTCAGCACGCATCCCCGTGGGGTGCCAGTGCTGAGCTTCAGGGAGGTAGATGTAACAGGCCCAATCCTCAATTTTGGAGTGACTCTGTGATTCTATGATTGCCCCCCGTCCTTAGGGCCGAGAGACCCCCTTGTTCGCCACCACATCCCCCAGCCACAGAATCCCTTGGGACGTGGTAGACCCTCCTTCATAACCCAGCCTCCATGCTCCCTGGACCTCCTGACTCCCTCTTCTCTCCCTCCTTCCCTCCAGGAGCGAATCAAAGCCGACGAAGTCATTGCGGCCTTGAACCAGGAGCTCCTCGGACCCAGTGAATCCGGCATCAACCCCAGAGACGAGCTATGAACTAGGCCACGGACATGCCATTAAAAAAGAAAGAATATTTATTTAATATTTGTTCTAAATCTTATCAGCAAAACCCTTTATTTTTGTACAAATCCTCGGAATAAATTAACGGACAGGTTTCACAGGGAATATTGGAGGGGTTCCCAGGCCCTCTCCCCCTCCTTGTCCTCCTGTGCTGGGCTCAGCCCTCAGCTCCCGGAGACACGCTTCTCCTGGCGATCCCTGGAAGTCTCTGCTTGGGACCCCCTGCAATTTTCGGCACCCCACACTCTCAGCCGTGGACCACCGTCGGCATCCCAGACCAGCACCGGCTCTCGCCTTTGAGTGGCATCAGGAAGAAAGAGGCTCTAGACCTCCAAGCTGCCTCCTTTCTCTTGGACGCCTTCCTCCTAATCCCAGATTTCGGCAGGGCTCAGTTATGAGTGTCTCCACTGGCAAGGAACAGCTCCTTTCCCAAAAGCCCAAATGCACTCTCTGCTCTGGCCCACTGGACGTCCCATGAAGATGGAGCTTGGGAGATTCAGGCCAGAGGCCAGAAAGGACTTCTTCACACAGCGCAGAGTTAAACCAGGAGGCAGCCCGTGTGGCTATACAAGAGCAGGCATGTCCAACAGGTCAATTGCGATCTACCAGTCAATCCTGGGACACCCATGGTTGATCCTGGTTGATTGCATGATCCAGATCGACTGACCCAAAAGAAAAAGGGAAAGAAGTTCAACAGCTGTGGTCAACCCTCCCCTAAAGAAAGCTTAAGAGCTTTGGTGAAGGCTCTTCAAAAAAAGCTCAAGAACTTTGGTCAATCCAATAGGTAGATCTCTGCCAATTTTTTTAATAGTGTGAGTAGATCACAGTCTATTGGAAGTTGGACGTGCCTGTACTAGAGGACTGGACAAATTCATGGAGGAAGAGAGGGCTTGGCAAGGGCTAATAGCTGCAGGGGCAATGCATTGAGGCATCTGGTTGGCCGCTGTGAGAACAGGATGCTGGACTAGATGGGCCAGTGATCGGATCCAGCAGGCTTTTCTTAAGTCCTTATGGGACCAGCTGGCACTTTGAAAGGGGGCTCAATAGTCTGACTTGGTTTAAGGCAACTGCCAACGAATTTAGAGAGAATCTTCCCTTTTGTTTTTGTTCTTCCAATTCTGGCACTTTGACAGACTGCCTCTTTGTACACAGTCATGTACTGTGAGATCTACAGAGCCCTTGGAATCATCCGATCCTTTGGTAAAGCCCATGGCATCCTGCAGCAGTGAGTTCCATATGTTAACCGTGAGCTGAATGAAGACTCTCCCTCTTGCGTTTCTTCTGATCGTTATGCCAGAATCTCATGGGATGGATAATCTGCAAATTAATATGAACTCTCTCCAGTTTGTAAAAGGGAAGAGTTTGAGGCGGGGACCACCTCTGCCTTACCTCTCTTAGTGGATGAGGAATTAATCCCAACCAACAGTTGGGGAGCATCAGATGCTGTCACGTGGCTGAAGCTTTTCCTTACGCAGGTGGGAGGAAACATAACACTGGAATCCTTACGTAAAATGCACTGAGCCTGTGAAGGAAAGCCATTAGATGGCATTGCTGTTCACAAGACTTTTCAACGTGAAACCTCCTACCTGTGGATTTGTGTTAGCACACACACGGTCCTTCGATCTGGAGTCACAAACACACACCCAAATTCTTCTGCATAAGCTCCACTTCTGCACAAGCTCCACTGAACGTAATAGAGAAGGAGAGATACTTTTCTTAATCCACTTTCTCCCTCATTTCATAAACCTCTATCATTTCACCCCTTACCCACCTTTTCTCTAAACGAATTAGTCCCAAATGAATTAGTCACTCCACGCCCTTGATCGTTTCGCTGACACTTTTCTGACTGAACGTTTCCCAGCTCCAACAAGTTCTTTTTTAAGGTGAGCTGAATGAAATGAATGAGAGCTCTTGCACACCCCATAAAGCTGAACCGTCGGAAGATTCGGGGCAGACAGAAGAAAGCGCTTCTCCCTGCAGCCCAGAGTTAAACTATGGAACTCACTAAGAACTGCCTGCCAGGGGCCCTTCTAGTCCAGCTTCCTGTTCTCACTGCGGCTGACCAGAAATCTGCAAACATGACTCCAGAAAAAGAACAGCCCTCCTGTGGTTTCCTGCAACTGGGATTCAGATGTTAGTAGCTACTGATGGCCCTCACCTCCATGAAGAGGCAGAGATGGCCATCAACGTGGATGGCTTTAGAAGAGGATTGGACAAATTCAGGGAGGAGGAGGCTGAGTCCTGTTTTAGGGTTTCCCATTGGGCATCTGGTCTGCCACTGTGAGAACAGGATGCCACAGTAGGTGGGCCATGGGCCTGATCCAGCAGGTTGCTTCTACTGTTCTCCAGAAAGCCCACAGTTCAGTTGTGAGAGCCTCTGCCTTGCATGCAGAAGGTCCGTTCCTGGTGATGTCCAGGCTGGGCTAGGAACGAGTCCTTCCTGAAACACAGAAGAGTCTTTCCCAGTCCGGGTAGCCAGTACTGAGCTAGCTGGATGAACGACCTGACTCAGTAGAAGGCAGCTTCCGATGGGAAGCTTCTACAAGAGGGCAGGATGGAGTAGAATTGTGCTTCTCAAGCTGTCTCTTTGTGTCCCCCTCTGCTGGCCATATTTGCATCCAACAGCTCAGGTAGCTTCCTCATCATGTGGCTGCAATCATCTTTCAAACCTTCAGTTCCTTGTCATTTTCTCAGCTGGAGGGTCTTGGTATAAACAGCCCACAGGCCCTTCCCCATTCCCCTTGCCTTAAAACAGACACACAACCTGGCAACCCATTTGCACCCACCCAGCCCTCCGGCTCCTCCATGCCGCAGAGGTAGCCAGAGTCCTGCAGAGATGCTGAGGAGCGTTTGATGTCCATCCCCAGAGCTGTGTCTAAGCCCAGGAGGAATAAACAAAATTCAGAAAACAGACCTACGTGTCCCTTCTGTTTTTATTGTCTCTTCTTAGTTCTTGGCAGAGAGAGAGAGGCAGGTGAGCCCGTCGTGGGGGCACGACCACCTTTCCTAGCCTTGAGTGAAGTGAGTAACGGTGAACTGTATTGAAGGGCGTTGTGTCGCTATTCCGTCCACAGTCAGCAGGTGGCGCTATTACTGCACACAGTGCACCTGTAAGGAATACTGCAGATAGAAGGATTGTGTTGTGGCGGCGGGGTGTGTGTGTGTGCCTCGGAGGACCATGAGCAGTTGTGCAGGTACGCGCTCTGCTTAATCGAGCCCCAAGGATGGAAAACGCCCTCTCGGCCCACAGAGCTCCGGGGTGAGGAAAGGAGCCTTCGCTGTGAGGTTGGGAACTCTGCCGAACCGTCTGCCACACCTCGAGAGGATGAAAGATTTATTTACAACACAGCGCATTGAGTCTGAAGTCAACGGATTATTAAATCTGTCCCTGGGAGGTAAGCCACGGAGCGCTGCAGGAATCTAGCTGATCCCAAATGCAGCTCCACCCTGGGCTGAGCGGGGCAGGGAGGGACCCGGACTGGTTTGGTAACTTCGTTGCACAGCTACTGTGTGGATGATGGAGGGGGGAAAACACACCACAATATTTTTAGGAGTCTGGGAACAAAATGGCTGAGTTTACAGGTGAGAGGGCAACACGTTGCCGCTTGGCTATTGAATTCGGATCTGGGGAAATCACTGATGCAACCAAGACAGAAGATTCTGCCATTTTGTGAGGCTGGGGGCCCCATTCCCTGCCCCATTTTGACCAGGATGTTGCTTTCAGAGCTTCCTAATACCAGATTCTGGAAGCCACAAGAAGGGAGAGGGCTCTTGAGCTCCAGTTCAACTTGTGGTTTTCTATTTGTCGGCCACTGTGAGAATAGGAGACTGGACTACATAGGCCTTGGGCCTGATCCAGCAGGGCTTGTCTAATGCTTTTTCAAGATCTTTGCCCTCCCTCCTGCTTTGCCAACTTATCTCCTGGTTTTCCTTCAGTTGCACCTTCTAAAACCTACATTAGCAAAACACTGATCATAATAATTTTCTTATGACCAGTGAAACGTTTTGCAAGATAGCTTTGCTCTTCCGCCAGCCAATTAAGCTAAATCTGGCAGGACCCGAGAACACAAAACTGTAGCTTTGCTACAAATTACGATTGGCTTTGCCAAACCTGAGCTACCAAACGGCTCACATCTTGGTTTGCAACCAGCTGCCTGTTGCAGCTTCGCATCTCAAAGGACACGTTCTGGGCTCTTCCAAAAAATGTTAGCAGACCTAGGCCTTTGCTTGAAAATTCATGATGTCTTGCTTAACCCAAACAGAAGCTGTTTCTGTGGTGGGACCATGAATGATGAGGTGACCCTATATATATATGGAGGTGGGAGGAGATGAGCAGGAGACACAGCCAAGGGAAACGAGTTTGCTCACTTCCTCAAGAGATGAGCATCTGCCTGCTTGCATTTCCAGCCTAACCAGGAACTATTTCTCCTGTGAAATCTCCCTCCACCATCTCCAGCTTGCTCGCCCCCGGTAGCCTCGAGAGGTGGGCCAAATCCTCACGCAATGTGAAATGCCAGAACCACCAAGCTATTCCAAAGCTCACATCTGAAACCCGGCCGCTCCTTGGCCTCTCCTGTCCAATCCCTTGGGTGGGAAATGGAGCCTCCTCGGTGGTGGCACCAGGCTGGATTCCACCGGTCCTGCCATCTTGAAGCGCAGAGCGATCCATTGCTCCTCTGCCCTGCTCCAAGGGATTCTGTGGCTGGGTGACATGGGGGCAAACAAGGGGGGGTGTATCTCAGTTCTAAGGACAGGGGACAATTGAAGAATCACAGAATAATAGATTTGTAGAATGGGCAGTGAAATATACTCGGAGTCAAGAGTGGATTTCATGCTCTTTATTCAGCTTCATAGTAGTGAGGAATGAAAGTTCCCCCAAAATATCTGCTTTATATACATTATTTACGCAATGGGCCCCACGTGATTGGCTAATTCTGGGATTCTCCTGTAGGCCAATCAGGTTGCAGATTAACTTCCACCTGGAGCTGGACTGGGTGGCTCCTGTGGACCAATCAGACTGCTGCATTCTGGACCCTATTGTTCTAGGACCAATCAGACTGCTGTATTCTGAATCCTATTGTTCTAGGACCAATCAGACTGCTGCATTCTGAATCCTATTGTTCTAGGACCAATCAGACTGCTGCATTCTGGATCCTATTATTCTAGGACCAATCAGACTGCTGCCTTTTGGACCTGATTCAACTCAGTACATAACAGGGAGGGACCCCAAGGGTCATCTAGTCCAGCCCCCCGCAGTGCAGGAATCTCAACTCAAGCATCCCTGACAGTTGGCTACCCGACCTCTGCTTAAAAGCCTCCATTGAAGAAGAGTACACCGCCTTAAGTATAAAATGTGTCATACGGAATCAACCATTGGTTCAGCAAGCTCAGAGATGCTTACACTGACTGGCAGCAATGGGTCACCAGACCTGGAGGTGCCTCTGGGAAATGAAATTGGGACCTTCTGCATGCAGGGCAGATGCTCAAACCTTGTCCCCCCCCCCCCCAGTATTGCTACTTTGCATGATGTAGTAATACCTCTGCTTCTGCCCCTTTATCTTGTGATTTTCAGGCTACTTTCATGATGACTTCTTCTTTTACTAAGTTTGCTTTTCTTGCACTGTGACCACTAGCTCTTATTGCTGTTCTATAGGGAATGGTGGTGCTGTGGTCTAAACCACTGAGCCCTTTGGGCTTGCTGATCAGAAGGTTGGTGGTTCAAATCCCTACCATGGGGTGAGCTCCCCTTGCTCTGCCCCAGCTCCTGCCAACCTAGCAGTTCGAAAGCACACCAGCACAAGTAGATAAATAGGTACCACTCCGGCGGGAAGGTAAACTGTGTTTCTGTGTGCTCTGGCTTCCGTCACAGTGTCCCGTTGCTCCAGAAGCGGTTTATCCTGCTGGCCACATGACCCAGAAAACTGTCTGTGGACAAATGCCGTCTCCCTCATTGCTTTTCTTGCACTGTGGTTTTCCTCATCGCTGTTCTTCACTCTGCAGAATGGGCTTTGCAAATCAGGATCCTGCGGGAGGGGCGTGTGCATGGCGGTACCCAGGTTAAAAGAAGAGGAAGAGACCCAGAGGTTTGTGTAGTGGTCAGAGTGTTGGACCAGGACCCGGAAGAACAGTGTTCAAGTCCCTGCTCAGCCATGAAGCTCACTGGGTGTGACCCTGGACCGGTCACAGCCTCTCAGCCTAGCCCACCTCACAGGGTTGCTGTGGGGGTTAACTGAGAAGGGGGAGAACCATGTACACCTCCCTTGAGCTCCTTGGAGAAAAACAACAGGATTTAAGTGCAATAACTAAATAATAAATTAAAAGAAAGACAATGCAGGGCATGTGACCTAAGACCCTCCCACCTTCCATTGCACTTTGCAGAGGCAAGGGAGCTCCTTACAAATGATTGGGGATTGTATCTGCTGAAAAGGGCAATGCAGCGATGCCTCATAGCAAGGGGTCTACATTGAAGAAGAAGAAGAAGAAGAAGAAGAAGAAGAAGAAGAAGAAGAAGAAGAAGAAGAAGAAGAAGAAGAAGAAGAAGAAGAAGAGTAGTAGTAGTAGTAGTAGTTTGGATTTGATATCTCGCTTTATCACTACCGTCGTACCTACGGGACCACCTCTCCTGGTATGTCCTATGAAGGACCTTACAATCTTCAAACAAAAACATCTTGGAGATCCCGGGCCACAGGGAGGTTAGGCTGGCCTCAACCAGAGCCAGGGCTTTTTCAGCCGTGGCCCCGATCTGGTGGAGCTCTCTGTCACAAGAGACTAGGGCCCTGCGGGACTTGACATCTTTCTGCAGGACCTGCAAGACGGAGCTGTTCCACCAGGCCTTTGGCCAGGACACAGCCTGACCCCCCCCCCCCCTTTGGCAAATCTTCACAGAACTCTAGCCCAATGGTTGCCATCAATCTGATTTGAACTGATTTTATAATGAACTGATTTTAGAATGTTGTATCATTTTACTGTTGTTAGCCGCTCTGAGCCCGGCTTCGGCTGGGGAGGACGGGATATAATTTTTTATTATTATTATTATTATTATTATTATTATTATTATTATTATTACTATTGCCCGAAGGAGTCTCAAAGCGGCTAACAATCTCCTTTCCCTTCCTCCCACACAACAAACACTCTGTGAGGTGAGTGGGGCTGAGAGACTTCAAAGAAGTGTGACTAGCCCAAGGTCACCTAGCAGCTGCAGGTGGAGGAGCGGGGAAGCGAACCCGGTTCTCCAGATTACAAGTCTACCATGCCTAACCACTACACCACACTGGCGGTGTGGTGCAGGCAGCCCCCTGGCTGCTGTCTCTTCAGAGGGGTAGTGGCCAACTGGGAGATCCATGATGTGAGATCCTGTCGTGACTGAGGAGTTCTGCCTCGCTGGCATTCTTATGTCCGCCCAACTCTGCAGGCCCTCTGACATTCTCCACTCCTGCGCTCCTGAGTAAAAGTGGAGGAAGGAACAGGGGAGGAGAGGGGGAAGCAGGAAGCCTTGGAATCAGGGAAAAACCAGCTGAACACCTGACGACTCGGGACTTATGTGGTGCCAGCATCAAAGAGCTGAGAACCAGCAGCTGCCCTTAGTTACAGGACTGAGCAAAGCTCTCATGCTCCTGCCAGATAAAGGAGCTGGAAGAGATTCAGGGAGTAATCTGCTAAAGCATGATGAAGCTTCAAAGTGTGTGATCTTAGGAAGAGTCAAAATGGTGCGTTATTGGGCTCCAACTCCCACCTATACTGGATCAGTATAGGTCAGTGGTTCTCAAATCTTTTGGACCACCACCAGCCCTTGGTTCCATAAACTCATCTCCTGTTCCCCATGTCCTAAAAAGCGTCGGAAGAGTGGTCTGCACGACCCACTAAGTGATAATGCAATAAACTTCAGATCAGTTAATCGCACGTTTATTCAAAAGCCAGTTAAAACTATTTAAGTCAAGAAAGGTGATTAGCTTGAACCAGCGATGCTAGTTGTGTGGCAAGTCCCAGTGGAAATAAAGACACATGACACAAATATTAAGGTTAATGGGCTAAATAAGGCCACAACTTTATTGGTTACATGTGATGAGCGGTATTGGCTTAGGCATTGGTCCTAACCGACTATATCCAACTTCAGTCAGTCCGCTTGAAGTCTGGGAAGGGTTAACCACCAGTAGGGAAAGTCCTGCTGATGCACATCAACTAGGAACTTCCCTGGGGTCACCGCTCAGGGGCCTACCTTAGGCCCTCACCCCCTTGGCTTCAGACAGGGCCACGCCCCCCGGAATCCTTTATTGGACTACCCTTCAATATATGGGGCAGGTGATGGCGTTACCTCCCCTCTTCTATCTACAGAGCAATACCAATGCCTAACTGCCAATACCCAGAAAGTTGTGATGATTTGCTACAAGGTAGGAGAAAACCAAGTGGCTGGTGCCAATTTGCCAAGTGGAACAATTCCTACCAGACCCCTCAACGGCGACCAACCAAGGTCCATAGCAAGGTCAAGGAACGGAAACCTTATAGGGTGGGAGGGTGGGAAAAACAGGAACAGCTGGCAGGCGGAAAAGAGGGAGATCCCCGGCCGCGTCCTGCTTTAAATAGGGCAGGCCATACCCCCTGAGCCAGCTGATTGGCTGGCCAGGGGGTGACGTGGCCAGGAATCCCCCCAATTGTGCGGGGGCTGGGGCTTTGAAGCCCGCAACTCCACCTCCTCCAATGGGCGGAAGTGGCTCTTTCCAAAGTCTGGTACCCATTTAAATGTTGGCATCCATCAGTCTCAGGAGACAATGGAGCAGCGCACCTTTGGGGG
This sequence comes from Podarcis melisellensis, assembly GCF_964234715.1. Lineage (NCBI taxonomy): Eukaryota > Metazoa > Chordata > Lepidosauria > Squamata > Lacertidae > Podarcis > Podarcis melisellensis. The sequence continues at coordinate 2,020,460 of NC_138537.1, forward strand.
TTAAGTCAAACCGTTGGAGAAGTTACAGTGATTGCTCTGGCTGTAGAGATTGATACAGGAGAGACATGCTTTGTTGCAGCTGGGGCAGAGGCAGGCGTCTGGTTGGGCTGCAGCAGATGAACCATGCTTGTTCCTCCCAGCGGTCATCCCTTCTCTGGGCACTGCCATGGATGCACAACCTGACTGGCACTGCAAGGGAATTCTCATACGGCAGCAGGATGGATGTTGCCGGCATTCCCATACCGTCCAACTTTTTCAGATAGAAAACTGGGACATGCATCTTCTGGGATGTGCTCCTGGGTGAGTCATGTGACCTGTGCCATGATCTCACCCTGGGGGAAAACACGCCTTTTTTTCGGGGGGGCAAGAGCACAGTTCAAGAGATCATGGCACCCTTTCTTCTGGGACAATTGGCAGGTATTCCTTTATGTCAGGTTTGCAGACATCTTTGTTACACAGATTTGGTCTGCCAACAGGCCTGGTGCCAGAAACCTGTTTCCCGTAAAGCACATCCTTGGGGATCCTGCCCTCTTCCATTCTGTGGACGTGACCAAACCAGTGTCGACATCGCTGAAACAGGAGTGGGAGAGCACAACTTCGTTTGAGACTCTGCTCTGCCACGTGACGCCCCAAATCTTCCTGGTAGCCATTTACCCCTCCAGCATCTCTCTCCATCTCTGTCTCCTCTTGCAACACCCACATTTAGCATAAAGATGTTCCGCTGCTTTGACAGAGACGTACGATATCCCTGGAGGGTTTTGCCAAGAAGCACAAGATTTGGTAACCTGTAAGGTCCCCAGGGGCAAAGCAAAGGAGCCTAACAATGGGTGACGCATTGCAGAAATCCCATCTTTTTCAGATTAGCACACCAGAGAAGGAACAGAGGGAAAAATCTGCTGATGAGATGGATGTGGGTGGTTGAGAAACAGATTGCTCTCTCACTCGCTCACTTCATAGTTTAGGGGTGAGGAGCAGGGCAGGGAAAGAGGCAGATGGATCAATGCCTGAGGATTTACCTAAAGTGTCCCATCTGAGGTGCTCTTGGCCATCTTATCAGCGACCAACCATCAGGATGCAGCTTCCAAAATTGCCTTCTGAATGCCCACTCCAAGTCTGCTGAAGCCAATCACCCTCAGACTCTCCCTTTCTCTCCAAGGATGGGTGAGATTTTCTCCCACCGCACCCATTCAGTTTCTCAGTGGACACCATTAATTTTTAGCCTGGGTCCCTCAAGCCACACGCGCTTCTCAGGAAGTGAGGAACTACATGCATGGCCTGGAGAAAGTTGATAGAGAAAGCTTTCCCCCTTTCTCATAGCACTACAATTCATGGGCTTCCTATGAAGCTCAACACTGGAAGGTTCAGGGCAGAAAAAAGAAAGTCCTTCATACAACGCATAGTCTTTCTTTTTTATTTCTTTTTTGAGATTTTTCAAGTTAGCAAAAATTGCCTAATAACGAACAAGACACATAAGACACAACACCATAAGTTTAACCCCAGTCAACAGTGTGATGCAGCAGCAAAAACCAGTAATGCTGTTCTAGGCTGCATCAACAGAAGTCTTGTGTCCAGATCAAGGGAAGAAATAGTAGGATTCCATTCTGGCTTGGTCCAGTTCTGGGCACCACAATTTAAGGTAGTTCTTGGCACCATTGCTGGCTGCCATTTTGACTCCTGTGCAGGCATAGTTAGTGGTGTCAGGAACACAGGAACACAGAGTTTCTTCAGATGGTGGATAGAATTAACAGATGCACAAATATAGGATGGAAGACACCTGGCTTGACAGAAGTATGTGCTGAAAGGGGCCAAGGGTCTTGGTAGAACACAACCTGAGCATGAGCCAATAGTGTGTTGCAGGAGATTCAGAGTCAAAGCAGCTGAATGGTGTGACACATCAGCAAAAACAAACAAACAAACACAACAACTCATGGTCTTCTAGGCTTCATCAATGGAAGTCTAGCATTCCAATCAAGGGAAGTAACAGTCCCGCTCTATTCTGCCTTGGTCAGACCACACCTGAAGTCCTGTGTCCAGTTCTGGGTGCCCCATTTAAGAAGGGTGTTGACAAGCTGGAATGTGTGCAAAGGAGGGCAACCAAGATGATCAAGGGTCTGGAACCTAAGCCTTATAATGAATGGCTGAGGGAGTTAGGTATGTTTACGCTGGAAAAGAGGAGACTGAGAGCCATCTTCAAATATCTGAAGGGCTGTCCCATGGAAGCTTGAGGACAAATGAGAGCAAAGGCAAAGAAGAAAAGCTGTGGGGCTGTTGTTGTTGTTCCCTGGTCCTACTTGTGGGCTCCTTATGTAACAGGAATCCGATTGGCTGCTGCAGGAACAGGATGATGGTCCAGAAGAGCCCTTCTTTGGCCTTATCCAAAGGCTCTTCTTGCATGGTGAAAATGGGTGGAGGAATTGAGCAACTGAGAACTCAGCCCCAGGAACCAAAGGATGCCAAGAGGTCTTTCACACTCTGCAAACAGGTTCAGTAAGTTTTCAGTAAGTTCTCTGGCTGTGCCAAAAATATATGTGCTAATTTGGAGGCAAACAACTACATTTTTTTCTAAGCACCTATCCCCGGTGGTCTTTCTCACCTCCCACAGCTGACAGAAAACCTTTGCCTGTCTTTGAAGAGGTCTTTTTACCTCCTCAGAGGAGGAGATCAGCTGCTGTTTAGGCCTGGCACAGCTGTGGGAAAGGTGATGGCATTCCCGACACGGAAGGTTGCAGCCAACTGCCTGCTTACCCAAATCCTGTGTGTGTGCCCACCTAGGTGAGATGGTATAAGGCTTAGGGACTCATAGAATTGTAGAGTTTTTTTGGGGGGGGGTTTCCAAAGGGACATCCAGTCAAACGCCCTGCAATGTGGGGACACCTGCAGCTCTGCTTTTGCTCAGCAGTAGGTCACTTCCATTGGTGAGGCTGTGAAGGAGGGTTGTCAGGTCTCCAGGACTGACCTGAGGACTCCAGTTTTACCTGAAGGGCTGCAGGCAGCAGGTGTGTGTGTGGGGGGGGTTGAATCTTCAAATGGGCAAGAGTGCAAGATTCTATACAGTACCCTCCAAGTGTCCCAACTTCCCCAATTGTCCCAGTTTTCCAGGGACAGTCTCAGAATTATGAAACCCATCCCAGCTTCACATTGGATGGTCTCAATCTACTATCCTATTTATGCTTCTTATTTCAACAATCAATATTTTACTTAACGCCATTGTTTCAAAGCAGTGCAAAATGGGGTGCAAAAGAGGTGAACTCAGTTCTAATTCCATGCCCTATTGAATATCCCAGTGTTTTCTGTACTGGAGCATCTCAGAGGATCAGAATCTACATTTCACCCTTGGGAAACAGCCACCATGGGAAACTACCCAAGCTGGAATCCGCCGGAAAAAAGTTGTTGCTGTTTTCATCCCAAGGAATTAGAAGTTCGTTGAGGGGAAAATTAGGGTTTATGTGGATTTTCACTGGTATTCCATCGTTAAGGGGCTTTAGGCTTCTGAGTGCCAATGGCTAGAAGCCACAGGAAGCGAGAGTGTTGCTTTTGTGCAGGGGTCAGCAAACCTACTGCGCCTCGGGCCGGTGTCTCCAGTGCCAATCGTGTGGCGGACCGGAGGGTGGGGGAGTGCATGGCCATACACGTGCTCACACGCTATTTCCGATGCACTTCTGGGTCGGAGGAGCACCGGAAATAGCTTGTTCACATGTGCACGGGCCTCCTCCGACCTGGATGTGCACCGGAAATAACTCTTGCACATGCGCAAATAATGCTTGTGCATGCGCACAAGCTATTTCTGGTGCTCCTCTGACTTGGAAGTGTGCAGCTGTGCTGCGCAGCGCAGCGCCGGTAAGAGCGGGTGGTGGCAGCAGGCGGCGGGGGTCACCACGGGCTGGATAAACGAGTCCCTTGGGCCTTATCTGGCCCACGGTTCTTAGTTTGGGGACCCCTGCTTGGATCCTGCTTGTGAGCTTTCCCCTGGGGGCGTCTGGTCAGTCCCTGTGAGAAGAGGATGCTGGACAAGATGGGACTTTGGCCTGATCCTGTAGGCTGTTCTTATGTTCTGAAAAGCAGTGAGCATTTGCAGGCAGAGGGAGCATGTTTTCGTAGCTATCATTGTTGGCTGCCTGTGTTTGTATGTGTGTGTGTATACGTGTGCTTATGTGTTTAAAAGGCTTTTGTGAGTGGGGTTCCCAAATGCTCCACCTACGAGTCTTCGATGATGATTGGCACCCCTTCTAGATGCATGAGCTGTCACAGGAGACCTGGATGAAGCAACTGGCAGGTCCCGTCCCTTCTTCACGCCCAGGTTTTCTTCCTTTCTTTTTCTTTTCCCCTAAGAACATAAACAAAGGCCAGGACACCGAGAACAGAATGGGAAAGATCAGCCTCCACCCAGTTCAAGCTATGAATCAAGCCAAACAAACCCAGGAGTTGGCATGCGCTAGGCAGACGTTTGCCAGGTCTCCACTCCCATCCCTCTTGCCCCATGCCGAAGGCAGAAGAGGGATGGAACAAGATGGCTGGGACTGGTTTGGTGGGAAGGAGAGCAAGAAGCTGCCTTGCACCGAGTTGGATCGTCGTTGGTCCAGCCTGCTTGGCATTGCCAACCTTCGCCAGGGCTTCATGGAGGGTTGTTTTTGTGTGTGTGTGTGTTTTTCCCCAAGTGCTGCCTGGAGATGCTGTCAGGAACTGAAGATGGAACTGTCTGCCTACAAAGAATGTGCTCTACCTCTAACCTATAGGCCTTCCCTCCTGTGCTGGTTTGAATTCTCCTTCCAGGTTGAAATATACTTGGAGTCAAGAGTGGATTTTATGCTCTTTATTCAGCTCATAGTGGCGAGGAGGAATGGAAGTTCCCCCAGAATGTCTGCTTTATATACACTATTTACACAATGGGCCCCACATGATTGGCTAATTCCGGGATTCTCCTGTAGGCCAATCAGGTCGCGGATTCACTTCCACCTGGAGCTGGATTGGGTGGCTCCTGTGGACCAGTCAGACTGCTGCATTCTGGAACCTATTGTTCTAGGACCAATCAGACTGCTGCATTCTGGATCCTATTGTTCTAGGACCAATCAGACTGCTGCCTTTTAGATCCTATTCAACTCAGTACATAACACAGGTGAAGCCACTGCCCCAAATAAAATAAGTCACCCAAACTCCTTACCTAAAGCAGTGTCAAAAATATGGAGATCCACATATCTGGATTCAGAAAACCTAGCAAACTACCAGCCAGTTGCTAATCTCCCTTCCCTGGGCAAGGTCCTGGAGCGAGTGTCTCAGACCAGATCCAGGTGCTTTTGGAAGAAACTGATTTCCTGGATCCATTTCAATTGGGGTTTAGGCCTGGTTTTGGCGCAGAAACTGCTTTGGTCACCCTGCATGACGACCTCTGTCAAGAGAGGGGGAGGGAAATGTGTCCCTGTTAATTCTTCTCAACCTCTCAGCGGCTTTCAATACCATTGGCCAGGGTTTCCTTCTGGATCGACTCTCTGAACTAGGGCTGGGAGACACCACTTTGTGGTGGTTCCAGTCCTACTTGGATGGTCGTTCCCAGAGGGTGTGGATTAGGGAATGCCTTTGAGCCCTGTGGAACCATCAATGTGGGGTTCCACAGGGCTCAATCCTATCCCCCATGTTGTTTAACATCCACATGAAACCGCTAGATGGGGTTATCTGGAGGTTCAGAGTATGTTGTCAGCAGTATGCCTGGGTATAGACCTCCGGGTATAGGGCAGTATAACAACAACAACATCTTGAAATAAAATTTCAGCATCCTGGATGATTAGTTGGCATCTGTCTTTCTCAGGAGACAATGGAGGAATGCGCCACTGGGGGTGAAGTTAAACAGCACCTGCTGTGACTATAGAGACCGATACAGGAGAGACATGTTTTGTTGCAACTGGGACAGCTGAAGGCGTCCGGTTCTGCTGCTGCAGATGCACCACGGTCAACTGGTTGTCCCAGTGGGAAGTCTGCAAGCAGGACCTGGTGCAAGAACACTCTCCCCTCCCGTGGTTTCCAGCAAAGGGCATTATTCAGAAGCACATTGATCCCGGTCATTGGTGCTGTGTGGGGCTCCTCTCCCTCAGGAAGTAAGGGAACCAGGCATCACAGCTCATGAGGTCCTTTGGTTGGTGAACTAACTCCCCAGGACTGCAAAGGGGTGGTTAGGAAAGCCAAGTCCTTCTTTTTACCCTGGTGTCTGGTTGCAGCTTCTCCCACCTAAGATCTTACACCCAGCAAAATTAATTCAGCGTATCCGGGACAAGACTAGGTGGCATAATCTATATAATGGCATTTTTATCCATGGGTATAACTAAGCAAGGTGAGAACTTTCCCAAACCACCTCCAGCTTTGGAGAGCAAGCCAACAGCCAAACATGGCAGATCTTCTCAGAGTAGGGAAGACGCTCTGTGAGACCTGGAAGCTTGCAAAATCACTACGAGGAGAGAAATGCTTAGGTCCACCTGGAAATTTAGGGAGCGTTGAGTTCAAGCTCCTTTGTCTGAGAAGGGTTTTTATTATTTTCAAGTCACCCACAACCTTTGACTTCACGCCCCTGGGACCTCGTGCGTCACGGCGACTCCCTGTTCTTGGAGAAAGGTTCTTGCGGGAAAGGTTATTTGAGTCCGCAAGATCCAAATTGCTTTACTGGCAGATGCCAAAGAATCAAAGGGGATGTCAATGTGTTTAGTTTAGTTTTTAATTAGCCAGCTTTCCCCTCTGGCAAAACTGTTTCGGCTTAATCAGCATCCTCCAGCAGCTGAGCGTGGTGGGGTCAAATCGGTTTGTGGTGCAAGACCTTATGAAGCAATATTACCCCCTTTGGGGGAAGGGTGTCTTTTCTGCCCCCCTCCCCAACGCTCTGTAGTTCAGCACAATCTTTTGGTTATGAGTCACAGTTGCCAAAGGGAATGGTAGTTCTTGGCACCATTGCTGGCTGCCATTTTGACTTCTGTGCAGGCATAGTGTCAGGAACACAGGAACACAGAGTTTCTTCAGATGGTGGATAGAATAACCAGATGCACAGATATAGGGTGAGAGACACCTGGCTTGACAGAGGTATGTGTTGAAAGGGGCCAAGAGTCTTAGTACAACCTTAGCATGAGCCAATAGTGTGATGCAGGAGATTCAGAGTCAAAGCAGCTGAATGGGGTGACACATCAGCAAAAACAACAACAACACGACAACTCATGGTCTTCTAGGCTGCATCAATGGAAGTCTAGGGTCCAGATCAAGGGAAGTAACAGTCCCGCTCTATTCTGCCCTGGTGAGACCACACCTGAAGTCCTGTGTCCAGTTCTGGGTGCCCCATTTAAGAAGAGTGTTGGAACTTGTGCAAAGGGCAACCAAGATGGTCAAGGGTCTGGAAATTAAGCCTTACGAGGAGCACTTGAAGGAGCTGGGCATGTTTAGCCTGGAAAAGAGGCCATCTTCAAATATCCCAAGGGCTGTCACATGGAAGAGGGAACCAGCTTGTTTTCTCCTGCTCCAGAGGGTAGGACTTGAACCAATGGCTTCAAGTTATGAGAAAAGAGAGTCTGACTAAACATCAGGAAGAAGTTTCTGACAGTAAGAGCTGATCAACAGTGGAACGGACGCCTTCAGAAGGTGGTGAACGCTCCTTCATCAGAGCTTTTCCAACAGAGGCTGGATGGTCATCTGTCAGACACACTTTGGCCAAAATTCCTTCATTGTAGGGTGTTGGAGTAGATTACCCTTGGGGGATCCTTTTCAACTCTACAGTTTTGGTTCTAGAAAAGACCACTCATTGATTGGGTTGGGAAGACATGGCCAGAAGAACCACAAATTTGCTTTGGGGCTATTTGGATACTTCTCGGATGCCAAAGATGATGGCCCAGTACCAGTGCAATGGGATGTTTTGCAACAAAAGCCCCTTTAAAAGAAATAGGAGCCAGGCACTGACAAATCACCCAGGGATCATGACCACTGGTCTACCTAAGCACCCACCTCCCAAGGCTAAGCTGCACAATATGAGAGAGGTGTTTCTATCTTCCCTCCACCCTTTGCCTTTGGAAGGCTTGGAAGTTGCAGCAGGAGAGGGACTCTGATCAACATCGTGGAAGTGGGGGTTTCTAGGACCAAGCAGAAACCGTCAAGTTCCCTTGTTATTTTTGCTGTTGGGTGTTGGATATTATGAATGCAATCTTGTTATATTCATGGAACTGAATTGTTTCTTTTTTGTGCGTTGTTATGTTTGCTATCGCCTTGTTGTCTTGCAAAAGTTTTATTTTGTTTCCTGTTTACTTTGTTGCTAGTCATTTGGAGCATTTTGTGTGCGTTGAAAAGCGGCTTGCAGATAAAATTATGAATGAATGCTGAGGTCACTTGAGACCAAACACAATGCGCCATCCTACTCAGCAAACGTTGCCAACCTGGTGCCCCCAGCACTTCCATCCCAAGGCACTTGTGCCCAGGTAAGTGCAGGAGAGCTGGCAAATATCTCCAATGTATTTATAAAAATAGATCCATTAGATGCACTCCCAGGCATGCTCACACACGTGTGTGTGTGTGCTTTACATCCTTCACTCTTTGAGTGCCTATTTTAATTAACTTATTTTTCTCCCTCCCTGAGGGAAAGTCTACCCCAATTTTCGAAGAGCACTGGAAAGGCACTGTTTTTGCTCATGCATTTAGTCATTTCCAAATAAAATATGTATTTTGATGGTGTCCTGTTTTTGCTTTTCGCTACCCTACTCCTTGTGGGACGCGGGTGGTGCTGTGGGTTAAACCACAGAGCCTAGGACTTGCCAGTCAGAAGGTTGGCGGTTCAAATCCCGCGACAGGGTGAGCTCCCATTGCTCTGTCCCAGCTCCTGCCAACCTAGCAGTTTGAAAGTATGTCAAAGTGCAAGTAGATAAATAGGTACTGCTCCGGCGGGAAGGTAAACGGTGTTTCCGTGCGCTGCTCTGGTTCTCCAGAAGCAGCTTAGTCATGCTGGCCACATGACCCGGAAGCTGTAGGTCGGCTCCCTTGGCCAGTAAAGCAAGATGAGCGCTGCAACCCCAGAGTCGGCCATGACTGGACCTAATGGTCAGGGGTCCCTTTACCTTTACCTTTTACCCTGCTCCTGCCAAACTAGCAGTTCGAAAGCACATTAAAGTGCAAGTAGATAAATAGGTACCACTCCAGCGGGAAGCTGTACTCTGGCTCCCTCGGCCAATAAAGCGAGATGAGTGCCGCAACCCCAGCATAGCTGTCAACATTTCCCTTTTTTAAAGGGAAATTCCCTTATTCCAAATAGGATTCCTCACAAGAAAAGGGAAAAGTTGACAGCTATGAACCCCATAGTTGTCCGCAACTGGACCTAATGGTCTGGGGTCCCTTTACGTTTTTACTGAGGGATAGATAATATTGTTGCAGAGCTGTTGATTTGACCATACTCCTGTCCATAAGTTTCTCCCAAAAGTAAACCAAAGATCAGGAACAAGGGACTTCTGACCTGCCAGATATTGCTGGACTCCAGCTTTGTGAAGAGACATTTGCCAGTGGTCACTAGCCAGGATGGAAGAGGCTACGCTGTGCTTCCACAGTCAGAGTCAGTGACCCACAGACACCACAACCCAGACAGTTTGATTGCATAGACATAAGAATCATAGATTCATAGAATCACAAATTGGGAAGGGTCCACAAGGGTGATCTACCTCAGGGCTCCATCCTCTCCCCCATGCTTTTTATTATCTATATGAAGCCACTGGGAGAGATCATCAGGGGGTTTGGGCTGGGTGTTCATCAGTATGTGGATGATACCCAGCTCTACCTCTCTTTTAAATCAGAACCAGTGACGGCGGTGAAGGTCCTGTGTGAGTGTCTGGAGGCGGTTGGAGGATGGATGGAGGCTAACGGATTAAGGTTGAATCCTGACAAGACAGAAGTACTGTTTTGGTGAGACAAAGGGCAGGCAGGTGCAGGGAACTCCCTGGTCCTGGAAGGAGTAACTATGCACCAGAAGGAGCTGGTGTGCAGACTGGGATTCATTTTGAACTCCCAATTGTTGGTGTTTATACTACATTTTTTTAAGATTTGCCTTGAGACAGTCATGAAACCTCTTTTGTTGACCACCAGCATTACGCTTTCCATTTTTAAGTTTGGAATAGAGGAGTTGCTTTGGAAGACGATCATTAGGCATCCGCGCAACATGACCAGGGAGACAAAGTTGATGTTGAAGAATCAAATATTTACCATACATAAAAATATGCTAAGGGTTGGTGAGTTACAAACTTTGGGCAGTTGGATCCTTTCAGCTCTTCTGGAAGATGTGCTGAAAGCTGAAGCTGGTGATGGAGGTAAGTTTGGCAGCCACACCCAGGGAGTTGCTCTCCCAACATAGCCTTTCCTGGAGCGTTGGCTACAAGAACATCACACCCGGGGCATGAACGACTCCCTAAAGCTTTGCTGCATTTCCACCACTTACCCCCGTTTCTCAAGAGCATCTCTTACTTCATGGAAGTGTTGGTTGGTTCCCAAGAAGTTCAGGCCCGAGGAACTTAAGCAGGAACTTGGTGTGGGATTTGGCTCTGGGACAAGAAAGTTCTGATGTACCTGTTCTTCCTCTCAGGGAAGCCAGCATGGGCACTGCTTGTGGGAGAAAGGAGTGCCAGCTTGGCAGGTTGGTCATGGAAGGGCAAAGCATGATGGGAAACGAAAGACGGTCCAACAGAAGATGTTGCCTGCTGATAAGGAGAGGCGAGCGGGAAAGGTATTTCAACAAAGCAAGTCTTCAGAAGATTAGGAACTGTTCTGCAGGAGCACCCATGGTGTTCCTCAAGCTTTTGAGAGTTGGACACACACACACATTTTTGGATTAACAGCAATATAAGTAATCCTCCTGAATCAGATTAGCAGTCATGGGACAAGGCATTGGGTAATCTTTTATTTAATGGAGGGGAGGCTGTAGCCTCTGCCTGCCCGTTCTCAATAAGGGCATCCTGTTAAAGGAGTCCAGGGGTGTGGATCCTGTCCGAAGCCTGGACGTGGGCTAGGGCCATGCCATGACCCAACGGGCACCCCTTGGGATACCCCTGCTTGATGTAAGTCAAAGGACTCCCCCTTTTGGTGGTTTCCCCCTTAGTTTGACTCCCTGCAGATGGACGGGAGTCAAGATATAGTCTGGCTTCACCCAATGCCTAAGCCAAACCGCTCACATCTGTAACCAGTAAAGTTATGGCCTGTTTTAGTCCATTAAGCTATATACTTGTGTCTGTGCATTTATTGGTCAATAGGGAACCGCAGGGCAAGGGACCTTGGCACGCTAGAGGAGAGGTCCTCTGGTAGATCAGGAACTGGCGAAGTTGCAGGGAGCAGAGTTGGAATAAATGGATTGTTCCTGGGACACCGATGAGAAACCGTAGCCCTACAAGGATCAGTACTGGGACCTGAGCTTTTAAACTTGTGCATAAATGATCTAAAGTGAAGAAAAAGCAGTGGGGGGGGGTCAAGTTTATTGGGTGATACTAAATCCTTCAGGGTCATCAAAGCAAAAACGGGATTGTGAAGAGCTCCAAAAGCATCTGAAACTGAATCTGAGTTTCCCAACCATAAAACGGCAAAAGGGTTCGTGTCTCCTCTCCTCCACCTGCAGCTGCTGGGTGACCTTGGGCCAGTCACACTTCTCTGAAGTCTCTCAGCCCCACTCACCTCAAAGAGTGTTTGTTCTGGGGGAGGAAGGGAAAGGAGAATGTGAGCCGCTTTGAGACTCTTTCGGGTAGTGATAAAGCGGGATATCAAATCCAAACTCTTCTTCTTCTCTTTCCCCACTACCAGTGTTGTAAACCAAAATCTGCCCTTTTCCCCTTATGGGGTATCCAAGAGCCCATATGGAAAGAGAGAGAGCCAGTGTGGTGTAGTGGTTAAGAGCGGTAGTCTCGTAATCTGGGTAACAGGGTTCGCTTCCCCGCTCCTCCACCTGCAGCTGCTGGGTGACCTTGGGCCAGTCACACTTCTCTGAAGTCTCTCAGCCCCACTCACCTCACAGAGTGTTTGTTGTGGGGGAGGAAGGGAAAAGAGAATGTTAGCCGCTTTGAGACTTCTTAAAGGGAGTGAAAGGCGGGATATCAAATCCAAACTCTTCTTCTTCTTCTTCTTCTTCTTGACTCATTGAGTGGCAGCTGTGAAAAAGGTGGATTTCGTGGTAGGGATCAGCAGGAAAGGAATTGAAAATAAAAGAGCTGATATCATAATGCCGTTATGCAAATCTATGATGCAACTGAACTTGGAGTTTTGTGTGCAGTTCTGGTTGCCTCATCCCAAAAAGGATATTGCAGAGTTGGGAAAGATTCAGAAAAAGGCAACTAAAATGAATCAGGTGGTGGAGCAATTCCCCTACGAGGAATGGTTACAACATTTGAGTTTTGTTTTTTTTTAGTTTAGAAAAAAGCAGAGCAAGGGGAGACATGGTAGCTAAAGTCATGCATTGAAGTCCATCTCAGTGGATAGCGGATAGAGAAAAGTTTGTCTTTCTCTTTCCTAACACTAGAATTTGGGGCTATCCATTGAAGCAGAATGTCGGGAGATCCTGTTAGGATATTGATGTTCCATTCCACCTTAAGAATAGGCATGTGAAGTTGTTATAAGCCACATGTTTGTGACACTCTCCTGTGTGAGTGTCTGAGGGCCCTGCTCCTTCCTGCCACTTACCACCTGGCCCAGGGCAGGGCCTGACGGGCCTCACTAGGACAGTTGCTGTTACTGCTGGAGGGGTGCAGAGTGCTTTTAAAATGTTTTTTTTAAAAAAATCTTTTGAATTTTTTGTAAGTGGGGGGGTGGGGGTGGGATGGATGTTTATTGGGCCTGGGAATTTGTTTGATTTTATGTTTTTGTAATTTTTACTGTTTTTTGTTTGTATTGTTTTATTTTTTAAGGTGTTATTTTGTTCTTAAGGCTGCCGGGGAGTGGGTCCCAGCCAACAAAATGGTTGGGGCATGTTCCACAGGGGGGATGCACTGGGACAACCGATCTCAGTGATCACGGGTAGGAGGAGGAGTTACGCTAAGACCAGACCATGTCATTACAGAGGAGGCAGGTTTAGTCGTTGTCTGAGGACTATCCCTGCCTCCGGGTCTGGTCCTGACCGGATGGATACTAGAATCAGCAAGGGATACCCACATGACCTGAAAGTGTTGCTGTGCAATTCCAGGTCAATGATTCATAAGACCACTGCCATCCATGACTTGATCATGGATGGAGGACTTGACCTGGCATGTGTAACAGAGACCTGGTTGGATGAAGCAGATGGGCCTGTCCTTGCCGCTGCTTGTCCACCAGGTTTCTCTTATGCACAGCAACCCAGGTCATGTGGGCAGGGAGGGGGGTCGCAGTGATTTTTAGGAAGTCATTAGTTTGCACCAGGCGTCCTATTGGGAAGACCCAATTTTCCGAGTGCATGTTCTGGAAGTTGGGCAATAGGGGCAGTACAGGATTCCTTTTGGTGTACTGACCTCCCCGCTGCACCAAGGATTCCCTGCCCGAGCTGCTTCAGGTTGTGGCGGATGTTCTCCTGGAGACACCTAGCTTGGTTGTCCTAGGGGATTTTAACATCCATGCTGACACGATCTTACAAGGGGGCGCTCGGGACTTCGTGGAAAGCATGGCCTCCATGGGGCTGTCCCAGAATAAGTCTGGCCCAACCCATAGCCGCGGACATGCCTTGGCCTGGTGTTTACCTCTATGGATGTTGGTGATCTGACACTAAGTAAAAGCGAAACGAAAGAAGTGCCATGGTCAGATCACTTCCTGGTGCAACTGGACTTCTCTGTGACCCATCCCCTCTGCAGGGAGGTGGGACCGATTAGGATGGTCCGCCCCCGCCACTTAATGGATCCAAATGGTTTCCAGAGAGTGGTAGGGGATGCTTTATCCCATGTTGATGGCCTTTCAGCTGATTCCTTGGTGGCCCGCTGGAATGTGGAGTTAACCAGGGCTATTGACTGTTTGGCTCCGAAGCGCCCTCTCTGATTGCATGGAGCCCGGGCAGCCCCGTTGTTTTCCACGGATCTGAGGGCAATGAAACAATCGTTGAGACGGCTAGAGCGCCGGTGGCAGATAACTCATTCCGAATCTGACCGGACACAGGTTAGAGCTCAATGTCGAGCCTACCAAGTGGCGATAGCGACGGCGAAGAAGACTTTCTTCACCACTATTGCATCTGCAGAAAACAGCAGCAGGAGACTTTTTCAGGTGGTTCACAATTTAGTGGAACCACCCAGTACGGGCCACATGATCTCCTGCTATGATTATGCAAAGTTTTTTGCAGATAAAATCGCTCAGATTTGGGAAGAAGTAGACTCCACCGTGGGAGCAGGGCCAGGGCGGGAGAGTGCTAGAGTCCTGTCTAGTCAAGTTGCTGTTCAGTTTCTGTTAATTGATTCTCATGGGAAACTTGCAGATTCTGGCTTCAAACAATTAACTCAAGGCAGTGTCAATTTACTCTTGGCAGAAAGCCCAGGTCAGCTTGACCTAGAAACTGCTTACTCTGATTGGTTAACGACCAGCATTCAACTCTTAACTAGGGATTGCTAGCTCAGTTTGAGTGAGGTGTGTTAGGAGTAGAAGTGCTGTGTATGGTTTTGAGAGAGAGAGAAAGAGAGGATTTACTTTGCTTTTATTTGTATGCAGAAACTCTGCTGGTTTTATTTTCTCCTTTTTAATCAATCCTGTAAATAGTTATTCTGAGTCTAGCTGACTAGTCATTACTGCCGCAACTAGCTTCTTCGCTGTGCAGGAAAACTCTGCTACGTTTGGGCTAAAGCCAATAGGGCTATGCCTGACACTTCAAAGTTCCAAGAGGTTATGGGCATTGTTCTGCCAGCCTGAGTTGTGGTGGTGTCAGCATCAACGGCGTTGGTTCCAGTAGTTCCAGAAGTAGTTGTTCCTGGCTGGTTCCTGACCGTGGTGAGCTGGTGACGCAGCGGACAGAAGGACAACAGCTGCAGCGTGTGAGTGCTGGGTGCTGTGGTTCCTGTTCTCTCTCTCGGTGGTCGTGAGTAGCTGGTTTCGGGTTCCAGGGACATCGCTCTCAAGATGGCCTCACAACCAGTTCAGATGGCTTTTGAGCGTCTGAATGACTCCAATTACTTGCTGTGGTCGGAACGCATGCAGGCAGTGCTGCAGAGGGATCGTCTCTGGCAAGTGGTGAGTAAGTTTCCTGCGAAGCCTGATGATGAAGACCTTGATAAAGACCAAAGAGCAAGGGCCACAATTGTCTTGGGGCTGGAAGATTCCCAGTTGCCGTATGTGAGGGGAATCAAGACAGCTAGAGGTGTGTGGCAAGCACTTAAAGAACTCCATGTGCGTGAGACAGCGGTCTCTAAGCTGTTCATTCGCAAGGCATTGTACAAGGCAATGTTACAGCCTGGGGTTACAATGCAGGAACACCTACACTGTTTACAGTTAAAGTTTGCAGCGCTACAGGAAAGAGACTGTGCATTAGACCAGCAGGAGAAGGTGGCTATTATTTTGAGTTCTCTCCCGGAAAGCTGGGAAAATTTAGTTTTGTCTCTAGAAGGCATGCAGGAGCGTGATTTATCCGTCAGTTACGTTACTGGGCGTTTGATTGAAGAATGGCAGAAGAGGCAAGAAAGGTCGTTGACTGCAGAGGCTTCTACAGGCGGGCGGTTTGGAAGGAGTTCTCATGCCGTGCCAGAGGTGAAGCAAAAGCAGCGTACCGGTGAGGAGTCAGCGTTTGCTGTTAGGCGTTGTTTCCGATGTGGGTCTTCAGCGCATCTAAAACGACAATGTCCGGAGTTGGTCAAGTCTCAGTGGCCGGTGCAGGAGCAGAGACGTGATCAGCAGCAGCAGCAGCGGAAAAAGAAATTCTTCAAACGAAAACAGTCGGCTCAGCTGGTGACCGGCGAGGTCAAGATTGCTGATGAGAAACAAGCTGTCTGGGTGGTCGATTCGGGAGCTTCTCGGCACATCGTAAATTCAGATGAATTGTTTGTTTCCAAGAACTCAGCACAGCGTAGCCAGGTGGCCCTGGCAGACGGAAGTACTTCCGAAGTGATTTCGGGGGGTGCAGTTTTTGTTCCTTGTCTTCGTGAATGCCTGCAAAATGTACTTTGTGTGCCTTCATTAAGGAGCAATCTGATGTCTGTAGATTGTTTGCTAAAAGCTGGGTTTAAAGTGTATTTTGAAGGAGACAGTTGCATTATTAAGAAGGCTGGTGAGATTTTAGGCACTGCTAAGTCAGAGGGAGGCTTGTTTTGGCTTAAAGCAGGATCTCAAGTTGTAGCAGTAGTCAGTAAATCTCAGCCTGCAGTAAATAACAAAGCTATACATGACAACTGTGTGCACTTATTGCATAGGAAAATGGGGCATGCTTGCTGGAAAAGTGTACTAAAAATGTCTGAATTGGCTGATGGGGGTAATTTAAAGAGTTGTAACAAGTACCTTGATTGTAATGTGTGTAAAAAGGTTAAAACCCACAGAGTCTCTTACCCCAGAAGTGACAGAGTTAGTGAGTCACCGCTACAGCTGGTTCACATGGACGTAATTGGTCCATTTGCTGTAAGCAGGGGTGGATCGCGTTTTTCACTAACAATTGTGGATGACGCCACACATTATTCTTGGGTTTTTCCCATGAAGAACAAGGGTGACGTGTTCACTAAGTTTAAAGGCTGGGTGGCATCTGTGGAAAGATTTCTGTCCACTAAACTTAAAAGGATTCAGACGGACAGAGGTGGCGAATTTATGTCAAATGCCTTTAGAGATTGGTTACAGAAGCGTGGCATTGGGCATAGAAAAACAAACGCTTTTTCCCCAGAGGAGAATGGCGTTGCAGAGCAAAAAAACAGATCTTTGCAAGATATGATGTTTGCCATGCTTGATGATGCTGATTTGCCCATGTCTTATTGGGGGGAGAGCATGCTCACCGCGTGTTATCTCCAAAACAGGCTCTTTCATCAAACAATAGGTACAACCCCGTACTTTAAATTGTTTCAGAAAAAACCCAAAATTGACCATTTGCATGTGTTTGGATCAAAAGCCTGGGTATTAATTCCAAAACAAATGAGAAAGAAGGGAGATCCTAAGACCAAACAGTTAGTGTTTGTGGGTTACCAGGAGCTGGGAAAAGGTTTCCGCTTTGCTGAAGGGACAAATGGCATTGTGATCTCCAGGAATGCCAGTTTTTGTGAACATAGTGGCTGGGAGAGACTACATGCCAATACTGAGGTTTGGTTTGAACCTTCCCAGGAGCTTCATGACTCTGAAGGTAAACATAGAGAATCAGAGTCTGAGGGGGAGGAAAGTTCAGATAAGAGCTCTCAAGAAAGTGGAATTAGCCAGAGACCAGTTGCTAAGCAACAGAAGAGAGGTCGTAGTTCTGAAGAGGAAAGTGGGTCAGAAGAAAAATTTTCTCCCAGAAGATCTAAAAGACAAAACAAAGGAGTGCCTCCGGTGCATTTTTCTCCAGATACTGCAAATGTGTTTAGTGTAATTGCAGAGCCCAAGAGTTTTCAGGAGGTGTTAAAGTTACCAAAAGAGGAGGCAGAGCGCTGGAAACAGGCAATGGAGGAAGAGATGTCCTCTCTGAATGAGCACAAGGTTTTTACACCAGTAGCAGCGCCTGAGGGGGCAAAGATTGTAGGCTGCAGGTGGGTGTACAAACTTAAACCTCTGGTGACAGGAGAGTACAAATACAAAGCTCGTTTAGTGGCACAAGGATACTCTCAGAGGCCTGGAAAAGATTATGACGAGACTTTTTCCCCTACTGCTAAGGGGGACAGTGTAAGGCTGATTCTAACGCTTGGAGCAAAGAGAAAACTCCTGTTAAACCATTTTGATATCCAGACTGCATATTTACATGCATCAATATCAGAAGACCTGTATCTAGCCGAACCGCCTGGTTATGAGACAGGTTCCAATAGAGTGTTAAAATTAAACAAAGCTCTATATGGTCTCAAACAGGCTGCAAGATCTTGGAACAAATGTTTCCATGAGGCCTTAGTGTCATTTGGTTTCAAGCAGAGTACAGCTGACAATTGTGTTTATGTACGTGGTACAGGCAGTGATCAAGAGTTTTGTCTGATCTATGTAGATGATGTATTGTATGCCTGCAAAACAGATAAACAAACTAAGAGGTTTGCCAAACAATTGTCCAGTAAGTTCAAAGTGAAAGACTTAGGCCCGGTTAGGACATATCTAGGGTTGGAAGTGTGCTGGGCCCAAGATGGCAGCTGCCTAATTAGTCAGCAGAACAAAATTAAACAACTACTGACTACATACAGAATGCAGGATTGCAAAGGGGCAGTGGTGCCTATGGATCCAGGTTTCATAAAAACACTTCATACAGATGAGAGTCCTGAATTTGAACATCCTGATGTATATCACTCTGTAATTGGAAGTTTATTGTATCTAGCACAGTGGTCCAGACCTGATATTAGTTATGCAGTAGGCATATTAAGTAGATTGGTCTCAAAACCCACACTAAATGCCTGGAAAGGGGTAAAACAAGTTCTGAGGTATCTCAAACAGACAATTGGCTATATGTTACAATTAAATTCTTCAGAGGATGAAATGTTGAGTTGCTTCTGTGATAGTGACTGGGGAAATTTGCCGGATAGAAAATCTGTCACAGGACTGGTCATAATGGTCGGTGGAGCTTTAATCAGCTGGCGGTCACGCAAGCAAGACGTTGTAAGTGTGTCATCAACGGAATCAGAGTACGCCGCATTGAGTGAATTGTGCAACGAGGTGATTTATTTCAAGCATTTGTTAGCAGATTTAAATGTATATTGTGGAGAACCAGTACAAGTTTACATTGATAATCAAGCTTGTATAACTTTAAGTAAAACAGAGGGTTTCAAATCACGTTCTAAACATATCTCTGTAAAATACCAAAATGTGCGTTGCTGTGTACAAGACAATATAATCACCTGTACTTATGTATCAAGTGAAGAAAATGTAGCAGATGTGTTAACTAAACCATTGGCAAAGGTAAAGAACAAGCGAATGTGCAAGGGTTTAGGTTTGCTGGAAAAATGATCTTCTACATAGGTGTATTTGATGTTAATTGTCCAGCAGAATCTGTGAGGGGGTGTTCAGTTTCTGTTAATTGATTCTCATGGGAAACTTGCAGATTCTGGCTTCAAACAATTAACTCAAGGCAGTGTCAATTTACTCTTGGCAGAAAGCCCAGGTCAGCTTGACCTAGAAACTGCTTACTCTGATTGGTTAACGACCAGCATTCAACTCTTAACTAGGGATTGCTAGCTCAGTTTGAGTGAGGTGTGTTAGGAGTAGAAGTGCTGTGTATGGTTTTGAGAGAGAGAGAAAGAGAGGATTTACTTTGCTTTTATTTGTATGCAGAAACTCTGCTGGTTTTATTTTCTCCTTTTTAATCAATCCTGTAAATAGTTATTCTGAGTCTAGCTGACTAGTCATTACTGCCGCAACTAGCTTCTTCGCTGTGCAGGAAAACTCTGCTACGTTTGGGCTAAAGCCAATAGGGCTATGCCTGACACTTCAAAGTTCCAAGAGTTGCGTGGGATCAATTCCAACCTGTTACCTCCAAGGATGTGGACAGGCTGCTTGGACGAGTGAAGCCAACCACCTGTCTCCTGGATCCTTGCCCATCCTGGCTTATAAAAGCTAGCCGGGAAGGACTGGGCAATGGGCTTCGGGGGGTGGTGAATGCTTCCCTCCATGAGGGAGCCTTCCCAGACCCGCTGAAAGAGGCGGTTATTAAACCGCTTCTTAAAAAACCATCTTTAGATGCGGCCACAATGGCCAACTATTGCCCAGTCTCAAATCTTCCATTCTTGGGCAAGGTGATTGAGCGAGTGGTTGCTGAACAATTCCAGGCACGCCTGGAAGAAGCGGACCATTTGGATCCCTTCCAGTCGGGATTCAGGCCTCATCATGGGACTGAAACTGCCTTGGTCGCACTGGTTGATGATCTCCGGCGGACTAGGGACAAAGGTGAGAGCTGTTTCCTAGTTCTGCTGGATCTCTCAGCGGCGTTTGATACCATCGACCATAACATCCTTCTGGACCGTCTTGAGGGGCTGGGAGCTGGGGGCACTGTCATACAGTGGTTCCGCTCCTTCCTCCTGGGCCGTGTCCAGAAAGTGGTGGTGGGGGGTGAGTGTTCAGACCCCTGGGCTCTCACTTGTGGGGTGCCTCAGGGTTCTGTCCTCTCCCCCATGCTTTTCAACATTTACATGCAGCCACTGGGAGAGATCATCAGGAGGTTTGGGCTGGGTGTTCATCAGTATGCGGATGATACCCAGCTCTACCTCTCTTTTAAATCAGAACCAGTGAAGGCGGTGAAGGTCTTGTGTGAGTGTCTGGAGGCGGTTGGAGGATGGATGGCGGCTAACAGATTGAGGTTGAATCCTGACAAGACAGAAGTACTGTTTTGGGGAGACAGGAGGCGGGCAGGTGTGGAGGATTCCCTGGTCCTGAATGGGGTAACTGTGCCCCTGAAGGACCAGGTGCGCAGCCTGGGAGTCATTTTGGACTCACAGCTGTCCATGGAGGCACAGGTCAAATCTGTATCCAGGGCAGCTGTTTACCAGCTCCATCTGGTACATAGGCTGAGACCCTATCTGCCTGCGGACTGTCTCGCCAGAGTGGTGCATGCTCTGGTTATCTCCCACTTGGACTACTGCAATGCACTCTACGTGGGGCTACCTTTGAAGGTGACCTGGAAACTACAATTAATCCAGAATGTGGCAGCTAGACTGGTGATTGTGAGCGGCCGCCGAGACCACATAACACCGTTCTTGGCTCCCTAACACCTACATTGGCTCCCAGTACGTTTCCGAGCACAATTCAAAGTGTTGGTGCTGACCTTTAAAGCCCTAAACGGCCTTGGTCCAGTATATATGAAGGAGCGTCTCCACCCCCACCGTTCTGCCCGGACACTGAGGTCCAGCACCGAGGGCCTTCTGGCGGTTCCCTCACTGCGAGAGGCCAAGTTACAGGGAACCAGGCAGAGGGCCTTCTTGGTAGTTGCGCCCACCCTGTGAAACGCCCTCTCATCAGATGTCAAAGTGATAAACAACTACCTGACATTCAGAAGACATCTGAAGGCAGCCCTGTTCAGGGAAGTTTTTAATATGTGACATTTTAGTGTATTTTTCATCTTTGTTGGAAGCCGCCCAGAGTGGCTGGGGAAACCCAGCCAGATGGGCCGGGTACAAATAATAAATTATTATTATTATTTCCAGCACAGCCTGCTGGGAACTTCCGTTGTGTATAGCTTTTGCTTAAGCTTTTTGCTTGGACACGAAGGGGAGCAGACATGTTTTTCCTTTGTCCTGATGCTGAATAAAATGCTTGTAAATACGCTTTACATATGCCTCTCTCTGCCCTTCCATTGCAATGAGTTCTTATCTCTGCTGGCTTGCGTACCCAGCTTCTAACGGCTTCTGAAGCTCGGGTTGCAGTTTTGATGCTAATCCAAGGACCGGAGTTCGCCCGGCTGCCGGCGGGTGTGCTGGCTGCCAATTGCCCCCGTTCCCTTGGACACATGCCAACAGATCCAGGACAATCAAGAGAAGGTACTTCTGGTGGCATAGAGTTGAATTTGCTTCTGCAAGAGGCAGGGATGGTCACAAACATATTCAACTGGCAAGAGGGGTTCGACAAATGCATGGAGACAAAACCTCTCAAAGACTTCCCATCTGCCTTTGTACTTTTACCACCAGGAATACCAGCAGCTCATCATATAGAATCCAAGTGGTCAAGAATTAAGGCAAGAGCAGACTGCATACCCGCCAACATTTCTCTGATGAAAATTGGGACGTCCCATTCCATAATGATACTTTTACTGTTTAGACACCACACATCTTTCTGGGTTGCCCCCGCCACTCTGGGCAGCTTCCAACATATATAAAACATAAGAAAACATAAAACATTTTTTAAAAAACCCACTTCCCTATAAAGGATTGCCTTCAGATCGCTAGGGGGCCGGATAACTCCATACCCTCCAACATTTTTCCGATGAAAATAGGGACATCTTAAGGGAAAGTGGGATGATCACGGGGCATCCCTGATCTATCCTGATCAATTGATCACCCAAAAGGCTACCCCAAAGAAGCTCAGCAACTCTGATCTATCCAGGAAAAAGGTCCAATGGGTAGATCACTGTCAGTTTTTTTATAGTGGGAGTAGATCGCAGTATCTTGGGAGTTGGACATGCCTGTCTTAGACTTATCATTCTCCCTTCATATGTGAAGGAAATAAGTAGCTATCTTATCTTTAAAAGACATCTGAAGGCAGCCCTGTTTAGGGAAGTTTTTAATATTTAATGCTGTATTGTTTTTAACACTTGATTGGGAGCTGCCCAGAGTGGCTGGGGAAACTCAGCCAGATGGGCGGGGTATAAATAATAAATAATAATAATAATAATAATAATAATAATAATTATTATTATTAGCGCCCCCAGAGTCCTCAGCCATGCAGAGGAGCCAGTCTGTTTTCTAGGGCAGCCATGTCCTTCCTCTGAACTGACTTGGCCAATGCACATGGCTTTGGTGTTGTGACCCACAATGAAAGACTCCTGCGGCCGCTTTGAATGCCAGAAACCATCAACATTGCTTTTGTAATCTGTTTTTATTTACAATGATATTGACAACAGAGTGCTTTTCATCCAATTAATACTTATTGCAAGTCACGGAGAACTTGTGGATGTGTGCCACTCAAACTGAGCAAAGGAACTTATTTTGAAATCTAGGACTCTTGAAGTCAACCCTCGGTGTCTTCCCCCCCACCTCCCCCCGAGAGAGGGGTTTTTTGCAATCACTCCCCCCCTCTCTGTAATTGTGATTCATTAAGGTCAATATCACAAACACTTTGAAAGTCATTACACAGATATAAGCCTTTCCCATAAAATGGTGTGGTTTGTTTCTTTCTTTAAAAAATAAAAAAATAAAAAATGCAAACAAAATGTGGTTCTGAAAAGCCCCAAACCCCAAAGAGAAATACATTTTTTTATCAAAAAAACCACCCCTCAATAAATGATTGACCAAGTACATGACAAAATTATACATAAAACAAAACTGTACTTACAATGTTTACATGACAAATGTACTTTGACTGCATTCTAGGCACGAGAGGACCATATCTGCAAGAAGTCAGAGCTTACTTGGCAGTAGTGGGTTTGTCAGTAGAAATTTGTAGCCCGAGGATGTGTGGAGGAGAGGGAAAGTAGCTCAGGAAAAGACTCTTGCATGGTAGAATGAGATGACAGAATAGTAAACAGGCATGAAAACACCAGGAAGATCTGCCCCATTGGGCATTCATGGTCTCTAGCGTGCCTTGTCTAGTGAGGTCAGTTTACAGCAGATGGCCCAGGAACTAGTTTTCCTGAAGGGCAGGTGGGGAGAAAGGAAGGAAAGAAGGGAAAATACAGATCTGCTGGAATCCAACCACAGTAGCCACCCTGAGTGCATATATGCGGCAAGGCGATTCATGAAACCCAGGTCAGAAGTTAAGAAAAATCCAAAATCTTGCTCAAATAACCCACTTGTTGAAATGGTAAGTGAAATCTGACACAGAGGCAACTCTCCCCGTATTTACGTGCTAGCTTCAAGGGGAGATTTCGCAAGCCCAGATATAATGGGGGGCAGGCAAGCATATTTGGTGATCTCAAAGGGAACCTGCTAAGGAATTGGCAGTCTGGGTTCCTGGTCAAGAGTTTCTTTGCATTTGCTGCTGAAGGAAGAATCGGCGGGGGGTGAAGGAACGAAGTGGACTACCCCTGCCGAAAAACCACCACTAACCCCCAAAAGCAAAATTTAAACTGAAAGGTTGCCCAGGAGGAAACCTGCTATGCAAAGCATGTGATGGCCATACTGGTCGTGGGGTCCAACGCACATCGTACCCCGTACCTCAGTGTTGTTAAGCCGTCATAATTCAAAGTTGGAAATCATCAAACTCCAACCACTAGGCAATGCTGTCCCAAATGAGAGGCCTACCCAAAGGCATTGAATCCTTAAAACCCTCAAAACAAGCAACCGAGAAAGGGATCCACACAGAGAGGGATCCATACAAAAGTTTGCACGGGAGATTTGATCTGGTCACACACGGGGGCGCACTGTAGCTGGTCCAGTTCGGCGGAAAGGGTCAAGTGCCACAACTGGGGGAATCCGTGTTTCTCCAGACACCCACCACGTCTTACAACAGTGCCGAGCAGAAGCCGCAAAGGCCACCCCACCCCTCCCCAACAAACGAAAGCTATGGCTTGCGAGAAAATACAAAATAGCTGCGCTTCCGGCAAAGCGTGGAGGCTGCAAGCTCAGAAGCACAGGTGCAGCTAGCGCTGAAGAGCACACGACATCCCGCCCCCGTCCTCTCCAAGCCCCCCACACCATCTCAAAGTAGCAGGGAGAGGCAGGAGCAGCCCAGAGGTCCATCGGTGTGGGGCGGGGGGCGGAGTGAGAGCCACAGGCCGGCTCCTCACTCCCCTTCCTCCTTGATGCGCTGCTGCTTGTTGCGGCGGGCATCGAGGTCGAAGTTGAAGTCGCTCCACTCGTCGCGGGGAGGGAAAGAGATGGTCTGGCGGAGGGTGAAGCGCACGGCGTCGATGACACGCTCCCCGCGGGTCTCGCTGGGGCCCACGCTGACCGCGGAGGCGGCCCCGGGGGTACGCAGGAGGTGGGGGGCAGAGGAGAAGTCGTGGATCTGCCGGTGGTCCATGATGCCTTTCCAAATGGCATGGCGGAACTGCTCCGGGATTTTGAGGCTCACCAGATCCTGGAAGGCGAGGAGAGGAGAGAGAGAGAGAATCAGCCACTCCTGCCAAAAGAAGCTACAAAGGTTTCTACAGTTTTCAACGGGGGGTGAGTGGGGTTTTTGGTGACTATCTCAAGGGTTCTTCAGGTCTTGCTTGGCGGCGCTTAGCTTCAGAAGCGAAGATTCAGTAAGAAAATGGAGAGACCCTCAGCCCAACAGGCCAAGCCCCAAGCAAGCAACACCAAAATCCCAGCAAAGCAAGAAGGCTTCAGGCGGGAGGGAGGAGGTGCAGAAGGAACCCCAAAAGACATCAGGACAACCATGTCTGTTTCAGACCTGTGGCTTGCAAACAGCACAAGGCTCTTCCAGCTGGGCCTGCCCACCTCCCCTTCATGCAAAACCCCCCGTTTTTACCGCCACACCACTGTTCTGGACCCATTTACGTGGTCTGGAACAGCGAGAGACCTAAAAGAAGATGCGGAGGGTGGTTGAAAGGGAGAAAGTTCAGCAGGAAAAGAGTCAGCAGGGGAAAGGGTTGGGCCCTCCGTTCTCTGACGCCCCTTGGCCAACTGCATCTCCCCTCTCTCCCGAGGGCACTATTGCAATGGCGAAGGGGCTGCCAAAGTTGGGTGTAACATGTAGCTCGCCCCTAAATCCAAAGCGTAGCTTTGCCCTCTCCCCTCCAGCGCAGAGTGCCGAGTTCAAGAGAAAGGCCCCTTTCCCCCACCATGCAGCGAAAGGGCGAGGCAGTTACTTACATCCATGGAGTAGTGTTCAATCTGATAGATGGTGGTCAGCCCTTGCGCCGTGAAATAATCCACGCAGGAGGAACAGCCCAGCCTTGCTAAGAAACTGCAGGAGGAGGAGGAGGAGGAAGAAAGAGGAAAGGAGGAAAGAGGAAGAGAGAGAGAAAGAGAGAGGTTGAGATAAGAAGGTCACCCACACCAGGCGCTCTGCTACGCAAAAGCCTTGATTTGTGGGAGCAGGAAGGAACCCCCGTCGCCACCCACCCCAAACTCGTCACCGGGAGGAAGAAGGTGATATCCCAAGCCTCATGGGAGGAAGAGGCAACAGCTCCCTCTCCATGCAGCACGTAGTTAATCTGTGGAACTTGCTGCCGCAGGAGGCAGTGAAGGCTACCAACCTGGAGGGCTTTAAAAGATGATTGGACAAATTCGTAGAGAGGAGGAGAGGGCTATCGATGGCCATGCTCTGCCCCCACTGCTGGAAGCAACCATGTGAGAAGAGGATTCTGGGCAAGATGGGCCATTGGCCTGATCCAGCAGACTCTTCCTATGTTATACTTCTGATGCTGGAAACCACAGGAGCAGAGAGGGGTCCTGTGCTCAAATCCTGCATGCTGGTTTCCCACAGCAAGTGTGGCTGGCAACTGTGAGACCTGGATGCTGAACTAGATGGGCAACTGCCCTGATCGTCTGACGTTCTTAGGCTATGCCATGGGGAGAGGGGCAGCACATACTATGGCACCTTGGCCAACAGGGCACCTTGGAAGGGACCTGGAAGCGAAGAGGCAGCTAGCGCAGGTGCTGCTTGAGTGCTTAGTGTGGTCCTCCTGATGTTCAACCAGGAGCTAAGCAGCAACATCCTGCAGTAGATGCAGCTTCTGGTCCATCTTCAAAGGCAGCCGTGCATTTAGAGAGCCACAGCAGCCAGCCCTGGAGATAAAAATAGCAGGGTTCAATGCTGCAATGTATCTTGGACCCGCCTTCATGGGAGGTTGTAAAGCCATGGTTGGGTGGCCATCTGCCAGGGATTCCTACGTTGCCCTTGGGGTCTCTTCCAACTCTACAATTCTACAACTCTACAATTCTATGATTCTGCGACCTCGGAAGGTGGTGGACTCCCCTTCCTTGGATGTTTTTAAGCAGAGGTAGGACGGTTATCTGTCAGGGATTCTTCAGCTGTGATTCCTGAGTTGCAGGAAGGTGGAGGAGATGCCCTTGAGCTGTCTTCTATAATTCTATGATTCTATGATCTCCCTTCATGGGAGGTTTTTAGGTAGAGGTTGGTCATCTTCCAAAGATTCTCCAGCCGTAATTTCTGCATTGACAGGTGGTTGGACCAGATGACCTTTGGGATCCCTTCTAACTCTACAACTCTATAATTCCTTTCTCCTGAAACCAGGGCAACAAATGCAGTTGATGTGAGTTACCCTTGGCTACTATTCCAGGGTTCTCCAGGAGCATACCAAAGCAGGCCAGATGGAGAGATTGCCACCCTATCCAATTCCATCACATGCAACAGTGGGATTCTTTACCGGAATCCCCTCTGCCTCATTTCCTTCTTGCGTGCGTGGTAGGAAAAGGTCTGGGGGCAATGGCAAGGGGAGGCAAAGGCAGCGCAGCAAGCCAGCTGAAGTAGCTCGGCAGGTCTCACACGACCTGCAAACTGCTTCTTGAACACAGCAGCCCCAGACGAAGGACCCCAAAGAACAGAGAAGCATGCTGCTGTCACCCGTGATCTGAGGGGTGGGGTGGGGTGGAAAGCCTGCACAGCTACAGCTCACTCACCTGACAATGCTGCAGTCTGTTGGGTAGGGAGGTGGTGGGGTGCAGTGGGATGTCGATGGCATGGAGAGGGTGGGGGGCAACGTCTGGGTCGGGCTGAGCCCGTTCATGTCGCCGGCCATGGCCATGTGGGCCCCCATCATTGGAACTGGAACAAGGAAAGAGAGGCCAGAGTTACAAAAACGGAGGCACCAATAGCTGGAACCTGTCCTCCACACCCCTGAGCTAGCCCATCTCCTTTCTTATGCAGCCCGATCTCACCTTGCTCTCATTTAAATGACTAAGGTGGTTTCAACCATATGTGGTTGAGGTCTGTCTGGTTGAAAGTGTGCAAGTTAAATCTGAGCAAGGCAGAGATTTTAAGCTCTCCATCTCGCTTGGTGGGAGGCCAAGGCCTGCTTGGTGTGCCAGTTCTGGGATGCTCTCGTGAGATTTTGTGGGGCCATCTGAGACCCCACACAAGCCTCCAGAGCCTATGTGCTGAGTGGGCCTTGCCCCCAAGTGAGGCAGAGGGGTTAAAAGCTCTTTAGGCACCAGCTCCGCTTTCGGAGAACTGGATTGCAAAATTCAAGTAAGTGCAGGTTTTGCAGGAGGGCTGTTTCGGTTTTTCTATCACTTTGGATGCCACAAATTAGGTAGGTTCACCTTCAAATGAGAAGTGACTTGAATTCCCCCCTCCCTAGCTAGTCACTCCATCTCAGAATCTTCCCTGCATTTTGTAAAACAACCCTTCCCAAATTTCAGGTGGGGAGGCCTGGTCTGTCAACTCACAAGCTCCTCTTCCGGTGGTTCCAAAATTGATTAATTAAATTAAACAGTTCTAACTGGTTGGTGTTTTTTTAAAGATATTCCAGATAAGGATTTCTGCAGCGTAGGATAGCAGGCACTGGAACTGAGTTGTTTGAACCAAGGAGGAAGAGGCTCTAAAGAGTTTGGGAGGTTCGGCTCTGGCCACTATTCTGCCACCCCACTCTTCCTAAGCTACCAGCTCCAGGAGGGTCCTTGGGGGGGGGGAGAAGCCTCTTACTGTTGGCTCCCATGCTGTCGGGCATCGAGGTGGGGGTCAGAGCATTTCGCTGCTGTGGGTTGATGAGCTGGCTGACAGAGGGCAGCTTGTTCATGCTGTTCATCTTGCCGAGCGGAGGAGAGGTGGACCCATAGGAAGACTGGGACTGGATGGAGTTCCTGAGAGAGGGTTGGAAAACAATGGTGGAGAAGTCAGGTCCACGTGGAGAGGGAAAGGGCCAACCTTACAACCTTAGCGCTTTTAATTAAATTTACTAGTTGCCATTTTTTTGGCCACAGCGACTTGAAGCAACAATATTCCAAGCAGAAAACAAGCACGTGCATCCATTAAAACGGAAGAAGAACATCGGAACGGAAGAAGAGGGGGAGTGCAGGATCAAACCAGTGGTCCTTCTAGTCCAGCCTCCTGTTCTTACAGTGGACAAACAGATTCCCATCATTTGAAACCCACAAGCAGGACTGCAGCACAAGAGCCCTCTTCCCTCCTGGCATACCCAGCAGCTGATGTTCAGAAGCATTTACAGTGGTACCTCAGGTTAAGTACTTAATTCGTTCTGGAGGTCCGTTCTTAACCTGAAACTGTTCTTAACCTGAAGCACCACTTTAGCTAATGGGGCCTGCTGCTGCCGCCGCGCCACTGGAGCACGATTTCTGTTCTCATCCTGAAGCAAAGTTCTTAACCTGAAGCACTATTTCTGGGTTAGCGGAGTCTGTAACCTGAAGTGTATGTAACCCGAGGTACCACTGTACTGTCAATTCACATTTCTTAGGGCAGAAACTATTGATCTGATGCGTAGAGATCTTTCCTGTTCGAATTAATTCAAGAGGGTTCTGGAAGCTTCTCTGCATAAAAGAAAGAAGCAGGAGGTTCATGATGTTTGGGTTATTCCTTCAGAGAAGCTGAGTACAGCTGGCTTAACCTGGTCCTGTGATCTCTTCTGTCAACGTCATGCTGACTATAATAGTGAGGCCAGAAGGAGTCTGGGTCTCTCTATCTCTCTTCCTCTCTCTTCCTTCTGATGTGGTGTTCTGCACATAGTGTTAAAGTTTCATCTTATTATAAGTCATTGTAAGTTTACGTTAAGCCTGCGGCATCTGGATTTCTTATGGAAACACAATGGCCTCTGGTCTATTTTGGGGGGAATTCTGCAACGTGTTTTTTACTCTGCTAACTATATGTTGGAATAATAATAATAATAATAATAATAACAATAATAACAATAATAATAATTTTATTTATATCCCACCCTCCCCAGCTGAAGCTGGGCTCAGAGCAGCTAACAACAGTAAAATAATACAGCATTCTAAAATCAATTCATTATAAAATCAGTTCAAATCAAATTGATGGCAACCATTGGGTTGGAGTTCTGTGTGGATTACCAAAGGAGGGGGTCAGGCTGTGCCTTGGCCAAAGACCTGGTGGAACAGCTCCGTCTTGCAGCCCCTGCGGAAAGATGTCAAGTCCTGCAGGGCTCTAGTCTCTTGTGACAGAGCGTTCCACCAGATTGGGGCCACGACCGAAAAAGCCCTGGCTCTGGTTGAGGCCAGCCTAACCTCCCTGTGGCCTGGGACCTCCAAGATGTTTTTGTTTGAAGACCATAAGGTCCTCCGTGGGACATACCAGGAAAGGCGTTCCTATAGGTATGAGGGTCCTAGGCCATATAGGGCTTTAAAGGTTAAAACCAGCCCCTTGAACCTGATCCTGTACTCCACCGGGAGCCAGTGCAGCTGGTATAGCACTGGGTGAATGTGATCCTGCAGCAAGGACCCCGTAAGGAGTCTCGCCGCAGCATTCTGCACCCACTGGAGTTTCTGTGTCAATCTCAAGGGCAGCCTCACATAGAGCGAGTTACAATAATCCAGTCTGGAGGTGACCGTCGCGTGGATCACAGTGGCAGGGTCAGGGCGAGAGAGGTAAGGAGCCAACTACTTAGCTTGGTGGAGATGAAAAAATGCCGCCTTTGTTATAGCTGCAATCTGTGCCTCCATGGAAAGGGAGGTGTCAAAGATTACACCCAAACACTTAACGGATGGTGCTGGCACTAATTGTGCCCCCGCAAGAGATCGGAGTCGCCCCCCCCCCAATCCCATATCGTCCCAACCCAGCCAGAGGACCTCTGCTCTGGATCAACATTGAGTAGAATTTCAGTGACATTTACTGCCCCTGTTTGTGGGGGCAGAGCATGGCCATTGAGGCTAGTAGTCATTGATAGCTCTCTCCTCCTCCTTGAATTTTACTGATCCTCTTTTGTAGCCACCCAGGTTGGTGACCATCACTGCTTCCTATGGGACCGACTCTGTGCTGCTTGAAGAAGGAGTTTGTTTTATCTGTCCTACTTGGTGGGAGGGCAACTATGTTCCCTTGTGACCCGTAGGCATTGTTGCTCTAGCCTCAGAGAGTGAATCACAGGTGATTTGCTTGCTTTGGGCTCAGAAGTGCATTGGCCCTTGTTGTGGGGATCCCTCCATGCCCATTTCCTCCAATGCACCCTGCATTCTCCTGCCACCCATCCCCCATGCGTGCATGTGCACATACAGACACATCAGCTGCATAGACCATCTGGCTGTAGATGCACAGAGACCCACAGAAAGGCTCAAGGCAAGACAGAGTCCTAGCTATGAAATGACCACAGAGGACTGTTCAAATGAGCAAGAGCTCTGCTAAAGGTAAAGGGACCCCTGACAATTAAGTCCAGTTGTGAACGACTGTGGGGTTGCGACACTCATCTCGTTTTAGGGAGCCGGCGTTTGTCCGCTTCTGCAGACAGTTTTTGTGGGTCATGTGGCCAGCAGGACTAAGCCACTTCTGGTGAACCAGAGCAGCGCATGGAAACGCCGTTTACCTTCCCGCCAAAGTGGTACCTATTTATCTACTTGTACTTTGACATGCTTTCGACCTGCTAGGTTGGCAGGAGCAGGAACCGAGCAACGGGAGCTCACCCCGTCACGGGGATTTGAACCTCTGACCTTCTGATCAGGAAGCCCAAGCGGCACAGTGGTTTAACCCACAGCGCCACCCGCGTCCCTAAGAGCTCTGCTACCTGAGACCATTGGAGATGTCAGGAAGTGACTATGGTAACTTCTGAAAGCAAAGCATGTCTTTGAAGAAGCACAGGGCCACAAATCCTTCTCAGTTGATCGACATGGCAACTGTGGTTGGTCACCAACCTAGATGACTTTGAAAGAGGATTAGGTAAATTTGTGGAGGCCATGGATTTCTCCTAGCGAGCCTGGCTCTGCTCTGCTTCCCCAATCTGAGGCAGCAACGCTTCTGAACCCCAGTTGCTGGAAACTGCAGGAAGGGAGAGGACTTGTGTTCAAATCCTGCTTGCAGGTTTCCCTTTGGGGCATCTGCTTGGCCCTGGTGAGAACATGATGCTGGACTAGACGGGCCACTGGCCTCATCCAGCAGGCTCTTCTCATGCTCTTAATGCTGTATTCACAGAGACTATGGAGGTGCTTTCCTCTGTGTATTCGCTTAAGAAGAACAGAGGAATCCAACATTCACAGCGGAGAGGAGCAGTCAGATTGCTCACAAGATTACATTCCTTGCTCCATCCCCACCCTGGAATCTACAGAAGGGCTTCCCAGAATCCTGTCCTCTAAGATCATTCAGAAGGCTGGACGGCAGAACGGTCATCTGGCGTATTTTACCCCGTGACGCTTTCTGCCATGAGAGTCCTCCAACTCCTCTAAGGGTGTGTGGAAGAAACTTGAAACCTGTGAGCTATATAATTATAATATTTGTTTGTTTGTTTGTTTGTTTGTTTGTACTCAGCCCATCTGGCTGGGTTTCCCCAGCCACTCTGGGCAGCTTCCAATAGAATATTAAAATACAATAACCTATTAAGCATTAAAAGCTTCCCTAAAGAGGGCTGCCTTCAGATGTCTTTGAAAAGTCTGGTAGTTGTTTTTTTCTTTGACATCTGGTGGGAGGGCATTCCACAGGGTGGGTGCCACTACCAAGAAGGCCATCTGCCTGCTTCCCTGTAACTTGGCTTCTCACAATGAGGGAACTGCCAGAAGGCCCTCGGAGCTGGACCTCAGTGTCTGGGCAGAAGGAGATGCTCCTTCAGGTCTACTGGGCTGAGGCCGTTTAGGGCTTTCAAGGTCAGCACCAACACTTTGAATTGTACTCAGAAACGTACTGGGAGCCAGTGTAGCTGACACAACTCCCCCTTTCCCAAGTTCCCAGATGTTTGCCTCAGGGTATGGGAATGAGGCAGAGACAGTAGGCCCTCCCCAGCTCTCACCCTAACAGGAACTGGGACTAGAGAAGAAACTGAGATTCATTAGAAGGAAACAGATTCTGCCTCTCTCCAAACCAGCGGAGTGAGATACCCTCTCTGGACGACTCCTTGGAAATGATGGAAGCAGTAAGCATTTCCCACCAGAGCTTAAGGGTTTGGCAGTCCCTTTCCAAGAGAAGTTCCACTGAGGTCTAGGGTGCACCCATCACCTCCTTCCACTATTTGTCCAGGTAAGTTTCTGGGTCCTCAAGTCAAGGTGCACACTGAACGCATGCAAAACCATTGCTTGAGCCTGTTTGCAAAGGCTTGACCCCCTTCTGGGGTGAAGAGCAAGGCTGTGTTTGTGTGTTTGTGACTAGTGAGCAGGGCTGGGCAGATCTGTCCATTCCTGATTTTCTCTCTTTTTGCAATCTTAAATTCAGCTTCACATCACTTTGTGCATTATTGTTATTTTAAACGCTGTCATGAAAATTCGCCAGCCTTTTAACACACTGCAAAATTCAGAGAAATGTACGTTTCAAAGGATAACAGTGCTTTGGTTTGCATATAGTTTCAGAAAATTCAAGCTAGGTAAGATCACCTGTAAATGGAAATTGAATTGCACCTCCCCAATCCCTATTAGCATTTTCCCCCAACTAAGTCCTTCTCCATCTTCACGCTACCCATAATGAGAGGGAAAACGAACCGATATGGAATTGTTTGCACAGACCTCGTCTAAAACTTGGCAAGACACAAAAGGTGATTTTGGGAGCTGGTAAAGTCAGACGAGGGCGTGTTTGAAGGAGAGGAGAGTGAGTGATGAGAGCAGGAAGGACAGCACATTCATTTGTTGTGAGAGGAGAAGGAAAAGAGAAAAAAGAGAGACAAAGGGACAGGAGGCCACTCCAGTTAAAATCAAGATGCAAAAGTTTATTGAAAACCAGCACCACAAATTAAGAAGAGTAAGATGATAAGAGTGAAAGGAATATTGCTCAGGGTGAAACCTTTTTCATGGCTGACCAGAGGATGTGTGTGGTTTCCCAGT
This sequence comes from Podarcis melisellensis, assembly GCF_964234715.1. Taxonomy (NCBI): domain Eukaryota; kingdom Metazoa; phylum Chordata; class Lepidosauria; order Squamata; family Lacertidae; genus Podarcis; species Podarcis melisellensis. The sequence continues at coordinate 2,053,981 of NC_138537.1, forward strand.
GAATGGGGTTCATCTCATAGAACTGTAGTTGGGAGGGACCCCCCGGGGTCATCCAGTCCAACCCCCCGCAATGCAGGAATGGTGGCTAAAGCATCCAGGACCGATGACCACCCAACCTCTGCTTTCAAACCTCCAAGGAAGGAGAGTCCACCACCTCCCGAGGAGCCTGTTCCGCCGTCAAACAGCTCTTACCAAGAGAAAGTTCTTTCCAGAGTTCCCTTCCCAAAACATCATTTGGAACGCAGAACCCAAGCCACATCAAATGATGCTTAATGAATCCCAAGGAAGACTACACCTTGGAATCGCTTTGAACCCCGAGCCAACTCATTGCACTTTCCCATTCCTAGGGCTTAATGAGGTCAATTAACCAACTGCAGATGTCTTGCCTCTTGGAACTGCCGGCTGGAAGAAGCAGGAGGGTCTGTGGGGTGGGCTGGGGGTGCCTGGGAGGTGGCTCCAGGATAAGGCGGGCATGCCAGGGGCACAAGGAGTGGTGGACAGGAAGAGCACTCAGAAGGAGGCTCTCCTCATCTCCACAGAACAGGCTGACTTAGCACAGCAACAAAGCCATTTCTTGTAAACAGAGGCAGAAGCCAAGTGACCTACTTCTACTTTCTGGGTTCCATGCCAGGCTGTGCCCACATGGCACTTTCCCACACTCTGTTGTCACAAGATTTAGGTGCAAACCAGAAGGGCAGGAAGCACGAAGCAGAAAAAGGAGGAGGCCCCAAGATCTTCTGCAGCTTGCTCATCCAACCCCACCCAAACCTTCTCACTAGGACGTGCCACCTGGCCCCCTTCTGCTTCAGTTTTACGAGAGTTTCCTGCTCTTCTCCTCACAAAGCAGACATGGCGCTCCTTTGGGTTTGCTAGTCAGGTCCTTAGCTGCTTAGCTTCAGCTGGGCTACCTGCCTGCACTCCCAATGCACCAGCAGGGGCAGTCTGGTGACCACCACAATCCCTGCAAGGCTTGTTGAGGTGGACCGCACTGAATCAGCATAACTCACACACACACACACACACCTTGAAGAAACCACAACACACTGAGGTTTGGACTGATCGATTATGGAGAAAACATGAGGTGTCGCTTGTGTTTCTACAAAACATGGCTCATGTACTTCACTGGCTATTTAAGCACATGGTCTGAATCGCAGGTGAACCTATAGCTGGCCTTTGCCAAACTGGTGCCCACTAGATGTTTGGACTATGCTGGCTGGGGCTGATGGAACATCTGGAACTCAAGTTCATGTTATGTATTTGTGTAACTGTGCAAAACTCAGAAATGACTCTCATTATTATTATTATTATTATTATTATTATTATTATTATTATTGATTGCAGTAAGCCAAAATGACAAGTCAACATTAAATTTGCACCAGGAGATATTCATGGGGCACTTTTTTGTTCTTTCCTCTGAAATCTAGTGGAGAAAATAACCACAATTTCTATTATGGGGGTCTGGTCCCTGAAGAGAATGGGTAGTATCTTAAGACTATTGGTCTCAGCAGGTCTACTCTGCGAATTAGTTGGATATCAACCAGTGAGTACTGATAGCCAGTCTCAATACTCAGTAATGTTTGCATCTCTGCCTGGATGCTGACAAAATTCTCGCCGTCCAGATTTCAGGATCCTAAAATACCTGAACTTGTTTGTTTCATGAGTGGCACCAATCTGCTAAGGGTTCACTCCTCTGTTTTGCTTTGTTTTAACTCCAGACAGTTCAAATGGGCATTGATGAAATCACAGAGCAAAAGAAAAAAGAAAAAGGGGAAAAACAGAATCTCAATGAGGCTGCATAGTCTTTTTTTAAAATATGGAAGTACAACAGATCCCAAAGCGATGTCTCAATACCCAAATGCCCCTTCCCTCCACGAAAGGTTAACCAATGAAATGCATCTCTTGATTTCTGGGCTGGCCAACCACCAGCAGCATCAAAAGCCTGCTGAATTTGCTGGACTGTGAATAACTGCAGGTAAGGCTGTGTTCCATCATTTGCTACAAACTTGAGGCAATTCCTTGCAGTGAAGACAAAATGGGAACAAAACAGGAACTTTGGAGCTGAGCGCCTGATTTACAGCAGCAAAAGCCAAGCAATTCCCCCACTCACTTAAGAGGTTCCTGTGTGATCTCTTTTGCAAACAAAGGTAGAAATGTTGTGAGTGGTGGCGGACAAATGCAACACCAACTCTGTAGGAAATAAACAGTTTCATCTGATTCACAATGTGCTCGTGTCGTCCGTCTGCCCAGCAGGGACAGGCCATCTCAAATCTATACACATTACTAGTCTCTGACCAGCATTAAAAGCACTTTACAGATTTACAATCAAAAGTTCTCAAGGCCGTAAGTTGCGCTTCTGTCTTAGCAAGTAAAGACACATCTTTAAGATATGCTTGTAGACTGAGACCTGCTCAAAAGAAATCATCCGAAGGCTGAGGGGTGAAAACAGAAGCACCACATTTTACAATGCAGGAAGAAGACAAGGTGGTACCAGACCTGGAAATGGCTAAGTCCACAGCTAGGGTAGCTGCTGCTCCTGCAAAAGCTTGATCCCTTTGCAGCGGTTTGCTGCCTGCTCAGTTTCAATCAAGCCATTTTGCTCAGTTAAAGCCCCCCCCTTTTCCTCCCATTCCCCCCTTGCAACAAGGGAGCTGGACAAAACCTCTGCACACACACAAAAACAGCCTCCCCGCTTTGGTCTATGAGTAGACAGAAGAAGGATTTGTGGGGCTGGAATGTCTGAGAATGGCGTCGCTTCTTTTGGGGGTCTCCCTCCTCGTTTCTGAAAGCTCACTCCTGAAGCACGCTGAGAGGAGGCTGCGGGGAAGGAACCAGAGAGAGGAGAGGAGATAAAGGAACCATCACCAAGTGTGAGCAGCCACAAAGAGAAATACCTTCATGATCAGAACCCGGAGGAACAGGAGGAGGAAAGAAAAGACTGTGGCAGAACATGGGGTCAGAGAGAAGGAGCAGATCTTAGGAGCATAGGAATCTGTCTTATTCCAAGTCAGATCACTGGTCCATCCAGGTCAGTATTGGTTACTCTGACCAGTGCCAGATTTACATATAAGCTAAACAAGCTATAGCTTAGGGCCCCACTCTCTTGGCCCCCCCAAAAAAATTTAAAGGAAATAAAACCTGGATGTACATTTCCAAAATATAAGATAAAAAACAAAATAAAACCTACATACAGCAACAGTGTTTTGTGTTGTGTAGCCTCCTCTGATGTAAGTCATGGGCCCCGCCTGCTCGCCTGCTCCCTAAAATATCCCTGCTTTGCTCCTTTCTATATATAGGGTGCCTACATTCTGCATGGACTGGTTGCACGGCATGATGTGCAAATGGCTTTAGTCACCTATGAGGTCCATAAATCACCATCTAGAATATATTCAACACAAAAAAGTGACAGTTTGTTGCTGACAAAGGACAGCTGGACATATGAAGGGCCCCATTACCTTCAGTAGCTTAGGGCCTCATCAAACCGAAATCTGGCCCTGACTCTGACTGGGAGTGGCTCTCTGGGATTTCAGATGGGGGGGGGGGACAATCCCCAGACCCACCCAGAGGGGCCATTAGAGATTGACCTGGGACATTCTGCATGCAGTGCAGAAGCTCTATCGCCCCAATCTGAAACCACAGGGGGATGTTTCCGAAAGGACTCCTGCAGAGCAAAGGCCAGGTTGCTGTGAGAGCCAGAAACCCCTTTTGTTCTGTGGCTATCAGGGGATATAGCTGATTAATTTATGCATAAATTCCTGTCCACATGCAACCCGCATGTGAAACATGGATCAAGTGTCGGATCAATCAAAACAGAACATTCTGAGACTTGAGGTGGGGAAATTCTAGAATAGAGGTGTTATCCCACTGTGGGAGATGCTGGCAGAAATCTGGTTTGTAAGTCCACCTCAATACAGCAAATCTATTTGTTTCAATTACCGTATGTCCAAAGTCACTACTCAGCAGTTCTGGCACAGCTTGGGAGTATTTATTTGGCGATGTCCCTCGTGCCCTGCAATATTTAACAAGGGATGCACAGTTCCTTGTCGATGGTGTGATTTTCCAAGGGGTGGGGTGGCTTTAAGACTTGAAGACTCTTGTAAAGATAGTGTCTACCAAGACACTAGCCCAGCCCAGTTTTGCTGCTCGCCTGGGACTTGCAAAATGGCGGGTGGGGTCATATTGGGGTCAAAGCACTTGGCAGGCTGCAATGCCAAACTAAACGGTTTGGGGTGGCAGCGGGCTCTGAATGGCGAAGACCCAGTGGGACTTTCTGGCCTATTCTGGCAGTTCAGAAGGCTTTGAAAGCAGCTCAGTGGCACAAGCAGAATGCAGACCTGGGACTCTTGCAGACATCTGGGTTTGCAATGTAAGCCTGCAAGGGCTTTGCAGTTCCTTCAAGGCTCTTTTTTTCTATTGCACCAGCTGAAACCATCCCTAATGGACTGAACGTGAGCAAAGCGGGGGGGGGGGGGGAGAATTGGCTGCATATTAAAGGAAGCCCAGTGTTGTTGGTGGGCTGTTTTAAAAGGAGGTATAAGTCTCCCCTCGCTGAGCACCTGCAGGGCAATGGCAGAATTCCAGAGAGAATCCTTTGCAACTTTGTTCAGCTGGCTTCAAACGGCAGCCTCTGAAAAAGCTTTCAAGGTTTGATGGGAAGCCACAGATCTTTAACTAAAGGCATCGGGATGGAAGTAGCACCCAAGTCCGTCCTCCTTGCCCTCTCCTGAACATTCGTGTTGCAGGAGCTGCAGTCCTGTACATTCAGATGAGGAAAATAGTCCGGTTCAAAGAGTCACTGAGATCATGAAGGTATTTGACGCAAAGAGAAGTCAGAAAATCATGCACAGAAGGAAAATCATGCAAAAGAAAAAGCAGGCAAAATCCACTCTACCGGGCAAGACACAGGTGCAACACACACTTCCCAAAATTTTGAAACCTGACAAGCAGCGTTCGAAACTCCCATTGTTCTAGGCGCATTTTGAGACAGGGAATTTAATTAGCGCAAGCAGTTTCTGAGCTTTGGTCGCAATACGGCGCCTAAGATTTGAGAATAAAACTGCAGAGTGGAAGGAAAGGAGGACCTTTTTCTGCCTCCTCACTTCCAGCTACTCTCTGAAGATTAGAGAAGAGACCCTCTTAAGAATATTAGGGGGGTGGGCAGGGGAAGGACCAGACCATGTGAAAAATGAACATAATATTTTAGCTGCAGTCTATTCCTTTTCAGCTTTGTATTCTTGTTATTAAAAAAGCATGCCTAGACATTCCGTTGTTGCACCCATAACCTAGACTTAATGTACCATTCAGCTCCTAGCTTTCATATCTTGGTTTTCTAACCCTGCTGACAAGCAGTGGCATTTGCACAGAGCAGACAGCCTGTGATGGCCTGGGATTCGGACTCGGATACTGAACCTGAGGGATCCCAGCCTGCACAGGATCCCCTGCCTCCAGAACCAGCTGAGCCAGGGCTGGAGCTTGAGCCTGAAGGGTCCTCACCTGTGCTGGATCCTCAGGTGCAGGCACCAGCTGAGTCTGCTCTGGCTCCTGAGGTGATGAGGACCCATTGCCTGCAGGTGCTCCATTCTCAGCCCCATCAGGGGAGACTGAGGTTGCCTCTGGGTCCGGTCACCCTTCAGTCTCTCCTGAGCTGCAGAGGCTCAGGGCAGAGAGGCGGAGGGAACTAAGGTCCCGCAGGAGGAGTGCTCGCCTCCAGGCCAGGAGAGGTGAGTCACCTGAGGATCGGGGCCGCCCTATGCCTCGGGGCAGATAAAAGCCAGCCAGCCCTAGTCCCAAGTTGCGGGAGCAATGTTGCTGGTTGTCAGCTCCTGCCTGAACCCTGTCCTGCTTTCCTGACAGAGCTCCAGACCTCAACCGCCTCCCTGGCCAGCACCCAGCCCTTCGACCTCAGACTGGACGCAGACCTCCCCTCTCCGTTAGCCCACGGGACCAGCACACAGCCACACTGACCTCCTGAGGCAACGTCCCCTGGGCAGGACTAAGGGCTCGGCCACATTCCCATTTGTCCCATGCCTAGGAAGCATGGGCCCAAGCGGTTTTGCCTTTGCCCCAGAAAACCCACTCTTTAGTGCTAAATTGGAACAGACATCCACAGAAAACCCAATTGCTGTTTGTTCCGATTCAGCACTGGAGATTAGGTTTCCCTGGAGGAAAGCAGTGGGGCAGCTGGAAGTGTGGATAAGCCATAACATTTCCTGTGTTGCAAAAATGAATACATATAATTGGAACTCCCTTAATGGGGATTGCAGGAAGGGAGAGCTGCTCTCGTGCTGATGTCCTGCTTGCAGGCTTCCCACAGGCAACAGGATGCTGGACTTGATGGGCCATTGGCCTGATCCAGTAGGCTCTTCTTATGTCCTGATAAGAGACCTTGGAAGAACCTTGAAGGCTTTAGCATCCAGAAAACACTAGCTGTTTGTTTGTTGTTGTTGTTTTAAAAGGGGGGAATTAGGGGAATTACTTGGAAATAACTTCAGGAAAGTATAACTACTGAGTGCACAGGTGTGTGTTTGTGTTCACACACAGCTCTCCGTTGCATTCATCCCAGCTTTCTACAAGAGTCTTGGTCTCTGCGTTATTCAAAGATAGAGGATTCACAGCTTCACATTTCTGAAATCCCTAGCGGTGCCATCAGTGGAGCCCCAGATATAGCAGGGACTTGTAAGCAAAGAAGCAACACACATTATCATCTGTAGAAGAGAACCCAGTGAGACCACGGAGTCCAGAGCCTAGAATTACCTAACTGCACGACTAGTCTAGTTTTGCTATGTGCCTACTGCAGTTGGATGCCTGCAAGGAGATTTGGGGGGAAAGGGGGAGGTTTGTTAACTAAGTGAATGGGTTGCTGGTGGTTGGTTTGTTTGTTTGCTTTTAAGGCAAACAGCCTTAAAAATGCTAGCTTTGCCTACCCGAAGAGCCAAAAACAGTAATTATCACAAAGCAATTTTGTCAGCAGCAGCAAGTGGAAAAGGTTCGTTTATTTCAACGCAGCTCTGCTTACAAGGAGACTTTTCCCTCCCCTGTTGGAAAACCCCTGTGCTTCAAGGGGAGTCTTCCAAACTACCTGAAAACAGACATACGGAGGCCCTGAACAAACTTGCAGAACTCTTGTTCAGAAGGTACCAAGAGAGGGATGTCTTCTGGAAATTCTCTCCTGGGGCTGAGAATGATAAAACTCCCCGGGTGGTTCGCAGTTTCCCAAATAAAAATATCCCCTTAACGAATTCCAGCAGAAACAAATGTGAGTGCCTGGAGGCGGTTGGAGGATGGATGGCAGCTAACAGATTGAGGCTGAATGCTGACAGAAATACTATTCTTGAGGGACAGGGGGTGAGCGGGTGTGGGGGACTCCCTGGTCCTGAATGGGGCAACTGTGCCCCTGAAGGACCAGGTGCACAGCCTGGGAGTCATTTAGGACTCGCAGCTGTCCATGGAGGCGCAGGTCAATTCTGTGTCCAGAGCAGCTGTCTATCAGCTCCATCTGGTACGCAGGATGAGACCCTCCCTGCCCACAGACTGTTTCGCCAGAGTGGTGCATGCTCTGGTTATCTCCCGCTTGGTCTACTGCAATGCGCTTTATGTGGGGCTACCTTAGAAGGTGACCCGGAAACTGCAACTAAACTAAAATGCGGCAGCTAGACTGGTGACTGGGAGCGGGCGCCAAGACCACATAACACCTGTCCTGAAAGACCTACATTGGCTTCTAGTACGTTTCCAAGCACAATTCAAAGTGTTGGTGCTGAGCTTTAAAGCCCTAAACGGCTTCAGCCCAGTATAACTGAAGGAGCGTCTCCACCCCCATCATCCAGCCCAGACACTGAGGTCCAGCTCCGATGGCCTTCTGGTGGTTCCCTCCCTGTGAGAAGTGAGGTTACAGGGAACCAGGCAGAGGGCCTTCTCAGTGGTGGTGCCCGCCCTGTGGAACGCACTCCCAGCAGATATCAAGGCAATAAACAACTATCTGACTTTTAGAAAACATCTGAAGGCAGTCCTGTTTAGGGAAGTTTTTAATGTCTGATGTTTTATAGCTTTACAGTGATACCTCGGGTTAAGTACTTAATTCATTCCGGAGGTCTGTACTTAACCTGAAACTGTTCTTAACCTGAAGCACCACTTTAGCTAATGGGGCCTCCTGCTGCCACCACGCTGCTGGAGCACAATTTCTGTTCTCATCCTGAAGCAAAGTTCTTAACCTGAAGCACTATTTTTGGGTTAGCGGAGTAACCTGAAGCGTATGTAACCCGAGGTACCACTGTAATAATAATAATAATAATAATAATAATAATAATAATAATAATATTCTTTTGGGAGCCACCCAGAGTGTCTGGGGAAACCCAGTCAGATGAGTGGGGTATAAACACTTTATTATTATTATTATTATTATTATTATTATTATTATTATTATTATACCACCTCTTTCTGCTAGCCACCGTCAGAGATAGAAATGTTTCTGAATACCAGCTGCTGGGAATCACACAAAGAGAGAGGACTCTTGTGCTCAGGCATCTGGTTGGCCCCAGAATCCCGCCCACCCACCCAAAACACACTTCTGCACAAAACAACAACCAAATCCGAGCAGCCATGCTCATTGACCGACCATGTTAATAAAGCCAAAGGGATGCTGTTCTGGGTCAGGGATGCGCTAGCGGCAGGCAGCGTAGCAAGAGCGATGCTCTTCATGCGCATGGAGAGCCCCCTGGCCACCCTCCCCCCTCCATTGCTCTCAAGCCCCCCAGCCCAGGTGCTTCGGGGCAATCTGCAAGTCGGCATCTGAATACTCACTGTTTCTGCAACAGGTGCTGGTGTTGCTGTTGTTGCTGCTGCTGCTGCCGGTACGTCTCAATGGTGTGCTGGGGGAGGTACTGCATCAGCTCCAGAGACTCCTTGATCTTCAGTAACATCTCATAAGTCTCCCGGCCTCGCACCTGAGCACAGATGAGAGGGAGGAAGAGACTTAAGAGATGCTCAGGGCTGCTGGACCAGACCAGGCCAGCCCATCTCGTTCAACGCTTTACATATGCCTCTGTCCGCCCTTCCGTCGTGAAGAGTTTGTTATCTCTGCTGGCTTGCGTGCTCAGCTTCTGAAAAGCTTCTGAAGCTCTGGCTGCTGGCCGGTGGGTTGGAGCATGACACCTGGGGTGACCCACCCCCACCGCACCCCCCTTTCTCCTCCCCTGCCCGCCAGGAAATGGTTCGGCACAAATGAGGCAAAAGGTTTCTGCAAGGACAGGGGGGCAGGCATGCCACACTTACTGGAAGGTATAGCAGCTCATCATCGGGGGTGCGCCGTTTTTTGACCGAAGTCATCTGAATGCCGTGTGTACTCTGCCGGAAGGCTGCCAAAGGGAGGGGGGAGAGAATGGCAGTTGTCAAGCTAAGTCCAACAACCTATCAGGTGGCTCACAGCCACAAGGAACACTTTTCCTCTCCGTTCTGTTCTGCAGTGTGCATGCTGCGCAGTGAGCCCGCCCCATGCTCCTATTTTTTGTGGGAAGGGTGGAGTGCGAAAAGTCACAACACAAAATAATAATAAAAAGACTGCCTCAAACTGTCTCAAGACCATTGGTCTATTTTGCCCAGTGTAGTGGTACCTTGGAAGTCGAACAGAACCCGTTCCAGAAGTCAAAAACGTTTGGAAACCAAGGCGCAGCTTCTGATTGGCTGAAGGAAGCTGTAGCCAATTGGAAGCCTCGTCGGACATTTGGGTTCCAAAGATTGTTCGCAAACTGGAAGAGTCACTTCTGGGTTTGGGGCGTTCAGGAGCCAAAACGTTCGACTTGCAAGGCGTTCGGGATCCAAGGTACAACTGTACTGGCTTCTCAGAATGGCTACTTAAGAGTTTCTCAAAGGGCCACTGATTCTCAAAGGGTGTGGTAGAAAACAATGGCAAATTTGGCAGAGACCCTCAAGAGCAATCTAAGACACATTTAAACATTTCAGTGTAGTACAGTAGAGCATCAAAGTATTATTATTATTATTATTAATTATTATTATTATTGCAAAATATGGACATATATGTTTTCGAAATGAGAGCAAGAGCACTGAGCCGCCCTGAGATTTTGCGATCAAGGAGGTGGGGTATATAAACTTAATAAATGAATAAATATATATATTTTTAAAAGAACATCGAGTGATGCTGAATACAATATATTCGTGAACAAGGATTTTCAATTCTGAGGTTTCTTTGTGCTGTTGAGGAGAGGAGAGGAGAGTTGGCTTGTCTCAAATGAGACCTCATCTAAATAAAATCATCCAACAAAAGCAAGCTCACGTCTCTCCTTGTCACTTAAGATACACACGTAAGAGTTTAGAATTATAATTTGGGAATGATTCCTGCTCTTTTGTAGCTGCATTGTTTTGCACTTTCTGGATACCCCATGATTTTTGCAGTTGTGTTCTATGTTATGTTTCCGAGCACAATTCAAAGTGTTGGTGCTGACCTTTAAAGCCCTAAACGGCCTCGGTCCTGTATACCTGAAGGAGCGTCTCCACCCCCATCATTCTGCCTGGACGCTGAGATCCAGCGCCGAGGGCCTTCTGGCGGTTCCCTCATTGCGAGAAGCAAAGCTACAGGGAACCAGGCAGAGGGCCTTCTCGGTAGTGGCACCTGCCCTGTGGAACGCCCTTCCAGCAGATGTCAAAGCAATAAACAACTACCTGACATTCAGAAGACATCTTAAGGCAGCCCTGTTCAGGGAAGTTTTTAACGTGTGATATTTTACTGTATTTTTGGTTTTTATGGAAGCCGCCCAGAGTGGCTGGGGAGGCCCAGCCAGATGGGCGGGGTATAAATAATAAATTATTATTATTATTATTATTATTATTATTATTATTATTATGAATCAAGCGCCACTGGAATTTGTTTCCTTTTGTTTCCCAGTGTATTTCTTATCAAAAGAAAACTTGGTGTGGCACGAGCAAATTGTTATTCTGAAAATGTAGCCCAGAGAAAAAACTTTGAGAACCGCTGGAGATTTCCCTGGAGGTTAAACCTGCAGCCTTTAGCGTGTGAACCACCTGCTCCATGGACAAACTAAGGATACGCCCCACTTCGAATCTGGGGTTCAGTGCTGACAGAGCAGATGTCAGGGAAGACCCAGTGCTTCCTTTAAAAGGTAAAGGACCCCAACCATTCAGTCGAGTCGTGGCCGACTCTGGGGTTGTGGCGCTCATCTCGCTTTACTGGCCGAGGGAGCCGGCGTACAGCTTCCAGGTCATGTGGCCAGCATGACTAAGCCGCTTCTGGCGAACCAGAGCAGCGCACGGAAACACCGTTTACCTTCCCGCCGGAGTGGTACCTATTTATCTACTTGCACTGGTGTGCTTTCGAACTGCTAGGTTGGCAGGAGCAGGGACTGAGCAACGGGAGCTCACCCCATCGCGGGGATTCAAACCGCTGACCTTCTGATCAGCAAGTCCTTGGCTCTGTGGTTTAACCCACAGCGCCACCCGCGTCCTGCGTGCTTCCTTTACTTCCTTTACTTTTACGCAAACCAGGGGCATCTGGTGGGCCACTGAAAGAACAAGGTGATGGGCTGGATCAGGGGTCAGCAAACTTTTTCAGCTGGGGGCTTGTCCCTCAGACCTTGTGGGCGGCTGGAATATATTTTGAAAAAAAAATGAACAAATTGCTATGTCCCACAAGTAACCCAGAGATGCATTTTAAATAAAAGTACACATTCTACTCGTGTAGAAACACCAGGCAGGCCCCACAAATAACCCAGAGATGCATTTTAAATAAAAGGGCACATTCTACTCATGTAAAAACACGCTGATTCCCGGACCGTCCGCGGGCCGGATTGAGAAGGCGATTGGGCCAGATCCGGCCCATGGGCCTTAGTTTGCCTACTCATGGGTGGGGTGGTCCACTGGCCTGGCCCGGCAGGCTCTTCTTATGTTCAACCCGTGCCAAAGGGTTCTGTGTGAACCGCAAAGCTTGCACATTTCTAAAGCACTGCCTCCACAAAGCATGGTTCTCTGAGCCCTGCAGCCGTGCCCCCCCCCACCCAGCCACAGCCTCAAGCGCCCCCTTCTGGCCTACTTACGCCTCTTCGTACCATCACCGTTCTTTGTGCTGTCGGAGACCTGCTGCTTCCGAATGCTGTCCTCGTCGGCTTTGCGGTCCCTGCCCGGGCAAGCGCAGATCCGAGCCTCGAAGCACCGGCGCCCCAGGACTTGCCCGCTGGAGGATGGAGAAAACGGGGGGTCTGTTAGCTCACAGCCACGGGGAGGGCTGGCGCTAAAATAAACACAGCGGGCAAGCATTTTATGCACGGAAACGGCAACCCGTGATGAACCCACATATCTGGGAGCCAAGCTCCGGGTTCGCAAACCACTGGACCCAACCGATGCCCCTCTGTGAGCCTTAAACCTTGCCTACAGCTGGAGTCTGCCCCAAACACCAGCACATGAACGCATCTGTGTGCATGGCTCCTCTTTAAGATTCCAGCCTGTGTCCTTGGACCAATCCAAGGGCCTAGTCCACATCCTGGAGTCTTACTAACCGAAACTGATTTATATATATTATCACAGAATCGTGGAATTGTAGAGTTGGATGGAATCATGAGGGCCATCAAGCCCAACCCCTCTGGAATGCAGGAATCTTTTGCCCAACACAGGACTCGAACCCACAGCCCTAAGATTAAGAGTCTCATGCTCTACCAACGGAGCAATCCCAGCCTTGGACCACCCCCCATAAGTTAGTAGCTTTGTATTCATGCAATCTTTTTATATGTAACTGTATTTTTGTAATATCTAGTTTAATATCTTTTTTGCAGACCACTTAGTGAAATGGCTAATATAGTATGGGGTACAGTGGTGCCTCGCAAGACGAAATTAATCCGTTCCGTGAGGCTCTTCGTATAGCGGTTTTTTCGTCTTGCGAAGCAAGCCCATTGACAGCTTAGCGGATTAGCGCTATTAGCGGTTTAGTGGCTTTTAGTGGCTTTTAGCGGCTTTTAGTGGCTTATCAGCTTAGCGGATCAGCTGATAAGCGGCTTTGCTGCTTAGAAAAGGGGGTAGGGGAAAAACCCGCAGGAACTCGCAAGACATTTTCGTCTTGCGAAGCAAGCCCATAGGGAAATTCGTTTTGCGAAGCGCCTCCAAAACAGAAAACCCTTTCGTCTAGTGGGTTTTCCGTCTAGCGAGGCATTCGTCTTGCGGGGCACCACTGTATAGAAATTAAATAATCAACCCTGCGCTGGTGGAACCTGCAATATTTGGCAGCAATTATGGGGCAGGACCTCCGGGCACGATTCTCTACTGTCCTATGATTGTATGACTACATGCCCCTGTTTGTGAATTGGGAATTGCTGTGTTTGTGTGCAATAAAAACAAAAGCCCCTTCTGCTTCTGATCACGGTGTGTGTTTTTTTGCTTGGGACTCATTTTTTGATCTCCCATCAAGTTGCAGTGGCTTCCAAGCCAGGGTCAGGCCATCGCTTGCCACTCTGAGCTCCTGCTAATGCAACTTACTCTCTGGTTTCAAGTGTCACGATGATAAGAATCGGACGCCTGTTCATGCCCCCGACGCAACTGCTGTTGCACATGAAATTGTATAAGACGGTGGTGAATTCTGTGCCGACCTGGACAGAAGAAAAAAGGGTGAGTTATACTGAGTCAGCTCTGAGTCACGCAGGAAGTGATCGGTTTGCTGAAGGCTGATGCAAGACACACACACGCACCCTCCATAAAGGATTCCTTCCCTTCCCCTCTACAAAGTCTCTGAGAGAAACTTGTCTGCTTCAGATGTAACATTAATTCTGACACAGGAACTTTTTTTGTACCAAGTTGGGCTGCAGGTCTCCTTAAGCCCAGTCCTGTCTTTTTCGACTGGCAGCAGATTTCCAGGTCTTTTAAGTGCGGCAGCGGCTACACTTTGGAACTCCCTGCCTATTGAGCAGGTGCCTCCTCTTGTACCCTTTCAGCACTCAGATGCTTCAAAAGTTGCCACAAGTTTTAATCTGTTTTTAGTTTATTGATCACAGAATTGTACTGGTAAGGTAAAAGGTAGAGGACCCCTGGACGGTTAAGTCCAACCAAAGGCGACTATGGGGTTGCGGCGCTCATCTCACTTTCAGGCCAAGGGGGCCGGCGTTTGTCCACAGACAGCTTTCCAGGTCATGTGGTCAGCAGGACTAAACTGCTTCTGGCGCAACAGGACACCGTGATGGAAACCAGAGTGCACAGAAACACTGTTTACCTTCCCACCACAGTGGTACTTATTTATTTACTCTCCCTGGCGTGCTTTCGAACTGCTAGGTTGGCAGGAGCAGGGACTGAGCAACAGGAGCTCACCCCGTGGCAGGGATTTGAACCGCCAACCATCCGATCGGCAAGCCCAAGAGGCTCAGTGGCTTAGACCACAGCACCACCTGCATTCCTAGAATTGTATAGGGACCCCCAAGTCTCATCAGTCCAGCCCCCTGCAATGCAGGAATCTCAGCTAAAGCATTTTAACTTTCCAAGGGTCTTAGATTGTTATTTTTCTCGTTGATTACTGCATTGTTTTCTCTTTTCTGTAGACCACTTTGAGGTTGGTTTACTTTGTTTCTTACAGTCAAGCAGTGAATAGATTTTATGAAACAGATAAATGCCACAGCACTTGGTAGCGCGTGCAGAGGTTGGTTGCTTCCACTTGCTGAAAGGAACGAGCAAGGGGCAGCAGTGAAACATGAACAATGGTTTAGTGCAGTGTTTCCCAAACTTTTTTGGGCAACGGCACACCTGTTTACTGAAAAAAAATCTCACGGCACACCACCATTAAAGCCCCGCCCCGTGACGTCAGCGCGCAGCGTCACGCCGGGAGGGACGCACGAAAGTGAGTTTTTTCCCTCCCCCTTGCCGGGGAACCTCCAAGCTTTGGGGGTGGGAGGAGGCAGCAGAGCGAGGGACTGAGGGACGGCGGCAACTGAGGCGGCGGCGGCTGTTGTGGTGGTGGCGGCGATAGCGGGCGGAGGAGGGGGCGGCGGCGGGGCTTGAGGAGCCGTCGCCGGGAGTTGCTGCTGCTGTTGTTGCTGCTGCTGCCCGGACATGCCGGCCTCCTCCTCCTCCGCTGTCTCGCGCTCCTCCCTTTTGCACGCGCTGCCCCGCCGCTCGGCACCACCACCGCGGAGCCGCCCCCGGCTCGACGCGGATCCTCGCCGCCGCCGCCTCTCACCGCCCGACTCGCCCGCCTCCCTCCCACGGCACACCAGCCAATGTCTGACGGCACAGTAGTGTGCCGCGGAACACCGGTTGGGAAACACTGGTTTAGTGCAATGTGTGAATGGGCTTATTCTGTTGCATCTGAAGGGACGAAACAACAGTCCTGCTTAGAAGACCCCAGCCTCCCAACTTGTGGGATGTGATACCTAAGTAGCAGTCAAGTACAACATTCCTTGTTTTCCTAGAGTGGACATGCAGGGGAATGTTTGCTCCAGCCAGTCGGAACTTCCTGTTTCCTCCTGGACTGGGACATACCTCCTCTTGCATGTGACTAGAGGTGGGCATGGCCTTACCTGTGCAGGTAACAAAAGAACAAGGCACACAGCCCTCCTCCCCTTCTTTTCCATCTTCCTTTCGTCATGTGAACTACAGTGACGGCCAGCCTGCAATCACTGGGATTAACGCCCCATATGGGGTAGATCCGTATGTACATATTTGTAACTAAGTCTGCCTTCTGGGATCCAGCTGTGAACAGAATGTGACTAAACTACTTTTATATGCTCTAAACAAGATTGTGGCATGTTTATTCGTTTAAGAGGGATATAAGGGAACTTACCAGGAACCAAATAGTGAGAGGCTTAAACAAGCCTGAAACCAGCTACCTGCTGTGTGTTTAAAAGGGGAATGTAAAACTCTGCTAAGTTATAGAACTTGCTAGTGCAAGTTAGGAAGGATATCAATAAACAATATATCCTCTCCTGCCTCCCTGAAGATTCCCACCCAACTCACCTGTGGTGGCTCATATGGGACCAGGACACTCTGCCTGCCAGTGATGGGGTCTTCCACATACTGAGCATGGCTGTTTCCTTCCACTCTGATCAGGTGGCTGGGAGGAGCTATTTGACCTGCAAAAGCGTACGGGAAAGGAACAAGGTTAGCAAAAGAACCAGCGTTTCGGAGAGAGATCACCTGAGGAAAGCAAGCGAACTTCCACGGTCCAGGGCTCACGTCTTGCTGTAAAATCCCTGCACCTATTGGCGTACCTCAACTCCACCTTGAAGAGCTTCCCTAGTGACAGTGACTGAAATGGACCTGTGTTGTGCTCGCTGCTGTCAACTGGCCACTCTATAGCTATGCTTCATATTGTTACATAAGTGGGGTGCCTGCCCCTCTCTCTGCCAAGTGATGACGAGAGTCCACCAGGTCTGTGGTTCCTCTGGAAAATGGAGGCACGGTGGAGACTGTCGTAGCTTTAGGAAATATGGTTTATTAGCCTATTTACTATTTACAGTCTTCATGGAGGGAGTCCAGTATGGCCATTTCAAGAGGGGCTTTTCCCCTACAGCAGTGCAGTCAGGGAGTCCAAAGGCATCTCTCCTAGCCAGCCTTCAGCCAGCCTGCCCAAGATGGATCCCAGTCTTTCCTCTCCCCTTCTTCTTCTTCTTCTTCTTCTTCTTCTTCTTCTTCTTCTTCTTCTTCTTCTTCTTCTTCCCAGAACACCCTGCTAAAAACTCTTTTCCTGTCACTTCAAACCCACAGCCCATCACCATGGCAACCTCTGTCTGCCTAGACTCTCAGATGTGCCATCAATCCATTTTGTCTTATTCATGCCTCTATTCCAGGTGAGGCCCTGGCTTGGAAAGGCATCTTAGACTGTACTTTTCCACTGACCCCCAATCTTCTCTTCAATACTCCAAATAATTAAAATTTGTTCTTTGTTCTTTCTTTCTTTTGTTTCATTTTCTCTCTAGGTATATAAAATTTGTATAAATTTTTTGTATACACGTTGGAAATTATATTATAGTAAGTCCTGTAATGTAATATGACAACGTTTACCGATGTAATATAAGAATGTTAACAAATAAATAAAATGCAAATTAAAAAACAATTAAATAAAATCTTACCATTTATTAATTTCTAGGGTTTGGGAGGGGGTCGCCCCCAAATCTATACAATATGATAAGGATATTGACAAGCTGGGAGATGTGCAGAGGAGGGTGACCGAGACATGGAAACCAAGACCTATGAGGATCGGTGCATGGAATTTGGGATGCTTAGCTTGGTTGGACAGTGTTCTCGAAGCTACAGATATGATGGTTGGACAGTGTTCTCGAAGCTACAAATATGAGTCTGACCAAACTGCGGGAGACAGTGGAAGACAGAAGTGCCTGGCGTGCTCTGGTCCAGGGGGTCACGAAGAGTCGGACACGACTAAACAACAACAACAGCTTGGAGGAGAGGAGACTGAGAGGAGATACTAGAGATATCTTCCAAGATCTGGAGGTGCCCAACTCACCTTCGTTGAATTCCCGGCTGAGCTCGTGGTTGGGGCAGCGCTTCACCACCTCGGTGACGTGCTCCGCTTTCTTGTAGACGGGCATTGCACGGATGACGGCGCCCTGGGGAGGGGGGGTCATCACCTTGATCTGAATGGGACACGTCTTGGCAATCTGGCAGTACAACTTCTTCAGTTCGGTGGAGTACTGGTGGGAAGACAAGAGGGAAGGGAGGCACAGTCAGGAGAGTAGCCAAGGAAGACCTGTTTTGCATGGGTAAGAACACTATCTTTTGGCAGCAACAAAACTCTGGAACTCCCTGCCTATTGACAAGAGGCAGGCGCCTTTCCTGCAGCCCTTCGGCAGCTGCTAAAAGTGTTGTGCTATGTGTAGCTGACTTTGT
This sequence comes from Podarcis melisellensis, assembly GCF_964234715.1. Taxonomy (NCBI): domain Eukaryota; kingdom Metazoa; phylum Chordata; class Lepidosauria; order Squamata; family Lacertidae; genus Podarcis; species Podarcis melisellensis. The sequence continues at coordinate 2,071,816 of NC_138537.1, forward strand.
AATGTTTTATTTTTAAATCTTTAAGATATTATTTTAGATTCCTGTTAATTAAGTTGCTTTGAATGGATGCTTTATACGGACTTTCTTCAGCAGTGTTTTATTTAATGTCTTAACAGCTCTGAGAGTTTTTTCCTTAAAAAAATATACAGTGGTATAGTAATGAAAAACAAGAACAAAACATAGGCAAGCATGCCCAGATGCTTAGAAAGTTAACGTGAGTTAATTCTTATTGTTCTTTTAACTTTTCAAAAGTTTTAAATTATTGTTGTTATTTTCTCTGATTGATACTGTTATTTTTAAATCTTTTTTTGGCAAATCACTTTGAGGCTTGAGTTTGTTTGTTTGCTTGACAATCAAGAAATGCATACATTTTATGAAATTAAATAAAAGCGAAGTCAGGAGCCACAGTCCCTTATCCTTCCCTCTGGGCTGCACCGGTCCTGCTGAGGTCTCTTCGCAATACATGGGCACCAAGGCAGTCATCACACACTTAATGTTTTACTGATTATAGTTTAGAAATTATTTATTGTAACTGCTGAGTGGATTTCTCTTTAATTTTTATATGTTAATATTATTAGTTTGTACTATCCTAATAATTGTTGTTGAGGGACACGGGTGGCACTGTGGGTTAAACCACAGAGCCTAGGACTTTCCGATCAGAAGGTCAGCGGTTCGACTCCCCGCGATGGGTTGAGCTCCCGTTGCTCGGTCCCTGCTCCTGCCAACCTAGCAGTTCGAAAGCACATCAAAGTGCAAGTAGATAAATAGGCACCGCTTTGGCTGGAAGGTAAACGGCGTTTCCTTGCACTGCTCTGGTTCGCCAGAAGCAGCTTAGTCATGCTGGCCATATCACACGGAAGCTGTATGCTGGCTCCCTGATATGCTGGCCATATCACACGGAAGCTGTATGCTGGTCAATAAAGCGAGATGAGTGCCGCAACCCCAGAGTCGGCCACGACTGGACCTAATGGTCAGGGGTCCCTTTACCTTTACCTTTAGGACTAATTCAGCCAGCTAGCCCTGGTGATTATCTAATATTTATTAGATGGATTTCCCCTAAAATGATTTCTGAACTTTTATTGTTATTCATGTTTTCATACTGTATTTTATGCTGCTTTTACAATTAAGTGTTTTAAACTTGTTGTTAGCCACCTTGAGTCCGGTTTTTGAACCGGGAAGGGCAGGGTATAAATACAAATGTATTATTGTTTATTATAAGTGCCTGGAAGGCTGCAAGAGCTTCCACACGGCATGGAAACCCCCTGGCTGCGGCAACCACAGAAAACTGCTGGCATTTCCTCCCTTCCCAGCTCTTGGTGCCTTTCCGCTGGGCTGGCGGGAAGAGTGCGCAGCAAACTGTCTGTTTGCTTTCAGAGCGTCCCGTGAAGGGCTGCGTGCTCCCAGGCACGGTCCCAAGTGCGCAAACAAAAGGGCCCGACAGGAACGCACACGTTAAACTGCAGCAGAACTCGCCCTTTGCATCCTGTCCGGATAATAGGCTCCTGGCAAGGGTGGTTGGTTAGGCAGGTGGGTGGCAGTGTGGCAATGGAGGGGATTAGCGATGGATATTCAAGGAGGCGGGTGGGAGGGATTTTATTCTGTTGCAGGTTGCTCAGGTGAGAAAACATGAATCTGGGGGGAAATTCGAAGAACTGGCCAATTATTTCCAAGCATGAACTGCGGCTCTCCTCTCTGCTCCACCCCACCCCTTCTCACATCGCTGCCCAAAGGATTTAGGTCATCGCAGCGAAAGGCACTGCTGCGAATACCTCGCGGTTTAAAGCCCTCTCTCGAACGCGACAATGTCGGATTGTGCAATCGCTTTCTTTCTCGTGTCCGCAGGCTAAGGATTACGCACACAAAGGATTTACACAGCCTGCGGAAACGGGAGCGTGCCAAGCGAGGCAATATATTGTTTGAGAAAGGAGAAGAAGAAAAAGGAGAGGGAAGAAAACCAGATTATTGCAACACTCAAAGCAAGTTGTTGGAGGGCGGCGGCGGGGGGGGGGTTCTTTAAAATAAAATAAAAAAGTATTCCCAGAAATCTCTCATCGGAAAGCTCTCTTAATTAAAATGAACGCTGTTAATAAGGGACAAAACTGAAGTTTTAAGGAACTGGGCAGAGCGAAAGGAGACGGGGTTTTTTTGTTTCTCTGTAAGCACATCATGCCAACCTGGTCTCGAGACAAGAGATTCAAGATTAGGATCTTTGGCGAGTTTAAGAAAGGAGAAATTGGAAGGGGAGGAGAGGAGAGGAGAGGGACTGCATTGGGACCTCAGTATCAGGCCAAGGGGTTTAAAGCTTTTCCTCCTGGCCATTTTCAAAAATTGCCCCACTTTCAGGTGTCTGTGTGATCTCTTTCCGCTTCTCCCCACATGGACCTCAGAAGCTGGAGAGTGAGGAATTTAACATCAAGAAAAAAGTGGTGTTGAGATACAGGACTAACCCCCTTCGCACACTGCTCCCCTCGCAATCCTATCTGTTTCCCTATCGACTTTTTAAATATATATATATCATGGGAGATATTAAGCACAGATTCCCCCACATCGCTGCTAGTTGCACCCATGAGAACGAAGCCAAATAGGATGAGATAAAAAGGCTCCATCGCCCTGTCCATTGTTGTGGCCAGGTGTGTGCTTTGAACTGGGCCAGAGCGTTTCTCCATTTATCCTTGTTCTGCTTACTCTGACTGGCAGCTGCTCTCCAAGGTCTGAGCTCTGAGGGATCTCCCAGCCAGACCCAGCTATCTCGAGATCCTTTTAAATGGAGATGTCGCAGGAGCACAGGAAGACAACCAGAGACAGGCAAGCCGATCAGGATAATGAAGAAGTTTATCCTTGTTCTGTGCAACAGGCCAAGATCTTATTTTATTTTATTGCAATTCATTCTCCCAAGGCACTGGGCTAGCTTGCAGAATCTTACCATAACCGGCAGGTGAAGACTTTCTTGTTCCAACAAGAATTGACCGCGTTTAAGTTAAAGGGCTGGCGCTCTGCTGCTTTTATTTTAATCATCGGTATGCTTTAAACAGATTTTGCATATGTATATAGTTTTAACTCTATCAAGGTTTAATTGGTTTTTTAATGGTTGATTTCTGTATGCTTTTAGCAACAGAGAGCAAGAAGGAGCTGTACTCCAGGGCAGCTAGTCCTCTCCCTGGAGACTGTTTCTCTCCCTTGAGATTACAGCTTGGCTCGCTTACTTGAGCAGCCTGCCATTTTACTCCACAAGCGACATTTTACGGGGCTTCTGTCCACCATCTGTGGCCTCCCACGGTGGTATGGATCGTCTTCAGAAAGGGCCAAAAAAAGCTTGGTATGCGAAGGATCTGGGGTTCTGGCAAATTCAGACTTCCATGCCTTACGGGGACGAAGTCTCACCAAAATGGGCAGGGACGAGGCTGCAAAGAGATGTTGCCACAAGGAACAAACGGCACCAAGAAGACCCAGCACGGGCTAAACATCCTTGGATGCTTCAAAATGAAATAGAAATCTCAGCCCTTTTGCTGTTCTTTGCGCCCAAATGCGCTGCACAGAGGGGATTTCTGAGGATATCAACACACTGGCCCGTTTTTACCTAAAAATACGACTTGCAAGGAACACCTGGCGGGGGGATATGCCCAATACCTGCCTCCCTGCCCTCGCCACCTGCCCATGGCAGCAGGCTGTGTTACATACTGCTGGCACCCCGGCGGGTAATCCAGTCTCTTTCTGCGCACGCCCCACGCGCACGCCTCACCATCCGCCAACACCTGCCTGGTTTCTCGGCACGACGCTCCCCCCCCCTCCGTTCCTTCCCCCCCCCCTTCTCCTGAAGGAGTGTTGACAAAGGTTTTCAAAGACCCACACGTACAGCCATTATTTGGGAGTGTCTATTTCACTCTTAACAAAGGAGAAGTCTGCCAGCGGAACACTTTCCTGCGCTCAAAGCGCGGGGAGTGAAAAAGGGGCACCGGGAAGGAAAGGGGTCTTGGTTTTTGCAACGGGAATCACCCGAGCTCACCTCGCAGGGGGAGTTTGGCCGTGCACAAATGTGGAGCCCGGGAAGAACCACACACAGAGACACACAAATGCACAAACACACCGCCTCCTTGAATCTTGCAGATCCCTGTGCCCGCGAAGAAACTTAAGGACGATTTACTCTCCTTCCTTGGAGCTGTTTAAGCAGAGCTTGGGTGGCCCTCTGTCATGGACGCATTAGTTGAGATTCCTGAATTGCAGGGGGTTGGACTAGATGACCCTTGGGGTACCTTCCAACTCTACCATTCTAGGATTCATTTCGGATATTTCACAGCAGTGTCTTCAGTTCTTATTGGACGGAATCATGGAGGGGTTTGTAGAGCTTCTAGTCCGACCCCACTTTCCCACTTCGGGCAATCCAGAGGTCTAGAGTGGGGGTTGGGGGCCTGGAATTCCCCAGGGGGGCACTAAGAGGCAAGAGGGGTGCAAGTGACTATCAGACGTTGAAAAGTGGGATCCCTAGATCAAGTTCCTCAGTGGTGCGCTCAAAAATAGAACCATACATAATAAAGCAGGCTTAACTTAGAATTATTTAAACCAATTCATGAGCCAAGAACTTATACACTGACCACTAATAATGAATCATATGTTGTGAATATTACTCCACATTTATTATGCTATTTTTGTGATATACAAACGACATGAGAAAACATGGTGCACTTACTTGTATAACATTATTCTTGTTTATAAAACCCAATAAAAAGTTGTTGTTGGTTTTTTTTAAAAAAAAAAGAATAGTGGGAACATTGGTGAACGAAGTGAGAGAGCCCTTATCACAGAAAGGGCCCCCAGGACTGGTGAACCCCGACTAACTGAGCTGCAGTAAAAAGCCCCCTTGCTGTGAAAAGGCCATGGTGCCATTTCCAAGTCGAAGACTCTTCCAGGCCAGACTAAACATGGAAGGTTTCCCATGCAAAGAGACAACAGATGCTTTTGGATTATGGAAGTGTGCTTAGGAAAGCCTCCCACAGAATAATGTAAGATCAGGCCAGGGGCCCATCTCGTCCAGCATCCTGTTCTCACGGGGGCAACCAGGGGCCCCAACAGGAAACCAGGAAGCAGGACCCAAGTTTGAGAGCCCTCTCCCCTCCTGCAGCTTCCAGCAACTGGGCTGCAGAACCATCGCTGCAGAGGCAGAGCAATAGCCACCCTGGCTAGTGGCCACCCAATACCTTTTTATAGCCACCTAGGTTGGTGGCACATCATTGGCTCCTGTGGGAGGGAGTTCCACTGATCTGTGCATGGACTCCTCTGTGATGGCTCCCTTCACTAGTGAACTGCGCTTAATCCTCAAGTTATCTTAGTTATTTTATTTATCTGTTCCATCGCTCATGTGCTGCTTGAGGAAGGACTTTCTTTCACCTGCCTGAAATCTCCTAGCATTCTGCTTCATTCATCCCTTCTAGTGTTAGGAGAAAGATGTGAGGGGAGGGGACTTTCCATTAACGAGTTTCACCCTGCCATGAATAATTTTATAAACCTCTATCATGCCACTTTGCCTTTTTTTTTCTAAAGCAAAATTCCCAAATGTTTCAACCTTTCCTCACATAAGATTCACTCCATCCCTTGGATCATGCTGGCTGCCCTTTTCTGAACATTTTCAAACTCTGCCATGTCCTTTTTGGGGCGAGGCGACCAATAGCTAGACCAGATGTCTAGAACCCATCGATAGCCTCACCCTCCACGATCCTAATCCCCGTTTATAGTTAAAGCTCTGGTTTTCCCAGTATGTATGGAAGTGAGAGCTGGACCATGAAGAAGGCTGATTGCCGAAGAATTGATGTTTTTGTATTCTGGTGCTGGAGGAGACTCTTGAGAGTCCCATGGACTGCAAGAAGATCCAACCTCTCCATTCTGAAGGAAATCAGCCCTGAGTGCTCACTGGAAGGACAGATCCTGAAGCTGAGGCTCCAGTACTTTGGCCACCTCATGAGAAGAGAAGACTCCCTGGAAAAGACCCTGATGTTGGGAAAGATGGAGGGCACAAGGAGAAGGGGACGACAGAGGACGAGATGGTTGGACATTTTTCTCGAAGCTGCAAACATGAGTTTGACCAAACTGCGGGAGGCAGTGGAAGACAGGAGGGCCTGGCGTGCTCTGGTCCAGGGGGTCACAAAGAGGCGGACACGACTAAACGACTAAACAACAAAGGATGCTGGCCATAGCTGCCCCCTACAGAGGCGAGTCCCGCAGTTCCACAATGCGCTGCGTAATCCGCATCCCGCTTCCTCTCGCCCCCTTCTCCCTTTCCAGAGGTCTCCTCATTCCAAGGAACCCCCGGAGACCACAAGCTCCGAGCACCCTTTCTTGCTGGCCGCGACGGAGCACCCCAGCCAAGGGCCGCCTGTTGCCACCTGTCAGTTGCGGGGATTAATTGCCGGAGCGAGAGCTGGGAGCGGCGCATTCCTCCCCCTGCCGCGCCCACAGGAGATGTTGACACCAGGCATGTCGCCACCCCCTCCCCGTGTACCTGAGCCGGTGTGAACGGCAGAAAGGGGAGGCGCAGAGGGGAGAGAAAGATCCCCGCGGTGGAAGTTTGGGAAGGGAGAGCGTTGACGCTGCAAAAACCACAAGGGGCAGAGGCAAGGAATTGTCACACTGGTTCCCTTTGTTCCCTCTGGGTAGGGGGGGGGCTATGCACAATGCCGGGCCGGACTCAGGAGACAGCTGGCTGTGCCCTTCCGGGAGGGGGGGCACTCCCCGAACATGAAAAGCTGGGCTGCTTTGGTAAACTGGCCAGGGAGGGGTGGCGAGGGAGGCAGCCAGGCAGGAATTTGGGAGAAGAGAGCAGGCTGGATTCTTCTGCACCAACTTCTCCAACTTCCACCCTCACCTGAGTATAGTTGGCAGCACATTCATAGGTTCTTCTTCTTCTTTTTGGCGATCCCTCGTAGCCGAGTAAGACATGAAGACAGTTTTAAAAGTGAATCCATAAGTGACTGTGGAGGCCAATTCTGGACCCACACGTCCTTCCAGAAGTGGGGACATAGGTTTCTGGGCGGGAGTTGATCATGGTATGGATTTGCCAAGTGTGCCTTCCTCGTAGCACTTTTCTCCTTTGCGTCCTGAGTTCGAGTGTCTTCAAAGCCCATGACACCTTTGCTAAATGCTGTTCTCCAAGTGGAGCGCTTGCAGGCCAGTGTTTCCCAGTTGTCAGTGTTTCTACTACAGTGGTACCTCAGGTTAAGTACTTAATTCATTCTGGAGGTCCGTCTTAACCTGAAACTGTTCTTAACCTGAAGCACCACTTTAGCTAATGGGGCCTCCTGCTGCCGCTGTGCCGCCGGAGCATGATTTCTGTTCTCATCCTGAAGCAAAGTTCTTCACCTTGAAGCACTATTTCTGTGTCAGCGGAGTCTGTAACCTGAAGCGTCTGTAACATGAGCTACCACTGTACATTAATTTTAAGATTTGCCTTGAGACAGCCTTTAAACCTCTTTTGTTGTCCACCAGCATTACGCTTTCCATTTTTAAGTTTGGAATGGAGTAGTTGCTTCGGAAGATGATAATCAACATGACCAGTCCAATGAAGTTGATACTGAAGAATCATTGCTTCAACATGGGTGATCTTTGCTTCTCCCATTCTTAGGTTACAGCTAGGGTTGCCATATTTCAAAAAAGTGAACATCCGGATGCAAAAGGTGTTGAGCTTTTTTTGGGGGGGGGGCAAAGTTGTTGAGCTTCCCAGATGCGTCTGGGAAATTCCAGCTGTATGGCAGCTCTATTACTGGAATAATTTTCATTATATATATATATATATATACAAAAAATGGATTATGCTAACCACCTATGATTTCAGCAGCCATCACCTGGAAAAGCGAAGAGCTGGGGGGAGCAGGGTAGAAGCATAAGAACGTAAGGAGAGGCTGCTGGATCGGGCCCATGGCCCATCTAGTCCAGCATCCTGTTCTCTCATTGGCCAACCAGATGTCCCAATGGGAAACCTGCAAGCAGGATTCAAACACAAGCCAACTCTCCTCTCCCATAGTTCCCAGCACCTGGGATTCAGAAGCTTTGCTTTCTCCAGCTCAGGAGGCAGAGCACAGCTATTCAGCCCCCTTCCTTCCTTCCTTCCTTCCTTCCTTCTCTCTCTCTCTCTCTCTCTCTCTCTCTCTCTCTCTCTCTCTCTCTCTCTCTCTTTCTCTCTCTCTGACAAAACAAAAATTGGTGAGAATCAGACTTGGAGAGCTGGGATAAATTGGCCCTAACAGGTCAGAAATTACACTCAGTAGTAGAGATTGGGAACGGCAAGGGGAGGAATTTTATGTAAACCTATCTCATTTGCACATCCGGGAAAGAAAATGTGGTCTGAAGTGGAGCTATCCTTCGAAATCCACACCTCTCCAAATTCTGAGATGCCAAATAACATGACCAAAAATGTGTATATTAGAGGAGGGTGTACATAAAAATGCATTTATTGGTGGCAGCATTCAAAAATGTATTATGGTAGTGAAAAACCCTTGCAAAGGTGTGCAAATCAGGAGGGGTGGGCACTCAAAGGCTGGTGAATTTTCGCAGGTTGGTGTGGAAATGTTGTGTGGTGAAAATCAAAAACCCAACACACAGACACACAGACACACACACACACACACACACAAACATGGATGTATAAAAATATGGGGTAGGAGACAAAGCAGTTTCTTTCTTGGGGTAGCCTCACAATTGTGAAAACCATGGGAATCTGAATCCATTCTCCCCAGTTTTTAAGTAAGCTCTGAGTTATTATTATTATTATTATTATTATTATTATTATTATTATTATTATTATTATTTCTTCACAGGGCTTTTATGGATGATTTTTCTGTTTGTTTTTGTGTTTTTATGCTGATGTGCTTTTAACCTGCAATCTTATTTCTTTTCTTTTTTTAATTGCCCTGGAAACAAAAACAGAAACTTTTTAAACGAAAAACAAAGAAGGTGGGTCTCGGTGTTTTTAAAACACTGCAGAACGATCAACCTCTTTAAGGAGAGAATTGACACAGTATGGGTGGTATCTGTCTGCTGATGAATCTGGAGGTAGATTGGAGGAGGGTATCTGTGCAATTTTTGGCAAAAACAAACCAGCCAACCCTGCAGGCCCCCTCCAATCCACCCCAACTCTTTGAAGATTTCAGGGAGGCAAAGAAGGCATTGGGGAAATAGACAAAAAATGCCCCCCTCCACCATTTTCCTGGCAAATTCCTTCCATTAGCACATACTAAGAGCCCTGTTTTCTCGCCAGAGTGGTGCATGCTCTGGTTATCTCCTGCTTGGACTACTGCAATGCGCTCTGTGTGGGGATACCTTTGAAGGTGACCCGGAAACTACAACTAGTCCGGCAGCCGGGACCACATAACACTGGTCCTGAGTGATCTGCATTGGCTCCCAGTATGTTTCCGAGCACAATTCAAAGTGTTGGTGCTGATCTTTAAAGCCCTAAACAGCCTCGGTCCAGTATACCTGAAGAAGCATCTCCACCCCCGTCGTTCAGCCTGGACACTGAGGTCCAGCTCCGAGAGCCTTCTGGCAGTTCCCTCCCTGTGAGAAGTGAAGTTACAGGGAACCAGGCAGAGGGCCTTCTCGGTGGGGGCACCTGCCCTGTGGAACTCCCTCCCACCAGATGTCAAAGAGATAAACAACTACCTAACATTTAGAAGACATCTGAAGGCAGCCCTGTTCAGGGAAGTTTTTAATGTCTGATGTTTTAATGTATTTTTAATATTTTGTTGGAAGCCGCCTAGAGTGGCCGGGGAAACCCAGCCAGATGGAAGGGTTTAAAATAATATATTATTATTATTATTATTATTATTATTATTATTATTATTATTGGATCAGGCCACTGTTCAATCTAGTCCAGCATCCTGTTCTCACAGTGGCCAACCAGATGACTGTGGGAAACCAGCAAGCAGAATTCGAACACAAGAGCAACTCTTGCTTCCTGTGGTTTCCAGCAACTGGGATTCAGAAGCACTGTGACTGTGAAGGCAGAGCAGAGCCACCCTAACTAGTAGTCATCAGTGCCATCTCTTCCATGCAGTTGTCTAATCCTCTTTTAAAGCCATCCAAGTTGGTCGCTATCATTGCTTCCTGTGGCAGGGAATTCCCTTGGTTTATGCATTAGCAAGGACTTCTCTGTGGTGGCTCCCTGTTTGTGGAGACCCTTCGCTGGTGAACTGCACCCAACCCATAGGTAAAGGTAAAGGTAAAGGGCGCCCTGACCATTAGGTCCAGTCGTGGCCGACTCTGGGGTTGCGGCGCTCATCTCACTTTATTGGCTGAGGGAGCCGGCATACAGCTTCCGGGTCATGTGGCCAGCAGGACTAAGCCGCTTCTGGTGAACCAGAGCAGCGCACGGAAATGCTGTTTACCTTCCCGCTAGAGCGGTACCTATTTATCTACTTGCACTTTGTGCTTTTGAACTGCTAGGTGGGCAGGAGCAGGGACCGAGCAACGGGAGCTCACCCCGTCACGGGGATTCGAACCGCCGACCTTCTGATCGGCAAGTCCTAAGCTCTGTGGTTTAACCCACAGCGCCACCCGTGTCCCTGCACCCAACCCATAAGTTGTCATAATTATTTTATTCATCTGCTTCACGAAACCGGCCTCCTGCTTCATTGCAGAAGAAAACCTCAAAGCGGTTTGCAAGAAAGATAAATAAAAAAAATTCATTGGATTTTTTCTTTTCTTTTACAGCTGTGATTTAAAACATACGAGAATTCAGACGGAATGTGAAGACGTCTGTGTTCACTCTGGCATTTAGCACTGGAAACGGCAGCCCAGAAAGGTGTTTTATCTGTTTTGAGGTTTTTAATTAAGATGTTTTATGGATGCTGATGATGCATGGCTGCCCTGGGCTCTCGTGGGAGGAAGGGTGGGATAAAACCTGAATGAATAATCTGCAGCAGCAGACAGATGCAACCCACTGGACGCACACACATTTATATAAACCAAACCGCGATCGTCAGAGCTAAAACTGCAGAGCAGGAATGGGTGAGTTTTGCCTTTCTGTACCAAGTGCAAGAGCAAAGCTGTTCTCTGCACACAGCAGTAACAAGGGAGATTCCTCCTTCATGTCACACAGGCTTCTTTAACGCAGCAGAACAAAGTAGTATTATTATTATTTTCAAATCCTCCTTTTTGCAAAATTAAATTAAAAATCTTCACATGTAATAAACTAGCACATCACATTTAAGCAGAGGTCAGGTGGCCACCTGTCTGGGATTCTTTAATTTTGTTCCCCGCATTCCAACTCTACGTTTCTATGATACTATAACGGTTTCATACAACCCTCTTTTATATCGCATTTTCTAGCTACCAACCCAGTTGCAAAATAGTTGTTATTTGCATGAAAACTGCAAGAGACAGAAATGGCTATCCTTTCAAAATATGCTTGCCTCTTGACGTTGGTGAGGGCAGGCAACATGTTGTTTTGCTGTCCTTGGGCTGAGGAACTCCCTGCCACAGGAGCAGCAGTGCACACTGCCAAGTATCTAAAAACACTTTGGGGCTCAGTTCTAACAAACAGCAAGGGAAGAGGTACACCTGTCCTCCCCGCTGCACCCCTTCAGACAAGTCTCACCTGAGAAAACACTCCACCCCCCAAAAAAAGCTTCCTGGCGCACAGAAGGGCCAGGGGAAAGATTAAGTGCGAAGGACCTTTCTCCCTGACATGCTTGCTTTCCTAGTGCAGAGTTTTCATTTCATTTGGTATTGAGGAAACTTCAGTACTGAGAGCCTGAAACATTGCAGGGCAGAGCAGGGGAGAAGGAAGGCATCGTGACACCCGAGGCAGGCATCGCTACATAGGGCGCATGTGTCGCTACGTACAACGCATGCGCCGTATGTAGCGACGCCGCACATGCGCTGTACATAGCGGTTTGCTGGTGGCGCTGCTCCAGTGTCATATGGACGGTGCTGAGATCCTCTGCTCGTGGCTGTAGCTTTGGAGCACCAGTGGCGGCAAACCGCTATACAGCGCATGTGTGGCGCCGCTACAGCGCATGCGTGTGACGCCACACATGCGCTGTACTTAGCGGTTTGCTGCCGGTGCCGCGATCCTCTGCTCACAGCTGCAGCTGCAAACGGAGGATCCTCCACATGCGGCCGCGCCGCCACGTGCCCCCGCAGGGTGACTTCTTGTCACCCCCCCCAGACATGGAACCCGGGGCAAACCGCCCCCCTGCACCCCCCGTTGTGACGCCACTGGGGCAGAGGAACTCGTAGACCACATCTGTGTCTTGAGAACTAGGCCTTAAGGCAGATTCCCCCACATCTGGTTCTTTCCAGATGTTTTGGAATGCCAAGCTCCAAAGCGACTCTCCAAAGGTGATAGGATAGCTGTTTTCAAATATCAGAAGGGCTGTCAATCGTAAGATAGAGCAAGCTCACTTCCCGCTGCTCCAGAGGGCAAGACCCAAACCAACAAATCTAAATGACAAGAAAGGGGATTCTGAAGAACTTTAATGATGATACTACTTCTACTGCTACTGCTGCTACTAATGTTATTACTTCTATACCACCCATCTGACTGGTTCGCCTCAGCCACTCTGGGAAGCTCCCAACAAAATATTGAAAACACCATAAAACCTCAAACATTAGGAACTTTCCTGTACAGGGCTGCCTTCCAAAATTAATAATAATAATAATAATAATAATAATAATAATAATACTTTCTGGCAGTAAGAGCTGCTTGACAGCGGGACAGACTCCCTCGGAAGGTGGTGGACTCTCCTTCCTTGGAGGTTTTGAAGCAGAGGCTGGATGCTTCTGTTGAGATTCCTGCATTGCAGGGGGCTGGACTAGATGGCCTTTGGCTTCCCTTCCAGCTCTAGAATTCTGTGATGCTACTATTCTCATCCGCCTTGGTGAGCAGGACAGTTTGGGCAAGGTTGCTTTGATGCACATCTCAGAGAAGCGCAATGCGTGCAAAGGCCACTTGGAGCAATAAGGTAACTCCAAAAGGAACTGGGAAAGCTGAGCTGTCCAGGAGTCCTTCAGCTCCTGCCTGCAGACCACTCCGCCTGGAATGGATGTCTGCAAATTGCACCACTCAGCCAGTAAATTTCCTGTCGACTTCAAACGCATTAACCCTTCCTTCCCCCTCTCCTTCTCTCTCTCTCCCCCCTCTTTGCATCTCCGCTTCCCACCCCCAACTAAGACGCAGGGCAGGTCCTGTCAGGTTTGGGTTTGGAGCGAGCAGCAGCAGCAAGCCGCCCCTCCCCATTTCCTCAGAAGCCCTGCAGGCTACGGTGCAGAGGCAAGTCCCAACCCAGCACACACCAGCTTTCAAGCACTCGGCGCCTCTGGTCTTGTCTCCGCGCATAGTTTGCAAGTAGCATCACGCCTCTCTTCCTCCGGCCCATTTCATGCGCTGTGCATGCACGCCAGACGCCTTGAAATTCTGCTTTGATTTCACAAAAAATAAACCCAAGCTGGGGCGGAGGGGAAGGCAGAGGCCTGCGAGATGGAGAAGCAACAGTGCTGCTCCCCCCTTTGTTCTGGGTTCAGGGTCCAAAGCCTTCTTAATTCACTTCTGGGATCGTGGACCATAGCCAGGGACCAGTGGCCAAGGTTCTCAGCATGCTATAACCAGACCCAGAGACAGGCCACAGCAAGCCACCTCCTCGATAAGGCAGGCACTCTCTAGTTCGGTCATGCCCTGTTTCCCGAATTTGCTCTAAAAAACATAATCCCCTTCCCTCACAGCTGCTCCAGATGTTCCTTTTCCACTTAGCCAGATGTTGGTGTGATGGCCTGGGACTTGGGCTCGGACTCAGAACCAGAGGAGACTCAGTCTGCACCGGATCCTTTGCCTCAGGCATCACCTGAACCAAGTCTGGGGCCTGATCCTGAAGAGACCCAGTCTGCCAGGTTCCCCTGCAGCAAACACCAGCTGGTCCGAGTCAGGGGCCTGAGCCTGCCCTGGCTCCAGATGTGGGGATGACCTCCTTGCCTTCAGCTGGGCCATCACTTACAGCTGCTCCACTACCGGTTGGGTCAGGTACTCGCAGGAGGAGTGTTCGCAGGGAGGTGAGTCGCTGGGGGATCAGGACCGGACACTACCCTGACAAAGATAAAAGGCTGTCGGACCCCGTCCCAGGTTGAGGGGTAACATTGCTGTATGCTAGATCCTGCACCTGTCCTTGCCTGGTTTCCTGCCTTGGCCCTGTTGGACTGACTCCCAGTGGAACCTTCGGATTCTGGACTGGTCCTGGACTGTGTTTCACGGGTTACCCCCCAGGCCCAACAGAGTTGGTAAAACAAGAGCTCCATTGGAGGGGGCAGGCAGGGACAGATGCAAGGGGTCTGGTCCTTTGCCCTCACGGAGAACATCTGCACTTTGGGTCTATGAATCAGTGGCATCCTGTGAAGTTTTCATAGGAGAACAGTTAGGGCTAGAGGCACATGGTTGCAAGGGCAGTGGGGATGCTGTGACGACTCGCACACGACTCGCTGGACAGGGTTTGGGAAGGAGGTGCCGGGGGAACATTTGTTGACCAGGCAAGTCTTCTTAGTCCACTGACCAAACGTCGCTGCCATGAACCCAATTGAGTTCAACGCCAAGGCGGCTGGATCTAGGTTCAGATCCAAGTTTTGAGGTGGGCTCCGAGTGAGTTCAGACAAAAAGCCGCCTAGTGGTAGGAACCCAATTCCACACCTCAGTTACCTCTGCACTTTGCAGGCACGGTCCGCACTTTAAAGCTCTGTGCTAGAGCTCTTGTGGTTGCTGTTTGTCCTTGCGCATTCCCACGAAAATTCACTCTTTATTGCTGAATCGCAGCAAACAGCAATCCATGGAAGACCCCAATTGCCATTTGATGCATTTCAGCTGTGAAGAGTGGGCTTTTCTTTGGGGCGGGGGTTTAAGCTCCGGGGCAAATGAAAGGGTGCCCCTGTGTCTAGAAAAAGCAGTGTGGATAAACACTCAGGCACAGCTTCGCAATGTGTGTAGCACAATAGATAAGAAGTCTTCAGACTTCTTAACTGTTGTGCTATAAGCTATAGGTCTGTGGATGAATTGTAGAATTACAGAGTTGGAAAATACTCTGAGGATCATCTAGTCCAATACATAGCTGCCCCACACAGGGATCGAACATGCAACCTTGGCATTATCTAACCAACTGAGCTAGCCAACTGAATAAAAGTTCTCAGAGTGCATAGGAAACTCTCCCACAGTTTGTGGGAAGCTCAGAAAAGAAAATTCTCAAGGTCAGATATTTATTCCCTTGCTTTTTTATTCAACTTTCTTCTGTTTCTATCCTGCCCTTCTTTCCTCGTGGAACCCAAAACGGCATGAGCGTGAGTCCCAGACAGCCACCTCTTTGACCAGGTGCAGACCTGCTTAGATTCAGCCAGGTGATGGTCTTATGTGCCTTCAAACCATCTAAGAACATAAGAAGAGTCTTCTGGACCAGACCAAATGAGGCCCATATAGTCCTCAGTCCTGTTCTCACAGGGGCCAACACAACAGGAACCAAGCACAAGAGCCCTCTCACCTCCTGTGGATTCCAGCAACTGATTTCAGAAGCGTTGCTGTCTCCAACTTTGGAACGCACAGCAGAGCCATCCTGGCTAGGAGTCTAAAGCTCAGCACTGTCCATCTACAGAGACTGGCAGTGGCTCTCCAAGGTTTCAGAAAGGACATCTTTCCCCAACTCTACCTGGAGAGACCAGGGATTGGACTTGGGACCAACTGTATGGAAGCAGGTGCTCTACCATGGATCTACAGTTCTTCCCAGAAGTCTACAGCTCCAAGCTTGACTCATACATCCTCTGCAGCAACGCGGTCGCTGTTCCAACTCTGTTTTGCATGGTTGGGAGCTGGGAAGTCACGTGGTCATGGGAACTTCTGAATCAGCTTCTCCATGAGGTTGGTCAGATCACATCAAAGAGTAGCCTGGCAGCTTCCAGGAGAACTGGCACTTGGCCTGAACCTTGCAATCCTTCTGAAGCTTTAGGGAAGTGGATTCAGGATGTTCCTGCATGTTCCATGTTGAGAATTACACTTTCCAGGACAGGCCAAGAAGAAACTAATGTTACGTCTGCCATGGGCATATCCCATGGGTAGACAAACTAAGGTCCAGGGGCCGGATCCAGCCCAATCACTTTCTAAATCCAGCCTACAGACGGTCCAGGAATCAACATGTTTTTTACATGAGTAGAATGTGCCCTTTTATTTAAAATGCATCTCTGGGTTATTTGTGGGGCACAGGAATTTGTTCATTTCCTCCCCAAAAAATATAGTCCCACAAGGTCTGAGGGACAGTGGACCAGCCCCCTGCTGAAAAAGTTTGCTGACCCTTGGCATCCCATCCCCTCAAAACGGCATCCATGCTCCAACATCTCAAGGATGTACAATGCAATGTCTGCATGGAAAGAGTTGGGAAAGTCTTGGGTCCCCAGACTGTTTTTGCTCTGTGATTTGCTGGTTCACACACCCATGACTGCGAAATAATTAAGTTTTCAGATGAGGACAAAGAGAAAGACCTGTAAATCTTTACAAACAAACCAACATGGCCACACCTCTCTACGGGATTAGGAAACAAAACAAAAACAATCTCTCTCTCTCTCTCTGGAAAAAGATCAGGCAAAACAAGCACCTCTCTTGGCAGTCCCAATGTTTTATAATGTTGTACTGTTTTAGCCGCCCTGAGCCCGGCTTCGGCTGGGGAGGGCGGGATATAAATAAAACTTATTATTATTATTATTATTATTATTATTATCTGGTGCAAAGGGCTTGGTAGATTGCTTACCCAGTTTGCAACATCTTAAAGACTCTGGCTGTTGATGCGAAGGAGGAAGGACCTCCAGAAGACCGAGAAAAGAAGACTTTGGTGAATGGCTTGTTTTGCTATTTAGGCCATCAGTGTCACCACAGGTCAGCTGGATATAGAATCATAGAGGTGTAGAGTTGGAGAATAAGGCAAGGGTCATTTAGTCCACCTCCCCCCACCCTCCAATGCAGGTAATTTTTTCCAGGCAAGTAACTGGGTGTACAGTGGTACCTTGGTTCTCAAACGCCTTGGTTCTCAGACAACTTGGAACCCAAACACTGCAACCCCGGAAATAAGTGTTCCGGTTTGCGAACTTTTTTCAGAAGCCAAACATGCTCCGTTTTGAGTGTTACGCTTCCATGTAGAGTGTTACACTTCCAATTTGAGTGCCACACTTCCGTTTTGTATGTTGCACTGAGATCTGTCTGTTTTTGCTATTTATTTTGTGCTTCTGTTTTTGCTGCTCTTTTTTTGTTTTGTTTTTGTGACTGGGTGGAACCCTGTTCAGCTACTGATCGATTGATTGATTGTGTGGCTGCAGTACATTGTTTATTGCTTTCATTTTATGGATCAATGGCCTCGTTAGATGGTAAAATTCATGTTCAATTGCTGTTTTAGGGGTTGTTTTTAAAAGTTTGGAATGGATTAACCTGTTTTGCATGACTCTCTATGGGAAAGAGCGCCTTGGTTTTGGAAAGCTTTGGTTTTGGAACGGACTTCCGGAACGGAAGTCTGCTCTGACATCTAGCACGTCATTAGAGGAATCCTGGACCCTGACATTCTGCAGGACTAGGTGCAATTACCGAAGGGAGGCTCAAAAAGCCCCGTTCACACATCACGTCAAACCACACTTAAAGCTGAGGCTCTAAATTAGAGCACTTATTTTACTTGCATCAGCAAAAAAAGGAAAAGGAAAGAAAGAACATTTGGAAATTGCTGCGCTTGCCTAATATTTATTTGCCGTTGACATCCATTCATAGCTACTAATGAGCTCATGGAACCAAATTCTCTGCAGAATGGGAAAAGAGCTGTATTTATTTTTTAATTCAGAAATTTCTGTATTTGGAAATGTTTCTGTCCCACTTGCTTGACATGCAAACAATGTATGCCACCACTGAGCTGTTATGGCTCTCTCCCCATATATATTGGATATGACGGAAAATACCTGAATTTTGCAGGTAGTATTTCTTAAGCTATTTCTGTTTCAAGGTTTTGTGCGCAATCTTTGCAGAAGGCGCAAAACTCCTACAGGGCTGTAAGGTCTGCTTCAGAGCGCAACTTGCCCCCACCCTAAGCTTCTTTATTTCTTTGCCTCCTTTAATAGACTTTCACTAACCAGTAATCATCATTAATGCTTGCTCATCACCTAAGTAATCTCTGCTCTTCAACCTGAGGCCTTGGATTCCCAAGTTTGCCTTCAGTATCTGATGCCCAGTGGCAGCCGTTACATTCCCAGTAAATTGTGTGGAAGCCTGTTATTTGCACATTTTACCATCTCCTCCTTGTTTAAAGAACGAAAAGGGGTAGCAAGTTGAGCAGGGAAAGGTTGTATGCAAGCATCACAGCAACATTGCATTAAGCAGGATGGTGTACACAGCCAGTTGGGACAAACAGTTCATTTCTTGTCTGTGTAGCTTTGCTCTTCGCTCTGCCCTCCCCTCAAATGGGTTTGCTTCTCATTTCAAATACAGTGGTACCTTCGTTCTCAAATGCCTTGGTACTCAAACAACTTGGAACCCAAACACTACAAACCCGGAAGTAAGTGTTCTGGTTTGCAAACTTTTTTGGAAGCCGAATGTGCTCCGTTTCGAGTGTTACGCTTACGATTTGAGTGTTACGCTGAGGTCTGTCTGTTTTTGCTATTTATTTTGCTGTTTTGTGGCTCTCTCTTTTGGTTTTTGTGACTGTGTGGAACCTAGTTCAGCTACTGGTGGATTGATTGTGTGACTGCAGTACATTGTTTGTTGCTTTCATTTTATGGATCAATGGCCTCGTTAGATGGTAAAATTCATGTTCAATCGCTGTTTTAGGGGTTGTTTTTAAAAGTCTGGAACGGAATAACCTGTTTTGCATGACTCTCTATGGGAAAGAGCGCCTTGGTTTTGGAATGCTTTGGTTTTGGAACAGACTTCCGGAACGGATTAAGTTTGAGAACCAAGGTACCAATGTATATGAAATTCCTCATTGACGCCTTCCCCCTTAGCTTTGAGCTCTGCCCCAAACTCATTTCTTTCCTGAAAAATTGACCCAACTGTAGACTCGGTATGCCGTTCCTTTCTCACATTGTTGTCTCCCGGTCCTCAACCCCCTTCTCTTCTCAGTCTTCCCTTACCTCCTAGACTTCCATCCCCTCCAACATTTCCCCGATGAAAATAGGGACATCCTTTCCATATTTGCTATTAAGTTTCCAAAGTTTAACATAGACATTTCAATGCACAGTAATTGTTTCTTTCGTTTTCTCGACTTCCCACACCATTTCCCACAGTGTTTTTATTCCTCTCCCTTTGCCGCACACTGTCTTCTATCTTTCATATCACAACAACATTGCTATACTCTCTAATTTATTCTCTGGCTCGTAGTTCAAATCCTGCTCATCATGTTAGAATGCTTTTTTAAGTGATACAAAAAAAGGCTTCCCTTCTTCCAATCTTATCTTGAAGCCATCCACGTTGGTGGCCACCTCTGCCTCCTGTGGAGCCTGCTTTGCAGGTAGCCAGGCAAGTCGCAGACTACAGGCACCTGAAGGAACTTTTCATGGCAGTGGGTTGGACTAGAGCAGGGGTCAGCAAACTTACCGCGCGTGGTGGGCCGGAGGGCGGGGGAGCGCGTGCCCATACAAGTGCGCACATGCTATTTCTGGCACACTTCCGGGTCAGAGGAGCACTGGAAATAGCTTGCATGCATGCGCACGGGCTTCCTCTGACCTGGATGTGCACTGGAAATAATGTTTGTTCATGCGCACAAGCTCCCGTATTTTTTGCTCTATAAGACTCACTTTTTCCCTCCTAAAAAGTAAGAGCGAATGTGTGTATGTCTTATGGAGCGAATGCAGGCTGCGCAGCTATCCCAGAAGCCGGAACAGCGATCCCTCTTGCTGTTCTGGCTTCTGAGATTCAGAATATATTTTTTTTCTTGTTTTCCTCCTCCAAAAACTAGGTGCGTCTTGTGGTCTGGTGCGTCTCATAGAGCGAAAAATACGGTATTTCCGGTGTTCCTCCGACCTGGAAGTTGGAGCTCTGTGGGCTGGATAAATGAGTCCCTCAGGCCTTATCTGGCCCACAGGCCTTAGTTTGGGGACCCCTGGACTAGAGGGACCCCCTTTGGGTCCCTTCTGACTCTCCAATTCTATGACTGACGCCAGCTTTGCATCTTCTAACTGTTTGTCCTCCAGACTCTCTGCCACATTTCCCTGTGCAAACTGGATACGCCCTCAGTGAACCAGGGACATTCTTCCCAAGGCTTGGTGGTTAGGAATACAAGACACAATCTGAAAATCAATGATGTTCCAAGTTTTTTTTCCCCTCCCCCAAACCCAAACCCTTCCACTGAACAACAACTGTGAGGGCAGGCCAGCCACTCCCTCAGGAATACACAATCTGATCTGATCTTCCAATTAGGCACCTCCCAAATTATGTGCCATCATTAGGGATGGTTATCACAGCCCTCTGGCTCTTCAATCTCCGTTGATGTTGGTTCTTCCTCCCTCCCTCCCTCCCTCTCCCAACCCACAGGAGAGTTAACATCTTTTTGACTGGAAGGTACGGGGAATCTGACAAGGCACACCTGCAGAAAGCAAGATGCAAAAACACTGCCATGTCGTAGGCGACTCCTCTGCCCACGCTGCCTTGTGCACAACGCAGGGGACGTCTTGCGCCCGGGGCGCTTGTGGGAAGACTCGTGCCAACACAAACACTCTTGCAAAGCTTGAACCCAAGACCCTAAAGCCACCTCATACAGGACCGGATTTAGGTTTGATGAGGCCCTCAGCTCCTGAAGGTAATGGGGCCCATTCTCTGTCCAGCTGTCCTTTGTCAACAACAAATTGTCGCTGTTTTTTGTGCTGAATATATGCTATATGGTTATTTATTGGCCTCATAGTTATCTAAAGCCATTCGCACATAACAAAATATCTATTTTATCAAAGTGATTGTTGAACTGAAATACAATTAAGAAGTATATTAATAGTGAAATACAATTAAGAAGAAGTATATTAATAGTGATAGTGATATTTTAGGGAGCAGGCTAGCAGGCAGGGCCCATGACTTACATCATAGGAGCCTACACAACACAAAACACTGTTGCTGCATGTAGGTTTTATTGTGTTTGTTTTTTATCTCATATTTTGGAAATGTACACCCAGTGTTTGTTTTTTCCCTTTAATTTTTTTGGGGGGGCCCAAGAGAGTGGGGCTCTAAGCTAGAGCTTGTTTAGCTTATATGTAAATCTGGCACTGACCTCGTATAAATGGCAGGGAGTCAGGAAGGAGGAGAGCATGATGTTCAAGGGAGAAGAACTAGGCATTCATTAGGTCTGCTATACGTCCAGATTTCCCCCCAAGCATCACTGGGCTTTCAAAGGCAGAATTGATCTTAGGCAAGTCAATTGAGAAACTTTGGGGTTTTCCTGAAAAAAGCTCAACAACTTTTTGGGGGGTGTCCCTTGTTTTAATATGGCAACCCTACATTCATGGCAGGCCTGTGGCTGCTGCTGAAAATGGTGCCCCAATTTCTAGTCCTTCCGCCCAAAAAAACCCCCCAACTTCCTGCAGTTTTTGGCATGAGGTTCCTACACTGTCCCAGTCTCTGCTCCACGCTTATGTATTTGATTATTGCATTTCTACTCCCCCAATATGGCGGTTCTCTTCTCCCCATTTTATCCTTCCAACAGCCCTGTGAGGTAGGTTCAGCTGGGAGAGAGTGGAAATGCAGAAAATGATTGAGAAAACGAGAACCTGAGAGAAAACATTTTTTAATTGTTGCAAGCTGGCCTGGGAACCACTGGTGAAGGGATAATAATAATAATAATAATAATAATAATAATAATAATAATGTTTATTTAACAAAATTCATATGCAATTTGATTGTAGCATAACCTCCAAGTGGTTTAGAGGGGAAATTAAAATTAACGAGAGAAAGAAAGAAAACAACACATCAACATCTACGTGTCTAGATAGAGTTGCCTAAACAAAAAAGTTTTAAACATGTGCCAAAAAGAGAATGCCAAAGGCCGTTTGCCTGATTTCAATAAAATAGCCGATTAAACTCGTGCTGCAGAAGCAGGCGGGTTGCCTGATCTCTGCACCTTGAGCTTCTTGGAGGGAGGGTAAAAAATGTAGAAAAAACCAAGTCTAGAACATTCCCAATTTCTGGTTATGTTCAGCACTGAGCATCTCTTTGCCCGTGTCCACAAATTTGCAGAGAATGGAAGTGAGGTCGGGATGGTTAATTCTAAGGCTCTCGTGGTTTTGAAAATATTCTTCTTAATTTTATTTTTCGGTTTCCAAAAATACATGTAACAAGCAACCCCCAGATACCTCCGCTCCCTGCGAGAAACATTCCATGCATATACAATGGAGATGACACAGTCAACATTAGGCTGCTCTCCATCCTATCCCAGAGTGAGCCCTGGGTAGCTGGTTTTGAGGGTGCAACGCTGTCTTTCGCAGAGTAAAAATGAGCAATGCAGTTTCAAAATTGCCTTGGTCATTTGGCATTGCAGGGGTCTCTTGGGGTCCCTCCCACCTCTGCAGTTCTATGATTCTATTATTGCCTTTCTGAGCATCCAAGATGTTTCATGAAGTTTCCCCACAAGGGCAATATTCCATTGTCTATCCCATTGTCTATCTCGGTGGTGGCACCCGCCCTGTGGGACGCCCTCCCACCAGATGTCAAAGGGAACAACAGCTACCAGACTTTTAGAAGACATCTGAAGGCAGCCCTGTTTAGGGAAGCTTTTAATGTTTAATAGGTTATTGTAGTTTAGTGTTTTGTTGGAAGCCGCCCAGAGTGGCTGGGGAAACCCAGCCAGATGGGCAGGGTATATTATTATTATTATTATTATTATTATTATTATTATTATTATTATTATTATTATGCCTTGAGTTAGCAGCTGTTTTCCAACACTGTGCTATTATATATTTTGTAGTTGCAGATATGAAAAAGGCTAGTGGGTTCTTAGACAATCCAGTCTGGATAGTTAGCCTTCGTGAAGACTTTACATTTTTATCCCCCCAAAATTTTTTGATTGAGTTCCACTGAAAGTCATCTAAAAGCAGATTTAATAAAGCGAGGTTCTTTTCTAAGACTCTTGTCTGTAAGGGAAGCCGGATCTCTTATGGAACGGGGAGGTTTGGTGAGCAAATTCCAAGAGGGTGGAGACATCAGGGATGGGCACTTGGAGATGATGAAGAAGAAGAAAGCATAAAGGGGATTTTAAAATTTTTTTTAAGAGAGAAAAAATAAACCCTATAATTTTAGCAAACTCAGCAGAGGCTTTCTTGCTCAAGACATCCATCACCACTTAAAAATGGAAAAAAATAATAAAGAAAAAGGATTCTCCCAACAAGGAAGAGAAAGAAAACCCTGCAGATTTTTAGAACCCCAGCTGACGAAAGATTTCTTGTGAGATAGGAAGCGAGATTGCTCAAGGCAGCAGCATCAAAACACAGTCCTAGATGAGGTAGGGCCATATCTCCCACCCCCTTCCCCAAAAGAGGGGGTGGAGAAGAATTGTGTAACCATTTATTTATTTTTTAAGGCGAAGAAAACTCCTCATAGTTTAAGCAGAAGCTTGTGAAGCAGCAACTTGCTTTGGGACGGCATTTCCCACCTTGGAGCCCTCGAGATGTTTTGGGCTACAATTCCCATCAGCTCATCATAGAGTAGATGAGAGTGGCTGTCCAAAATAACCTCGAAGCTGCCCGGCTGGGGAAAACTGGTGCAGAAGCTGAGAATGTCAACCTGTCGACCGCAGAGGCGGCTCTGCTAAACTTGCCCCAAGGTCCCCTGGGCTTGACTTAAATCTCCTGTGTCAATGAGAGCAAAGTCTGCAGGTATTGTGCAGGCTCCTCATGCAAATGTCTCTGTTCTCTGCAGTCCACAGCATCGTAAGAACCTAAGAATGGGAAACCCGCAAGCAGGATTTGAACGCAAAAGCAACACTCTCCCCTCCTGTGGTTTCCAGGAACGGGTGTTCAGAAGCATTGCTGCCTCCCAGTTTTGAAGGCAGAGCTGAGCTATCCTGGCTAGTCGCCACCCATATCAGTAAAATGGTCCTGAGTTCTGAAAGGCAGGAGAACACAAGAGCAGCTCTATAGGGTAAGACCCAAGTGAACCCTACTGCACAACAATGGGGCCAGTCAAAAGTCTCTGGGAAGGATACTGCATCTGGTCTTCAGAGATAGACTGCCCCTGAACATGGAAGTTCTATGGAGCCATCAACTGTTAAAGCAAAGGAAACACCCTCCTCCTCTTCCTTCCCTTCCTCTTCCATTTTCTGATTTCCTTTCAAAGGCACCATAGCCAATGGCCACCGCCAGGTAAACTGCGCAGTAACTGAACACCCCTTGCTCTTTGGGGGGAACGTAATGGAAAGTTGACCCCGGACCTAGCTCTAAACCTATCCAGACATTGTCGGTTGTGTTCTGGGAGAATTGCTCCAGCCGCTAACACACACACAGATCAAACTGGGAGGCAAGAGAGCCAAAATTACCCAACGTTTCATGCGTTACACAACTTGCCAGATAAATAAAACAGGGATCTCATAATGAGAAAGCAGGCAAAATGGTTGTTATCAGGACATGACGGCTGAACTATTTAGAAAGGGAGCCTTTGGGCTTGGAGGGGCAGCCAACACGGGGTCCCAAACACCTGTGGGGTGCCCCTTCCCATCAGCCCCACTCGGCAAGGTCAATGCTCAGGGATCCTGAATGTTGCAACCCAAAGCATATAGTGGGCACCATTTTGGACACCCTTGCTGCATTATTCTTAATTCTGAGGGGTGGGGAAGGAGGAACATGAGAGCCACCCAAGGGCCAGCAGGCATGGCGCACTGGTTCAAGGGATGTGGGAACAGTGTGATGCTGAAAACCACACAGGAGACAATCGAGAGGTTCAGAACTGCACCGGGATAACTTCTGACCACTCCCCAGCTACACTGCCTGCGGCTATCTTGGGCAGGGCTCCTCCACATACAAGAGAACAGAGTGTGCCAAGGCTGAGCCACAGGATCCAAGGAACATCAACAACCCTTTCCATAAGATGAAGCCACTCTGGGTACAGTTTCTCACCGTTGCTGAGAGAATATGGGTAGTGCTATGGGGCATCAGGCCAACCCGAAAAAGGAGGTCCCTTCCTCTTGCCCACTCATCCGTTGACACAACCCCACTGTTCTCCCCTTTTACCTCCCCTTATTTTTATGCCAAAACCACCTGTGTGGGTCTGCGCACATGCACAAAACAACCAGCCATGCAAAACATTGGGGATCCTTTCGCTTCCGCGCCCCATATTCCAAGCTCTTTTGCAAAAGGAGTAAAAGCACGGGATGCCTTCCCCGGAATTTTGGAAGGGAAAAAGTCTCTGCTCTCCAGCCAACTCTCTTTCTCGTCTGTGCTTCTCCCCCCCCCCCGCCCTCCTTCCACTGCCGCTGCCGCACCGCACAACAAGTTTGAGCAAGCCGCAGGACACAAACACGTCCCATACAGAACGGATTGGTTGCAGATGTTCCCCAGCAAGCTCTGTCTTGTCTTCTGCAAGAACATTCATCTCCAAAACACACCATTTCACCTACATCGCCCGCAGCCCAAACTCACAGGATTAGGAAAAAATAAAAATAAATCACTTCTTCTTCTTCTTTAACTCTTGATGAACCCACAAAGTGCGTGAGCAAGAGGGGGAAGAAAATGCACCTGCTTAGGCAAGGCGCGGCAGCAAGAGCAACGCTAACTCGGGGGGCAGGCGGGCGAGAGGGCAGAGACTGTGCCAGGGAGCACAGTTCATGGCCTGGGGCAAACCACTCTCTCCTTCAGCCTAGCCTGCCTCGCAGGGGTGTTGGGGAGAAGACGAAGTAGCATGAGTTGGGTAGGGAGAAACTACTTGCACCAATCTGAACTACTTAAAGGAATCCTCTTTTAAAACTACCTACATTAATGGTTACAGCTACAAGAAGATCAAACCTCTCGATTCTGAAGGAAATCAGCCCTGAGTGCTCACTGGAAGGACAGATCCTGAAGCTGAGGCTCCAAGACTTTGGCCACCTCATGAGAAGAGGAGACTCCCTGGAAAAGACCCTGATGTTGGGAAAGATGGAGGGCACAAGGAGAAGGGGACGACAGAGGACGAGATGGTGGGACAGTGTTCTTGAAGCTACCAGCATGAGTTTGACCAAACTGTGGGAGGCAGTGGAAGACAGGAGGGCCTGGTGTGCTCTGGTCCAGGGGGTCACAAAGAGTCGGACATGACGAAATGTCTAAACAACAACAACACCTCCCGTGGATAATGATCAAGTGTTTGGATTTGTTTTCCAAAGTTATTCATCTTTTTTTCCACTGGGGAATGAACAGAACACCCTTAACAAGCAAACACAACAACCCACCGCTAGATGGGGAAACCATCTGTAATAGTTTTGCCTCTTCTTTCCCTGTTATAAAAATGTGCTATAAGTCTCGTTAATGATCAAAGCCTACAGAAGCATTACGGCCAGAAGAACGTAAAAAGAACCAGCCTGATCAGGCCAGTGGCCCATATCTACTGATGCTCAGATGGGAAATCCGCCGTCAGAATTTGAGTGCAAGAGCAACTCTCCCCTCTTGTGGTTTCCAGCAACTGGTAAAGACACACACATCATAGAATCCTAGAATGACCAAGTTGGAAGGGACCCTGAGGGTCATCTAGTCCAACCCCCTGCAATGCAGGAATCTCAGCTAAAGCATCCATGACAGATGGCCATCCAACCTCTGCTTAAATGGAAGGAGAGTCCACAACCTCCTGAGGGAGACAGTTCCACTGTTGAACAGCTCTTACTATCAGAAAGTTCTTCCTGGTGTTTAGTTGGAAACTCCTTTCTTGTAACTTGAATCTGTTGCTTCCTAGCCTCCAGAGCAGGAGAAAACTAGTGTGCTCCATCTTCCAGGTCCACAATTTCCAAACTGTTATCAGCTCAAAATGGCCCCACCAATTAATCAGCATCTACAGATTTTCCTGCTCCCCTTCCTTTTGAACTTTGCTCTTCTCTGGTGCTCCTGGTGGTGCCTGCCACCCCACTCTCAAATCATGACCATTTTCCATCATAAGGAAATATAATCTGGGTGACGTCCCCAGCAACTGCCAGGTGGACCAGCTTCTCGAATAGTGATGGCTCCAAGGGCCAGGGATGGAAGAGAAATTCTGCTTGGTCTGTCACTGTAATGCAAACATGCCTTATCCACACTTCTCAAAACAACACACCAACCAACCAAAGCACGGGCCTTCCATGAAATTTGCACTCCCCTGAATTTTGCGATTGAATTTTTCATCCCAAAAGATTAGTAAAGGTAAAGGACCCCTGACAGTTAAGTCCAGTCGCAAACGACTCAGGGGTTGCGGCGCTCATCTCGCTTTACTGGCCAAGGGAGCTGACGTTGGTCTGCAGACAGTTTTTCCGGGTCATGTGGCCAGCATGACTAAGCTGCTTCTGGCAAAACCAGAGCAGCGCATGGAAACGCCGTTTACCTTCCCGCCAGAGCGGTACTTATTTATCTACTTGCACTTTGACATGCTTTTGAACTGCTAGGTTGGCAGGAGCAGGGAGCAATGGGAGCTCACCCCGTCACAGGGATTTGAACCGCCGACCTTCTGATTGGCAAGCCCCGGGCTCTGTGGTTTAGACCACAGCGCCACCCATGTCCCAAAGATAAGTACTAAGACACACATATTACCAGAAATGTATATGTTAGCAGAAGTGCCATTTGTTTGCAGATAATGTCGCAAACTGATGTGAGCAATCTGGAAAACTGAGGGGCAAAAGAGAAATACATTGGTACCTCGGGTTAAGAACTTAATCCGTTTCGGAGGTCTGCTCTTAACCTGAAACTGTTCTTAACCTGAGATAGCACTTTAGCTAATGGGGCCTCCCGCTGCCGCTGCCACGTGATTTCTGTTCTCATCCTGAAGCAAAGTTCTTAACCCAAGGTACTATTTCTGGGTTAGCGGAGTCTGTAACCTGAAGCGTCTGTAACCCGAGGTACCACTGTAGACAGAACCTGAAATTGACCAATTTGATAATCCCTGTCAATAGCACACATCAGAGAGTGGAAGAAGATCTGCTCTGTGGTGTAGAATATGCAGGCATACATTCTGCATGGTTTAAGGGGAGAGCTTTCCCAATCGCCTTTTTTTTTTACTCATTCCAGGTAGGACGTAGTAGACAGACATTAGCTCATAAAAGGGACAGATGAGTCAGTAGCCAGGTGGAAGAGAGTCCTCTTTCACATCACTTCCAGGGAAAACAATACCAAGGTATCATAGCCATGTTCCCAAGCCTACGAGAAATGACACTGCTATGCTGTTGTCACCCATCTGTTAAGATTACTTCAGCACTTTACGATGAACCATGGGGAGAAATCATCTTGGTTTTTGTTTTGTTTTTGCTATGAAGGTTTTTTAAAAAGCAAATGGAGGTGATAAACAGAACACAGATCCTATACGACAAAACACTGAAATGTTTAAACGTTTATTTGATTGTCCTTGAATCTTCCCACAACACTTGCCTTCCTCTTCTGCCACACCGGTGTGGAGCACCACACCCTTTGACAACCGCTGTGATAGAAGCTTATAAAATTTTGCATAGCACAGAGAAATTGGAAGGAGAAAAGTTTTTCTCCCTCCGAACACTAGAACTCAGTGAAGCTGAATGCTGGAAGGTTCAGGACAGAGAAAAGTAAGGACTTGTTCACGTGATGCAGAGTTGAACTATGGAACTCCCTGCCACAGGGGCCAGTGATGAACACCAACCTAGATGGCTTTAAAAGAGGACTGGACAATTTCATGTAGGGGGATAGGGCGCCCTGCCAGTCTTGGCACCTGAGAGTGTCTGTAGGGAAGGAGAAGGCCTTTCAGCAATTTGGGGCTTGAGCAGTTTAGGGCTTCAAACACCGATACCGTATTCACCTGAATGTAAGCTGCACTTCCCCCCAAAAAATTCCGATCGTGAAAAGTTAAAGTGCGGCTTATATTCATGAACTTATGCCGCCGTCAAAGTGGCGTGGCGCCCCCCGCCCAGAAGCAACCCAGGAGCATGGGCAACAGTGCCCAGTCCACCAGCCACTCCTCCACAACGGTGCCCAGCCTCCCCCAAGCCGCCAAATTTTAAAAGGGCAGCTTATTTACGGGTGCGACTTATATTCGGTCCAATATGGTATGTTGATGCCTTTTGGACCAGCTGAAGTTATCGAGTCCCCTGCGGAGTGTGTTGCAATAACCTGGAAGGTACCACAGCAAAGGCACAGCTCTTCAAATACGCCTGAATCCCCCTTTCCCCATCCTCCTTCCTTCTCCTCCTCTTAAGCGGAAAGAAGATGCAAAGCAGGTTGCTCCATCGTGTTGCAACCAGCTCTTTGCATCACCTCTGGAGGAAAGCTCCCACAGGATGGTCAACGGAGGAGAAGAGTCACAGCGCCAGAGCCCAGGGCAAGGAACCTTACGCCGCAGCAGCTAGGCTCAACAGAAGCACTGATGTTTCCCCTGGCTTGGTGACGGCAGACAAAGAGGCAATCGCTACCCCATCTCCCGGTCTTGTTTTGAGTACATTTCACCCTGCAATTAACAGCACCCAAACTGTGACTCACCGGAGAAGCAGCGTGTGAACATGGAACAGTTACAAAACGCCACTACGGGACTCCTGAGGTCAACCTCCTCCAACCTGGAGCTCTCAATATGTCCTGGACTGCAACCTGTGCATGCGCGCGCACACCCACCCACCCAGACCCAGGTAGCGCAGCCTAACACAGCCGTTTTATTGCGCTGCAAGCCACCTGAGTTGCTAGATCTCAAACATGCAGTGAGATTTTGGCTGCAGCTAACCTTCATGACTGCTCCCCTGGAATATAGACAGGGCCGTCTTACCCATAGCTGCTAGGGGTGCGGGGCACTCGGGCGCCAGGCTCCCAGGGGCGCCAGGCCAAGAGTCCGGGGCCGAGCCTGCTAGTCGTTTGGCTCTTCTGCTGCGGGTGGCTCTGCACCGCGAGTTCGGGGGCGACTGAGTCAAAGAGATGCTGAGGCGGCCAGCCGGAACTGCCCTCCTGTGCACCTGGGACAGGGCAATCTGGGACTGGGGCACCAGGCAGATCTTTGCACCACGGTGCCTCATATGCTTAAGACAGCCCTGAATATAGATCAATGCATCAGTTCTCTTGGGACTGCTGCTTTTGGGGTGACTTCCGAGGAGTCAGGAAACTGTTTCTGCAGGCTGGGATCAGCACTGAGAAGGCTGCTGCCACCACCAGCCCACCACCAGCCCACCTCCAGAAAGACTTCATCTAATCGGGTTTAAAACAACAACTGCTTTAATCACTATGCTTTTCAAACTGGCTTGTTTTAATGTATAAACCTGGCAGAGTAAAATTTCCCCATGTTAAAAGTCTGCACATTTATATCCTTTATATACTGTTTACGTGTCAAAATGACTTCTAAGAGGTTTTCCAGGAATCAAGTGAATCACAAAGACCATGCAGATCACTTTATTGATTTATTCCATGAAATTTATACACTGATTGTAGAAAGTACCTCCAAGTGGTTTTACGCAATAAAAAACCACCATAAAACAATTGATTCAAAGCAACAAAATATCCAGAATTAAAATATCCATTAAAACAAACCACGGTGATGCTTATTGCGAACATGGGGTGATGGTTTTGTTTGTTTGTATTCCCTCTTCATATGTGCTCTTTCACCTTTTTCTCCCCTTTCTCTGATAAAGTTGCAGGAAAGAATCAACTAAATGTACTGTAGAAAATCAAAATGTTTGTGTGTGTGTGTGTGTGTAGGGGGACGGACCCATTGAAGTGGACTCAGCACACCCACAACCCCGTCATCGGTCTGGAGAAGGAAGAAACAGCTACACAATTTGGGTGGAAGATTTGGAAACTTCCCAGGAACTGCTCTCCACTGCGTCAAGGTGTCTTGGAATTTTACAATTCTGGACACACATAAAACCCTACTGAGGACCTTAGGAAATGCAGTTCCTTTACCCAGGCCACATCCGGCCATCTGAACAAAGCTGGAGAGCTCCGGGGCAGCATTTTCTAGGAGCAAATGAGGGGTGGGGATGTCCGGAACGATGGCCCTCCACCATCAGAGGAAGGAGCCACAAAGCCAGCAGAATCTCCCTGCCTCTTGGGCAACTCATTACGCCATAAATTTTATGGCTAGTATATTTGGGTGGCCAGTTGCAGACACCTCAAGCTCAAAAGGAAGTCTTTCCTTCCTTCCTCAAGAGGAGGACCCAGCTCTGAAACAGCATCCACCATCTCAAAAACGGGAGGGAGAAGGGAGCGCAGCTTACGGGTGACTATCAGGCTGCCCGAAGTGTTGCGAGGATTAGTTGACATATGTTTGTACAGGACTTCACAAAGTACAAACACACACAGACACACATCCCTGCACTGCATCAGATCCTTTCTGCCAAGATATGCCAAGCTTTTACTTAAAAGGAAATGGCAGGAGAGAAAGAGAAGGAGATGGAGCCAAGCTTTGAATTATTTTCGTTTGCCTGTCTCAAATCTTCCAATGTTCAACTTTATTGGATGCCCAAAAATTCATGTGCCTGTTTGGAGGCAATCGGACAAGCTTGGGGGTTTTTTTGGCATTAACTCGTGACCCTGATTTGCGGTGTCAACTACTTAGTTTTTTTGGGGGGGGGCAGTGCAAAACGCGGGGTTTGCAGTGCTAAACTAGCACTAAACTTTGGCATTAGTTTGGCGGGGGTGGGAGGAGGGAATCCAGAATTTCAGGGTCACAGATTAATGTTACAAGAGAGGGAGATAAACATTTTTCTCCTGAATTGGAAAGGGAAATAATGAACTATGCAATTTGGTGGGGCATCCTGTTTTCACAGGGGACAACCAGGTGCCCCAAAAGGGAAACCAGGTATCAGGTGTCCACAAGTTGTCCTTTTAGGAGAGAGGGGGGATAACTTTTCCCTATCCACGTTGTCAATGCCATGCCTAATTTTACAAACTTCTATCCTCTCACCTCTTCCTCTTCTTTCCTTTAAACTAAAAAGTCCCAAACTCTGCACCCTTTCTCTCCACCCCCTTGATAATTTTGGTGGCCCTTTGCTGAACCTTTTTCCAACTCCCTTCTGAGGTGAGGCAACCAGAATGGCACACAGTATATTGCAAAGGTGGCTGCACCACAGATTTCTATAACGGCATTATGATACTGGCAGCTGTACTTTCGATTCCTTTCCTAGCAGGGAAATTCCCCTTTCCACGGCCGCTCTACACGGGGTCAAATTGCCAGAGGAATAAACTAGGGGCCCTTCGGGTGGGGGGAGGGCCGTACGGAGAATTTGTGCTGATTTTTGTTTTGACGGAAGGTTATGTGGCATCACTGGACATTGCTGCCATCCCACCCTCTCCACTGCAAAATATGTTGTTGGATGCGGTGGGGTTTAGATTCATGATGCAGAGTCACCAAGGGCTCGTCCAAACTCTTGCTTCTCCGGTGCCTAGAAAACCCAGGTCCAAGCGGTTTCCCACTTGTCTCTTGCTTTCTAGACAGAGATCCAAGTGGTTTTGCCTATGCCTTGCTGCTTTCTTCCAGAAAATCCACTCTCTATTGTTAAATCGGAGCAAACAACAACCCGCCGAAAACTCAATTGCTGTTTGTTCCAATTCAGCGCTAAAGATTGAGTTTCTCCAGGGGAAAGCGGCTGGGCAAACAGAGGTGCAGATAAGCCCTACATTTGCTTTAATCACGCAACCTAAATTTGGCTGGTATATCATTGAAGCATTCCTGCAAAATAGTGAGAGTCTTGGAGCAACCTAAGCGGTGGGCCAAGGATAAGAAACCTTCCACAATGGGCTATGTATCACCTGCCCCACTTTTGATGGATTATCAAGCAAATGGTAATTTTGCATCTTGAAGGGGCAAGAGAGGTGCCTCTGATCCCAAATACGTCAGCCCAGTAATAATAGTAATAATAATAATAATAATAATAATAATAATAATAATAATAATAATAATAATTATTTAGACCCTGCCTATCTGGCTGGGTTTCCCCAGCCACTCCTGAGCACCAGAAAAGTTGAGAAACGGCAACAATCCCAGGAGGTCTTGCCAAAGGATTTGGGTTGCCATAATTGCGGTTGAGTTTGAGCCATTGGGGGTCTTTTTGTGTGTGTGTTAAGGGAGGAAAACATGAATGTGTGTGTGCACGCACACTTGCACTATTGAACCCAATGCTTCACGAACTGCCACCCGTTCCCGAATTCGGATCCTTCCAGGAGGTTATGGCGCACTGAATGAGTCAGTTTTGACAGCCGGGTGCCAAGTTTTGCTTGATCTTCCCCTTTGACGAAAAGAGTCGCTTCGACCTTTTCCCATCAACACCCCCTTCCTCGCTCTTCCTTGTCAAAACTGGTTCGTCCTATGGATCGGCAGCCCCGCCTGCCGCCTCTGGTTCCTGACTCTCTGCTTGGGTCTCTGCAGGCCGCGATCCAACAGGTGCTGACTCCGCCTCAAGCTCTGTGCATCCCCCAGAGGAGGCCCACCCCACATTCAGCAGGGGCGAGGAGGATTCTCTTCGCTGTTCCTGTGGGGTTGTGGGCTGGTTTGCACCCTGTAGGTACCTGTTTTCTTCCAAACTCCACAACAAGGCAGTTAGGCAACAGGTGAAGGTCTTCTGAGCCATGAAGCTAGCACAGGAGCCCTGCTTGGAGCCCCCCACACCTGCCTTTCCCCCCTTTCAGGATCACCTCCTTCCCAGACACTGTTCAATGACTTCCCCAATATGTGTGGCTGTGTCTACAGAGCAGCAGATGGAGATCGCTTTGTCCTAGGGCCCAGCCAGACTCAGGAAAGGGCAGAACTGGCTCCATCGCCTGCTCCCTCAGATTCCCCGGGCTGTGAGGGTGAACACCTCCCAGGGGGCACAGGAGGGACGGGTGCTGCTCCTTGGAAATCCAGAACGTAAGGACTCAGGGAGGATGAAAGAAAGTCCTTCTCCAGGCAGACATAAACTGTGGAACTCCCTAAGGCAGGAGGCAGAGGTGGTCACCAAGTCTGATGGATTTAAAAGAGGACTGGATCCTGCTTGTGGACATGTGGTTGGCCTCTGTGAGAACAGGATGCTGGACTAGGTGGGCCATTGGCCTGATCCTGCAGGCTCTTCTTCTTATGCTCTTAGGGGCCCAAACATGCTGGATTCGCACCAGGGATTCCCTTGCCTGTAGAGCTTGAGCTGTTCCACCAGACCAGGGATCTTCCACAGGACCTCAGGGATGTGGGTAGAGAAGACAAATTTGCTCTCTTTCTCTCTCTCTTTATATTCTTGCTCAGAAGTATGGCAATTTAACATAACCTAAAGAACTGAAACAAAATATAACTGGACCCCTCCTGAACTGGTTCTCACCGGACTGGCCTGACCTAAATTTAAGAGTTTCCTCAAAGAGGGAGAGAGAAAGAACTTCTTTTCATATGTTTTTTAAAAACCAACCAGACCACAAGTCAGATTTCTGGTCTTTCCAGGTAGTCATCATGTTTCAGAGCAACAGGGGATAAATCTTGTAAGACCTCAAAGCTGCCTGCAAAGCTCATGCATGTCTACATTTACCAAAAGTCTTGGGTGCAATTCTGGTGCAAAGAGGCTTTGAGTAGGGCGAGGCATTTTTACTGCACTGAACCCCCAGTTCCCACAGCTTAGAAGGTCCTCGCCTGTTGCCCAGATTCACCTCCATGACCTTCTGCCATGTCCTTCACCTACCTTGGTGTATTTTTTTGCATCCTCTTTAATCCACAATGTCCAAACTAGAACTCAGAGCCATCTCCACTTTGCTGTGCCTTCGTCTACCAGCTGACCACACCACTTTTGCTTCTTAACCAACAACACCCAAAAGCCAACAGCAACACATTTGGAGTCCATGTGATGCATTAAAAATGTCATTTTCCTGTGGAAGAAGCTTCTCTAGATTGGCTTGATGGTGGCTTGCATGTGTTGCTTTTTATTCCGTTGCGTTGAGAGTGTTTGCTTCTGTCTTCTGTGCTGTTAATTACTTTATTGATCTATGTTGGTGGTTCTGAAACCTTCAGGGACAACTGCCCCCTCAGTTCCACAGGCTCTTCCCCAGTGCCCCTTTCCCCATGATATGGATTCTTCAGACTGGTGGTTTGCACAGCCCAGTCGGGAAGACCATAACCCAATAAAGATCCAAACAGTAACAAGAAATAATACAAAAAATTTCCTTCCAGTAGCACCTTAAAGACCAACTAAGTTAGTTCTTGGTATGAGCTTTCGTGTGCATGCACACTTCTGAAGTGTGCATGCACATGAAAGCTCATACCAAGAACTAACTTAGTTGGTCTTTAAGGTGCTACTGGAAGGAATTTTTTTGTTTTGACTATGGCAGACCAACACGGCTACCTATCTGTAACAAGAAATAATACAATTACTCAAAATCCAAATGATGGTTCGAGTGTCGAACTATGACTTGGGAGAGCAGAGCTCCAATTCCCAATCAGCCATGGGTGACCTTTGGGCCAGTTGCCATGTCTTCATCTAGCCTACCTCACAAGACTGTTGTGAGGATGAAATGGGGAAGAAAAGAGCCATGTACACCTTGAGATCCTTCGAAGGAAAGCTGGCGTATATATGTAATACACACAAAAAAAAGTACCATATTTTTTGCTCTATAAGACTCACTTTTTCCCTCCTAAAAAGTAAGGGGAAATGTGTGTGCAGCTTATGGAGCAAATGCAGGCTGCGCAGCTATCCCAGAAACCAGAACAGCAAGAGGGATCGCTGCTTTCACTGCGCAGCAATCCCTCTTGCTGTTCTGGCTTCTGAGATTCAGAATATTTTTTTTCTTGTTTTCCTCCTCCAAAAACTAGGTGCCTCTTGTAGTCTGGTGCGTCTTGTAGAGCAAAAAATATGGTAGTTCAATTAATGCAAGAAAATTGATGAACTTGATCCAGGGATGTCTGCTCTTTGGTAGTCATTTATACCTCTAGCCCCCTTGTTTCTTAGTCCCCTCTCCCTATAGGTAAACCCCTGCAGGGCCTGGTATCGCCCATTTTGGGAGCAATTGGTCTACCTGGTCTAAAGACCCATTGGAAGAAGCATAGGATGGAAGAACAGAAAAGCAGACCTCCTGGATCAGGTGAGGGGCCATCAGATTTTGGAGTTTCAAAAGGCTTCGTAAGCTATTTAGTCTGACCGCACCCCTCTCCCTGCTTGAGCCCCCCTCCCAAAAAATATATAGCTGACCTATAGCCCCTCTTTGAAGACACACATTCTTCGGCTGTTAGCAAATACGAGCCGCTGTTGCATAATGGTTAAGAGTGTTAGACTAGGGCCTGGGAGAACAGGGTTCAAATCCCCACACTGGGTGACCTTGAACTCCTCCACCTTGAGATTCTTGGAAGATAAAGAAGAATGAAAAATAATAGCAAAGGCATTTAAACAGCGGAAATCATTCCAACACCGTGAAACAGGAGAGCCCACCGGTCCTCTAGGTTACTAAGTCCCGCTGCTCTTACCAGTAGTCTCCTAATTTCCAAACAAAAATCTACCCTCTTGTAGTTTCACAGAATCGTAGAAGAGCAGAGCTGGAAGGGACCCTGAGGGTCACGTAGTCCAGGCCCCCGCCAGGCCCCTTTGATGTAAGGCTGACACTGGGGCGGGAAAGGGGATTGTCTTTGTCCTCTTCAGTGCCCTTTAGGTATCCGGAGGGCATCTGAAGGCAACACCGCCCACCTGGCATGCACAGGCAGGGTGGATAAAAAGCAATTATATATTTTAAAAAAACATTTTAAAAATCAGATTTTTTATTTAAATCGGATTTTTAAAATTTAAATCAGTTTTTTTAAAATTAAAATCAGATTTTTTAAATAAAATGCTATTGGAGGGAAAATATTTCTAAAGATCGTTTTCTATTTAAGTCACCTTATAGTTTTAAGTTTTTCATGTGTGCTAAAATCTAAGTTTATATGTATGTGTGTCTGTGTGTGTGTGTATGTATGTGTGTGTGTGTGTATATATATAATAACATGATAGCATATGTAACCATGTTTGTTAACTGATGTAGGTAAACATATATATATATATATGTTTACCTACATCAGTTAACAAACATGGTTACATATGCTATCATGTTATTGCTTTCGTTAAATAAATTGTTTAAATTGCTATTAAGGAAATGATTATTTTTCTCCTTCCAATAAAGTACAGCAGAAGAGTTGTCCAAATTGATAACTTCTTAAACCTCACAATAATTTCATAATTATCTGTCTATGTATTTCTAATAGCATAACCAAATCATTAAATTTTGATATAACTGTAGAAACTACTCTGAAAGTTTATTATTCCAAAAATGAAACCTTGGTCTGGTTGTAAATATTAAGATTATACCAGCAAGATTGAGTCTTTCTGTAAAAAAAAAAAAACGAAAAGAAAAGAAAAGAAAAAATTAAACCAAGTCTTACTGACTAGTGACTTAAATTAAGTCTTACTGACTGGTGATTTAAATCATGATTTAAATCGTGATTTAAATTGATTTGAGTCTTGGTAGCCATTGATAAGAGACCACCATCTGCTTTCACCCACACCCATAATTAATCGACTTTTGCTCAGCCTTTGCAGGCTGGATCCTCTCCTGCAAATAGCATTCAAAGTGTCAGAAAAACCTTAATTCCTATTGTCTGACATTTTAATCACAGGCTGTTGTTGTTTTATAAAAGCAGTCCAACCAGATGCAAACGCGAACCTCGCCTGGCAACGGGAACACAAAGGAAAACAGCGGCAGAGCGAAGAACATGGGTTTAGTCATCTTCAGGTACGCTTCTTATCAGTCTGCGGGGATCAGGCTTAGAATATCACATTTTCACATGCTCACTCCAAGGATGAGTGGGGAAAATGGATAGGGCACCCCACAAAAGGGAAGGGAGAGATGGGGTTAATCCCAAAGGATCACTTTCTGCCTCTGAAGAAAGAAATCTTTGGATCTAAGGGACCAAGCCATCTGAATCCGAATCCTGCAATGGGTTCTGCCTGTGAGAGGCAATTGTCAAACCTCATTTGCTGCGGCGACTTTCCCTTTTGGAATGGGTGGAGGTGATGGGAGAAGGAAAAAGTCTCTCCTCTTTTGGGAAAAACAACAACAGCCACCATAGGTGCAGGGCTTTCGAAATGCCTTGTTTTCTTCCACATGGGGGAGGGGGGGGGAAAGCACCAGGAAGAAGCAGAAAGGAGGAGGAGGAGGAGGAGGAGGAGGAGGAGGAAGGCACTCCTGATATATGGGAATCCAGCAAGTTCTCAGATCCCACAATAAAATGCCGACACACCATTTAAAGCTGATTACAGCTTTGCTTCCAATTGCAAGAGACCTCACGCAAAAGCGTCGCAGTAAACACACCTTTATCTGCTCATGACTCAAAGAGCACAACTGAATCGCTCTCACCTGGATTTTCAGACCATTTACATCTCATGTGAGAAGAGTGGTCTTGAATCGTCAGGTGCCCTCACCTCTGTCCTTTCCCATTTTGCTGCAATTTCCCCAACATTTCTTTCCCCTTCTTTGTGCGGAGGCATTGCAGCTTTGTTTTTGTTTTTTTTATAAATATTTTATTAGGTTTTTAATAAACAAATTTCCACTTTCAAATACATACTTCCATGAATCCAATGGACTTCCCCCATCTCCCGAGCACTGCATTCCCTGTGTAACCAAAACCTCAGCAATTTGTTGACTTGTTTTGTACATAACAATATATCTTCCATTTTATCGTGTTATCTGATGTAAACATTTCGATACAATTGCATTAATTTTTAATTTCCACACAATAAAAATATTTCGTTACCTCACTTCTGTCTTATAGTGTCTTATTTATCAATTCAGAAATTTGCCGATACTGAAGCTATACCTTCCTAGAAAGGAGCATTTTTTAACATTCATACAACTTATAATGCTTTTTCAAATAGTCCTTAAAATTTTTCCAAACTTCCTCCGTTTCTTCTTCTCCCGAGTCTCGAATTCTGCCAGTCATTTCAGCCAACTCCATATAGTCCATCAGCTGCGTCTGCCATTCTTCCAATGTGGGTAAATTTTGTGTCTTCCAGTGCTTTGCCAACAGAATCCTCGCTGCTGTAGTAGCGTACATAAAGAAAATTCTATCTTTCTTGACCATCCTCTGGTCTACCATGCCCAGAAGGAAGGCCTCCGGTTTCTTAGGTAAGGTGAATCTCAGCACCTTTTTTAGTTCATTATGTATCATTTCCCAGAAGGCCTTCACTTTCGGGCAGGTCCACCAGAGGTGTAAAAATGTCCCTTCCTCTTCCTTACATTTCCAGCATTTATTGTCAGACAGGTGATATATCTTTGCAAGCTTGACTGGGGTCATGTACCACCGGTATATCATTTTCATAATGTTTTCCTTCAAGGCAGTACATGCCGTGAATTTCATTCCGGTGTTCCATAACCTTTCCCAGTCTTCAAACATAATGTTATGCCCCAAATCCTGTGCCCACTTTATCATAGAGGATTTGACAATCTCATCCTGTGTGTTCCATTTAAGCAGCAAGTTATACATTCTCGAAATTAGCTTGGATTTTGGCTCAAGCAACTCTGTTTCTAGTTTCGATTTTTCCTCCTGAAAACCCACTTTTTTGTCTGCTTTAAAAACTTCCTGAATTTGAGCATAATGCAACCAATCTCGCACCTTGTTTTTTAACTTTTCCATACTCTGTAACCTCCATTTATCTCCAATTTTTTCAATTATTTCCCAATATTTAGGCCAGTGGGCCTCCATATTGAGTCTTTTACGTGCTTTGGCCTCCATCGGTGAGAGCCACCTCGGAGTTTTACTCTCCAATAAGTCTTTATATTTTGACCAGACCATGAAAATTGCCCTTCTGACAATATGGTTTTTGAACAATTTATGAACTTTAACCTTGTCATACCACAAATATGCATGCCACCCAAAAGCATTATCAAATCCCTCCAGGTCAAGGACATCGGTGTTCTCCAATAAGATCCAATCCTTCAACCAGCAGAGGGCTGCAGCTTCGTAATATAACCTCAAGTCCGGCAGGGCAAACCCCCCTCTTTCTTTCGCATCTGTTAGTATTTTAAACTTTATTCGGGGCTTTTTGCCCTGCCAGACAAATTTGGACAAATCCCTCTGCCATTTTCCAAAACATTCCACCTTATCCACGACCTGGAGGGACTGAAACAAAAATAGCATTTTCGGCAATACATTCATCTTTATGGCAGCTATTCTGCCCAACAAGGAAAGTTTTAATCTTGACCATGTTTCCAGATCTCTTTTTATCTCTGCCCAACATTTCTCATAGTTGTCCTTAAATAAATTCAAATTTTTGGAGGTCAAGTGCACCCCTAGGTACTTTACTTTTTTGACCACATTTAGTTCTGTTTCTTTTCTGAACTCCTCTATTTCAGTAGTTGTCAAGTTTTTTGCTAAAACTTTAGTTTTTTGTTTATTCAGCTTGAATCCCGCCACCCGACCAAAATCAGAAATTAATTCTAACGCTCTTTTAGTACTAGAGGCTGGCTCCTGTAATGTTAATACCAAGTCGTCTGCGAAAGCTTTCAGTTTATATTGTTTCTCTCCGACCACAATTCCCTGTGTCAACTGGTCGTTTCTGATCATGTTCAGTAGCACCTCCAGAACTGAAATAAACAGCAGAGGAGATAGAGGGCACCCCTGTCGTGTCCCTTTTTCAATTTTAAACTCCTCTGTCACCACGTTGTTTACTATCAATTTGGCCTTTTGTTCTGAATAAATTGCTTCTATTCCATTTTCAAACCCCCGCCCTACTCCCATCCTTTCCAAATTTTTCTTCATAAACAGCCAAGAAATGTTGTCAAAGGCCTTCTCCGCATCAATAAAAATCAACACCGCTCTTGTGTTTGAATTAATCTGTAAAAACTCCAAAATGTCAATGATGTTTCTTGTGTTGTCAAATAAATGCCTACCAGGGAGAAAGCCTGCTTGGTCCTTATGAATAACTTCATTTAAGACTTTCTTAAACCTACTTGCCAAAATGTCTGCAAAAATTTTATAATCCACATTTAGGAGTGAGATAGGACGGTAGTTTTTAAGTTGAGTTTTTTCAGATTCTAGTTTTGGGATCAACGTGATGAAGGCTTCTTTCCACGTTTCCGGTGCCTTCCTCCCCTCCATAATCTGATTGCAAACTTCCAACAATGGTTGTGTCAATGAGTCCTTCAGTACCTTATAATATTTGGAAGTAAGCCCATCAGGTCCCGGAGATTTGCCCAGTTGGAGGTTCTGAATGGCGCATTCAATTTCTTGGGTTGTAATATTACAGTTCAGGGTTGCTCTCATTTCCTGGGGTATTTTTTGTAATCCATTAGTTATGACAAATTGGTCCACCTCTGAGCTTTTTTGTGGCCTTTGAGAATAGAGTTCTTTAAAATATTTCTGGAAGGACCTTCTGATTTCTTCGGGTTTCTGAACCATTCTCCCTTCAATCTCTAGATTTGTAACTGTGTTAAGTTTTTGTCTCTTTTTCAACTGCCAGGCTAACAATTTTCCACATTTGTTTGCAGATTCAAAGGATCTTTGTTTCATTTGTTTAATTTTCCATTCCACCTCTTGATTTATCAGTTTCGAATATTGTGCCTGGAAAAACTTCACTTCTCTCAATACTTCCTTCGATTTGGGCCTGGATCTCAGTTTTCTCTCTCCTTCTCTTATTTTCTCCAAGATCTTCTCCTTCTTTTCATTCCAGAGTCTTTTTTTAATCGTGTTCTGTTGTATTAGAAACCCTCTTATCACTGCTTTGCTTGCGTCCCAGATTATTCTTTTTTCCACATTTGTCTTTAAGTTTATTTCAAAATAGTCCTTTAAAACTTTTTGGGCCTTCTTAACAATCTCCTGATCTCTTAACAAGGCGTCATTCATTCTCCATCTGAACGATCCGGTTGTATTTAGTCTCAATTCCATTCTCAAGGCGTTGTGGTCGGAGCAGGTTTTTGGGCAGATTTCCACTTTTCTGGTCTTAGGTGCCAGCCCTCTAGTTATCCATATTTGGTCGATTCGCGTCCATGTCATATGGGCCTCAGAAAAGAAAGTTCCTTCTTTCCCTAGAGGGTTCTTGATCCTCCATATGTCGATCAAATCCAAATTGTCAGTCATTTCAAAAAAGGTTTTTGGAAGTCTGCCATCTTTCGTTATATTAGCACTTTGTGACTTATCCATATTCACTGAGGCGACACCGTTCATATCTCCCAACATGATAATGTTGTTATAGTCCAAATAGTCCAGCATAATCTCATGCAGCTTCTTAAAAAATTCCGATTTTCCATCATTTGGGGCGTAGATTCCTAGAATTAAAAACTTTTCTCCTTGTGTCTGGATTTCAATTGCCAAAATTCTGCCCTGTTCGTCTTTAAATACAAATTTTGGGGACAAGTTCTCCTTTGCATAGATCACCACTCCTCTTTTCTTAACTTTATCCGATGAAATAAATTCTTGGCCTAACCTTTTATTAATTAGCACTTTTCTATGGAGTCTTGTCACATGTGTTTCTTGCAGGCAAATAATGTCCAATTGTTCTTTTTTCAAAATATGAAATACTTTTCTGCGTTTTTCTGGAGAATTCCCGCCATTTATATTCCAGCTAAGAAGCTGTAGAGACATCCCGGTCTACTTCTTGGATATCACAGTTGGGTATCTAATTTGTCTTCCTTTTCCGGAAGCTGTGGTGCCGGGCCGCCTCCAGATGGTGTGGATCCTGGTGGTAATCCCGGTGGTGGAGGCCAAGAATCTGCGGCTCTCTTTTGGAGGTCCTCCTCGTTGTCGTGTAGGAACTTCTGGTGGTCTTCTGGCGTTTTGATTCTTACCTTCTTTCCTTTATAGGTAAATGACAGACCTTGAGGAAATTCCCACCTGTATGGGATTGCGTTGTATCTTAACAATTTGGCCAAGTCTGTATATGTGGCTCTAAGGTCCAACAAATATTTAGGAATATCTCTATAAATTTCTGCCCTTTTACCTTCGACTTCCAGGGATTTTTTAAAGTGTTGGCCTAATATCTTGTCTCTTTCCTCTCTTGTTCTCAAACAAACCAAACAGTCTCTGGACTTATCTTTTTTAACCGATCTTCCCAGTCTGAAGGCCGTCACGATCTTGAAGTCTTTATCTTCTTCAACCCCCCAAAATTTAGAAAACAGCTCCGTCAAGAATTTCTCTAGGTTGCCCTGTTCCAACTCTGGGACAGCCCTCAGCCTAAGATTACATTCCTTACTTTTCAGTTCCACCATTGACAGGTAGGCTTGCTGTTCTCCTACCTGTCTTCTCAGAGGTCTTACTTCCCCTTTGATCTCTTCCACCTTCTTGCACGCTTGCTCAGCTTTTTGATTGGCTTCCGCAGCTAATTTGTAGTTCTCCGCCGTAGCTCCTTGCAGTTTCTCAATAGCCTGGGTATGCTGCGAAACCTGATCTGTTAACTTGCTGATAGTAGATGTAGCTCTATCAATTTTAGATGACTGATCGTCCACCTTCTTATTCAAAAGTGCCAATTGTTCCAAAATTTGTTTCAAGACTGGATCAGTTCCTCCAGCTGCCATTTCTTCTGTAGCAGGCGTTTCAACTTCCTCCTCCTGCGCCGTCAACACAGTAGGCACCGAGGATCTACGATGGTGAATCAAGGTTGTTTGGACCAGCTGCCCAGCTCTCTTGTCTTTTTTCTTTTCTTTAACTTCCTCAGCTAAAGCTTCCTTAGCTTTAGCTGCTCTTGTTTTCGCTGGGCCACTCATTCCCCAGCTGCTGTTCAAGGTCAAATAGTCTTTCAGTCCATGAGAAAGGCAAGTCCAGAGTATAAACAATTAAACCACAAAAAATCCCAATAAGATACAGTTCCCAGGCTACTATGTCTCCGCAAATCCACTAGGGGGGGTTTTCAAAGGAAAGAAAGTTTCTTTTCCACCATCAAAGCTCCTATTTCGACTGAAATCCCCAAGTTCAGAAAGGAGGATTTCAGAGAGTTCTGTTTCGAATTAGTGCCACAAGGTAACAGAGAGGTTTCAATAACAGTATTAAAGCGATAGTGTATCCATCAGTGCAACAGTTTATGTTAAAAGAAAAGTTTCTGCAGCCTGACAGTACTCATTTGCAACACTGGCAGTCCAATAACTCGGTTGTCCCCTTCAATTCCACGTCTCTTCACAATAGGAGGAAGATTCTCTAACACACTGGACTAAAACATTTATTTCTTCACCCTTTTTCGATTTCTAAAAACACACAGTCTATTAATGCCCCTTCTTATTTCTTTCAAAGTCTCTTTTTAACACTTCAGCCCGCATCGGGTTCTTTGCTTTGCTCCGATTAGCAGGACCGGAAGGCGGACTTCCTGTTACTCGCCTCCCGTTTTCAGCCAAAATAGACAAATTTAAGTTGATCCTTAGTCAGTTCTTTGGTACCCCTTACTCACGGGTAAATTGCAGCCAATCTCGATGTTTTTCAAGAAGAAAGGTCGGCGCTCATCAGCAACAGCAGCGCGGCTTCACTTCCGCGAAAAGAGCGATGAACTCACAGCGCCGCTCCCCCGTTCACGATCCGGAGCCTCTTACGAGGTCCCTTCCTCGCTTCTGGGGGGGCTTCTGGCACCCGCCGAGTCCCACGGCCACAGGCTCGCTCTGCCTGCGGTTTATCTGGATGGGTCTCCGCTTCGCCGTAGCGGAAAACCCTTTTTCGCGGAGCCCCTCTTCACTGGGTAAAGAGGACCGCCATTGCTGTTTTGCGCCGCCTCCGGAAGTCGGAGGCATTGCAGCTTTGATTCACAGGCCAAACA
Organism: Podarcis melisellensis; assembly: GCF_964234715.1. Lineage (NCBI taxonomy): Eukaryota > Metazoa > Chordata > Lepidosauria > Squamata > Lacertidae > Podarcis > Podarcis melisellensis. The sequence goes on from NC_138537.1 coordinate 2,116,611, forward strand.
AACCCGACTTGGGCATTTTACACAAATGAACCTCAGACTCAAGCACATCCTTTTCCCCACTCAAATGATCCATTTTGATCCGTTACACCCACTTGGGAAGAAAGTGCAGTTTGCCGTTATGTCTGAAACAGCAAAGCAGCGTCACATGAGCTTGTGAAAAACTAGACAAGCCTACCCATATATTTAGAGAGCTGCCACTTGTTTTAACCTGTTTTTAGTTTTTTTAATTTTTCGAAAGTCTCAAATCGTTGTCGTTAATTCTTGGTACTGATAATGTTATTGTTTTACATATATCATTGTAAACCACTTTGAGGATTATTATTTTTCAATTCAGCAGTGTATTAATGTTGTGAATTAAAAAATAATAATAAAGTCCTCCAGATCCAGGAAGGCCAGCTTGGATCAGGACCTGGTTTGAAGGGATATTTTTTGCTGGTTCAGATGCAATTCCAAACTGTGCTTTCCACGAAACCAGATGTAACAGAGAGAGAGAGAGAGAGAGAGAGAGAGAGAGAGAGGAGAAGAGAGGAGGGAGGGAGGAGTAAAAGGGAGAGCAGAAGGTTTGTTTACACATGTTCTAAGTCATGATGGGATGTCCATTCGGCCCTCTCTTTTGTGATGACAGACCATAAATTGGTGAGAATCAGACCTGGAAAGAGTTGGGATAAATTGGCCGCAACAGATCAGAAGTCACACTCAATAGTAGAGACGTCAAGAGCATTCTGACAACCACTGAAACAGGAGCAAAAATTGCTGGTGTTCAACAGGAAATCAACCCAGTTGAATACAATCAGTATCTGCCATTGCTTTCAGTCCGCAAATCGGGCATAACTGATTACCTTTCCCTCCCACTTGCATTGTGTTTCCTTTGCGTTGTCATGAACGGGGTGGAATAACGTAACGGCAATGCAAATTACAAAATCAATGATGTAAGTTATATCATTTTATCATTTTGCCACAGTTGAACAGGAAAACGAATAGCACAGCTTTGGGAGGAAGCGAACTGCAGCAGAACAGAAAGAGCACTGCGGGGGCCCAATACAGGATGGAATGAAAAAGATGGCAGCTTGAGAGCCAGTGTGGTGCAGTAGTTCAGAGCAGTGGATTTGTAATCTGGGGAACTGGGTTTGCGTCTCCGCTCCTCCACCTGCAGCTGCTGGGTGACCTTGGGCCAGTCACACTTCTCTGAAGTCTCTCAGCCCCACTCACCTCACAGGGTGTTTGTTGTGGGGGTGGAAGGGAAAGGAGAATGTGAGCCGCTTTGAGACTCCTTCGGGTAGTGGTAAAGCGGGATATCAAATCCAAACTCTCTCCTATGATCTTATAAGCTATTAGGGTGGTGTACAACTTAATGTACACAATATCATAGAATCACAGAATTGCAGAGTTGGAAGAGTCATCGAGTCCAATTCCCTGCAGTGCAGGAATGACAGCTAAAGCATCTCTAACAGGTGGCCACCCAACCTCTGCTTAAAAACCTCCATGGAAGGAGATTCCACCACCTTCCAAGGGAGTCTGTTCCACGCTCAAATGTTTCTCACTGACAGAAAGTTTTTCCTAATGGATGCATATTGCTGCTTAATGATGAAACTTAAAATAGTGGAACTGCTACTAGTATTGTTTAGTTCTGAGTACAGAATCTGCTTTGCATTTTCATATTGTTATTTTATGTTGTTGTTATACAGTGAGTACCTTGGTTCTCAAACACCTCGATTCCAGAAGTAAGCATTCAGGTTTTCGGACATTTCTCAGAAGCCGAACATCCGATGTGGCTGTTGGCTGTTGTTTCCAGGGCACCTGCACCAGTCAGAAGCTGCGCCTTGGTTTTCAAACATTTCGGAAGTAAATGGACTTTTGGAATGGATTAAGTTTGGCACTTTTGTTTTTGCTATTTATTTTGCTGTTTTGTGGCTCTCATTTTTTGTTTTTGTGACTGTGTGGAACCCATTTCAGCTACTGATCGATTGATTGTGTGACTGCAAAAATTGATAAAAGCCCCCCATCCAAACAATGACTATCATCAGTGCAGGTAAGAATATTTTATTATTATTTTTAATTTTTATCATCTACAATACTGTCTTATTTTATAGTACAGTACATTAATTATTGCTTTCATTTTATGGATCAGTGGCCTCATTAGATAGTAAAATTCACGTTAAATTGCTATTTTAGGGGTTGTTTTTAAAAGTCTGGAAGGGATTAATCCATTTTACATTACTTTCTATGGGAAAGCACGCCTTGGTTTTGGAACGTTTTGGTTTTGGAACAGACTTCCGTAACGGATTAAGTTTGAGAACCAAGGTACCAACGTACGGCATTTTATATCGCTGCTGTTGTGATATGTAAACTGCTGAGATATTTTGTTCAAACACGAAGCGGTATAAAAAGTTAACTAAACAAAGTTACTTGGTAGTAAATCTGAAGCCACACCCTTTTAAATTTTGGGACTATGCACCAGAACAGCAAAATCTAAATGCAGTTGAAGTTTGCAACCTCTCTTGGTCTCTCTCTCTCTCTTGGAAAGAGCCAGCAATTCTTGGCCCTCCCATTATAGCCTTGGGAACTAAACACATCTTGACTGAGTGGCTTCCTCAGATGTCTCTCCTATGGCTGTACGGTGCTTTCCGAGAACAAGATGATCTACCAGTCAAGGGCCTCTCCAGTTCTCAGCAAGGCCGAACAGTCCTCAAGGGAATAGTTACCAGGGGGTAAAAGGCGGAGATCCTGCAAGGTGAACGCCTTATTCCCCATGCCAACGCCCTTTGGTAACAGCCAGTGAAAGCTGAAAGAACACTTTCAAATTGTGTTACTCTTTGCAAGGGTGGGGCATGATGCAAATCACAATTTTAATAGGTCACTGTAACCGAAGAAATCCTTCCAGTTGGGTTGGTTCCTAAACTGTCATCTGGGAGACAGGAAGGTGACAGGTATTCATCAGAGAGCCCTGGAGTCACATCAAGAGGCAAAGGCAAAAGAAAGAGCAGTCTCCTGATGAGATCTTAATTCCTTCTGATTGGGGTGCTGGAGGAGACTCTGGAGAGTCCCATGGACTGCAAGAAGATCCAACCTCTCCATTCTGAAGGGAATCAGCCCTGAGTGCTCACTGGAAGGACAGATCCTGAAGCTGAGGTTCCAAGACTTTGGCCACCTCATAAGAAGAGAAGACTCCCTGGAAAAGACCCTGATGTTGGGAAAGATGGAGGGCACGAGGAGAAGGGTACGACGGAGGACGAGATGGTGGGACAGTGTTCTCAAAGCTACCAGCATGAGTTTGACCAAACTGCGGGAGGCAGTGGAAGACAGGAGTGCCTGGTGTGCTCTGGTCCAGGGGGTCACAGTCGGACATGACTAAACGACTAAACAACAACAACAAGGCAACCTCAAGAAGATCCGGGGGGGGGGGCTAAGATGGCCCCCAGCAATACAGCAGCCCCTGATAGAGCCGAAGATACCAAGAGGAGGTAAACGCTCCATCTCTGGTTCTCAGCAGGTCAAAGGATGCAGACCCAAGGAGAACTTGGCCAGCATTGGCTCACACTCAGGAATTGTTTGTTATATTTTTTTATTTCATTGAAAGATTTTCATGAATAGCAAAGGTACATATAAACACTTCTGTTTTCAATTCACAGAGTCCTTTTGACACATCAGCTACATTCGGTGTGAGACATTGTTGTCGCAGGCATTGTGAGGATGTAGGGGGAGAGAGGAGAGGGGAGACAATGATCTTGCTTTCTTTTGCATATGTAGGTGTGGAGTTGGTACCCACAAGATACAAGAGACTACTCCCAGACTCTACAAATCTCATCACAAGCAATGAGGGAGCAATGGCAGCATGACACAGGTTGCAAAACGAACCCTACCAAATGATTTCATTTGTGTGTAAACCACCTTTGGGAAGTGTTTACAAGTGACCTGGTGACATGAATTGGGACTTAGGAAAATATGAAGCTTTAACCCTTGAACTGTGCCCAACGGAACTGCATTTTGCACGGGGCATTTAAATTAACTCTGGCTACCAGGGGACTTTGGAAAACTACTATGCCTCTTGAGCAATTGTGAATTACTGCAATCTAGTGACTCACCACCCTCATTCTACCGCTCACATTCCCAACTTCCTCCAACGGAGGAGTTGTTCCATCCAGTCGATGGGAAAACATGACCAGGAATGACCCATGCGCTACCTTTGGAATGCAGTTCCTTCCTAACAGGGAAAACATTGGGCTGCAACTTCCCAATTGCCACCATATTTCACGCACCAGCCTTCCAGTGCCACCCCCCCCAAGCCAGACCCAACTCTTACCGTCCACGTGGCCGACTTGGCAGTGCTGGATTGTTGAAATGAGACGTCAAAGCTGTGAGGTCCTGGGTAGTCTGTGTTGGAGGGGATGGCGGGCGAGGGCGAGAGGGCGTCAAAGGTTGAGCTGGGCTGGGCGTAAGGGGAGGGCGCCGTCACGCTGTTCTGAGCATGGTCCGTGTTGTACGGGCTTGTGGATGAGGAGCCATTTTGTATCTGTTGGTCCATGCTGTTAAGGAGCCCCAGGTTTGTATACTGTGGCTGAAAAGAAGAGAGAGAGAATACATAGATATGTTACAGTAAAGCGAAAGAACCCAGCCTCTGTTCCTCTGGAAATAATTCCAGCTCAGCTATCAGTGTTTGGCTATCTATCTATCATCTATCTATCTATCATCTATCTATCTATCTATCTATCATCTATCTATCTATCTATCTATCTATCTATCTATCTATATCTATCTATTTATCTATCTATCATCTATCTACACACACACACATTTAGCATCTTTAACCACCTTTAAGTTTGACACGATCTTGAGAATCACAGAATCATAGAATTGTAGAGTTGGCAGGTGTCCCCAAGGGTAATCCACTAGGAATCACAGCTAAAGGATCCCTGGCCGATGTCCATCCAACCTTTGATTAAAGACCCTCAAGGAAGGAGAGTCCATCACCTTCCAAGCTCATAGAATCACTGAATTGTAGAGTTGGAAGAGACCCCAAGGCCCCTGTAGTCCAAACCCCTGTGATGCAGGGATCACAGCTAAAGGATTACTAACAGACGTCCATCCAACCTTTGATTATAGACCTCCGAGGAAGGAGAGATTGCCACCTTCTGAGGCTGCCTGTTCCAGGAAGGTTATTTCCTGGTTTACCTCTGCTCCATGGAAATAGCCAGGGAGTTATGGTGCCACCTTCAGCCATACATTTCGTTCAAGCTCAAAGATCCTTCCAATTGCTCTTCTCCTGCTCCCTCCTCGCCAGTGACATCTTAATCCTTCACCTCATACTATTTTACAACAGGGAGGGATAAGTCATACATTTTATTGTCCTTGGCTGAAATATTTAATTGTATTCCACTCATAAAGCACATCCATCAGATTATATTTTTTTGAAGACTACCAGATGTAAGAAGAATCTCAGCCCTGACCCACTTTGGACAATCACATCTCGGATTGATAAACCAAGACACGTGAGTCTTTTGAACATGCATACAGAACTTTCACAACCAAACCAGGAAGACTGTAGTTGACCGTAGCTTCTCATTGCATCTGAACCGGAGAAACTCTGGTTAGCAGCATGAGAATGAGGCAAGATCCTAAACCCACTTCAAACCACGGTTTTGGGATCCTGGCTCGTTCAATGCTAGGGACCAAGGTTTCCTGGTTTGGATGAAACAGGAAGCTATGTGACTTCAAGATCTGCTTGCCAAGTTACACAACGAAGATGAAAAGATCTCGGCCATAGGTGTCCATTTAGCATTGCTTTTAAGCTGCTCTTGGGTTATTTCTGTAGTTGTTTTGATTCTAGTTCACCCATCGCCCGGGGACATCTGCGGAAGGCAATTAATAAATAGCAACAAGTGAGCAGAGCTTTAATGGGTGAGCAGGTGCAAGCAGCTCGCTCACATTTTGGTTTATTAAGCTGAGATGCGAATGCCTGAACTTGGCCACCGAAACATATTTACGTTGGTAAACAGTAAGGATGGTAGAGGAACTAATTCACTCAGAGAAGAAACCAGCAAGTTTGGCAATGTTGCTCAGCACGCACCCCTGGCACTGATGCCAAGAGAAGCAGCCAGCCCTTTTGCCTGCCAGCTAGAGCACCTTAATCCCTAAGCAAAGCCGCCCCCGCCTTGAGGGGCACCCTTGCTCAAGCAACGCAGCCCTTTCCCCAGCAGGCAGGCAGCTCAGCCCTGAGAAAAGCAGGCCGTTCTCTTGGCCACCTAGATTTGCTCCATTGCCACAGCACCCTTCCAAGCCTGTCTTGCTTGCTCCTGCAAGGGATGGGCCACCCAGTCAATTTCAGGTTCTCATTTTCCCAGCCTCGATTTAGCCACATTTCCACATCGGTTTGTGATTCATTTTTGTCTAAAAGTCCTCCTGAAAGCTGGCTAGCGTCCTGGTGTTCGTTTCTCCTAGTATTTGTGTTTTCGCAAGCCATTTCCCCACATGCAATGCTTGTTTCAATGAACATATGCATTCCAAAGCACACCTTCCCCTTCAAGAACCCCAGATTTGTATTTTAATTTTTTTTTAAAAAAATCGTGCCAAGAAGTCCCACCAACATCCCACTTACTGCAAAATCCCAAATGCAATCTCTGGGAGTTCCTTCAGGCAAAACCATCTGAGGAAGCACCAAAATTTGCAAACCTGGCAAACTTTCTCAAGGGGGTTTGGCACGTCTTTGATTTGGTTGTCAGGAATGCGGCAGACGAGTCTGTTTTAGCCGTGTTTAATTTTTTAAAGTGTTTAATAGGTATCTTGCCTCTTAAAATGGCTGTTGCACAAGCAGTCGCCCTCCTGCAGGCATTGGGCAGCAGATCAGATTAGAAATCTTAATCGTAATAAAGAGGAAAGCAAATTGTAAATACGGCAGCCCTGTCATTCCAAGCAAGCCAGGAGCCATCTGTCTGAATGGCGAAGAGGGGAAGAGCCATTCCTCTGCCTTGATCCGGCCACATTCCACAGCCCAGCACCCCCTCCCAGCTTGCTATTTAAATAGCGATTAATCCTCGCCTTGACATGAGCAGCTGGGAGGCTGCTTTGCTCTCTCTGTTCCTCTTGTGATCCTTTGGCCCACTCCACCCCGGCCCCAGACAGGTGCATCAAAATGTCCAGGTGAGAGGAGGAAAGTTAAGACACCCAGGGCCAACGCTGGGTCTGGGCAGCCGAGCCCCAGGCCATAGAGGCTCGGAGGAGCGGTTTGCACCCAGAGGTCAGCGTCTGAGTCGCTCGCGAGCCCTGGGGCAGCCATCAGATAACTCTCTCGGAGGCGTACGCCTCCTGACAAGGGAACAATTAGAAGGGGGCAGCCCAGCCAGGGGGACAAAGGCGCCACGGAATTTGACTCGGAATTTGGCTTCCGATGAAAACACCCCTTGCCCGCGCTCTCGCTCTCCTTCCTTCCAAAGGCCAGAAGAGTCACTTCTGAGAACAAAAGTTCTTGCTTGACTGGCCACCACACCATCAAAAGATTTGGAGGAGAAAACGGGGAAAGTTGTTTGCTTGTTTGCAAATTTCTGGTGGTCTGTGTTGGTGATGCAACAGAGGCTTGCGCTGCTCTGCGCCTCCCCCGAATCCTACCCTAGGCACTCCACTGGGGCACCCAAGATGGGGCAAATTCACACGTGTGTGTGTGTGTGTGTAACTGGGACAAATGGCACCTGCTCAGTTCCCCCTCCGAATATGACCATCTGAACACAGTGCTCTACCATGATTCACAGCCACCATGTTTCAGCCAGACTTTTGCAAAACTCCACCTCTCTTCCTCCGCACGAAACGACAGGAGACCGTTTTTTCCTCTTTCCACTTAACTGAGGTGTCTTTATAAAACTGTACTTGATGAAAAGTACAGATAAAAGAAAGGACTTCTTAATACAGTGTATAATTAAACTTTGGAACTTGCTCTACCAGGAGAAAGTGATGGCCTTTGAAAGAGGGTTGGGCACGTTCATGCCAAAGGGGTGACATTCTGGATATCGCCAGCTTACTATTCATGAACACAAACCACATGTGCAGAAGACCTGTTAACAGGGAATTGGGAGGAAGGAATTATGGGATGATGGCAATCATGCCGCCTAAGTCAAGATTAGCATCAGGAGACGCCTGGGTAAAGAAGAGATCATGCAAAACAGTGCACCAGGGCTTGTGAACCAAGAGCAGGTTTGGGAAGCTGGTTTCTTGGCCATTCCAAGACTGCCAACGGACTCTTTTCTCTGATTACAGTCAAATAACACCAAATATTCCATGAAACAAAGATTTTCAGTTAGGAGTACCAAGAATTCTAAGCAGATCTATGGCAGGGGTATAGCATGGAGGGCTGCTGGGATGATGGCCCCCGGAACATTTTTCTGGGGGTGCTGTGCACGCCGCCGTGCCACCCCGAGCTGCTTTGCAAGCCTTGCAAAGCAGCTCAGGGCTGGCATCAGTCTGGTGACATCAATGGCACATGCTGGGCTGGCGTGGCAAGTTCCATTCAACCTCTGCGTCCTGCTGCCCCAGCGCCCGCCCACCCGGGCACCAGCAAACCACGCTATGCCACTGATCTACGGCCTCATCCAGGCTTCTGCTTCTCCTGCTACTTTCCCCTGGGAAAACCCACTGAATCTTTACCACTGAATTGGAGCAATTGTCAATGGGGTTTTCCGTGGATTGAGGTTTCCTCCGATTCAGTGCTAAAGAGCAGCTTTTCCAGGGGAAAGTCATGGGGCAAGCAGAAAACAACTCGGACCCATGCTCTCTAGGCACAAGACAAGCGGAAGTATGAACACGCCCATAAATATGTAGGGTTTTTGTTCTTGTTTTTATTGTGTCTTTTTTGCTTTTATATTGTATTTCACATTGTGAACCGCCCTGAGATCTACGGATAACAGGCAGAATACAAATTCAATAAATAATGATAATGACAGTTGCTGATCCAGAGATTTGGAGTTTCTTTTAGCTATGTTTCATAAAGCTGCAGCAAGCTAGATTCCTTCACCCATCCCTGCCTGACTGCAGATATCTTCAGGAAGGTACACCGCCCATCGCAGAAGGGTTAAAGGCAAAAACATATTGCAGGGGTGTTTGTGTGTGGTTTTAGCATAGCTCGCTCCATTCATCTGTTGCCTGTAGATTTATCGCATGATGACAATTGCACACAGTTTGATAAATGAAGAGAGATATTTTTTGCTTGCACTCCAGAGCTAAGTACAGCAATATCCACCCTATTAGGAAGCAATCTGGTAACCTTAGAAGATTTCTCTCACTGAAGCAGCAAGAAGAGATATCCATCTGGTTCTTGTACAAACACAGGCAGCGGTGGCAGAAGGAATGAACTTTGCCTTTCCAAGGTATTCAGTAATGTTGAGGGACCTGCGAGCTCCATTTGGCTAAAATGCTGGATGTAGCAAAATGCCCAGGGAAGGGCCAATCAGAATATTCATGTGATACATACCGTATTCTTTGCTCTATAAGACTCACTTTTTCCCTCCTAAAAAGTAAGGGGAAAAGTGTGTGCATCTTATGGAGCGAATGCAGGCTGCGCAGCTATCCCAGAAGCCAGAACAACAAGAGGGATTGCTGCTTTCACTGCACAGCGATCCCTCTTGCTGTTCTGGCTTCTGAGATTCAGAATATTTTTTTTTCTTGTTTTCCTCCTCCAAAAACTAGGTGCGTCTTGTCGTCTCGTGCGTCTTATAGAGCAAAAAACATGGTACTTCTCTGGGACTGTTTCACTTCAGACTGGGAGTAGGGGTTGTACGTCTGAATGTGTGCCTTCATTTTAAAAGCATGGCATCCCCGCATGCAGAAAGCTAGCACAGCAGAGGGAGAAATGTTTTATCTTAGTGCTTTCAATTAGTCTTCTACATTTAAAAAGTCATAGGTGAACATTAGCAAAAATACAACCGCCTCCACCTGCAGTCTGGGATAGTAAAACTTTGACCAAGTTACTTCAGGTTGTATCAACAACTGAAGCTTTGTAACTGGCCCATCCAGGTCAGTATTGAAGGAGCGTCTCCACCTCCATCGTTCTGCCCGGACACTGAGGTCCAGCTCTGAGGGCCTTCTGGTGGTTGCCTCACTGTGAGAAGCCAAGTTACAGGGAACCAGGCAGAGGGCCTTCTCGGTAGTGGCACCTGCCCTGTGGAACGCCCTCCCACCAGATGTCAAAGAGAAAAATAACTACTAAACTTTTAGAAGACATCTAAAGGCAGCCCTGTTTAGGGAAGCTTTTAATGTTTAATAGGTTATTGTATTTTAGTGTTTTGTTGGAAGCTGCCCAGAGTGGCTGGGGGGACCCAGCCAGATGGGCGGGGTATAAATAATAAATTATTATTATTATTATTATTATTATTATTGACTGCTCTGACTGGCAGCACCTCTCTGGAGTTTCAGCCTCAGGGGTTTCTCCCAGTTGAACCTGGCATTGCCAGAGACTGAAACTGGGCCTTTCTTTTCTGGCACACACACCTCCAGAAACCGAAAGCTCAGCACAGCCCTTTGCCAAGTAAATCCTGGATTTGCACAGATACCTGTCTCAATACCATTGATGAACGGAGCTACAAAGAAAGGGGGGGTCAAGGATGAGCAGGCGATTTCCCGTTCCATTTTGTGATTGTTCAATGGGTTGGGCTGCTCTCCTTCACTTTCTCTCCCGTCAGACTTTGAAGAATCTCTGAAATTTATTGTGAAACGGACACATCTGCAATTTGCCAGCTTCCATGCCTTGTTTTGCCATGCAGTTTGTGATGCACACAAGCAGGTGAGCACACGGGATTGCAATATCAGACGGCAATAATCCCTCGGAGCACCCTGGGGGATGTGTACACAGATTAAATCACAGATCAGAAATGGATTCCAGTTCATTTGTATTGCTGCATCATGATTCCTCTGCTATAAGTAAGATCCCACCTCAGACAAAGGCTACATTGAATCCCAAATTTAACTGTTATATACAGTGCTTTTTTCCTTTTAAAAAATGTTTAGGGGTACTCTCATTTTGACTCAAGAAAATCACTATTTCATAGTTCAAATCAGGAAAAATAAATACAGTAAATGGACAAAAGTACAAAGATTCACAAAATGTTTAGGGGTATGCGTCCCCCTGTGTCCCCCCCAGAAAAATAGCACTTGTTATATATCTCTATTCCAACGAGAAATGCAAAAGACCACTCGGATTCCCTTCAATAAGAGTTAATTACTTTGTACCTGTACACATGCAAAACTGTATCACAGCTTTGGCTAGTCCAATTTGTTTCCTCGATACTTCATTTAATCCGCTGTTGTAAATTGCATCCTACATAGCTGTGATGTTTAATTAAAAATGGTGCTGCAATCCATGTGCTTTGGGAGCTTGGCAAAGGGGAGGAGGCACATCGGTCTGATATATAATAAATAAATAAAACGTGCAAGTGAAACGAAAACCCCAGCAAACCGTACATGTACAGAGGTCCAAACAAACAGCCAAGTGGAAAAAAGACGGCTTCGCAAAATTGCTGGTACAAGATTAGGTGGGGGGAATGGGAGGCAGAACTGTCAGAGCACCACAGAAACTCGAGGTTTTAAACCTGTGTAAAATGGATAAGGCAGCCCTTGCTAATTTGGTGCCCTCCAGATATTTTGAAACAGCCGCAGCCAACATAGCCCCATGGTGTTTTGGGTGATTGGAGCTGTGATCCAACAGTTTCCGAGGGCACCGGCTTGGCAAAGGGTGGAATAAGCTGTCTAACAGAATGGATACCCATGTTTGAATGGCTGAAATTCACTGGTAAAGGTCTGAAAGACTTTACTACTTTAGGGAAAGCAGCGTGGCAAAGAGCAGGGAGAGGAAAGGGTCACAGAGATCACACAGACAAGTACATAGTCCAGATCCACAGCTGAGCACTAACAAATCCTCACACGGCAATTCAAAACTGGGCACAGTCGATTATTGGTTTTTTAAAAAGTTTGTTTTAGGACTAGCGTATAAGTTTGTTAGGGAAAGGCAGAATGTGTGCAGCATGGCAAAGAGAAGTTTAACCAAGAAGCATGGGTAGGTAAGTTTTTGAACATTTAAGAAGAGGAGCAGAGGAGAGAGAGAAAGAGGAACTCCTAATCGTAACTACATAAGCCAGGATAAGTAGCTGCTATTTAGGACTGTGCACAATGTACATTATATGAGCTGCCTGTGCCTTCCTTGCCAAGATCAAGCTTAGACAAACTAGTTCTGCCTGTATGCAGCAGAATCTGTCTGTGCACAGCACTGATTGGCTAGCACCCGAGATGTCACGAACTCCTTCCCACTTCTCCCTCCCTCTAGTGCTTTTGCAAGTTCCCTAAGTTGGCAATCAAGCAAAACATGGAGATATGAAGTAGTCATCCTGCCTGAAATGTGCAAGGGAGAAAGAGTTTGATGGCTGAATTACGCTTTGAATTGCTGAGAAGTCTTTCCAATGCATTGGGAACTGGGGGGGGGGGGGGAGATCTAGCAAACCACCTTTTTCATGCACCAAATCAACGCCCAGTCTTGCCTGAACGAGAAGAAGGAAGTCAACTTGAGATGGCTCCCATCATCACAGACCAGCAGAGTCCAACAGGATGCGAAGGGCCACACACACACCCCAGCCATGGCTTAGGGGGCCAATTCAGAGAACCACCTGAATGCCTGGCTGCCATAGCAGGGATGCCAAGCTGACTTCCTCCTGGTTCAGCCAACAGTGATTTAGTGTGCGTAAAATGTCATTTCCCAGATGCTATCCGCTTGCTGCTTTGTCAAATGTCTGCTATCTAAAGCATGAAAATCATGCAGACAGTTAACAGTCATTTGCAAAAGAAGAACCCTGTGGCACAAATGATCTCTCACACACATCCTTCTGATGCAACTAACATTTCTGACCTTTCAAACATGCGGTTGGTACTCAGTACACCAATACACATCAGTGGTTGTCCTAGGAGAAGGCTGCAGGCTTCACGTTGAGGGTTTGGGTATGTGGTCAAAAGAGTTTTGGTCCGTTGACCCATCAAATATTGGTTAATACTGGTCAATGCTGATGTGGAATTTTGAAATCACCCTTTTCGTTAGAACAGTGTGTGGGAGGAGCTGAATCCTCAACAGGTACGATGCTTTTGCTAATTACAAAAACAAATCAGTTATGCCAAATGGTGAAAGTTATTTTCTTTTTAACAGTAAATAACTCTCAAAATATGTAACCGATTCTAACTTTAGGTTTGGTTTCTGTTGCATGGTGCACAGAAGAATTTTCTGACTTCTACCCTGGAATAACAAGGTCAGTTTACCTTTCTGTGTGTGCTTTAAAAAAAATAAACAAATAAAACAAATAAAAAGCAAAACGTGGCCACAACTATTAAAAAACACAGAAGCAGTTTTTAAAAGGAGGACAAAGCAGGCCAATTCTTCAGATGTTATGAAATACCTGGCTCAACTAAGCAGTGTGCCAACTTCATCACATGCAAACTTACTTGGAAGTAAGCCCCATTGAACTGAGTGGGATTGACTACAAAGTAAACTTGCTTAGGAATGCAATGTTACTCAGATGCGAGGTTAATACAAGACGGTAGAGGCTCAGGTTGCATATGGAGACAGAATTTAGCTGCAATTTTCTGCACCCCATTGAGCTCAATACACTTTCTTCTGGGATGTTAAGACTTCGTAGACACCTGTATTTCCTCCCCTCCTTAAAACCTCAAGGTTTTAACCTTCCCAATATCCCCCACAATATTCTGACATTCCTTTATTACTTTCTGTTTTTAAGGCTCGCTGCCCATTCCTGAAATTGGAGAGGTGGGAAGTTAGAAGTGCCAATCAAAGCCAATCTCTCTGCTTTCACCCTTTGGCAAGAGGAATATATGGAATATTTCTGGTCAAGTCGTTCATGTCCAACCTGAGTATGGGGGAGAAGGTGAAGGATAAAATATTTATTTTTTAAAAGTAGGGCACATAAGGCAACAACGGCGTTGCCGGGGTCTTTAAAATTATGAAGCCTTCTCTGAAAAACTCCAGACAGGTTTTCCAAAATGATCTAAGCCTCTGCCCGACACTGTCTGAGACATGAATTACCTACTCTTAACCCAACCCAGGTTCTGCAACATAAGATCAATTGAACTTTTTCCCCCTTCCTCGCAGGAGACCCTGACAGCAGCATCAGAGCACCATCCAAATAAACAGCGCCCCAGGGCAAAATACTTGCCATTTTTTTGGTCTCCTACCACCTGCCTCTGGTTCACAATGATAAAAAGGTACAATTTGTTTCAGGCCAGGATGATCAGAGGACAACGACTTGAGCCGAAAATCTGTGGGGTTTTCCCTCTCGCACTTTACTCCTTTTTCAGTTGTAACAGGAAACATTTCTTTATTTTTAAAGCAAAACAGCCAGCCCGTGACAGCAGGTCAGTGGAAAACAAGACGAGCTCTTGCCCCACACGGCAAAATGTTTTGTTTGTTTTTTTAATATGAAGACTCTGCATCGGTGTACGGCAAAGAAATATTTAGGGAAGATGTCAAACTTCGCTTTTGAAACCCAGGAGCTCAACACTCCCTGAGTTTTTGGAACTGCAGGCATAGTATGGATCCCCCCACCCCTTTGCCCTGCAATGAACCCACTCTTTTATGATATATTTTATGATATATTTCCCTCTTTAGGGAAGCTTTTAATGTTTGATGTATTACAGTATTTTAATATTTTTTTGGAAGCCGCCCAGAGTGGCTGGAGAAGCCCAGCCAGATGGGCGGGGTATAAATAAATTATTATTATTATTATTATTATTATTATTATTATTATTATTATTATTATTAACACACTTATTTGGCTCTCTTTCCCTACAGATAAAAAGACATACACCAGTCCTGACTGACTGTGCCGTGCGTGTGGACTTGTTTTCCCTGTTACACAAGTCCTTTTCACCCCAATCTGCAAGTCAGCTCTCCCCACATAGCAGTGATCTCTGCGATCTTAAAAAAACTGTTTCTAGGATGTGTGTATGTTATCCCTACCAAAGTTTGTTGCAAGCATTCATTCCCATTGCACAGAGCAGGACCCAAAATGCAAATAATTTCATTTAATGCGGACCCGTTCACAAGCAACTGGTATGTCAGGATTCGAAAATTCCAAGATCCCTTTATGTTTGGAGCTTACAAACGACCAAACACACACAAAGACACAAATTAGAAAAGAAAGTACAACCCCTTTAAAAAAATAATTTGTCCAGTTTATCAATACTGTATGATTGTTTATCAGCCGTAAGTAAATATAAATTATGCAGAGCCTCGCTTCATTCTGAAGTATGGTATGTTTATCCTTATACAGATCAGAAAACATGTCCAAAACCTTACAAGGAATTCACGACAGAGATGTGCAGTCCTAGCTTCAGAAACACACAGTCCTCAAATTACCTGCCATTTCCAGGTATAAATAAACATGGGGCGGGTGTCAGGATCCTACAACTTATAGGCTCCATGGAGATTACAGCAATGCCAGCAGATGGGATTCTGCTTCCCCACCCTCCCATTTTTACTTTTATTTAAATTTCTGCCCAGATGAGTAACCGGGCAGAGTTTAAGAAATCCTTCTTATCATCATCAATTATCAGTGCAAAAGGATAATGAGGTATAAATGATGGGAGGGCTGGAGAAGAGTTTTCTGAACCTAAAGCAACGCCCGGCACACAAATATGTATGTTTGGATGCAGAAAAGCAACTGTCTGCCCAAATGAGCCCTGGCAAAGATGCCGCAATCTCAGCGAAGCTTCAAGAAGCTTGGGTGGCAATCTCCGAGACGAGAGCAAAATTGCCTTCGGATGACTGAAGGCAACTCTTTTTTTTTTATAAAGAGAAGGGAGAGCTGTATCGGGAGATCAGAGCTGAAGGAAAGTTGGAAAGGGTTCGTGGGAAGGGCGAACAAGGAAAGCTCCAGTGCCAGGGGTTTATTCGCCTTTCTCCTTTCATTCCATCTTTTGTCAACTGTAACGGTTATCAGCAGCCATCTCCCATTTTATTGCAATGGGCAAAAGCACATCATCACTCAGGGCTGACAGGAGGCCGGCCTGCGTCACCCGCAGAGGAAAGGGGAGCAGATGATTTGACCTCAGGTCAAGCCTGGCCGGAGGGCGACAGGATGGGAAGACTCGAGCCCAGGACATGCGTAGGGGCACACATCTCAGGAGCAACACATCTCTCCAGATATTTATAGCTGCCAGGAGACAGTGTCTTTGAGCATGTCATCTCACCAAGCCCAGAGGAAGAGCAGATGCATTAGCAGGCCTCAGTTCCAACCCTTGCCATCTGCAACTAAAGGAAGCCAAGAAGCTGCCCTATCCTATCTCACACCATTGGTGCATCTAGCTCAATATGGCCTACACTGGCTGCCAGCAATGGCTCACCATGATTTCAGGCAGGAGCCTCTCCCAGTCCAACCCAGATATTCCAGTGGGGATTGCGCCTGGGAGCTTCAGATTTTCTTCCTGTGGCCCATCCCCAAAGGAAACCAAAGATTTCTGCCAGAGTGCGCAAAAAGCAGGGTAGCAATTGATGCTCAGAGCAGGTGGACCAGAACCTCCACTGCCCTGGATCAAGTACCGTATTTTTCACTCCATAAGACGCACTTTTTTCTTCCTAAAAAGTAAGGGGGAATGTCTGTGCGTCTTATGGAGCGAATGCGTGGTCCCTGGAGCCGAGTTGCCCAGGGGCAAAAAGCAGGTCATGCTTCTTCTTTTTTGAAAGAGGGAAGTGGGTGTTGAAACAAAGCCTCTGATCGTTTGCCGATCAGGGAGAGAGATAAGGAAGCTAGAGGTAAAGGAGGCTGCCTGGGTGGGGGGAGGTAAAGACAGCAAACTTGCAAAGGGGGGGGCAGGAAGACTAAAGCAATAAGGAGAGAAATTAGAAGAAAAGGAGGAGCGAAAAACTGCTCCAGCTAAGGAAAAGACACTAGGGCAAACAAGAGGGAAGGGAGTGTTGAAAGGAAACAGCTGATCGGTGGGATCAGGAGATAGATAAGGGGCGCTAGCGATAAAGGAGGCTGCCTGGGAGGAGGGAGGTAAAAGCCCATGGATCCTCAGCATTCTTACATTGAGTCACCCCAAATTCACCACCAGATCACATGTCTGTGGCCACAGCATGAATCACAAAAATCATACACCCACTGTTTCGTTCAGAATATTTTTTTTCTTGTTTTCCTCCTCTAAAAACTAGGTGCGTCTTATGGTCAGGTGCACTTATGGAGCAAAAAATACGGTATTTAGGGCTACACCAACTCATTGCCATTGTCTCCTTCAAAATGGCACAGGGCAAGTGGCCAAATGGGTCATTTCTTAGCTCAGGACGTCTACCTCGCTAGCTCCAGATGCATCGCCGCAGGAGAGCCCTTTAAAACAAATCATCGTGGCTGGTTGTTTTGTCTGCCCAGCTCCCCGAGATGGTTTCCTGGGTTCTAAAATTCTCTCGCCTCCATCGGCAGCTTTAACGTCAATGTGTTGTCATTTAACTGCCAGGGAGCCCTCCAGAAGCAGATAGAGTTTCATGCAGAGATGCTACAGATCTGCTGACAGGGCGAGATGTCAACTTGCAAAGGACAGGCACACATTCCTCACGGAAAAGTCCATCTCTTTCAAAGAAGAAGTTGCCAAGGGAGGCAAAACCTCCTTAATTCCCATCAACTCCTCTTGCGCATTCACACAACCATTTCAAAAATGCCTGGACCCTCGGGTCAGAATCCTCACCCTCTTGCCTTTTCCATTGCAAAGATTCTCAGAACTTTTTCCATTCTTTTTTTAGGTATGCATGAAAAATTTGAAGGGTCTGCAATGCACCAGAACGCATGGCACAATTTAAACTGCTAGTACCTTGTCAAAACAAAAAAAATCCTTCCAGTAGCACTACTGTTTTGACTATGGCAGACCAACACGGCTACCTATCTGTTGCTAGTACCTTGCACTTCCTAAATGCATAACTCCAAAACATGAGTCTCTTTCATCATTCCTGGCCATAGTGGCACAGAGGGAATCATCTCCTGACCTCTTAAGAACTGCTACATTATTATTATACAATAATACAAATTGAGAACACAAAATAAATGATAAAACAAGAACAAAAAACAAACCACCCAACCCAAACACACTTTTTAGCTCCTGTGAAGGCTCTGGGAGCTACCTGTGGGGTTTTCACACATGCACACACACACACACACACACACACACACGTGCCCATGCCCCACATTCTTCCTACACAAATTCCTTACTCCCATCTCTTTTCAACACCAACTATGGTGTAGCACTGCACATTGCCAGTTAGCGAACGAGTCTGAAATCAGGGTTCGAAGCTGGTTGGCAAGCCCTGGTTAAAAATTAACCACATCTAGTATTATCCCGGTGCAGACTGTTATATTTTCAGTGGTCTGTGTTTGCCTGAGCTTGAGTCTGGACCATAGCTGTCAACTTCCCCCTTTTCTTGCGAGGAATCCTATTCAGAATAAGGGAATTTCCCTTTTAAAAAGGGAAATGTTGACAGCTATGGTCTGGACTAAGGATTCTGAGCTCCTGTGTTCTGATTCGATACATGATGTCCAATGAAGAAGAAGAAGAAGAGTTTGGATTTGATATCCCGCCTTTCACTCCCTTTAAGGAGTCTCAAAGCGGCTAACAATCTCCTTTCCCTTCCTCCCCCACAACAAGCACTCTGTGAGGTGAGTGGGGCTGAGAGACTTTGCAGAAGTGTGACTGGCCCAAGGTCACCCAGCAGCTGCATGTGGAGGAGCGGAGACTCGAACCCGGTTCTCCAGATTACGAGACTACCGCTCTTAACCACTACACCACACTGGCTCTCGCAGAACATTTCAGGATTTGGGCCTCTGCCATTGGCTCTTCAACTCTGAGTCGTGATTCACAGCTTGGAAGTTAAGACAGCCAATCACGTTGGGAGTGGGAGTGGCCCAGGCTTTCAGGAGTATATATAAGCAGTTGCTTTGCCCCTGTTTCCCAGTTATGTAGTTCAATGAAGGTTTTGCTGTTAGCGCTGTGTCTTGCCTCATGGGAATCCACCTACACTTCACAGACACAACACTATACTGTGACTAAGTGGAGGAAGGAGAGGGAGGGAACCCACACCAGATAGCTAAGGGATCAGGAAATGACAGGTGCACACTAGACCAAGAGACCAGCTCCCTCCTGGATGCTTCACTTGAGATTCTTGCATTGCACAGGCAGTTGGACTAGATGACCCTCAGAGTTTCTTCCAACTCTACAATTCTATGATCCTGTGACCCGAGAGCATTCAAGCAGAAGGGGAAGAGAAACATGAATGTAGGATATATCTTTATTGGAAGTCAGGGATGCAGCAGACGAAGCTAGGATGCCAAAGCACAACTTTGAGAGCGGCACCTCAATGACACTGCAAGGGGATCTGCTGTGAATCCTTGTGGATTGTCTGCTACTGGAGAATGTTCTGGGGTCAGCTCTGAGAGACAGAGTGAAAAGATATTTAGGGTGTGCAAAAAAAGAGAGAGAGATTTTTTTTTTTTAATTTAGCCTTATCAGTCAGAACAGAAGAGCTGGTCCAGTCTCCTGTTCCCACAGGGGCCAACCAGATGCCCCAATGGGAAACCCACAAGCAATATTGAAGCTCTCTCCCCTTGTACGATTTCTAGCAGCTGGGATTCAGAGGACATTACTGCACCCAGTTGCAAAGGCAGAGCAAAGCCTTGATGGCCAGCAGACATCAATAGCCTTCTCTCCCTCCATGAATCTGTCCAATCCTCTTTTAAAGCCATCCAAGATGGTGGCCATCACTGATTCCAGTGGGAGGAAGTTCCACGGGTTAACAAGGCGCTGCATAAATAAATCTGTCCTGAATCTTCCAGCATTCAGCTTCTTTGGATGTCCACAAGTTTTGAGAGAGGGAGAAAAACTTTCCTCTACCTACCTCCTCCTTTATAAGCTTCTATCTTTTCGCCTCTTACTCTCCTTTTCTCTAAATTAAAAAGTCCCCAATGCTGTGACCTTTCTTCCTAAGTTGCTCCATGCCCAGGATCACTTTGGTGGTCCTTTTGTGAACCTTTTCCAACTCTGCAGTCTTCTTTTTGAAGTGAGGCCACCAGAACTGTACACGGAATTCAAAATGTGGTCGCACCATAGACTTGTAGAACGGGGTTCTGATGTCTGCAGCAGCTTGATTCCTTTCCTAATGATCCCTAGCACAGAATTTGGCCTTTCCCACAGTGCCTCACCCTGGATCTCTAAGGGCTTTAGGGGCCTCCCTGGAAGTTCTCCAGATGTTCTGCAGCTCAACACCCACCAATGGTGGCTGGTGAGAGTTAGCCTCCCAAACATCTGGAGGGGGCAGGTTGGGGGAAACTGCTCTGATGATTCATCCCAAAAACTATTGCTACACCTTTGCCTTGCAACCTGCCATACGCCTTGATCCTGCGCTATCCTGATTTGCAATTTGAACTGAGAGCCAAGGCGAACGGGGCAGCTGTATTGGCCTCGCCGAACCTGCATTCGTGACTCAGTAGATAAAAAAAACCACCACCCTCCACCCGGAAGTGCCCCAAACCTATTGTTTTGTGAGGTTCCCATGAAGTGCTCGTCCCTTTTCTGAAGCCAGCCCCTTAATCCCTGCCGTCGATCACTTGCTTAGTGCTCAAAGGTGCATTAATATCGATGTACACAAGCCCAGGGCGTCACAACAAGGTGTGAACATTTCTCAGAAATCCCTTCATGGCAAGGAAGACACAACTAGGGGAGACCTAAAGCAATAGCAGGAAGGGATTTTTTTTTTGGGGGGGGGTGGAAGTTTGTAAAAAGAGGGAGAGGAACATATATTTTTTTATCAGTGAGACAAAACCCACCCATGTAATTAATTGAAGCAGAGGCTGCAGGTTGACTTCAAAAGAGGGTGGGGTTGGAGATCCCTGGGGATTTTGAAGACAGGTAATTTTAAAGACACAACATAAGTAACAGTCTAGTTTGGTGAAGATTCCTCTAAAGCAGAGGTAAGCAATCTAAGGCCCAGGGCCGAATGCGGCCCAATTGCCTTCTCAATCCAGCCCACGGACGGTCCGGGAATCAGTGTGTTTTTACAATGAGCAGAATGTGTGCTTTTATTTAAAATGCATCTCTGGGTTATTTGTGGGGCATAGGAATTCGTTCATTTCCCCCCAAAAAATATAGTCTGCCCCCCCACATGGTCTGAGGGACAGTGCATCGGCCCACGGCTGAAAAAGGTTGCTGACCGCTGCTCTAAAGTGATGTTTCAAAGGTGAATCTGGTGAGAGATTTGCTGACGAAATTACATTTCGAGCGAAGCGGAAGGATAGCTTTGATGAGACAGAGAAATGTCGGCGTTGAGGGAGGTTTCCATATATCCCAAGGTTTTGAGTTTAGATATGGGGATAAATTCAATTCCACTTGTGCTTAAACGCAACTCTGCCTCATCTGCAGTTTCCAAAGTGATGCGTGAACCAAAATACAACCATCCCTCGAAATTCACACTTATCCAAATTTTGCAATGCAATTCTCAGTTCAAGTAATTCATGCACAAGCACAAGGGTAAGAGAGGTGCATGCTTGTGTGAATGCATATATTTGTGGGAAGAAAGTCTAGAACAATCCATCATATTAGGGGAATCAACTTTGGAAAAATGAGCCCATTAGGCAAAATTGGATGTGAACATCTGTATATATTTGGGAAAAATTGGCACTAAAAGGCTGATCCTTTTTTTTTTGGTGAGGACTTTTTTTTTAAAAAAAGTAACAGATATGGAACTGTGGAGAACTGGACGCGAAGGTTTTTTTTGGGGAGGTGTGAGGAGGTCAAAGAAACAAGTAAAGGAAGAAAGTTATGTAAAGGTTTAATCTGTTTCCCCCCCTCTTTTAATGTATTTTTATACCTTTTTTCTCTTTTTTTCTTTTTTTCTTTTTCTGTTGCTGTTGTACTCTTTTTTTCTTTTTTGTATTTTGTATTGTTCTTTTTTCTTTTTGTAACTTTAAACTCTGAATAAATATTTTTTTTAAAAAAAAACGAAGTTTGGGAAAATGAGAAGCAAAGAGAGGCTGCAATTGTCAGATTCTCCCATCCCAATGCTTGTTTTTGAACTGCACTGTTGCAGTTGAGCAACTGATGCCATCTGCAGAACGTGGTGCAGTTCTACCTTTGGCATATGACGGTGTGCAGAATGCAAAGTACAAAATGCAACGCAACACCCAGATCCACAACAGGTCCTGCGGTGTGCGCTTGGCCAGTAAAGACTGCTTCTGCCGGATTTTGACTGCCTGGTGAGAATCAGCCTCCATCTGTACAGCTTAACCAACATAGCAACCCTCTTTCAAAAGGAGCTGGGACTATTGCACTTGCGACTAGGAAGGATTCTAAGTGCAATGCTTCTCCGAAGGCAGCACAAAGGCACAAAGTCCGGATGCGCCAAAGACAAGCGGAACAGAGTTCAAATTGTGCTTCAGTGGCAACTGGCTTCCTTCCCCCCCACCCCCCCAAAAAATCAGCTAAGCAACTAAAAAATGCTATGGAACGGGTGAGAGATTCCAGAGCAAAAATTAAACCACAGGGCAGTTAATGCAGCTCCAGATCATAAAAGGAAATGGTACCCAGTTTAAGGTCAGAGTGGGTTCTTCCCAGATTTTGAACACTCAACTTCCTTTGTCTGTATCAAACAGCGGGGCGGGGGGGGAGGGGAGGGGATGAGGGGAGAGAACGAGGAGGGAAGGAGCATCAGTGTTTGTATAGCCGCAATAATTTCCTTGTCAGCACCTTCATGGTGGTGGAACTCATTCCACTGAATGATTGGTTAAGTCTCTTCCTTTGAAGACAGAACTGCCTTCCCCCTTGGAAAGGGGCCAGGGAACATGGGCTGTGGGGGGCGGAGGGGGAGAAGGGGAGGGGAGGGAGGGGTGGAGAGAGCTGTCTGCAACCTGGCTACAGGTAGATTTCCTCGCCATACTTCTTTCTCTCTCTCCCAAATATAGCCGTTTGAAAGCAGCCCTTGAGTTTAAAGCTAAAATACTTTTAAGTATTGCATTTTAACCCCCACTTTTTCCCTCCAGGGAGCTCAACATGGCACACATGGTACCCTCCCCCCCATTTCATCCACACAACAACCTTGTGAGGTAGGTGCAGATGAGAGGCAGTGACAGTGGTCAGGAATGATGGGAGTTGCAGTCCAACAACATCGAGGGACCTGAGTTTGAGAAAGGCCCTGTTCTAACCACTACACCACACTGCCTCTCAAGATGGCTGTCCGAGAATGAACACCATTAAGGCCAGAGTCACAGGAAGGAGTCTGGCTAGGTGATGGATTTTTGCCGGGGAAAGTTAGCTGCACTAGAAAACAAACGGCTTCCAGTTTTCAGGTTAAGGCCAGGTTTGGCCCGTGCAGGAACATCTCCCGACACTCAGCCACATGTGTGTTTTGTCTGTTGTGGAAGGAGACCAAGAGGATCCATCTATAGTCTGGACATCGGCCTCCCACGCTGGACAACCAGAGGCCCCCACTCCAGAAAGTCAATGAGTAGGACCAGGAGGCAGAAGGCATTGTGTGGCCCCTGGCACTCAGAGGTCTTCACTGCCCCTGACCATGGAGGTTCTCCTTTAGCTCCTTGCGCATGGATTATTATTATTATTATTATTATTATTATTATTATTATTATTAAGGTTTATGAGAGAGGATTCTGATAGGTGCCTTGCCTTTCGAGCCTAGCACAAGCAACTCTTTTGATATGGGGATTTAAGGAGCAGCATTCGCAGTACCGCAGTGGTGCACTCCATGCTTGGCTGTCAACATTTCCCCTTTCTTAAGGGAAATCCCCTTATTCCAAATAGGATTCCTCACAAGAAAAGGGAAAAGTTGACAGCTGTGGCTCCATGTTGCGAGCTACCCAAGGCACTGAGGCGTACAAACGTTCTCGGAAACTGCTGTACACAACAGTCCTGGGAAAATGGCGCTGCAGAGGATTGTGTGTCAGGTGTCCCGGGTTCAACAACCTCCTGAAGACACAGGGAGAGGAGGGCGCGGAGCCTTCCCTTCACACCGCGTGCAGCCTGTAGATCTCCTCCCTCGCTCTCCCCCCTTCCAGCATTAAAAAAAAACCTAAGTGGCAGATGTCTTGCTTGTTGCCTAACCACGTCAAATGCTCAGCAGGGTGAGGGAGTTCAATGCCTCACACCCAGTGGCTTTCAAGCGCATTTCCCCCTCTTTCCACTTGGCCAACGGCTGCAAACGAGGTCGCCGGCACCCTGCTCTGGGTGAGTCAGGGCCAAGGAGGAGTCGGGTGTCTGTCTGGCACAGGCGAGACCCGCCTGCATCTTGCCTCACTTCTTCCTCTATGACATCAGCAGCCCCTGAGCTCTGGCACATGAATGGAGGCACACTTTTGAGCATTGGACTCCATGAACTTCACAGAAGAACATGAGGAGCCCACTGCATCAGGCCAATGGCCCATCTAGTCCAGAATCCTGTTTCCACAGGGGCCAAATGCCCCGAGCAACATTGGAATATCGATAGACTGCCTCTGGGGCTGGAGGTTCCATCTGAGCAGGCCAATGGCCCATCTGGTTCTCGCAAAGGCCAACCAGATGGGAAACTTGCAAGCCATGGTTTCCTCAATGGGAAACCTAAAAGCAGGGTTTTTTCCAACTACTGGTATTGAGAAGAGTCAGAGCACAGCCATTGTGGCTTGTAGCCATTCATTGCTTTCTTCTCCATGAGGGGGCTGCTGTGGTCTGAGCTCTTTGGGTGCCACACAGCAGGGGCGGCGTGTTCTATGGGCACCCCCAGCCCAGCTGATCGCTCAGGATTTGGACTTCAGCGGCAAAGGGAGCGTGGCCAAGGAGCAGAATGGAGTGCAAAGGCCTCTCCTCTGCGGAGGTACCTGGGAGGGCTCTGTTCTCCGCAGGCCCTTCATTAGGACTTGCACAACAGTTCTGCCTCCCAGGCTCTCGGGTGGAACTCACTCGCAGGAAACCCCTGGCCGGAGAGGAATGAGTCACAAGGAAGAAGAGGCAGTGGGAGCCAGAAGGGTAGGAGTTGCAAAAACTGAATCATGGAATCAGAAAATTCTAGGGGAAAGGATCCCCTAGGGGTCATCTAAATCAACCCCCAGCCATAACTAAGAAGCCGACACCCATTCTCCCAACTTTCTGTAGGCCTTTCTTCTTATGACTTGGAAAAGAGCCACAGTCTGTGATCCTCAGTAGGCCAGATGGCCAAGCTTTCCTTCAAACCTATTCCTTGACCTCTTATAGCCCCATAAGAGCATAAAAACAGTGTAAGAAGGGGCTCCAGTCACAGTGGCCAACGAGGTGCACACGGGAAGCCTGCAAGCAGGATCCGGGCCCCAGAGCCCTCTCGCCTCCTGTGTTCTCCAGCAACTGGGTTTCAGAAGTGTTTGCTGCCTTCAGCTGTGCAGGCAGAGCTCAACCATCCTAGATAGCTGCCATTGAGAGCTTTGTTCATCTGGGCAGAGCTTCTCTCCACTGTCTCCCACCTCCAAAAGTTCTCCAGCTCCCCTCACTCCAGCCCTTCCACTCCACCCTTCCTGACCCATCTCCTCTTCTTGCTCCTCCAAATCTAAAAGATGGCAAAATCGCTCTTGGGTCAGGTGTAGGTTGCTTCCGAAAGGTGGTCCAGCAATTGGTGACACTCCACATGGAGAAGCAGAAGACGCCTTTGAAAGGAAGTCCTCAGGTCCAAACAAGAGATGGGTTGTGCAATCCTGGTCCCCCGAGTCTGGATATTTTCACAGCCGGGCGGTGGTGGTAATGGGTGGTGGAGGCAGCATTCCTAAAACTTTGTTAAAAATCAGCATTTTCGCTTCGGTTTCTGTCACCCGCTTCGAGGACTCCGGAACAATGTCAACCATTTGGAATTACACGATTTTCACGTCCCACCGGAATTGCAAAGAAAATGGTGCCAGAGCCAAACTGTTGCAAAAAATAGCGCAAAGCGCTGTGATTTCCCCCGCCATGTAATTTTCTCAAACTGCAAAGCGGCTTCCCTCCCCCCCCCCAGTCTTAATTATGGATATGGTTGTTCAGAAGCAGAAATGAACACCGTTTGCTTCGATCCAGCCCCCTCCGCCTCACTCTCCTCTTTCCACACCAGTAGGGCAGCATCAAAAGAACAAAAGTATTTTGCGAGGCCTGCACGGTATCAACGCTTAAAAGAAAGAAAGAAAGCAGCCCTGTCCAATTGGATACAGAGCTAAAGCTTCCCCTTTTCAACAAAGGGATGACGCTAAGTGTGCAATGCATGAAACATTTGAGCCCGGTGACTGAAGGGCCATTGGGAACCGTCAGGAGGACAAGGGGAAGAAAGCCTGGAAGAATCACATGTGATGGAGTCCCCTTCTCTTCTGAAAAGAGGTAACGTGGATCAGACCTGGCCAGTGTGGAGAGACACAAGAACAATGGGGAGCAAGAAACAGCGACAGATAGATTCACTCCACACAGGCAGCAGAGATGCAGAATTATTCCAAAAACACAACGCAAGAGGCCATCAACATAGAGCGTCCACGCTGTGCTTGGTTCTTGGGTAAATTTTGCCAAGACCAGTCCAGGATGGAGTTAGATGTACCTCCAGCCCTAGCCCCAGAGAATCAGGGTCAGAAGATGTGTTCTCATTTGGCTACATTGGGTGATCTTTCCATTTTACAGATGGGCAACCGAGGCATGGAGCAAAGTAACCAGAAAAAAATCACAGCTGAACAAAGAGGCATCTCCGCCTGGCCAGATCTGGAGAGAAAGCAAGGCACTAGCTGGAAGGGGAAGGGGGTAAGCCAGCAGGGCCCCCCTTGTGATAGTCTTCCTTCTTAAGCCTCTTCCAAGCTTCTCCAGTCCAGCTGTGCCCGGCGAATGCTCGCCCAACTTTTTGGAGCCGTTTGCACAAAAAGAAATTTGCCAAGACAGAACTGCTTTCTTGAACGATTTCTCCTTTCCATCGACAAACTCTAGGGCAACTGCTATCCCGGCTACCGGAGGAAGGGAAGGATATAAATTTAAGAAATAAATTAAATTCAGGTCTCAAATGGGCTCACTGATTATTATTATTCTTTTTAAACTATCTGGGCAAGCTGCAGGGAGATTTTCCTCCTCTGTGAGGCTTTCTCAAATCACAGGGTTCCGCTGCCTCCTCTTTTCAGATGGCGTGTCAACACAGCTGCCCTCTCCTCTGGAATGTAAGCTAATATTGTTGTCAACCTGGAACATAAGGGCTAACTTCCTCCGTGTGTAGCTTCCCCCATAAACACACACACACAAGCGAACAAGCGTCCCGAGTCTCAGATCAGTCCAACATTTCGCGTGCACGCTCTGCACACACAGACTCCCTCTTGCACCCAGACAGAAATAATGGCTCTGCAAACAAGGAATTCAGGTGATGCTCGGCACACACATTACAGCCGCATTATATGCATGGCTTGTTGACAGAGATTCAAAAAGGGCTTTTCTCCGCCTGGACGGGATAATTAGCCACCTTACGGAAAACTAGCTCCATTAACTCGCTATCTGCAAGCAATCTGGTCTCCAAAGAACTTCTCTTTGCATTGCTTTTCAAACCTAGTCAAGTCCTCCACACTGTGCTTCTTCGCACCCAATCATCTATTGTGGCAACAGAAAGACAGTTACAATGGTTTACAGTCAACAACAGAGACCAAAGCACCCAATTTCTACAAACTTGGGCATTTATTTATTATCGTTATTGCAATTCTCAAAATGCTGCAGCACTGTCCAAAACCCAAATATTAACCACCCCTGCCCCCCCTCCCAGTTAATGAAATGGGAGGGAGGGGAGGTGAAAAGAAAGCTTTCTAAAGCGCCCCAGACTTTCTCCCTGGAAGGAAGGGAGAGAGAGAAATGTTAGCAAAGACTTGCCGTGTCTCCTTACCTCACTATACTGGGACTGGGCATTATTCTCAAGGTACAACATGTTAGCAGTGAGGTTAAGCAGCGCTGCTGTCCTCTCCTCGGGCTCCAGGGTGCTGCTCCTTTCCACCAGTTACCCCCCACCCCCAATAAGACCCTCTGGGGTAACGTGGGCGATCCCGCTTGCAAGCTGTCAGGACAAGAGTGTGTGCTCCTCTACATAATTTAAGGTTGCCTTATATACCTCTCCGGGCAAGGAGGGGGGTGTGGGTGTGGGGCGGGCCTGCTTGGCTGTACCTGTCAAAATGTTGCACACCTGGGCTGCTCCACTCCAATGGAGGGAGGCCTCTCCCAGCTCATTAAGTGGAGAAGCAATCCTTATCACCAATCTCTAAAAAGGAAAGGAGGAGAAGAAGAGGGGACAGAGGGAGAGGGAGGGAGGGAGGGAGACAGAGAAAGAAGGAGCACGCCAGACAGAGGGCGGGACGTAGAAAGAGCTTGGAAGGGACGGGGAGGGTTTTCCTGGTCACTTCTTGCAATGTCTGGAGGGAAAAAAGCAGGCAGAAGAGCAACAGCATCCCGACAACTTTCTTAAACTTCATACGAAACAAATTGCGCCTAATGTTCAGTATTTATTTTTGCAAAATGCTCCAACCAAGCCGCACAACTCGTTTAAGGCAAGAGTGGGTCGCAAATCTAGCATCTGCTGTTCCCCTTTTCCTGGTAAGACCATAAGAACATAAAAAGAGCCTGCAGGATCAGGCCAATGGCCCGTCTAGTCCAGCATCCTGTTCTCATATAGGGACCAACTGGATGCCCATTATGGTAAAGCAGCAAAGCAGAATTCAAGCACTAGAGCAACATTCTCCCCTCCTGGGGTCTCCAGCAATGAAGACTTCTGCTTGCCCCATGCTTAGAAAAAGTGGGTTGCAGTAGTTTTGCCCTCGCCCTGCTTTTCCCCAAGAAAACCGCTCTTTAGTCGTAAATCGGGACAAATGGCAATTTCAGTACATCCCAAATGCTGCTTGCTCCGATTCAGCGCTTTCCCAGGGGAAATGGAGACAGGGATAAGAACCAATAGTCAGAGAAAAAGCCTTGTTCAAAAGTTATTTACCCATAGTTATTTTTCGTGGAAGCTAAAAGAACCTCCAGTGTCAGGAGCAGTACACCTTTGGCACCAGTTCCTGGGAGGTGGGGTGCACAAGTACGGAGGGGCAGGTGTTGCTTTCTCTGTGGTCCACTGCGGCCTTCAGTTGGGGGTCCAGTCAAGTCCAGAGTCCTGTTGGAAACAGCGGAGGCCAAGCAAGGATCTCTATATTATGCCAGACAGCAGAGGAGAGGCTGATTTCAACCCTGATTTCTCTGACCGAAGTATAACTCATAATGGGTCCTCAGGGTTTGGAAGGTGGGAGAAAAGCGAGGGAGGGTTTATTTACTCCTGGGAAGGGGAACTGGGTGCTGCACAGCACAGTTCAGTTTGGAACAGAGAAATCCAGAAACACTAGGAAGGACTGGGATGGGCACCACACACAAGCTTTCGGATGACACACGGTTCCTCACCAAGCGAAACAGAATAGCTGGCTCTTTGGGGTAGTGCTCTACAACCCTTACAGCTCATAAGAATAAGAATAACGGCCATTTAAATATATATTGGAATTTCCCCACACTTCCTTTCCTCCCGGTGAAGAGATCTGTGTTAATACGAAACTGACTCCCATTATTACAAGTCTGCAAGGAGACCAACGTCCCTGACAAGAGACATCTCTCGTATCCCTAGATTATTACACTGACGCATCAGACGTAATAATAATATGCACAGATACACATTTCATTAAATGCATTTCATCAACTATGAGCGTTAGTAAGAGTTGGTGCAGCCAGCTCATTAAGACGATGAGCAACAGGCCAGGAATTCCCCCAGATCTCACCTCTGACGTGAACTCTGCACTTGGCCTGAGGAAAGTCACCTCTCAGCCTCAGCTGCAACATGGAGGAAAATACTGGCAGACTTTATCGGGCAGTTGTATAGATTTCAGCAATAAATAAATAAAATTCTGTCTGGAATATCCCTCAGAGACTGCTGTAACAAACATGCTTTGACAGCCGGTGTGGTGCAATGGTTAGAGTGTTGGACTAGGGCCTGGGAGACTAGGGTTCGAATCCTTGTTCAGCCAAGAAGCTCACTGGGTAACCCTGGGCCTGTCAGGTCCTCTTGGCCTAATCTACCCCACAGAGTTGTTGTGAAGGTTAAATGATAAGGGCAGAGCCAGATTTAGGTTTGATGAGCCCCTCAGCTCCTGAAGGTAATGGGGCCCTTTATGTGTCCAGCTGTCCTTTGTCAACAACAAATCATCGCTGTTTTTTTGTGTAGAATATATGCTAGATGGTCATTTATGGAACTAACAGGTATCTAAAGCCATTTGCACATAACAAAATATGCATTTTATCAAAGTAATTGTTGAACTGAAATACAATTAAGAAAAAGTATATTAATAATGAAATACAATTAAGAAGAAGTATATTAATAGTGAAATAATTATTAAGCGCTAACTTAAAATGATTTTTTATTCATAACAAACTTAATAATGCAAACACATTGGCATTTGGCAATAGCAAAAGTTTAGAAACACAATTTGGGGGGTGCGCAGTTGAATAACCCCTCTTTCTCTCTGTCAGAAGTTGGGGAATCCAGAAACAGAGAGGAGGAGGGAAACACCCTTGTCTACGTAAACTTTAGATTTGCAAGTCATATACAGTGATACCTTGGGTTACAGACGCTTCAGGTTGCGGGGGTTTTTGGGTTTTAGACCGCCGAAACGCAGAAGTACCAGAACAGGTTACTTCTGGATTTCGGCGGTCGCACATGCGCAGAAGCATTAAATTGTGCTTTGCGCATGAGCAGAATCGCAGAATCGCAACCCCCACGTGCACAGATGCGCCACTGCAGGTTGCGAATGCTGCGGGTTGTGAATGTGCCTCCCACATGGATCACATTCGCAACCCTAGTGACCACTGTATAGCCTTTCTTTTTAAGAAAGAGAAGAGAAGAGAAGAGAAGAGAAAAAAAGAAAAGAAAAGACTTTTCTCTCACACGGCCCATGCACACCAAATGTCTGCAAACCATCAAGGTATCTCTATATTTAAAACAAGAAGTTCCACCCATAATAACTCTCAGCACCCCTGACTTCAGGATCACAAGCAAGGCTGAAATTCACCCCAGGGCTGATGCATTCTCAGAGGAATACATTTCCAAGACCAAAAAATGCAGCAGCAAACTCTCTCTCTCTAATCTCAAACAGATGGGCAATGCTGGCTTCCCAGTGCAGGAAAGGCACTCTGCACGTGCTCTAAGACACACCATAAGATCCCTGCTGCTGGGGCCGCCCAGTATAGCTTCCTGTTCTCGCGGTGGCCAGCCAGAGGGAAGAATGCAAGCAAAAGATCCGCAGCACCTGGTGGTCCTTGTCTGAGCAGCCAAAGGTTTAGCCCCAGAACTGAATAGCAAGCTTTGGCTGCAAGGACTAATAACCCCCCGGGGCAAGAAGATCTGCCTTCCTTTCATGTCTGCAGAGAAGTCACTCAACCTGAGCCCTTGGGGCAGGTCAGGATACCATAAAGCCAAACCACACAGTGTAGGAAGGTTACAGGAAGGAGCTTCTGCTATGGATTGATTTTTCAAAACAACAAAGAAAATATTTTTTTCCATCACTCCTCTTTCTCTCTTTCAGAAGTTGGGGGAACCAGAAACAGTCACAGGGAGGGAACATAACCCACTGGAACATAAAGCAATGGGGGCCTTTCATTTTTTTCCTTTTTTATGCAGAGATTTCATGTTGTCCACGCCTGGGACTGCACGCTCCGAAATATAATTACAGCATTAATAATTGCAGCATTAGCAATTTAGGGATCGGCAGGTTTCCTGGCCTCTCTGAGCACACGCTGAACCCAGGAGTCCAGAGCAGGAACAGAAGGGCAAGTCTAAAACCTGTGTCTTCCTCTTGCAGGAGACTGCAAAACGTTTACAAGAGGGAGGCAAGGAAAAATACCCCTTGGCATTGTGTACACCTGAAAATGATGCAATTCGTTGGTACAGGACGTGTCTCTGTCGGCTTTCAAGGGGGACTGGACAAAAATCAGCACTGAATGGGTTTACCAGTGGCTATTTAGGTGGACATGGGGACTCCATATCCACAAGCAGTCTACCTGCAAATACTGGAGATTCACAGCAGAAAAGCACCGCTGCCTTCACATCCTACTTGAAGCTTCCCCAGGCATCTGCCTGACCACTATCAGGGTGTGCAGTTAAAGGGATTAAATCTCTTTCTGATCTAGGATCCAAAGGGGCACCCGTCTGCCAGATGACTCCCTCCATTTTAAACTGAAGGCAGTTTTGCAGAACTTTCAACGGTGCCTTTTTGGCTCTGCAATGTTTTCTGGTAATGTAATTGCTCTTACACTCGCTTCTAATTTTGCAAGCCACCTTCTGAGAGTTTGACCCTAAAAAAGGGGGCAGGGAATAATAAAAACCTACGAGGACAGCCACTGGGCCCATCACCTCCTGGCAAATAGAAGGGGAAGAAATGGAGGCAGCGAGAGATTTTACTTTCTTGGGCTCCATGATCACTGCAGATGGTGACAGCAGCCACAAAATTAAGAGACGCCTGCTTCTTGGGAGAAAAGCAATGACAAACCTAGACAGCATCTTAAAAAGCAGAGACATCACCTTGCCAACAAAGGTCTGTATAGTAAAAGCTATGGTTTTCCCAGTAGTGATGTATGGAAGTGAGAGCTGGACCATAAAGAAGGCTGATCGCCGAAGAATGGATGCTTTTGAATTCTGGTGCTGGAGGAGACTCTTGAGAGTCCCATGGACTGCAAGAAGATCAAACCTCTCCATTCTGAAGGAAATTAGCCCTGAGTGCTCACTGGAAGGACAGATCCTGAAGCTGAGGCTCCAAGACTTTGGCTGCCTCCTGAGAAGAGAAGACTCCCTGGAAAAGACCCTGATGTTGGGAAAGATGGCGGGCACAAGGAGAAGGGGACGACAGAGGACGAGATGGTTGGACAGTGTTCTGGAAGCTACCAGCATGAGTTTGACCAAACTGCGGGAGGCAGTGAAAGACAGAAGTGCCTGGCGTGCTCTGGTCCAGGGGGTCACGAAGAGTCAGACACGACTAAACAACAACAATGAGGACAGCAGGGGTCACATGGGGGGGGGAGAGGAAGCTGAAAATGGCAACGCCACCAGTACAGAGCCTGCCTCCCCCCCCCACAAAATAGACAATACCCAATCAAAGAAACACTGAACCATAGAATTGTGAAGTTGGAAGGGAACCTAGGGGTCATCTAGTCCAGCCCCCCGCAGTGCAGGACTCACAGCTAAAGATTCACTAGGAAGATGGCCATCAAACCTCTGCTTAAACACTGCCAAGGAAGGAGAGTCCACCACCTTCTAAGGAGGTCCCTTCCACTGCTGAACAGCTCTTAAACTCAGGAAGTTCTTCCTGATGAGATTTAGTTGGAATCTCATTTTCCTATAATTGAAACCCATTGTTTCAGGACCTGGCCTTCAGAGCAGGAGAAAGCAAGCTTGCTCCAGCCGCCATGTGACAGGACTTCAGATATGGCTGTCTTATCGCCTCTCAGTCTCTTCTTATCCAGGCTCAACACGCCCAACTCCATGGCCATCTGTCATGGGTGATTTCGCTGAGATTCCTGCATTGCAGGGGGTTAGGCTAGATGTCCTTTGGGTCCCTTCTGACTCTTAGATTCTGTGGCTCTGTGATTCTATGACCTTTTCCTCACAAGGGTTGGTTCCCAAAGCCTATTTTAATATTTCAATAATTTAATATTTCAATAAAAAGTCTGTGAATGTTTATTCAAAGCCAGCCAAGGAGTCCAGTTCGCTTTGTTGCATCTTCAGATACTTTGTAAAGGGTTCCCATTCATCCTTAAAGTCACAGTTATCCTTGTCCCGTAGCTTATATGTCAGTTTTGCCAGTTCTGCATAGTCCATCAATTTTTCTTGCCATGATTCTTTAGTTGGGGTTTCTTCAGTTTTCCATCCTTGTGCTATTAGAACTCTTGCGGCTGTTGTCACATACATGAAGATGTTTTTCAGCTTTTTCGGCAGATCTTTCCCTAAACCCTATTTTGATGACTTTTTTTAACCCCCACCCTTTTTAAAATTCATCTTTAAGAACACTAGGAAAGCAACAGATGACAGTCCGAAATGGAACTTACATAACCAAGCAGAGGTGCAAAACCTGCCTTTTCCCCCCCCTTGCCAAATTTCCCTTATCTTGCATGCATTACAGATTACAGACAGGAAGTGCACGGCTGATAGATCAGAGGAGTTATTAGCAGCTTTAACTTTAACTTGGCCTGATATCCGCAGACGCTCCACCTCTCATCTCTTCCCAGCCAACATCTTCTGCTCTTTGATTCCTTTATGCTTGTATCGCGAGTCTCATGCTAAGAGCTGCAACGTCCAAGAAAACCATTTTGAAAAAGCAACAGCATTTAGTCCAGGCTCCTAGGAGGGGTGTGGATTTGTAGGTGATATACCCCATGAGCGCCCCCCCCAAGTTTGTGCTGCTTTCTAGAGGTAGAGGAGAACTTTAATCCAGTTCCTATTTGAAGACAGGCCTACCTAATTATCACTTTCTGAAACAATAATACAAAGCAAAGTGCAGCTACCCTTCAAAGTCTTCACTCCTCAGAATCTTGCAATACAGTTCTCCAGTCAAGCAATGTGTTCAAAAATGTACAGTGGTACCTCGGGTTACATACGCTTCAGATTACAGACTCCGCTAACCCAGAAATAGTGCTTCAGGTTAAGAACTTTGCTTCAGGATAAGAACAGAAATCGGGCTCCGGTGGCGCAGCGGCAGCAGGAGGCCCCAGTAGCTAAAGTGATGCTTCAGGTTAAGAACAGTTTCAGGTTAAGAACGGACCTCCGGAACGAATTAAGTACTTAACCCAAGGTACCACTGTATATTAAAAGTATATATTCTTGAAAATAACACAAACAAAAATATGACGGCAATCGCTTTGTGACAATGTGCATATTAGGTAGGATTACATATGGAAATATGCATATTAGGAGAAATTCGCCTTAAAAGGCTGAATTTTCACGAGGCCTTCAAAAACGAAATATAAGTTTGGGGAAAGGTCTCTACGGCCACAGCAGGCGCTGTAACTCTCCAATGCTTTGACTTCACCCCTGAAGGCGCCCTCTTCCATTGCCGCCTTTGACAGATGGGTACCAACCAAAGAACAAATAAAAACGCATGCACTCTCGCAGTGTCTACCCCAAGGAGAGCCAACTTGTGGCCTTCAGAGGTTGCTGGGCATCATCTTCCATCATCCCTAACCACTGGCCATGGGGCCTGGGGTTGTGGGTATCTAGCACCATCTGAAGGGCCTCAGCTTTCCCATCCCTAGTCTTCAATTTACAGTGTTGGGACTCATGACAAATAAAAAAATGGTAAAATGTGACAGAGTGGGCTCCGAAATTGATTTTTATTTTACTTAGATTCATGTTTTTCAAACATTCATCTTTTCATCTTTTCCAAGCAAAGAAAGATACAGTGGAACCTTGGTTCCCGAACTTAATCTGTTCAGGGGGCCTGTTCGATTCCTAAAGCAGTTTGGGAACCAGGGCGAGGCTTCTGATTGGCTGAAGTAGCTTCCTGCAGCCAATCAGAAGCTGCGGAAGCCATGCTGGGTGTTCAGCTTCCAAAGAACATTTGAAAAATGGAACAATTACTTCTGGTTTTTGTTCGTTCGGGAGCCGGAACGCTCGGCCCCCAAGGCATTCAGGAGCTGAGGTTCCACTGTATTTGATAATAATATTTGTATAAGATATAATAAACTTTATTGGGGGGGGCAGGGAATAGAAAGGAGAGTCCATCACCTTTCAAAGGATTCCGTTCCACAGCCGAGCAGCTCTTATGGCCACAAACTTCTCCCCAATGTTTAAATAAAGACATTCAGTTTCTACATCCCGTCCCTCATCCTTCTTGGTCGGTATATAATGAGGAAAAGAGGAAGCTGCCTATTGGATGTCAGACTATAGGCTCATCTAGCTCCATATGCGGCAGCTAGACTGGTGACTGGGGGCGGCCGCCGAGACCCCAGAACACCGGTCTTGAAAGACCTACATTGGCTCCCAGTACGTTTCCAAGCACAATTCAAAGTGTTGGTGTTGATCTTTAAAGCGCTAAGCGGCCTCAGCCCAGTATACCTGAAGGAGCGTCTCCACCCCCATCATTCAGCCCGGACACCTGGGTCCATCTCCAAGGGTCTTCTGGCGGTTCCCTCACTGCAAGAAGCAAAGCTACAGGGAACCAGGCAGAGGGCCTTCTCAGTGGTGGCGCCCGCCCTGTGGAACGCCCTCCTGTCAGATGTCAAGGAAATAAACAACTACCTGACATTCAGAAGACATCTGAAGGCAGCCCTGTTCAGGGAAGTTTTTAATGTATGACATATTAGTGTATTTTTGGTATTTGTGGAAGCCGCCCAGAGTGGCTGGGGAAACCCAGCCAGATGGGCGGGGTACAAATAAATTATTATTATTATCATCATCATCATCGAATCATAGAGTTAGAAGAGACCACAAGGGCCATCAAGTCCAACTCCCTGCCAAGCAGGAAACACCATCAGAGCACTCCTGACATGATGGTTGTCAAGCCTCATCATCATATTGCTTACACTGACTGGCAGCAGCTCTCCAAGGTTTCAGGCAGGGAGTGATCGGCAGCTTACTCAGGTGCACATGGCCAGAAAGGGTAGAGTTGGCCATGGGAGCGGGCATGGAGAGAGAGACCCAGCCAACCTTTCACCCTTGGCAGCTGTGTGGTGTAGTGGTTAGAGTGCTGGCCAGCCCAGGGTTCACATCCACACCTGGCCAAGAAGTTCCCTGAGTGCGACCTTGGGGGCCAGTCACTACCTTCTCTTAGCCTTTACCTACCTCGCAGGGTTGTTGTAGTGGGGAGTCACTGAGGAGGGGGACCGCCTTGAGTTCAGAAATGCAACAAATAAGTAAATAAACAAACACTTTTGGCAGACGAGTGACTTCCCGGAGGAGGGGGCGAGGGACTTGGTGCTTCCCACCCTCCCCCCCAAAAAAAATCCCCCAAGAAATCTGAAGTTACTACCGTAAGCAAACAGTTTTAATTAAGAGCTCATCTCGCCGATTTTCCCCTGCTTTTCTGAAAACAGAAAAGTGAATTAAGCTTCCCACCCCTAATTAGGTTAATTTAACAAATTCTGGTCCCCCACCCACGACTGGGATACTTTAATCTCCTTCGGCTTGGGAGCTGAATTTTCTACCCACCTCAGCATCACACACATCAAAGGTCTGGCCGTGGGAGCCCCCTGTCTTGTGCTCTCCCCGAACCCGGGGCTTTCCCAGCGGGAGCAAACGGAGGCAAACCCCATTAGCGGAAAAGGCAGCGCTTATAGGGGTGAGCCCAGGAAGTTCTAAGATGGAGCCTGGTGCTTTTACCAACCAAGTGCAAGACTTCGTGTGGGCTGTGCCAGGGGGCTGTGCCCTGGCTGTGCCAGGGGAACGTAGGCTGTGCCAGGGGTGGAACCAATGGAGCTGACGGTGGGCTCTCTGTCAGGAGCTTATCCTACACTCGAGTAGGACCCTGGCAGAGACACATGCCCCACTGGCTTGTTCTCTCCCTCCTGGTCGATCGTTCAGAAACTTCAGAAGCTGTCTTCAGCCCGAACATCACAGCGATCGATGCCAACAGACACCGGCACACTTAGTAGTAGTAGTAGTAGTAGTAATAATAATAATAATAATAATAATAATAATTTATTATTTATACCCTGCCCATCTGGTTGGGTTTCCCCAGCCACTCTGGGTGGCTTCCAACAAAACACTAAAATACAATAACCTATTAAACATTAAAAGCTTCCATAAAGAGGGCTGCCTTTAGATGTCTTCTAAAAGTTTGGTAGTTATTTTTCTCTTTGACATCTGGTGGGAGGGCGTTCCACAGGGCGGGTGCCACTACCGAGAAGGCCCGCAGGGAGAAGGCCTGAGAAGGGATCCGCAGAGCCTTCGCAGCTTGCATAACAGACCTCAGCAACTCAGCATTTTGGCTAATCTACTTTATTTACATCTAAACACACACGGAGCACTGCAACATGGCTCCCTCTCTCTCTAGCATCAGACAGCAAAGAGGAAAAAGAACAAAGGAAAATAGTCCCACTTCACGGAACACAGTGACACAAACATTCTGTCTCCGTCACTTCCCACTCTGTGGAGTCAAAACGTACACCGTCATGTGATAGACAACAATTCCTTGACTGCAATCACGGAGCAGGAATTCCAACAGGGCTTCCATCGGATCTGCCCCTTGCCCATTTAAGCAGCCCACACCTGGGGCACTGCCTGTTTGTTCCTGTACCGGGTTTCCCCCCATCACACCCACCCACGGTTTATGCTGATAGTCAGTGACTTTGCTGTGGCTATGGTGGTCAGCGTTCTTTACTGGGCCAGGTAGGAATTTGCCCACTGGGCTAATTGGCACTGAGCCGGTGGTTATGCCTACCTCATAGCAATTCATCACAACTGGTTAGGCGTTGGGGCAATACCTTGTTTTGGACAGGGTATCCCGTTAAAGGGATCTGGGAAGAGTGGGCATGTCCACGTGCCTGGGGGGGGGCAGGTCCGAAGGCACTCCCCCAGACGGTGGTCCCTGTAGGGGTCACCCTATTGCATGTACCGTATTTTTTGCTCTATAAGACTCACTTTTTCCCTCCTAAAAAGTAAGGGGAAATGTGTGTGTGTGTCTTATGGAGCGAATGCAGGCTGTGCAGCTATCCCAAGAAGCCAGAACAGCAAGAGGGATTGCTGCTTTCACTGCGCAGCGATCCCTCTTGCTGTTCTGGCTTCTGAGATTCAGAATATTTTTTTTTCTTGTTTTACTCCTCCAAAAACTAGGTGCGTCTTGGGGTCTGGTGCGTCTTATAGAGCAAAAAATACGGTAAGTCTTAGGAACCCCCGCCTGGATTGACCACACATCACTTCCGGCGGGCAGGCCAGATGTATTTAGATTGCCCATGCCCAAGCCAAACCTCTTTCATCTGTAGTCATAGAATCATAGAATCATAGAGTTGGAAGAGACCACAAGGGCCATCGAGTCCAACCCCCTGCCAAGCAGGAAACACCATCAGAGCACTCCTGACATATGGTTGTCAATAGAAGTCAATAAAGTTGTGGCCTGTTTTTACCCCCAAACCCAGTCTTATTGGACTCTTATTTATACAGTGGTACCTTGGTTCTCAAACGCCTTGGTACTCAAACAACTTGGAACCCAAACACTGCAAACCTGGAAGTCAGTGTTCCAGTTTGCGATCCTTTTCCAGAAGCTGAATATGCTCCGTTTTGAGTGTTACACTTCCAATTTGAGTGTTACGCTGAGGTCTGTCTGTTTTAGTTATTTATTTTGCATTTTTGTTTTTGCGGCTTTTTTGTTTCGTTTTTGTGACTGTGTGGAACCCGGTTCAGCTACTGATTGATTGATTGTGTGACTGCAGTATATTGTTTATTGCTTTCATTTTATGGATCAGTGGTCCCGTTAGATAGTAAAACTCATGTTCAATTGCTGTTTTAGGGGTTGTTTTCAAAAGTCTGGAATGGATTAACCCATTTTGCATTACTTTCTGTGGGAAAGCGTGCCTTGGTTTTGGAACGCTTTGGTTCTGGAACGGACTTCCAGGAACGGGTTAAGTTTGAGAACCAAGGTACCACTGTAAGGGTTGGGGTATTGGAAGTCCGATACCTTGTCCTGCAAGAGATGAATTTCATCCCAGGCCACAGCTAAGCTGGAATAACTGTTGCACGGTGCTCTTAAGTGCAGTGGGACATCACTAGGTGTCAATAGAAGGCAAGTTTGTAAGCAATTAACATGAGCTTCCTCAGGTCTATGGCCTTTCCTTGGCACCGTTAAGCATGGGGCACTCCTGCTAGCAGATTTTGTAGGTGCCAAAACAAAAACACAGCTTGATGTGTCACTAAAACCAGACTCTGGAAATAACAGGCATGCAATGCATGCCAGCCAACCGCAAACAGGACAGGCCTCCGCTCAAGGGTAGGGCATCTGCTGGGCATGCAGAATGTCCCAAGAGACTGCGGCTGGCCTAGGGTCACTCCCAGCGAGCTTCATAGCTGAGTGGAGATTCAAACCCAGGTTTCCCAGGCCATAGTACGACACTGGAACCACTATGCCATACTGCCTATCAGTTCAGACCAAAGGTCAGGGGAGGATTTCCAGGCCAAATTGCTGGTGTGTTCCCAATAATTCCTTCGCAGCGAGACTTGGATTCAGGGCTGTTTCGATTTGGTGTTGAAAGCAAGCGTCTCTGCTGCAATCAGGCTTGCTTTTGGCACTGCATTTGGCACTGTTCCTCTGCAGCCGGTCTGGGTGGGGCTTGTGGGTGTCTGTAGTGCAAAACATATGGAGGGCACCAGGTTGGCAAGGGACTGGAGTAGTGCAACATCTGAGATCATGGAGCTGCTGCAAAGTGACCCCTTCTGCCTCGGCCTGCAAACATCTGCCCCTCAAATAATTTGGGGAGATATTAAATTTTGCCATTCCTTTTCTCAACAGCTCCCGGTCGCTTGCTTTTTAGAAGTCTTGCTTTCCTGCAAATTGCCAGGCTGCTGGTGGTTTATGTCAGCTTTTTTCTTTTCTTTTCCATTTCTCAAAATCCCTCAGCACTTTCTTTTTTTGCTCCCCCTACCGCTAAACTCCCAAGACCACCCACGTCAAAAATTCTGTTCACTTCCAGAAAATACTTGAATTCCACACCTGTATGACATGCAAGAATCACCACATAATATCGCCGTGTTTGCTATGGAAGAGCCGACTGACGGAGATGGGAGCAATTTCTCATTCCTGCAAGACCTCACGGGGCATTGATTGAACGAGGCTGAAATAGAGAATTGCAAGGAAGGACTGCAACCTTCCACAGCAAAGAACTGCAACATAAATGAACCAGAGATGGCAACTTGTTGGCTATAACACAGAGAAACATCAACACACTAGCAGCCTCAAACCTGAGGTCTTCCTTGAGAATCCTAATTCCATCCTGCCCTGCAAAAAATATCAATATAGCTCTGAAATTAGTGGAGAAATTAGCATGGTATCCAAACAGAGACAAAAAAAACCTGTGGCTTGATCTCAGGAACCATTATTCACAATTTGGTTATGGTTCCCCCCTTTTTTCTTTATGAAAGCTTAAAAGAACAAAGACAATATACAGAAATAAACATCAAATATCAAGCATGTTTTTAGCATAAAAATTAAAGAAGAGAAGAAAAAAGAAAAGGAGAAAAACTTCCGATTCTCCGTCTATCCATGTGTAAAGTTCTTACTTCATAATAATATTCAACTTTTCTGCTTTCCACAAACCAACCTTCCCCCCCCCCCAGTCTTCAAACCCACATGCCACAATTTCATTTTCCTTATTGTGCAGAAAGTCCAAAAGCGGTTTCCAATCATTAACAAATGCCAACAGTGATTTTTCTCTAATTAAGCACGTCAACTTTGCCATCTCAGCCAAATATCAATAGCCATTCTTCCATAGTAGGCAATAATAACTCATCACAATTTGCTTATGACTTCTTAAGATGTGTCAAAATGTAAGCAAACAAACTTCCTTCCAGCTTGTATAGTAGATTCGTGGCGGGTGCCCAGCGCTGCCCTGGAATTTTTAGAAACTAAAAAATATTGTCATTTTTTAAAATGGATAGAGTAATTCTTGAGTTGGGACCCAACACCCCAAAATTGGGCAAAGCAACGCTAAAGTGCTCCACCACCAACCTGTGACCTCAACCTGGATGGGATTTCCTCTCCCATTGTATTCTTCTGCTTACATTTAAACACCACTATAGCTCAGTTGGTAGAGCATGAGACTCTTAATCTCAAGGTACTGGGTTCGAGGACCATGTTGGGCGAAAGATTCCTGCACTGCAGAGGGTTGGACTAAATGTCTCTTGTGGTCCCATCCAACTCTATTTGTTCTATGATTTCATCCAACATAAAACCCAGGGCATAAAACCACAAATATGTATGTGGTTGCCAGACAGTCTCTCATCCAGAAATTGACCCGACCCGAACCTGCTTAGCTCCAGGAAGGTGGAGGTCTTCTGCACCTTCAGACCACACCCTGGAAACCTAGCTGTGGTCTTCTCTTGCTTATATGGAAAATTGGACTGGTCATGTTGTGCGGATGCCTGATGGTCATCTTCCAAAGCAAGTACAGCGGTACCTCAGGTTACAGATGCTTCAGGTTACAGACTCCGCTAACCCAGAAATATTACCTCGGGTTAAGAACTTTGCTTCCGGATGAGAACAGAAATCGTGCTCCAGTGGTGCGGCAGCAGTAGGAGGCCCCATTAGCTAAAGTGGTACCTCAGGTTCAGAACAGTTTCAGGTTAAGAACAGACCTCCAGAATGAATTAAGTTCTTAACCCGAGGTACCACTGTACTCTATTCCCAACTTAAAAATGGAAAGCATAATGCTGGTGGTCAACAAAAGAGGTTTAAATACTCTCTCAAGGCAAATCTAAGAAAATGTAGTATAAACACCGACAACTGGGAAACACTGGCCTGCGAGCGCTCCAGTTGGAGAACAGCCTTGACCAAAGGTGTCATGGGCTTTGAAGACACTTGAACTCAGGACGCAAGGGAGAAACATGCTAAGAGGAAGGCATGCTTGGCAAACCCTCACCGTGATCAACTCCTGCCCAGGAACCAATGTCCCCATTGTGGAAGGACGTGCGGATCCAGAATTGGCCTCCACAGTCACTTACAGACTCATTGTTAAAACTGTGTTTATGGAAAACAATCTTACTTGGCTACGAGGAATTGCCAAAGATGAAGAAGATATGGCAAATTGCATTGAACGCAGCAGGATCAATCCTGCAAACTGAGTTCAGCGGATGTGATGGATCTGGCATGCTGACAACTCTCTCTGGTTTTGCCCCCGGGGCCACCTAACACACATGCTGTCTTTGTGTAGCATTGATTGGTGGGCTCCCCTTCACTGGAGATTTCTAAGCAGAGTTTGGTTGGCCATCTGTCAGGGATACTTCAGCATTGCAGAGGGTTGAGCTAGATGGCCCTTGGGGGTCCCCATCCAGTTCTACAACTCCACAGTTCTTTGACTGCAGCATTTGAGAGGCAGTCGTTCCTTCTGGGCTCCTACGCCTAGGAGAGCCAGTGTGGTGTAGTGGTTAAGAGTGGTAGTCTCGTAATCTGGGGAACCGGGTTCGAGTCTCCGCTCCTCCACATGCAACTGCTGGGTGACCTTGAGCCAGTCACAGTCTCAGCCCTACTCTCCTCACAGAGTGTTTGTTGTGGGGGAGGAAGGGAAAGGAGAATGTTAGCCGCTTTGAGACTCCTTAAAGGGAGTGAAAGGCGGGATATCAAATCCAAACTCTTCTCTTCCAAACTCTTCTAGGAGCTCTCCAGAAGCAGCCACACAGAGCTGGAGGCGTTTCCTCGCCAAGGCTTGGCCTCAGAGAGCTCTCAGAGGAAATTAAGCAGTGGAAGAGAAACTGTTTCGAGCACTCGGGACTCTGCGGGGGTGCAGCAGAGGCTTCCTGCGCGGCCGTTGCGCACCTCCGACTTTGCTCTCCTTCC
Organism: Podarcis melisellensis; assembly: GCF_964234715.1. Classification (NCBI taxonomy): domain Eukaryota; kingdom Metazoa; phylum Chordata; class Lepidosauria; order Squamata; family Lacertidae; genus Podarcis; species Podarcis melisellensis. The sequence continues at coordinate 2,160,134 of NC_138537.1, forward strand.
AACCACCAGAGGCCAAAAGTGCCCGGAGCGCGTTGCTTGAAGATCAAGATCATTTTTAATTAAATGTTTATGCAGCACTTTGAAGATGTGGAGCCAAGTGCTAAGTAGCATCGCGGGGAAGGTTGCTTCATATCCCAAGCTGTGAGCTGCGGGATCGGACGGAGAAAGCAGCTCTATTTACACGCCCCTGTTTCATTCTGCAGGGGTGGGTTTCTGCACTGTGGGAAAGCTGGTCGGAAAGAGACAAGGACTCAGTGGTGGAGTGCTAGAGGAGGACTCCAGGAAGGGCTGGGAGAGACAGCTTGCTCAAAACCCTGGAGAGCCTCTGCCAGTCAGTGTGGACAATATTGAGCTGTTGTTGTTGTTGTTGTTTAGTCGCTTAGTCGTGTCCGCCTTTTCCTGACCCCCTGGACCAGAGCACGCCAGGCACTCCTGTCTTCCACTGCCCCCCGCAGTTTGGTCAAACTCATGTTTGTAGCTTTGAGAACACTGTCCCACCATCTCGTCCTCTGTCGTCCCCTTCTCCTTCTGCCCTCCATCTTTCCCAACATCAGGGTCTTTTCCAGGGAGTCTTCTCTTCTCATGAGGTGGCCAAAGTCTTGGAGCTTCAGCTTCAGGATCTGTCCTTCCAGTGAGCACTCAGGGCTGATTTCCTTCAGAATGGAGAGGTTGGATCTTCTTGCAGTCCATGGGACTCTCAAGAGTCTCCTCCAGCACCAGAATTCAAAAGCATCCATTCTTTGGCGATCAGCCTTCTTGATGGTCCAGCTCTCACTTCCATACATCCCTACTGGGAAAACCATAGCTTTAACTATACAGACCTTTGTTGGCAAGGTGATATCTCTGCTTTTTAAGATGCTGTCTAGGTTTGTCATTGCTTTTCTCCCAAGAAGCAGGCGTCTTTTAATTTCACGGCTCCTGTCACCATCTGCAGTAATCATGGAGCCCAAGAAAGTAAAATCTCTCACTGCCTCCATTTCTTCCCCTTCTATTTGCCAGGAGGTGATGGGCCCAGTGGCCATGATCTTCGTTTTTTTGATGTTGAGCTTCAAACCATATTTTGCGCTCTCCTCTTTCACCCTCATTGACAGGTTCTTTAATTCCTCCTCACTTTCTGCCATCAATGTTGTGTCATCTGAGCTACATCATATTGAGCTACATGGTCCAATTCTGCACAAGGAGCTCCCTTGCTGGCAAGAGTTATAACACAGGACACAGTTACAACTCAGAACCAATTTGCAAAAGGAGTGGCTATTGGGTTGGGAGGCCTTCCTCCTCAACAGGGAAAAACCTCTGAATATCAGAATACCCTGCTGGATCAGGCCAATGGCCGATCTAGTCCTGCTCCTGATCCCACAGGGGCCAAACAGATGTCCCAGTGGGAAAAACCTGCAGGCAGGATCCAAGCACAAGATCCGTCTCCCCTCCTGCAGTTTCCAGCAACTGGGATTCAGGAGCATTGCTGCCTTCAACTGTGGGTGCAGAGTAGAGCCATCGTGGCTAAGAGCTGTCCCTAGCCCTCTCCTCCATGAAAACCCTAATGTTCTATGATGGTTGCAGTTCCTTTTCATGGAAGGTGCCAGAGATGGAACTGCACTCCACGGGTTTGAAGATCAGAGCAACGAGGCCGACTCTCCTCGACTGGAGGTTATTAAGCTGACGTTGGATGGCTATCTGTCTGCCTTGTTGTGATTCCAGCACTGCAGGTGGTTGAACTAAATGGCCCTTTGCCATCTCCTCCAGATCTATAATTCTATGATTTTATATTGCAGACTGCCTTCTGATCTTCAGAAGAAGGGCAGTACAGTCGTACCTCGGGTTAAAGTCGCTTCGGGTTAAATCTTTTCAGGTTGTGTCCTGCAGCGACCCAGAAGTAATGGAACAGGTTACCTCCGGGTTTTGCTGCTGGTGTATGCGCAGACACAGCGAATCATGACCTGCGCACACACAGACGCGGGTTGCCTTCTGCTCATGATGCAAACGGGGCTCCAGAATGGATCCTTTTCGCATCCAGAGGTACCACTGTATAGAAATTAATTAATTAATTAACTAAAGATGATATGATTTTTATATAATTAAAGATTATATTATATAAAGATTACATCATATAGAATCATAGAACTGTAGAGTTGGAAGGGACAATCTAGTCCAACAACTTGCAAAGCGGGAATCTCAACTAAAAGCCTCCCTGACAGATGACCATCCAACCTCTGCTTCAAAACCTCCAAGGAAGGAGAGTCCACAAAGCATCTTCTCTACCACCCACCAACAGATCCTCTTTTAGAGACATGGAGCAGCTGTTCAGAGATCATTTTGTTGCTGTTGTTTAGTCATTTAGCCATGTCCGACTCTTCGTGACCCCATGGACCAGAGCACACCAGGCACTCCTGTCTTCCGCTGCCTCCCGCAGTTTGGTCAAACTCATGCTGGTAGCTTTGAGAACACTGTCCAACCATCTCGTCCTCTGTCATCCCCTTCTCCTTGAGCCCTCCATCTTTCCCAACATCAGGGTCTTTTCCAGGGAGTCTTTTCTTCTCATGAGGTGGCCAAAGTCTTGGAGCCTCAGCTTCAGGATCCATCCTTCCAGTGAGCCCTCAGGGCTGATTTCCTTCAGAATGGAGAGGTTTGATCTCCTTGCAGTCCATGGAACTCTCAAGAGTCTCCTCCAGCACCATGATTCAAAAGCATCCATTCTTCGGCGATCAGCTTCTCCTTTACCCAATGACTTCCTATCCAGTTGCCCTGGAGGGAGGAAGTCTCCCTCAAAGCCAGCATTTGCTACCAGACATTTTCTCCCATACATTCTGGGCACCCCAGTTTAAGAAGGAGATTGGAATGTGTGCAGAGGAGGGTGACCGTGACAATTAAGGATCTTGGAAACCCAGAAGTCTTATGGGGAACAGTTGAGGGAATTGGGTATATTCCACCTGGAAAAGAGGAGAGTGAGGAGAGATGGGATGCCCACCTTCATCTTCCATGGGACAGCCATTCCTATAACTGGAGCAAGATAGATTTCTGCTGCTCTGGAGGGTGAGATCCAAACCAATGGATTCAAATGGCAAGGAAGGACATCTCAGCAAAATGCCAGGAAGAGTTTTCTGACAGTAAGAGCTGTTCCTCTGTGGAAAGGTGGTGGACCTCCTTGGAGGTTTTCAAGCAGAGGTTGGGTGGCCATCTGCCAGGGATGCTTTAGGTGGGAATTGCAGCTGGACTGGACCAGATGACCCTCAAGGTCCCTTCCAACTCTATGTTTCTATGGTTCTATGCAGGTGGCACTGTGGGTTAAACCACAGAGCCTAGGACTTGCCGATCAGAAGGTCGGCGGTTCGAATCCCCACGACGGGGTGAGCTCCCGTTGCTTGGTCCCTGCTCCTGCCCACCTAGCAGTTTGAAAGCATGTCAAAGTGCAAGTAGATAAATAGATACCACTCCGGTGGGAAGGTAAACGGCGTTTCCGTGCGCTGCTCTGGTTCGCCAGAAGCGGCTTAGTCATGCTGGCCACATGACCCGGAAGCTGTATGCCGGCTCCCTCAGCCACTAAAGCAAGATGAGCAGCGCAACCCCAGAGTAGGTCACAACTGGACCTAATGGTCAGGGGTCCCTTTACCTTTACCTTTAAGACATCTGGGGACCCCGGTTGAAGAAAGCTCAGCTGGGTGGACCAAATTCCAGCCTTGCTGTAACCCCACCTTCTACGCTTCTTGTTGAAGGCTGGTCCACATGTGTCATGGGAAACTGCCTGTTGACTTGCAGCTTAATGGCTTGCACGTGTGAATGAGTCACTGCAGGTTAACTGCCAGGGAGAGGTGGAACTCTGTACCTCCTGACATCAGCTCCAAGGGAGTTTTTTCTTTTTCTTTTTTTTACCGTGGGAATAGTGAACAAAGTCAACCTGAAAGTGATCAAGCGGAGAGTGATCCAGCAGTGCACGTGAATCATTTCCCAGGTTTTTCTGTTTCAGAACCCAAGAAGAGTCTGTTGTACCGGGCAACCCAGTCAGATGGGTGGGGTACAAATTCAAAATATATTATTGATTATTGTTAATAATAATAATAATAATAATAATAATAATAATAATAATAATAATAAATTTTTATTTATATCCCGCCCTCCCCAGCCGAAGCTGAGCTCAAGGCAGCTAACAACAATCAAAATAATCCAGCATTCTAAAAACATTCATTATAAAATTAATTAAAACCAAATTGATGGCAACCATTAAGCAAAATTCTGTGCAGATTGCCAGAGGAGGGGGCAGGCTGCGCCCATCTAGTCCAACTTCCCGTCCTCACAGTGGCAAAACAGATGCCCCAACGGGAAACCAGGAAGCAGGATCCAAGCCCAAGAGCAAGAGGGGTATTATTATTATTTTATTATTATTATCAACTCCCTTTGGGAAGTTCCCAGCAACTGGGATTCAGAAGCGTGGCTGCAATAGCCATCCTGGCTAGTAGCTGTCAATAGCTTTCTCTCCTCCATGAATTTGTCCAATCTTCCAGGTGGCTTTACAGAAGCCATCCATTATTTACTGTTTGAAGAAGGATGTCTTACACGCAAAACATGCAACTCAAACGTCATTTGAGACTGCGTTTCCTTTCCTTCAGACCTGTTTCACCCACCCAATCATGCTTTTGTGCATAGATATGTATCTCCACGGAGGTTGCGCCATAGTTACATTCTTGCTGCTTCAATAATAATAATAATAATAACAACAACAACAACAACAACAATAATAATGTATTATTTATACCCGCCCACCTGGCTGGGTTTCCCCAGCCACTTTGCGCAGCTTCCAGCAAAATATCTAAATACAATAATTCATCAAATATTAGAAGCTTCCCTAAACAGGGCTGCCTTCAGATGTCTTCTAAATGTCAGGTAGCTGTTTATCTCTTTGACATCTGGTGGGAGGGCGTTCTACAGGGCGGGTGCCACCACCGAGAAGGCCCTCTGCCTGGTTCCCTGTAACTTGGCTTCTCACAGGGAGGGAACCGCCAGAAGGCCCTCAGCACTGGACCTCAGTGTCCGGGCAGAAGGATGGGGGTGGAGATGCTCCTTCAGGCCTACTGGGCTGAGGCCGTTTAGGGCTTTCAAGGTCAGCACCAACACTTTGAATTGTGCTTGGAAACTTACTACCAAGCACCAGACTCCAAGATGTGGAAAACTGCACAAGGAATCCCAGTCCCCCCCAGAGGACTTCAGTACCAAAGCTGAAACTACAGCAGCACCTTGGACTTGGATTGTATTGCAAACATTAATGCTGAACTATTGGATTCTATTGCGAACATTAATGCATGTTCAACGCCCTTCAGACACTGCTCTGCATGCAATTGTGAGGAGGAGGAAAGTCAAAAGATGATGAGTGACTGCATCGCAGGGGGCTGGATTAGATGACACGGATTCCCTTCCAACTCTTCAATTCCACGGCTCTCTCTGAAAATGAAGCTGTTTATCACAGACCCCAGAAACAAGCTTAATGTATCGAGTGGCTTTACACTATCTTACAAGGGAAGTAATAGTGCCACTGTATTCTGCTCTGGTCAGACTTTTTCCAATCTTCTTCCACCGACTCTTCTCCCTGGTCTCGGATTCTGCCAGTCATTAGGATTCTGGACTAAATGGGCCATTTGGGCCTCAGGTCTGATGAGGGCGGGGTGGGGGGAAGCTGGGGGCCGCAGTCTGGAAGGGGCCCCGGGCCCCAATTATATTATAATTATAAAAAGCCAATGCAATTCTGGGCTGCATCAATAGGAGTATAGCATCTAGATCAAGGGAAGTAATAGTGCCACTGTATTCTGCTCTGGTCAGACCTCACCTGGAGTACTGTGTCCAGTTCTGGGCACCACAGTTCAAGAAGGACACTGACAAACTGGGATGTGTCCAGAGGAGGGCAACCAAAATGGTCAAAGGCCTGGAAACGATGCCTTATGAGGAACGGCTAAGGGAGCTGGGCATGTTTAGCCTGGAGAAGAGGAGGTGAAGGGGTGATATGATAGCCATGTTCAAATATATAAAAGGATGTCACATAGAGGAGGGAGAAAGGTTGTTTTCTGCTGCTCCAGCGAAGCGGACACGGAGCAATGGATCCAAACTACAAGAAAGAAGATGATTCCACCTAAACATTAGGAAGAACTTCCTGACAGTAAGAGCTGTTCGACAGTGGAATTTGCTGCCAAGGAGTGTGGTGGAGTCTCCTTCTTTGGAGGTCTTTAAGCAGAGGCTTGACAACCATATGTCAGGAGTGCTCTGATGGTGTTTCCTGCTTGGCAGGGGGTTGGACTCGATGGCCCTTGTGGTCTCTTCCAACTCTATGATTCTATGATTCTATCTTTTGCTCAGGTTGGTGGACCCATTGAAGTGAATGGTGCCCTATGCATTCACTTCAATGGATCCCTCCTCCTCTTTCTCCTTATGATTTCCACCCTAGGAGTCTTTGCAGAGGAGTGAGGGGGGGGGAATGGAGTTAAGCAAGAGTGAGAATAATAATAATAATAATAATAATAATAATAATAATAATAACAACAACTTATTTATACCCAGCTCTCCCCAGCCAGAGCCGGGCTCAGGGCAGCTAACATCAATAAAATTTCAGTAAAAGCATAATAAGAAAAAAAGAAAAAGAATTTAAAATACAGGTTAAAATGGCAGAAAGCCCCCCTTCGCTCAGGATCCAGCCTTCCTTCCCATGACAGGACAAAGAGCTTTTAACAAATGAGGGGAAAGAAGTAGAAAAAAAACCCCATCTCCTTTTAAGGAGAAAAGCTTTCAAAATGCATATACTTGATTAAAACAGCAAAGCTACATCAGAAGGGATCTGGAGGAGGAGGAGGAGGCAGATTTTCTTTTTCTTTTTTTTCCACCACAAGAAGGCATTTTGTCAAACTGGTTCGACCAGGCTAGACGCCCCGGGGCAGGAGGGAAGATGAGCAGGTAGGGAGAGGAAGGCATCCCCCAACCTCCCCCCAAAAAATCCCTAGTGAAAGGATGGTTGGGGGAGAGACAGAATTGAGTTTCATTCCCTCTTGCTCCCAACAGAGACCTGAGTGCTTGGCTAACCCCTTCCCGGGAGCTCAGGGTTCAAGGGTAGCTTAGCAAGGGCTGCTCAAAGGCAGGCAGCCACGAACCCCTCACTTTGGGGCATCCAGATGTTTTTTTCTTCCTCTCTCCTAACGTGAAAACTCCGGGGAATATGAATGTAGGAAGATCCAGGGGAGGTGAAAGGAAGGGCTTTTTCATATGCTGCAGAGTTAAAGGGCAAAGCAGAGCTTCCACTCCCTAAAAAAGCAGAATCAGAAGAGTTGGGAGGGACCCCCAAAGGTCATCCAGTCCAACCCCCTGCAATGCAGGAATCTCAGCAAAAGCATCCATGACAGATGGCCACCCAACCTCTGCTTGGAAGTCTCTAACACAGCCTTTCTCAACCTGTGGGTCCCCAGATGTTGTTGGACTATGAAATATACTCGGAGTCGAGAGTGGATTTCATGCTCTTTATTCAGCTCATAGTGGTGAGGAGGAGTGGAAGTTCCCCCAGAATGTCTGCTTTATATACATTATTTACACAATGGGCCCCACGTGATTGGCTAATTCAGGGATTCTCCTGTAGGCCAATCAGGTTGAGGATTCACTTCCACATGGAGCTGGATTGGGTGGCTCCTGTGGACCAATCAGACTGCTGCATTCTGAATCCTATTGTTCTAGGACCAATCAGACTGCTGCATTCTGGATCCTATTGTTCTAGGACCAATCAGACTGCTGCATTCTGGATCCTATTGTTCTAGGACCAATCAGACTGCTGCATTCCGAATCCTATTGTGCTAGGACCAATCAGACTGCTGCATTTTGGATCCTATTGTTCTAGGACCAATCAGACTGCTGCATTCTGAATCCTATTCAACTCAGTACATAACAGACTACAACTCCCATCATCCCTAGCTAGCAAGGCCAGAGGTCAGGGATGATGGGAGTTGTAGTCCAACAACATCTGGGGACCCACAGGTTGAGAACCGCTGCTCTAATGGAAGAGAGTCCACCATCTCCTGAGGGGATCTGTTCCACTATCATAGAAAGCTCTTCCTGTCAGAAAGGTTTTCCTAACGTTCCATCGGAATCTCCTTTCTTGTCCTTTGAGTTCATTGGGTCCTTCCCTTCGGAGCAGCAGGAAGCCAGCTTGCTCCATCTTCCAGGGGACAGGCCTTCAGATCTTAGAAGATGGCCTTCATTTCACTTCTCAGTGTAATCCGAAACTTCAGAGGGCGCCGGGTTGGGGGAGACTGCCTTGAAGGAATAAACTACAGTGGTACCTCAGGTTACATACGCTTCAGGTTATATACGCCTCATGTTACACACTCCACTAAGCCAGAAATTGTGCTTCAGGTTAAGAACTTTGCTTCAGGATAAGAACAGAAATTGGGCTCCGGCAGCGCGGCGGCAGCAGGAGGCCCCATTAGCTAAAGTGGTGCTTCAGATTAAGAACAGTTTCAGGTTAAGTACGGACCTCCAGAACAAATTAAGTACTTAACCCAAGGTACCACTGTATTTTTGGGGACGCGGGTGGCGCTGTGGGTTAAACCACAGAGCCTAAGACTTGCCGATCAGAAGGTCGGCGGTTTGAATCCGCACGACGGGGTGAGCTCCCGTTGCTCAGTCCCTGCTCCTGATCACCTAGCAGTTCGAAAGCACGTCAAAGTGCAAATAGATAAATAAGTAAGTGCAAGTAGATAAATAGGTACTGCTCTGGCGGAAAGGTAAACGGTGTTTCCGTGCACTGCTCTGGTTCACCAGAAGCGGTTTAGTCATGCTGGCCACATGACCCAGAAGCTGTCCGCCGGCTCCCTCGGCCAGTAAAGCGAGATGAACGCTGCAACCCCAAAGTCGGCCACGACTGGACCTAATGGTCAGGGGTCCCTTTACTTTTACCTTACCACTGTATTTTGCCAGACTTTGTAGCTGCAGTGCACATTTAAGCTTAGGATGCAATTTGTCAAGTCAAAAGACACCTCCTCTGCTGCAACACACTAAAGTGTTTGTTTTTATTATTCCGTGTCATTGTCCATATTTGTTTGTGTCTCACAATATTTAAATACCGCTTGATTGAACAACAATAAAAAAGCACTTTATCCTTGCATTTTGGAGGGGAGTGAGGCTGGGCGTGCATGGCTTCCCTCAAGCCACTTTTTGGAGGAAGCGAGATTCGAACGCAGAACCTCCCCCCCTCCAGTTTATAGCTGGAGGAGGGCAAGGGAAAAGCCACCAGCCAGCGGCAACAGAGCATCTGCTTGGCATTCAGATGGCTCAATTCCCCAGCAACTTCGAGCAGGGCTGGGAAGGACCGAGAGGGAGCGGCTGCCAGTCAGTGCAGACACCACTGGATCAGATGCACCAACTGGTCTGTATTGGTATGAAGCGTCTGGCAATGTTCCTTTTTACCTGGAAGGTAAAAACTCTGCACATGCTCAGAGGCGCTCTGTTCGAAGCCACAACCTTGAGATTAGGAGTCCGATGCTCTTAGCCCTTGTTGCAAAGCTGGCATTGGGCGGGGTGATGGGAGCTTCCTGTGTCCCAGGGAGAGTAGAAGCTCAGCCTCCAGGGAAATGATCTCAGGTCACAGGACTGGGAGAGGCTTCAGACACCCACTGCTGTCAGGCAGCACCAGGGAAGACGGAAGCAAAGGGAAAACACCTGCTTTGCATGCAGAGAGCTCCAGGTTCAATTCCCGGAACCTTCAGGTAGGGCTGTGAAGGTATCCTACCAAGAACACCCTGGGCAGCAATATGCAGGCAATATGGAACTGGGCAAACCAATGGTCTCGGTCAGCAGAAGGCAGCTTCTGACGTCTCAGTCACCACCAACAACATGGTGGGTCACCAGAGAGAAGAGACAGTGAATGAATGAATGAACTGCCAAGGAGTGTGGTGGAGTCTCCTTCTTTGGAGGTCTTTAAGCAGAGGCTTGACAGCCATATGTCAGGAGTGCTCTGATGGTGTTTCCTGCTTGTTTTTTTTTTTTAATAAATATTTATTAAACTTTTTTTAAAAAAAATACATTGTAAAACAAAAAGAAAAACAACAAAAATACATAATACATGACATACAAAAACAGAAAAAATAAAAACACATACAATTTCCATTTACTTATTTTCTTTTAACTTATTTTCCAGACCTCCTCATACCTCCCTTCCTTATATTCCAGTTCAAATTATTAACTCAGCAAATTATTAGTTCTCACCATTAATTTTGCTTATTTCAAAATCTTATTTTTCATATCTCTTAAAACATTACAGCTGGAAACCACTTAATTTCGATGGTGTTTCCTGCTTGGCAGGGGGTTGGACTCGATGGCCCTTGTGGTCTCTTCCAGCTCTATGATTCTATGATTCTATGAACTTTATTACGGTCACAGACCAGGATTAAACAACAACAACAACAACAACATATAAATAAAATAGCAGTTAGGATTTTTTTTTAACTGATAAATGTTGGAGCAAATGAGGACAAAGAAACAAGCATAGGATAAAACATCTGAATAAAATACAAGATTAAACACTGATAATGGATGGATAAAAACTGATAATTAAAACAGATAAGAACTAAAAACAAATAAAAACATGCAGTTAAAACAACTGTAAGAGCGTAAGAACTCAAAGACTCGCAGTTAAAACAACTATAAGAGGCTGCAGAATAGAAGCCTCTGAAATAGAGGACACTCACAGCATTTGAAACTGATGTGCAAATATGGTTAAAACAGACAATTAAAACAATGTACAACAATAAATTTAGAAACAGTGGAAGAAGACTGGAAGAAGTTTAAGGAATATCTGAAAAATTATGTTAATATTTAAACCTTAGAATAAGCTTTGGAAGTGGATTATAGGCTGTAGGGTTAGAAGTAGAAGATAGGGTATTTTAAAATAGTATTATTTGTAAGTGATAAAACGTGAAGTTATTTTAAGTGTGATTAAAAAAAGAAAAGATGGTTAGAAATTATGATATATGAAGTAAAATGAAAATCAGATAGGTGGGACTTGGGGAAGTCCACTTAACAATGTTTAGAAAATTAAGGATATGACAAGAATTTGTTCGTATCTTTTGTCTTTTCTGTTTGTGTTTTTTATTTGTGTTATAAAATGAATATTTTGGGGGGGGGGGCGACAACAACATGGTGGGCTGCCTGGGACATCCAAGAACATCAGGAGAGCCTACTGGATCCGGCCAACGTCCAAGTTGCTCAACCAGATGCCCCAGTTGGAAGCCTGCAAGCAACAGCCAATCAAAAGTATTGCTGCCTAGATGCCTTTCAAAGAGGATTGGACAAATTCCTGGAGGAGGAGAGGGCTATTAGTGGCTGTCTCCTGGCCAGGATGGCATAGCTGTCAACTTACAGATTTGAAAATAAGGGACCAGCAGCCTCGAAAATAAGGGATCAGCAGCCAAAATAAGGGATTTCCCCAGCACAGGTATGTTCAGCTTCTGAGCCCCTCCGAGCCAAAGGCAGAAAGCCCAGCCAGCAGCCAAACGAAGCCTCAAGTGGTGGTTCCCACAGCGCAGCAACCCGGCAAAGGGGATGCAGCAAGGAAAACCACCGACACCTCTCTGCTGGGAAGCGCTGAGCAAAGGTGAGTCCCCAGGCAACGCGGCCGATTTGATCGGCACAAGGCATGCAAGCTCCACCCCCCAGTCGTTCTTAGACTCCTTATTGGGTGAGCAACGCAGCCAAGCAACCCAGTTGGAGCCTCCCTCCTCCCTGGTCAGCAGGGAGGGTGGGAGAGGAGCTGCTTCCTTTGAAACCTGGGATATTTAAGGGACATGCATCAATAAGGGACAGCAGCAGGACACTGTGCTGGGATAAGGGACTTTCCCGCCAAATAAGGGACGGTTGACAGGTACGCAGGGTGGTCCTGCTCCATGGCTGGAGGCAGCGATGCTTCTGAATGCCAGCTGCTGGAAAACCCAGGAGGGAAGAGTTGCTCTTGTGTTTGAATCCTGCTTGCAGGTTTCCCACTGGCAACTGTTTGGCCATTGGCTGGACTAGATGGATCATTGGCCTAAGCCAGCAGATTCTTCTTATGTTGTCCAGCATGGGAGCAAAGCCATCGTGGCAGGTTGCCTTCGACAGGCCTCTCATCCATGGAATCATAGCATAGTATACCCGAAGGAGTGTCTCCACCCCCATTGCTTAGTCCGGACACTGAGGTCCAGCTCTGAGGGCCTTCTGGCAGTTCCCTCCTTGTGAGAAGTGAGGTTACAGGGAACCAGGCAGAAGGTCTTCTCGGTGGTGGCGTCCACCCTGTGGAACGCCCTCCCACCAGATGTCAAGGAGATAAAGAACTACAGTGGTACCTCAGGTTAAGTACTTAATTGGTTCCGGAGGTCCGTACTTAACCTGAAACTGTTCTTAACCTGAAGCACCACTTTAGCTAAAGGGGCCTCCTGCTGCCGCCGCGCCACCGGAGCACAATTTCTATTCTCATCCTGAAGCAAAGTTCTTAACCTGAAGCACTATTTCTGGGTTAGCGGAGTCTGTAACCTGAAGCGTATGTAACCTGAAGCATATGTAACCTGAGGTACCACTGTATCTGACTTTTAGAAGACATCTGAAGGCAGACCTGTTTAGGGAAGTTTATAATGTCTGATGTTTTATTGTTTTGTCATCATCATTATCATCAATTCTGTTGGGAACCACCCAGAGTGGCTGTGGAAACCTGGCCAGATGGGCATGGTTTAAACAATAAATCTTCTTCTTCTTCTTCTTCTTCTTCTTCTTCTTCTTCTTCTTCTTCTTCTTCTTCTTCTTCTTCTTCTTCTTCTTCTTCTTCTTCTTCTTCATCATAGAAATGTAGAGTTGGAAGACACCCAAGGGTCATCTAGGCCAACCCCCTGCAATGCAGGAATCTTTTTGCCCAGTGTGGGGCTCGAACTCTTGACGCCGTGATTAAGAGTCTCGATCTCCTACCGACTGAGCTATCCCATTGCTTCCTTACCACCAGCTTTGTCCCTGAAGGTTTTGCACCTCCACATTCCTTTATATATTTACCTGCCCCAATTTCCCAACCCTCCCTTGCCCTGGCAGAGAGTTTTAGGCAGAGAGAGAGAGAGAGAGAGAGAGAGAGAGAGAGAGGGAGAGAGAGAGAGAGAGAGAGAGAGAGAGAGAGAGAGAGGCCGCTGCCTCTTCTGAAGTGGCACCGCAGGGTGAGACCGGTGGCAGGTGCTGGGCGTCCGCCTAGCCTGGGGCGACGCAGAAGGAAAGCAGGAGGGGGAGAAAGGGCCGAGGCGAGGGCTGCATTTCTGATTAAACGCAGCAAAACACCTCGCCTGGGGCGACAGGTTCCTCTCGCTGCCTTCCTGGGGACTTGCAAAGCAAACAGCCGACTCCTCCGCCAGGCTGGGCTGCCACCTGTCAAGCGATGTTTGACAATTTATTAAATAAATAAAAAAGAGGGGAGTGGGAGCGGGGGCAGAGAGACAAACTTTCCCCTGTTTCCAGAACAAACTGTTTGCACAGAGTCCCGGGAGGAGGAAGGAGACCGTGGTGGCCGCCAAAAGCCTTTTGTGAATGAATGAGCGACTGAATGAATTGGATGGATGGGTGCAGGGGGCGTGAGCCAGAGGGCCGGGAGAGCAGCATATTTCTGCAGGGGAGACGGGGGCAGAGAGCACTTAGCGGCGGGCCTTGAGTCAACAGCAGATTAGAGCCACACGCCAGAGTTGCTCTGAATCGCAAGAGCGGCATGCCTCGGAGGCAGCGGCCTGGAAGGAGCAGGCCCCACGCTCCCAGGAGGATGGCGGCAGCAGCAGGCAGCCCGCCCGGGGCACAGAGCTGGGGAAGAGCACGTCTCCCAGCAGCTGAGCAAACGCTCACGAATAATAATAATAATAATAATAATAATAATAATAATAATAATTTATTTATATCCCCCCTCCTTAGCCGAAGCCGGGCTCGGAGCGGCTACCAGCACTAAAATAATATAGCATTCTAAAACCAGTTCATTATAAAATAATTTCAAATCAAATTAATGGCAACCACTGGGCTAGAGTTCTATGAGGATCACCTAAGGAGGGGGTCAGACTGTGCCTTGGCCAAAGTCCTGGTGGAACAGCGCCGTCTTGCAAGCCCTGCAGAAAGATGTCAAGTCCTGCAGGGCCCTAGTCTCTAGTGACAGAGCTTTCCACCAGATTGGGGCCATGACCGAAAAAGCCCTGGCTCTGGTTGAGGCCAGCGTAACCTCCCTGTGGCCTGGGACCTCCAAGATGTTTTTGTTTGAAGACCGTAAGGTCCTCCGTGGGACATACCTGGAGAGGTGGTCCCGTAGGTACGAGGGTCCTAGGCCATATAGGGCTTTAAAGGTTAAAACCAGACCTTAAACCTGATCCTGTACTCCACCGGGAGCCAGTGCAGCTGGTATAGCACTGGGTGAATGTGATCCCGCAGCGAGGACTCCGTAAGGAGTCTCGCCGCGGCATTCTGCACTCGCTGGAGTTTCTGGGTCAGTCTCAAGGGCAGCCCCACATAGAGCGAGTTACAATAATCCAGTCTGGAGGTGACCGTCGCATGGATCACAGTGGCTAGGTCAGGGCGAGAGAGGTAAGCAGCCAACTGCTTAGCTTGGCGGAGATGAAAAAATGCCACCTTTGTTATAGCTGCAATCTGCGCCTCCATGGAGAGGGAGGTATCGAAGATTACACCCAAACTCTTAACAGACGATGCTGGCACTAATTGCACCCCCGCAAGAGATGGGAGTTGCCCCCCCCCAATCCCATATTGTCCTGACCCAGCCAAAGGACCTCTGTCTTCAAAGGATTTAACTTCAACCAAAAAGGAGAGGAAAGGAGTCGGAAGGGACCCAAGGGTCATCTAGTCCAACCCACGGCAATGCGGGGGGGGGAGGGGAAAGGTCGTTCTCTCCTGCAAGCCTGAGCAGGACTTTGGGTTTGGGGCAACAAGACAGCTCTCCTGAGATTGGGATAAATAAAAAAGCGGTGGGGTCCTCTTGATTAGAACCCAAGTTTGAAAAGACACGTGCAAGCTTCTGCGATGCACAGAACTCCCCCACGGGGTTGTTCTCGCTTTATTAAGTTTAAGAATCACTTCTTCAGCAAGGGAACTCGTTGTGACTTACAACGAAGAAACATACATGTTAAAACCAGCATGAAAGAAAACGAAGGAAGATCTAAAGAGCGATCCTATTTTTGAGAAGCACAATAAGAACATTCCTCCCATTCAAAGAGGCCACAGATAATTAAAAGCCAAAAAATAATGCATGATCAAGTACAGCTTGCCAAAACCTTTGGCAGGGAGCAAGCATTGCACATCCACACATACGATATTTTTCATGCAACCACCACTTTGAACCTGTTTTACCTTCTATGATAAACTGGTACTTTAAAAAAACCCAACCTTTCTTTCCACATATGCCCTGTTCTACAGTTTATTTATATCCCACCTTTCATCCCAGGAGTTCAAGGCAGAGTGTGTGGTTCTCCCCCACCCTCAATACACGGACACTCATCTTATTTTCACAACATCCCTGCGAGGCGGGTTAAGATAAGCATCCAAGATTGGCCCAAGAGTCCCGGGTCAGAGCCCAACATCCTAACCGCAGCATCCTGACATTGGCTACTCACCCACATTGGGTCTCTGATCTCTGAATCCTGCATCCGAATGCAATCCATGCTGATCTCAATTTTGTTCGCGGGGCCATTTTCCGTTTCCTCCTCCAGGAAATTCAAGTCAATGGGCTGGACTGAGCAGATGGGCCTGCGGAATAGGAGAGGGGTCTGAAAAGTGTTTCACTCGACATCAAAGATGGAAGGCCACACAAGGAGAGTCTGGTTGCTGGATCAGGCCAAAGGCCAAAGGCCAAAGGCCCGTCTCACCCAGCGTCCTCAAACCAGAAACCGAGATGGCATCGGTAAATCCAGGACTGTCCCTGGAAAACATGGACACGTGGAAGGTCTACTACTTGGAGATGCAAAGCAGATGTGCTCCACCACTGAGTTACGATCTGAGCACCTTCCAGTCAGAGTAGACACTATTAGGCTAGATGGAGAAATCGACTGGCTGCCTCTGACATTTGGCATATTAAGCAACTGTTGGGTGGGACTCCAATTTGACAAGTAGAACATAACACACCCCCACACCAGACAATCCCCCGTCTGATTCATCCACCTTGCTACTCACTGATGATCGAGGATATCCCAGATTTGCTGGAAAACTTCCGGACAGCCATATTCTCTCGCCTGCGGGCCTTGAGGCATGGTAGAGCGGTAATAACTCTCCGTCCAGGAGAAATGGCCTGGGGTGTCCACAAACCTACACAAATGGTCCAAATCGTATTTTTAAACATATATATATATATATATAACCACCTTTTCCGCAAAGTGGATGGTGAAAGAAAAGGCAATCAGTAAAGTATTTTAAACAAAAATGATTGAATTGTCATTTAAAAGTTTTAAAATCTAAGACACAGTGGCAGGATTAAACACATGCAGGCACAAATCTAGCAGTGCAATCTTAAACATATTTGCTCAGAAGTAAGTCCATGACAAACCTAGACAGCATCTTAAAAAGCAGAGACATCACCTTGCCAACAAAGGTCCGAATAGTTAAAGCTATGGTTTTCCCAGTGGTGATGTATGGAAGTGAGAGCTGGACCATAAAAAAGGCTGATCGCCAAAGAATGGATGCTTTTGAATTCTGGTGCTAGAGGAGACTCTTGAGAGTCCCATGGACTGCAAGATCAAACCTATCCTTTCTGAAGGAAATCAGCCCTGAGTGCTCACTGGAAGGACAGATCCTGAAGCTGAGGCTCCAAGACTTTGGCCACCTCGTGAGAAGAGAAGACTCCCTGGAAAAGACCCTGATGTTGGGAAAGGTGGAGGGCACAAGGAGAAGGGGACGACAGAGGACGAGATGGTGGGACAGTGTTCTGGAAGCTACCAGCATGAGTCTGACCAAACTGCGGGAGGCAGTGGAAGACAGGAGTGCCTGGCGTGCTCTGGTTCAGGGGGTCACAAAGAGGCGGACAATCACACCATGCACTTAGAGCGCTATCATACCACTTTAAGCATCAATGCCTTCTTCCTTTTCACTTTTTTGGGGTATAATTCTTTATTAAACTTTTCTGTTTTACATTTTAGAATATTCATTTAAACAACCTTAAAATATCCATGACTTCTCTTATTCTTCTCTTTCCATCTTACATAACATAAATCCCTGCATATTTTACATAAACTAAACAATTCAGTATTCCGTCATTGCATCCATCAAAACTCATTTACAATGTTGAATTGATCTTAATGCTGCCAATGTTTTCAAGTGTACACAATTGCGCCCCCCCATATATTCAATAAACATTTTCCCAATCTTCCAAGAATGTATAACTTGCTGCTTAAATGGAATACTCAAGATGAGATAGTCAAATCTGCCATGATAAAATGGGCTCAAGATACTGGGTACAACATTATGTTTGAAGACTGGGAAAGGTTATGGAACACCGGTATGAAATTCACGGCATGTAATGCCTTGAAAGAAAACATTATGAAAATGATATATAGGTGGTACATGACCCCAGTCAAACTTGCAAAGATATATCATCTGTCTGACAATAAGTGTTGGAAGTGTAAAGAGGCTGAAGGAACTTTTTTTCACCTCTGGTGGACATGCCCGAGGGTGAAGGCCTTCTGGGAAATGATTTATAATGAGTTGAAAAAGGTGTTCAAGTACACCTTTTGCAGGAAACCAGAGGCCTTCCTCCTGGGCATTGTGGATCAGAGAGTGTTAAAGAAGGATAGAACTTTCTTTTTATATGCAACCACAGCAGCAAGAATTTTATTAGCTAAATATTGGAAAGCACAGGAGCTACCCACGCTGGAAGAGGGGCATGTGCAACTGATGGACTATATGGAACTGGCTGAAATGACTGGCAGAATCCGAGATCTGGGAGAAGAAGCAGTGGAAGAGGACTGGAAAAAATTTAAGGACTATCTACAAAAAAACTTTAAAATATATGAATGTTGAGAATTTGCTAAGTTCCGGGACAACATGCTTCAGTAATTAAATTTTGATTATTGTGGAAATTAAGTTAGGACTGTGAAATGACTAAAGTTTAGAGTAAGGTTTTTATTTTCAGGATGGATGGAAAGTGAATTAATAACAAATACTCTAAATCTAACTTATAAATTAGACGAAAGTACAAAAACGCAGGAAACAAGATATCAATTTGCTGTTACCCTTCTTTATTGTAAAAGATGCAGGGGATGGGGGATGTGGGGAAGTCCAGTGGAACATGAAAAATTGTTTTCAAAATGAGAAATTGGCTTTTCTATAATTTCTTTTCCTTTTCTCTTTCTCTGTAAAACCGCTTCTGTGGAATTTTTGGACGATGTATTTGACCTTGGAAAAAAGCAATAAAAAAGATTTAAAAAATAAATAAACATTTTCCCAATCTTCTTCCTGTTCTCTTAGTCAATGAGTTCGTTCTGCAATCTGCTCTTATTCCATCATTTTACTTGCCATTGTTCTTTGGTTGGGACCTCGCTTGTTTTCCATTTGGGGGCAAACAAAACATGGGACGTGGTAGTAGCATAGATAAATAACCTTTTTTTGACACCTGGGGATTTCCATCTGAATTATCCCCAAGGAAAAGGACTCTGGTTTTGGGGGGGTAAAAGAACTTTTAAACATTTTGTTCAATTTATTATAAATTATTTCCCAATACTCTTTTACCCTTTTACAAGTCCACCACATATCAAATATGGAGCAATGCTTTCTTACAGATTATCCCGAGAACTGTAGTTTGCTAAGGGTGCTGGGAGTTGTGAAGAACACCCCCTGTTCTCCTCTGAGGGTTGCAGTTTCCACAGTGGTTTAAAAACCAGTCCCTCTTTGCAGAGAATGAGAGGAGCTATGCTTGTGAAACATGGACCACTTATAAACACCATCTCCAACTCCTCAAAAGATTCCATCAACGGGGTCTCTGAAAATTTCCACACGTGACTTGGGAAGACAGGAGAACTAATACCAGAGTAATGGAAGAAGCAAAGATCGCCATTGTTGAAGTAATGATTCTTCAACATCAACTTTGTTGCACTGGTCTTATTGTGCTGATGCCTGGTTATCATCTTCCAAAGCAACTACTCTATTTTCAACATAAAAATGGAAAGTGTAATGCTGGTGGGTCAACAAAAACGGTTTAAAGACTGAAGGCAAATATAAAAAAAATATAGTATAAGCATCAATAATTTGGAAACACTGGCCTGCGAGTGCTCCAGCTGGAGAACAGCCTTTACCAAAGGTGTCCTGGGCTTTGAAGATACTCGAACTCAGGACGCAAGGGAGAAACGTGCTAAGAGGAAGGCATGCTTGGCAAACCCTCACTGGGATCAACTCCCACCCAGTAACCTCTGTCCCCACTGTGGAGGGACGTGTGGATCCAGATTTGGCCTCCACAGTCACTTACGGACTCACTTTTAAAACCGTGTTCATGGAAGACAATATTACTCGGCTACGAGGGATCGCTAAAGAAGATAAATGAAATCAATCCATCAATTTCATTCTCCCCCTGGCCGCTGACTAGCACTGAAGGCCACACAACTTAAGCAAGCAAACAAGCAAGCAAATGTCATTCTGGGAGGCGCACTGAGATCGGATGACCTCTGGCAGGATTGGGGTGCTGGAGCCTGCAGGGAGGCGCTGACCTGTAGATGAACCGAAGAGAGGTTGCAAAGGGGGTGGCTTAAATCGCACAGGGCCCTCCTTATTTCTGCACGGTGCCGGGAGTTGCATGCCCTCCTCTTGCTCTGGGCCTGTTTGCAAAATTTGAGAGGCTCCTGCAAAACAGGATTCAGCTAAAGGCTGTCGGGGAACTGAGAGAAAAGAGCCGCGCTTTGTTGTTGGGGTGGGAAGTGGTGATTAAACAGGTTCATTGGTAGGAGAGAGAAGCCTGTTGCCTGTGCAGAATGAGTATTGTTTTAACTATGGAAAGGCGGCATACAGATTACCAGATTGCTCTACAAGACTCACTTTTTCCCTCCTAAAAAGCAAGGGAAAATGTGTGTGCATCTTATGGAGCGAATGCAGGCTGTGCAGCAATCCCAGAAGCCAGAACAGCAAGAGGGATCGCTGCTTTCACTGCGCAGCGATCCCTCTTTCTGTTCTGGCTTCTGAGATTCAGATTTTTCTTGTTTTCCTCCTCCAAAAACTAGGTGCGTCTTGTGGTCTGGTGCGTCTTATAGAGCGAAAACTATGGTAAATGATGATGATGATGATGATGATGATGATGATGATGCTCATTTATCAGCTGCCATTGCAGCCATAGACGGCATTGCAGAGATGCTGTGCTGTGAGTATCATGGAAAGAAGGCCCTTGATGGAGTTAGGAGGCAAAGTTGGTTTTCTTTTTTGTGTGTATAATTTTTATTAATTTTTCTGTTTTACTTGTTAAAATATTCATTTAGTAAAGGCCCCTGACCATTAGGTCCAGTTGTGACCAACTCTGGGGTTGCGGTGCTCATCTCGCTTTATTGGCCAAGGGAGCTGGCATACAGCTTCCGGGTCATGTGGCCAGAATGACTTCCAGCTCTCTCTTCCATACATCACTACTGGGAAAACCATGGCTTTTATTATACGGACCTTTGTTGGCAAGGTGATGTCTCTGCTTTTTAAGATGGGTCTAGGTTTGTCATTTTGACTAAACTGAGGGAGGCATTGGAAGACAGGAGTGCCTGGCGTGCTCTGGTCCATGGGGTCACAAAGAGTCGGACATGACTAAACGACTAAACAACAACAACAAGGTTTGTCATTGCTTTTCTCCCAAGAAGCAGGCGTCTTTTAATTTCATGGCTGCTGTCACCATCTACAGAGTTTATGGAGCCCAAGCTTTATTAGTTTATGGAAAAAAACCCAAACTCTCTTTCCTCGGAGCTGCATCTTCCTTCTCCTTCCTTCTCCAACTCTTCCCAGACAGATTCCCAGACCGATTGAGGCCACAACCATTACAATAAGTTTGAAGAGCCCTAGCAGCCCTCTCACAGTCTTGGCTCTCCCCATTCCTCCCCACCCCAAAGATTCCTGGGAACTGTAGTTGGAGAACCTGATCACCCCCATCATTCTGCCCAGACACTGAGGTCCAGCTCCGAGGGGCTCCTTGCGGTTCCCTTCTTGCGAGAAGTGAAGCTACAAGGAACCAGGCAGAGAGACTTCTTGGTGGTGGTGCCTGCCCTGTGGAATGCCCTCCCAGCAGATGTCAAGGAAATAAAGAACTATATGACATTTAGAAGACATCTGAAGGCAGCCCTGTTTAGGGAAGCTTTTAATATCTGATGTTTTATTCTGTTTTTAATTTGTTGGGAGCTGCCCAGAGTGGCTGGGGAAACAGATTGGCATATGATACTATTAGACTTTGCAGAGATGGCTAGACTGACTGGGAAAATCAGGAATCAGGAGGACCAAAACCTGAGCAGGTAATGGGATAAATACAGATTGTATTTGAAAGAAGACTGTAAACACTTGAAGTCTTTGGCAGGCTTTGAATAACTCTTGCGATGTTACAAGGACTTTGGACATTTTGGATGACTATAATTGGGATGAAATACAATATGCAGTTGATTAAAATATTCAAAGGACCCGCGGAGGGGAGGAGGGATTTTGAATATTTTGTTGGAAGCAGCCCAGAGTGGCTGGGGAAACCCAGCCAGATGGGCGGCATATAAATAATAAATAAATTGTTATTGTTGTTATTGTTACTACATTGGAGAATGCTGACCTAAGCTATTGGGGAATGCAGATGTGTTCATGGAAAGTCTCGCAAAGAAGGCACCATGAAGCTTGTTCAGGGTTTCTTCTTGCAGGGAGGAAGTTTTCAGGACCTCTTAGCTACGGAGATTCCAGCTAAATATTGGGAAGAGCTTTTTCCGAGGGCAACAGCCACTCAGCAGTGGAATGCATGACCTCAAAAGGTGGTGGAATCTCCTTACCTGGAGGTTTTTATGCAGAGGTTGGATGGCCATCTGTTAGAAATGCTTTAGCTGAAATTCTTGCATTGCTGGAGGGTGAATTTTTATTTTTTATTATTACTATCCCACTTTTTCTCCAGACTGGGACTCAAGGAGGCTTTACAAATAAAGGAGAAGTAGCTAAACCATAGCAGGGGGAAATCACTAGAAAGCAATTAAACACAAATTATTTATTATTTATATTAATGAATTTGTACACCCCCCTTCATCTGTAGATCTTGGGGCAGTTCATGATATAAAAATGCAAAATAACAACCCCAAAATAGATAGCAAGAAGAAAAGACATGAACCAATAAACCCCTCTCCCCTAATACTTATTAAATTAGAATTAAAACTATATATGAACTGCTGTATCTATCACTATGTGAGAACTACTAAAACATACAGCTAAATACATTAAAAAACATTATATAGAGAAGGTGTGCTGAAGGCCTACTCAATGCAACAAGAGGGTAGGAGGCGATTGCAAACGTGTTCCAAATATTAAGCACTGCAGGTACTATTATTATTATTATTAAACAGCAAACAAACCTTGTCTAAACAGCTGCTTAAAAATATGTAAAATGCCTTGCTTCCTTTTCTACCCCCCAAAAAAAAAAACCCCAGATGCAACTGACCTCAGTTTTTCCACATGTATAATGGAAATAAACTTACTAAACGGACTTTCCTATTTGCTTGCTGCGCCAATAGATTTACTGCCTTCACGTTTTGTCATCTCTTCCATTGGAGTTTATTTACATATACCGAATTCATTTAAACTGTTTGTAGACTTAGAATTCCCCGTTAGCTTCCTCGCCCAAACTCTGCTCTGGGAGGGGGGGCAGCGTGTACAAAATTGGCTCCTTCTAAACATAATCGGTCACCTGACCAATTTGAATGGCAATGTCCATCAACTTGGGGGTGGGCCTGGCCCCCTCAAATATTTTATTTTGGGGTGGGGGCAAAGATCCCTCGGCCCCTAGGAGTTGGAAGGGATCCCAATCTGAACATATTGCCAGTTATGCAGATCTATAGGTTTATGAAATCAGAACACAACACACTAGTCTTTGTGACTGTATCATTTTATTGCAAAAGAGTTCTGTGTTGGCAGCCGTGCTGCACCAGCATGTACAAAATAACCTCTCTGCAGGGCCACAAATCCAACTCATTGTTGTAACGCTGGAAAATGTTGATCACTTCTCCTACCTGGGCAGTTATCTTTCCACAAGGGCCAACACTGATGCCGAAATCCAGCATCGCTTAAGCTCTGCAAGTGCGGCTTTCTCCCAATTGAAATGCAGAGTGTTCGAGGGCCGGGACATTCACAGGGAAACCAAAATTCTTGTTTACAAAGCTATTGTACTACCATTTTTACTGTATGCTTGTGAAACATGGACCACTTATAAACGCCATCTCCAACTCCTCGAAAGATTCCATAACGGTGTCTCTGAATTTTTTTTCACATCACTAGTGAAGACAGGCGAACTAATATCAGTGTACTGGAAGAAGCAAAGATCACCAGTGTTGAAGCAATGATTCTCCAACATCAACTTTGTTGGACTGGTCATGTTGTGCAGATGCCTGATTATTGTCTTCCAAAGCAACTACTCTATTCCCAACTTAAAAATGGAAAGTGTTATGCTGGTGGTCAACAAAAGAGGTTGAAAGACTCTCTCAAGGCAAATCTAAAGAAATGTAGTATAAGCACCAACAATTGGGAAACACTGGCCTGCGAGTGCTCCAGTTGGAGAACAGCCTTGACCAAACGTGTTATGGGCTTTGAAGAGGCTCAAACTCAGGATGCAAGGGAGAAACGTGCTGAGAGGAAGGCACGCTTGGCAAATCCACGCCGTGATCAACTCTCGGCCAGAAACCAATGTCCCCACTGTGGAAGGACCTGTGGGTCCAGAATTGACCTCCTCAGTCACTTATGGGCTCATTGTTAAAACTGTGTTTATGGAAGACAATCTTACTCGGCTATGAGTGATGGCTGAAGAAGAGAAGAAAATTGCAAGAGAGTTCTGTGTTGGAAGGACTGCTGTTGGGAATGGTAGTACGGGGTTATAGGTAGGATAGCAATAAGGCAGAACTTGAATCCAGGGCTTCAAGTTACAAAGGAGATTCTGACTCAACATCGGGAAGAACTTCTTGACAGTAAGAACCGGACTGTCTTGGAAGGTGGTGGACTTTCCTTCCTTGTAGGTTTTTAAGCAGAGTCTGGATGGCCATCTGTCCTGGATTCTTCAGCTGAGATTCCTGCATTGCAGGGGGTCAGACTGGATGACCCTCAGGGTCCCTTCCAACTCAACAATTCCATCATTCTATGGCTGTTCCTAGCACCCCAGTTAGAGGCTGCAGACTTGGGGAGTGCGATCAAAGTCCCTGCTTGCTAGCTGCGGTTTGAGCAGCTCAGCCACAGGATTTCTGAAGCCTTCAGGACCACCCCCCTGGGCGAAATGGTTGTAATGATTATTTATTGCATTTATCTACCTTCCTCATTCAACCCCCACAAAAACCCTATGAGGTAGGTTAGCATAGCTGTCAACTTACAGATTTGAAAATAAGGGATCAGCAGCCAAAATAAGGGATTTTGCTTAGCTTATACAGGAATCCGGCACTGATGGAGCCGTGCTGCTTTGGCTGCCACTGACTGTGTTTTGCAGGGGGTTGGACTAGATGATCCTAAGGGTCTACGACTCCCACCAAAGAAGAGGGGCAGACAAAACTGATGAACGATGTCGAGATGGCAAAGCTTACAGGCAGAATTAGAAACCAGGAAGAGGACCTCTTTCATAAAGAATGGGGAAAGTTTATAATAAATTTGAAAAGCTATTGTAAAGAGTTACATACATTGGTAGGATTGACAGAAAACTTGTAGTAAAAAATTGAACTATGGATGGACAAATGATTTATAAAAATAGTTAGGAAAGGGATGCAGAGGGGGAAATCACTGCATTAAGATGCTGCACTGGTTGGAGGGGATGCTAAGCAGCATGTCGGGGCTGCTGTCGTCCTGGCCCCAGGAGTTCCATCGGCTCTTGCCCACCCGAGAGAGAGGGAGGGAGGGAGGGAGAGAGACTCTCGCCCATGCCGCCCGCGAGCCCAGCATGAGGTGGTTGTGGCGCCGTGGCAGCCACTGAAGCACCGCCCTTCTACATCCCTCCCCAGCCCCTCCTCTTCCTCCTCCCTCAGGCCACCTCGTCAGCCGCTGCCGCCACTGCCGCCACTGCCGCCTCTGGCTTCTCCTGGCAGGGCGGCGGAAGTCTTGTAAGAGAGGGGCTGCCTGCCCGCCGGCCGCTACCCGTCTCCTCACGATGCTCCCCTGAGGGGGAAAAGGGAGAGACGGAGACGCAGCAACTCGTGCGCGCGCTCCCTCTCACGGTGGAGGACCCCGAGCCGCTGCTTCCCTCCCGAGCCGGGCGACCATGAAACCTGGGAAATTTAAGGGACATCATCAATAAGGGACAGCGGCGGGACACAGTGCTGGGATAAGGGAGTTTCCCGCCAAATAAGGGACGGTTGACAGCTATGTAGGTTGGGCTGAGAGATGACTGGCCCAAGGCCACCCAGTGAGAGCTTTGAGGCTGAGCAGGGATTCAAACCCGGTTCTCTCTCCCAGGTCTGAGTCCTAATATTCTGTTTTATCGTGTTTTTTAATATTCTGTTGGGAGCTGCCCAGAGTGGCTAGGGGAAAACAGCCAGATGGGTGGGGTATAAATAAATTATGGGTGGGGTATAAATAAATAATAATAATTATTATTATTATTATTATTATTATTATTATTATTACCACTGCACGGCACTGCTCACAGTCTGAAGCTGGCCTCTTGTTCCATTGATGCTCCAGGCAGAACCAGGGTCAGGAAAACTGCTTAGGGAGATGGTGGGTGTCCATTTGGCCACGACTGCCAGCCAAGCCCTGGACTCTGTTCCTGTATTTTTAGCCCTTGACAGGGGGTGGGGAAGGGGGGGTGAAGGCACGTCAGAGCTTGAGGGTCTTGGCAGTGCCCAGTGTGCTGGAATTCCCCTCTGCCGCATTTTAACACGCGGGTGATTTGTAGACAGCAGGCAGGCTATGAAATGGAGCGCGCAGCTGTGCGAAGGGAGAAGGAGGGAGGGAGGGAGGGAGAGGATTTTTCTGGATGGGCCAACCAGTTTCAAGCAAGGCATCCCGTCATCTGGAATTCCCCTAATTCTGCAGGGTCCCATTTATTCCCCACATACCCCTGACTCCGCCATCCTATCGCCATCTGGGACAACCGAGTCAAGGACTTAAAAGCAGGCTGGGAGCTCACCCTTTCATATCTGCCCTGGGAGTAAACAGATTTTCTCTCCCAATGACAAAGGGACTTGCAATAATTGCAATAATGGCATGGGACGACGACAATGTTTTCAATTTTAATATTTTCTGTTGCTAGAATCCCCAGGAAGGGAGAGCGCTCTTGTATTTGAACTCTTGGGAATCCCATGGAAGCAAAAGTTTGAATATTCGGGGCAGGTGGCATGAGGGGACTGCTCAGCATGTCGGACTATGACCTGGGAGATCAGGGTTCGAATCTCCCCACTCAGCCACTGAGTGACCCTGGGGGGGCAGTCACTCCCTCTCAGCCTAAGCTACCTCAAAGGGTTGTTGTTCTGAGGATTAAATGCAGAGGGAGAAAAGAACATTGAGCTCTTTGGAGAGAAAGGTAGCATATAAGTGCAAAGTATAAATGTTGTTGTTACTTACCCACCCCCCTCAGGCCCCAAGGCAGGTTACAACCTTTAAATCACATAATTAAAATCACTTTTAAACAGCTTTCCATCACAGAGATACGGTGGGGGCGAAAAATATGCATTTCAGTTGTCAAAAGAGCTGCGTCTTCGACATCCTCCGAAAGCTGGACAATACAGCGGCCAAGACAAAGCTGTCCAAAAGAGGCCCTGGTTTGAAAGTGGCAAGATCACACCCATGGGAAAATTTGCAGTGTAATCCTGTATAGTTCTACTTGGAAGAAAGCCCCATTGAGCTCAGTGGCGCTTACTCCCAGGGAAAGGGGTGCAGATTCGCAGGCACAGTCTTAGCTTCTAAAGACCCTGGGAAAGGGCTGAAACTTGAGGGATGGGAACATCCCCCAAACCCACAAACCCTGAGTGTGATGTTACAGGGACTGTCCCTGGTAAATGGAGAATAGTTTGTGCTGGATACTGTTCTGATATCTGTTTCTGAACGTGTTTGTGTGTGTCTAGCGGGGGAGAGAAGAGTTGCTGCGGCTTGCATGGGGAATCTGCACCTCGAAGTGTGAACCTTTTTTTATTTAAGAAAATCTATATTTCTTTTAAATGGCGAGTGGATTTTGTGTGTGCCAGGCTTTCACTTTGAGGGGATCTCTCTTTCTGACTGTGTTTAAGGCGACTCAATTTGTCAGCAGAGTCTTGGCACCAGAACATGAATTCTGAACTTCAAATATAAAACTTGCAAAATGGTCCCCTTGTGCAATACTTTACATTCTTCTGTCTGATAGTTTGTAATTTTCTTTTTCTTTTTTCCCCCTGGTCTGCTTTGCAACATACCCCAAGAAGCGAAGCGCATTTGCCAGGAAGAAATTCTGAAGCACGTATTTGCAATTTGCAACTGCATCTCAAATACCTGGACTCTGATCTGTATTGGAGACGATACGCTGAGATTCCAATAAACTGATATCCTGCATTGATAATTTGGAGTTAAAGCAAGTGATGGCAGCTGCCCCACACTGCCTGGTACTGGTGGGAGGTGTAATTCAGCAGCACCTGGAGGTGCCAAGATGCCAAAGGCTGAGACAGGCCTTTGGTTTGATTTAGCAGGACATCTTATGCAAGGGGACATGTAACATAACTGAGTAGAGAAGAAGAGTTTGGATTTGATATCCCACTTTATCACTACCCGGAAGAGTCTCAAAGCGGCTCACAATCTCCTTTCCCTTCCTCCCCCACAAAAAACACTCTGTGAGGTGAGTGAGGCTGAGAGACTTCAAAGAAGTGTGACTGGCCCAAGGTCACCCAGCAGCTGCAGGTGGAGGAGCAGAGACGCGAACCCAGTTCCCCAGATTACGAGTCCACTGCTCTTAACCACTACACCACACTGGCACTCAGAGTATTTATTTCTCACCACACTGGCTCTCAGAGTATTTATTTCTCATCATGCTTCTAAGCCAGCCTTCAACTCAACAAATCCTGGAGCAAATATATTTGTTGTTGTTTAGTCGTTTAGTTGTGTCCGACTCTTCATGACCCCCTGGACCAGAGCACGCCAGGCACTTCTATCTTCCACTGCCTCCAGCAGTTTGGTCAAACTCATGCTGGTAAGCTTCGAGAACACTATCCAACCATCTCGTCTTGAAGATCCTGAAGCTGAAGCTCCAAGACTTTGGCCACCTCATGAGAAGAGAAGACTCCCTGGAAAAGACCCTGATGTTGGGAAAGATGGAGGGCACAAGGAGAAGGAGACGACGGAGGACGAGATGGTTGGATAGTGTTCTCGAAGCTACCAGCATAAGTTTGACCAAACTGCGGGAGGCAGTGGAAGACAGGAGGGCCTGGAGTGCTCTGGTCCAGGGGGTCACGGAGAATCGGACATGACTAAACGACTAAACAACAACAATGTCCTGTCCTTTATCCAGATGTAGAGATGGGTCTCTGGTCTGCCTTGAAGGCATGGCGCAACACCAAGATCAAATGCATAATAACTACCTCTTACAGGAGTCACAGACCGGACCTTTTCAATTGGCCGGGGTAAGGCCCAGGAGTCGGGACCTCGACGAAAAGCGCCGGCATCAGGCTGATCTCGAAACATTTGACAGACCCATGTCTCTATTTCTCCCCCCCCCCCCGTCGCCCCTTGCAACAAATCTCAAGGTCCTGGAGATAGTCACCCTGGTGAGAGTACAGTGGATGCTCAGGTTGTTAACGTGATCCGTGCGGGATGCACGTTCGCTACCCGCAGCATCCGCAACCTACAGTGCTGCGCCTGCGTGCAAGCGGGTTGCGATTTGGTGCTTCTGCACATGTGCAAAGTGCAATTTAGTGCTTCTGCGCATGTGAGAGCATCAAAACCCAGAAGTAACCCGGTTCGGTACTTCCGGGTTTCGGCGCGTCCGTAACCCAAAAACGCACAACTTGAAGCGTCTGTAACCTGAGGTATGACTGTACTAAGGGTTGCAGTGCTTTGGAGAGAGCAGGTGCCAAAGGGTTGCTATCACAGGTCAGGCAAGGCAGACATTCCCCAGATTCAGGCGCGGTGAGAGAAGCCAGAGTGACAGCCAGCCGAGGTGACATCATTCCCGGTGGGGAGGGAATTAAAGAGGGTTCCCCCCCCCATCTCAGAAAGAGAGAGAAAGGCTGTCGCAGAAACTGACGCCTCCTGGACGAAATGACAGGGAGCTCAAATTTAGAAGGCTAGCCTCAGAGGAGTGGGATTGTGACCACGCAACGCAGGCGTGAAATCGAGGAGGCTGTTGAAAATATAATAAAAACAACCCCCAGCAGGATTCGCACTGGTGCTGTGCTTTTATCGGTGTACAAAGCCCTCGGATGCCCAAGACCAAAGGGAGGTAACTAAAGGAAGGTCACCTTGCTCCTCTGGGCTCACCAGACCGCTTTGACTCCAAAACCAGCTCCTTCGCAAGTGCCACATAGTTTTTGTTCTGCTCTTGCAAGAAATCAATATTTTAGTTTCACAGGTCCTGCTCTTCGGGCAGACATCTTCATTGTACTGCTTTTGATGCCTGCTAAAAGATTTCTTTCCCTTTAGGCAAGCCTACACAGGCATTTCACTATAGAATAATAGAATTATAGAAATGGAAGGGACCTGTTGCTAGCCAATTATCTGCTTTTCATGACATTATTATTATTATTATTCAAATTTATATACCGCCCTGTACCCACAGGTCTCAGGGAGGTTCACAAGACTGAAGATGAATATTATTATTCATCTCCAAAAAAGATTCTGATATCTCCTGATATTAATTAATATATAGACAAAATAAACCAATGATAAAGAGCATAAAGAAATACCACAGAGCAGGTTGAAAACAGCCTATGTTTGGACATTATCACAGATGAGGTTCAAACTATTACAACAAGCATACATTTCCCCATAAACCTGTTAGGCTGATTTATATGCATTCTTTTGTAATAAATTACCCCACTCCTAATTAGTTTGGGCCAATTCCCCCCCATCCATTCAGCTATAGTAGGAAATACGCTCCAATTTTTAGCCATTATAATCTTAGCAGAAGTTGTAAGCTTGAACACTGTTTCTTGAGCTGAATTTTGCTGGATCTGAATTTTGCAGATCTGAATATTCTGATTTCTCTGTGTGTGGAAGTCCTTCCATCATTTCCAAGTGAATCCAAGGTGACCTGGATGAATTCACCCACCTTTAAGATAAACTGAAATGTCTAGGTGTTTGACAGGTAGGACTTGAACCAATGGATTCAAGTTACAGGAAAGGAGATTCCGTCTAAACGTTAGGGGAAACTTTCTGATGGTAAGAGTCATTCGACAGTAGAGCAAACTCCCTCGGGTGGTGGCAGATTCTCCTTCCTTGGAGGTTTGTTAATAGAGGTTGGGTGGTTATCTGCCATCTGCCTATGCAGCCTAGGACCCACATACCTACGGCGCCGCCTCTCCTGGTATGCCCCGCGGAGAGGTCCCCAAATGACAACATTTTGGAGGTCCCGAGCCTCAAGGAGGTTAGATTGGTCTCAACTAGGGCCAGGGCCTTTTCAGTACTGGCCCCAACGTGGTGGAATGCTCTGTCCCAAGAGACCAGGGCCCTGCGGGACTTGACATCTTTCCGCAGGGCCTGCAAGACAGAGCTTTTCCGCCTGGCCTTTGGTTTGGACTCAGTCTGACCCTTATGTTTCCCTCCCCTTATGGTTTTGATCTATGGGCTACTTTTAAAATGAGGCTGCATTTTAAATTGCATTTTAACCTGTATTTTAAATTGGGTTTTTTAAAAATGTAATTTTACTGGTGTTAGCCGCCTTGAGCAAGGCTCTGGCCAGGGCGGGCGGGGTATGAATAAAATTATGGTGATGGTGGTGGTGGATGCTTTAGCTGAGATTCCTGCAATACAGGGGGTTGGACTAGATGACTTTTGGGGGTCCCTTCCAACTCTACAATTCTACAATTCTATAACAGATGCTCAGGGCTGGCAATGGCACCCTCTGGCTTCTCCTCCTGAGGCCTCAGACCTGCTGCTGTGCTGTCACAAGGACTCTTAGCATCCTGTCCCCAATGCTGAAGTAAAATTCATTTTTGGACCACTTTGTCCTTTGCCTCAGCCATCCAAATATCCCGTGCCAGCCCTGTTTCTCTCCATCGGTAATTTGCCACCTTGCTCCAAACTTCTCCATGTGAATCAGACCTCATCTCTTTACATATAGTCGTACCTTGGAAGTCGAACGGAATCCATTCCAGAAGTCCATTCGACTTCCAAAATGTTTGACTTCCAAAGCGCAGCTTCTGATTGGCTGCAAGAAGCTTCCGGAGCCAATCGGAAGACCCATCGGACGTGCGGCTTCCAAAAGAATGTTCAGAAACCGGAACACTCACTTCTTACAAACAATGTTTGGTAGCCAAAACGTTCGGGAACTAAGTTGTTCGACTTCCAAGGCACTTGGAGCCATAATTGTGGTGATCCATGGGGAAATCCCTCCTGGCAAATAGAAGGGGAAGAAATGGAGACAGTGAGAAATTTTACTTTCTTGGGCTCCATGATCACTGCAGATGGTGACAGCAGCCACGAAATTAAAAGACGCCTGCTCCTTGGGAGAAAGGCGATGGCAAACCTAGGCAGCATCTTAAAAAGCAGAGACATCACCTTGCCAACAAAGGTTCGTATAGTTCAAGCTATGGTTTTCCCAGTAGTGATGTATGGAAGTGAGAGCTGGACCATAAAGAAGGC
This sequence comes from Podarcis melisellensis, assembly GCF_964234715.1. Classification (NCBI taxonomy): domain Eukaryota; kingdom Metazoa; phylum Chordata; class Lepidosauria; order Squamata; family Lacertidae; genus Podarcis; species Podarcis melisellensis. The sequence goes on from NC_138537.1 coordinate 2,192,045, forward strand.
TGATCGCCAAAGAATTGATGCTTTTGAATTATGGTGCTGGAGGAGACTCTTGAGAGCCCCATGGACTGCAAGAAGAACAAACCTCTCCATTCTGAAGGAAATCAGCCCTGAGTGTTCACTGGAAGGCCAGATCCTGAAGCTGAGGCTCCAATACTTTGGCCACCTCATGAGAAGAGAAGACTCCCTGGAAAAGACCCTGATATTGGGAAAGATGGAGGGCACAAGGAGAAGGGGACGACAGAGGCTGAGAAGGCGGGACAGTGTTCTCGAAGTGCCCAGCATGAGTTTGACCAAACTGCAGGAGGCAGTGGAAGACAGGAGTGCCTGGCGTGCTGTGGTCCATGGTCACGAAGAGTCAGACACGACTAAACGACTAAACAACAACAACATGGGGAAATCTGCTGTTGTTGCTTTTTGACAAACAAACAAACATACAAACAGAACCCGACCAAATCCTGCAGAGGCGTACAAAATGGGCACAGCAATTTCACTTTTAAGGAAGGAACCCGTAGGCTGATACGGCAGAAATCCATTTTAGAGCGTTTCCCGCAACACGAAGCACATCTGAGGAACCCGGCTATTGAGCCATTAATTCCCATTCCCAGCTTTCTCCAAGGCAGGGACCACATGAAAGATCAGGAATATTTAGCTTGCCTCCCCCTTTAGGGCTTAGGTGGGGGTGGTTTTTTTGGAGGGGGGGAGAGAAAAGAAGACAGAGCAGTAATGGGGGAATCAGCTCCTGTGTAATCCTTTAAAAGACTCGATCTGCACTTCTCTCAGACAGGCAGCTTAGGAGCCTATTCTCCTTCCAAATCTCCTTTAGAACATCTAAAGCCCCCTGGATGGCTCAAAGAGGAGGCAGGTGAGATCCCCGCGAGGAAGGGGGGGAGGAAGAACAGGGCGAGGCAGCAGAAAGAGGGGGCAATGCTCTTCCCAGTGCCGACCGCTGCAGGCTGCCTGCTGGAGCCTGGGGGATCTGTGTGTTTGATTCATTGCATCCATGCCACACCTTTCCTCCAGGGGGCTCAAGGTGGTGTACATGGCTTCTCTCCCTCCCCATTTTATCATCACAACAATCCTGTGAGGTAGGTAATGCTGAGAGTCAGAGGCCGGCCCAAATTTGCCGGATGAGGGGGGATTCAAACTCTGGCTTCGGCCCAGTATATCTGAAGGTGCGTCTCCACCCCCATCGTTTTGCCCGGACACTGAGGTCCAGCTCCGAGGGCCTTCTGGTGATTCCCTACCTGCGAGAAGTGAAGTCACAGGGAACAAGGCAGAGGGCCTTCTCGGTGGTGGCACCCGCCCTGTGGAACACCCTCCCACCAGATGTCAAAGAGAAAAACAACTACCAGACATTTGGAAGATATCTGAAGGCAGCCCTGTTTAGGGAAGCGTTTAATGTTTAACAGACTACTGTATTTTATTATTCTGTTGGAAGCCGCCCAGAGTGGCTGGGGGGACCCAGCCAGATGGGCGGGGTATAAATAAATTATTATTATTATTATTATTATTATTATTATTATTATTATTATTATTACTACTACTACTACTACTACTACTACACCACACAGGCTTGTTAACATGTTGCACTGAACATAGGGACAAAGCTGTGTACATACATTGGCTATACATTGATTGATTGACTGACTGACTGACTGACTGATTGATTGATTGATTGATTGGTGTTGACACTCCTTCAGAAGTTTTGAACCAGAGGTTGGATGACTATCTGTCCTGGATGCCTTCGTTGAGATTCCTGCATTGCAGGGGGTTGGACTAGATGACCACCGGGATCCCTTTCAACTCTATGTTTGTATGATTTTACGGTTAAGATCCAACCTCTCCATTCTGAAGGAAATCAGCCCTGAGTACTCACTGGAAGGACAGATCCTGAAGCTGAGGCTCCAATACTTTGGCCACCTCATGAGAAGAGAAGACTCCCTGGAAAAGCCCCTGATGTTGGGAAAGATGGAGGGCACAAGGAGAAGGGGACGACAGAGGACAAGATGGTTGGACGGTGTTCTCAAAGCTACCAGCATGAGTTTGACCAAGCTGTGGGAGGCAGTGGAAGACAAGAGTGCCTGGTGTACTCTGGTCCAGGGGGTCACGAAGAGGCGGACACAACTAAACGACTAAACAACAGCAACAACAATCCTCAAAGTGGTGTGTTTTTATTGTTTTGTTTTTAAAGACACCCAAACAATAAGCACAATTACAAAAAAGAGAGATTTTTTTTTAAAAAAATATATCAGTAGTCTGGGTAGGCAAAATATTTTTAGGAAGCACTGAAAAGAGTGCAGCAAAAGTGACTACCTGATGTCAATAGGCAGGGAGTTCCAAAGTTTAGGTGCTGTTGCCCTAAAATATTGATTTCTTACAAATGTGGAATGGGCATTATGGGGTATCTGTAACATTGCCAGTTCTGCTGATCAATGGGGTCGAATAGGCATCGACAGGGATGGCGATTTCACAGGGATGCTGGTTGCAGGTTGTTAAGAGCTATAATATACTAATAGGAAAGTCTTGAACTCAGAGCTTGCTCCCCCTTTCTGTTGCCCTGCAGCCAGGCTCGCTCACTCAAGCCACCTGCGGCCAGCAGTTCTACAGGCCTCTTCACACGACCCACTTAGCAACCAATGTGGTGGGAAGAATTATACAGACGTTCGTGGCTGATGACGGTTTTGTGTTGAGGACTTTTAGCCCCGGGTGAAGGCGCTGGGGGCAGGGAGGGATGGAGCAGAAAGCGCCGTGTTTTAGAGGGAACAGGTGCAACAATTTCAAAGCCGCCCTTAATCCGAGCCCCTACACCTCGGAGTTCCAGCATCGTCTGGCTGTCATTTCCGAAATGGGAGTGGCTGGTCTGCAAACAACCCTCCCCCTGTCTAATCTCGGGGGGGGGGGGGCAGGGGGTGTAATTGCATAGCTGGGAGCATCGAGCCTTTGATCGCAATTACACAGCCATCGTGGACTTGGCTGTGGTTGCTTTCAGTCTCAGCGGCGGGAAAGAGACGTTTCTGGGAAGGAACATAATTCCGTCTCCTGGTAACATGTCACAGAATTGTAGCGTTGGAAGGGATCCCAGGGGTCATCTAGCCCAACCCGCTGCAATGCAACTGCCCCCCTCTCCATTTCCCATCACTGTCCAAACCCAGAGAGCCCCCTTCAGTCGGGCAGCTGCGCAGCTGAGATTTCCTTACGACCAGAAGCTGGTAAGGCACTGTCTGTTGCGTGGATGATTTCAGAAGGAAAACAGACCTGCCTTCTACTCCCATCTTATCTCCTCCATGCTACCCTTTTCCTGGGCTGGATTCCACATTCCCCAAGCCTTGCCAGCTGAAGTACAAGAGGTGGTTGCAATTTCACACCGCAAGTTCCCTGCTAGATGGAGTTGGCCCTCTCCTTTTCGCACAGGTCTGCCAAATGGGGCAGCGAAGAGGAACACAGCAAAGAGAGCCGAGCAGATTAAAGAAGACCTCCATGCAAGAACAAATCCCATTAAGCTAAAGAAAAGGGGGGCTCACCTACACTTTTTAATATACATCCATTAATTCTCCATTGTCCGTATTTATCTTATCTTATTTATTTTGCATTTTGTTTCCACTTCTCTCTCCAAGGAGCTCAAGGTGGCATACGTGGTTTTCTCCCCGTCCTCATTTAACCCCCCAAACAACAACCCTGTGAGGTAGGTTCGGCTGAGAGGCAGTGAATGGCCCAAGGTCACCCAGAGAGCTTCATGGCGGAGTAGAGGATTTGAACCCCGGTCCGCCAGTCTGATACTCTAACCACTACACCACACTGGCTCTCCTCCAAATCAGTGCCTTCCCGCAATTCCCCCTCTCTCAGTCCAACATTTTCAGAGCAAAGGAACTCCAAAAGGGAGAAACTGTATGGAAAAAAACTCAGATTGAGGGAGGGGAAAGTGTGGAAACAGAGAGATTTGGAGGATAATATCATATGGACAACAAAGATTTGGTGCAGGTACAGTGGTACCTTGGGTTACATACACTTCAGGTTACGTACGCTTCAGGTTACAGACTCCGCTAACCCAGAAATAGTACCTCAGGTTAAGAACTTTTTTCAGGATGAGAACAGAAATCGTGCTCCGGCGGCGCAGCAGCAACAGGAGGCCCCATTAGCTAAAGTGGTGCTTCAGGTTAAGAACAGTTTCAGGTTAAGAAAGGACCTCCAGAACGAATTAAGTACTTAACCCGAGGTACCACTGTACCTTAAATCTTCCTATCTACCTTAAACAGCATGACCACCCTACCCAGCCAAATGCTATATGTCTGTACAGCCCTGTGATATTTGCACCAGCGATGAAAGAGACCCAGGCACAATGATGTGCCCCGGACTGCAGTCGTAACCACACTGAGAATCACAGAATTGTAGAGTTGGTAGGGACCCCCAAAGGTCATTTAGGCTAACCCCCTGCAATGCAGGAATCACAGTTCAAGAATTCCGGACATATGACCATCTAACCTCTACTTGAAAACCTCCACTGAAAGGGAGTCCACCACCTAACCTGGCAGCGAGCCCCTCTGATTTCAGTAGGACTTATTTCTGGTTCAACGTGGATAGGATTTCAGCCTCAGTCCATTTCTTAGGCAATGCAAGAGGTCTTGAAAGGAAACCTGACTTTACCATGGATGGGTGAAATTCCAAAAACCAGCTTTAACATCACATTTCATCTAACTGGGAAGCTCTGCTCACTAATGCTACATAGGTAAAGGTAAAGGGACCCCTGACCATTAGGTCCAGTCGTGGCTGACTCTAGGGTTGCGGCGATCCTCTCGCTTTATTGGCCGAGGGAGCCAGCGTACAGCTTCCGGGTCATGTGGCCAGCATGACTAAGCCACTTCTGGTGAACCAGAGCAGTGCATGGAAACACCATTTACCTTCCCACTGGAGCGGTACCTATTTATCTCCTTGCACTTTGACATGCTTTTGAACCGCTAGGTTGGCAGGAGCAGAGACCGAGCCACGGGAGCTCACCCTGTCACGGGGATTCGAACCACCAACCTTCTGATCGGCAAGTCCTAGGCTCTGTGGTTTAACCCACAGTGCCACCTGTGTCCACATACCAAATAGCAAAAAAGAATATACACTGCACATACTCAGAGGCACACTTTCTTTAGTAGTATTAACCCTATAGCAGAGCTCGTCTTGGCTCTGCATGGAAATTTTGTTCCCAAACCATTTCCCCCTCCCAATGTCAGACTAAATCTTTGCAACAAGGGTAGCACAGAACAGCCCACCTCTGAGCATATGCAGAGTCCTTTTCTTCCTCATGCTTCCCAGCCTCTGCACACATTAGACTGGGGGGAATGCCTCCCGGCTCTCTGAGATTTCAGGCAGGGCTGTCTTCCAGCCGTGTCTTGAGATGCCATCGGAGACTGAACCTGAGATCTTCTGCATGTGGCACAAACACTCGATCACTGAACCACAGTCTCCGAAGATCAGATTTCCAAGCAGATCAGAACCCAATAACTTCTTTTAGAAACTGAGAGCTTGACACAACCAGACATCCGTCAGAAATGGCAAGGACCAATATATAGATCCAGAAGCAGGTGGTTTCCTAGGAACTGAGACCTAGTACAAATCCAGGGCTCGATAATAGGGACTGCAATCCTAGCCATGTGCACTCAAAGGTAAAACCCACAGAATTCAACAGGGCTTCCTCCCAGGTAAGTGGGATTTCAGTCATTATAAGTATGGGTGCCTCTGAGCACATGCAAAGTGTCTTCCGTCATCCCCAGCTCACCACAACCTGGAAAAACCATCACAACATCTGGAAAAGCCAAAACCAAAGCCTATGTCTATCCAACTGTCCTCGTGTTGATGTGATTAAGCTAAAACACTGAAAGCTGAGCAAACGATTGTTCAAGCAGCGGGCCATTAACTTCTGCAACCCTCAGGCATGAGATGTGGGGGACAGAGGTGACTAGATGTTTTGAAAATAGGATAGCGGGCAAGGTGGAGCATGCAGACAATGGCCATTGGAGCAAAATGGTACCTAAGCAACATATCTCTGAATGCCAGGTATGTGAAACAAAGAAGAGAAGAAGGATTACCAGCATGCTCTGCTTGTGAACCATCCCTTCTTGGAAACAAAATTCTGCACAGATGATGGGAGGTGGCAGACCTACATTTGCGGGCCCCTGAAGCTTGAACTGTTATGGGGCCTCCTTCACAACCAGCAAAGAGGTCCAGGTAACCACTGTTATCTTCTTTTTAAGAAAGCCCTCCCCCCAATAGTGATTCTCTGCCCATCATTGCTTTTTCCATCGCGTTGCCATATACCTGAGTTTTCCCTTAAAGGTAAAGGGACCCCTGACCATTAGGTCCAGTCGTGGCCGACTCTGGGGTTATGGCACTCATCTCACTTTACTGGCCAAGGGAGCCGGCGTACAGCTTCCGGGTCATGTGGCCAGCATGACTAAGCTGCTTCTGGTGAACCAGAGCAGTGCACGGAAATGCTGTTTACCTTCCCGCTGGAGCGGTACCTATTTATCTACTTGCACTTTGACGTGCTTTCGAACTGCTAGGTTCTGGGACTCTCCCTGGAAAATAGGGACTCTTGGAGGGTCTGCAATGTGGATAAAAGACACTTTTGGGGTCCCTCTGGGATTAGGGCCCCCAAAGGCTAAGCTCCATTAGTTTCATAGTAGTTTAACCCTGGGGGCTGTTCTGATGCAGACCAGCAACCCTGAGGTTCTTAGGAACTATCCACAGCATTCAAGTATCTCGGATGTTGGGACCTGCCCTGATCATTCTGATGCACACACATTCCTTTGCATCCAAAGATTGCCTTTTTCTCCCCTGAATGAGATGCTCAGGGTGCACTCTCTCAGTGTACACCCATGCTGGAATGCACATGGAATTCTGGAACTATTTATTTAGCTAGGAACATACTCAGCTACACTTGCTCGCTGTATCTTCTCTGGGTCTCCTGCAGATGTCAACATACAGATTGACACAGATATAGATATTATTATTTCTTTTACTCTGCTGGCAGGACCCAAGGTCCTTTCTCGTCTTCAGTCACTCCGCGTGACACTTGTCAAGCGATCTGTCCTCCGGGCAGGCTTTTCTGCCTATCCTCCCCTCTTTATTTACTGGGAAGGAGTTGCCAAAACGGAGGGTTGCCTCCGATGGAACAATAACTAACCAGGCGGCCAAAAATAATAATCAGCCTTGCAGAGCGTGAAGCAAGTGGTATATTTCTTCGGAGACACACAGCACAGACAGGCGTGCAGGGAGCCCGGCCCAACCAGCTGCCACCATCTGATAGCAGAAGAGATAAAAAAAAAATGCACAGCAAATGCAAGCTTACAAGAAGAAAGAAGGAGACTCACCGCTGGAGGTAGGCGTCAGGGCAGCATGGCAAGGTGGGATATGGGGCAGCTTCAAAAGTCATTTCCTCCCAGGATGTCCTCTCTGGGTGTCAACCAAGCCAAATAAATAAATATCTCTGGGCGTATAATAAGGTCAGCCGGCAAAGCGCGATGGGGTCAAGAGGCATTTGGAGATAGGGTTTTCCGAAGGTTTCTTTTACACTTGCAGAGGGGTGGGGCCGTCCGGGGGGCTGGCCAATGGGATCTGTCCCCCCCCCCCGGCACCAGCCTTGCAAAGTGTCACTCTCCCCAAACCAAGCATCTCTCCTCTCTCTCTCTATTTGCAAAAGTGTCACACCCTCCCTCCCTCCCTTCTGCCTGCAGGACACTGGCAGCCCTGAAGACCAGGATTTTGGGAAGTGGTCCAGGCCATCGCTGAACTTCTGATCTCGTCGCTGGTTGGCTGTTTCCGACAGATGATATCAGGGCGTAATCCTGGAAATACGGAGCAACTGCACCTCAAATCAGTCCCCCGCAGAGGTAAGGCCGCTTTGCAGCTTTCAGGTTCAGCTGCCTCTGCCGGAAACTCTGAGCTAAAGGATCTTTCTTTCTAATATCGCTGGCCCGTTATTTTGCAGTTACAGGCAGTGGTTTTAAAAGCAAACTTAGGGAAATCCCACTAGGGTAGTTTCTCTCTCTCTCTCTCTCTCTCTCTCTCTCTCTCTCTCTCTCTCTCTCTCATAAAAAGCCCAGGGACTCAAGCACCACCAGTCTGCCATAGAACCATAGACTCAAAGAATCGTACAGTTGGAAGGAAACCCAAAGGTCATCTAGTCCAACCCGCTGCAATGCAGGAATCTCAGCTAAAGCAGCCATGGCAGATGGCCACCCAACCTCTGTTTACAAACCTCCAAGGAAGTAGAGTCCACCACCTCCCGAGTGAGTTTGTTCCACTGTCATAAAGCTCTCACTGTCAGAAAGTCCTTCCTGATGTTGAGTCAGAATCTCCTGTCTTGTAACTTGAAGCCATGAGTTCGAGTCCTACCCTTCAGAGCAGGAGGAAACAAGCCTGGTCCATCTTAATCACCTATTAGACCCATGCACCTATTAGAAAGATCTCAAGGAGGCTTCTATAGCCTGTTTTTTCTGCTCACCCTTCACAGCAAAATGGAACCTCCAGCCACCTAAGCACTATACCTCTGAATACGAGATAAGGCGAAGGAAGGAGAGAATGAGGGTTTGGCACCAGCTTGCAGTCTCTGCTTGTGAATCAGCCCTTGCTGGAAACAGGATTCCACTTTGGATACACAGATATTTTTAAAGCAATTCCCAAGGAGAGAACTGTGAATGTAGAGGGGAATCAGTCCCCCAGAGGACCTGATCTCCCTGGTTATCAGAGGGGCGGCTGAGACGCCACCAACCTCTGCAGTAGAAAACTGAGCCTTGACAGAGAGAGAAGGAGAGAGATATATATAAATAGATCCGATCAACATCAAGAAGAAAACAAGTTTTACAATGCCCCTTTCTCAGGGCAGACGTAACTGATTAAGTTCCTCCTCGTCTCGCTCAGTAGGGCAGGCTGCAAACCTAGACTACTTTGTGGTTTTGGGGAATGAACGGGGTATTAATCAGGAGCTAAATTAAAATGGATTCCAGGGGGTGGGGGTAGCTAGACGGTGACTACGTGCCTATGCTCCACAGAAGACAATGCCATGCAGGCCTGCAAGTGCTTTGCTCACACACTCATGTGCCACCCGAGAAATTTTATACACCGCTTGGTTATAGGCAAATGAAAAATATACCCCAAAGCAGTTTGCAAAGGAATAGCATTATAAAATTATCAGCTGGTATGGTTAAAGGAAGCACGCGGGTGGCACTGTGGGTTAAACCACAGAGCCTAGGACTTGCTGATCAGAAGGTCGGTGGTTTGAATCCCCGTGAAGGGGTGAGCTCCTGTTGCTCGGTTCCTGCTCCTTCCAACCTAGCAGTTCGAAAGCACGTCAAAGTGCAAGTAGATAAATAGGTACTGCTCTGGCGGGAAGGTAAATGGCGTTTCCTTGCGCTGCTCTGGTTCGCCAGAAGCGGCTTACTCATGCTGGCCACGTGACCTGGAAGCTGTACACCGGCTCCCTCGGCCAGTAAAGCGAGATGAGCACCGCAACCCCAGAGTCGGTTGTGACTGGACCTAATGGTCAGGGGTCCCTTTACCTTTTTACCTATGGTTAAAGGATGAAAAATGAAATCAGCAATCAACTGAAAACAGATTAAAGCCTATGTCAACACGCCGCATGATGTTTCCAGCAACTCATCATCCCTCTACTCTGTCTTTCTGTGGAAGCGCCGAGAGAGGAGGTGTCTGCCCAGATCCTTGCTTGGAAGGCCGTGGCGTGGAATAAAATACCCTCTGCCGCTTGCGCCTGAGTGGCAGGAGGAAGCTATTTAAAAACTTGACATTCTCCACCGCCCACCCCTGTCTCTGATGAGTCCTCAGCATCTGTGAATTGTGGACTCAAGGAAGGCGAGGGGAGGGGGAGAGAATTGCTCTCTTTTGGTCCGGGTCCAAGAAACAAGGAAGACTTGGCTGCAAACATGGAGAGCAGTGGCTGCAGAAAACGTTTGCACTAATTGGGAAGTATCTCAGCAACGTGCAGGGGGCCTTTCCATCAAAAAACACCCCCAGGTCAACATTCGGACAAAAACATCCCCATTCCTACCCAAAAATAATTACTGATTTATTAGTAGGCCCCTTCCGAGCCAATGGATGTTAGCATTCTGTTCCATATCTTGGTCCAAAATGCGGGTTTGAATTATTATTACAGTGGTACCTCGGTTTACAAACTTAATCTGTTCCGGAAGTCTGTTCTTAAACCGAAACCATTCTTAAACCGAGAAGCGCTTTCCCGAATGAGGCCTCCTGCCACCGGTGTCTTTCCACCATTCGGATTCCGTTCTTAGACCAAGGTAAAGTTCGCAAACCGGGACACTACTTCCGGTTTTGCGGAGTTCGTATACTGAATAGTTCGTAAACAGGGCTGTTCTGAAACCAAGGTACCACCGTATAGAGTGGTTGGGGGAACCCAGCCAGATGGGCAGAGTATAAATAATAAATTATGTGTATATGTATTATGTGTATATGTGTATATATATTATGCAGGTTTTGGTGTCCTCGGGTGTCTTCCCGTGTAAAAGTTGGGGTGTCTAGGCGACGTTTCGACGAGGTCTCACTCGTCATCTTCAGGCTGGTGCTTTCGGCTTCTTGTTACTGGAACAGAGCAGGATCTCAGTGTTTGAGTTCCTATAAATACTGTTGAGGGGGTGTGGTGTATAGCCTCCAATGTTCTGGGCAGAGAGGAAGTTCCCAGGCTAGTGTGCCTTTTCTTCTTTTGTTCCTTAATTACTTGAGGGATATCTTGAGTGATTTCTTGGGTGATATCCTGACACAAAGACTTTAGCAACTAATCCACACCTAATGACCCACCTAAGTGGTACTCAGGATATCACCCAAGAAATCACTCAAGATATCCCTCAAGTAATTAAGGAACAAAAGAAGAAAAGGCACACTAGCCTGGGAACTTCCTCTCTGCCCAGAACATTGGAGGCTATACACCACACCCCCTCAACAGTATTTATAGGAACTCAAACACTGAGATCCTGCTCTGTTCCAGTAACAAGAAGCCGAAAGCACCAGCCTGAAGATGACGAGTGAGACCTCGTCGAAACGTCGCCTAGACACCCCAACTTTTACACGGGAAGACACCCGAGGACACCAAAACCTGCATTCCTGTACCCGTGAAAATCTACGAAAGCATATATATATTATGTGTATATGTATATATATATATATATATATATATATATATATATATATATATATATATATATATATATATATATATACATACACACACACACACACACACACACACACATATATATATATATATATATATGCAGGTTTTGGTGTCCTCGGGTGTCTTCCCGTGTAAAAGTTGGGGTGTCTAGGCGACGTTTCGACGAGGTCTCACTCGTCATCTTCAGGCTGGTGCTTTCGGCTTCTTGTTACTGGAACAGAGCAGGATCTCAGTGTTTGAGTTCCTATAAATACTGTTGAGGGGGTGTGGTGTATAGCCTCCAATGTTCTGGGCAGAGAGGAAGTTCCCAGGCTAGTGTGCCTTTTCTTCTTTTGTTCCTTAATTACTTGAGGGATATCTTGAGTGATTTCTTGAGTGATATCCTGAGTACCACTTAGGTGGGTCATTGGGTGTGGATTAGTTGCTAAAGTCTTTGTGTCTTGACCTCTTGAACTTTGTGAAGAGTTTTTCTGAGAAGATGGCTGTACTGCACTTAGTTGTGCTCTGGCTTGGCTTCGTGTATAGGGGCGAGCTGTGGTTTTGTGGCCTGTGTCAGCCAGATCTGTGTAGGGATTGCAGGGGGGTGCAGCATCTGGAGGTGCCACCATGGTTTGGCTACTGGATGGTGTCTGCACAACTAAGTGCAGTACAGCCATCTTCTCAGAAAAACTCTTCACAAAGTTCAAGAGGTCAAGACACAAAGACTTTAGCAACTAATCCACACCTAATGACCCACCTAAGTGGTACTCAGGATATCACTCAAGAAATCACTCAAGATATCCCTCAAGTAATTAAGGAACAAAAGAAGAAAAGGCACACTAGCCTGGGAACTTCCTCTCTGCCCAGAACATTGGAGGCTATACACCACACCCCCTCAACAGTATTTATAGGAACTCAAACACTGAGATCCTGCTCTGTTCCAGTAACAAGAAGCCGAAAGCACCAGCCTGAAGATGACGAGTGAGACCTCGTCGAAACGTCGCCTAGACACCCCAACTTTTACACGGGAAGACACCCGAGGACACCAAAACCTGCATTCCTGTACCCGTGAAAATCTACGAAAGCAAATATATATATATATATATATATATAATTGTTATTATTTATCCCATCTCTGTATTGCCCTTCATCCGAGGATCACGGGCTGGTTCACAATATAAAAACACAAGAACGCATACCATTGCAACAAACAAAAACCAAATCCAGAACAATCTCTTTTAAGGGTACAGTTAGATATACAGTGGTACCTCGGGTTAAGAACTCAATTTGTTCTGGAGGTCCGTTCTTAACCTGAAACTGTTCTTAACCTGAAGCACCACTTTAGTTAATGGGGCCTCCAGCTGCCACCGCGCCGCCGGAGCATGATTTCTGTTCTCATCCTGATGCAAAATTCTGAGGTAATATTTCTGGGTTAGCAGAGTCTGTAACCTGAAGTGTCTGTAACCTGAAGCGAATGTAACCTGAGGTACCACTGTATATGAATATTTGTTTTAAGAAGTAGTAATTGGGAGGGGGCAAAGGGAATCAGGAGAGTGCATTGTTAAACTATGGAACTCACTTCTGCAGGAAGCAATCTTGGCCACCAGCTTAGATGGCATTAAAAGAGGATTAGACAAATTCATGGAAGCTGTTGGTGAAGAAAGGCAGGTAATAAGTTCATATCATCATCATTAACCACAAGAAGGGAGGGCAGGAGCCTTGAAGATGACCATCCACAGGGAGCAGGTACAAACATTGGTCAACTTGGTCTCAGCCTCAATGATGAGACGGACTGCTTGCTATCTTTTGAATCCTTTCTTATTGCTATTTTCCAGCAGCCCAGGACCTACAGCCTCTTGCATGCTGTTTGAACAGAGATTTTTCACAACGAAACATCCCCTTCAACTTCAGCTTTGGAGACCCTATGGCAGGAAACATAACACAAAAACAACAAGCAAATTACTATTTGTTACTCAAATCCACAAGTTGGCACTTACCTCTGGGGCTGGCCTTTCATTTCCTCAGATGCTGGTGCACATTATAAAGTTCCTCCCAAGCTCCGGCAAAAGTGTCCTCGTGTTTTCGTTCCTTTTGCTCATTTCAGTTTTGCTGTTATTTTCCTCAGGAGAGCGATTATCCCTGAAAACCTGGGTGAATAAAAATGACTATATCCGACACCAGAAGACCAACCATGTCGGAGACTGAAATATGCTGAGAGTCGAGAGTGGATTTCATGCTCTTTATTCAGCTCATCGTGGTGAGGAGGAATGGAAGCTCCCCCAGAATGTCTGCTTTATATACAATATTTACATAATGGGCCCCACGTGATTGGCTAATTCCGAGATTCTCCTGTAGGCCAATCAGGCTGCAGATTCACTCCCACCTGGAGCTGGATTGGGTGGCTCCTGTGAACCAATCAGACTGCTGCATTCTGGATCCTATTGTTCTAGGACCAATCAGACTGCTGCATTCTGGATCCTATTGTTCTAGGACCAATCAGACTGCTGCATTCTGAATCCTATTGTTCTAGGACCAATCAGACTGCTGCATTCTGGATCCTATTGTTCTAGGACCAATCAGACTGCTGCATTCTGAATCTTATTGTTCTAGGGCCAATCAGACTGCTGCATTCTGAATCCTATTTTTCTAGGACCAATCAGACTGTTGCATTTTGGATCCTCTTCAACTCAGTACATAACAGAGACAGATGCACCTCTAAGGGAGGAGGGTCACAGAGAAAACCGTCCATTGGGTTCCCTCCCCACAAATCCTGGCAGGGACCTCACAGGGTGCACTTTTCAGAGCCAAGAACTGCATCACAAAATTCAGATAAAGCGCGAACTCTGAAGGATAATTCTTTTCCAGCCGGTCTATTAGGCTGGGTGGTGTAAAAAAAAAAAGTTTTTAAAAGTAGGTTTTGCTTCAATAGGTAGATCAGATGAAAATTCTCCTCCATCCCTCCCAATGTTAACCAGAGTAAGGCAAGATTCCCTGGGAGTGACAACAGGCCCAGCCAATCAGGACACTTTATCCTACCCGCCAGTCACAGGGGCTGATGTCACACAACCTTCTTCAATCCTGGACCATGCTGAGGTTAGCTTAGGTCCTTGTGTGCAGAAAGGCAATTTGTTTTGTTGTTTATTTCATTTCATTTCATGAAATTTATATTCCAGGAAAAAAACCAAAATAGCAGATTACATGAAATATGAAGCAATAAAATTATCACTAAGAAGAATTAGCAACAATGATTGAATACATTTGAAAGGTTAAAACAGCAGTAGACTAAATACAGATTGAAACTCTCAACTAGGGCCAGGGCCTTTTCAGCACTGGCCCCGATCTGGTGGAGCGCTCTGTCACAAGAGACCAGGGCCCTGTGGGATTTAACATCTTTCTGCAGGGCCTGCAAGATGGAGCTGTTCCCCCTGGCCTTTGGCTTGGACTCACTCTGACCCCTTATGTGGGATTTGGTATATAAATTTTCCCTTGCCTTCTTTGCTGGTCCATGTAGGACCAGCATGGATAGCTGGCTCGGGTGAATATTTGATGTTTCCTCCCTTTATGGTCTTGATTATGGGCTACTACTAGAATGAGACCGCATTTTAAGCTGTATTTTAAGCCGTGCTTTAAGCCATATTTTAAGCAACTGGTTTTTTCTTTCTGTTACGTTTTATTGTAATTTATATTTGGTGTTAGCCGCCCTGAGCCGGCTATTATTATTATTATTATTATTATTATTATTATTATTATTAAACTCAACTTTCTTTTTCTTTTTTTTAAAGATATTTATTAAGGTTTTCAAACAAGAAAAAACAGAAAAAACAATAAGACATACATACACAGTACATACACAATACATACAAAACAGGTATAAGTTCAATCCCTTATCTTCATAAAACTTACTTTCCCGACCTCCTCATACCTCCCCTTCCTGTGTTCCAATCTCTAATTAAATCAATTCAGCAAATCCTTCCCCTAATTTCTGTTTAATTTTTAATCTTTCTTTTCTTAATTACCTAATCATTACAGCTAAAAACCCCTTAATTTCTAAATCCACATCGTTCTAAACTCAACTTTCTTAAGTCCCTGGACAGGCTTGTCTAAACAAAGATGTTTTGAGCATGCACCGGACAGAGCACAGTGAAGCTGCCTGGTTGATGGGAGTCCCACAGTTCTTTAAAATGTGCTATGGGTATTACATGGCACAATTCTTTGATTCCACCAATCAAAGAAGACTTGCAATCCTTATATGACGCGAGAGCTATTCAGTGAGGCCTGAGCCTCTCCGCCTGGCTGTGGGGTTTGGGGATCCCCCTGACAGCTGAGGGCAGAGATGTGCCGGCCACAAACATCTGAGCAGGAGGATTTAGAGCTCTGGGACTCTGGGGACCCACAATATTCAGGTGGCTCCAGCAGCTATGTCTGGAGAATGTGTGTAGGTGGTCTCAAAATGCAGTGACTCATTTGCCGTTGCCATTTTTAAGTCTGGGGGAAGCAAACAAAAGCAGGGCGGCAGGTTGGGAGGGCGTTATAGCGGCCCAACTGTTCCCACGCAGCGCCGTCCCCATCTTTGCGGTGAATATTTCCTGGAAGGGGAATCTGGGTGATTGAAAATACCCCCCCCCAATGCTCAGTGCATTCGATTCTCTAGTTGTGCTAGAGAAAGAGGAGACAGGGGTGACAGAACTGGGCCACAGAAGAGTGTGCGTAAAAAGAGGCAGCGGTGGTGTAGTGGTTAGAGCGTTGCACCAGGAGCTGGGAGAGGCCACAGTTTGAATCTCCCCATTCGGCCACAGCTGAGCTCACTGGGTGACCTTGGGTGACATGCGCAGCCCTCACAGCCTAACCTACCTGGCAGGATTGTTGTGTAGGGATTAAATGGGGAGCTCCTTTGGGACGCGGGTGGCACCGTGGGTTAAACCACAGAGCCTAGGACTTGCCAATCAGAAGGTCAGCCGTTCGAATCCCCGCAACGCCGTGAGCTCCCGTTGCTCGGTCCCTGCTCCTGCCAACCTAGCAGTTCAAAAACATGTCAAAGTGCAAGTAGATAAATAGGTACCGCTCTGGCGGGAAGGTAAACGGCGTTTCCGTGCGCTGCTCTGGTTTGCCAGAAGCGGCTTAGTCATGCTGGCTCCCTCGGTCAATAAAGTGAGATGAGCGCCGCAACCCCAGAGTCGGTCACGACTAGACCTAATGGTCAGGGGTTCCTTTACCTTTACCTTACCTTGGGGGGGGCAAGGTGGAATAGACCACCAATGTCAATTCACAGTAAATGGTTAGAAAAATTGAACTGTAGACCTGGCAGGGATCCTGAGGATCTTCTAGGACCAACCGCCTGCAATGCAAGGATCTCGACTACATCACACATGACAGAGGGAAGTCCAATCTCTGATTAAAGGCTGGTTCCCATCCTAGCTGCCAGGAGTAAAGAGATGATAAATTCTTTACCATTCTCCAAGGCTGCCTGTTTTAATATCACCGAACAGAACAGCTAATAGATCAAGCGTCAAATTATATATCTCACTGTGTTCCTTTGAAAACAAAACTAGAAAAACTGAACTGTTCCTGCTCTGGGCTTCTGTGTCCTGTCGGTGACACCACTCGCCATGCATCAAAGAACCTAATGAAAGATCTGCAGCAGAATCAGGCCCACAGGGATGCCGAGAACAGGTTCAAGTCCCAGTGGAGAAAGCAGGGTCTTCCCCCAGCAAGCACGGAGCAGCTAAAATTATTTATTCAGGATGTGTGATCTCACTTTTATGTTAATGAGAAATATGGTAATATTAGGTCCTTTTAGAGAAGGTTAAGATCCTAATGGCTAATTTTTATAATATAAGCAGCCCCACGGTGGCTACTGAACTAAGCATACATTTTGGTGAACTAAAACCAGTGTACTGGAAGAAGCAAAGATCCCCAGTGTCAAAGCAATGATTCTTCAACATCAACTTCGTTGGACTGGTCATGATGTGCAGATGCCTGATGATCGTCTTCCAAAGCAACTACTCTGTTCTGAATGTAAAAATGGAAAGCGTAATGCTGGTGGTCAACAAAAGAGGTTTAAAGACTCTCTCAAGGCACCCCCCAAAAAGGTAGTATAAACACCAACAACTGGGAAACACTGGCCTGCAAGTGCTCCAGTTGGAGAACAGCCTTGACCAAAGGTGTCATGGGCTTTGAAGACACTTGAACTCAGGACACAAGGGAGAAATGTGCTAAGAGGAAGGCACACTTGGCAAATCCACACCGTGATTGACTCCCCCCACCCCGGAAACCCATGTCCCCACTGTAGAAGGACGTGTGGATCCAGAATTGGCCTCCACAGTCACTTATGGACTCACTGTTAAAACAGTGTTCATGGAAGACAATCTTACTTGGCTATGAGGGATCACCAAAGAAGAAGAAGAAGAAGAGGACATTTTGAATGTTGAACTTGTCTGTGTAACACAAAGGAATGGGCACCACACAACCACTGGGGAAACCCAGCCAGATGGGAGGGGTATAAATAAATTATTATTATTATTATTATTATTATTATTAGTTGTTGTTGTTGTTGTTGTTGTTGTTTTCGCACAGTGTTCACAATTGCAGCCATGCATCCAAAGAGGAGATGGCAGTGTCTCAGAAGACTGCCTTATTCAACCTGTGCCCACTTGACCACTTCAACTGGCAGAATTGCCACTGCTACAGGTGCCACACAGGGTACCCATTCTACATTTCATAGAATCATAAAACTGTAGAGTTGGAAGGGACCCTGAGGGTCATCCAGTCCAACCCCCTGCGATGCAGGAATCTTTTGCCCAACCTGGATTTCGAAAACACAGCCCTGAGCTTAAGAGTCTCATGCTCTACTGGCTGAGCTAATGTGTAAGAAACCAATCTTCTAGTGCGGCAGCATCTGCACTTTGGAACTCCCTGCCTATTGATATCAGTCAAGCACTTTCCATGTATTCTTTGCAGCACCCGCTAAAATAATTCCTTTCTGCCCCGTTCAGGTACTTTGAAAATGGACGTGAATTTCAACCTGTATTACTACGTTGACTTCTTGTATGCTTTAAACTATTCTTGTATGTTTTTTCTCAGTTTTCCCATTTTATATTGTTGTAAAGCACTTTGAGGTGCTGGTTATTTTTACAACCAAACAGTGCATAACATTTATGAAATAGCTTTTGCATGGAGTCAGAAACACTGGGTGGAATTTGCTGACTTTTACAATAGAGAAGTAATTGTAGTACTAAGAAAGATGAAAACATACGCAATATAATTGGGGCCCGGGGCCCCTTCCAGACTGGGGCCCCCAGCTTTCCCCCACCCTGCCCTCATCAGTCCTGAGGCCCAATGGCCCATTTAGTCCAGAATCCTAATGACTGGCAGAATCCGAGACCAGGGAGAAGAGTCGGTGGAAGAAGATTGGAAAAAGTTTAAAGACTATTTACAGAAATATTGTAAAATTAATGAATGTTAGAAAAATGTGGGAATGAAGTTATATGGCTTTAGTAGAAATGCTATAAGGAATTAAGTATAAATAGATTATTAGAGTATTAAAAGAAAAAATAAGGTTAGAATATGTTAAGATAATTATAGGATAGAAAACAGAGGAAGATGGAAAGGAATTGCTGAAACAATTAACAGAAGTGGAATACAAAAAGGGAGGTGTGAGGAGGTCGTTGAAATAAATGAATGAAGGATAGGATGATGAAACTGTACGATGTGTTTTAAACTGTTTTTATTTTGTTGTGTTAGTTTAATATGTTAGTGTTGTGTGGTGTTTTTGTATTGTATTGCATTGTATTGTCTATTTTGTTTTGTAATGTTTAAATTGTTGGAAAAGTAATAAATATTGTTTTTTTAAAAAACAAACAGAATCCTGACCTCAGTGGCTTTCCAGGTGCCCCCAATGGGAAACCCCCATAGAATCAGGAATCCAGGTCGCATTGAGCATGACTATGTCTCCTGGTTGAGATTCTTTTTTCCTTTTTTTCTTTACCTGGGGTGGGGGAGCGCATGTTTGCACCCCTGATGAATGCTGGGCTACAGCCAGAAGCTTTATAAGATTTTCACTGAAGCGAATGCGATTACTGACGCCTTCTTAAAACGTTGGGGTAGATGGACAAAATAGAGGTTCGGATTAATCACGGGTGGTGCAAAGGAGGGGAAGTTCAGCCGTTGAAGAGGCAGGTGTGAACCATCTTATACAAGACCAGCAGAACCAGTACTGGGTGTTGAGATCGCAAGGAGATAGAGCAAAAGCAAGAGTACAAAACAGCTACGGCAGCAAATCAATTAGTTCCAAAAACACTTGTGAAATAAGATGCAAACGAGGACGGGATCGAGCGTCACAGCCGCTCCTTAGGTCTTTAAGTGTCTTCAGCCAAAAATACTCTGCAAAGCAATTGACGGCAGGCCTTAGATAGGCCTTCCTTAAACTGAACGGGATTGTTTTAGGCTGTTTCGGCAAAATATCAAGAGCTGCTTGGTGTTTTTATTGCCTTTAGGGCTGCAATTCTGTTCAGTGGTTGGCTCAGAGCCCGGGGATTGGTAGTGGGACAACGATGAGCGGTCACAGGCAGAAGAGGAGGCGACAGAGGTTGAAGAGGTAACAGGGTTTAGTGAGCAGGGAGAGTCTGTGGCAGAGAGAAGTGCGGAAGCAAGAGCTGGAGCTTATGCAGTAGAGGAGGGAGGCCAAGAGGCAGAGATCAGTCAAGCTGGTGAGGGAGCCAGGGGGTCTTCTGCTCCTTCTGTCACCAGCAACCCCTCCCCGCTGGACTTCCAGAACCAGAAGAGATATGAAGAGGGTGGAGCAAAGACAGACAAGGAGGCAGCGTCTCAGATTGCTTGAGGAAGACCTTGGGGAGGAGGAATTTACGCAGCTGTAGGAAGGTGGGGACCTTTGGTCTCCACAACTGCCTCAAGGGGGCAAGACCTACTGTGAAGGTTGTTGTGACTCCTCTGGCCAGACCTTCTTTCTGCTAATAAAGAGTTCCTGTACTCCATGTGATTTGTTGCTGGTTAGCTCCCTGATATCCACTCCCCAGCTGAAATTGCCACCCCCCACTGCTTTTGCCAGGACGCGGGTGGCACTGTGGGTTAAACCACAGAGCCTAGGACTTGCCAATCAGAAGGTCGGCTGTTCAAATCCCCGCGATGGGGTGAGCTCCCATTGCTCGATCCCTGCTCCTGCCAACCTAGCAGTTCGAAAGCACGTCAAAGTGCAAGTAGATAAATAGGTACTGCTCTGGCAGGAAGGTAAACAGCATTTCCGTGCGTTACTCTGGTTTGCCAGAAGGGGCTTAGTCATGCTGGCCACAAGACCCGGAAGCTGTACGCCGGCTCCCTCAGCCAGTAAAGCGAGATGAGCACTGCAACCCCAGAGTCATCCGTGACTGGACCTATTGGTCAGGGATTCCTTTACCTTTACTGTCTTTGCCACCCTACCCACTAGACTGGAGCTTGCAACTTCCACCTTCCCCCTGCCCCATGGCTCAACCTCTGAAATCTTCTTGCAAGACCAAGCAGCTGTCCTCCTCTTCCTTGTTATCCTAAACATCACTGTCATCCAAAGTCAGTTTGGGCAGTGACTCCATTCCACAGTCTCTCCACACCCCTTGGGGGCAAATAATGGCAATCTGTGGATTACGCCTCTCCGAGATCTCAGCAGACCTTAACACCTCCTCTGCTAACTTGCAGGGGATTGAGGAGAGTTCTGAGCTTTGGCAACCAGGAGAGGCTATGGCTCGCTCCACCTTGTTGCTAACGGAAAGCATTTAGTCTTCCCAGTTCTGAAGAGGCTTCCATACCATACCACTGATTTGTAGTTGGGTGGGAACCCAAGGGTCATCAAAGCCAGCTCCTCAGTGCAGGAATCACAGCAGACAGATGACCATCCAACATCCGTTTGAAAATCTCCAATGAAGGAGAGTCCATCACCACCTCAATTCGTCTGTTCTGCTGCTGAACAGCTCTTAATCTCAGAAAATTCTCCCTAGTTGGAATCTCCTTTCCTGAAATTTGGATCCATTGGTTAGAGTCCTCCCATCAGAAGAAGTTTGAGGGGGGGGGGGCTTGACAAAGTGGGGCCTGACCGGGAACCCCAAAGGGGTCTGATAAATCCCCCTCCTGGAAGTGTGTCAATATATTTTGCAGAAATTTGAACTACACACATGCAAATGTTTTGCTGCTGAAAAACAACAACAAAAATTCTCATGTCACCCCATCAGACTCCAGCTTTCGCAAAGGAAAACAATCTGCAAGACTCTCTCGCTTCAAAATGGGCATTGCAAAACTGGAGTTGCTAGGAGAGGTCAGAGGGTCGCAAGGAGTCTTCCGTTCCTTTGCAAGTTCATAAAATGAACATTGTAAAACCTCAATGCTGGTTTGCGCAGATCAAATGTCTTACAAATGGCATTCACGATCATGGTCAGTAAGCATACCTAAGCCTTTCCAAATTTGCCTAATTTCCTTTTAAAGCCAACCAAGCTGCTATTTATCACCACATCTTGTGGCAGGGAGTTGAATAGGTTTCATTACACGCGAGGAAATGGTTTATGACTTTTGATCTGTACACTTGAAATGGGAAAGGGGGAAAAAAGAAAGAAAAGTCATGACCTATTTGGTAGTGATGTAAGGAAGTGAGAGCTGGACCATAAAGAAGGCTGATTGCCAAAGAATTGATGCTTTTGAATTCTGGTGCTGGAGGAGACTCTTGAGACTCCCATGGACTGCAAGAAGATCAGACCTATCCTTTCTTAAGGAAATTAGCCCTGAGTGCTCACTGGAAGGACAGATCCTGAAGCTGAGGCTCCAAGATTTGGCCACCTCATGAGAAGAGAAGACTCCCTGGAAAAGACCCTGATGTTGGGAAAGATGGAGGGCACAAGGAGAAGGGGACGACAGAGGACGAGATGGTGGGACAGTGTTCTGGAAGCTACCAGCATGAGTTTGACCAAACTGCGGGAGGCAGTGGAAGACAGGAGTGCCTGGCGTGCTCTGGTCCAGGGGGTCACGAAGAGTCGGACACGACTAAACAATAACACCAACATTTCGTATTAATCCAGGCTGATCAGAGCCTGTTGAAATCAGGGCCACTGAAAGTGGGTTTTGATCTGAGTAAAAAACATCCCCCCCCCTTCTCCTTTTGGGCTGGAGAAGGAGGCAAAACCCTTTTCTCTATTCACACCACAAACGTAATTGGATAGTGCTTTGTCCTATCTGCTTTTCCTTGCTTGATCTGGGCTGCGACCCCTCATTTTAAGAATCCAGAGTTTAAGAGGTTGGCCAACCTGTGCAAACCAGTGAGGGGTTTCTCTGCCTCGCACTGGCACACAGACAACTGCAACCAGTTCAAAAGACGCCACCGAAACTTCTCTGTTCCTGCCCAGCACGCGTTGGGGCCCAAGGATCTTTGAGGAGGGCTCTCAGGAATTTCCCACTGACCTGCTGCTTTTGAAACTGCTGGGGGAAAATCCCAAGCACCCAGCAGTGAAGCGGGTTGGGTTTAAAAATAAAAATAAATGACATACTCAAGAAGAGAATTGTAGAGCTGGAAGGGACCACGAGGGTCATCCAGACCAACCCCCTGCAACACAGGAATCTTTTACCCAACATGGGACTCGAATCCACAACCTTGAGATGACGAGTCTCATGCTCTGTTGGCTGAGCTATCCCACTAGTCAGTAGACAAGCAACAGAACAAGTTCGTAGAATGATGGGAGCTTTTCATAAGCTATTGGAATGGAAGAGTCAAATGGGGAACATCTACCCTTATAAACTATTTTCAATTATCTGGCTATCTCTCCTCGGCAAAATACACACACACATTTTTTTCTGTACCCCCCTTCCCCTCTTTTCCCATTTTCTCTTCTCCCCCCTTTTTTTCTCCTTTCCACACCCTTTTTCCTTCTGTGATTCCTGCATTGAAGGCGGTTGGACTACATGACCCTTCCAATTCATTAAAAAAAAAAATGATAAAAAATTAAGCATCTGCAGGTTATTTTTAACTGGGCTGAGAGGTAGTGCTGGTTATAGAAAGAGAGACAGGATTTTTTTTATTTTATTTTTTTTGAGATCAGGACACTCTGCAATAATAAACAGCAACAAATTGCTTCTGTTAACCAGCGTCACCTCAGTGGTCCTGGAGATCTTCCATCCCAAGCTGTATCTCTTTAAGAACTGGTGCCTGGGTTTGCTCATTTTTCTTTTCCCTCGCCAAACCTATTTCCTTTCCTGCTGCACCTTTGGGAGTGTAATTCTGAGGGTAGGGAGGCACTGCCTTGACGCGGCTGGCGCTGTGGGTTAAACAACAGGGCCCAGGACCTGCTGATCAGAAGGTCAGTGGTTTGCATCCCCGCGACGGGGTGAGCTCCCGTTGCTCGGTCCCTGCTCCTGCCAACCTAGCACTTCGAAAGCACATAAAAATGCAAGTAGGTAAATAGTTACCACTCCAGCGGGAAGGTAAACGCCGTTTCTGTGTGCTGCTCTGGTTCACCAGAAGCGGCTTAGTCCTGCTGGCCACATGACCCAGACAAACTGTCTGCAGACAAACACCGGCTCCCTCAGCCAGTAAAGCAAGATGAGCGCCGCAACCCCAGAGTCGTTCGCAACTGGACTTAACTGCCAGGGGTCCTTTACCTTTACCTTTTTACCTCCTTCTTAGCAGGACGTGGGTGGTACTGTGGGTTAAACTACAGAGCCTAGGGCTTGCCGATCGGAAGGTCGGCTGTTCCAATCCCCGCGACAGGGTGAGCTCCCGTTGCTCGGTCCCTGCTCCTGCCAACCTAGCAGTTCGAAAGCACGTCAAAGCGTAAGTAGATAAATAGGTACTGCTCTGGAGGGAAGGTAAACAGCATTTCCATGTGCTGCTCTGGTTCACCAGAAGCGGCATAGTCTTGCTGGCCACATGACCCGGAAGCTATATGCCGGCTCCCTCGGCCAGTAAAGTGAGATGAGCGCCGCAACCCCAGAGTCGTCCACGACTGGACTTAACGGTCAGGGGTCCCTTTACCTTTATAATGCTCTAAACATTTTGTGCTGAAGAACAGAGTAAAAACTGACCAAGCCTTCCTCGCACTTGGTGCTTTCCAGATGTTGTGAACTATAACTCCCATCAGCCACGGACAACACGTATTGACTTTGGCTAATGGAAGTTGTAGCTGAAAAGCACCAAGCAAGAAAGGCAGATGAAGATGTTGGACTTTTTGGAGTTGGCCGACCTGACTGGTAGAATCCGCTACCAGGAAGAGGAGGAGTATCAAGAAGACTGGAAGAAATTTAAAGATTATTTAGCCAAATATTGTAACATAAGATAATTAGAATTAACTTAAAGGTAAAGGTACCCCTGCCCGTACGGGCCAGTCGTGTCCGACTCTAGGGTTGTGCGCTCATCTCACTTAAGAGGCCAGGAGCCAGTGCTCTCCGAAGACACTTCTGGGTCACGTGGCCAGCGTGACGAAGCTGCTCTGGTGAGCCGGCACCAGCGCAGCGCACGGAAACGCCGTTTACCTTCCCGCTATAAAGTGGTACCTATTTATCTACTTGCACTTAAGGGTGCTTTCGAACCGCTAGGTGGGCAGGAGCTGGAACGGAAAGACGGGAGCTCACCCCGCCGCGGGGATTCGAAAACCACCGACCATACGATCGGCAAGCCCTAGGCTCTGTGGTTTAACCCACAGCGCCACCCGTGTCCCTTCTAGAATTAACTTGGAAGTATCAAATAGACTTAGGATTAGAATAAGAATTTATTGTAAAGTATTAAGGATTAGAATACCAAGAAAAGAGAAGAGGATAGTAAGCTGAAGAAGTAAATTATATTAGAAATATGATTTTGGAGAACTATTACAAAGTGATACAATGAAATTCAGTTAGGGGGGATGTGAGGAAGTCAGTTAACAATGAAAGTTAAATTAGGTTTTAGAAGTAAGAAGTGTCTTTATTTCTTTTTTATTTCTTTTTATTTAGTATTGTAATGTGTTTTCTTTTGTATGTTTTGTATGTTATTTCTGTTATAAATGTGGAAAACTAATAAAAAAATGGAAAAAAGCACCAAACAGGCAACAGTTTAAGGAAGGCTTACAGCTCAGTTGGCAGAGCATGAGACAACAACAACAACAATTTATTACTTATACCCCACCAATCTGGCTTGGTTTCCCCAGCCACTCTGGGCGGCTTCCAACAGGAGATTAAAAATACATTATCTGAGGGTCAAGGGTTTGAGCTCCATGTTGGGCGAAAGATTCCTGCATTTCAGGGGGTTGGACTAGATGACCCTTGTAGTCTTTTCTGACACTACAGTTCAATGATTCAAAGCCCCTTTCTGTAAGGAGCACCAGTAGTCAATTGCTTAGGTTAGGAATCTCCTGGCTAGAGGGCAAGTCACGGAAATGATTTTTTCCATTAGGGCCGAGAGAAAATGAAAAGGAAGCGGCTATGGGCATCAACTTGGAGAGCTTTAAAGCAGTTCATTTATTTATTGCATGCAATCTATATCCTGATTGATTGCCAAAAGAGAAACCTCACCAACTTGGGGAGCTTTAGAGGGTTTCCTTTATTCACTTCTGTTATTTCATTAAACTTATGCACCGATTGATGGTAAAAAGAAAACCTCAAAGTGGTATATAGAAAGGTAAAACAAGAAGATTGGGGAAACTAAGAAGACAAGAGAGGAAGTGGAAGATAAAAGGATCCACGCAAGGAGAAGAAGGGAAGTCCTTCAACAACGTTGTTGTCGTTGTTTTGAATGTCATAGAATATGTAATATGTAAATTTCTTATTCCTATTTCCTATTACTTTTGGGGGGGATGTTGTTGTTTTCCTGGTGCTGAAAATATCAGAAATAAATTTTTTAAAGTAAAAAAAGAATAGCAAAGGGGAGGGAATCACAGCAATGCTTTAAAACATACAAAAAGTTAAATTGACTTTGACTTTCTAAGCATCTGGTTTGGCTCATCTAAAAAAAGGATGTTTTTAACAATCACTGAAAAGGATACTGTTTGATGTCAACAGGCAGGGAGTTCCAAAGTATAAGTGCCTTGAATTATATTCTGTCAGTCATTCTGCATTGCGTGAGCCAGAATAACAGTCTTCTGTATTTTCCAATTAAACTTTGCATGATCTAAAAGCAGTTCTGGCGATTTATTTTTGATAGTTTTTAAACAGCATGAGTCTGACCAAACTGCGGGAGGCAGTGGAGGACAGAGGTGCCTGGCGTTCTCTGGTCCATGGGGTCACGAAGAGTCGGACACGACTGAACGACTAAACAACAACAAACAGCAATGCAGCAGGCTTGAAGTCTGATGCGAAATCCTTCTCTTTCTGACAACGTGGAGTTGCTTTCGGACGCTGGTGAAGCTTCGCACACATTTCCTCTCTGCAGGTTTTCTGGGTTTTTCCTGCGCGAGGAGGCCATGATGCAGCCGAGTCTCGTATTCATACTGAGAGTAGCTGGAATGACTCAGCCCTGAGACTCAAAGGGATGGTGTCTTGAACATGGGTTCTTGGGTCCATGGGTGGTTCATGGGAACATGGGTTCATGGGTGGCCATGAACATTTATCCAGGGCCAGCAAAGCCCATGGTTGGGGAAGGCGGAGGAGAGAAGACAAGAAGCGTCCTGCTGGATCAGGCCACAGCCCCACCTAGTCCAGCTTCCTGTCCTCACAGTCAGGGCCGGATTGAGGTTTGATGAGGCCCTCAGCTCCTGAAGGTAATGGGGCCCTTGATATGTCCAGCTGTCCTTTGTCCACAACAAATTGTCACTGTTTTTTGTGTTGAATAGATGCTATATGATAATTTATGGACCTCATATGCCTGTTGTCTTTGTCCATGGAGTTTTCTTGGCAGGGATACTGGAGTGGCTTGCCGGTTCCTGCTCCAGGTGGATCACGTTTGGTCAAAACTCTCCACTATGATCCATTAAGAACTGCAAGAAGATCAAACCTCTCTATTCTGAAGAAAATCAGTCCTGAGTGCTCACTGGAAGGGCAGATCATGAAGCTGAGGTTCCAAGACTTTGGCCACCTCATGCGAAGAGAAGACTCCCTGGAAAAGACCCTGATGTTGGGAAAGATGGAGGGCACAAGGAGAAGGGGACGACAGAGGACGAGATGGTGGGACAGTGTTCTCAAAGCTACCAGCATGAGTTTGACCAAACTGCGGGAGGCAGTGGAACACAGGAGGGCCTGGCGTGCTCTGGTCCAGGGGGGCAAGAAGAGGCAGACATGACTAAACAGCAACAACAAATGGACCTCATAGGTATCTCAAGCCGTCTGAACATGTTGCCATGCAACCAGTCCATGCAGAATGTAGGCACTCTATATATAGAAAGGAGCAAAGCAGTGATATTTGAGGGAGCTGCCTAGCAGGCATGGCCCATGATTTACATCATAGGAGCAAGGCCATCTTAAGCATATGCGGCGCCGGGGTGCAAAGATCCGCCTGGCACCCCCCCCCAGGTTGCCCAGAGTTGTCAACCTTTTTTTAGGGGGGAACCCCAAAGTTGTCAACCTTTTTTAAGGAAATAAGGAAAGGTTCCCCAGAGTTGTTGACCTTTCTTGAGGGGAGCTGACGCCTCACTTATCTCTGCTCAGGAAAAGAAAACAGGAAACATAAGGAGTGCAACAAACCAGCCCAGGGCATCAGAGTGGGCGACTGAGCAAAGCTGGGCACCTTATGGTATTTAAGAGAGCCAAGATGACCAGTCTTGAACATCAGCAGTCAGGAGCGCTTCAGCCCTGTTTTTGAGTTTGTTTAAAATCTAAAACGGCTTATCTCGTATTCCTTTGTAAGTTTTTATAAAAAACCTTTTTGTAAAGGCAATGCTAGAGTTTTTACAGCCGAGTCCTCAATTTCTTATTACTATTGCTTGGCTCCTTTAAATAATTTCTTGGTTCCGTGATTGTCCTTTTTCCACTGACTTCTTCCCTCATGGAGCAGTCAGTCCATCCCTCGGATCGTTCCCCTTGCCCGCTTCCGAGATGGATTTGTTGTCAAGAGGTTGGGGGGAAACTGAGTCACCTCTCTCTGAGTCAACAGTTCACCAGGTGCCTGACAGCTTTTGCTGGTGCAGCAGAAAACACCATTTCAATACGTCTGGATTCTGCCAACAGGGAAGAAGTGTTCATTAGCATCCGGTGACGGCGCTGGGAGCGACTGAGGAAATACTGACTTTACTGTGTTAAGAAACTGCCTGAAATTTGGGTATATTATCAGAAGGTAACTGAAACCATCAGCAGAACTGTACAGAAGAACCTCGCATTTACAGAGCAAAATGTCCTTGAATTACATACCCAGCACATGGAACCTTACGATAGGACAATACGAGTGGACTCTCCACGCCCTTTCCACAGCAAAAAGACTGAAATAATGATAATGATAATGATAATGATAATGATAATAATAATAATAATAATAATAATAATAATAATAATAATAATAATAACAATAACAATAACAATAATTTATTTATACCCTGCCCATCTGGCTGGGTTTCCCCAGCCATTCTGGGCGGCTTCCAGCAAAATATTAAAATACAATAATTCATGATACTGATGAACTGGAAAAATAAAAACATACAAACAACTTGCATATAAACACAGACTTGCCATGGAGAAATTCAATGATATTTGGAATCCATTCTTACAAATACTGCAATAGGTTAAGATCTGGTGAAGTTGTACAATAACAACTTTGTAAAATATACAGTTTTGGGTCTGTCCCCCCCCCTTTGTTTTCCCTTTGGCACGGGTTCCGCTTCTCTTTCTCATTTTCTCTTTTTGGTTTGCGTCTCACCGTGTTTGCTGCATGTATGGTTTTATACTTTTTGAACTTTCAATAAAGATGTTGAAAGAAAGAAAGAAAGAAAGAAAGAAAGAAAGAAAGAAAGAAAGAAAGAAAGAAAGAAAGAAAGAAAGAAAGAGCCTGAAATGGAGATTTACTTAGGGCAGGAGTGATGGATCAGTAGGGTGGTCGTTGCAGGAGGCTCTGATCTGCATAAAATTCACATTTCCTAATGCATACGTATACATGCAAATTTAGAAGGGTTCATTTTGATTTAAACCAGGGGTTCCCAAACTCTTTTGAGCCACAGGCCCCTTGGTTCCACGAAGTCATCCGCAGTGCTGTCCACTCTATAAAAAGTGTTATTCAGGTGCTCGCTTCGGCAGCACATATACTAAAATTGGAACGATACAGAGAAGATTAGCATGGCCCCTGCGCAAGGATGACACACAAATTCGTGAAGCGTTCCATATTAAAAACAAAACAAAAAAAAGTGTTATTCAGAATAACCCGCTTAGGAAGATAAAACACGACAAAATTCAAAACAGTAAGAATTGGTTGCACATTCATTCAAAATCCAATGAGAGGCATCTCCTCTAATTCCACAAATGGATGAATTCGATCCAGGGAAACCAGCCTTTCAAAGTCCTATATTCATTTACACCTCCTGTGCCCCTTTGCCACCCTAGTTAATTGCACTGACTCCAGGGGGCGCTACTGTATTTCCCATCAAACTCCTGCTAATAATAATAATAATAATAATAATAATAATAATAATAATAATAATTTATTTATACCCCGCCCATCTGGCTGGATTTCCCCATGCACTCAGGCCAGCAACCAACCAAACATTAAAAACACAATACAGCATTAGACATTAAAAACTTCCCTAAACAGGGCTGCCTTCAGATGCCTCCAGCTGTACATAGACAAGGTCCTCTTTTTCCTCAGAAACTAGTACTTAAAAAGTGGCAGGATGAGGGCTTGGGGGAATCTCACCCAGGTGGTACAGGGTGCAGGGAGACCTCTGAACTAGGCTCCACCCACCCCACAAGGCTCCACCCTCATCTGACAGGCACCGCCCCTTAGCAATAAGGCTCCTCCCTTTGAGTCTACCAGAGTTTGAGCCTCAGGAAACATGACAACTCTCAGCCCCCGCTGTTTTGATAGAGTAATTTTTTCAAAGCATGTAATAATTCATCCCTGCAGGAATCCTTTCATTTAATTTATTCCATAAAACTTATACACCGCTTGATTGCATGAAAAAGAAAAGAACCTCAAAGCAGTTTACAGAACTGATAAAGTTATCAACAAGAGAGAATTACAACTATTTAAAATGTTCAAAAACTTCAAATAACAAAAGGCTAAAAACAGATTAAAACTCATTATATGTATGATATCTCACATCTTTTTAAATGTTTGAGACGTTTGGGGAATTTTGCACCAAATAAATTTGCATTCATGTGTAGAAATGGGCTGCTGCTCCCCCCCCCCCCCATTATTTTGGGAAACTTTTCAACTTTGGAAATATTGGTGCCAAAGTTGTTTCGTGTGGTCCCTCTCTTTCTCAGAAAGGAAGCCCGCTTCGAGATCTCACATCAGACAGCGACAGGGGGAAAGCAGCTTGCAGGAAAGATGCTTCTTTGCAATATATGTTCCCCAATTTCGCTTTCAGTATGAGTCAGGAAGGTGGAGCCTTCCTGGAATGGGTGTGGATGTTCTGCACTTGGAATGCAGCCTAAATCACCCTGGCTCTCTCTTTATCGTTTCCCTACAGTCAAAGATATAAATCATGTTCATAGGAGTGTCTTGCACCCCTGGCCAAAGTTCTCCATCTCCAGCCTGGAGGGTGGGGGGAATCCTTTTAAAAAAAAAACAAAATGCTTTATTGAACTTAGAAAAAGATAACATAAAATCAGAGTTATCCATAAAAAAACAAAAAATTACAAATATCTGATACACCTTATCACAGTCTTCTTAAGGTTCCAACAACATCCCGCTCACTCCTTGTGTCTTAAAATGTTCATTTACCTAGCGCAGTTTTTGGTTGTTAATTATCAGAAAGATTGTACTTTCTTACACTTATCCACTATATTGCAGAAGTTATTCGAAGGCTGCCACAGGCATCATGCTGTTACAACAGTCTTTCAGGTGCCTTTTAAACAAACCCCATTTATTAATAAATGTTTGTTCTGTATGGTCTCTCCTTCTTTCTGTTAATTTAGCCCGCTCTGCGTATTCCATTAATTTTTGTTGCCACTCCGACTCTGATGGTATTTTTCCACTGGAGGGTGGGGAAAATTGCTTGCTTGTTTTTATGCATATTGTATTATTTATATGATGTTAGCCGCTCTGAGCCCGGCCGGGGAGGGCAGGGTCTAAATAAAAATGTATTATTTATTATTATTTACTATGTTATCTGCAGTGTAAGGGACATAGGTGGTGCTGTGGGTTAAACCACAGAGCCTAGGACTTGCTGATCAGAAGGTCTGCGGTTCGAATCCCCACGACAGGGTGAGCTCCCGTTGCTCGGTCCCTGCTCCTGCCAACCTAGCAGTTTGAAAGCACGTCAAAGTGCAAGTAGATAAATAGGTACCCCTCCGGCAGGAAGGTAAACGGCGTTTCCGTGAGCTGCTCTGGTTCGCCAGAAGTGGCTTAGTCCTGCTGGCCACATGACCCGGAAGCTGTACGCCGGATCCCTCGGCCAGTAAAGCGAGATGAGCGCCGCAACCCCAGTCAGCCACAACTGGACCTAATGGTCAGGGGTCCTTTACCTTTATGTTATCCGCAGTGTAGTCTTGCACCCAGCTACTCAGGAGTAAGCCCCACTGTCTTAAATGGGAGCTAGGGTGTGCCTGTAGCACTGTTCTCGCCACGGTGGGGTGAGACTGCCTCCCCTCCTTTTGCCCCAGAGCCAGAGCGCATTTGACAGCGGCAGATTTAATGCATCCGTGATCTGAGCCACTTCTCTGGAATGTACCTGGAGTCATTGCCGAGGTCACGGAAAACGGTGCGCGCACACTCACGCCGGCCCTTCCCCTCTCTGAGTCAAGCCACAGAACGATGAAAGCCTAATCTCCGCCTTTCTTTGCTTAAGACGTTTTCTGAAGTGAGCCTGAGGTCGCTTTGTCATCTCCAGAGCCTTAAATCCCAATATTCTCTTAAGACCAGGTGCTCAAACAAGAATGGGCGGGAAGACCCAGGAAGGAGTTATTCATTATATATATATATATATATGTACCCTTTATTGGTTTGCAATATAGTCCGCCCCCCCCCCCGAATATGAAGCTTAATGTATAACTCAGCAGAACGACACACACACAAAAACAAGTGGGCACATTTTTCAATACTGGTAAGTATAATGTATGTCGTTTCATATTGTTTGCTGCGGGTCTGTCATAAACCATGAAAAGCCCGAGTCAAACTTCTGTGCTGTGTTGCTGGGCATTTATACAAATATATTCATGAAGGTTTTAATGTTTAATCGATTGTTAAATTATTATATAAAATATTATTGTATTTTAATATTCTGTTGAAAGCCGCCCAGAGTGGCTGGGGAAACCCAGCCAGATGGGTGGGGTATAAATAAATAAATTATTCTTATTATTATTACTACTACTAATGGCAAAAATCTATGTGATTTAATGGCTACAGGTTAGCAGGAGTGTCTGGCTATCATAAATTTCCCTTTAGTATTATATTCATTCTGTTTTACTAGTTATAGTTAAAAAAAAAAGAGCCAGACCTGTGAAATAGAGCAGAACTTGCTTCTGAATAACAGCAGAGAATTGGAGCAGAAGGTTGGAAGCCTATGGCTAATTTACTTGTGAGTAAACCCCACTGAATGGGATTTGCTTCTTGGAGTCAGTAAACGTGTACAGGATTGTGCCCTAAACCTTTGCCTCGTTGCACCAGCAGGACTTGCCCTCCTCTTTTCATCACTGAAGGGGGCTGGACTAGATGACCAACCCTTCGGGGACCCCCTCTGTCTCTAAAAACTTGTGATTCAGTTGAATCTGGCCCAAATTAACTAAATAATATGGGGAAATGGGGTGGTTCAAGGTACCGTTCGGCATATCAGAAAGCAATGTCAGCAAAGCATCGTGACTCAGAGCAGATCCCCCCACGAAGCCTTGCGCTGCTCTATTGTCACCCAGTGCCCTTTTAAAATGGTTTTTTTTTGGGGGGGGAAGGTTATTTTGTTATTTCTGTTTTTATTTTGATTATGTATTCCATGTTTTTATATTGCGGTTTTACCATGTGAGCCACCCTGAGACCAGCTTGAATAGGGCAGTATAATAAATAATAATAATAATAATCACGAAGAGTCGGACACGACTAAATGACTAAACAACAACAATAATAAAGTTTCTGTACTTTGCTTTCCCATAGACTATGTCTCTATGGTTTGCTGTGTAGCTTTTCCTTAAGAGCCATGGGCTATACGAGAAATGAGCCTTTCCAGAATCTGGCTTAGGAGTCCATCTTGAAAGACCCACATTGGCTCCCTGTACGTTTCCGGGCACAATTCAAAGTGTTGGTGCAAATCCCCAAATGGCCTCAGCCCAGTAGACCTGAAGGAGCGTCTCCACCCCCATTGTTCTGAGGTCCAGCTCCAAAGGTCTTCTGGTGGTTCCCTCACTGCGAGAAGTGAGGTTACAGGGAACCAGGCAGAGGGCCTTCTTATTATGTATACCCCGCCCATCTGGCTGGGTTTTCCCAGCCACTCTGGGCGGCTTCCAACAGAATATTAAAATACAATAGTCTATTAAACATTAAAAGCTTCCCTAAACAGGGCTGCCTTCAGATGTCTTCTAAAAGTCTCGTAGTTGTTTTTCTCCTCAACATCTGATTGGAGGGCGTTCCACAGGGCAGGTGCCACTATGGAGAAGGCCCTTTGTCTGGTTCCATGTAACTTGGCTTCTCACAGAGAGGGAACCATCAGAGCTGGACCTCAGTGTCCGGGCAGAATGATGGGGGTGGAGATGCTCCTTCAAGTCTACTGGATGTCCCTTCGCTTCTCCTTCCAACTTTAAGATTCTGTGACTTTGGGCCTATTACTCACTGTGTGTCCAGCCTACCTAACAAGTTGCCAGGAGGGAAAAAGTGGGGTGAGCCAAGATCAGAAACGCAGCTCTGAGCTCCTTGGAGGCAGGGTGGCGTGGAGAAAAAACACACAAAAGGAACTTCTTGACATCTCTCCTCTTAACAATGGTGCTGAATTTCTCTTGCCGGAAGGCAAGGCTAGCTCTACGATTCAATGAGTCTGTGATTCTAGGATCCTCTGAAATTTGCACTTCTCTGAATTTTGCGGTGCTCTTCTCTAGCCATGTGACGTGCCCCTAAAATCTTTGGGTAACAGGTGCATAAAAAAATATATATATGCAAGAAACTGTCTTGGAGGTCCCAGGCCACAGAGAGGTTAGGCTGGCCTCAACTAGAGCCAGGGCTTTTTTGGCTGTGGCTCCGATCTGGTGGAACACTCTGTCACAAGAGACTAGGGCCCTGCGGGACTTGACATCTTTCCACAGGGCCTGCAAGACAGAGCTGTTCCACCAGGCCTTTCGCCAGGGCACAGCCTGACTCCCTCCTTTGGCAATTGCCACAGAACCCTAGCCCAATGGTTGCCATCAATTTGATTTGAATTAATTTTATAATGAAATGATTTTAGAATGTTGTATTATTTTATTGTTGTTAGCCGCCCTGAGCCCGGCTGGGGAGGGCGGGATATAAATATTATTATTATTATTATTATTATTATTATTATTATTATTATTATTATTAGGGGGCATTGCTTTGTAAAAATGTGCTTTTGGGTGAATTGCATGCAAAAATACGAACATATGGGGAAAATTCGCTCTAAAACGCCGGTGGGTATTCACGACTTTTCGTTTCATTTTTGAAATCGTAATTTGCTGTGGGAACTGGATGAAACACCGGAAAGCTGAAACTACAGAGAGATTTTTTTCCCCTGCGGGGAGCAGAAGGATAAGGTGGATGAGCCCTAGGCTGTCGATCTTCTGGCCTCAGGTTCCACGGGTTGTTCTGTGTGAATAAGTACTTTCTTTTGTATGCCTTTAGAAAGAGAAAGAAAGGGAAGCTTTGGTTCCAAGAAGCCTGTGAGTCACAACCTCGTTAGTTTTGAAAGCTGGTTATTTCAGCCATTTTAGCTGCTCTCCGTGGCTTATATTAGCTGTCATTGCTGTCTGTGTTGACTTAAGCATTGTTTGCAAAGCCTGGTGACAGGGAGATGAAGGATTCTCCACCAGGCGCTGATGTCAAGGCACAATGGAGAGAGTTGGGCTGTTCTCCTGGCTCAGCCACGCAGAACCCTTCGCTCTCACCCAAAAGGAAAGGGAACTTTTAACCAAATCTGAACTTGGGCCAGGTTTCCAAAACCTTTCCAGGCAGAAATGTTAACAAGTTCATAATTTGTAAGGGGTGGGGTTGGTTTAAAAATGTGAACCGAAAACTGAATTTAGTTGGTATAGTCCATTTGATGCCTTCAATCTCCAACGGTGTTACTTAAAGTTCAATTTGACTGGAAAGCCCTGCTGGTGAGTTTTCGTAATGTGCAAATCCAGTTTTCAATTCATTTATTCTTTAGCCTAACTCAGAACTTCCCCAGCCTGAATTTTGAAACCCGCTTCGCTCCAATACACAGCACCATCAACACCACCAACTCACAGCCAAAATAATAGTGTGGCATTAAAAGGTAAAGGTACCCCTGACCATTAGGTCCAGTCGTGACTGACTCTGGGGTTGCGGCGCTCATCTCGCTTTATTGGCCGAGGGAGCCGGCGTACAGCTTCCGGGTCATGTGGCCAGCATGACAGCTGCCTCTGGCGAACCAGAGCAGCGCACGGAAACGCCGTTTCCCTTCCCGCCGGAGCGGTACCTATTGATCTACTTGCACTTTTGACATGCTTTTGAACTGCTAGGTTGGCAGCAGCAGGGACCGAGCAACGGGAGCTCACCCTGTCATGGGGATTCAAACTGGCGATCTTCTGATCGGCAAGTCCTAGGCTGTGTGGTTTAACCCACAGCGCATTAGGAGAACATAATTCTGAATGATGCAAACAGAAATTTGAGTGCTTGAAAATTGTTCCCCTTAATCAAGAAGCATTTACTGCCTGCACCTCAGTGACAGCTGCAAACTGCTTTTCTTTTGAACTACATTAGTGCAGCACCCCAATTGTGCATATAGGGCTGTATACAAACAAACAAACAAACAATAACAACCACTGCCACCACTACTGTGGGTCTTGTGTAAGTAGGACTGCAATGGCTTATATACTTATATTCTCACCCAGTACTGCCTTTGAATGGGGCAGGAAAGCTGAGAGGGACTGAAAATATTGTTTCCACTGAAATTTATGTCTTTATTTGGGATATTTGTACCCCACTGTTCAGCCCAAAAGGCTCCTGGAGCAGGTTACATGCCATCAGAACAAGTCCTCATCTGCAGGCTTATGATCTAAGAAAGTCACAGCATGCAAGGAAAGGGGACGGGGAGGGAAGAGGAAAAACAGAATCCAAATTTGGGCAACAATTTCTAAGGAGCTGCTGCTCTGTTGACAATTTACCATTTCTTTACAAGTAGAAACATTATTTAAAATGACACATTTAACTGCTAAGTTCTTTACAAAGGTGAGTATTAGAGGGCTGCAAGTAGTGGCGGCGGGGGCACCCTCAGGCAGTGCCCCCCTAGTCCAGGAAACAGCTCACCAGGGAGATCCATTAGGGCTCTCCTGAGGGCCAAGCCCCGCTGTGGAACGCTTTCCCACGGAAGGGAACCAAAGTGGGGGGCCTTGCACATATCCTGTGCACTCTGGTGGAGCATCTGCAGGAAAAGGTCCAGCCAGATTGTGCCCCCCAAGATCCATGCGTGGGCACCAGCCCCACTGCTGTCCCTGCACAACCACACATCCCTCTGCCCCCTTTTCAGGAGGGACACTGCAGTGAGGTCTCCCCCCTGCCAAACTCCATGCTCTGTTGACCAGTTCAGAAGCATGGAAGTGCCTGGAGGAGCTGGACCTTCAGCAAAGCTAAAGAAATTGTCCTTCTTCCCGTCTCTCCCATTGAGGTGATCTAATGGAAGTTGAGGCACGGTGTACCTATTGGCTACCACACACCAACATACTATTTTAGCCTGCTATCTGATGCAGATGATGCTAATGATCACATCTCTCTCTTTTTTTGAAGTAGCATTCCTGGTGCAAAGCAATATCCAGCCCAGCCCAGCCCAAACACAGAATCATAGAAACACAGAATCATAGAAAGGTTGTTTTCTGCTGCTCCAGAGGAGCGGACACGGAGCAATGGATCCAAACTACAAGAAAGAAGATTCCACCTAAACATTAGGAAGAACTTCCTGACAGTAAGAGCTGTTCGACAGTGGAATTTGCTGCCAAGGAGTGTGGTGGAGTCTCCTTCTTTGGAGGTCTTGAAGCAGAGGCTTGACAACCATATGTCAGGAGTGCTCTGATGGGGTTTCCTGCTTGGTAGGGGGTTGGACTCGATGGCCCTTGTGGTCTCTTCCAACTCTATGATTCTATGATTCTACGATTTTAGTTCAACCCCCTGCAGTGCAGGAGTACAGTGGTCAGCACAGTACCTTCAAATGGGTCTGAACAGTGCAGAGACTCTAAAAGACTGTCAGCCCTAAAGAGAAGCCATCATGCTCAAAGGAGGGTGTCATATGGGTTGATGATGTCATCATGATGACCACATATCTGGCCTTATGGCCTGGAGACATCATTAATAAGAAAAGTTCTGTGGGATCAGACCATAGGGAACCCGCCCAGTCCAGTATCTCATAGTGGCCAACAAAACGTCAAAGTAGAAAACAGGATTCCCCTCTCTCGATCTTTACTTTACTTTACTTTTTACTTTACTTTACTTTACTTCTGAAAGTTTATTGGAAATCGTTTCATCACCTCTCTAAACCAGTCACACCTTATTGTAGCCTGACTTGGATGTTGTTGTTGTTTTAAAAAATGCAGTTTACAGAACAGATAAAGTTAACAACAAGAAAAAATACAATTATTTAAAATGTCCAAAAACTCCAAATAACAAAAGGCTAAAAACAGATTAAAACTCGTTGTATATATTATATCTTGTGTCTTCTTTTTTTAAAAGTTTGAAACATTTTGGGAATTCTGCACCAAAGAGATTTGCATTCATGTCTAGAAATTTGCTGCTTTTCCTTTTTTCTTAATTTATTTTGGAAACTTTCCAGCTTTGGAACTATAGCTACCAAAGTTGTCTCACATGGTCCCCTGCTTTCTGAAAGGAAGCCCGCTTCAAGATTTCACATTAGACAGGGAAAGGGGAAACGCGGCTTGCAGGAAAGACACTTGTTTGCAATATATATTCCCCCATTTTGCTTTCAGTGTGAGTGCCATGATCTTCACTAGTATAAGCTCCCTGCTGGTGGTCAGGATACAACCCCAAATGGGTGCCCTCCTGGAGTGATGGGAATTGTGGTCCGAAACAGCTGAAAGTTGCACCAGATTGGGTAAAGCTCATTTACAATCGAAGGCAGCAAGTTCTTGGGGCCGCCAGTTTGCACCTCTTGCAAATTGCCAGTAAAGTTTTGCTGCCCGTTCCGCACGCCAGCCCCTTCCTGGCAGGTATTTTTGGCTACGAGCATTTGTACGTGCCTCTCATAAATCCCGGACTCTGCAAAATTATAGGTGAAATCTCCCCTGGCTTAGCCAAGAAAGGAGATGCTAACCAGTGATTAATAATCAAAATATATAAAAGAGAAGACAGCGAGTTACCAGCCCAGGTATAATTAAAATGAATAGGGTTTTCTCCCTCTCCAGCACACACACACAAGCAAATCCCCTTGCGCTGACTTCCTCTGTGTCACGCCCAAATACGCCCAGGCCTCGCCTTGCAAAAGTATTTCTCCTGTCATCGTAGCCTAGAGCAAACACCTACATCCTCCAAGGGGAAGCCAAGGCTGCCAGTTAGTGGGATGGAGAGGAGAAAGGGCATGGGTCTTTGGAGGGAATTTTGCCTCCCTGGCACAGGGCAACAGGACAGCCCTCTGAAAGGCACCTTCTCCCGTGTGATGGGGGGGGGAGGGAGAACCTAAGAACCTAAGATGAGGCCTCCTGGATCAGGCCAACAGCCCATCTATCCCAGCGTCCTATACTCACAGCAGCCAAATGCCCCAAGAACCTAGAAACCAAAATAGACTGCCACTGGACTGGGAGGTGCTATGAGAACCTAAGAGGAGCCTGCCTGCTGGATCAGGCAAATAGCCCATCTATCCCAGCATCCTGTGGCAGTGAGTTCCATAGTTTGAAACAAATAAAAAAAATTGCTTTCTTTTATCTAGGGTCTGGAAACCAAGCCTGATGAGAAAGGGTGGAAGGAGCTGGGTATGTTTAGCCTGGAAAGAGAAGGGATATGAGAGCCGCCTTCAAATATCCGAAGGGCTGTCATATGGAAGATGGAGCAAGCTTCTTTTCTCCTGCTCCAGAGGGTAGGACTCGAACCCATGGCTTCAAGTTACAAGAACGGAGATTCCGATTCAACATAGGGAAAAAAACCTGACAGTAAGAGCTGATTGACTGTGGAATAGTCTCCCTTGAAAGGTGGTGGAGTCTCCTTCCTTGGAGGTTCTTAAGCAGAGGTTGGATGGCCATCTGTGCAGGGGGCTGGACTAGATGACCCCTGGGGTCCCTTCCAACTATACAATTCTATGATTCTGCGATTCTGCAATTTGTCCTGAATCTTCCCACATTCAGCTTCATCTGAAGAAGTGTGCATGCGCATGAAAGCTTACACCCAGAACCTTTAAAGCCCTATACGGCCTAGGGCCCTCGTACCTACGGGACCACCTCTCCTGGTATGCCCCACGGAGGACCTTACGGTCTTCAAATAAAAACATCTTGGAGATCCCGGGCCACAAGGAGGTTAGGCTGGGCTCAACTAGAGCCAGGGCTTTTTCGGCCGTGGCCCCGATCTGGTGGAACGCTTTGTCACAAGAGACTAGGGCCCTGCAGGAATTGACATCTTTCCGCAGGGCCTGCAAGACCACCAGGCCTTTGGCCAAGACACAGTCGGACCCCCTCCTTCGGTGATCCTCATAGAACTCTAGCCCAATGGTTGCCATGAATTTGACTCTGAATTGATTTTAGAATGAATTTATTTTAGAATGCATTTCAATTAATTGATTGTGATTTTATGTAAACTGTGTTATTTTTACTGTTGTTAGCCACTCTGAGCCCGGCTTTTGCTGGGGAGGGCATGATATAGATACAATTTTATTATTATTATTATTATTATGATCATCAAACTTAGTTGGTCTCTAAGGTGCTACTTTTATATGCCTGTTGTCTTTGTCCATGGAGGCAGTGAGAGATTTTACTTTCTTGAGAGTCCCATGGACTGCAAGAAGATCAAACCTATCCATTCTTAAGGAAATCAGCCCTGAGTGCTCACTGGAAGGACAGATCCTGAAGCTGAGGCTCCAGGACTTTGGCCACCTCATGAGAAGAGAAGACTCCCTGGAAAAGACCCTGATGTTGAGAAAGATGGAGGGCACAAGGAGAAGAGGATGACAGAGGACGAGATGGTGGGACAATGTTCTCGAATCTACCAGCATGAGTTTGACCAAACTGTGGGAGGCCGTGGAAGACAGGAGGGCCTGGTGTGCTCTGGTCCAGGGGATCACAAAGAGTCAGAGACAACTAAATGACTAAACAACAACAACAAATGTGCTACTGGACAATTTTTTTATTTATTTCGACTGCATCAACCCAACACGGCCACCTGCCTGAATCTGGCTTCATTGGTGTGTTCACAGGTTCCAGCATTAGGAGGGAGGGACGTGGGTGGCGCTGTGGGTTAAACCACAGAGCCTAGGACTTGCCGATCAGAAGTCAGCGGTTCGAATCCCCGCGATGGGGTGATCTCCCATTGCTCAGTCCCTGCTCCTGCCAACCTAGCAGTTCGAAAGCATGTCAAAGTGCAAGTAGATAAATAAGTACCACTCTGGCGGGAAGGTAAACGGCGTTTCTGTGTGCTGCTCTGGTTTTCCAGAAGCGGCTTAGTCATACTGGCCACATGACCCGGAAGCTGTACGCCGGCTCCCTCGGCCAGTAAAGTGAGATGAGAGCTGCAACCCCAGAGTCGGTCACGACTGGACCTAATGGTCAGGGGTCCCTTTACCTTTAGCATTAGGAGTGAAGTTTTCCTCCCTATGCACTTTTTCCATGCCATGAATAATCTTATAAATCTCCCTTCCCCTTTCTCCTAAACGCTGCAGCATTTCTGCACAGGGGAGTCGCTCCCATTGCCGGTTCAAGATCCTTTGGGGCCCGAATCTGGGTGGCTTTGATGTTCGGTAGGACACCTTAGAAAACCATTTTGCAACACTGAGCAATGCTGTGTTGGGCAGCAGGCGTGGTTTGGGATATTTCTCTGTTGTTTCATCTTTTGCAGATTAGGCGCATTGGGAGCCGGTGGGTGAGTGTGAGAGCGCAACACCTGGGAGGAGGGTGGAATCACCCTCTGCGCGCGCCCTGAGGATACGAGGGTCTGATGTGGAGCGAGGAGGGAAGAGTGCAGAGTAAGCAGTTGCTGCCCTGCTCCAGGCAGTCTTGCAGGATGAGTTAGACTTAGAGCACAAAGCATTCCAGCCGCTCTCTTTTGATCCAGGAGCTTTGTGGGACTGGGTGGTTCTTGGAGCTGAAAGGGGAGATCACACAGGGGATCACTCTGATCCCTGGACCAACATCCAGCCTGCTGCTACTTGGAAAGCAGTTTCTTTCTTTATATATACATATAAAATTTTATTTTTCATTTCCCACTTTTACAAATATTTTAACGAGAAAAACAAAACCTGTGCAAATCTAATTTACCTTCCCCTCAACTTTCCTCCTCTCCTTTCTGTGGCTATTTACTTCATATCTTTTTATTACTGCATATCCAATTCAAATATGTTTACAAATTTTTCCTTATCTTTATATCAGTCCCACTAATGCTTCAATTTGTGTACAATGTGTCTTCAAATAGTCAATAAATTTTCCCCATTCTATTATAAAAAGTCTCTCTTCTTGATTTCTTATTCTTCCGGTGAATTTCACCTTTTCTGCATATTCCGTTAATTTTAATTGCCAATCTTCCTTTGTCGGAACTGTTTCTTCCTTCCATCTTTGGGTATAAATCGTTTGAGGAACTATGGTGCATGCATAAACTTTTTTTTCCCTGTCCAGTAGCTGCTTCTCCAGCAATTATACCTAAAAGCAAATCTTCTGCTTTTTTCCTCAAAGTTATCTTCATCATTTTTTCAACTCATTTTACATCGTTTCCCAGAAAGCTTTTACTGTCTTACATAGCCACCACATGTGGATAAAGTACCTTCTTTTTCTTTACATTTGCAACAGGTCTCTGATTCCAATTGGAAAGCAATTTCTGATTCAGTGCACCTACTGGTACATTGCAGTGCGCCTTCATAGCACTTACAGACAACAATCTCCCTTCAGTGAGGCATAAGGGGGCATTGCAAAGAGGCTCAGAGATGCCCAGTTTTAGCGA
The DNA here is from genome assembly GCF_964234715.1 of Podarcis melisellensis. Taxonomy (NCBI): domain Eukaryota; kingdom Metazoa; phylum Chordata; class Lepidosauria; order Squamata; family Lacertidae; genus Podarcis; species Podarcis melisellensis. The sequence continues at coordinate 2,234,530 of NC_138537.1, forward strand.
GATCCCTGAATGGCTGGGATCCCTCAGGTGACCGATGCAGGTGGTGGACTCCTCTTCATTGTAGATTTTAAGCATAGGTTGGGCGGCCATCTGCCACGGATGCTTGCATTGAGATTCCTGCATTGCAGGGGGTTGGGCTAGATGACCCTCGGGGTCCCTCCCAACTCTACAGTTAATAATAATAATAATAAAATTTATTTATTTATATCCCGCCCTCCCCAGCTGAAGCAGCTAACAACACTAAAAGTAACACAGTTTCCATAAAATCACAATTAATTGAAATTGTTGTTGTTGTTGTTTAGTCGTTTAGTCGTGTCCGACTCTTCGTGACCCCATGGACTAGAGCACGCCAGGCCCTCCTGTCTTCCACTGCCTCCCGCAGTTTGGTCAGACTCATGTTTGTAGCTTCAAAGACACTATCCAACCATCTCGTCCTCTGTCGTCCCCTTCTCCTTGTGGCCTCCATCTTTCCCAACATCAGGGTCTTTTCCAGGGAGTCTTCTCTTCTCAGGAGGTGGCCAAAGTCTTGGAGCCTCAGCTTCAGGATCTGTCCTTCCAGTGAGCACTCAGGGCTGATTTCCTTCAGAATGGAGAGGTTGGATCTTCTTGCAGTCCATGGGACTCTCCAGAGTCTCCTCCAGCACCATAATTCAAAAGCATCAATTCTTCGGCGATCAGCCTTCTTTGTGGTCCAGCTCTCACTTCCATACATCACTACTGGTAAACCATAGCTTTTACTATACGGACCTTTGTTGGCAAGGTGATGTTTCTACTTTTTAAGATGCTAAATTGAAATACATTCCAAAATAAATTCAGTCAAATTAATGGCAACCATTGGGCTAGAGTTCTATGAGGATTACAGAAGAAGAGAGGGGGTCAGACTGTGCCTTGGCCAAAGGCCTGGTGGAACAGCTCCGTCTTGCAGGCCCTGCGGAAAGATGTCAAGCCCCGCAGGGCCCTAGTCTCTTGTGACAGAACGTTCCACCAGATCGGGGCCACAGCTGAAAAAGCCCTGGCTCTGGTTGAGGCCAGTTCTATGATTCATTGCTTTTTCTCTAATGATTGGCACATGGCGTCCTGGAAATCCGGCCTGAGCAATGGAATTTATGATCATCCTATTATCTGTCTGCCACCTTTCTGTAGTTAAAACCCTGCTTAGGGAGACTTACAAGATGAAAAGAGTTTACATATTTACAAGCATAAGAAAAGTACTGTAATTGTAAACAACAAATAAAACACAACAAAAGGTACACAACCAAATTGAACAGTTTCCACGGAAATCAGGTGTGAAAAGAGCAGCAACAAAAGCCTCCAACGAAACCTCTGAAAAAATATTCCAGTCCAGGAATCTGTTCAACAGCTTTTGTAGCTGGAGTCAGTCCGGGCTTCACCCTCCCAGGTCAGGTGGAAAAGGCCTGCAAGGCAGGGAGCAGGTCTTCCAGGACTCCCAGCCATGAACATCTCTGGCTGCTGGATCAAGCACATCTAGTCCGGCATCCTGTTCTCCCAGTGGTTACCCATATGCCTTAATGGGAACCCTGGAAGCAGGATCCAAGCATCAGAGCCTTCTCTCCTACAGTTTCCAGCAAGCGATATTCAGAAGCATTGCTTCTGCCCCCAACTTTGGAAGCGGGGCAGAGCCATCTTGGCCAGCAGCCATCCCAAGCCTTCTCCTCTTCCACGAACTGGTCCAATGCTCTTTTAAAGTCATTCAGGTTTGTATTCTCCACTGCCTCCGGTGGCAATGAGTTCCATAGTTCCACACTGCGCCATGCGAAGAAATACTTTTCTTTGTTCAGAATCTCCTAACATTCTTGGGCCTGTCTGGACCTCTCAGCTGTGATGGACGTGCCTTTTCTTCTCTCCCAAGTCGGAAGGCCAGCCTAGTAGAAGCACCTCTTGTTCTTGTTACGGATTCGGCCCCAGTTGACTTCCTCACACCCAAGTGGCCTCAGCCGAGCCCAGACACTGAGTAAGCAGCAAGAGCTCTGTGCCCTTAATGGGGAGGGAGAGAGGGGAAGGGCTGTCATCAGTGCACAATGTCATATCTCTGGAAACAAACCCGCATTCTAAATCTTCATTTAAAACTATGTCTTAGAGTGGCTGGACATAGTCCAGGTCAAGTCTCATTTGAAGATAAAGGCCTGCTTTGCAAACCACCTTAAATATCCTGATAACTGGCTCAGTTGGTTAGAGTGCCAAGATCGCAGGTTTGATCCCCACATGAGATAGCTGCAAAATCCTGCCCTGTAGAGGGTTGGACTAGATGATCCTTGAGGTCCCTTCCAACTCTACAGTTCAATCAGTTCTATGAAATCAGTGGTCCCCAAACTTTTCCTGGCTCCCGCTTCCTAGGTTGCATAAGCTCACCCCCAACACCCCCAACCCTGTAAAAAAGCATGGCTCAGAATAGTGGTTTCGCAACCCACTAATAATAATAATAATAATAGTAATAATAATAATAAATTTATTATTTATACCCCGTCCATCTGGCTGGGCTTCCCCAGCCACTCTGGGCAGCCTCCAACAAAATATTAAAATACAGTAATGCATCAAACATTAAAAGCTTCCCTAAACAGGGCTGCCTTCAGATGTCTTTTAAAAGTCTGGTAGTTGTTTATCTCTTTGACATCTGGTGGGAGGGTGTTGCACAAGGCAGGTGCCACCACCAAGAAGGCCCTCTGCCTGGTTCCCTGTAGCTTTGCTTTTCGCAGTGAGGGAACCGCCAGAAGGCCCTCGGCGCTGGACCTCAGTGTCCAGGCAGAACGATGGGGGTGGAGACGCTCCTTCAGGTCTACTGGGCTGAGGCCGTTTGGGGCTTTCAAGGTCAGCACCAACATTTTGAATTGTGCTCGGAAACATACTGGCAGACAATGTAGAAAGAAAGGTAAGAAAGATAATAGCACCATAAAATTCAAAAGAGCAACAATTAACTGCAGATTTATTCAAAATCCAATTAAAACTATTTAGCTCAATTAATTCAACCAAACCGATTAACGTGATGCAGTCTGATAACCATTTGCACCCGGCACTGTTCCCTTGCCTCTTGGTCTCCCCCTAAGTAATCCTGCCACTTTGGGATCCACTGCTTAAGCCATAGATTAATCTTAACTATGGTTTAAAGGCGAATGCACAGCATGCTGGTTAAAAACAAGATTTAATGCTCATGGTCCGTTTGGAGGAAACAAAACCAAGTTTGGAGATAATGCTAAGGCAGCTATGGCTTAGTTCTGGGCAGGATAGCAGGAGAAGAGGAGCAGGAAAGCACTCGTGGTTTTATCCCTTTGCTCCAGCATTCTCTGTACACACCTTTGAAACCATAGGTAAGCTTAAGGTAAAGGGTAAAGGGGCCCCTGACCATTAGGTCCAGTTGTGGCCGACTCTGGGGTTGCAGCGCTCATCTCGCTTTATTGGCTGAGGGAGCCGGCGTACAGCTTCCGGGTCATGTGCTTCTGGCGAACCAGAGCAGCGCACGGAAACGCCGTTTACCTTCCCACTGGAGCAGTACCTATTTATCTACTTGCACTTTGACGTGCTTTTGAACTGCTAGCTTGGCAGGAGCAGGGACCAAGCAACGGGAGCTCACCCCATCGCAGGGATTTGAACTGTCAACCTTCCGATTAGCAAGTCCTAGGCTCTGTGGTTTAACCCACAGCACCACCTGCGTCCCTATAGGTAAGCTAAACCACGTTTTAAAGTGATGCAGGGACAAAGTTAATGCAACATGCTCATAACTTCGCAAATTTTTTGGGTGTTGCACATTGTTCCTGTTGTTTTCATTTACCTTTTGCTCTAAGGTCCCTGGGTGGGTTGCAACGGTTTAAAGCACAATGCTAGAAACAGTTTGGAACGAATCAGGATAATAGGATGGGTCCTATATAAATCCCAATCTGGACCGCTATTCGTTCTTTTTTTCCTTTTAATAAAACATTGTGGTTTACGGAGCGGAAGACAAAAAATGAAGTAATGAGAACAAACGCCCCAAATTCTAGCAAAATGACTGGGAAATATTATAATGAAAAGTAATAGAAGGAACAGGTTGGGCTGGGTGACGCTTGGGGTCCCTTGAAAATCTACAATTCTGTGAAATGGGAAAGGAAAAGTCCTTTTTCCATAGCCATCCGAAGAAGAAACATTTTTAAACTTGGCTTGGAAAAGCCAGCAGAGAGAAGGATGCATGAACCTCTCTCTCCGAAGGGGTTCTGTAGCAGCGGGGCTGTTCCGGAAAAGGCCCTGCTTGTGACAGGGGTGATTCTAAGCTCCCTGTAACCTTGAACCCTGTACCCAGAGCAGGGCCTCATCAGAAGGTCTCAAGCACCAGGCCTGAAGTCCTAGGGAAGGATGCATTCCAGGCGATAACTGGAAACCCAAGTTGTTTAGGGCATCAGAAGTAAGAATATGCACATTTGCTCACAGCTTGCTTCAACGGCTGAAATTCTTGGAGCATCTTCAAAGACTACTCTGCATAGAACAGATTGCAATGGTTTGGAGAACAAAGATGGCATTCTGTGCCATCCTGGTCTCAACTGCATACTTCACAGAAGGAGGGACTTTAAAAAGAGCTCTCTGGGATAACGCAGGGAGGTCCCAAAAAGACACCAGAATACTCTCCAAGTCCCAAAACCTTAACACCGGGAATGCACGCACCGAAGCATCACTGAACTTAACCAGAATTCCTATAGTTGTGTTGCAGGAAGTTGGCCATGTTAAGGAGCTTCCGTCATTTGTAGCCGGCAAACGCACCCCACATTTGTAAGAAATCAATATTTTAGTATGGCAGCACCTGCACTTTGGAACTCCCTGCCCATTGACATCAGGCAGGTGTCTTTGCTGTACGCTTTCTGACGCCTGCTAAGAACATGTCCGCTTCGACAAGCCTGCCTGGATGCTTAGAAAGCTGAGACTAGTCACTGCCTCTCAGCCTATTTTATCCCACAGGGTTTTTGTGCGGATTAAATAGGGTGGAAGAGAACCATTTGCACCACCCTGAGCTTCGTGGAGAAAAAGGTGGGATAGACATGCAATGCAAGGAAAAGAAATAAGCAACACCCAAGGGGATATCCTGGTTTTATCTTCTCGTAAACTGTTTGGATTTTTTTTTTTTAAAAAAAAGCACTGTATATATTTTATGAAATAAGTTTTTGCAAGAGCAGCACATCAGAGCCGGGAAGGGAAAGCTACGCTGATTTTCCTAGGGAGAAACTGCTGTACTTGGGACTTGCAGAATAAATCTGTGTCCAGGCTTCACTATGCAATTTGTTCTCTATGAGGATGCAGCTGTGGGTTTTGTTAATCAAACAGCTAAACAGAGCAAAGGCCGCCAACACTACGTTTCAGGCCTTTTTGCAAGCAATATCCTAAGCGTCGCTTTGCATTTTGTGGATCCAGACTGCAGCTGGAGCAAACCACATCCACCTCCCTGCAGAAGAATGATAATCATAAAGGGACAAAAAGAGAGAGTCACGGAACGCCAATTTCCCAAGGAAATAAGAAGAGGCAGAGAGGGAGAGGGAAGGCGATATAAATCCGTTAACGGTTATGCAATAAAGTAATTAATTCTCCACGGGCGTAGTCACATGCCATTCCTCTGGCTTTAGATTTAATTAAGCAAAAGGGCTGATTAGGACTGAGAGGGAGAAGGCAGAGAAATTTAGAACACTTGCAACGAACATTCCCTTCTGCTTATATATCTCAGTTTGTCCAAGCCAGTATAGCGGTGAATGAAAGCCAAGCTACAGGGAACGACTGGGTGTGTTTTGTGCTGAAGTGCCTGTGTTTCCATAGGATTCTGGAGTTGGAACATAAGGGACCTCCAAGGGTCATCTAGTCCAACCCCCTGCAATGTGGGAATCACAGCCAAGAATCCCTGGCACACAGCTTTAAAACTTCCAAGGATGGAGAGTCCACCACCTTCAAAGGTTATCTTAACACTCAGAAAGTTCTTCCTAATCTCATTCGTTTGTTTGTTTTGCATTTTATTTATAAATTTCAAAAGTTTGCAGGTTTAATACATCTTCATAGTTTTCAATTAACACGTGACTTCCCCTCCACCCCTCCCTGGTTTTCCCATAATTTCTAATACTGCTCCATATTATACCATGTCTGCTCCACATTAATCCCCAATGCTCATTTTACTGCCGCTCATTATTCAAATCCTACTTGGGTTTTAACGTATTTACGATAACTCTTTATATATTCTGCAAAAATAAAATAAAAATCTGATCCTCCTTAAACCAGAAAACAAGCTTGCTCCATCTTCCATGTGACAGCTCTTCAGATACAGGAAGACAGCTCTCAGCCTTCTCTTCTCCAACTCCTTTCACTATTTCACTTTAGTTTCTTTCTTTGCAGCTGCGGGGGGGGGGGCAGATATGGATCAGGACCCTGGCATGTGGGTCAGGGCTGTGGGACGATCTCTTTCCTCCATGCTGTGGTCACAATGGAACTGCCACCACAGCTGCAATTTTCCCCAAGGGCAAAAATGCTGAAATTGGCCTTTTGAACCAAGTCCCAAATGCCTTGGCTGGCTCTCGGTGCATCTGCTTGGCTTTGCTTATCAAGATGATGCTCTTACGGTCCCTTACTGTTTATCTTGATTTACGAAGGCCGGATTGCAGCAATGAAAGGTGCAGCTGCCCTGGGCATCGTCAGCTGCTTGCTTCACCAAGGCCAGTGGTGTCTGCTCCAGCTGGTGAAAGCTCTCCAAAGCCTCAGGCTGAGGAGGAGGTCAATTTCCTCTCCCTGAGATCCAAGATGCTTGTAACTGGAGAATGAATGCAGGGCCAGCATTCAGAACACAGCGAGATGCACACAGCTTCCAGTGTGCAACGTGGAGGCAGTCTTGTTTGGCGCTGTCACGGTCCGGTCTACGGGCGATCGAAGTCCCGGCTGAGGATGTTGGGACCGGGGGCAAGATGGCGGGGTGGGAGCAGGAATGAGAGTCCAGAAGCCAGGGGTCCGAGGGTCATGAAGCAAGGAGTCAAGAAGCCAAAGTCCGAGGATCAGGAAGCAAGAAGCCAAACAGAGCAAGGAGGAAACGACTTGCTGTGGAAAAGAGCTGAAGGGAAATGCTGACCTTATATCCCTTCCCGGCTTTTGCCACCAGGTGCTGTGAGTTACTTAGGAAGGCCCCAGTCCTGTGAAGCCCTACTGGTCACAGGGCCTGGCTCCTGCACACACTCCTGAAAGGCGCTCCCGCTGAAACCCCAATGGTATGTGCAGTTCACAGGTGTGGCACCCTGGAATCATAGAATTGTAAAGATAGAAGGGACCCCAAGAGTCATCTAGACCAACCCCTTCCGATGGAGGACACTCAGCTAAAGCATCCGTGACAGAGGGCCAGCCAACCTCTGCTTAAAAACCTCCAAGGAAAGAGAGTTCACAACCTCTCAAGGAAGTCTGTTCCACCACCAAGCAGCTCTCACAGTCAGGAAGTTCTTTGTCATGTTTAGTCAGAATTCACCTTCTTGTTGTTTTAATCCATTGGTTCAGATCCTACCCTCTGGAGCTGCAGAAAACAAGCTTGCTCCATCTTCCATGGCTCAGCCCTTCGGATATTTGAAGATGGCTCTCATGTCCCCTGTTCAAAAGCACTCCACTGCAAGTAGATAAATAGGTACCACTCCTGCGGGAAGGTAAACGGTGTTTCCGTGCGCTCTGTTTTCCGTCATGGTGTTCCGTTGCGCCAGAAGCTGCTTAGTCATGCTGGCCACATGACCCGGAAAAACTGTCTGCAGACAAACACCAGCTCCCTTGGCCTTTAAAGCGAGATGAGCACCGCAAACCCAGAGTTGTTTGCGACTGGACTTAATTGTCAGGGGTACCTTTACCTTTACCTTTTACTCATGCCCCCTCTCAGTCCCCTCTTTCCCAGGCTAAACATACCCAGCTCCTTCTAGCATTCCTCATCAGGCTTGGTTTCCAGACCCTGGATCATCTTGGTTGCCCTCCTCTGCCCAACTTCCAGCTTGTCAAGATCCTTCCTAAATGGAGCTCAGAACTGGATGGAGTCTCCAGGTGTGTTCTGAGCAAGGTCTCGCCAGATGTTTCTGTGAGTCTGAGGATGTTCATAGAATTATTGAATAGCGGAATCGTAGAGTTGGAAGGAACACCCAGGGTCATCTAGACCAACCCCCTGCAATGCAGGAATCTCAGCTAAAGCATCCATGACAGATGGCCATCCAACCTCTGCTTAAAGGAGAATCCAAAACCTCTCAAGGGAGCTTGTTCCACTGTCAAACAGCTCTCATTGTCAGAAGGTTCTTCCTTATTTTTAGCTGGAATATCTTGAAATGATGATGATGATGATAACAACAACAACAACAACAACAACAACAATAACAACAACAATAATAATTTATTTATACCCCACCCATCTGGCTGGGTTTCCCCAGCCACTCTGGGTGGCTTCCAACAGAATATTAAAATACAATAATCTATTAAACATTAAAAGCTTCCCTAAACAGGGCTGCCTTCAGATGCCTTCTAAAAGTCTTGGAGTTGTTTTTCTCTTTGACATCTGGTGGGAGGATGTTCCACAGGGCGGACGCCACCACCGAGAAGGCCTTCTGCCTGGTTCCCTGTAACTTCACTTCTCACAGGGAGGGAGCCGCCAGAAGGCCCTCGGAGCTGGACCTCGGTGTCCTGGCTGAACAATGGGGGTGGAGATGCTCCTTCAGGTCTACTGGACTGAGGCTGTTTAGGGCTTTAAAGGTCAGTACCAATACTTTGAATTGTGCTCGGAAACGTACTGGGAGCCAATGTAGGTCTTTCAGGACCAGTATTATCTGGTCTTGGCAGCCGCTCCCAGTTCTCAGTCTGGCTGTCGCATTCTGGATTACTTGCGGTTTCTGGTTCACTTTCAAAGGTAGCCCCACGTAGAGCGCATTGCAGTAGTCCAAGCGGAAGATAACTAGAGCATGTGCCACTCGGGCGAGACAGTGCGGGCAGGGAGGGTCTCAGCCTGCGTACCAGGTGGAGCTGGTAGACAGCTGCCTTCATTATACACCTTTAGGCGCCAGGCGAAAATGTTCCTTTTTAACCAGGCCTTTGGTTGGCCTGATGGACATCCTATGCCCTTTTAAAATGTGGCTCTTTTCGGGGGGGGGTGTTACTGGGTTATTGTTTTTATTTTGATTTTATGTATTGTGATATTTTCTGTGAACCGCCCTGAGATCTCTGGGTGTAGGGCAATATATAAATTCAATCATCATCATCATCATCATCATCATTCTCCTCCAACCCAGGAATATGCAGCTATCCCAGTCAGGAATCCAACCTGCAACCTTGGCATTCTCAGCACCACATGCTAATCAACTGAGCTGTGTTCACAAGGGATGGGGTGGGTATTTCATAGTCAGGGTGAGATGCTGGGGGACAAATAAACCTCTTTCTCTCAACCTTTGCAACCATTGGAACGCCTGTCTCTCCCTGAAGCCAAAATCCAGCACTAGAGTCCTTCCTTCCCGACCGAAGGAGCCTAGAAGGGAGGCCAAGGCGTTGACGCACCTTGTGTTGAGTAACAGATCATTACGTTTCCAGAGGCTGGCAAATCCCTTTCCATTGTTTGTTTCCTCAGAACTCATCTACGTCTTGGAGGGTGAGTCACGGGATGCAAATGCTGAAGGATGTGGTAAGAAGGAGATGATGGGGGAGGGGCGTGGAAATTGAAGTGGGGGGGGGGAAACTGGGGTAAAGTTCACTTTGGTGCATCTCCTGGAGCCAAATAAGCAAAGGGAAAGTTGTGAAACCAATGGAGATGTGATAGCAGAACATTCCGGAAGGGCCTGTTTAACTAACTCTACTGGGTGGCTTGGTCTGAGAGACAACATGGGAACCACAGTAACTTTGATTACGATACGATACGATAATCTTTATTGTTATTGTCCCATACAGAACAACAAAATTGAAAAAAATCTACATAAGACATTTAAAAACCAACAAGACATTTAAAAACCAACAGCTATCCCAGCCTGGTTAGCCCCCTAAAAACTCTGATCCTCCATTTTTAAATACAATATACTCCCACAGAGACTCCTTATACTGCATATAAAACCAAAATCGCATTTGGATAGAAACTGTTTCTCAGGCAGCTTGTCCTAGTCTTTATAACCCTGGCAGAAGCTGAAAGAGATCATTTGCGGGGTGCACACTATCCTGCGCTATCTCTGCAGCTTTCCTATGGCACCTGGAAGCATAGATTTGATCCAAGGTGGGAAGAGGGCATATTGGAGCATATTTGGTGGGTTCATGAACAGAACATAAGAGGAAGCTGCTGGATCAGACCAAAGGCCCATCTAGTCCGGCATTCTGTTCTCACAGTGGACAACCAGATGCCCCACTGGTGAACCCTCAAGTGGTATTGGAGGACAAGAGCAGCTCTTTCCTCTGGTGGCTTCCATGAATTCAAAAGTGCTGCTGCCTCTGGCAATAGAGGCTAGTAGCCATTGGTCATCCTCTTCTCTGTGAACTTGTCTGCTCCTCTTCCAAAGACATCCAAGTTGTTGGCCATCGCTGCCTCCTGCGGAAAGGAGTTCCACAGTTTAGCTCTGTGCTGCGTGAAGGACTCTCTGTTCCTGTGATGGATCTCGACAACAGAAGCTCCTCCCTAAGGACACATCCTTAACAGGCAGCTGTCCAACCTTATCTGCAGCAGAGATTCCACAACCTCTCTCTCCCCATCTCATGCGAGGCACAAGGATATATTATGAGTCATTGATCCTGAAGAAGTGTCATTGCCCTGGAAGCGCGGAGAGGTGCTTCAAGAAACACACACATCTCTTTCAAATAGTTCCGTGGCACTTTTACGAGACTCGCCAACTCATTAGCTGCTTCCGAGCGAGAAATCCCATTATTTAATTACTCTAGCCTTCGTCAACCCAGACGTAATCCCAGCAGAAATGGAGTCTAAAATATATGGGGGGCACCCGGTTGGTGAAGGCTGAATTGCACTTTCATGACCCAAAGAGAAGTAGGATGAAATTTCAGTTTCTCTGTCCACTGTTCCCCAGGATTTATTTTCAGAATGCATGGTATAGGACAGGGAGGTAAAGTGGTTTAGACCACAGGGACGTGGATGGCGCTGTGGTCTAAACCACTGAGCCCCTTGGGCTTGCCGATCCAAGGTCTGAGGTTCGAATCCCTGCGACAGGGTGAGCTCTTGTTGCTCTGTCCCAGCTCCTGCCAACCTAGCAGTTTGAAAGCACACCAGTGCAAGTAGATAAATAGGCATCACTGCAGCAGGAAGGTAAATGGTGTTTCCATGCTCTCTGGTTTCCGTCACGGTCTTCCATTGCGCCAGAAGCAGTTTAGTCCTGCTGGCCACATGACCCAGAAAGCTGTCTGTGGACAAACGCCGGCTCCCTCGGCCTGAAAGCGAGACGAGCGCCACAACCCCAGAGTCGCCTTTGACTGGACTTAACAGTCCAGGGGTCCTTTACTCTCTTTTTACCACAGGACAGGGAGTGATCATCTGCCCATATCCGATTCTGTGATTTGCATCAAGCTTGCACAGTTGGTGGTGGGGATGGTGGATGGGGAATAGGAACACATCTGTTTGTCCATCCCTGTCACCAGCCCAAGCCTTCACCCATTCAAAGGGGAACCAGCAGAGCTTTCGTATGTTTTTTTGGATCCTGTGCTCTGTCTCCTTCTCCACTGCCTGGTCTCCTTGTTCTAACAGACCTTTTCAGGTACCACCCCAGCGTTATTGTCTACATCACCCCCACCCTGGGTGACTCAGAGCCAGAGGCACGCTGAAGGCAGAGCTTATTTTAGGTCTGCATTACACAGGAATCTTTAAAAAGATGGTGTCCTTATGCTTTGGGAGCTGGCTCAGCAACATGCTTTGTAGGGGACGGCACCTTCCTCGTTTGGTCACTTACTTCTGAAATACACCGATGACCTAAACTCCTCCACGTCTCATATTTGAGCGTGGAGATATTGCTTACTGCAGACTTCCCCCACCCACCCCAGTGGCCCGCTCACCGATTGGGCCTTGAGGAGGTCCCTGTGGCCAATCGAGACTCAAGTACCGAGCAGAGATGCTTGGAGACTGCATCTCGGAGCCCCATCCTGCCTCCAGTAACCCTAGGAAGGGTGACCCTATCGCTTTGGTCACTGGATACTTTTACAAAAATATCCCCTATAGTAAACACAGAGTTATGATCCCAGCGACACGAGGAATGTAACTGTAGTGGCTTCTGCTCTCCTCATATGGCACCAGCTCCAAAGCGGAGGTGGCTCTGACCTCTGCAGCTAACTGGACCCATTTTGTGCTGGCTGATTTCAATGTGGACCAAAAAGGGGCCTCCATCAACACAACATGCCTCAGCCCCCCCCCCAGAAGCCTCTTGTCCCCTTCAGATGCATCAAAGGGTCTTAGAGATACCAGTAAGGATTTCTGTTTGAAGGACTGTCCGTTCATCAAAACATAGAACTGTAAGGGACACCCGAGGGTCATCTAGTTCAGCTTCCTGCAATGCAGGAATCACAGCTAGAGAATCGCTGGCAGGTGGCCCTCCAACCTCTGCTTAAAAACCTCCAATGAGGGAGAGTCCACTACCCTCCAAGAGAGTCTGTTCCACTGATTGCCTTAGTCAGAATCTCCTATTTTGTAACCTGAAGCAATGAGTTCAAGTCCTACCCTCCAGAACAGGAGAAAACAAGCTTGCTCTCTCTTCCAAGTGACAGCCCTTGAGATCTTTGAAGATGGCTCTTCTATCTCAGTCTCCTCTTTTCTAGGCTAAACATCTCCAGCTTCCTCAACTGCTGCTCACAAACCTTGGTTGATCATCTTGGTTACCCAGAACTGGACAAATGACTCCATTGCCTCCCAACCTCTGCTTGTTGTTGTTGTTTAGTCGTTCAGTCATGTCCAACTCTTCGTGATCCCCTGGACCAGAACATGCCAGGCACTCCTGTCTTCCACTGCCTCGAGAACACTGTCCCACCATCTCGTCCTCTGTCGTCCCCTTCTCCTTGTGCCCTCCATCTTTCCCAGCATCAGGGTCTTTTCCAGGGAGTCTTCTCTTCTCATGAGGTGGCCAAAGTATTGGAGCCTCAGCTTCAGGATCTGTCCTTCCAGTGAGCACTCAGAGCTGACCTCTGCTTAAAAGCCTCCAATGAAAAGCTTCATTTTGCTGCGGCCCCTTTAGTGTATTTGTTGTCATTGTTACACACCTCCACAATCTCTGAGCGGTGAGAGACTCCAGGAGTCCCAGGCACTTGCCCAGGACTTCGTTTCATTGCAATTAAGGTCAACAGAGACCGTGGTGTCTTTAATATATATGCGGTTTTATTTACATGTACATCCAACCTGAGTACAAGGGGGTGGCGCCTCACAGCATTGACACTCAGCAGATCTTGCTTCTCCAGCAAGCTTTGGATCCAGCCCAGAGCAAGCCGGTCTCTGCACCTCCTGCTTCCAGCTTACCTCCAACTCAGCTCCCACACAACTCTGGCTATTGTCCTCCTAGCTAGCAGCTGGGGTGATGGAGGAGGAAAGGCTCATCCATTAGTCCAGAGGGTCCCATCCCTTAGTTGTTTCTCTTGCAACTGAACTCATTTTTCGGGTGGGGGATCATAGATCATTGAATTGTAGAGTGGGAAAGGACCCCAAAGATCTAGTCCAGCCCCCTGCAATGCAGGAATCTCAGCTGAAGCATTCATGACAGATGGCCATCCAACCTCTGCTTGAAAATCTCCAGGGAAAGAGAGTCCACCACCATCTGAGATGGTCCATTGTACCGTTCAACAACTATTACCCTATTCTTAATGTTTAGTCAGATTATTCTTTCTTGTAACTTGAATCCGTTGATTTGGGTCCAGCCCTCTGGAGTTGCAGAAAACAAGCTGACTCCATCTTCTAAGTGGCAGTCAATATTATCCCATCAAAGTTCTCTTCTCTCAACTTCTTCTTCTTCTTCTTCTTCTTCTTCTTCTTCTTCTTCTTCTTCTTCTTCTTCTTCTTCTCCTCCTCCTCCTCCTCCTCCTCCTCCTCCTCCTCCTCCTCCTCCTCCTTCTTCTCCCCTTGATGGCTTCCCCGCCTTTCATCGCATTGCTCCAACCCTTCCCTTACCAACCATTCCTCCAGTGTAGGGATGAAAAAGAAATTTCATTCAGTTTTCATACCCAGTTCACACTTTCGTAAAATAACAGCCAGCCATCTTCCAAGTTCGCTCTCCTCTGAATTTTGCAATGCAATTCTCCAGCCGATCAAAGTGTACAAATATGCATATTCTAGGGTAGAATTGCACATATTAAAGGTATAAATGCACATATTAATGCAAAAATGTTTTCTATTATGGGAAATTGTTGTGGGAAAATGTGTGCGTTCAGGGGGGGGGAATGCTTACAAGCATAGGAGAAATCCTCACTAAATGAACTTTCAGAATCATTTTTAAAAATCTGTGAAATGATGTGGAGATTATGATGGGGGACACCTGGCTTAAACATGTGAAAAAGATCTAGGGGTCTGTGGACCACAACCTTAACATGAGTCAATGGTGTGATTCAGCAGCAAAAAAGCTAACGCTATTCTAGGCTGAATCAACAGAAGTTGAGTGTCCAGATCATGGAAAGTCATATTACAGCTCTATTCTGCCTCGGTCAGACCACATTTGGGGTCCTGTGTCCAGTTCTGGGCACCACAATTTAAGAAGGATATTGACAAGCTGGAAGGTGGGCAGACGAGGGCGACCAAGATGATGGAGGGTCTGGAAACTAAGCCTGATGAGGAACGGTTGAAGGAGCTGGGCATGTTTTTTTTGTGTGGAGTGTGAATTCTATACTTGACCTCCTTTGCAATGTTTTATTTTGAAATCTTTGGGATAATATTTTAGTTTTTTAATTATTTTAGTTAATTATGTTGCTTTGACTGTATATATATTTGACTTTCTTCAGAATGTTTCATTGAAGTTTTAATGTGCTGTAAACTGCTTTGAGATTTATCTTTAAAATATAAAGCAGTATAGAAATGAAATAATAATAATAATAATAATAATAATAATAATAATAATAATAATAATAATACAGCCTGGTAAAGAGGAGACTGAAAGGTGAGATGGGCTGTCTATACTACTGGACATCTACCGGCAGTTTCAGCAGTCAGATAGATTGGCCAGTGGTCCAACTACTGCAGACTAAGGTAGTCTCATATGCTCAAAGATAGTTGGGAATATCTCCTTGTTTAATATTGTGAAGGGCTGAGATGTCTCTCCAGCAACAGACAGACAAACCAAGGGCAACATCAGGAAGTTTGCATAAGTTTCTTATGTGGATTTCTTCTAGATCTCTGTACTTTTAAAGATATATTTTACTTGCATAATTTATACCCCACCCTTCCTCGAAAAGGACCACAGAGCAGCAAAATGCATTCTATTCGAATACTCTTAATTTTAAAAATTACCATTGATTTCCCCCTATCTTTTTCTTCAAAAGTTAAGTGTATTAATCAACTGGTCATTTTGAACCACTTTTACCCCATTTTTCCTCAAAAAGGGTGTCCAAGGCAGCATACACTTAATAAAAGCAGGAAAAAAACGATGCCAAAATAGATAAGGAGGAAGAACTAGATGACAAAGCTAAGAACCTCAGGATACAATCCTCTGATTGGCTTCAGCTAGAGAGAAATGGCTCATTGAGGAAGGTTATAGGCTTGAAATATCTTCAAATTTAAAAGATCAGCACTATCTTAACACACCTGGCTTATTCTAATGCTTTTTATTTGTCAGAAGCTGTAGGTTATCATTAAAAGTATTAGCAGGATTGCAAAAAGCATAGATCAATTCCTGTTAAAGCCATGGTTTTCCCAGTAGTGATGTATGGAAGTGGAGGCGGACCATAAAGAAGGCTGATCGCTGAAGAATTGATGTTTTTGAATTCTGGTGCTGGAGGAGACTCTTGAGAGTCCCATGGACTGCAAGAAGATCCAACCTCTCCATTCTGAAGGAAATCAGCCCTGAGGGCTCACTGGAAGGACAGATCCTGAAGCTGAGACTCCAAGACTTTGGTCACCTCATGAGAAGAGAAAACTCCCTGGAAAAGACCCTGATGTTGGGAAAGATGGAGGACACAAGGAGAAGGGGATGACAGAGGACGAGATGGTGGGACAGTGTTCTCGAAGCTACCAGCATGAGTTTGACCAAACTGCGGGAGGCAGTGGAAGACAGGAGTGCCTGGCGTGCTCTGGTCCAGGGGGTCACAAAGAGTCGGACACGACTAAACAATAACAACAATTCCTGTGCACCTGAGAGGAATCCACTGGACTGTTATGATTGTGATTATGAGGAATATTAACCAAGCCATGTTCAAGGTGTTACTATTAGTCTTCTTCTTCTTCTTTGGTGATCCCTCATTGCCGAGTAAGATTGTCTTCCATCAGCACAGTCTTAACAATGAGTCCATAAGTGACTGTGGAGACCAATTCTGGATCCACACGTCCTTCCACAGTGGGGACATTGGTTTCTGGGTGGGAGTTAATCATGGTGAGGGTTTGCCAAGGGGCCTTCCTCTTAGCACGTTTCTCCCTTGCGTCCTGAGTTCGAGTGTCTTCAAAGCCCATGACACCTTTGGGAAAGACTGTTCTCCAACTGGAGTGCTCGCAGGCCAGTGTTTCCCAATTGTTGGTGTTTATACTACATTTTTAAAGATTTGCCTTGAGAGAGTCTTTAAACCTCTTTTGTTGACCACCAGCATTACGCTTTCCATTTTTAAGTTTGTAATGGAGTGGTTGTTTTGGAAGATGATCATCAGGCATCCGCACAACATGACCAGGGAGACAAAGTTGATATTGAAGAATCATTGCTTCCACACGGGTGATCTTTGCTTCTTCCAGTACATGGTATTAGTTCGTCTGTCTTCCCAAGTGATGTGTAAAATTTTTCGGAGACACCGTTGATGGAATCTTTTGAGGAGTTTGAGATGGTCCATGTTTCACAAGCATACACCTACAGGGGCCATATAAGACCTGGTCAGCATCTGTAAGAACTCGATCTTTTCGTGTGGCAGAACTTACACTCTGGAACTCCCTGCCTATTGATGCCAGCCAGCCAGGCCCCTTCACTGTTCTCTGCTAAAACGTTTTGTTTTGTTTTGTTTTCAGATCCTTAGAAAGTGGATGTGAGTTTTGTGATCTTAAACTCTGGCATGTTTTAAAGAGCTGTTTTTACCAACATTATTACCATTTTATTCTCTTTGTAAACAGCCTTGAGGTTCTTTTTTAATTCTGTCTTACAGCCAAGCAGTGTATAAATTCTGTGAAATAAATATGAAGCAAATAAATCGATGCCGTCTGGTGTGATTTTATTCCCTGTGCTTCGGAACTTGATGCTCAATATTCACCGTCCACATCTGCCCAGGAAATAGGAGTGCCTTGATTTATACATTGAGAAGGTTGTCAATAAAACTTAGAATAAATAAATACTGTATTTTTTTGCTCTATAAGTCTCACTTTTTCCCTCCTAAAAAGTAAGGGGAAATGTGTGTGCGTCTTATGGAGCGAATGCAGGCTGCGCAGCTATCCCAGAAGCCAGAACAGCAAGAGGGATTGCTGCTTTCACTGCGCAGCGATCCCTCTTGCTGTTCTGGCTTCTGAGATTCAGAATATTTCTTTTTCTTGTTTTCCTCCTCCAAAAACTAGGTGCGTCTTGTGGTCTGGTGCGTCTTATAGAGCGAAAAATACGGTAAGTAATCTTTATTGTTATTCCATAAATTGATCCATTATGGTTCCCTAGCTGTTGGAACTTGTCTGGGACCAGTTGCAGTGTGTCCCTGCCTCTCTGGAGCGGCAGGATCTTGTGCTGTAATGAGATCTCTTGCTTCAAAAAACCCCCAAGTCCGTCCTCTGGGTAATTCTACCACGCTTGTCTTGGAGCCCTGGAATGCAGTCTCTCTTAGAGGGGGCTGCGCATCATGTGTCCTTATGCGTGCCTAGAGGCCACGGAGGCTGCAGAGAGGCAACAGGAACACTCCTGCTCTCTGGGAGACTGCAGCTAGCAAAGGAGAGAGATCGTTTGCATATGCTAATCTGCATTAATCACGCATTAACGCTCGCTTGCAGGCTGAACGAGAAGGTAAATCAGCCAGCTGTCTGAGAAGCAGGGGGAAGATGACACCATTTGCCAAATCATTGGAGGAGGACTGTAGCTCAGTGGTTAGAGAATCTGCCTGGTCCCAGGTTTGATTCCCCCTCTGGCATCTCCAAGCAGGACTGGGAAAGAAGGCTCCCTGCCTGAACCCCTGCAAATCCACTGCTGCCCGCCAGTGCAGACAACACAGAACTAGCTGGACCAGTGTTCTGAATTGGTACAAAGCAGCTTGGGCTCCATGATCACTGCAGATGGTGACAGCAGCCACGAAATTAAAAGACGGCTGCTTCTTGGGAGAAACGCAATGACAAACCTAGACAGCATCTTAAAAAGCAGAGACATCACCTTGCCGACAAAGGTCCGTATAGTTCAAGCTATGGTTTTCCCAGTAGGGATGTATGGAAGTGAGAGCTGGACCATCGAGAAGGCCGATCACAGAAGAATTGATGCTCAAGAGTCTCCTCCAGCACCAGAATTCAAAAGCATCACTTCTTCGGCGATCAGCCTTCTTGATGGTCCGGCTCTCACTTCCATACATCGCTACTGGGAAAACCATAGCTTGAACTATACAGACCTTTGTCGGCAAGGTGATGTCTCTGCTTTTTAAGATGCTGCATAGTACAGTAGAGATGGAAATAACCCCAAGGGCCATCTAGTCCACCCCCAACAATGCTGGGATGATGTTCTTGAAGTGTCAACCAGACAGGGAGCACTGCAGGCGGAAGAGCATAGCCTGCCTTTGCCAGGCGGATGGGTGCCAATCGCAACCGTTCTTCGCTGCCGCAACAGACTCCTGGGCACTTTAATGAGCTTGTAAAGAAAAGGGCAGAGCCATTAAAAATGGATTCTGAGGGCAGCCGGACCCTCCTAAATGGCCATATAATTGCTCCATTAGCGCCCGTGCCAAGAAGGCCTCTCTTTCCCTCCCCACCCGCAGTAAGGGTCATTTGGGGAAGACACAGTGAAAGATGAGGAGAAAGGGGGTGGCTTTGCGGAGGCGCCAGCTGTCAGTCAAGGGCAGCAGCTGCCGGGCTCGGCAAGTGGCAAGAGAAAGGCGGGAGGGGTCATAAATAATCCCGTTTGTTGTGATCGCGTCACATTCCCTGGGCTGTCCGTCATGAGCCCGTATTGTGAGCATCTCTCATCCCCAGCCGTGTCCATCCGCTCTCCAGAAAGTGCTGAGCTGAGACGCAGGCAGGCCCTTACGTCTCGCTTGCAGGAATTTTGCATGGCGTGTCCAATAGAGGAGCCGTAGCTTTGCATGCAGTAAAAGAATCGGAATTTGGTTTAAAAGCCTGCTGGAATAAAAAAAAAACAGCCTTTGGTGTAAGCGCCAGAGGTTGAATGGGGAAGGGGCCTGTGTGGCCTCAACTGGAAGGGAATTCCTTTTTTTAAAAAAAATATATTTTTTATTGATTTTAACATATAAATTATAAATTGTACCACAAGACTTATCACTTATACAATCTTTTTAGACTTCCATCAGCACCTCTGATGATCCACCGTTTTAACCGCTTCTTACGCATTTCTTAACTTTTTATTGCCTTTACATCTCTTAACAAATCATTCTTTCTCTTCTCCGTTTTTGCAATACTTCCAAAAATACTCCTCACAAAACTTCTTGCAAACCTACAAACGTCGTCTAATCTTCACAAATATTTTTCAAATAGTCTGTAAATTTACTCCAGTCTTCCATGAATTTTTGGTCTCGTTGGTTTCGAATCCTTCCTGTTAGTTTATCTAGTTCTGCATAGTCCATTAACTTCATTCTCCATTCTTCAATCATCTGTAATTCTTCTTGCTTCCATTTTTGGGCCAGTAATATTCTTGCTGCTGTTATTACATATAAAAAGAGCTTACATTCCTTTCTATATATATCACTCCCAACAATGCCAGTAAAAATGCTTCTGGTTTCTTTATGAATGTATATTTCAACATTTTTTTCATCTCGTTATATATCATCTCCCAGAAGCATTTCACCTTTTTACATTCCCACCTCATGTGATAAAATGTTCCCTCTTTGTCTTTACATTTCCAACATTTATTGCTGACTTTATACATTTTTGCTAACTTGACAGGTGTAATATACCATCTATACATCATTTTCATCACATTTTCTTTTAGGGCATTGCATGCAGTAAATTTTAAACTGGAAGGGAATTCCATGAAGCTGGGCCAACAATACTGAATGCATCAGTCTTCCTCTTCTTCCTCTTCTTCTTCTTCTTCTTCTTCTTCTTCTTCTTCTTCTTCTTCTTCTTCTTCTTAATTTTTAATTTTATTTGCTCAACACATAACAACAACAACAACAAAAAGACATATTACACCATAATAAGAATATCATCGGTCACGCACTTCATAAAGAATTAATATAAATTCCATAATCCATAAACAGTAATGGTCTCTTCCTTTTAAATCCGACTTCCTAACTATTCCATAAATCTAATTACCATTCTTTGCTGCCTATACATGTTATTGCTAACATCTCAAATCAGTTCAAAATGCATTATATCATATACCTAATGAACGATATTGCTGGTATTATTCAAATGCTGCAATGGATTTTAAGTCAGTATTATTAATTTTCAAATCTATTTTAAATGCTTCCCATTTTGAAATAAATTCTTTCCTTGGTTTGCTCTTTAATTTTTCAGATAGGCTGTCTAATTCAGCATAGTCAATCATTTTTTGGACCCACTCTTGTCTTGAGGGAGTTTTTCACTTTTCTACGTTGTGGCTATAAGAATTCTGCTGCCTCCGTTGCATAGAGAAAAATATCCTTAAATTTATTAGGAAAGTCCGTATCAATAATACCCAATAAGTATGCCTCTGGTTTGAAATTAAAGGAGACTCTTAACATCTTTTCGAGTTCTAAATGGATATCCTCACAGAACATTCTTCTTCTTCTTCTTCTTCTTCTTCTTCTTCTTCTTCTTCTTCTTCTTCTTCTTCTTCTTGTCAAGCTGTGCATCTGAGCCATTGGGGACCACCAACAGCAACTCCCCAGGAGACCTCAGTAATCAGGAAGGGATAAAAGGATTCAGTCCCTGAGGTTATCCTGGAGCCAAGTTGTTAAGGGCTGTGTAAACTAATGCACAATTTTGGCCTGGCAGCATACAGGAAGACCATGCAAGCTTCTGAGCACCTGTATTCTGTGTGGACTGTTGTGACAAAAGTTAGGTGCCACCCCCATTCTCTGCCGAGCAGTAGTGAGATTCTAAGGGGTCAAAAAAGAGGACTTTACTTCCTCTATCCTGAATCATCCAACACTCAGCTTCATAGGTTATCCACGAGTTCTCATATTAGGAGAGAGAGAGAAAAAAACACCTTTTCCCTACCTTCTATCTACAGGCCATGCATCATTTTATAAATTTCTATCATATTGCACCTTTTCTCTAAGCTAAGAAGACCCAAGTGCTGCAATCTTTCTTTACAGGGGAGTGTCTCCACCTGCCCCCTTAATCATTTTGGCTGCCCTTTTCCGACTCTACAATATCCATTTGGAGGTGAGACAGCTAGGGTGGGGCTGCTACACAAAGTCCAAACTTCACCAGAAGTGCTCTGACTGTGAAAATGGGGCTAAGACCAGCCCACCTAAATCCAGACCTCTCTTCTCTCTCCACTGATTTAGCAAGAACTGAATCAAGTGATTGAAGGGACGCGGGTGGTGCTGTGGGTTAAACCACAGAGCCTAGGACTTGCCGATCAGAAGGTTGGCAGTTCGAATCCCTGTGACGGGGTGAGCTCCTGTTGCTCGGTCCCTGCTCCTGCCCACCTAGCAGTTCGAAAGCACATCAAAGTGCAAGTAGATAAATAGGTACTGCTCCAGCAGGAAGGTAAGCGGCATTTCCGTGTGCTGCTCTGGTTTTGCCAGAAGCAGCTTAGTCCTGCTGGCCACATGACCTGGAAGTTGTACGCCGGCTCCCTCAGCCAGTAAAGAGAGATGAGTGTCGCAACCCCAGAGTCGGCCACGACTGGACCTAATGGTCAGGGGGCCCTTTACCTTTACCTTTAAATCAAGTGATCAACAACTACAGAAAATGGAATTCTTCCTATTTCTGTGGTGAATCTGCTGGGCCCCTCAGCAGTGGTGCCTGGGCTGCCAAACTCTTTCCCCACAGAAGTTCGTCTGTATCTTTCTTATTCTGACAAATGAATAAGACGATTCTTCACTGCTGAAATTTTGGCAGTGCTTAGGGACTTCTCTCTCATTTTGTCATACCATATTTGCTCTTTTTGGTCTTTGCTTAATGCAGTGATGGCCAAACCTGGCCCTCCAGCTGTTTTGGGACTACAATTCCCATCATCCCTGACCACTGGTCCTGTTAGGTTTGGCCATCACTGGACCACATACCATTCCTGATTTTGGGTGCTGATGCTATTGCCATCTATGGATATGCTTCTTTTGTGCACTTATTATATTGCTTAACTATCTATCTATAATTTTAACCCTGGTGTGTGCTGCTTTCACGGCTTCTGGCCCAAATATATCTTACATGTGAATAACAATGTATGGTAAGAAGACATGCCAAAGAAATTTTGTGAAAGAGAGAGGAAGGAAGGAAGGAAGGAAGGAAGGAAGGAAGGAAGGAAGGAAGGAAGGAAGGAAGGTTTTAGATATATTTTTTAAAGAAAGTGGGAGAGAGAACTGGCTCAAGACTTTGGGTCAAAACATTCTGGACTTCCTCCAAGCTCCCCAGGTGTTCTGCCTGAGGAGATTTGCTCTGAACATCAACATCTCTCTTTGTTGCAAACTTGCCACCCTTTTCCCTCCAACCACCGCTTGTCCATCTGTGAGGGAAGCACGTTGCCCGCAGGCCGTCTGGTAACCATGGCACAGCACACTTTGTTTCCGAAACATGGGCCAAAGGATGGAAAGGGAGTGCATGGAACTCACCGGCAGAGACAGGGCCCTGCTCACTTCTCTATGAATCGCCGCTTGGTGAGATGTTGTGACGACCGTCTCAGAGGTGACGGCACCATCCCCAAAGAGATTGACTCACACGGAGAAGGAGAAGGATGCTGGGGATTCAAAAAACCACGAGGCAGGCAAGGCTGCGAGAAGCTTGTCCCAGCTGCATACCCACTTGTTCAGGGGAAGTGTAACCCTATCGAGACAAGCTTCAAGAGCAGCTTATGCCAGAGTAGCAGCTGAAGAATTATGTTATGCAAAAAGAAAAGAAAAATCTGAAAGAATCTGCAGCTGTAGAAGGTAAATACAGAAAGGAGCCAAAACAAAAAAAAAAAATCCTTCCAGTAGCACCTTAAAGACCAACTAAGTTAGTTCTTGGTATGAGCTTTCGTGTGCATGCACACTTCTTCAGATACACACAAAGGAGATACACAGATACACACTTCTTCAGATACACAGAAGGGAGCCAGGTTGCAAGAGCTGAGGCAAGCAGGGAAAGGTGGCTGTGCAGAAAGCTATCATGACAACGTCATAGTCGTAGTTTCTGCTTTGAATGAATGCTCCACAAATTGTCCGGGAATTCCCCCTGTAGAGAGGGCAGGAAGTATCCAGCTCTTCTGCAGAGAAACAGTTGGCATCCCACAAGGAGAGGCAGGGCTGGTACAATCCTGCATTTCCTCTGTAAAACTAATGCAGGGAGATTTGTGCACAGGGATGAGACGTGTGACCCATTTTGCTTCCGCGCATTCCCCCCTGCAAATAGGCAGGCATAGGGCTGGCATACGTCTGGACATTTTCCAGACATTACCAGGATTTCAAAGGCGGAATTCATCCTCAATCTTAAGCAACCGAAAAATCACTTTGGGGGTGTAAATTCCCCGTTCTCATATTGGAAGAATGAACACAGGCCCAAGCTTTCTCTGTGCATGTGCAAGTGTTTGCATGGAAACTGGTACACTTGCAGAGCCACCACTATTTAGCCCTGTTTAGGGAAGTTTTTAATGTTTAATGCTGTATTGTCGTAGCTGCCAGGAGTGGCTAGGGAAACCCAGCCAGATGAGCAGGGTATAAATAATACATTACTATTATTATTATTATTATTATTATTATTATTATTATTATTATTACACATGCAGTTATGGAGAACATACAGCCTTTGAACATGACATGTGAATAACTGCATGTTTCAACTGTTAATGTACACGGATCCAACAACTGTACACTTGTTGAATAGAACATGTGAACCGGGATTCCTGCATTGCAGAGGGTTGGACTAGATGACCCCTGGACCCATTCCAGCTCTAAAATTCTATGATTCTAATGCTCCTTATATGAGATAATGAAGAAAGGTAGTTTTTGTGGGGGGAGGGGGTCTGATCTTTTACGAAGCTGGAAATAAGCTTTTGCCCATGTTAGTTCATCGCAGCGTCTGACCACCTGCCCACCGCAATCCGAACTGTTTCCTCTGGGCATGCAGATAATTGTGTCCCTTCAGCCGTAAAGTATGCATTCCCTTTTTGGGGATGTTTCCACCTCATCCAGGTGGAAAGTCCCCTCCGGACAGTCCCCCTGAAGTCACTTCAAAATGCTCCCGTGCAGGCGTGAGGGAGTATAAATACAAGAACAGCCTTCCTCCCATCCATCTGGCCTTATTTGTCCTCGTCCCCTTGCACAGCCGCCTTCCCAGGATGATGCCGTCACCAGTTGGTGCTCCTGACAGATGGATGGAGAGCCTCGAGATGTGAGACCTGCGCGAGAGGAAGCTGAGGGACAGGCAGAAAGGGTCTTGGCAGAAGCGATTCAAGTGCTGTGGAATTAAAGCTCTCTGCCATCCGGGCGCAGGAAATCCACTTTTAAGAAAGCAGCCGGCTTTTTGCAGTATGGAAAGTAATAGGGAAACACACCAGGAAAATGTGGGACAGACTAATGGTTGATGAGAAGCAGAGCTGGCCCAAGGCGTTTGGCTGCTTGAAGCAAACCAGAAAATGGCACAAATGCTTCTGGGAATTGTAGTTTGTTAAGGGTGCTGGGTTCAAGCATGGATAGGGGCTCAAGAGAGCCTTTGCAGTCCTCCGGGCTTCTCTGTTAGGGATCAGGCTTTCTTTGTTGTGACTCCTCCTCAAGAGGACCGGAGGGTGGCAACACGAGAACGGGGCCTTCTCTGCAGTGGCTCCCCGTCTGTGAAATGCTCTCCCCAGGGAAGTTCGCCCGGTGCCTTCATTACACACCTTTAGGCACCAGGCAAAAACGTTCCTTTTTGACCAGGCCTTGGGTTGATTTGATTGATATCCTATGCCCTTTTAAAATGTGGGGGAGGAAAGACTATTGGGTTGTTGCTATTATTTTGATTATGCATCTTGGGGTTTTATATTCTGATTTTAATCTCTGCCCTGAGACCTGCATTTATAGGGCAGTTTGAAAGCACACCAGTGCAAGTAGATAAATAGGTATCGCTGCCGCGGGAAGGTAAACGGCCTTTCCGTGTGCTCTGGCTCTTGTCACGGTGTTCCTTTGTGCCAGAAGCAGTTTGGTCATGCTGGTCACATGACTCAGGAATGGGAGGGCATTGCACAGTGCAGGCGCCACTACCGAGAAGGTCCTTTTACACTACACTTTTCTGTAAATGGAATGCCATTTTCAAAAGCTGTTCAAACGAAACATTGCTTTCACACTTTTTGTTTCTCTCCATTGCAATTTTGCCTAAAAGATGTGTTTTTGCACATATGCTATCTTTGCAGATCTACCCGCTGCTATGCACACCTTGCCCTGGTATATGTAATGGTACCCATGTGACTCGAATGAAGAAATGCATTGCAAAATTTGGAGAAGGGGGAGTTTCAAAGGACGGCTGTCTTTCAGGAAGTGCAAACCCAGTGGGTTCGCCTTTCTGTGTGAACAGAACAGAAATTCATCCCTATCCTTACCAAAGACTAACAGAGAGCTTTTCCACTCTACTAAGTGACGTCAAACTGCATCTGGGACTTTTTAGTTTAGAAATACATGTTTTATTTCATGTGCCCATAAAAAGATCCACTTTTCAGATCACAGGATTTTATTACATACAGAAATTGTGCACTAGTCTAATGTAGCAGCTTTTGCAGATTTTACTAGAAGATCAAGATCCTGGCTGCGTTAGCCCTAGAAAAGGTTTCCCACCAACTAAATCCTTACATTTGTCAATAACACCAAAGAAATCCCTTAAAATAATGCGAACAAAATTCTTCCTATCATGTTCTTTGCCATTCTAATCCAGTCTTTTGGGACTCACACTCCTTCGAGGGCTTCCTGATGGTGAACGACTTCTCTTTAAAGATGGGGGTCTTGTTTTGGAATGGCTGGAGCTGGATCTTGACCATGACCGAGACTTTGATCTTTTTAAAGAACCTGAATGGGATCTGCTTGGCGAAACAGATCTGGATCTCTGGGGGGGGGGGAGAGTGATCTGCTTCTCCGGCCATGACTTCGACTCGAGAAAAGTAGTGTAAAAGGCAACACAATAGAAGTTTATAAAATTATGCCTGGCATGGAAGAAGTGCATAGAGGGAAGCTTTTATCTCTCTCTCATAATGCTGGAACCAGGCAGAGCTTTTTTTCCAGCCAGAACTTGTCAGAACTCAATTCTGCCAACTCTCAAGTGGGCGCCATTGCCATTCTAAGAGAACAGGGAAGGTGTTTGTGGTGAGTTACGGCACCTCCTTTTCTCGAAAAATAGTACTGGAACTAGCCGATATTCAGTCAGTGCAGCTGAATTTGGGTAGATTTAGGACAGATAGGATGCAGGTGGCACTGTGGGTTAAACCACAGATCCTAGGACTTGCCGATCAGAAGGTCAGCGGTTCGAATCCCTGTGACAGGGTGAGCTCCCATTGCTCGGTCCCTGCTCCTGCCAAACTAGCAGTTCGAAAGCACGAAGTGCAAGTAGATAAATAGGTACCACTCCGGCGGGAAGGTAAACAGCATTTGCATGCGCTGCTCTGGTTCGCCAGAAGTGGCTTAGTCCTGCTGGCCACATGACCCAGAAGCTGTACGCCGGCTCCCTCAGCCAGTAAAGTGAAATGAGCGCCGCAACCCCAGAGGTGGTCACAACTGGACCTAACGGTCAGGGGTCCCTTTACCTTTACCTTAGGACAGATAAAAAGCGGAGATATCACCTTGCCAATATCACCTTTACCTTTACCTTAGGACAGATAAAAAGCGGAGATATCACCTTGTCTGTATAGTTAAGCTATGGTTTCCCCAGTATACTTCCCCAGTATGGAAGTGAGAGCTGGACCATCAAGAAGGCTGATCGCCGAAGAATTGATGCTTTTGAATTCTGGTGCTGGAGGAGACTCTTGAGAGTCCCATGGACTGCAAGAAGATCAAACCTCTCCATTCTGAAGGAAATCAGCCCTGAGTGCTCACTGGAAGGACAGATCCTGAAGCTGAGGCTCCAAGACTTTGTCCACCTCATGAGAAGAGAAGACTCCCTGGAAAAGACCCTGATGTTGGGAAAGATGGAGGGCACAAGGAGAAGGGGACGACGGAGGATGAGATGGTGGGACAGTGTTCTCGATGAGAACACTGATGCCTCATGATTCCTCATGATGCCTTATGAGGAACGGTTAAGGGAGCTGGGCATGTTTAGCCTGGAGAAGAGGAGGTTAAGGGGTGATATGATAGCCATGTTCAAATATATAAAAGGATGTCACATAGAGGAGGGAGAAAGGTTGTTTTCTGCTGCTCCAGAGAAGCGGACACGGAGCAATGGATCCAAACTACAAGAAAGAAGATTCCACCTAAACATTAGGAAGAACTTCCTGACAGTAAGAGCTGTTTGACAGTGGAATTTGCTGCCCAGGAGTGTGGTGGAGTCTCCTTCTTTGGAGGTCTTTAAGCAGAGGCTTGACAACCATATGTCAGGAGTGCTCTGATGGTGTTTCCTGCTTGGCAGGGGGTTGGACTCGATGGCCCTTGTGGTCTCTTCCAACTCTATGATTCTATGAGACCAGCAAGAGTTTGACCAAACTGCAGGAGGCAGTGGAAGACAAGAGTGCCTGGCGTGCTCTGGTCCAGGGGGTCCCAAAGAGGCGGACATGACTAAACAACAACAACAGGACAGATAAAAGCAATTATTTAAAGAATGGAACACGCTCCCATGGGAGGCAGGAATACCCACCAACCAAGATGGCCTAAAAAATGATTAGACTAATTTGTGGAGGAGAGAGCTATTGCTGGCTACTGGTCAAGGTGGCTTTGGTTGATTATTTATTTATTTATTTTTTAATTTATGCAGCACTTACGATATGAAAAAAAAATTCTGTATACTAGGGACATAGCAGAAAAAATGGAGTGGTCAAGCTTGGGGAACAGATTCGGTTGTTTCCCAGGAAGGGATGGGAAGATGACCGGGCCAGTTCATGTGCTAATTTGCTAATGTATTAATTTACACTTCCTGAAACAATGTGCAAATTGTAACACAGCTGTCATTTGAAATTTGCACTTCTCTGAATTTCACGGTGAATTCTCTAACCAAATAATGTGTACAAAAATGCACATATCGGGGGGGGAGTGTACATAAAATGAGTATATTTAAATATGAAAATACATCAAATGAGGGGAAATTACTGGCAAAAATGCGTTCATTGCATGTTTTAGTTCCCACTTCTCCCAATATACACGTTTTCGCAAGTGATTTTCGCAAGCGATTTTCGCTCATTTCAAATTTTCACTAATATTTTTGTAATTGTAGCAACTTTTCCAAATCCTCAAACTGATTCAAAGCTTATCAAACCGATTGGAAAACGTGGAGAAAGGAAGACATTTTATTTTTTTACTCATTTCGCAAAATTAAAAAACCACTTGACTGTAAAAAAAAAACCTCAGAGCAGTTTACAGGAGACGAAAGTGAGAAGATTATCAATGGAACCAATCGAAAGATTAAAAAGAACAAGAGGGGGAAAACACAACAGCCTTACAGATACCTTGGGCAGGGTTGCTAAACAAAAATGTTTTAAGAGATGAAAAGAGCACAGTTAAGAAAAGACGCACGCCTGATTTCAAGAGGCAGGGAGTTCCATAGATGCTGCCACATAAAAAGATTGATTTCTTACAAGTCCTGCATGTGTAAAAGGGCTTGCTGCACCAGCTGAGGTGGTTGAGAGGGTGAATATGGGATTTAGGCCATCTTGCAGGTAGACTGTTCCCAAGTTATATGGGGCTTTGTGTACTAGAACTATACCAGTATCCTTGCCTTCCTTGGAGATTTTTAAACAGAGTTTGGATGGCCATCGGTCATGGATGCTTTAGCTGAGATTCCTGCATTGAAGGTCTGGATGACCCTTGGATCCTTTACAACTCAACAATCCTACAAACACTTTAAACCTATCCTATGTGGTGGACCTGTAAAAGGGTAATGGAGTACTGGGAAATAATTCATAATGAATTGGAAGAAATGTTTAAAAGTACTTTTCCAAAAAAAATCAGAGTCCTTTTTATTGGGGATAATTCAGATGGAAATCTGCAGGTGTCAAAAAAAGTTATTTATGTGTGCCACTACTGCAGCCTGTGTTTTGTTAGCCCCCAAATGGAAAACGAGCGAGGTCTCAACCAAAGAAGAATGGCAACTTAAGCTGATGGAATATGCTCAGCTTGAGGACCTAACAAATAGAATACGAGAACAAGAAGAACATAGGTTTAAAGAATATTGGAAAATGTTTACTGAATATATGGGGGTGGGGTTGTGTACGCTTGAAAACGTCAGCAGCATTAAGATAAATCCAACAGTGTAAATAAGTTTTGACGGATGTAATAATGGAATGCTGAATGGTTTAGTTTATGTAAAATATGCAGGGATTTATGTTATGCAAAGTGAAAAGCGAAGACTAAGGGAAGTCACTGATATTTCAAGGTTGTTTAAATGAATACTCTAAAATGTAAAACAGAAAATTTATTATTGAAGAAGAAGAAGAAGAAGAAGAAAGCACTTTGAACCTGGCCTGGCAGCAAATCGGCAATCATTTGCAGATCTCTGCTTTTCCCAACTTCAGCTCAGGAAAAAAATGATGAATTGAGAAGTATTCAACTGTACAGATCTTCCCAGCTCTCCTCCAGGGTGAGCATTTGGAGTCCCAGCCTGCAGCAGCGAAACGCCGAAGAGATCCACTGATCTTCCTCACTCACCTGGTTGCATTTGGAGCGCGTGGAGCAGATCCGGCAAGCGTCGAATCGACAGTGCCCATCTTCCGATGACGCTCTTGTAAATAAGAGGCCTTCAACTCTGCCAGGAATTCCAGACCCTGGAGCGCCCAGAGGTGGCGAACGGGTTAAGGCCAGGCCATCTGGAGAAACCGGAGACCTCAGCTGTTCTTCCATTGACATCTTCTTGGGTCAGATTCGTCTCCTGCACACCAAGAGACGACACTTGGGGGTCGGCCTTGCGGCCGAGGAGAGGGGAGGGCTCTCTGTTCTGCAGCGACAGGGACAATGGTCAGCCCACTTCGATGGCAAGCTTGCGGGTTTAGCATATAGAATAAGAGAACAAGAAGAACATATGTTTAAAGAAGATTGGAAAACCTTTATTGAATATATGGAGGGAAATTGTGCACACTTTGAAAACGTGGGCAGCATTAAGATAAATGCAACAGTGCAAACAAGTATTGATAGATGTACCAATGCCATAAGTTTGGTCAGAAGTCTATTTTATTTAAGTGTTTATTTAAGTATTAATTAGGAAGATTAAGTTTTTTAATGCATGTAAATCTGCTTTTTCTTCTTTCTTTTTTCTGTATTTTCTTCCTTTCTTTTTTCTTACTTTTTTTCTTTAATTTTCTTTTTGTAGTAGGAGATTGTAAATTCTTTGTAAATTCTTTGTATATGTGTGTAATTTAAATTAATAAAGATTATTTTTTAAAAATGTAATACCATGGTACTTAATTCGTTCTGGAGGTCTGTACTTAACCTGAAACTGTTCTTAACCTGAAGCACCACTTTAGCTAATGGGGCCTCCTGCTGCCGCTGCGCCGCTGGAGCACGATTTCTGTTCTCATCCTGAAGCAAAGTTCTTAACCCGAGGTAATATTTCTGGGTTGGCGGAGTCTGTAACCTGAAGCGTATGTAACCCGAGGTACCACAGTAATGCAAGCTTGTCCAACAGGCCGATTGTGGGATGTCCCTGGTCGATCCTGGTCGATCGCGGGATCCTGGCGCCCCCCCCCAAAAAAAGATCAACAACATCTTTGGCTCCCCCTCCCCCCCAAAAGCCGTCTCTTGGAAGTTGGACGTGCCTGTAATAATGGAATACTGAATGGTTTAGTTTATGTGAAATATGCAGGGTTTTATGACATGCAAAAAGAACCATGGAAACATGTTAAGATTGTTTAAATGAATATTCTAAATTGTAAAGCAGAAAAATAATAATAAAAATTACCATATTTTTTGCTGTATAAGACTCACTTTTTCCCTCCTAAAAAGTAAGGGGAAATGTGTGTGCGTCTTATGGAGCGAATGCAGGCTGCGCAGCTATCCCAGAAGCCAAAACAGCAAGAGGGATCGCTGCTTTCACTGCGCAGCGATCCCTCTTGCTCTTCTGGCTTCTGAGATTCGGAATATATTTTTTCTTGTTTTCCTCCTCCAAAAACTAGGTGTGTCTTGTGGTCTGGTGCGTCTTATAGAGCGAAAAATACGGTATATACGAAACAGCAACAACCAACCCCACCTTGATGGCAGAACAAAAAAAATTCCTTCCAGTAGCACCTTAAAGACCAACTAAGTCAGTTCTTGGTATGAGCTTTCGTGTGCATGCACACTTCTTCAGAATGCACACGAAAGCTCATACCAAGAACTGACTTAGTTGGTCTTTAAGGTGCTACTGGAAGGAATTTTTTTTGTTTTGACTATGGCAGACCAACACGGCTACCTATCAGTAACTTGATGGCAGAGGCAGAGAAAAGAGATAAACTATCCTGCCCGTTACTTTCCCTTCTTCCTACCCTTGAGATCTCCACATCCATCTCCACCTGCTGTGGGTCTTCTCAATACATTCTTGCACCAGGTTCCAATGCACATCCCATCGAAATGCCTCCGGAGGCCACCCGAGGGCCAGGTAGCAGGGACAATATATACAGTATATACAGTATAACACTGTATATACTGTCCTGTATACAAAGATCCCAGGGCAGTGTACAGCATTAAGAACATAATTTATGCAGCAAAATAATAAAAACATAATACGGAGCGTAATAGAGGACAGCTTAATAATAAAATAATTATACTAACAACCCCCCCATACACATTCCACAGAATTGTAGAATTGAAGGGACCACCTCCATTTAGTTCAACCACCTCCAATGCAAGAATCTTTTGCCCAATGTGGGAATCGAATCCACGACTGAGATCAAGAGTCTCAGGCTGTACAAACTGAGCTATCTCGAGCCCTAGATTATTTAAAGGCTGAAGACCTGGGTAAAGAGGAATGTTTCTGCCTGGTGCCTTGTTGTTGTTGTTTAGTCATTTAGTCGTGACCGGCTCTTCGTGATCCTCTGGACCAGAGCATGCCAGGCACTCCTGTCTTCCACTGCCTCCCGCAGTTTGGTCAAACTCATGCTGGTAGCTTCGAGAACACTGTCCCACCATCTCGTCCTCTGTCGTCCCCTTCTCCTTGTGCCCTCCATCTTTCCCAGCATCAGGGTCTTTTCCAGGGAGTCTTCTCTTCCCATGAGGTGGCCAAAGTCTTGGAGCCTCAGCTTCAGGATCTGTCCTTCCAGTGAGCACTCAGGGCTGATTTCCTTCAGAATGGATAGGTTTGATCTTCTTGCAGTCCATGGGACTCTCAAGAGTCTCCCCCAGCACCAGAATTCAAAAGCATCAATGCTTCGGCAATCATCCTTCTTGATGGACCAGCTCTCACTTCCATACATCACTACTGGGAAAACCAGAGCTTTAACTATACGGACCTTGGTTGGCAAGGTGATGTCTCTGCTTTTTAAGATGCTGTCTAGGTTTGTCATTGATTTTCTCCCAAGAAGCAGGCGTCTTTTAATTCCATGACTGCTGTCACCATCTGCAGTGATCATGGAGCCCAAGAAAGTAAAATCACCTGGTGCCTAAAGACATGTATTGATGGCGCCAAGTGAGTCTCTCTCTCAATTCCTTTATTAAATTAGGTTGACCGAACATTGCACATTTCTTGCAAAAGCACTAATAGTAGCACGAGCCTGTATAGAAATGCCTATTTCATTTCTTTATCACATTTAGATCCCATGTTTCCTCTGAGGAGCTCAAGGGGTGCACACAGTTCCCTGCCTCCCACCTTTCACAACAACCCTGTGAGGTAGGCAAGGTGACTGGCAGCCAAGGTCACCCAGTGAGTTTCGTGGCTGAGCAAGGATCTGAACCCTGGTCTCTCCCAGGCTTTTAGTCTAACCACTAGGCCACACTGGCTCTTGAAAGGGGAAAAAATCCCATTTCAAAAATGCAAAAATCCAGATAGGATTGCTCCTGCACAGAAGCAAATGTTTTGAGGTTTATTGATATAAAAACACAAAAATACATACCATAAACCCTTGACACACACACACAAAAGTACAACCCCCTTTTAGCGTAGGGTGAAGGGCACTGGGAATGCATTTATGGAACCGAGGTGGGGAGGTGGTCCAAATATCTGGATATCTGGCTATCATGGGTATCTGGGCACTCTACGGTTTGCAACGAGAGCTCTGAGCAGACTTCTGTTTTTTTTATAAAAAAAACTAATTTAATTGTTTATTTACTTCTGGCTCTGGAGATCTGCCCCCCAAGGAGATCTTTTGCTTCACAGCTGGCACAAAGCTTCCTTCTTCTTCTTGCCCTTCCATTCATAGACCGGGAGAAGAATGTGAGAGCACCTGCCGCAAGCTGGAGTTTGGCTCCCGGTGCCAAGAGAGATGGCAATGAACAGAAGTCGCCCGCTGCCAAGGGCGGAACAAAATGTACTCTGGTATTTTTAACCTGGGGTTTATTTATTTTTTGATGCCTGAGGATTCAGCCCACTGGGGAGGGCAGGGGGGGCTTGCAGGACCTTTCAGGGATTTGTGCATTTGTGCCTTGGTCCCAAAATGGGCATTTCAGCATCCTCGCTTCAGAGACCTCGTCTCCCGGTTGAGGGGGACGTACGAGTGGAGTGTACAGTGGAGACCCTTCCTTCGGGAAGAGCTGTAGACCGGGCACAGTTTGCACACTGAAGGACTCAGGTTTGATCCTGGCATCTGCAGGCAGGATTGGGGAAGGTCTCTTGCCTGAAGCCATAGGAGGCAGTGATGGTCATCAGCTTGGAAGGCTCTACCTTTCTTTCAAACCAATGAAGGCAGTGAAGGTCCTGTGTGAGTGCCTGGAGGTGGTTGTAGGTTGGAGGGTGGCTAATGGATTGAGGTTGAATCCTGACAAGACAAAAGTACTGTTTTGGGGGGACAGGGGGCAGGGAGGTGTGGAGGACTCCCTGGTCCTGAATGGGGTAACTGTGCCCCTGAAGGACCAGGTGCGCAGCCTGGGAGTCATTTTGGACTCACAGCTGTCCATGGAGGCACAGGTCTATTCTGTGTCCAGGGCGGCTATGTACCAGCTCCATCTGGTACACAGGATGAGACCCTCCCTGCCCGCAGACTGTCTCACCAGAGTGGTACAAGCTCTGGTTATCTCCCGTTTGGACTACTGCAATGCGCTCTATGTGGGGCTACCTTTGAAGGTGACCTGGAAACTGCAACTAATCCAGAATGCGGCAGCTAGACTGGTGACTGGGAGCAGCCGCCGAGACCACATAACACCGGTTCTGAAAGACCTACATTGGCTCCGAGTACGTTTCTGAGCACAATTCAAAGTGTTGGTGCTGACATTTAAAGCCCTAAACGGCATCAGCCCAGTATACCTGAAGGAGCATCTCCACCCCCATCGCTCAGCCCAGACACTGAGGTCCAGCGCCAAGGGCCTTCTGGCAGTTCCCTCACTGCGAGAGGCCAAGTTACAGGGAACCAGGCAGAGGGCCTTCTCGGTAGTGGCTCCTGCCCTGTGGAACGCCCTCCCAGCAGATGTCAAAGAGATAAACAACTACCTGACATTTAGAAGACATCTGAAGGCAGCCCTGTTCAGGGAAATTTTTAATGTGTGATATTTTAATGTATTTTTAATCTTTGTTGGAAGCCGCCCAGAGTGAATGAACAAAATGAACGAATTTCTCTATCCCACAAATAACCCAGAGATGCCTTTTAAATAAAAGGGCACATTCTATTCATGTAAAAACATGTTGATTCTCGGACCATCCGTGGGCCAGATTGAGAAAGTGATTGGGCCAGATCCGGCCCCCGGGCCTTAGTTTACCTACCCATGGACTAAAGGATTCCGCCCAATGCCTAAAACTGCCAAAGTTGTGACAATTGCTATGGGGAAGGCAAAACCTGCGGAGGAGGGGAAATTCCTCCCCGGCTCTGAGAAAACAGCAACCATCATGCGACCATAGCAATGCCAGAGAACTTAGAAAGGAGAATGGATGGGTTGTAAGAAAAAACAAGATTAGAGGATGGGCAGGGTGGGCGATGCTCTGGGGCTGACTGCGCTTCCGACGTCACCTCTGGCCGCTTTTTATGCTTCTGGAGTGAACCAGAGTGAATCCTGCTCCAACTCGGTTTGCTCCTATAGCCCCACACCCCAGGGCGCCGCAGATAGGCCAGAATTTTATATATATATATTTTTATTAAAGATTTTCTTGATTTACAGAAGTATGTGTCTCTCGTATTTTTTCCATGTAACATTTTTACAAATCAGTTTCATTTGTTGAGACATTAGAAAGAAAAGGGGTGGAGGGGTGGAAGATGGGTGGGGTTGGGTGGCGATGTTTCTATTTTGCTTAATATATGTGGGGTTTGGTGTCAGCATTGTTTGTGCAGGTTCTTTGTTGTTCACTTGTGTTCCTTTGGTGGTGAGAGAGGTTGGGGTTGGCCTAGGGTGTCGTTGTTCATTTGTGGTTGGCTGTGGTGGTCTTTGTTTTCGTGTGTGAGTGGGGTGGGTGGGTGTTTTTGGTCAGGTTAGCCATATTGATTTGTATGTTGTTTGTGGATTAGTGCATTGTCTTGTTGGGCTGTGTATGTGATAACGGAGAGCCATACCCAGGTGAAGTCATCTTCTTCTATTTTCCCTGTTGCAGTTTCAGTTTATTGGTTAATTTTTCTAGTAAGGCTGTTTCCCATACTATTTGGTACCATTGCTCCATGCTTACTCCTGACAGGTCTCTCCAGTGTCTGGTTATGGTGTTTCTGGCTGCTGAAAGTAGGTGGGTGATGAGTTCTTTGTGGTGTAAGTGGGCATTGTTGTCTTGGAAGAAGATAGGCCAGAATTTGAATCTGGGTTTGGCGGAAACCTGTCAGGCACCGTGGCGGCCAGGAAAGTGGAGCAACGGCTGGCGGAACAGCGTGGCTTCAGGAGGACGGGGAAACCACATGCCGAGCCACAAACCATTGTTTATTAAATTTGTATACCGCCATGCATTCAAAGATCACAACATGGAAAGAAAAAAACTAGAAAGCAAAATATATAACCCAAAAACCCCCAAAATAACCTTGCAATCTATTAAAGGGAAGATACAGCCCAACATTTGTACCTGGCTCAGACTCCAGCACATCGCAAGACATGCAATATTAACCCCGGCCGTGCCAGAAAACCAAAGAGGACCATGGTGAAAACTTATCCCCCTGCTCCCAGGATCAGAGGTTTGAATTCTGCCCCGTTCGGAGGGACTTTAGGACGACGGGCTGTGGGGAAATCGGGAGAGTGGCTGTCAGTCAAAACTGACCACATCGGCCCACGTAGACATGAGCTCAGGCAGATTCTTGTATGCTTAAATGTGGCTGCACTCAGCTCTCCCCCCGACCCTCTCTCTTTTAAATCAAACATTCTTCTCTGACTCTAATAGCAGGAGGGTTTAAGAAGGAATGAAAGGATAAATAAATAAAGCAAGAAAGGACCCTTCCTTTTTGCAGCAACAGGGTGTGTGTGCATATATATATATATATATATATATATATATATATATATATATGCAGGTTTTGGTGTCCTCGGGTGTCTTCCCGTGTAAAAGTTGGGGTGTCTATGCGACGTTTCGACGAGGTCTCACTCGTCATCTTCAGGCTGGTGCTTTCGGCTTCTTGTTACTGGAACAGAGCAGGATCTCAGTGTTTTAGTTCCTATAAATACTGTTGAGGGGGTGTGGTGTATGGCCTCCAATGTTCTGGGCAGAGAGGAAGTTCCCAGGCTAGTGTGCCTTTTCTTCTTTTGTTCCTTAATTACTTGAGGGATATCTTGAGTGATTTCTTGAGTGATATCCTGAGTACCACTTAGGTGGGTCATTAGGTGTGGATTAGTTGCTAAAGTCTTTGTGTCTTGACCTCTTGAACTTTGTGAAGAGTTTTTCTGAGAAGATGGCTGTACTGCACTTAGTTGTGCTCTGGCTTGGCTTCGTGTATAGGGGCGAGCTGTGGTTTTGTGGCCTGTGTCAGCCAGATCTGTGTAGGGATTGCAGGGGGGTGCAGCATCCGGAGGTGCCACCATGGTTTGGCTACTGGATGGTGTCTGTAATTTATCTGTGGAGAGGGTCTGGGTTTGGGTCTGGTGTGGTTGATTGGTGATGGCGTTCTGTGTGCCTCTGGATCTGGTGTCAGTTTTTGTGGGGAGGGCTAATTTCCAGATGTCTGGCAAGCGGGATGTGTCGTCACGTTTGTTCATGTTGTGAGGGTGTTTCTCTATCTCGATGGCTTCCATGATTATTCTCTTGTGGTGATGTTCCATGTTAAAGAGCAATTTGGAATCTGCAAAATTAATTTCGTGTCCTGTTTCTTTCATGTGTTGGAAAAGAGAGGAAGTTTTTTCTTCTTTTTTGACGGCATTCTTGTGTTCTGCGATACGTGCATTTATTCGTCTGTTTGTTTGTCCAATGTACGTGGCTGGGAAGAAAAAACTTCCTCTCTTTTCCAACACATGAAAGAAACAGGACACGAAATTAATTTTGCAGATTCCAAATTGCTCTTTAACATGGAACATCACCACAAGAGAATAATCATGGAAGCCATCGAGATAGAGAAACACCCTCACAACATGAACAAGCGTGACGACACATCCCGCTTGCCAGACATCTGGAAATTAGCCCTCCCCACAAAAACTGACACCAGATCCAGAGGCACACAGAACGCCATCACCAATCAACCACACCAGACCCAAACCCAGACCCTCTCCACAGATAAATTACAGACACCATCCAGTAGCCAAACCATGGTGGCACCTCCGGATGCTGCACCCCCCTGCAATCCCTACACAGATCTGGCTGACACAGGCCACAAAACCACAGCTCGCCCCTATACACGAAGCCAAGCCAGAGCACAACTAAGTGCAGTACAGCCATCTTCTCAGAAAAACTCTTCACAAAGTTCAAGAGGTCAAGACACAAAGACTTTAGCAACTAATCCACACCTAATGACCCACCTAAGTGGTACTCAGGATATCACTCAAGAAATCACTCAAGATATCCCTCAAGTAATTAAGGAACAAAAGAAGAAAAGGCACACTAGCCTGGGAACTTCCTCTCTGCCCAGAACATTGGAGGCCATACACCACACCCCCTCAACAGTATTTATAGGAACTAAAACACTGAGATCCTGCTCTGTTCCAGTAACAAGAAGCCGAAAGCACCAGCCTGAAGATGACGAGTGAGACCTCGTCGAAACGTCGCATAGACACCCCAACTTTTACACGGGAAGACACCCGAGGACACCAAAACCTGCATTCCTGTACCCGTGAAAATCTACGAAAGCATATATATATATATATATATATATATATATATATATATATACCTGGTTATGATAGGAAATGAAACACAGTTGCTGGTTTTAGTTATACTGCCCTCTAGTGCCCAACATTATAGGACAATTTGTCTTATGCACCAATTCAGTGATTCAACACTTTTGAAAATTGTTAAACAGATTTCAAGATCCTCCCTCGGTCCCCCCTCCCCAAACCCGAACATTTCTTAAATGCATTTCTAAATAGATGTTTTGGTTCAGATCAGCAGGGGTTTTTCTTTTCTTTTTAGAAGGCAGAAGACTGAAAAATAACGCACAAGAGCAAGCTAATGTATTACAAAGAATCAACTGCGGTCCCTTTCTTAAAAGGTGCTTTTGCTAAGGCTGGTAGGGGCTTCCAGCCAAACTAGAGGAATCTCTGTTTGGGGTGATCGTTAAGAGATGGTCAGGTTCTGCCGTGCCAGTTTCATCACTACTAAATGATGCATAAATAAGAGATTTGTGATAGAAAACCTTTCCTGAGAAGCACCAGAGGTTCCTAGATTGCTGGCACCACTTTTCCAATAAAACCTACTCTAAGAAAGGGGGCAGATTTTTAAAAGGCACAGGGAGGCTGTTATGTACTGAGTTGAACAGGATCCAAAATGCAGCAGTCTGATTGGTTCGCAGGAGCCATCCAATCCAGCTCCAGGTGGAAGTGAATCCACAACCTGATTGGCCTACAAGAGAATCTCGGAATTAACCAATCACGTGGGGCCCATTGTGTAAATAATGTATATAAAGCAGATATTGTGGGAGAATGCCACTACCGAGTTTCAGGAGGAGGTGGGGTTGCGGGCTCCCGATCCCGCCCACGCTTCCGCGGGGCTGGAGTCAGCCTCGCGGGATGATGTAGGGATTCCCCGGTATCCCCGCGCGCCAGCCAATCGGCTGGCGGCAGGGGCGTGCCTTCTACAGGCCATTTAGGTCAGGGCAGCCCTGGGCTCGCCCCTTTTCTCTGCAGCAGCCGACACGTTTTGGATCCTGCTCGCATCTCAGCGTTTTTTTTTTCGGATCCAACTCTTGGTGTTTGGCTGGTCGTTTCCTGCAAACCTTCCTTCGCGCAGTTACCTTGCGCAGCGGCTTGTCCGCTGGCGTCAGCTTGAGCCGCGACTTCCTTGCTTCCACTCAGCAGTTGATACATCCGTCTCTTCGGCGCTTCCGTCTTCTCGGCTACGGGAGCTCCCCATCGTTGCGACCTTGCGCGGCTGCCGGTCGAGCCGCGGATCTAGTGCTGCCTTTAACGCTGCCCTCTTGCTGCCCGTAGCGGCCCGACCATACAGCGGGCAGCTTCGCTCCAGAATCTCGCCGGTGGATCTTCGTTTAGCGAGCCGCTGCAGCGCTCGCTGGAGGTTTCTTCTTGGGATCGGGGTAACGCGGGCGGAGCGTGGGGGAGGAGTGGTGATTCTAGCGGCATTGGCGGTACGTTCTCCCGTCCGTTTTTCTTTCTCTTCTTCGCTTTTCTCTCGCCCCCGTGTGTCATTTCCCCCTTCCCTGTCTTCGCTTGGCCCCATCCGTCGTGTTATTAAGCACACGCGGTGCGCATTTCTTCTGGGATCATTGGCAGCTGTTGTAATCTTCACTCTTCATAGGGACATCCTCAGCGGCCTCTTGAGTTCCGGCGTCCCGGTTGCCCGGGCAACGACCCGGACGGCCGCCATT
Source organism: Podarcis melisellensis (assembly GCF_964234715.1). Taxonomy (NCBI): domain Eukaryota; kingdom Metazoa; phylum Chordata; class Lepidosauria; order Squamata; family Lacertidae; genus Podarcis; species Podarcis melisellensis. The sequence continues at coordinate 2,275,026 of NC_138537.1, forward strand.
TTGAGAGGGCCACGTGGCCCTAGCGGCGGCCATTTTGAGCGTCCTTGGCGGTGGCCATTTTGTGTGTGGCAAGTGTTAGCTATCTGCCCGGCCGCCATTTTGAGTGTACCGCGTGGCCTAGCGGCGGCCATTTTGTGTGTGGCAAGTGTTGGTCAGCGGCCCAAAAGCTTCAGTATAACATTCGGCTTTTGATTATTTTGATTGTGGTATTCCTTTTTCTCCTATCGTACCCCCAAATTGGTTTGGCCTTCTGCTCCTTCAGCTGTTAATGGTTACAACCGCTTAACCCTTTATCCCATTGGTGGCGGCGTTAATTTAATCGCGGTGATTTGCTACCTGCATTTTCCTAGATACTTATCGGGGCCTTTGCTCCCTCGGTTAGAGCGTGGTGCTGATACTGCCAAGGTTCCAGGTCTGATACCCTTATGACTGCAATTTAAGAAATAGTCAGTAAAACAACAGGGGTTTGTTTATCGTGCTTTACCTTATTTTCTAGCTGTGGTATACGCTAATAAATAGACAAAATCAAGCGAAATAGCAATTGTCGGTTAGTTATATATAGAATTCGATAAACAAACAAATAAAAAATAAATAAATAAATAATAAATAAATAAATAGAGTTAATAGTACAAATTTAAACAAATAATTAAATATATAAAGAAAACCACATAAAAATAAATAAATAAATAAATAAATAATTGAAATAAATAAAATAAAATAAAACAAAATAAATTCGGGACTGAAGGGAACAAGTGGACTAGCTTAATAATATCAAATCTCGGGAGGTTGGGAGCCTTATTGGGCATATTACCCCTGAACATGGAAGCCAATGGCAATCCACTGGCTCCTCAACCTGGCAATGCCCTGATCCCAACGGGTCCTGGTAATCCCCAAGTGGTGGCTCAGCTTTTTGCTGCGCTTCAATCATTTTATACTCAGTGCAGGACACCCATTACCCCCTCCCCAAACATTGTCGAGGTACCACAGGACTTTATTCCTGACACCCCTCCTAGTCAGCAGGGCCAGGACGGTCCCTCCACCAGTGCAGCCTCTACGGCTCAGCAGGCCGCTAGTAGGCCCAGGACACGCTTACAAACAGCACGGGCCCAGAAACCTAACCCAGGCCCCGACAAGGGTAAAGCAGCGCCGCAAAAATCTAAGGCTAACACTCGCAGGGCCAAGGCAGCAGAAGCCTCCCAGGCCGTCCCGCGGCGCGAGGTAATTGATGTGCCTAGTGTTTTTCAGGACAATCCAGCGCGGCAGAGCTCTTCTGAGGGGTCAACATCGGATGAGGATTTGCCTCCTCAGCAGGTGGCCTCGGCAAGCAATGACTCAGCCCCGCGTGACGGCGGATCACGTAGCGGTAAAAGGAAGTCGAAGAAGAAGCATCGGTCCAAGAAGAGCAAGAAAAGGGACTCTTCCGATTCCGACGAGGAGACAGGTACGTCTTCTTCAGACGGGGACAGCGACGTTCCCATGGAAACGTATTGGGGGGAGGGCGAAGACACAGGGCTTCCCCTGTGGGTGCATGAAAGGAGGGCCAACTCTCACAGAAAGGCCTTTAATGGCACTCTCGAATGGAAAGACGGTGCTCTGGTCCAGGACGTTAAAGTCTCAACCAACTCCGCTACCGACTTCGTATTGGGGAATCACCTCTCCAAGAGAAAAAGGAATAAGATATTGAACGGAGAGTATGTTGATATGTTTTCCTTACTGCCCCCGGCTCAAACTAGGGGAAAAGGGGAGAAAAGAAGGTATAATGGTAAAAAGAGGTACAGGACACCTCGGGTTGAGCGAACTTTTGAGAACTGGCTTAACGGATATCAGGTTTTCATGGCAGTAGTGTCAGGTTGTTACCCTAAACGTGGCATGCACCTCGCCTCTTATCTGGCCCACGTTCGGAGGGCTCGGGAGTTGGCTGGGGACGACGCGGCCATGGCGTATGATGAGGAGTTCCGGAGGAATGCCTCGCTGCTGTCCTCGACGCGCTGGGACCAGAAGGACAACAACTGCTGGATGGAAACCGTGGGTCCTAACATTGAAAAGAAAACCCTCGACCCGTCCAAGTCTGGTAAGGTGGAGGCCCAGCGCCGTAGGCAGTGCTGGGACTTCAATAAGGGGACCTGTCAGCGTGCGTCGTGTAAGTACTTACATGAATGTGACAAGTGCTTGGGCAGCCATCCCGCCATCAACTGCTACAAGGGGAAGCAGCAGCCCTTTCGTGGAGGCAGGGGCCACTTTAACCGGGGTGGCCGGGGCGCGCAGGCTGGAACTTCGGGACCCCCCCAGGGAACAACCGGGTCTCGTTACTAATCCTTCCCTCGCTCTGGCGTACTCCCCGATTAAATTACAGCCCCTGAAAACACTGTTGAAGCTTTACCCAAATAGACAAGCTGCCCGCCTACTAGAGGAAGGGTTTTCCCTGGGATTTAGAATTCCAGTTGCCTTTACCCCCAACGCGTGTTGCCCCCCCAATCAGAAATCAGTTTTGGAAAGACCAGACATTGCCATCAAAAAGATCCAGAAGGAGGTCACCGCTGGGAGGGTGGCCGGCCCCTTCGCGGCACCCCCCATTGGTGATCTCCATATTTCCCCGCTTGGTATGGTACCAAAGAAGGCCCCGGGTGAATTCCGGTTGATTCATAATTTATCCTACCCTAAAGGAGCCTCAGTGAACGACGCTATTCCTCAGGAGATGTGCACGGTTAAGTATGCATCTTTCGATCAGGCGGTCAAGCTGGTAAGGAGATTTGGCAGGGGCGCCTTTATGGCGAAATGCGACATTGAGTCTGCGTTCCGCCTCCTACCGGTTCACCCAGACGACTATCGCTGGCTGGGTTTCAAGTTTCAGGGAGCTTACTTTATCGACAAAGCAATGCCCATGGGTTGTTCGATTGCCTGCGCAGCCTTTGAGACGTTCAGCACATTCCTGGAATGGGCTTTAAAATTTAGAACTGGCGCCGCGGGTGTGGGTCACTACCTCGATGATTTTATCCTGGTGGCGAGTAACGCTGGTGAGTGTAGGACCTTGCTCCGGGCGTTCGAGTCCCTGGCCAGCGAGCTGGGGGTACCTCTGGCGGGCGAGAAGACCGAGGGTCCGGTTACGACCATGACCTACCTGGGTATAGAACTCGACACTATCGCCCAAACGTCCCGCTTACCAGTCGACAAGTTAGTTGCCCTAAGAGAGCTCATTGGCCAAATGCTGCCTCTAAAAAAGGTCACTTTGAGGCAAATTCAATCCCTCCTGGGTCACCTCAATTTCGCCTGCCGCGTGGTTTCTCCTGGCCGTCCCTTTTGTGGCAGACTAGCAAAGCTATCCGCTGGTCTACGGTCCCCGCATCATAGGGTCCGCCTCCCTAAAACAGTAAAAGCGGACCTTCAAGTTTGGTTACAATTTTTGGATGGTTTTAATGGTGTATCACTGTGGCAGGATAGCCTGGCTTTACAGTCAGATTTCCAAGTACATTCGGACGCAGCCGGGTCCTTGGGTTTCGGCGTTTACTTCAGGGGTCAGTGGTGTGCTCAGCGTTGGCCCCCCTCCTGGCAAGGTAAACCTATACTTCGTGATTTGACTTTCTTGGAATTCTTCCCCATTGTAGTCGCTATCCACATATGGGAGGAGCATTTCAAGAACCATAGGGTATGTTTCTGGACAGACAACCAATCGGTAGTCTCGGTCTTGAATAGACAGTCAGCACATTCCCCGAGAGTAGGATCGCTTTTGCGTTACTTTGTCTTGTCGTGCCTGCGGTTGAACCTACACGCTTCTGCCAAATTCGTCCCTGGTATAGATAATAACATCGCGGATGCGCTATCTCGTTTCCAGATGGAGCGCTTTCGCTCATTGGCGCCGGATGCGCAGCAGCAGCCGCAACCGTTTCCGGAGCATCTCTGGAGTATTGGCAGCGAGAAGCAATAAAGGGAGTATTGTCTTCACTGGCTCCTTCTACCCTTAGGTCTTATAACAAGGCATGGCTAGATTTTACGTCTTTCCGCAGGAAGAAGGAGCGGTTCAAGCCGGGCAGGCCTCCATCCAAGTCTGAAGTCATTGAGTATATGGTTCACCTTCGCGATTTAGGCCGCGCGCCCAAAACCCTCAACATCCATTCGGCGGCGATATCCTTCTTTTCCAAATCCCTATTCTCCGTCGACCCCTGTGCTCATTTCGTGGTTAGGAAGATGCTGGAGGGCTGGCGCAGGTCCAGGCCGCAGGGTTGCGACACTAGAAGGCCCATAACACTTGACATACTCACCCAAATCCGTAGGAAGCTAAGGATCCTTTGTTGGTCGAGATATGAGGCCAGACTATTCTCTGCCGCATTCTCTTTTGCATTCTTTGGTGCCTTGCGCATAGGCGAGGTGGTCTGCGTTGACCACTCGGCCAACAGGGGACTATTGATGGAGGATGTAACGGTAACTAGCTCGCATGTTTTGCTAAAAATCCGTAGTTCTAAGACGGATCAGCTCGGTAGGGGAGCCTTCGTTCGTCTTCAGGCCACGCAGAGGGCTGGCCCCTGCCCTGTAAAAGACGCTAGGAGATATCTGTGCTTAAGATCGAAAGCGAATGGCCCCTTTTTCTTGCATGATGACGGATCCCCCCTTTCTAAACATCAATTCACTAGGGTCATGCGCAAGGCGATCGCGGCCATTGGTCTTCCGCAAGCGGATTATGCCGCGCATTCCTTCCGCATTGGGGCCGCCACCACCGCCGCTCATATGGGTTTACCGGCCGAAAGGATCATGGATCTGGGCCGTTGGAAGTCCAATGCGTTCAGGAGTTATATTCGAAAGCCCTTTTAACCTAACACCCCCCTCTTATCCCCTACCCATCACGTGTTTTCTCCTGACCCAGCTCTTTATCCTATCTTTCCAGGTGCAGTTTCGGTGCGTCTGTGGATTGTCGGCCACAGTATCGCGTATTGGGCGAAGCGGCGCTTAGAGCGCAGTGGGGCTGATGAACCCCGGCTACCTAACAATGTCAAGGTGTCTTGGATTACCAGGCGTGGTATGCGCTGGGAGGAGTTCTACCCAGCCCTAGCCAGAAGAATCTCTGATGAGGGTCCACCTGACGCCTTGGTCATACAACTGGGCGAGAATGATCTGGCCTATCGTAAAGGGGTGGACTTAATTTGGAATATTATCAATGACTTGGAGTCGTTAAGCGCATCCTACCCAAGCATTACAATAATATGGTCTTCTTTGCTGGAAAGGAGAATTTGGCGGGATGCGGAGAAACCCGCGGCGGTGGACAGGGCCAGGAGGATTGTGGAGCGTACGGTAGCCCGTAGGGTGATTGCTTTGGGCGGCCGGGTGATCAAGCACCCTGAAATTCAGTATAGCAATGACACGCTCTATCGCTGGGATGGCGTGCATCTATCCGATGCCGGCAATGACATCTGGTTGGCTGATATTTTCCAGGGAGTTAAGGATTGGTTACAGGTCTGAGGGTATTGGCGGCGAGCCCGCTTAACGCGGCTCGGGTGGCGGTAGGCATTGGCAGGGTTATTGTCATGTAAATGAGTTCGGGGGGGAGGAGCGCCATCACCTCCCCCAATGCATGGAGGGTAGTTCGTTAAAGGACTCCGAGGGGCGACGCCTCGTCCGAAACCTACGGAGGCTAGGGCCTAAAGCGCGCCCCCGAGCGGTAACCCCTCGGGGAGCGCCTAGGGATATGCATCTCGGGTGGCTCCCCCTGTTGGAGTTAACCCTTCCCGGTTAGAACCGGATAGTCGGATAGGGGCCAATGCCTAATGCCAATACCTCTCTTACCTGTAATCAATAAAGTTGTGGCCATTTACGCCCATTAACCTAAATACTTGTGTCCAGTGTCTTCTTTCTCCACCGTGGGGGGGAGGGATTAGCCACGCAATGCCACTACCGAGTTTCAGGAGGAGGTGGGGTTGCGGGCTCCCGATCCCGCCCACGCTTCCGCGGGGCTGGAGTCAGCCTCGCGGGATGATGTAGGGATTCCCCGGTATCCCCGCGCGCCAGCCAATCGGCTGGCGGCAGGGGCGTGCCTTCTACAGGCCATTTAGGTCAGGGCAGCCCTGGGCTCGCCCCTTTTCTCTGCAGCAGCCGACACGTTTTCCCTCCCACCCGCCCTTTAGGTTTGCCTGCGACATTGCTATGGGCTTCGGCTGGTCGCCTCACGGGGCCGGGTAGGAATTTTCCATTTTGGCTAATTGGCTGTTTATTGGAGCCATTTGGTTTTTCGCCTACCTCGTAGCAAATCGTCACAACTTCCTCGGTTTGGCGGTAGGCATTGGCAGGGTTATTGTCATGTAAATGAGTTCGGGGGGGAGGAGCGCCATCACCTCCCCCAATGCATGGAGGGTAGTTCGTTAAAGGACTCCGAGGGGCGACGCCTCGTCCGAAACCTACGGAGGCTAGGGCCTAAAGCGCGCCCCCGAGCGGTAACCCCTCGGGGAGCGCCTAGGGATATGCATCTCGGGTGGCTCCCCCTGTTGGAGTTAACCCTTCCCGGTTAGAACCGGATAGTCGGATAGGGGCCAATGCCTAATGCCAATACCTCTCTTACCTGTAATCAATAAAGTTGTGGCCATTTACGCCCATTAACCTAAATACTTGTGTCCAGTGTCTTCTTTCTCCACCGTGGGGGGGAGGGATTAGCCACGCAACTTCCATTCCTCCTCACCACTATGAGCTGAATAAAGAGCATGAAATCCACTCTCGACTCCGAGTATATTTCAGAGGCGATGCCTCTGCAGGTTGCTAAAACTGTAACCCGCCCCCCCCATCAAACCATCAAAAGTGCCCCAAGCGCCTTAAGAATTCCTTCAACCACTCGGTATTTTCATGCCCCCCATTGTGCCCTCCCCACACCCCCACAAACATGCAGAAAATGTTCTCGAAGGAATGTCCAGCAGGGCCCTCGTTCTTTCCCCCCGTTCTGTTTCTTCATATCTCCCTCTCAATATCTCTGCCTTGCATTCGACGCCTCCTGAATTCCTGCTGGAGGAAGAGAATTTCTAAAGTTAACCCCGGAAGGGAGAAGGGCTTGTGCGACTCAGGGACACGACACCTGCTTGGAATGAAGAAGGACCCAGGTGGGATTCCCAGTGATCTCCAGGTGGAACGAGGACAGTCTCTTCTCATGAAAGTTTCTGGCAGCCCAGGTCGATAGTACAGAGCTAGATGGAACAATTGATTATTAAGCTGATGCCTTTGCACATAAAACTACACTGAGGGTTTGTGTTTTATCAGTGGACCCAGGTACTCTGGTGTCTCAGAAGTAGAAAAATACAGGAAAAACATGAAGGAACTGAAGGCTGTGTGTGGAAGTGGATCACATGCAATGATATGTGCAGAAGCTGGAAATGAAGAAACTGGAGCAATGGGGAATCCCCATTTTGTTGACCCGCTAAGAACTAGGATGGACAGTGCTCTACAACCCAAGGGATGCTCTGCTCCAGGAGGGCATTCTGCAAATGTGGGGCCATGCCGGAAAAAGCCCTGTCTTCAAGCGAAACCCACCTGGCCTTCAGAAGCTGTGGGGCTTCTGAAGATGACTTTAGCAAACTGGCAATGCTCTTCGGCACAGCAATAAAAACACTTGCCAGTCAAGGTCTATCCAGGTAATTATACCCATAATTCTTACATTTTGGTACCAAGCAGTACTTAAAAGCGCCCAATTATCCCATGACAGAGGCTGCAGTGGAAGCAGCTAATTACTCTGCTAAAAACTTTCTTGTTTCCATCTTGTATCAACAAGAGAGAAGGACGTCTGCCTGGAAGCCCCACAGACCGTTCCAAAGATGCTCGGAGGGACGCAAGAGGCTTATCATCTAAACAGAGCTCAAAAAGCCATATTCTAAGCTTGTTTGGGGGATGCAATTATGGGATTTGGGGGAGGGGAGAGAGAGAGAGAGCTGGAAGGCTTGCAGTACAACTTTCATGTTTCCCCTGGGGCTAGCGGTGGGGAGGTTTTTGCCCATAGGAGCAACAATACGTGCATGAGTTTCCCACTTGCCTGCATGATATTTCGGGTTCAATCCCTGATATATCCAGTTGAAAGGATGAAGCAGTGGGTTTGGGGAAAAACTTCACATAGCAGAGGGAGGGCAGAAGAAATTCTATTTGGTTTGCATTCCATTGCAAACACACACACAAACAAACCAATTTTGTACTTCCTGAAACAATAGGCAAATCTAAGCGCAACTTTCCACTGAAATTCATACTGATCTGAATTTTGTGAAGCAGTTCTCCAATAAAAAAATGAGACTTTCAAGAGCATAAGGAGGCCAGTGGCCCATCTAGTCTCAATTTCTGAGACCTAAGTCTACCTGATAAGTCTGTTGTATGTATAAGATGAGATAATAGTTGCACATCAACCACGGAAAAGCGAAATACAGATTGCTCTCGGTGGCTCATGTCCTCTCCATCTAGAAGAAAACAAAACCTGCATTTATTTGTTTTATATTTGGTTTGGTGTTTCATTTCATAATTTGCAGTGCGCGCTGGAAATGGAACTGTGTGCAAAACTGCAAAACTATGCTGTTGGAAAATCTGCGCAGTGCTGAATCCTTGTTTGCCCTTTAAAATTCCTGAGTTTCAGGTCAGGATCTGAGAAGAACAAACTGGCCTCTTGGAAATATAGGTTCCAGTGAAAGGCTTTATTCATCTCTATATTTATCGCCTGTTCTGAATATTCCCAAGGCTACTCCAACATTCAATCATCTCTGAGAAGCATCCGCTCACATCTGCAAACATTGCATATTCCTGAAATGTGTGAATTATTGCAGTGCCTCAGTTTTGACATACATCATCGTCTTTGTCTAGTACAGGGGTGATAATGATGCTCTTATTGGCAATGGTGGCATCAGTCAATGGGAGTTTGTTACTTTATTTGCATTTACTGTACAGTCATACCTCATACCTCAGGTTAAATATGCTTCAGGATGAGCGTTTTCAGGTTACGCAGCGACCCGGAAGTGACAGAACACATTACTTCTGGGTTTCACCGCTCGTGCATGCGCAGACACTCAAAATGACATCACACGCATGTGCGGAAGCAGCAAAATGTGACCGGCGCACATGCAGAAGCGCAGTTGCATGTTACGTTCTACTCAGGATGCAAACAGGGCTCCTGAACGGATCCCGTTCGCATCCAGACATACCACTGTATAGTCCAGGGAGCCCTAGGTGGCATATGCAGACCTCCTTCCTCAATCTTATCCTCACAACAGCCCTGAAGGGTAGGCGAGGCTGACAGAGACAGCTTGCCCCAGGGCTGCCCAGCGAGTCTCATGGATGAATCATCTGGAGGGCTGCAAGTTCGACACCCCACCTGGAAAGCAATCCTGAAATCAAAATGGGAAACAGCAAATATAATCTACCTCCCAACAGAACCCAGATAACAACAACTGCTGCTGCTGCTGCTGACCTCACTGGTGCAGCTGGACTGATTAATTTGCATCAACCCGACGAGGAGTTTCCCCCAAAGCCACACTGACCACAAACAAGGCAGAAGTGACTAAAAACAGCCGCACTGCAACATATTCATTGCAAACAGTTTGAAGGTGGGGGAAACCCTTCAGTGAGATTGTTTTTCCAGCACCAGTGTCTGAGAAGCTGTCATTGTGGCATCCAAAAACAGTCTCCTCTGCAAACGGCAATTTTGCTGTTTCCTTCTTGGGAGGTTGGCACAGAATGCACAATTATTTGCCCAAACACTCAAGCTGCACTTATTAAATCTATATACAGACAGTGTGTTGCCCATTTCCTTACTGATTGCACCAGCCGGAGCTGAGCGTACCAGGGGTGTCTCTGATAAATGGAGCCAATTGTGCAGATCGACCTCTCTTAATGTACCTAGCTTAAAATACACTGACCTAAGAACGGCTTTGCTGGATCCAGCTGCCAGGGTCCACTGCCTAAGAGCATCCTGCTTTCAGCAATGGCCTGTCAGATACCTGCGGGATCTCGTAAGCAGAGTTTGAAAAAGGGCCACCTCATAGACTCATAGGTTGGTAGAGTGGGAGGGGACACCGGGGTCATCTAGACCAACCCCCTGCAATCCAGGAATCTCATCCAAAGCATCCCTGACAGATGGCCATCCAACCTCTGCTTTAAAACCTGAAAGAAAGGAGAGACCACCACTTTGCGAGGAAGTCTGTTCCACTGCTCAGCACCTCCCATGCCAGAATGTAAGACGAGGTTGCTGGATCAGGCCACTGGCCCAAACTAGACCAGCATCCTGTTCTCACAGTGGCCAACCAAATGCCTATGAGAAGCCCACAAGCAGGATCTGAGCACAGGAACCCTCTCTCCTCATGTGGTTTCCAGCAACTGAAGAAGAAGAAGAGGAGGAGGAGGAGGAGGAGGAGGAGGAGGAGGAGGAGGAGGAGGAGTTTGGATTTGATATCCCGTTTTATCACTACCCGAAGGAGTCTCAAAGCGGCTCACATTCTCCTTTCCCTTCCTCCCCCACAACCAACACTCTGTGAGGTGAGTGAGGCTGAGAGACTTCAGAGAAGTGTGACTGGCCCAAGGTCACCCAGCAGCTGCAGGTGGAGGAGCGGGGAAGCGAACCCAGTTCACCAGATTACGAGTCCATCGCTCTGAACCACTACACCAACTGAGATTCAGAAGCATTGCTGCCTCAACCACGGAGGCAGAACAGAGCCACCCTTTCTCAAGAGCCCTCTCCACTGTGAATTTGTCCAATCTTCTTTTAAAGCCATGCAGGTTGGTGCCCACCATGAACTTCTCCAGAAGGTGGTGGACTCTCCTTCCCTGGTGGTTTTTAAGCAGAGGTTGGATGGCCATCTGTCATGGATGCTTTGGCTGAGATTCCCGCATTTCAGGGGTTGGACTAGACGTCCTGTTGGGATGCCCCTAGCCCTTGCATACTTTAAAAAAGAATAAAAAGGTCAGTGTCAGTCTTGGGTGCAAGGGATGCTCAGGAAAGGTGTATTTGGTTGTACACTGCATGCAGGAGTTACCCAGATGAATTGCAGGTGTCAGAGATGGATATATGCAGCAGGATCACATCTTGATTTGCACGATTTAAACAATGCATGGTTGAAGACAGACTGTTGAAATTGCACAGGTGAAATTCAAGCAAAATGGAGAACTTAAAAAACCTTTGTGCAGGATCCTCTTGGCCAGAGGTCAGCAAACTTTTTAAGCGGGCGGCCGGTCCACTGTCCCTCAGACCTTGTGGGGGGGGTGGACTATATTTTGAAGGGGGGGAATGAACAAATTCCTATGCCCCACAAATAACCCAGATATGCATTTTAAATGAAAGCACACATTCTGCTCATGTAAAAACACCAGGCAGGTCCCACAAATAACCCAGAGATGCATTGTAAATAAAAGGACACATTCTGCTCATGTAAAAACATGCAGATTCCTGGACCATCTGCAGGCGGGATTTAGAAGGCGATTGGGCCAGAATCGGCCCCCGGGCCTTAGTTTGCCTACCCATGCTCTTGGCATTACCAGGTGGGGAGCTACAACGGTTGGATGTACGTGGATTTCATGTTTACGCAGAACCCTTGGAACCAAACCGCTGCATAAAATGCGACCATACTGCAAATATCTCCTGATCAAGGCCCTGCCCATGTGAGCCACTGCCCCTCAAAGTACCAGGGGAGCAGGTGGTTCAACCCTGAAGACTCAGCTCCGCAGATCTCTCTCCCCCCCCAACCCGCCCTGCACCCACGTTAATAATATCCACATACCCTGGACCTGAGCCTTGAGACCGAATCCAGGTTCCAGGGCCAAGCCTGGCTCAAATTAAGGATAAACTGTGAAAAATCCCAGGCGCCCCGATCACGCCAGGCACTTTAAAAATGGAAGAGATGGTTTGCATTCCTGAGACAGTGATGGAATCTTAATCTGCTCTGCTGTAACTGAAATAGTTTCAGCAGCTAGAGGAACGGGGTCACCAGGCCTGGAATGAAGGACCAAGGTGAACTAACAGCCTCTACGTTCTCAGAGTTGGAGAGGGGGGACTCTTTAAATCATGGCTGCCTTCTGACCAAGAGAGCTCCCAGCAGCCAACCACAACCTCCATCATAGTTTAAAGCGGGGGTCAGCAAACTTTTTCAGCAGGGGGCAGGTCCACCGTCTCTCAGACCTTGTGGGGGGCAGACTATATTTTGGGGGGGAAATATGAACGAATTCCTATGCCCCACAAATAACCCAGAGATGCATTTTAAATCAATGCAAACATTCGTCTCATGTAAAAATATCAGGCAGGCCCCACAAACAACCCAGAGATGCATTTTAAATAAAAGGACACATTCTACTCATGTAAAAACATGCTGACTCCCAGACCATCCATGGGCCGGATTGAGAAGGCGATTGGAACGCATCAGGCCCATAGGCCTTAGGTTGCCTACCCCTGGCTTATAGTAACAATAATAATAATTTATTATTTATACCCCACCCATTTGGCTGGGTTTCCCCAGCCATTTTGGGTGGCTTCCAACAGAATATTAAAATACAATAGTCTGTTAAACGTTAAAAGCTTCCCTAAACAGGGCTGCCTTCAGATGTCTTCTAAAAGTCTGGTAGTTGTTTTTCTCTTTGACATCTGGTGGGAGGGTGTTCCACAGGGCAGGTGCCACCACTGAGAAGGCCCTCTGCCTGGTTCCTGGTAACCTGGCTTCTCACAGTGAGGGAACCACCAGTAGACCCTCGGAGCTGGACCTCAGTGTCCGGGATGAACAATGGGGGTGGAGACGCTCCTTCAGGTCTACTGGGCCTTTAGGCTGTTTAGGGCTTTCAAGGTCAGCACCAACCCTTTGAATTGTGCTCGGAAACATACTGTTCCAAGCACAGGCTCTTCTTCGTGGCTTATATGTATGTTGTATTAGGGGAAGGGTAGTACTTCTGGTGAGGGACAGGTTGTGCTCCTTCTGGGGTAGCTGGTCCACTTTTGGTCCCCATCCTGCACTCAGCTCTCACCTGTGGCTCCTATAAACTGTCAGCTGGTGGCCACAGCATGGGAAATGACTGGATGGATAAACCCAGAGGCGTCTTGCCCATAGAAGCAAATGGTGCAAGGTGCCAGGGCACCATGTTCTGGAGGGCACCAGGGAAGAGGCGGAGGCTGGGCACAGCGCCTCCCGGCATCAACTCGCCAACCTCGCCCGCCTCACTGAAGCAGCGCCGCACCCGGAGCCTCCGCCTCTTTCCTGCCTGAGGAGCTGCCCTCCAGCCGCTGCCCGCTTCCTCCACTCCTCCAGCCCCACAAAGCTGCCAGCAGTGCCGTAAAAAGGTCAACAACTCTGGGAAATGGGGGGGTGGGGCGCCAGAGGGATCTTTGCACCATGGGGCCAGATATAGTTAAGACGGCCCTGGCTAAACCAGGTGAGAATAGCCAATGGGTCTCTAACTTTTGGTGAGTTAGGGACTTCTCCTGCATGTGAAGTCAGGCTCTGGCAGATGGCGCGGACAAGATCAATCATGGGTACAATGGTCAAGAAGGCACATACTTTAGAGGGAAGTGAGGGGCAGGTGGGACTTGTCAACCTGGGAAGATAGCCTATCTAGAAGATGAAAACTCTGCTTCTGTATCTCCACTGCCTTGTGGGACATCTTCAGGAGAAGAAAAGGCAAAGGTGTAAAGCATATGCAAATTCAGAGTGGAGTCCCTAAGGCAGTTGGAAATCCAGTAGGATTACTTGGGTGTAAGATGCACGGGAGAAGCAAAGGGGCCCTGGGGGTGTAAACAAACACCAGACTTTGAAATGCCAGTATCCCTGGATCAAGTTCATCCATTTTGCTGAATGACTTCACCTAGTTTTAACTGGATTTTCGATCAGTGTCCAATTAATTGTTACTCTTTTAAATTTCATGGTGTTAATATCTTCCTTAGGGGGTCACGCAAGCCGCTTTTCTGAAAAAGGCTTTTTATAGGGTAGGAAGCACTGGGGATGAGTTTCTGGAAGAAAAAGGGTAGGGACCCCAAACACTTTGCTCTTAAAATATAGAATTGTAGAGTTGGATGGAACCCAGGGGTCATACAGGCCAACCCATTGCTGTGCAAGAGTCGCAGCCAAACTCTATAGGGGTCCACTCTACAGAGTCCTCAGAGTTCATCCAAATCTGGGTGGATTTTTCAAGTTCTAAATAAACCACTATCCACTGGGAATGAGAGTGGGCACACACAGAGAGACCCTGTACATCTGTTATCTATGACGGGCTTCCTCAACCTCGGCCATCCAGATGTTTTGAGACTACAATTCCCACCATCCCTGACCACTGGTCCTGCTAGCTAGGGATCATGGGAGTTGTAGTCCCAAAACATCTGGAGGGCCGAGGTTGAGGAAGCCTGATCTATGATCTAGCTGAGATTCCTGCATGGCTGGGGGTTGGACTAGATGCCTCTCGGGGTCCCTTCCAACTCGAGCGTCCACTGATTCTATTCTATGAATCACTCAGCCTGGGACTTTTCTGCACCAAACAGGAGTGAGTGTTTGGTTTTCTCACCTTGGCAGAGGTCTCCTCGCAGAGCACCCTCTCCTTCCATGTAAATTCCTGGCACTCAAGCTCAGCTGCCGTGCGAGCGTTGAAACGCTTGGCCAAGACTTCTGGGATGTGAATATTGAATTCCAGAATGTCTTGTTAACTTAAACCGGGGCTTAAGCTGCTGAAGCACTCGTTTTTGGCTGACCTCCCTCCATATTATGTTCACGGTGAGGATACGTGATGGCGGGACGGAGGGTGGATTTTGTAACACTTCTGAGCAGCCCAGAGGAGCGCAAGGATTGCCTGACTGGATCTGGTGAAGGTTCATCTGATCTGGCGTCCTGCTTCAGAGCCAGCCAAATGCCTCTGGGATGCTCTTAAAAAAACAAGGCAAGGAAGTGGCTGACCTTCCCTTGTGTCATACCCTCAGGTATACTGCCACTGCATGTGGAAGTTCTACTGATTGCACACAGCCATTGGAACTGAGTAAGTTGCAAACCGGAAGTGAGAGCTGGACCATAAAGAAGGCTGATCGCTAAAGAATGGATGCTTTTGAATTCTGGTGCTGGAGGAGACTCTTGAGAGTCCCATGGACTGCAAGAAGATCCAACCTCTCCATTCTGAAGGAAATCAGCCCTGAGTGCTCACTGGAAGGACAGATCCTGAAGCTGAGGCTCCAAGACTTTGGCCACCTCATGAGAAGAGAAGACTCCCTGGAAAAGACCCTGATGTTGGGAAAGATGGAGGGCGCAAGGAGAAGGGGACGACAGAGGACGAGATGGTGGGACAGTGTTCTCGAAGCTACCAGCATGAGTTTGACCAAACTGCAGGAGGCAGTGGAAGAGAGGAGTGCCTGGCGTGCTCTGGTCCAGGGGGTCACGAAGAGGCGGACACAACTAAATGACTAAACAACAACAACAAGATGCAAACCTGCTGCCTAGCCTTAAACCATGACCAGTGAGATGGGAGGGGTACAAATAAAATGATAGGTTAAAAAAAGTAAAGGTAGAGGACCCCTGGAGGGTTAGGTCCAGTCAAAGGCAACTATGGGGTTGCAGCGCTCATCTCGCTTTCAGGCCGAGGGAGCTGGCGTTTGTCCGCAGGCAGCTTTCCAGGTCATGTGACCAGCAGGACTAAACCACTTCTGGTGCAACAGGACACCATGACGGAAGCTAGAGAGCACGGAAATGCTGTTCACTTTCCTGCCACAGTGGTACCTATTTATCTCCTTGCGCTGGTTTGCTTTTGAACTGCTAGGTTGGCAGGAGCTGCGACAGAGCAGTGGGAGCTCATCCCGTTGCACGGATTTGAACTGCTGGCCTTCTGATTGGAAAGGCCAAGAGGCTCAGTGACCACAGCGCTACCCGCGTCCCTTAAATAAAATGATAACAACAAATGCCAGATTATCCAGTCCAGACCTTTCCTTACTTCCTTACTCCTGCCTAGCACAGAGGAAAGGCCAGAGAGGGGACGATGGCGGCGTGTCTGCGATGTACCTGCCAGGGGTGAGCACTCAGCATTCTTGCCTGCAGCGTTCGACCTGAAATGGCTCCCTGGATGAGCGAGGGAAAGATGCCCCCCTGACCTGCCTCTCACCCTTGCCTTGGGCTCAGTGGCGTAGTGTGGGTTGTCAGCACCCGGGGCAAGGCAAGTAATTTGTGCCCCCTAACCCGTAGATTTGCGCCCCCTAACCCGTGGATTTGCGCCCCCTAACCCTAACCCCCAGATGTTGCGCCCGGTGCGGCCGGCCCCCCTTGCACCCCCCACGCTACACCACTGCTTGGGCTCCTGCTGCAATCTCGACCCCTCTGTCTGGGGTTCTGCAGTAGAGCCAAGTCCTGTTTGAAAACAGCACCCTGTCTGATTGCTGTGTGAGGTTAGGAGGTTGGGGACAGGGGGCTGTGTGGCTTTTGGCAAGGGGTGTGAGTCTGTAGGCACCTCTCCTGGTATGCCCCACAGAGGACCTTAAGATCCATAAATAGCAACACCATAGTGGTCCCGGGCCCTAAGGAAGTTAGATTAGCCTCAGCCAGAGCCAGGGCCTTTTCAACACTGGCCCCAACTTGGTGGAACGCTCTGTCTCATGAGACCAGGACCCTGCAGGATCTGATTTCTTTCTGCAGGGCCTGTAAGACAGAGTGGTTCCTCCTGGCCTTTGGCTTGGAGTCAATTTGATCCCCTTCTCCTCTTTCTTTTTTCCTTTCTCCTTCTGTGATGGAACTCTTATTTGGGGACTTCCCTGGTTTTTTTCTGGCCCACGTAGGACCAGTCTGGATAGTTGGCCTTGGTGAAGACTTGACGTTTTCTCCCCCCCAAACAGTTTTTGATCTGGGGTTTCACTGAAATGAGGCTGCATTTTAAATTGTATTTTAATCCTGTTTTTAAGTTGTATTTTAATCAATTGTTTTCATACCTGGTGTTAGCTACGCTGAGCCTGGTCTTGGCTGGGGAGGGCGGGGTATAAATAAAACTTATTATTATTATTATTATTATTATTATTATTATTATTGGCGCAACCTTTTTCCGTTGTGTGTTTCTTGCAAGGACTGCCTCTTTGGATGAGTTTCCGACGGCTGCGCAGGAAAAACAACAACAACCCTTCCCTGATTCGATGACCCAGACACAACACCAACAGCTGCCTGGGAAAGAAATGAAATTTATATTTCAAAAAGAACCCACTGAGTATTTTGATCTCCAAAGGGAGGTGTTTGGTGAGAGAACATGCCTGGAAATTGGGACAGCGGAGGTTCAGCTGTGTGATGGGCAGTTGCAATGAACAGCCAGAGCTGGACATTTTTTCGGGGGGGGGGGCTGTTTTTGATTTTTTGGCAGGAGGATAAACGTCCTACCAATGCAAGCAATGCTGGAAAGACGTGGGGAGAGAGAGCAAGGCGTGGGCATACTTGAGACAGGTGGATTGTGTTTACGACCCGGGCGAGCGGGGCAGATGGCCGCTCGCGTTACCTGCCGTGACCTCGGATGACCCGCGGGCCTGGTGGTGTTTGGGGAGCAGCCACGACCGAGGGGCTGAGCCGGGGAGGTGCTGAGCGTGCCCCAAACCCAAAGGATGTTGAAAGATTCAGGGCAGAGAAAAGGAAGGATTTATTCCTGAATTGCATCGTTAATCTGCGGAACTCCCGCCTGCAGTGATAACAACCAACCTCAGAGCTGCCATACAGCCAGAATTTCCCAGACATGTCCGGGATTCAAACGGCGAAACTAGAGTCTGGGGGAATTTTGAAAAACTGGCAAATTGTCCAGGGTTTTGCCAACAGAACCAGGAAGTCAGGAAGTGTGTGTTTGAGAATCACTCAAATCCCCCCCCCAAAAAAAAACTGTCTGGATCTTTACTTCTTGAAATATGGCAACCCTAACCAACCTAGTTGACTTTGAAAGAGGATTGCGAAAATTCGTGGTGAAGAGGGCAATCGTTGGTTACTAGCCATGGTGGCAATCCTGCAGATCCGCAGTCAGAAGCAGCAATGCTTCTGAACACCAGTTTTTGGAAACCAGAGGAGAGGAGAGTTGCTCTTGTGTTCGAATCCTGCTTTTGGGCTTCCCGGGGCACCTGCTTGACCATCAGGATGCTAGACTAGATGGACAACTGGCACTCCCAGAACTGCAGAGCTAGCCTTGCCTTCTTGCAAGAGAAGTTCAGCACCATTGTTAAGAGGAGAGACATCAAGAAGTTCATTTTGTGGTGTTTTTTTCCACGCCGCCCTGCCTCCAAGGAGCTCAGAGCTGTGTTTCTGATCTCGGCTCACCCCACTTTCCCCCTCCTGACCACCTTGTTAGGTAGGCTGGACACACAGTGAGTAATAGGCCCAAAGTCACAGAATCGTAGAGTTGGAAGGGGAAGCCAAGGCTCATCCAGTCCAACCCCTTGCAATGCAGGAATCTCAGCTAAAGCACCCATGACAAATGGCCATCCAAACTCTGCTTAAGAACCTTCAAGGAAGGAGAGTCCTCACCAAGTAAGTTCTATGACCAAGTCGGGATTTGAACCCAGGTCTTTACAGTTGAACAACTACACAAGTGAAATATACTCGGAGTCAAGAGCGGATTTCATGCTCTTTACTCAGCTCATAGTGGTGAGGAGGAATGAAAGTTCCCCCAGAATGTCTGCTTTATATACATTATTTACACAATGGGCCCCACGTGATTGGCTAATTCCGGGATTCTCCTGTAGGCCAATCAAGTTGCAGATTCACTTCTACCTGGAGCTGGATTGGGTGGCTCCTGTGGACCAATCAGACTGCTGAATTCTGGGTCCTATTGTTCTGGACTAATCAGACTGCTGCATTTTGGATCCTATTCAACTCAGTACATAACAACAAGGCAGCAGACTGGATTGCCTATTTATTTAAATTTATTTTAAAATCAGTGCAGAAGGGGGAGAGGGACGATTAGATCAAGACCAGAGGGCCTTAAACATATTGCTTCCTTATTATTTTCCCACTGTAACTTGCACCACTAGCACTGCAGTCTGTCATTTGCCCCATTGGGGAAAATGCATGGTGATGCTTCTGTTTTCCCTCCTGGGGTAAATAGCCAATTCCCCCCCCCTTTCCCCCCCTGGAGCAGGTGGGGTCACATTGCAAAAAGCAAGTAAGAAAAAAAGGGGGCTCCACTCATCAGAAGAATCCAAATCCAGTTTAAAAAGTCCTGTTTAAATGCTTAAAATAAGCAGATTAAATAAGCAGATTAAAAGACATCTGAAGGCAGCCCTGTTTAGGGACGTTTTAATATTTAATGCTGTATTGTTAGTTAACACTTGATTGGAAGCCGCCCAGAGGGGCTGGGGAAACTCAGCCAGATGGGCGGGGTATAAATTATTATTATTATTATTATTATTATTATTATTATTATTATTATTATTATATTGCAGGTGATAAAATGATAAAATCATAGACTTGGAAGGGACCCTATGGGTCATCTAGTCTGACCCGTTACAATGCAGGAATCTGCACCCATATGGGGCTCAAACCCAAGACCTTGGCATCAGCAGCAACACCCTCTAACCAGGTGCTGGCCTGTAATTTGTATGTTGAAGGTTTCTTGCTCTGTGCCTTTTTACAATGTGCTCTTTGTATTTATGCTTTATGCACCTGACCATTTTTTGAAGTGACTTTTAAGAGACGTTTCTGTGTGGCATGTAACTGAATAGTAATAATAATAAAAGCCATGCGATGGGTTGTTATAGGCAGTATATCGATACTTTGAGAAAACAAATAAATGGATTCACCTGGTAGTTGCGTGAGCCGTTTGTTTGCTTCCTAAAAGTATTTACATGCAGCCTGTAACAATCTGTGTCAAGGTAATGTGAGGGTTAAAACAATAAAGCAATAAAACGCCAAAACAACAATGCTATAAACACAATGCAATTCACTACCCAAAGGGCACCATTAATTAATTCCTAACCTTAAGGGTTGCGAGTGCGGACAGGTTTTTAACTATGGGATGCATTTATTCATCAGTAAGATGATGGCATGGAAGAATATCCTAAATCCTAACTAATATAAAACCTACACTACTCACGGGCCAACTAAGAGTACTGACTTGGAGGTTTTTTCAAAAATGCAAAATCCTCAAAATTTGTAATTCTGAGATCAGGCAAACATTTAAATTGGCAGGTGGCATGTTTGTGTCTCGTATAAACCTCAAGCCAAGCAAGGAAGTATTCTTAGGCTTATACATACCTGAATTCCCTCGATAAAAATACAAATAAGTCTGAAGACGGTGCAGTTTAGTGGGTGGTTAAAGTTAATGAAATCTTTACTAGGGCAGGTTATATTTCAGACACTCCGGCTGTGACTTCAGTTTCAGCCGCAGCTGAGCGTTTATTGGCTTTCCATGGAAGGGAAGCCAAATATTCATACAAGGAGAACCGGGCTGCAAACTCCGAACGAAGCAAAGAGGAAACAAATTAATGCAATGAGAATACAGGAAGATGCTCCCAGGTGGTTACTAGGGTTGCCATGTTGCAAAAAGTAAAAACACCCTAAAATTGTTGAGCATTATTTTTTAAAGTAAACTACCAAAATTGTTGAGTTCTTTTTAGGAAAACCTGAAGACAAAGCACCGCCTTTCTGAAAACCTCCCCAGACATCAATTCTGATCCTGTTCCCTCCAACTAGATGTTTCTGGAAAGCCCACCTGCAGGATATGATGGGAATTTTGGCCTAAGGGCTAAGCAAAGTGGAGGGCACTGCTCTTTCGCACTCAGGTCCACCTTGCAGGCTTCCCAGAAGGAGCACCCAGTTGAAAACAAAGGATGCTGGACTAGATGGGCATTGAACCCAGCTGCAGGGCTCTCTTTCCGTGATCCAAAGGGTGCTCAGCGAGGGGCAAACCCTTGATCAAGCGTGCAGCAGGCCGGTTCTCCAAAACACACGGCGGTCCTGGCGTTTTTGCTCTGTGGGCCGGCCGCGAACACCATGCCCCATCTTCCCGGCATGTTGCAGCCTGTATGGTTACACAGTGTCCCTTTTGAGATGGGCGGCACAGCTTGGCACCGCGGTGACCTTCCCGAGCCAGGAAAACAAGAGGAGGAAGAAGAAAAGAGCAGCTGCGGAGGAAGAGAGAGGGTGCCAGCAAAGCTTAGCCTCACCTTTCCAAAGAACGCTGATCGCAAACAGACCTCCTGGAATGTGCGACGGGACAAAGCACAGTCAGAAAGGACAGTGGCCAAATGGAGTTCCCAGGGGGACCAATCTTCTCATTCACAGCAACCGGGTGCTTTTCCTTCTTCCGGTGAGCTGTAGCCAACGAATGTGGCCCGTTGGTGCAATGATTTCCACTTGGGCAAAGGAGCTTTGTGCCCTCTCCTTCCATCCTGGTGGGGAGAGCCTCTGCTTTGCATGAAGAAGGTCCCAGGTTTCAATCGCCAATGGCATCTCCACTTATGGTTGGCAGAGCATCCCTGCCTGACCTTCTGGAGGCACCATTTGCAGTAAACAGTACTGAGCTGGGTGGACTGGTGTTCCAATTTAGTATTTGTCAGCTTCCTGTGTTCCTGTTGGGTAAAGGTAAAGGCCCCATGGATGGTTAAAGGTAAAGGTAAAGGTACCCCTGACCATTAAGTCCAGTCGTGGACGACTCTGGGGTTGCGGCGCTCATCTCATTCTATAAGCCGAGGGAGCCGGTGTACAGCTTCCGGGTCACGTGGCCAGCATGACTAAGCTGCTTCTGGCGAACCAGAACAGCGCACAGAAATGCTGTTTATCTTCCCACCGGAGCAGTACCTATTTATCTACTTGCACTTCATGCTTTTGAACTGCTAGGTTGGCAGGAGCAGGGACTGAGCAGCGGGAGCTCACCCCGCCACGGGGATTCAAACCGCCGACTTTCTGATCGGCGAGTCCTAGGCTCTGTGGTTTAACCTACAGCGCCACCTGCATCCCTCCATGGATGGATAAGTCCAGTCAAAGGTGACTCTGAGGTTGTGGTGCTCATATCGCTTTTCAGGCTGAGGGAGCCAGCGTTTGTCCACAGACAGCTTTCCGGATCATGTGGCCAGCAGGACTAAACTGCTTCTGGCGCAATGGGACACTGTGGCGGAAATGCCGTTTACCTTCCCGCCACAGCGTTACCTGTTTATCTACTTGCACTAGTGTGCTTTCGAACTGCTAGTTCCTGTTCAACCCCTGTGTGTGCCCCAACACCTCCCCCACTCTGCTTGTGGATGCTGGGGGGCATTCAAAACAGATTTGGGGGGCACATTCCATGGAGGAGGAGCAGAAAGTTCAGTTGTGCAAGCGTATCCATGCTGTAACAGAGCACTGTTCTTTGCACTACATTGGACAAAACCCATTTCTACATTTCTTTAAATTGTATTTTAGTCCCATTGCAAATCCCTTAGGGGCTTTTTGGTCCCAATGATAAGAGGTATTGATTCAGCGTTCATTCTGATTGGTTTATACGTGAGGTTATACGTGAGGCGGATCAAAGAAAAACGTTGAGTCCCTTGCTTTCTTAATCATGTGTCCAGCAAATGAATAGAGATGTAATAAGAGTAAAACACGATAAAGTAAAAATACATGGGTGTGTATATTTATGTAACCCATAAGGTGGATGAACCATCCAACCATGTTCCTCCTTATTCATAAACGATAGGAAATCAAACCATACAGACAAAAAACTTTTTTTACTAGAGCCGCTCTAGAGACTTTCAGCTTTTTTTTCTGACCAGAAGAGCCCCCCAATCCATAGCCTTGTTTTTTCTCCCTCCCGACGAGCCCGAGGAAGATAGAGCCAGCCACAGCAAGAGGAAAATGATGAAGGTGTCTTGTAAAGTGATAGTGAGCAACTGATGAAGTGATAAAAATCTCTCCTTGTGTGACTTGGATTCGGGGAAGAGAGGCACGGCTGTCAGCGTTCAGATTTTACGAACTGGCTCGAGGAGTTTACAAGAGAGAATCTGGCCTTGATCACACAGACAAACACCAACTATATACACACTTCTCTCCCGAGAATTCAGGTCCTCAAATAATTTTGTGGCTGGGTCACGGCGACCTCTCATGAAAATTGGGGGGCGGGGGGCAAGCCAAGAATGCAACAGCAGCAGCAATTGGGTGAGTTTTTCCTCCTTGGCAGGGCCAAATCCCGCCTGGCCAGGGTGGCGCCAAGGCTTCTGGAGGTCAGGAAAAGAAAAGTTGTGAGTCCATGTGAATTCCAGAATTTTATTTCCCTCCGAGGACTTTTTAGACTTCTACCTTGTGGTTCCAAGTCTCAAATCACTGAGCAAACACAGCATGTTTATTTGAAAGTCCAGGCTCGGATGACTCTGTATAGCTCAAGTGCCAGCAAAGTTCCCCTTCTAGATTTGATCCTTTCCCCCAATTTTTCTTCTTTTCCCAAAGCAAGTGAGAAAAGGAAGTGAAAGAATAAACACTCAGTTGTGGAGGGATGGATGAAGGATGAAGACAGAAGAAGAAGTACTGTTCTTGGGGGACAGGAGGCGGGCAGGTGTGGGGGGTTCCCTGGTCCTGAATGGGGCAACTGTGCCCCTGAAGGACCAGGTGCGCAGCCTGGGAGTCATTTTGGACTCACAGCTGTCCATGGAGGCGCAGGTCAATTCTGTGTCCAGGGCAGCTGTTTACCAGCTCCACCTGGTACGCAGGATGAGACCGTTCCTGCCTGCAGACTGTCTCGCCAGAGTGGTGCATGCTCTGGTTCTCTCCTGCTTGGACTACTGCAATGCGCTCTGTGTGGGGCTACCTTTGAAGGTGACCCGGAAACTACAGTTACTCCAGAATGCGGCAGCTAGACTGGTGACTGGGAGCGGCCGCCGAGACCATATAACATCAGTCTTGAAAGACCTACACTAGCTCCCAGTATGTGTCCGAGCACAATTCAAAGTGTTGGTGCTGACCTTGAAAGCCCCAAACGGCCTTGGCCCTGTATACCTGAAGGAGCGTCTCCACCCCCATCGTTCTGCCCGGACACTGAGATCCAACGCCGAGGGCCTTCTGGCGGTTCCCTCACTGCGAAAAGCCAAGTTACAGGGAACCAGAAAGAGGGCCTTCTCGGTGGTGGTGTCCGCCCTGTGGAACACCCTCCCACCAGATGTGAAGGAAATAAGCAGCTATCCTATTTTTAAAAGACATCTGATGGCAGCCCTGCTTAGGGAAGTTTTTAACATTTAATGCTGTATTGTTTTTAGCACTCAATTGGGAGCCGCCCAGAGTGGCTGGAGAAACTCAGCCAGATGGGCGGGGTATAAATAATAAATTATTATTATATTATTATTATATATGAGAAACCAGTGATGAATGGAAAATACTCCCCAGTCCATTCCAGTTGAAAAAACCTCAACTTGCAAGAGGGGGAAATATCTTTGCTGCAGAGGCCTTGCCATCATTGGAGTTCTTTCTATACTTTCTTTTGGCCAAAAGATGGCAAGTTCTCAATGTTTCCATAAAGGTGAAAAGCAAAATGCACCCCTGTTCCCGTTGAAAGGCAAAGACCTGCCTGGAGATTGGCCTCCAGTACGTTTCCGAGCACAATTCAAAGTTATGGTCTGACCTTTAAAGCCCTAAATGGCCTCTGTCAGTATATCTGAACAGTGGCGTAGCATGGGTTGTCAGCACCCGGGGCAAGGCAAGTAATTTGCACCCCCTAACCCGTGGATTTGTGCCCCCTAACCCTAACCCCCAGATGTTGCGCCCGGTGCGGCCGGCCCTCCTGCACCCCCCACGCTACGCCACTGTATCTGAAGGAGCGTCTCCACCCAGGCAGAGGGCCTTCTTGGTAGTGGCGCCCGCCCTATGAAACGCCCTCCCACCAGATGTCAAAGAGAACAACAACTACCAGGCTTTTAGAAGACATCTGAAGGCAGCTCTGTTTAGGGGAGCTTTTAATGTTTGATGTATCACAGTATTTTAATATTCTTTTGGAAGCCGCCCAGAGTGGCTGGGGAAGCCCAGCCAGATGGGCAGGGTATAAATAATAAATTATTATTATTATTATTATTATTATTATTATTATTATTATTATTATTATTATTATTAAAGGGGACCCCCACAAAAAGGTCAAAGAAAGCAGGGGAACAGGAGAAGAGCTGGCTGGATCAGGCCAGGGACCCGCATAGTCCAGCATCCTGTTCTCACAGTGGCCAACCAGGCGCCTAAGGAAAACCAGCAAGCAGGATTCGAACACAGGAGCAACTCTCCCCTCCTTCCAGTTATGATTTCTGCAATTGAGTTGCATCTGTTATGAGACATTAATGTTACATGCAATGTTAGGTTAGGAAGAAAAGAGAGGGAAAGAAGGGGAATGGTGGGTGGGGTGGGGTCAGGTGGTTATGTTTCTATTATTCTACTTGGTGTATGTGTGGGGTTTTGTGTCAGCGTTACTTGTAGGGTTTTCTTACTATTTACTTGTTGTGTTTGCTTGGTGATGAGAGAGGTAGAGCGTGGCTTAGGGAGTGATTGGTTGGGCGGCTGGAGTGAGATTTGCTTGTGTGAGAGAGCAGGGTGTGTGTGTGTGTGTGTGTGTGTGTGTGTGTGTGTGTATTTAACATCTTCCAAGACAATAATGCCCACTCACCACTTCTACTTCTTCTTCTTCTTCTTCTTCTTCTTCTTCTTCTTCTTCTTCTTCTTCTTCTTCTTCTTCTTCTTCTTCTTCTTCTTCTTCTTCTTCTTCTTCTTCCTCTTCTTCTTCTGTGGTCCCTCGTAGCCAAGTAAGATTGTCTTCCATAAACATGATTTTAACAGGTAGGTAGCCGTGTTGGTCTGCCGTAGTCGAAATAATAAAATAAAATAAAATAAAATTCCTTCCAGTACCACCTTAGAGACGAACTAATAACAAACTAAGGTGCTACTGGGAGGAATTTTTTTTATGATTTTAACAGTGAGTCCATAAGTGACTGTGAAGGCCAATTCTGGATCCACATGTCCTTCCACAGTGGGGACATTGATTTCTGGGTGGGAGTTGATCACGGTGTGGATTTGCCAAGCGTGCCTTCCTCCTAGCAAGTTTCTCCCTTGCGTCCTGAGTTCGAGTGTCTTCAAAGCCCATGACACCTTTGCTAAAGGCTGTTCTCCAACTGGAGTGCTCGCAGGCCAGTGTTTCTCAATTGTTGGTGTTTATGCTACATTTTTTAAATATTTGCCTTCAGCCAGTCTTTAATCTTCTTTTGTTGGTGGCAAACCCTCACCCTGATCAACTCCTGCCCGGAAACCTATGTCCCCACTGTGGAAGGACGTGTGGATCCAGAATTGGCCTCCATAGTCACTTACGGACTCATTGTTAAAACCGTCTTTATGGAAGACCATCTTACTCGGCTATGAGTGATCGCCAAAGAAGAAGACGACGACACTGGTTTTGTTTTCAATATATATTGCCTTCCACTCCTCCATTGTCTTCTGAGACAGATGGATGCCAACTTACTATGTGCTACTTTATGGAGTCCAAGATCTCTGCCCCGAGAGGCTTACAGATTAAACTTCAATGCTGGGTTTGGGAGCAAAAGAAAGGGTGCCCAGTGGAGGCAGAAGCAAACACGGTGTAGAATGTGTGGTTCTTGTAGGTTAAGAGAGCAGGTCCCTGCCCTGAGGCGCTTACAGTCTCAAATGAGATATGGGCTAGAGCGGGGGGGGGGGGGACAACAGAGGAAAGAGGGTGACATGGAAACAGAGAAGCAAGCCATGTGGAATTGTTTCGCTTTCAAATGATCAGACTTGTTTACAGGCTGAGTTAGAACGAGGAGGCCAGCGGTGGCGGTTGACATTTTTGACATACGTGGAGCCCTCTCTTCCAGCCTTCTTTCCAAAACGAAAAAGCCAATTTATGAACCACTGTGGCTCTGGGGACCTCATCCAAGTTGTATAACGTGGGCGCCTGCCAACTGTGTGGTTTCTATGAAAGGTTAATTGCAAAGGATTTTTTTATATATATAAAAGGGTAGTGTTTGTTATCAAAAACGGGCTGGGCGATCTGACATAACGCTCTGAGGGCTCTCCTCTTCTGGCAAACACAGAATATAAAAGTCTAACACCAGGAAGATGGGAGGCGTCGCTTGGGGTGGAAGAATAAAGAGCAGCGAGGGAGAGAAAGGTTTTAAGAAAGAGAGGAAAATATATTAAAAATTGCAGCCTCTTTACATAATCCGTGCGATCAACATTTCCTCAAGACTTTCTGAGCCACAGGATTTTCCTTGACTGGATTAGAGGATTTTCTGGGAGAGAGCTCTGCGGCTGTAATTACGTTTGTGCAATCCCAAAACAAAGAGATGGCGTGCCAGTTTCAAAGAGAATTTGCTGCTGTGCTGAGAAAGATGGTTGCCCCTCAAGCACACGCACTGAAGCAGCCCCCCTGCTCTTCCTACCATGAGAAGGGCTAGTGCAGAAGCCAGAACGCTTCACCCCCATAAGAATTAAGTGCACTGAGGGGTGAAATCTACCCATTTTGTGCTCTTCCTTGCATTCTTTTCCAAGGACGCTTCACAGAAGAGACTTCACTGAACTTCAGGGCAAAGTGCTGGTCTTGACCTATGAAGTCTTGCATGCATCTGGACCCCAGTTCTGCCCAACCAATCATACGATGCTAAGGGTGGGAGAATTTGTACGTTCCAAAACAACACAAGAACCAAAACACAGCCAGGCTTCAAAATTTGCACATCTCCAAATTTTGCATTGCAGTTCTGCGTCAAAATAGCATATGCATGTAATTTGTGTAATATGCACACAAATGCATATTATAGGATAAAGGTACATTTAAATAAATAGCCCAGGCTATCTGAAAGACCACATTCCCGCATATGAGCCTGCCTAGGTTTGGAGATCTTTAGGGGAAACCATTCTCTTGGTCGTGGCACTCGCACAGGCCTGCTTGGTGGGGACGCAGGAGAGGGCCTTCTCAGTGGTGGCTCCTCCCAGACTACTTTGGAACTCCTTTCCTAGATAAAGCAGACTGGCTCCTTCCTTGGTGTCCCTCTGCCAACAGGTGACGATTGTGTCATTCCAACAGGCTTTTGAGAACTGACTGCATTTGGTGAAAGGGCTAATGCTGCAAAGTTTTTATTCTACAGTCATACCTCGGGTTACATTCGCTTCAGCTTGCGTGTTTTCAGGTTGTGCACTGTGCTGAACCTGGAAGTACCAGAACAGGTTACTTCCGGGTTTCAGCGCTTGTGCATGCGCAGAAGCGCTAAATCTTGCTTTGCAAATAATAATAATAATAATAATAATAATAATAATAATAATAATAATTTATTTATACCCCACCCATCTGGCTGGGTCCCCCCAGCCACTCTGGGAGGCTTCCAACAAAACACTAGAATACAATAACCTATTAAACATTAAAAGTTTCCCTAAAGAGGGCTGCCTTCAGATGTCTTCTAAAAGTTTGGTAGTTATTTTTCTCTTTGACATCGGGTGGGAGGGCGTTCCACAGGGCGGGCGCCACCACCGAGAAGGCCCTCTGCCTGGTTCCCTGTAACTTGGCTTCTTTCAGTGAGGGAACCGCCAGAAGGCCCTTGGCGCTGGACCTCAGTGTCCGGGCAGAACGATGGAGGTGGAGACGCTCCTTCAGGTAAACTGGACCGAGGCCATCTAGGGCTTTAAAGGTCAGCACCAACACTTTGAATTGTGCTTGGAAACATATGTACTGAGAGCAGAAACGTACATGAGGAGAAGCACTGAATCGCGACCCGCACATGCACAGATGTGGCGCTGCGGGTTGCGAATGTGCCTCCAGCACGGATCACGTTTGCAACCTGAGCAGCCACTGTCATTATCTGCATGTTTTAATAGAATATATATATATATTCTCCCACACTTGCAGTTAGAAGTTATGCAAACACCCATCTCTGCTTATGCATAGGCTTAGAGATGCCTCTTCTCTACACCTTTTTTTTAAAAAAAAAAATTCAAGCACCTCCATTCAAAAGACCCACAGTGAGTTGCAAAACCCATCTGTACAGATGTCTGCCAACAGTCCCTCGGACCCGACACCCCTGGGTGCTTTGGGGAGAGCAGCCTTTGTCCCTGGTGCCCCCCCATAAGATGCACACGGATTCCATTTTGTCCGTCCACATTTGCAAGTGTGGTGTGAAGGCTTCACTCATCACAGCCCCACGGGCAGATACTTCTGAGGCGAGCTTTGCAAAAGCCCCCCGGGCGCACGGAACGGGCATGTGAGCAGCTAACTTTAGACGCTGGGGGTTTAATTAGCGAGAGGCGCGAAGGACTGGCCGTGAGCCCCACCACATTCTCGGGATTGCAGGCCTGGATACATTAAGGGTGTTTAGATGCTCTCCCGCCCTCCGTCCCGTCCCTCCCCGTTTTGGAAGCCTGTCATCGCTCGGATGCTTTGAGACAGTTGGAGCAGCTTGTTAACTGCCAGCCTTGTCACTGGGCCAAAGGGACGGGGAAGGTAAACGAAGAACAGAGTGAGGAAATCTAGGCAAAAGCAGGGAAGAGGGAGAGGGAGAAGGGAAGAAAATCACACCACTTATGGGTTAAACCACAGAGCCTAGGACTTGCCAATCAGAAGGTCGGTGGTTCGAATCCCCGCGACAGGGTGAGCTCCCGTTGCTCTGTCCCGTTGCAGTTTGAAAGCATGTCAAAGTGCAAGTAGATAAATAGGTACCACTGCGGCGGGAAGGTAAACGACATTTCTGTGCGCTGCCCTGCTTTGCCAGAAGCGACTTAGTCATGCTGGCCACATGACCCGGAAGCTGTACGCCTTCTCCCTCGGCCAATAAAGCGAGATGAGCACCGCAACATCAGATTCAGCCATGACTGGACCTAATGATCAGGAGCCCCTTTACCTTTACCTTTATGGAAGGGAAAGTGATAAGTGCTCCTTTCTGTTCCTTGGTTGTTTGGGCTGTGAGCAGAGACCTGCAAATTTATCTCTCTCTCTCTCCTTTCTTTTTATTTATTGCTTTTCCTGGAATCATAGAATTGTTAAGCTGGAAGTGATCCCCCCCTCCAAAGAGTCATGTAGTCCAACCGCAGGCAATGCAGGAATCAATTTATCAATTTTGTATCCCATCTTGTATATTGACTGATCAATTTCGATCCCACATTTTCCTCAAGGAGGTGTACATGGTCCCCCCCAACACCTCATTTAAGTCATACAACAACCCTGTGAGGTAGGTCAGTCTGAGAGGCAGTGACTGGCCAAAGGTCACCCAGTGAGTATTATGGCCGAGATTCGAACCCAGGTCCTAGTCCAATACTCTAACCAGTACACCAGAATTCTTTAAATTTTTAAAATTTGATTTCTTAAAGAAAAAAATATTTTGGCAGAACAGGTGAAGGATGTGTGGAAATACCTAAGGGAATTTCCTTACGGAAACCCTTCTTGCTTCCCCAAACATTCGTTGGGTCTCCAAATTCACCGCAAACATTTTTGCTCTGGCAGGAACCGAACAGGAGCCCTTGCACTAAAGCATCGGGTCTGAGGGTTATTCTTTGTTCCTTCATTACCTTCCTATCCTTTCTTCCACTGGGAAGCTCAAAATGGGGTGGTGACGACCCCCAGCTTGGATGACAGGAAACTGTGGAACTCACATCTGCAGGAGGCACCTAGGTGGCTTAAAAGAAGATGAGGAAAATTCATGGAGGAGGAGGTGGAAATTGATGGCTCCTAGCCAGGATGGCTCTTCTCGGCCTCCGCAGTCAAAGGCAGAAATGCTTCTGAATATCAGTTACTGGAAACCACAGGAGGGGAGAGTCGCTCTGTGCTGGTTCAGGGGGGAGGTTACCGTGGGGCAAGGTCCAGGACCTGAGTTGAGGGTCAGCAGACAGTCCTCCTCGGGCGAAGCGGGGTCCACAGCGGGAAGCCGGGCAAGGACAGGAACTCTGGGGGAGCAGGACTGGATGCTGGCCGAAACAGCTCTTCGATGACGTTGCTCCTGCAACCTGGGACCGGGCTGACTGGCCTTTATCTTCTCTGAGGCCAGGGGCGGCCCCGGCCCCCAGGAGACCTGCCTCTCCTGGCCTTAAGGCGAGCACTCCTCCTGGGAGAAACCAGTTCCCTTCGCCTCTCTGCCCTGAGCCTCTGCAGTTCAGGAGAGGCTGAAGGGTTACTGGGCCCAGGGGGAGACTCACCTGTAGGCACTGAGTCTTCAACCACCTCCGGAGCCAGAGTGGATTCACCTGGTGCCTGCTCCTGAGGATCCGGCACAGGTGCAGGCGCTTCAGAATCAAGGCCCTGCCCCAGTTCAGCCGGCCCTGGAGGCGGGGACTCCTGTGCAGGCTGGGATTCCTCCGGTTCAGCCTCTGAATCGGATTCCCAGGCCATCACACACTGTGTGTTCGAATCCTGCTTGTGGGTTCCTGTGAGAACAGGATGAGGGACTAGATGAGCCATTGGCCCTGATCCGAAAGCTCTCCCTTATGTTTGTTTTTTTATGCACTGTTTTCCCAACATGGACTTTTTATTTGGTTGTTGAATTGCTTCGGAAAATTCAGAAGATTGCAAATTCCGATGGATAGGAATTCATAGTTTCTCGCAGACGTCTGGTTTGGCCACTGGGACAACAGGATGTTGGACCAGATCATACCTCCCAACATTTTTGTCCCCAAAACCTGGACATCAAGAAGGGTGTGTTTTCCGGTCTCCCAGGACTGGATTCTGTACTGATTAAAACAGGACATTTGCAAGCTATGCTAGATTGATTGATCCAAACAGCTCTTCTTATGTTTTCATATTCTATTCCTTTGCACAGAAGATGGAATTTTGCAGGACCAACTTCCTCATTCCTGCAGGACTAGATGTGTTTGTAAAATAATAATAATAATAATAATAATAATAATAATAATAATAATAATAATTGTGCACTGAGCTCTCTGGTTACCAGAGCCACGATTTGTGATCCACAGTGCTGGATTTACGTATAAGCTAAACAAGCTATAGCTGAGGGCCCCACTCTCTTGGGGACTCCCAAAAAAATATAAAGGAAAAAAACCTGGATGTACATTTCCAAAATATAAGATTAAAAAAAAGAAATAAAATAAAACCTTCATACAGCAACAGTGTTTTGTGTTGTGTAGGCTCCTATGATGTAAGTCATGGGCCACGCCTGCTAGCCTGCTCCCTAAAATATCACTGGTTTGCTCCTTTCTATATATAGGGTGCCTACATTCTGCATTCTGCATGAGAGCTGGACCATAAAGAAGACTGATCACCAAAGAATTGATGCTTTTGAATTATGGTGCTGGAGGACTCCCATGGACTGCAACAAGATCAAACCTCTCCATTCTGAAGGAAATCAACCCTGAGTGCTCACTGGAAGGACAGATCCTGAAGCTGAGGCTCCAAGACTTTGGCCACCTCATGAGAAGAGAAGACTCCCTGGAAAAGACCCTGATGTTGGGAAAGATGGAGGGCACAAGGAGAAGGGGATGACAGAGGACGAGATGGTGGGACAGTGTTCTCAAAGCTACCAGCATGAGTTTGACCAAACTGTGGGAGGCAGTGGAAGACAGGAGTGCCTGGCGTGGTCTGGTCCAAGGGGTCACAAAGAGTCGGACATGACAGTGTTCTCGAAGCTACCAGCATGAGTTTGACCAAACTGCGGGAGGCAGTGGAAGACAGGAGGGCCTGGCGTGCTCTGGTCCAGGGGGTCACGAAGAGTCGGACACAACTAAACGACTAAACAACAACAACATTCTGCATGGACTGGTCTCATGGCCACATGTGCAAATAGCTTTAGATACCTATGAGGCCCATAAATTACCACATAGCGTATATTCAACACACACAAAAACAGTGACAATTTGTTGTTGACAAAGGACAGCTGGACATATAAAGGGCCCCGTTACCTTCAAGAGCTTAGGGCCTCAGCAAACCTAAATCTAGCCCTGGTGACCCACGAGGCTCAAGGCAACTAAGTACCAGCTTGTTGGCAGCTGGGGAAATGCCTTAAATAGGTTGGGTCAAATGGGTACAGCGTGGGTGAGAAGGGAAAACAAAACACGGAGAGTTATTCCAATTCCTCTGCTCTCCAGCCTGTGGGCGCCTGGCAAAAAGGCCGACAAAGAGACCCACATGTGGTTTCACGGAGAAATGCTTTGGGGAAGCGTGTCTCAGACCCCTGACATATTGTTAGAGCCAGGCCGAACCCTGCAGCTGTAACAGCTGGCACCGCCCAGGCCCCATTGCCAAGGATACAGTGCCCACCTCGTGCCAACGGTGATTCAGGCGGAGGCAATTCCTGTAAGCTGAAGAGGGAAGGGAGTGGCCCTGTCTTTTTTCCTCGAGGGTAGGGCCGGCTGTCTTCGCCGTGGAGGCGGCACAGCAGGTGCGGAGAAGAGGGGCGGACCCCAATTGCGGCAATGTTGCGCCACCCTTGCCAGCTTGAATCCTGCGCCGGCCCCTGCACTCACGTCCCATTTCCTGGTGCTGCAGGGCTAAGGCGGCTGCCCCAGAATGGCTCCATCCTGCTGCACATTGTGGTCCTTTGCAGGAACGTGGCGTGGGCTTGTCCTCATCTCCCTGCAGGATTGCTGCCCGTGGAGTGAGCTAAGTTGCAGGCAAGGGAGCGGGGCAGAGGGTGTGCCTTTTCGTGCAGTAGCATAAAAATTGCACGATTGCAACAGGCCTCTTAAAATATGCAGGTATCTGTACACGGTTGCATCAATTAAGTTTTTCCTGCTTTCTCCCAACTGCTAGGAAGCTTCCTTGTAAGAAGTGTGCAATATAAAGCTGTACATGTTTGGCACCTGAGTACTATCCCACTTTTTGCAAATGCAGCAGTTAAACTCTGGGATGCTGTTAAATCCTGGATAAAGTTGGTAGACAAATGTTTGATGCGTGGCGAGACCGCTGGTAAAATGCGATATTGACTATGCTACCACTCAGTGGATTTGTAACTGGCTGACTGACTGAACCCAAAGGGTGCTCATCAATGGTTCCTCTTCATCCTGGAGAAGAGTGACTAGTGGGGTGCCACAGGGTTCTGTCTTGGGCCCGGTCTTATTCAACATCTTTATCAACGACTTGGATGATGGACTCAAGGGCATCCTGATCAAATTTGCAGATGACACCAAACTGGGAGGGGTGGCTAACACCCCAGAGGACAGGATCACACTTCAAGACGACCTTGACAGATTAGAGAACTGGGCCAAAACAAACAAGATGAATTTGAACAGGGAGAAATGTAAAGTATTGCACTTGGGCACAAAAAAATGAGAGGCACAAATACAAGATGGGTGACACCTGGCTTGAGAGCAGCACATGTGAAAAGGATCTAGGAGTCTTGGTTGACCACAAACTTGACATGAGCCAACAGTGTGACGCGGCAGCTAAAAAAGCCAATGCAATTCTGGGCTGCATCAATAGGAGTATAGCATCTAGATCAAGGGAAGTAATAGTGCCACTGTATTCTGCTCTGGTCAGACCTCACCTGGAGTACTGTGTCCAGTTCTGGGCACCACAGTTCAAGAAGGACACTGACAAACTGGGACGTGTCCAGAGGAGGGCAACCAAAATGGTCAAAGGCCTGGAAACGATGCCTTATGAGAAACGGCTAAGGGAGCTGGGCATGTTTAGCCTGGAGAAGAGGAGGTTAAGGGGTGATATGATAGCCATGTTCAAATATATAAAAGGATGTCACATAGACAGAGAAAGGTTGTTTTCTGCTGCTCCAGAGAAGCGGACATAGAGCAATGGATCCAAACTACAAGAAAGAAGATTCCACCTAAACATTAGGAAGAACTTCCTGACAGTAAGAGCTGTTTGACAGTGGAATTTGCTGCCCAGGAGTGTGGTGGAGTCTCCTTCTTTGGAGGTCTTTAAGCAGAGGCTTGACAACCATATGTCAGGAGTGCTCTGATGGCGTTTCCTTCCTGGCAGGGGGTTGGACTCGATGGCCCTTGTGGTCTCTTCCAACTCTATGATTCTATTCTATGACCTCTCCCCCCCCCCAAGTGAAATGAAGACACTGGACATATTATTTAAGGTTAATGGGCATAAAAAGGCCACAACTTTATTGATTACAGGAATTGGAAGGTATTGGCCTTAGGCATTGGTTCCTATCGACTACCCGGCATGGGGACCGGGAAGGGTTATCCACAAGCCGTGGGAGTCCTGTTGATGTACGCCAACTAGGATCCCACGGGTGTCACCGCTCGGGGGCGTGCCGGAGGCCCTCACCTCCCTAGGTTTCGGACAAGGCAACGCCCCCCGGAGTCCTCTACCGGACTACCCTTTTCATTGGGGGAAGGTGATGGCGTTTCCTTCCCCCCTTCCTTTGCATAACAGTTAACCCCTGCCAATGCCTAACCGCCAATACCGAAGAAGTTGTGACGTTTGCTACGAGGTAGGTGAAAAAACCAAAAGGCTGGAAGTCCGCGAAGTTGGAAAAATTCCTACCAGGCCCCTTGCGGCGACCAACTGGAGTCCATAGCAAGGTCAAAGCTAGCTAAGCCTAAAGGGTGGGTGGGATGGGAAAACCGGCCAGCTGGAACGGGGCAAAGAGGGCGATCCCCAGGCGTGCCGGCCTTAAATGGGCTAGGCCACGCCTCCCCTGCCCGCTGATTGGCGGGCCGGGTTGCAGACACGCCCAGGGATTCCCTCTTCTCGCGGGGGCTAAAACCAGCCCCCGCGTGTGTGGGAGAGGGTGGCCCGCAACCCCCCCTCCTCTCGAGCTCGGAAGGGGCTTTTTCTATCCCTCCTAATACTAAAATGAAGGCTGAATGGTGGGAGAGTCAGAACAGAAACCAGGAAGAACTCCATCATGCGGCATATTGTTAAAATATGGAACTCCCTGCCACAGGAGGCAGTGATGACTACCAAAGGAGATAGCTTTAAATGTCGGCTTGACAAATTCATGGAGGAGAGTGCTATGCCATGGCTACTAGCCATAACAGCTGGGTTCACGCTTTCTACACTCGGAAGAAATTAAGAGAAGTATTTTCTGGCAAATTAGAGGCAGGGGGAGAGTTGACTCATTCAGGTCCTGTTTTCGAGGGGGATCTGGTGGCCACTGTGGGAACAGGATGCTGGACTAGAGGGACCATGGGCCTGATCCTGCTGAAGGAGCATCTCCATGCCCATCATTCTGCCTGGACACTGAGGTCCAGCTCCGAGGGCCTTCCAGCGGTTCCCTCATTGTGAGAAGCCAAGTTGCAGGGAACCAGGCAGAGGGCCTTCTCGGTGGTGGCACGCGCCCTGTGGAATGCCCTCCTGTCAGATGTCAAAGAGAAAAACAAGTACCAGACTTTTAGAAGACATCTGAAGGCAGCCCTCTTTAGGGAAGCTTTTAATGTTTGATGCATTACTGTATTTTAATATTTTGCTAGAAGCTGCCTAGAGTGGCTGGGGAAGCCCAGCCAGATGAGCGGGGTATAAATAATAAATTCTTCTTCTTCTTCTTCTTCTTCTTCTTCTTCTTCTTCTTCTTCTTCTTCTTCTTCTTCTTCTTCTTCTTCTTCTTCTTCTTCTCCTCCTCCTCCTCCTCCTCCTCCTCCTCCTCCTCTTCCTCCTTCCTCCTCCTCCCCTTCCTCTTCTTCTTCTTGTGTTCTCAAAGGTCGAGCAGCCGGAAAAGTAGTAGCTCAAGTCCCCAAATAGTACCGGTCCGCCAAAAGCCAGCAACAGACACTTGCATTTCTCCTAGTCTGTCTCAGACCTCTGAGCTGCCAACCTTGCAGGGTTGGCATCAGTATCTGTGGGCACTGCCAGGGTTCCTGCCCCCCAGTGAGTGACACCTGCCCCGGACTCTCTTTTTAAAAAGTCCTTACTTAGCTGTGATTCCTGCACTTACTGGGGTTGGACGATGAGTCTTGGGGTCTCTTCCAATTCTAAGATTCTATGGCCTTTTGTAGCTGCCATCTTTATTTTTGAAAAAGCCCTGTATGGATACGAGGGATGGCTGACTTAATCACATTAGGTTTCTTGGCTGGAGAACCACAGTCCAATATTTGGAGCAGTGCAGCTTCCAAAGGATTGCTGTGTTTCGGTTCTCAAATTGTTTTCAAAAGTACAAATTAGGAAGATTTAACTTTAAATGTGAACTGAATGTAGTTTCCACCCATCTGTGAATTGATTACTTAACTCCCCACCCCCTTCATCAATAGTTTATCAAGGTTTTCACATTTTATTTAAACACCTAATGATTCCTTTACTGTTTCCTTGCTTTGCCCTTACCTCAAACAAAGGCATAGATGCTTCCCCTGACCCAAAATTCTAAATTTTCTGCTGCTCCAGAGGTTGTTTTCTGCTGCTCCAGAGAAGCGGACACGGAGCAATGGATCCAAACTACAAGAAAGAAGATTCCACCTAAACATTAGGAAGAACTTCCTGACAGTAAGAGCTGTTGGACACTGGAATTTGCTGCCAAGGAGTGTGGTGGAGTCTCCTTCTTTGGAGGTCTTTAAGCAGAGGCTTGACAACCATATGTCAGGAGTGCTCTGATGGGGTTTCCTGCTTGGCAGGGGGTTGGACTTGATGGCCCTTGTGGTCTCTTCCAACTCTATGATTCTATGATTCTATGAAATAATTCAACCCACTCTTAATATGGTAACACAGAATATTTATGTCTTTATTGGGACCATTTTTGTGCCGCTCCTCAGCAAATAAAGGCTCCCAGAGCAGCTTACAGACTATGAAAACAAGGCAGTCTCTTCCCACGGATGTACAATAGAAAAAAGAAAAACATGGTACACAAAGGAAAAGAGACAAAGAGGGACGAGGAAAATCAAACTCAAGCAGCAATCTCTAAACAGTTGTTCTTCTAATGACCAGCTAATAATCTAGATAACACAAACATAACTGAAATAAAATAAGAAGAAAATAACTTCTGGTCCAGGGTTGGGGTACGGATTGAGGCACCAGGGTCACCGAGATTAGGCTATCATGACCTGCCATTTGCTATGGGAAGTGTGTGTGTGTCTCATTCATAGGGTGGGGACCAGGTGGTACTTTGTTGGGGACCCCATCCATCCTGCACCCATCCCCAATTCCCCAGGCGCCTTTAGCCTTCTCTGACCCCACTGCAAAGCCAATTCCATCACCTGGACAGGTGGCTGAGACCTGTCTTCCAGATGACCTCTCTTATCCCTAGTCCAGCATCCTGTTCTCACAGTGGCCGACCCAATGTGCCAGTTTGCATTTCCTAGTGCCGAAAGTATTGCCCTGATGTGTAGAGATCTTTCCTATTCTACTCAATTCAGGAGGGTTCTGGAAGCTCCTCTGCGGGAAAGAAACAAGCAGAAGGTTCATGTTGTTTGGGTTATTCCTTCAGAGAAGATGAGTACAGTTGGCTTAAATTGGTTCTCTTCTCTCTTTCTGTCAAGGTCATGCTGGCGATAATAGTGAGGCCAGAAGGAGCCTGGGTTTCTCTTTCTATCTCTTTTATTTCTGGTGTGGTGTTCTATACATAGTATGCTATAGTGTTAAGGTTTAGTCTTATTACA
Organism: Podarcis melisellensis; assembly: GCF_964234715.1. NCBI lineage: Eukaryota > Metazoa > Chordata > Lepidosauria > Squamata > Lacertidae > Podarcis > Podarcis melisellensis. The sequence goes on from NC_138537.1 coordinate 2,313,344, forward strand.
AGTTATTGTAAGTTTACGTTAAGCCTGCTGCAACTGGATTTCTTATGGACAGGGCCAATCCTGAATGTAATGGATTTGAGACCATTATGTTCATTTGTCTTCAGTAGCAGTAAAGCCAACAAAGGTGTCAACAAAGGTCCGTATAGTAAAAGCTATGGTTTTCCCAGTAGTGATGTACGGAAGTGAGAGCTGGACCATAAAGAAGGCTGATTGCCTAAGAATGGATGCTTTTGAATTATGGTGTTGGAGGAGACTCTTGAGAATCCCATGGACTGCAAGAAGATCATACCTCTCCATTCTGAAGGAAATCACCCCTGAGTGCTCACTGGAAGGACAGATCTGAGGCTCCAATACTTTGGCCACCTCATGAGAAGAGAAGACTCCCTGGAAAAGACCCTGATGTTGGGAAAGATGGAGGGCACAAGGAGAAGGGGACGACAGAGGACGAGATGGTTGGACAGTGTTCTCAAAGCTACCAGCATGAGTTTGACCAAACTGCGGGAGGCAGTGGAAGACAGGAGTGCCTGGCATGCTCTGGTCCAGGGGGTCACAAAGAGTCGGACATGACTAAACGACTAAACAACAAAGCAGTAAAGCTCAGCTGGATGAAATACAATGGCCTCTGGTCTATTTGTTGGGAATCCTGCAACACGTTCAAGTTGTTATGCTGCCAACTATACATTGGGATCTACTCTGGATCAATACTGAGTAGAACTTCACTGACAAGATGCCCATTATGGGAAACCCACAAACAAGGACTTGAGCAACTCTTTCCTTCTATGGTTTACAACAACAGTTGTTCAGCCACTCGCACTGAAATAATAGCACTTATATTGCAGCCTAGGGCACAGTCCTATGCAATTCACATGGTGCCCCATGGGCTTCAGTGGCTTAGGACTGCAGCCACAGAGTATTCTAAGGACTCCACGTTGCCTCGCACAACAACCTTGCTGGGTAGGTTTGCCTAATCCCTAGGTTGTAGAGGTGGAAACCTGGGACTAGGCGAGGGTGGTTTTGCTTTGGCAACAGGGCCAGATTCACCAAAATGTGCCACGGATTTTCTTTTTTCTTGTCACTGCATTTTAGATACAATGAGCTTAATACGATACGATAATCTTTTTTGTCATTGTCCCATACAGAACGACAAATTTGAAAACCTACATCAGACATTCAGAAGCCAACAAGCCTGCTATCCCAGCTATCCCAGCCTGGTTAGCCCCCTAAAAACTCTGATACCCCATAATTAAATACAATATACTCCCACAGAGACTCCTTACACTGCGTTTAAAACCAAAATCGCATTTGAATAGAAACTGTTTCTCAGGTGGCTGGTCCTCGTCTTTATAACCCTGGACCTTCTTCCAGAAGGCAGAAGCTAAAAGAGATCGTTTCCGGGGTGTGCACTATCCTGCACTATCTCTGCCGCTTTCTTATGGCACCTGGAAGCATAGATTTGATCCAAGGTGTGGAGAGTGCACCCAATTATTCTCTCTGCAATCTTTACAACCCTGGACAGCCTTGTTTTTCCCCTGACCATGCAGCTCCCAAACCACACACAGAGACCATAAGTTAATGCACTCTCAACAGTACAATGGTAAAATGCCATCAGCAGGTCCTTTGAGAGATTGTTTTTCTGGAGGATTCTCTTAATGCTCATAGAATCATAGACTGGAAAGAACCCCGAGTGCCATTGATGCAGGAATCTCAGGTAAGCATCCAGCTCAGGTGTTGAAACACCTGAGTTATCAGGAGAGAAGCTTGCAATGGAAAAAACCCAAGGAGGATCATGTTCAGATGTTCCTCAGATACCACATTCCTGCACTGAAGTGGGCTGACCTAGAAGAACCCTTCCAATTCTGCAATTCTATGAACACTAGTGGAGCTGTTAGCCGCAATGACTATACTCTGCCTCAATAGCTGGAGGCAGCGATGCTTCTGAACGCCCGTTGCTGGAAACCACAGGAGGGGAGAGCGTTGCTCTTGTGCTCAGCTCCTGCTTGTGGGTTTTCCCCAGGCATCTGACTGGCCCCTGTGAGAACAAGATGCTGGACTAGATGGGCCATTGTCTTGCAGGCAGCTGTCAGGCTTCTAGAGAACTGTGGCTCCTTTCAACAGGGGAGATCTTTCCAGACCCTGTGGTTAAATCCTGTGTGGCCCTGAACCCTGCAAAAGGAGCTTTTGCCATTCCAGGATGGTAGCTCAGAGCAGCTGGTTTGCATCCAGAAGGTCCCTGGTCCAATCCCCGGGCTAATCCTGGGAAAAGTCTGCAACTTTGGAGAGCTGCTTCCAGCCTGAGACGATGCCCACGATGAGCTAAATGGTTGGACTCAGCACACAGTTTCCTACATTATAAGGCCGGGTGGGGATGTTGCACCTCACAGCCCTTTCAGTAACAGCCCCTCACCCTCTTTAGCAACATTTCAAGGGGAATAAACACAACACATTCATCACAAAAGGAAAATCCCCAATTCGCCGGACGTTCAGAAGCCAAAACTCCCCCGAGCGAGGGAATAACCCAGCTTGTTTCGGTTTCCGAGGAAAGACATTAGCCCCGTGTAGGTCTCGATGAGGAGGGGCTCATGGGCCACCTCCACCCCGGCAGTTCGGCCAGCTGTGGGATCCGTTCTTTCGGCATTCTGGACTGCTTGAACCAGCATAGCAGTGAAGGCAGAGATCTGCAGAAAGGCAGGAGAAGAATCCGGTCAGGCTGGCCACATTTTGGGGGGAGCTGCTGAACAGGACAATAGATTTGTAGCCTGGTGTAGTAATAATTTATGCTGGGCCATCATAACCTTGCAGATAGAAAGAGGAGGCTTTCTCTGCACAGTGCAAACTGTGGAACTCCCTCCCACACGAAGCAGGAAGCCACAAATACATTCAAATGCAAATCTCCCGCACTCCTTCTACGCAAGGATGCAGAACTGCCCTGGAATTCTTGGAGAACTAACCCAGGACAGGAGAAGTAGGCACAGGGAAAGATAGCTGCATCAATTTTGCCCAAGATTCCAGTTTTTCCACTCTTCAGTTCTCCAAATTTCCACATCATTTTGGAAATCTTTTTTTTTAAAAAAAAATCCACATGAAAATTCAGCAATATTTTAGTGCAATTTTCTCCTAATGTACACATTTACATGCTGTTTTGTCCAATGCAGACATATGTATTTATTTATTTTGCACACTTCACCCTACCATATGCATTCTTGTATGCCATACTTGGCTGGCAAACTGCATTGCAAAATTCAGAGAAGTGTGAATCTTGAAGGATCTCGGTGCTTTGGTTCACACACCCTGCAAAATTAGGTCTACTTGCCTACAAGTGCCAAACCAAAACAAAATTTTATCCCATCCTCATTTCTCAAGTGTGGTTGGGTGCTAAGGATGCCCACATATTAAAAATACCCCGACAGGAATGGCCAAAGCTAGCCAGCCACTGTGCACATTCTGTGGGTCGCTCCCATTGCAACCGAAAGAAAACAACAGCCTGTCTAGGAAACCAAGTGACACTTGGCCGTCTGCAGCAAATAACATTTGAAACTGAATCCCGGCCATCTCGCTGCTGAGAATGCTGAGGAACCAGGAATCTCCACTTGTCCTTCTACCACCCCTCTGCCACCTCCCCAGAGAACATTTTGTCCCACACTGGAAATATGCTGCAGGCTCATGGGGTGCATGAAAAATCCTCCTCCCGCCCCAATTCCTGCTCTGAAAGTCTCAGGAGCTTTCGGAATCTTGTGCACACGAAAGATGCTGCCTCTTTCTGCCCCCATTCAGAGATCGGGGATTAAAAGCGGTCCGTGGCAGTGACTTCTAACACGCCGAGGCAGCCTCAGAACCTGGGGAGGACAAAGGAGGTTGGGTTACACGCCAGGCAGACAGACAGACCCCGTGGAGAGATGCCAAAATCTCGAGAGTAAACAGAGAGAGCAGGGCCGTCTTAAGCATATCCGGCGCCATGGGGCAAAGCTCCCTCCAGCGCCCCCCCCATTTCCCAGATTTTTTTAGGGAGGGCGGCTCCTCCAGCGGGGAAGAGGCGGAGGATGGAAGTGGCGCTTCCTGGCTCAGCTGGCCTCTCTGTGCCATGTTGGCCATGGCAGATGGACGCTCCAGGCATGGCACTGCTTCAGCGCGGCATGGCAGAGGTGGGCAAGGGCGGTGAGCTGATGCCAGGAGGTGCCGTGTCCAGCCTCCACCTCTTCCCTGGCGCCCTCCAGAACTGTGCGCCCTGGCACCCCATGCCACTAGCCTCTATGGGTAAGACGGCCCTGAGTGAGAGACACAACTCGGGAAGAAGTAGCTGGTGGGTGTTTGGGGGAAACAAAGCCATGTTGCTCATGATTAACCCCCTGTTGCCTCTTTACACAGGTTCACACACATCGCTTCAGAGTTCACCATGGAGATTGCAAGCTCCTCAGTGCAAAGAACTGTATTTCTGGAACTAAGCAATTAATGGGTAGTGAGAATTGCCAGCTCAGTTCCAGGCCAGATGTGATGCTCAGCTGGGGTGGGGTGAGAAATTCGATTTCGTTCCCACTTAAAGGAGGACCTACTCAATTTGCACTTTCTGAAACAGTGCAGGAACCCAAACACAGCCCTCCGTGGAATCTGCACTTCTCTGAAACCCTCAATGCAGTTTTCCAATAAAGTTATTTGTGCAAAATGCATATATACCAGAGTAAAGCGTGCACCAAAATTGCTTTGCAAAAAAATTATATATTAGGCAAAATTGTATTCACAAATCTGTACATTAGGAGAAATCTGGAAAAAAGTGCTAATAAATGTTCATGAGGACAAGGAAGGAAGGAAAGAAGGAAGGAAGGAAGGAAGGAAGGAAGGAAGGAAGGAAGGAAGGAAGGAAGGAAGGAAGGAAGGAAGGAAGGAAGGAAGGAAGGAAAGGAAGGAAGGAAGGAAGGAAATAAGCTGCTGTGGAAATAAGGAGAACTGAAATTAAGGCTGAAAATAACAAGAAACCAAATTTGGCAGATTCACCCATCCCTCTGCTTCTAGGGCTCTGAATGTCAAGAAGCAGGTGGAAATCTGTCCCCTTCATCTCAACCTTTATCACTCCCTCCAGGCCTTAATCAGGCCCCAAAATACGTTTTCATTTCAGCTACGTTTTCTTCCGCCACAGAAGCTGGAGTGTGAATGTTTGGAGAGGTCTCTTCCCTGAGCAGCAGGAATGCCGTGGTCATTCAATGCCACCACCACCCCTCGGCTGAGCCAGTTGCAGCCACAGGATTCCCTGCCATGCCAATCTAGTACTGCAATAAAGTTGCTTATCCCAACAAGCTCAGCCGGAAGAACCGATTGCAGGCATTAGGAGTGTGTGATGAAGTTGGCCAATATCCCTCAAGTGCAAGAGCAGCTCACCCTTCTCAAATACGCTGACATCACAGAAAAGTCACTGATTCGTCATCTGCAAATGCAAATCTTTGGAGACAGGTGTCTCCAGGCACTATCCTGAATGGAAATTGGCTTGGGGTTTTCCTGCCCACCAGGAAGTGATGCAGACACCTTCTTGGGAAAGGAGAGGGCACTTTGGAATCCGGGTCATGCTACCTTGCCACACCAAAAAGCCCCAAACCAAATCCTATCCTGGGTGGATGGCTGCCTCAGCGCCTGCTCATCTTGAGACAGGGCCTTTCCTGGGCTGCGCCTAGATTGAGGGGTTCCCTCTCAAGAGAGTGGACTGGCTCCCTCCTTGGTTATCCATCCACCATCAGGCTGAGACCTTCCTGCCCAGACGGGACTTTGGAGACTAAAGTGCAGAAGATGTTGATTGCTGGGCTGACAAATTGGAATTTAATTGCTGGTTCCAAATGTGTTCTATTGTATTTTAACTTGTTTCTTCTTATTACTCCTTGTACCTCGCGTTACATACGCTTGAGGTTACAGACTCCACTAACCCAGAAATAGTGCTTCAGGTTAAGAACTTTGCTTCAGGATGAGAACAGAAGTTGTGCTCTGGCAGTGCGGCAGCAGCAGGAGGCCCCATTAGCTAAAGTGGTGCTTCAGGTTAAGAACAGTTTCAGGTTAAGTACGGACTTCCGGAACGAAATAAGAACCGTATTTTTCGCTCTATAAGATGCACCAGACCACAAGACGCACCTAGTTTTTGGAGGAGGAAAACAAGAAAAAATATATTCTGAATCTCAGAAGCCAGAACAGCAAGAGGGATCACTGCGCAGTGAAAGCAGCAATCCCTCTTGCTGTTCTGGCTTCTGGGATAGCTGCGCAGCCTGCAGTCGCTCCATAAGACGCACACACATTTCCCCTTACTTTTTAGGAGGGAAAAAGTGAGTCTTATAGAGCAAAAAATACGGTACTTAACCCGAGGTACCACTGTATAATGTTTCAAAAAAATTCTGTGTTGCCTTGAATCCCAACTTGGGAGAAAGCCATGTCCCGTTCCTGGGGAGATGTCGTTGTGGGCTGGGAGCAAACCCTCCCCTGCGCCATTGAATGGTCCTTGGCCATGTCACCCTTAGGCCGTCCAATTCAGACGGTTTGGGGGCATGGCGCAGGCTATTTAAACTGCCCATGGCTGAGGACTCGCCCCTGTTTTTCTCCCTGCTCGGTCAGTTCTCCCTCCCTTAGGTTAAGCTCTTTTATCTCCTGACCTTGCTATGGACCTCGGTTGGTCACCTTGATCGTCCAAGGGGCCTGGGAGGAATTTTTCCACTTGGCAAATTGGCACCGGCCATTTGGTTTTTCTGCCTACCTTGTAGCAAATCATCACAACTTTGTAAGGTTTGGCGGTTAGGCCTTGGAATATTAGGTTGAAGGGGAAGGGAGGTAGAGGCCATCACCCACCCCTCCGAATTCAAGGGTATTGTGTTAAAGGAATTGGGGGGCGTGGTCTCCGTCCGAAGCCCCAGGCGGGGGGCTAGGGCCATGGCACGACCCCTAGCGGTGACCCTGGGGGAGTCCCTAATTGATGTGCATCAGCAGGACTCCCCCTACTGGTGGTAAACCCTTTCAAGACTCCTGCAGATAGACAGGAGTCAGATATAGTTGTGTGGTTTCCTAAGCAAATACCACTCAATAAAGTGGTGGCCTTTTTCGCCTTTTAACCAAATATACTGTTTCAGGTGTATTTATTTCATTTCCCAGGAAGGTTTGGGACCTTGCCACGCAAACACGGGATAAAAATGCATTAAACAGAAATACTAATAATTTATTCTCCCCTCCTTCACCACCCGCTTTTCCTGCAGTGAAGCTCTAAGTGGCTGCAGCAAATCCTAGCTGGAAACCTGGTCTAAACCCCATTTTTAAAAGGGGGCAATAAAATCTAACCAGAATGGACTATTACAGGACAAGCCTAGCTAGTAGTAGGTTATGAAGCCAAAATGTCTAGGCTGGGCTTAAACTTCAAGTTCCTGCATCTGTTTGCTTCTGCTCAATCTCCAAGGTCTCTGCTGCCCTGGTAGACTGTGTTATTTGCTTGCATGCTTTCTGGCGGACTGCCCTATTTTGCTGCTGTAAAATCTAAAAGGCGGTGTTTTGTGTGTTCGTGCCTCACGTGTTGGTCCCTTTCCACCGGAGGTACGTTTTCTGCTGCAAGTATTTGGGATTGCTGAAAAGCGATTGCACCTGGAGTCCTACAAATGAAAGGTTCGGGGCTGGAGGGGCGACCTGAGAAGTCCGACCCACGTGCGGTTTCACCCCTTGCTCTCCCAAGATGATCTCAGAGCCCGCAAGCTCCCTCCCTCCTTGCCCTCGGAGTTTGTGGGATTCCTAGCAGCTCCTTCATCTCTTGGAGCGTGAAGGGTTCCATTCTTGCCAAATCGGATGTTTTCCTGACACCACTTGGGCGAGAAATCCACCCCGTCTCGTTGAAGGAAAATAAAACCTCTTTTCTCTCCTTTTCCTTGTGCCCGCGAGGGAGGGGGGGTTGAAAAAGGGACAACTTCCCAACGCTCCCCAAAGCTGGATTAAAGCACTCGGAGGCGACGGAGCGTCCCTTTGAACAAGCCCCTCCGCACTCCCTCTCTTGCTCTGTTTTCCACAGGGAGATCCGGTTACTAACATCCTTACGAGTGTGCAGATGGGGAGATAATTTGGGGAGGAGGAAATATTGTTTTTGACCTGAGCATGTGTGGTTTCAAATCGATGGTTGTGGAGCTTATATTTCACGCTGCGGGGAGAAGGGGGGCATATGCCACTCACTTCCTGTTTACATTAAGGCACCAGGAATCCATTATTGCATGATCTCAGTTTCATGCCATGATGCTTATCTGATGCCCACTGTGGCTACCGCAACTGCGCACACATCCCTCCTGCATTTCTCCATTTGGAAATTTATGTGGAGGGCTCAGTCGCCTATGCAAGTCTTCTTTAACCTGGGATTAGCCGCAGGTGAGAAGAAGGGCTATTGGCTGATGGACTCAAGGGCATCCTGATCAAATTTGCAGATGACACCAAACTGGGAGGGGTGGCTAACACCCCAGAGGACAGGATCACACTTCAAAAAGACCTTGACAGATTAGAGAACTGGGCCAAAGCAAACAAGATGAATTTTAACAGGGAGAAATGTAAAGTATTGCACTTGGGCAAAAAAAAGGAGAGGCACAAATACAAGATGGGTGACACCTGGCTTGAGAGCAGTACATGTGAAAAGGATCTAGGAGTCTTGGTTGACCACAAACTGGACATGAGCCAACAGTGTGACGCGGCAGCTAAAAAAGCCAATGCAATTCTGGGCTGCATCAATAGGAGTATAGCATCTAGATCAAGGGAAGTAATGGTGCCACTGTATTCTGCTCTGGTCAGGCCTCACCTGGAGTACTGTGTCCAGTTCTGGGCACCACAGTTCAAGGAGGACACTGACAAACTGGAACGTGTACAGAGGAGGGCAACCAAAATGGTCAAAGGCCTGGAAACGATGCCTTATGAGGAACGGCTAAGGGAGCTGGGCATGTTTAGCCTGGAGAAGAGGAGGTTAAGGGGGGATATGATAGCCATGTTCAAATATATAAAAGGATGTCACATAGAGGAGGGGAAAAGGTTGTTTTCTGCTGCTCCAGAGAAGCGGACATGGAGCGATGGTTCCAAACTACAAGAAAGAAGATTCCACCTAAACATTAGGAAGAACTTCCTGACAGTAAGAGCTGTTTGACAGTGGAATTTGCTGCCAAGGAGTGTGGTGGAGTCTCCTTCTTTGGAGGTCTTTAAGCAGAGGCTTGACAACCATATGTCAGGAGTGCTCTGATGGTGTTTCCTGCTTGGCAGGGGGTTGGACTCGATGGCCCTGGTGGTCTCTTCCAACTCTATGATTCTATGATTCTATGGTGGCTACCAGCCACAATTGCCACTAGCCACAATGACCACGGCTGGACGCAGCAATGCTTCTGGAGACCAGCTGCTGGAAGCAACAGGAGGAAAAGGACTCCTTTGCTCAAATGCTCCTTTGCTTGCTGGTTTCCCACAGGATGGGTCATTGGTCTGATCCTGCAACAGGCTCTTCTTAAATTCTTATGCAGGGAGAAATTTGGATTGGTGAACATTTCTATGCAGATTTCTCAAACTGGGTATTGTGACTGGAGCATCCTTCAAAGTCCACACTTCCCTGCAGTTTGTTGTGTAGTTCTCCAATAATTAACAAAGGAGTGCAAGAATGTGTCTGTTAGGAAAAGCGTGTGCATATACCTCAGTGAAAACATAACAATATACTATACATGGGAAACTTGCTTGCAAAAATGTGTCCATCAGTCAGAATTGCAAACAAAATGAGTGTTTTGTATTTGTTTTCGTTTGGGAGTTGCCTTGTTACTTTTAAAATGAAAGGTGGTCTATAAATTACCTTCAATTTTTTTAAAAATAATTTAAATACTTTAGCAGGTGGATGCACTAATATGGGAGGGCCTCTTTTAAAAACCAAATGAATCACAAACTGATGTGAAAATGTGTGAACCAAGCTTAAGATTGGGAAAATGAGAAACCTAAATTGACAGTTCCATCGGCCTCTAATTATAGGTCGGTACCAATCCTCAGAGCGTAATTTTAAAGAAAAGCAGTCCATGGAAGGTGCAAATGGGAGTGGAGAATGGGTGCGTGGGGAGAGGGGCTTAACCCTCTCCCTGTCAGCCGTTTCCCCACTCAGAATTGCCTTACTCTAAGCTGCTCTCAAGAGAGAGGTTGGTCGCAAGATGAGCTGCAAGGGAACTCTCTGTTATTTTTTTAATTGTTACCATTAACATTGGGATGTCCACTTTGGAAGCTACTGGATTATACCCTTGGTATGTCAGGGAATACAGTAGTACCTCAGGTTAAGTACTTAATTCGTTCCGGAGGTCTGTTCTTAACCTGAAACTGTTCTTAACCTGAAGCATCACTTTAGCTACTGGGGCCTCCCACTGCCGCTGCTGCACCATTTCTGTTCTCATCCTGAAGCAAAGTTCTTAACCCGAGGTACTATTTCTGGGTTAGCGGAGTCTGTAACCTGAAGCGTCTGTAACCTGAAGCGTATGTAACCCGAGGTACCACTGTACTCTGAAGACGAAGGCTGGGGAAGGCAGCAGCAGGCAGATCAGTTCAGAAGAGGAAAAAGAGGGTTGTCTGTTTGTGTTGGCAACATGATGCTGTAATAAAAAGGACTATAAAACTATCAACGGCTCGTTGATTCTGATCAGGGAGCTACCGAAGGGAGAGGGGGGAAACTCCCCTGCCTGGCACAGTATTACTATTAGCCCAATCCATTTTGTGAGTCCTCTTGACCCATTGTGGCCCACCTGGCAGATGGTGATAAACCTCTGGTTGATGTTCTTCACGGGATGCTCTGTGAAGGTCGTGTAAGGCATGTCGGTGGAGAAGGGGTTCCAGCGCGCCAGGAGAGATGGCTCTCGCTGTTTGTCCCAGAAGATCCTCAGGCCTTCTCCCTCCCTCCTAGAAAGTGAAACATTTGGACAGGTGAGGAGCGCTGTCTTTTTCGGCAGACAGACCAAGGAGAGCAATTTGTTTGTTTCTTTCATTTATATACCACCTTTACTTCCCAAGGATCTCAAACTGGTGTACACGGTTGTTCTCTACCCACAATTCACCCTCAAAACAACCCTGTGGGTTAAGGATAGAGGTGGTAACTTGCCCAAGGTCACCCAGTGAGCTTCGTGGCTTGTTTGGGGATTCGAACCCTGATCTCCCAGGTCCTAGTCCAATGCTCTAACCATTGAGCCACAATGGCTTTCTTGTTCCATAGAATGAGGCCTGGAGAACGCTAGAGGAGGCACAAGAATCATAGAGTTGTATAGTTGGGACCCCGAGGGACCCCTGCAATGCAGGAATCACATATGACATATGGCCACCCAACCTCTGCTTGAAAACCTTTGGTGAAGGAGAATCCACCAACTCTTGTGGGAGACTGTTCCACAGCTCTTACTATCAGAAAGTTCTTCCTGGTATGAACTATGCAGAACTGGCAAAAGTGACAGACAGATTAAGAGAAAAAGACAACAGTGACTTTGAAAAAGAATGGGAACCATTTATATTAAACTTGCAGAAACAAAGAAAGTCTATAGACTTGATGGTAGGATTTAAATGAACATCCATATTATTAGTATTAGAAAATGTGTAGAAGATAGAGAAATAATATGGTGTATTCATTGTTATTTTTATGTTTTTAGGTTTGATGTTATTGTATAAGTATGTTATTAGTAGCTGTTTCTTTTAAAGAGGCAGCAACGTGGGCGAAAGGAGTAACAAACCGGAAGCGGAAGATTGGGGAAGCCTAGGAGGGGAAGGAGGTAGGAATGCATAGTAAATGTTATGAATATGAGATATGTAATGAATGAAAAAGAAAAATGAGTATTTCTTATTTTTAAAAGAAAGTTCTTCCTGGTGTTTAGTCGGAATCTCCTTTCTTGCAAGTCGAAGCCATTGGTTTGGGACCTACCCTCTGGAGCTGCAGAAAACAGAGGTCAAATGGCCACCTGTCCATGCTTTGTTAGCTGAGATTCCTGCATTGCAGCGTGTTGGACTAGATGACCCTTGCGGGTCCCTTCCAGTTTCACAATTCTATGAGGCTGAGAAGGGTGGAAAACAGAAGCATTGTGAGTTGTGAGTGTTTGGGGGTGGTTACAGGAACACGCCGATTTAAAGGAACTAGACTCAACTGTTTATGATTCTCTCTCTGTGTTCATTGTGGGGGGTTGCTTTTTTTAAAAAAAAAGTATTCGTAGGTACACTGAAACTAATGCTACTTTTTATTTTTCTTAAGTAAAAGAGACAGATTAGATGTTTAGAAAAAAAAATATGGGGGGGAGACAACAGGTTTCCCATTTCAGATGTAATTACTGTAAAACCTCCCAAACACCTCTGCTGTGGGTGCCAAAACTCTGGCTTGGGTTTGTATTGTCTGAGAAATGAGCTAAATAAACCTTTATTTTGCTCCCTCCCTGAGACGATCCCACAAGCAGGCACTCTTTGATGGCTTCCAAGTTCTGGAACACGAAAAGCAAAAAGCGTCTCAGGAACAAAACGTTTCCCAAGACCTGGTTTGTTTTTGTTTTTTTCCCATTCAGAAAGCACCTGGCTCGGAACATAAGTGAAAAAAATGAAAACAAAGCACAGATCTCGTCTCCTGCCTCTTTGCCAATTTCCGATATTTAGTATTTTGATATTCAAGCTCCACCTCTGATTTTCTATCTAGCTAAGGAACATAAAAAGAGCCTTCTGGTCAATGGCCCATCTAGTCCAACATCCTGTTTCTCACAGTTGCCCTTTCTGGGAAACCCACAAACACAATCTGGACTCAAGAGCAATTCTTCCCTCCTGCGGTTTCCGGAAACTGCTAGCCAGAGGAATCATTGCCACTGACCAATTCTAGGTGGCCTCAAGAGAAGTTTAGCAGCAAGATCAAGGGAAATAATTTGTTGTTGTTTAGTCGTTTAGTCGTGTCCGCCTCTTTGTGACCGCCTGGACCAGAGCACTCCACGCACTCCTGTCTTCCACTGCCTCCCGCTTTTTGGTCAAACTCATGCTGGCAGCTTCAAGAACACTATCCAACCATCTCATCCTCTGTCGTCCCCTTCTCCTTGTGCCCTCCATCTTTCAGGGTCTTTTCCAGGGAGTCTTCTCTTCTCATGAGGTGGCCAAAGTATTGGAGCCTCAGCTTCAGGATCTGTCCTTCCAGTGAGCGCTCAGGGCTGATTTCCTTAAGAATGGAGAGGTTGGATCTTCTTGCAGTCCATGGGACTCTCAAGAGTCTCCTCCAGCACCATCATTCAAAAGCATCCATTCTTTGGCGATCAGCCTTCTTTATGGTCCTGCTCTCTCTTCCATACATCACTACTGGGAAAACCATAGCTTTAACTATATGAACCTTTGTTGGCAAGGTGATGTCTCTGCTTTTTAAGATGCTGTCTAGGTTTGCCATCGCTTTTCTCCCAAGAAGGGAAATAATAGTACCGCTCTATTATGGACTTCTGTGCCCAGTTCTGGGTACCACAATTTAAGAAGGACGTTGACAAGTTGGAAGGTGTGCAGAGGAGGGCGACCAAGATTATCAAGGGTCTGGAAACCAAGCCATATGAGGAACAGTTGAGAGAATGCTTAGCCTGGAAAAGAGGAGACTGAGAGGAGATATGATAGCCATCTTACAATATCTCAAGGGTTGTCCCATGGAAGAGGGAGTAAGCATCTTCTCTGTTGCTGCTCCAGAGGGTAGGAGCTAAACCGATGGATTCAAATGAGAAGAAAAGAGATTCAGACGAACCCTTAGGAAGAATGACTGATGGCAAGAGATGTTCAACAGCAGAACAACCTCCAAGGATCTCCTTCCTTGGAGGTTTCCAAGCAGAGGTCAGATGGTCATCTGTCATAGATGCTGGGGAACAGGACGCTGAGAGGAGATATGATAACTACCTTCAAAGATCAAAAGGGTTGTCACATGGAAGATGGAGCAAGCTTGCTTTCTGCTGCTCCAGAGGATAGGGCCCAATCCAATGGATTCCAGTTACAAGAAAGGAGATCCTGACTAAATTTCAAGAGCTGTTACACAGTGGAATGGCCTCCCTCAGAAGGTTGTGGGCTCTCTTTCCTTGGATGTTTTTAAGCAGAGGTTGGATGGCCATCTGTCATGGGTGCTTTAGCTGAAATTCCTGCTTAGCCAACTCTACAATTCTAGGTGAAATATACTCAAAGTTGAGAGTAGATTCCATGTGTGATGGCCTGGGAATCTGATTCAGAGGCTGAACCGGAGGAATCCCAGCCTGCACAGGAGTCCCTGCCTCCAGGGCCGGCTGAGCTGGGGCAAGGCCTTGATTCTGAAGCGCCTGCACCTGTGCCAGATCCTCAGGAGCAGGCACCAGGTGAATTCACTCTGGCTCCGGAGGTGATTGAGGACCCATTGCCTACAGGTGCTCCTCTCCCAGCCCTGTCAGGGGAAGGTGAGGCTGCCTCTGGGTCCAGTAACCCTCCAGCCTCTCCGGAGCTGCAGAGGCTCAGGGCAAAGAGGCGGAGGGAACTGGGTTCTCTCAGGAGGAGTGCTTGCCTTAAGGCCAGGAGAGGTGGGTCACCTGTGGGCCAGGTCCAGTCAGCCCGGTCCCAGGTTGCGGGAGCAACAATGTTGGAAACCTGTTTCTGCCAGCACCCAGACCTGTTTTCCCCGGGGGTTCCCAACCACGCCTGGCTTCTTGCTTTGGACCCCGCTTCGCCCTTGGTGGACAGTCTCCAGACCCTCGGCCCAAGACCGGACTCTGACCACGCCTCATGGTAAACCCCCCAGGACCAGCACACCATGCTCTTTATTCAGCTCATAGTGGTGAGGAGGAATGGAAGTTCCCCCAGAATGTCTGCTTTATATACATTATTTACACAATGGGCCCCACATGATTGGCTAATTCCGGGATTCTCACGTAGGCCAATCAGGTTGCGGATACACTTCCACCTGGAGCTGGATTGGGTGGCTCCTGTGGACCAATCAGACTGCTGCATTCTGGATCCTATTGTTCTAGGACCAATCAGACTGCTGCATTTTGGATCCTATTCAACTCAGTACATAACACTAGGATTCTAGCATTCATTTATTCTATTTTTCTATGAAATGGTCAGGGAGGGAAGAGGGTGGGGGAATCAAGTCTATGGTTTAGTGGTTAAATCAAGAATCAAAACGTCATCACCATAGCAATAAGTTCACCATGAGCCCATTCTCTTCTCTCTTCAGATATTGCCCTTTCCAGTCTTTCCCCCAAGTTCCCCCTATTGTCCTTTTTTGCAAGCACCTTTCTTCCCTCACCCAGAGCTACAGAGGAGCACCCATTCCGATGACTAAAGCAGCACAACGGTGGCTCCCATCCTCTTTGTCTGCCTGAACCTCTCCTCCCTGCAAACCTCAGAGAGGGAATTAAAAGGGTAGCCCCAGGCGGCACGCCAAAATTTACGAGGAAATGCAGACACGAATTCTTGCTCCGCAGGCTGGGCGTGGAAGCACAGCAAGGGGGAAAGTGTGTGTGGGGGGGGACGACAAACATGCTGGAAGAACCGGTGGCCCAAACCCTTTCCTCCGTCAAAACCCGCAAAGGCTTCTCTCCCCAGCAACGTAGGACGCTGCAGCCTCCATGTTTGTTTATGTTAGCGACCCAAAGGAAGTGAAAAGTTGGCACCTCAGAGGGCAAGTGGGCACTGGTGGGTTTTGCTGACTGTGTGACATCAGGAGAAGTTTCTTTCTTCCCTCCATAATGACAAGTCAGTACCCCGAGAGTTTGGCACGGAGTCAGACAAAACCAATTTTTTGTGTTGGTGTTTTTTTCCAGAGAGCGCTTACAATTCTATCCACGGGCCTGAGCTGCTCCAAAACCCAAAAAGCAGCTGCTGCCTTTATGTTCTCCAGAGTTACATGGCGCACGACCAAAAAACCTTCCAAAAGGCTTTGGGCTCAACCAAGTTAACTATCTGCTGTCCAGCCTGAGCAGGAGGCTGTCAGCGGGGGGGGGGGGGGACAGACACAGGCTCCAGGGGGGACACGACTGAACTCTTTGAACCGATGATCTGGGAGGACCACCAGAGGCAATAGCAGTGGTTTTCAAAGGAGAGGAGGGCAAGGGAGGAAGGAAGACTCAAAGGCAAAGAAACATTTAAACATTTCAACATAGCATAGCATTAAAAAATACCGTATTTTTTTGCTCTATAAGACTCACTTTTTACCTCCTAAAAAGTAAGGGGAAATGTGTGTGCGTCTTATGGAGCGAATGCAGGCTGCGCAGCTATCCCAGAAGCCAGAACAGCAAGAGGGATTGCTGCTTTCACTGCGCAGCGATCCCTCTTGCTGTTCTGGCTTCTGAGATTCAGAATATATTTTTCCTTGTTTTCCTCCTCCAAAAACTAGGTGCGTCTTGTGGTCTAGTGCATCTTATAGAACGAAAAATACGGCATATACAACCAAAAACAGTATCCATGCCATGCCCCTCTTCAAGAGCACTGGGTATTCTTCTACAGTTCTCCACGACATATTGTTGTGAGCAGAGATTTCCAACTTGGGCAAATATGGAAGATCAGAAAAGAGAAAGGCTTCTTTGTGCTAATGAGGAGAGGAGAATTTGTTTGACTCGAATTAGACCTAATATAAATGAGATTGCCTGGGAAAAGCAAGCTCACACCTCTCATAATAATCAACTTAAGGAATGTATATAAAGGGCTCGTTTATCATTATATCGGGGAAATTATTTGTCTTCTTGTGTAGCTTCATTGTTTTATATTTTCTGGGTGCCACATGATCATATTATAAAGTAGTTGTGTTCTAGGTTATAAATCAAGCACTGCAAGGAATTCTCCACTCCACCCCCCCTCCGGCAATATGTATTTCTTACTAATTAAAAAAATGGTGCAGCATGAGCAATTTTTTCTTCTGAAAGTGTGGCTGGGGGAAAAATGTTTGAGAACCACTGGTCTATACTAATGAAACTATGGAACTCGCTGCCACAGGAAGTGGTGCTAAGCACCAATTTGGATGGCTTTAAAAAGAGGGTTGGGAAAATCCATGGAGGAGAGGGCTGCTGAAGGCTACTGGTCAGGGAGGGCTCTTGTGGTCAGATCCTGCTTCCTACAGATATCTGGTTGGCCACTGTGAGAGCAGGATGCTGGACTAGATGGGCCTTCTTATGTAACCCTCCGCAGTGCATAATCACAGAAGCACAGATTTACAGAGTTGGAAGGGTCCACTGGGGGTCATCTAGTACACCCCCTACAATGCAGGAATCTTTAAGCCGATGCCAGACTCGAACCCATGACCCCAAGTTCAAGAGTCTCATGCTCTACCAACTGAGCTACCCCTCATAGCTGAAGAACCCCTGACGTCGGGCGGCCATTCTCTCCAGGCTCCCTCTCCTGCCTCTCACTCCCCTTTTCTCATGCACTGGTTCTGCCTTCCAGGGCGGTGCAACTCTGAGCAGAGACTACGCCCTTGAAGCGACGCAGCCAAAGACCGGGATAATTACAGTGTTCAGCAGCCCAGTTTACAAGGCAGCCTAAGTGCCGTCCCAAAATCAAAGTGGGAAATGGAGAGAGGGCTTTACTAGCGACTTAGTGAGATATTATTCATGCTTTTGAAGAGCGTTTTCTTTCCTGAGAGAGGGAGGCAAAGCTAGAATTAATGGACACTTAGGCCCAAAGTATCCTGGCTATGTCTCATTTCCCCTGACCCAATCTTCCTCCCATCCCTCCTGGAAGTTTATTTCTTCATGCAGCACACCGTTGAGCTGTGGAACTCTCTCCCACAAGATGCACTGATGGCCATCAAAGTAGATCACTTGAAAAGAGGTTTGGATAAATTCATGGAGGAGAGCTATCAGCCACGACAACCATGCCATATTTGGCCAAATAAGGGCGACCGTCCACGATTTCCCCTGTCATCCTGAAAGAGGCCTGTGTCCAATTCCTGCCCTGGGCTTGGTTGTTGTTACTGCTGCTGCTGCTCTCGTCAACCCTAAGGGCCAGCGTAGCAGACAATGCCTTTTGGCGATAATCCCACCGGGATTTTCGAATCTCCTCTTTGTGTTCCTCTAATTACCCGCATGGTTTCAGGAGATAAATCACTTAGGGGAAGCACTTCAGGCTGCGGGTTTGGGCGCTTCCTGCAATGAATCCCCTTTGCCGCAAAATGCATTTCGGAGGACATTCTAATGCGGCACTTTAAGCAAACAAACGGGTTTGGGAGTTAAGCAAGTGAGCAGCGACTACTGCTTAACGTGAATCAGTGAGATTGGGGAGGGAAGTCAAAAGTTGTGGGTCCAATAAGCATGTGTGTTTGTGTTTGTGTGTGTTTGTGTCTTAGTTGTCTATCTGGCCCAAGACACTTTGCAGCCCCAAGCAAAGGATAAGGTGGCAGCCTCCCCACATTCCGTGCACAAAATCTGACTGTGTTAGCATCTGAATCTTAATTCAAACCTGTAAAGGCAGCCTCCCCACCTCCTCCTCCTCACCAGAGGAAGGCAGGGCTCTTTAGGACAGGCCACATGACAGAACCCCTGGTTCTGCCCTCCCAGTGCCTTCCCTAATTCCCTAATTCCCTACTTCTCCCAGCTCCAGAGCTCCCTTGCGTGAGGCAGTGGCAGCATCCAAATGGCAGGGCAGTCCTGTCCTCCGAACCTTACAGACCTACACTGGCTCCCAGTACGTTTCCGAGCACAATTCCAAGTGTTGGTGCTGACCTTGAAAGCCCTAAACGGCCTCAAAGGCCCAGTAGACCTGAAGGAGCGTCTCCACCTCCATTGTTCTGCCTGGAAACTGAGGTCCAGCTCCGAGGGCCTTCTGGCGGTTCCCTCCCTGCGAGAAGTCAAGTTACAGGGAACCAGGCAGAGGGCCTTCTCGGTGGTGGCGCCCGCCCTGTGGAACGACCTCCCACCAGATGTCAAAGAGAAGAACAACTATCTGACTTTTGGAAGACATCTGAAGGCAGCCCTGTTTAGGGAAGCTTTTAATGTTTGATGCATTACTGTATTTGAATATTTTGTTGGAAGCTGCCCAGAGTAGCTGGGGAAGCCCAGCCAGATGGGTGGGATATAAATATATTATATTATATTATATTATATTATATTATATTATATTATATTATATTATATTATTATATTAATAATAAAAATGTTGTGTTGTGTTGTGTTGTGTTATTATTATATTTATATTATACAAAACTAGGATAGTTCATGACACTCATAGATAGAGGTACAATAAGGCATCAATGTCTCTTCTGATCTGGGTTGGCCACACGCAGCTCTCTTTCAACTCTGCTGCAGTTTGACTTCTGACATGAAAAAAAGCTCCCTTATCTGCCTAGCTGTCTCTCCTGTGGTGGAAGTTTACACACTTAACTAATGAGCATCCTGCTGTTCCATTCATTCCTATGCAAAGGAAACACAATGCAAAACTGGAGGCCATAATAAATGACATAGAATCACAGAATTGTAGAACAGGAAGGGACAATGAGAGTCATCTAGTCCAACCCCCTGCAATGCAAGAATCTTTTTGCACAACATGGGCCTCGAAGCCACAACCCTGAGATTAAGAGTCTCATGCTCTCCTGACTGAGCTCCTGTTTGTGGGCTCAAAGCAATAACAGTGGATACGGATCAATGTTCATTCTGCATGTGGAACTAATGAGCAAACGCTGGCCATTTTTGCTCCTATTTCAGCTGGGATTCTCAGGCTTCCCAACTCATAATCCACCTTAGATTTTGTGATTGAGGTGAGCAGATTCTCCCCTTTCTGTTGTGCTACTGTTCCCTGGCTTAGCTCTGCACCTTTCAAGGGATGCTGGTGGCACTGTGGTCTAAACCACTGAGCCTCTTGGGCTTGCCGATCAGAAGGTCGGCGGTTTGAATCCCCGCGATGGAGTGAGCTCCCACCGCTCAGCTCCAACTCCTGCCAACCTAGCAGTTCGAAAGCACACCAGTGCAAGCAGATAAATAGGTACCACTGTGGCAGGAAGGTAAACAGTGTTTCTGTGCGCTCTGGCTTCTGTCACAGTGTCCCGTTGTGTCAGAAGCGGTGTAGTCATGCCAGCCACATGACTCGGAAAGCTGTCTGTGGGCAAACCCCAGCTCCCTCGGCCTGAAAGCGAGATGAGTGCCACAACCCCATAGTCACCTTTGACTGGACTTTACTGTCCAGGGGTCCTTTACCTTTTACCTGCATCTTTGAACCTGCTCTTTGATTTAACCAGGGGATATTCTTTAAATGCACATGTGCAGTTTGCTTTAGCTCTACACCTTCTTTCTCTCCCATGCAGGTCAACGACACAGGTAAGCACCTGGTGAAACTGCCCCAAAGAGGAGCCTGGCGGGATACAAGGAGAAGAGAGGCCTTGATCTTACTGGAGATGTTCTGTCCCAGCTGCAGGTACCAGAAACCCAGTATGGCCAACATTGCATAGAAGGTTTGTCGGTGATCATAAGAAGATCAGAAGAGCCAGACAGAAGATCAGAAGGACAGAGGTGGCCAGAGGATCAAAAAGCCCTGCTCCAAAGGAGGGGCAACGGCCTTTTAAAATTGCCTTCTGAGAGGTAGAGAGAAAGTGAGATGGAGTCAGACATCGCCAAGGGACTGATTTGGCATTATCTGGCTGGGCTGGGCTGGCAGGAACACACCAAACCCCTGAAGGGGCAGAAAGCACACCCTAAATAATCAGCATGACTCAGGTGCGAGGAGGGCATTTAACTAGATCGTCCTTTCAGATCTTGGTTGGATGTTTGTTTCTTATTTTAATTCTCAATCTGGAGGGGGGGCAATGGGGAGGCTGCAGCACCAAACCCACAAACTTGGCTCCCAGTGGCATTTTCTCTTCCAACGTGATGGCAGCCATCTGCTTTCCTCCGCTGGGAGACTCGTGCCAGATTGACGAGCAAGACCGGGCACGCTCCGAATGGCATCGCCAATCCACAACGTCCTGGCTTCTCTCGTTCCTGTACCCCGTCCAACAGAACGGATACTTGAATCATCGCAAAGTGGGGAGGAACCAAAAAAAAAAAAGCGCCAACCAGCTCAGCCCCTTCCTCCAAACACCAACCCGGGCTGTAATCGAAATTGAAACACACAGAACTGCTAGATTAGGCTGCAGGGCCTATCTTCCCCAACCTCCTGTCCTCACAGTGGCCAACCAGATGCCTCAATGGGAAATCTCCAGGATTCGAACACAGCTCCCCACTCCTGTGGTTTTCGCCAACTGGTGTTTGGAAGCCTTTCTGCGTCTGACTACGGCGACACAGCATAGCCATCACAGCCAACAGCCATCAATGGTATAAATCCATTACAAATGGTCTGTGGTTATTTCACTGACATGTTGCACAAGACCCCCCACAAAAACAATAAACCAGTCTGGAGGGCGCTAACACTTCCTTTTCCTAGCTTGAAAACTACTAACCAAGTTGGGGGCTGGAGTCATGTCCAGCTTGTTGTGGCCTTCACAATGGGGCCTCTGCTGAGCCACTGGGAGATAGGGATGGTGGATAGAATAGAATAGAATTAGAATTAGAATTTTATCATTACGGTCATTTTTGCAGGAGGCAGTGGAAGACAGGAGTGCCTGGCATGCTCTGGTCCATGGGGTCACGAAGAGTCGGACATGACTAAACAATTAAACAACAACAACATTACAGTCATAGACCAGTTCCGGCTCACTTAAAATATCAGGAAAATCATAAAACACAACAGGAATACATAACAGTATATATACTGTATATATGCTGGTATAACAGAGACCACTATGTAAGGATACCAGCTGAATAAATGACAGCCATTTGCCACAAAAAAATGGAAAAATTCCAAAAGTTCTTCGGAAGACAACTGACAAAGATTAAACTTCAGCAAAGCCAACTTTAGCCTTCTAACATGGAATATCGCAATCTGGCCTAAAAAGGCACCTGACCCGTCCTTTGTTAAATTCATCCAAGGTTATGACCGTATTTTTACAAGAGACATGGAGTACAAGCAAAATAGATGTCAACGGTTTTTCCTCGTTCTGCCTCTCAGGATCACCAAGAATATAATAGAATCTTAGAACCAGAGAGTTGGAAGGAAACCTGAGGATCATCTAGTCCAACCCGCTGCAATGCAGGAATATGCAGCTGTCCCATATGGGAATCGAACCCGCAACCTTGGCATTATCGGCGCCATGCTCTAACAAATGAACTAAGTATGTCTGGGCCTTTGGCCTGATAGGAACTTAAGAGGACCCTGATGGATCAGGCCATAGGGAGCCCATCTCACCAAGCATCCTGTGGCCAGTCAGATACCCTTTTGGGAAACCCCCAAGCAGGATTGGAGCCCAAGAGCCCTCTCCCCTCCTATGGCACAGGAAACAGTGATGGCCATTGACTGGGATGGCGTGCAAAGAAGATCCATCAAATTCATGGCGGAGAAGAAGAGGGCTATCGATGGCTCTAGCAAGAATAGCTCTGCTCTGCCTCCACTGATGGAAGCAGCTTCTGGATCCCGGTTTCTGGGGACCACGGGAGGCAAGAGCTGCTCTTGTGGTGGGATCCTGCTTACTGGTTTCTCATTGGGGTATCTGGTCCTGCTCTGTGAGAACAGTAGGCCGGACTAGATGGGCCTGATCCAACAGACTCTTCCTGTGTTCTTATGCTTCCATTGACCCCTGGCTGCAGCCCTCCTGGAGATGCAGCCAAAGGTTGACCCTGGAGCTTTTTGCATCCAAATAGATCCTCTGTTGGCGACAGCAGCCACGAAATTAAAAGACGCCTGCTTCTTGGGAGAAAAGCAATGACAAACCTAGACAGCATCTTAAAAAGCAGAGACATCACCTTGCCGACAAAGGTCCGTATAGTTAAAGCTATGGTTCTCCCAGTAGTGATGTATAGAAGTGAGAGCTGGACCATCAAGAAGGCTGAACGCTGAAGAATTGAGGTTTTTGAATTATGGCGCTGGAGGAGACCCTTGAGAGTCCCATGGACTGCAAGAAGATCAAACCTCTCCATTCTGAAGGAAATCAGCCCTGAGTGCTCACTGGAAGGGCAGATCCTGAAGCTGAGGCTCCAAGACTTTGGCCACCTCAGGAGAAGAGAAGACTCCCTGGAAAAGACCCTGATGTTGGGAAAGATGGCGGGCACAAGGAGAAGGGGACGACAGAGGACGAGATGGTGGGACAGTCTTCTCGAAGCTACAAACATGAGTCTGACCAAACTGCGGGAGGCAGTGGAAGACAGGAGTTCCTGGCGTGCTCTGATTCATGGGGTCATGAAGAGGTGGACACAACTAAACGACTAAACGACTAAACAACAAACAACAAGGTCCTCTGTCCCCTAAGCCACAACCTCTTCTCAGTGCTCGGGGCCATCTGAGCATCTCAGGCATGCCCATTAAATCTTATACAATCTGAGCGCTGTCTGCACGCCAGCCCCAAATCTCTTGCAATGCTCTACAGTGAGGTGGAAGACTCTTAGATTGCGCACATGCCATCCTTGGGCCAGCGAGGGTGGGCTAGAGGAAGGACAGGAATCCTGTATTCCTTCCAGCAAACGCAAGGACCTCGGCCAGCAAATTCTCCCCGGCCTTAGAATTTGTACTCTCTCCGGGGTGAATATTTAGAGCCCTCAAGGGCAGAGCAAGGAGAAAATGGTTTGACATGTTGCCTGGAAATAACCCTTGGGAGCGCCTTCCTTCTCCTTGCGCGCCCCCCTCCCTTGGGGACATCCATCCCTCCTGCAGCCAGTGGGAAGACTGCCACCTGCTGAAGAACAGAGTGAAACTCAGCTGCACTCTTGCCTAATCCCCCGTCCAAAAACCAGCAGGCACCCAGCCTTCTCAAGCGCATGAGATCACTTGCCAAGGGCATTTTGGCTCTCCGTGAACAGCATTGCCTCATCCGTGGAATAATGGGTGGTACAGACTTCCCCACACTGTTTGGCTTACAAACCTCTCCATTCCCCCCCAACACACACACACACGGATAGGTTATTCTCTCTGACATAAGCTCATGTGTGAGTTGCCTGCAGCAAACACTCCTTTGCAGAGGTGGGACACCATCTCTTCTCAAACATGGAAAGTCCATAGCACAGGTACTGTGCTTGTTCAGAGGGCCTCCTCACTGCCCCAAACTAGGCCTTAATCCACCATGGGGCATGTTGTACATAGAATCATAGAATCATAGAGTTGGAAGAGACCACAAGGGCCATCGAGTCCAACCCCCTGCCAAGCAGGAAACACCATCAGAGCACTCCTGACATATGGTTGTCAAGCCTCTGCTTAAAGACCTCCAAAGAAGGAGACTCCACCACACTCCTTGGCAGCAAATCCCACTGTCGAACAGCTCTTACTGTCAGGAAGTTCTTCCTAATGTTGAGGTGGAATCTTCTTTCTTGTAGTTTGGATCCATTGCTCCGTGTCCGCTTCTCTGGAGCAGCAGAAAACAACCTTTCTCCCTCCTCTATGTGACATCCTTTTATATATTTGAACATGGCTATCATATCACCCCTTCACCTCCTCTTCTCCAGGCTAAACATGCCCAGCTCCCTTAGCCGTTCCTCATAAGGCATCGTTTCCAGGCCTTTGACCATTTTGGTTGCCCTCCTCTGGACACGTTCCAGTTTGTCAGTGTCCTTCTTGAACTGTGGTGCCCAGAACTGGACACAGTACTCCAGGTGAGGTCTGACCAGAGCAGAATACAGTGGCACTATTACTGCAAGCTGCACATTGTGACTGCAAGCTGGGTCTTGGGAGGTAGAGAAAGAACCACAAAAATGATTCTAACCAGCTCCAAAGGACTTATGTGATGACCAAATCTAAGTTTTGGGCTTCTCTCTTTTTCATATTTTCTCAGTCGTAAGTTCACTACTCTACACCAGTTGGCAATTTTTTATTTTTATTTTTTTTAAAAGCAAATTCAAAAGCACATTAGTAATAGTGTGTACAAAAGTTTTGCATAACTGCTATATGCACTTTTTGCAATGCAATTTCCCCTTATCTAATGCACTTCAAATGCTGCTTTCACTAATAGGTGCATTTATGTACACGTTACTTGGCTGGAGAAGTGAACTGCAAAATTCAGAGAAGTGTGGATTTTGAAGGGTGGTTGTGCCTTGTTTCAGAAAGCAGGTAGTCTTGAACCCATCAGTGTTTTATACACTAACACCCCACAGTCGACGCCAAGAGAGGCAGACTCTTGTCCCAAGGAATATTCAAAGTGTCCGTGGCCTATCTCAGTCTTAAACCCCTGGGGCAGGATAGGACCATCAGGTTACACCACTGCTGAAAGAGTTTCATTGCCTGCCAGCGAGTTCTGGGGCTAAAGACAAGGTGCTGGTAGAGGTAAAGGTACCCCTGACCATTAGGTCCAGTCGTGGACAACTCTGGGGTTGCGGCGCTCATCTTGCTTTACTGGCCGAGGGAGCCGACGTACAGCTTCCGGGTCATGTGGCCAGCATGACTAAGCCGCTTCTGGCAAACCAGAGCAGCACACGGAAACACCATTTACCTTCCCGCCAGAGCGGTACCTATTTATCTACTTGCACTTTGACGTGCTTTCAAACTGCTAGGTTACCAGTATCCAAAGCCCTATAGATACCTTGGACCAGAATACCTGAGCCTAAGAGGAGCCTGCTGGATTAGGCCAAAGAGAGACTATCCAGTCTGGCATCCTGCTCTCACAGTGGCCAACCTGATGCCTCAATGGGAAATCCACAAGTAGGATTCAAACACAGCTCTCCCATCCTCTGATTTCCAGCAACTGATATTCAGAACCACTGCTGCCTCCGATTGTGCAGGCAGAACAGAGCCACCCTGGCTAGTACATTGTTAGCTTAATCCTTCATGAATTTGTCTAATACATGTAGAGTAGGGGTGGTCAACTTCCAAGAGACTGCGATCTACTCACAGAATAAAAAACTGGCAGTGATCTACCCCTTTTGCCCTGTTTTTGGTGGTTCAGTCATTTTAGGAGGGGTGCAGGGTAAAACTGTTGAGCTTTTTTTAGGGGAGCCAAAGTTTTTTACAGTAGCTTCTTTGGGGGGAGCCACTGATCTACCGGTGATCTACCACAGAGATGTCCAGTGATCTACCAGTAGATCACAATCTACCTGTTGGACGAACATGGGTTTGAGACCCACTGTGAGCAAAAAGACTCCTGCATTGCAGGTGCTTGGGCTAGGAGACCTTCATGCCCCCTTCCAACAGTTCTATGATTCTACGGTGCTCCTCCTTTTCCAGAAGCCCTGCCTCTAAAGAATCTCCAGGTGCTGGGCAGATCTGCAAACCATTTCCAGGTATGGGAGAGTCACTGCAAGGTCACTTGTGAGATGTGGCCAAATGTTTGAATAAGTTAATCTCTGCAGCATTCAGCGCTCTGCAGGTGTGCCAAACGGACTGCTTCCGTTTCCATTATGTGAACAGGACGCCTTCTTTCCCCTCTTACCTTGGCACAACACGGCCACAACAACCCCACCAGCTTGGCCTCGCCACTTGGAAACCAAGTTTGGGCACGTCCCGAGGAGAGTCAGTAAGAGGAGCCTGACTTTGGCATGCGGTGGGCAGAGCAATTTGGGAACAGTGACCTCAAGCCAATTCTCTCTCTCCCTCCCCTCCTTCCCAACAGCCCAAGGAAGCGAGAGATGGCTGGCATGGGGAGGGCGATTTTGCACAGCACTTGGGAAACGTAGCTTAACTGGAAGCCGCAGCTCAACTGGCCAGGAGTCTCAGGCCCCCTTTTGCTATGTTAAACTGGAAGATCCTTGGGGCAGGGAATCAGTCTTCTGGGAGCATGTTAGTCTGTAAAGTGCAGCACCTGGTAATTGCTTTCCGGAAAGAGCATTATTTATATGCTTGCATTTTTGTTTGGTAAGCTGTTTCAAGCAACTTGTTTCTAGTTGGGGAAAGTTTATTCGTAAACAGATATGAATATATTAATGTCCACCAACAATTCTGGAATATTAAAACCAGAACATTCTCCTAGTACATGAACCTGATTCTGCCTATTTCTTGGGGAGAGGCTACATTCCACATTGCACTATTATCAAACTATTATTATTTCAGTTGTACCTTGGAAGTCGAACAGAATCCATTCTGGAAGTCCGTCTGACTTCCAAACATTTGAAAACCAAATCACAGCTTCTGACTGGCTGCAGAAAGCTCCTGCAGCCAATCAGAAGCTGCGGAAACCTCGTCGGACGTTCAGCTTCCAAAACTAGTTTGCAAACTGGAGCAGTCACTTCCAACATTCGGGAGCCAAAATGTTCAGGAACTAAGCTGTTCGAAAACTAAGGTATGAGACTGTATTATTATTACAACTTGTCATGTGCTTTGGATAGCTCAGTTGGTTAGAGTGTGGTGCTGATAACACCAAGGTTGCAGGTTTGATTCCTGTATGGGAAAGCTGCATAATACCTAATTACGACTAAGTGACTTACATTTAAAATGCAAGACCCTAATAAGAGCCCTCTAGTCCAGCACCCTGTTCTCTCAGCACCCAACCAGATGCCTGCAGGAAACCCCCTAGCAGGATTTGAACACAAGAGCCCTCTCCCATTCCAGGGCTTCCAGGAAATGATAGTCCTCTCCTCCATCAATTTGTCCAATCCTCTCTTAAAGCCCTCCAGGCAGCACTCCCCAGGCAGGAGGGTAAAAGCAGAGTCTTGTCTGTGCACTTGAAGAGTGCAGAGTGCAGAGACTTGCTCAAAACTGGGCATCTTCTGTGAGAGAGGATTGCCCCGAGATGCACACAGCAAAACGAAGCCTGGCATTTTTAAAACAAACAGGAAAGGAAGGGCCTTTTCAAACTGGGAAATGAAAAGAGCAGCCTGCAAAAATCACAAGGCGTTGGGTCTTGGAAGCGAAGGTAAGGAGCCTCTTCCACGACTGGAATGTGTGCTGTGTTCAAACTTGTCTGTGCCATTCATACGCAGCCATTCATAAGAACCTCGGCAATTATTTTCTTAAGGACTGTGTATTATGATGAAGATTATCTTTTTAATATATATTTTAAAAGCAAACCTCATGATGCCTGGAACGGCGTATAATTACCGCATAACCCTAAACCCAGAAAACATTGGGAGTGGAGCCTTGGAGAGTCTGCCCCACCAAAGTCTCCCTCCTCTTTTGCCAGGTCCATTTGCTTCACCACCGCTGAGTCTCCTTCGCTGGGACAGGAGAGTTTTGCCAGCTGTGTAGTCTCTCCAGAGGGAGCCTTTAACAATGGAGCCAGAGGAGGCTCAGGGAAGGGCCACCAAAATGACTGAAGGGATGGAGAAACTCCCCACCAAGAGCTACACCAAGGCTACAACATTTGGGGCTTTTCTGTTTAGAGAAAAGGTTGGGCAGAGGAGACATGCCATGGGCATCCAATGAAGAAGGATGCTGGAAGATTTAGGAAAGATAAAAGGGAGTACTTCTTCATAGAATCATAGCAGTTGGAGGATGGATGGCGGCTAACAGATTGAGGATGAATCCTGACAAGACAGAAGTACTATTTTGGGGGGACAGGGGGTGGGCGGATGTGGAAGACTCCCTGGTCCTGAATGGAGTAACTGTGCCCCTGAAGGACCAGGTGCGCAACCTGGGAGTCATTCTGGACTTACAGCTGTCCATGAAGGCGGAAGTCAATTCTGTGTCCAGGGCAGCTGTCTACCAGCTCCATCTGGTATGCAGGCTGAGACTCTCCCTGCCCACAGACTGTCTTGCCAGAGTGGTGCATGCTCTGGTTATCTCACTTGGACTACTGCAATGCGCTCTACGTGGGGCCACCTTTGAAGGTGACCCAGAAAATACAACTAATCCAGAACGCGGCCGCTAGACTGGTGACTGGGAGCAGCTGCTGAGACCATATAACACTGGTCCTGAAAGACCTACATTGGCTCCCAGTACATTTCTGAGCACAATTCAAAGTGTTGGTGCTGACCTTGAAAGCCCTAAATGGCCTTGGCCCAGTAGACCTGAAGGAGCATCTCCACCCCCATCATTCTACCAGGACACTGAGGTCCAGCTCCGAGGGCCTTCTGGTGGTTCCCTCACTGCAAGAAGCCAAGTTACAGGGAACCAGGCAGAGGGCCTTCTCGGTGGTGGCACCTTCCCTGTGGAACGCCCTCCCACCAGATGTCAAAGAGAACAACAACTACCAGAGTTTTAGAAGAAATCTGAAGGCAGCCCTCTTTAGGGAAGCTTTTAATGTTCAATAGGTTATTGTATTTTAGTGTTTTGTTGGAAGCCGCCCAGAGTAGCTGAGGAAACCCAGCCAGATGGGCGGGATATAAATAATAAATTGTTGTTGTTGTTGTTATTTTAGAATCATAGAGTTGGAAGGGACCCCCAAGGGTCATCCATTCCAACCCCCTGTAAAGCAGGAATTTCAGCTAAAGCATCCATGGCAGGTGGCCACCCAACCTCTGCTTAAGCCTCCAAGGAAGGAGAGTCCACAAAGTGATGCTTTAGTTGAGATCCCTGCACTGCAGCCGGTTGGACTGGATGACCTTGGGGATCCCTTCCAACTTTACAATTCTGTGATTCCATGAACATGCAGGCTCCATTTCAGCAGGACATATCAAAAGCAGGTTGCAGCCATCATAACCTTCTCTCCCCTCCCCCAAATTATCACGCCGACCACCCTCAGGTGTGTGCCTCACCTGTCCAAGGACTTCTCAGGAAAGGTGAAAGGGCCCAGGCAGATCCGGTTGATGTAGCTCAGGGGGACTCTCTGCAGCTCCAAGCACTTGAGCATGATGAAGTCGTATTTGCAGACCAGGAGGGCGGAGTCTGTGATGACCACGACACGCTCCTTCTCGTTGTTCCAGTGGTCTATCCTGGAGCAGAGCAAGGAAAGGAGACCCAGAATAGTTCATTTATTTAATAAAGTTAATATACCACTATAACGGAGGAGAAAACCTCAAAGCAGTTTGCAAAACAAGATAATGCAATAATTTTTTTAAAAAATGCCACCATGTTTGAAAACGTACAGAAAATTAGAACCGCAATAGAACAGGTGAAAACAAATTAAAACTCCTGCAAAATTTCTCAATCTGGGTAGGCTTGCCCAAATAAGAATGTCTTCAGCGGGTCCAAAAAGCGTGCAATGAAGGTGCAAAGAAGGTGTCAATAAGCAGGGAGTTGCAAAGTGTTGCAAAAGTGCCAATTCTATCACTCCAGGTGCTCAGGTGGGAGCATATGGGGTAAGGCGATCTCACAGGTAAACTGTCCCCAAGTTGTTAAGGGTTTCATGTACTAATAGTAACACCTTGGTTTTTTGTTTTTGTTTTAAAAGCTTTATTGATTTTTTTAAAAAAAACAGACAAAAGTTTTACATCCAATCACAATAAATTCTTCGTTTTTCTATAATGACTTCCCGTCACCACATCATGCATCTACTATTTATCTCGTCCATTTTGTTGTTGTTGTTTAGTCGTTTAGTCGTGTCCGAGTCTTCGTGACTCTTTGTGACCCCCTGGACCAGAGCACACCAGGCACTCCTCTCTTCCACTGTCTCCCGCAGTTTGGTCAAACTCATGCTGGTAGCTTCGAGAACACTGTCCCACCATCTTGTCCTCTGTCGTCCCCTTCTCCTTGCGCCCTCCATCTTTCCCAGCATCAGGGTCTTTTCCAGGGAGTCTTCTCTTCTCATGAGGTGGCCAAAGTCTTGGAGCCTCAGCTTCAGGATCTGTCCTTCCAGTGAGCACTCAGGGCTGATTTCCTTCAGAATGGAGAGGTTGGATCTTCTTGCAGTCCATGGGACTCTCAAGAGTCTCCTCCAGAATTCAAAGGCATCCATTCTTCGGCGATCAGCCTTCTTTATGGTCCAGCTCTCACTTCCATACATCACTACTGGGAAAACCTTAGCTTTAACTATATGGACCTTTGTTGGCAAGGTGATGTCTCTGCTTTTTAAGATGCTGTCTAGGCCTGTCATTGCCCTTCTCCCAAGAAGCAGGCGTCTTTTAATTTCGTGACTGCTGTCACCATCTGCAGTGATCATAGAGCCCAAGAAAGTAAAATCTCTCACTGCCTCCATTTCTTCCCCTTCTATTTGCCAGGAGGTGATGGGCCCAGTGGCCATGATCTTCGTTTTTTGATGTTGAGCTTCAGACCATATTTTGCGCTCTCCTCTTTCACCCTCATTAAAAGGTTCTTTAATTCCTCCTCACTTTCTGCCATCAAGGTTGTGTCATCTGCATATCTGAGGTTATTGATATTTCTTCCGGCAATCTTAATTCCGGCTTGGGATTCATCCAGTCCAACCTTTTGTACAATGAATTCTGCATATAAGTTATGTAAGCAGGGAGACAATATACAGCCTTGTCATACTCCTTTCCCAATTTTGAACCAATCAGTTGTTCCATATACCTTTGTTAATTTTCATTACTAAATTATTACCGTATTTTTCACTCTATAAGACGCACCAAACCATAAGACTCACCTAGTTTTTGGAGGAGGAAAACAAAAAAAAATATATTCTGAATCCCAGAAGCCAGAACAGCAAGAGGGATCGCTGCGCAGTGAAAGCAGCAATCCCTCTTGCTGTTCTGGCTTCTGGGATAGCTGCGCATCCTGCATTCACTCCATAAGACGCACACACATTTCCCCTTACTGTTTAGGAGGGAAAAAGTGAGTCTTATAGAGCAAAAAATACAGTATTTTATAAATGCCCACAAAATCACAGAAGTCATTCAAGGCCTGCCGTTGACGTCATATTACTACAGTATTCCTTAAGGTATTTTTTTGTACATGTCCCATTTTTTAATAAATGTTTGATCACTATGACCTCTCAGTTTCCCTGTCACTTTTGCCAATTTGACATACTCTAGCAGTTTCTAATCCTAACACCTTGATCTGGGGCCAGCATCCGATCTCTGAGCCCAAGTGTTGCATGCTGGCAAGGCCTCCGTCCTGTCAGCAATTGCGCTGCAGCATTCTGCACTGACTGCAGCTTCTGGATCAATCCCAAGGGAAGCCCCAGATGGAGAGCATTGCGGCAATCCAGTAACCAATGCGCAAAACTGCGGTGATCAGGCTCTCTCGGTCCAGGAATGGCCCTAGCTGTCAACACAGTCCCAGTTGAACTTTGGCAGACCAAAGGAAGGAATGAGATGTTAACACAGAATCACCAAATTGTTGAGTGGGGAGGGACCCTTTGTGGGTCATCTAGTCCAACCCGCTGCAACACATGGGAAACAGGGATCTCAGAACAGCAGCATTTAGGTTTGTGTGTTGTTTGGGGGAGTCTGGGTTAGGAAAGCTCATGCAAAGAGGAGGCAAACGTAATTTCCCTCCCTTTCTTGGTTGCACCAGGGTGGCAAACGGTGCCTTCTGGGCTCTGCAAAAACCATCTCCTCTTGCAAAATCTTTTTAATTTGATAATAGCAGAAGAGATCCTTCATTCTGCATAATTAGCATTATCAGAAACAGATTTGCCAATTTGTTTCGGGAGTTTTGAGTTCCAACGTGATTTGCCGTCAGAGATTTCTAAGCAGAGGTTGGGTGACCATCTGTCAGGGATTATTCAGCTGTGATTTCTGTGTTTCAGGGGGTTGGACTAAATGAGCCTTAAGGTCCCTTGCAGCGCCAAGATTCTGCGATCCTGTGTTCATGAATTCATTCTTTTTTGCACCATCTAGTAAACCTTCACACCCCTGCCTCATTCACAAGGTCTTCATTCCTTCTTCTTTCTTTAAATGCTTTATTGGTTGAAAACTTTATAACAGAAATATGTAATAGAAGTTATAGGCAAAATAAGAAATGAAAAATGAACCATTATTCATTCTTTTACTAATACTTGGTTTGCACATCTATTTGTGATTAAATTTGACAAGACCTCCGATCTTCCCCTTGTGTTCCCGAATTAAGTTCCTTAAATACACGCTTAAGCTTTACTTTCTCTATGTTATTTGACTTATATAAATTTAATTTTATAAAATTATCCTACTTACACAACGAAGCTCAATCAAGACCTGCCAAAGGATTGATCTTTTGACAGTGTTCTTTCACATATACTCTGCATATATCCCACTCTCTGATAAATTTTTCATTCCAGACTGAAAAACAATCTCCATGCTGGATAACCAATTATCCCGAACCCCCCTGGATGTTTTTTTTTTTAAACCACAACATTCCTGTTTGGACAAACTAAAAAGACGCTCAGAAAATTGGTGTGAATTTTAATCTATTTTAGCATTTTCCATTTTTTGTATATTTTAAAGTATTGTTGCCAATTTTTCTTGGTTTCCTTGTTTTGTCTTTGAAGTTGGTGTCTTTCCTCTTTACAATCAAACAGTGTGTCAGTTTTGTGAAATAAATAAAATAAACGATATATGCGAGAATTCACCCTTTCACCCACCAGGGGGCAGTATTGAAACTGCAAAAAATCAAATCCTGGTCAAATGATTCACCAGGTATCTATACCATATACGGTTCTTTTTATAGCTCTTTATAGGCAACTGTTTGCGATTTGCACGGCTTATAATTACATGGTCTCCAGGGAAAACAACATCTGCCAAGGTGTTCCTTCCAATCGCCATGCGTTGCCTTGAGGGACGGGTTGCTGCTCAGCGGCAACGGAGAAATTGTAATTAAAGCAGCAACTTTGAGGACTTTTGCAGGAAGCGTAAGGAGATTTTTAAAGTCAGGAGGGATTGCTATTATTTATATATACAGCATTGTCAGTTTGCATAGCTCTCTCCATAGCAACAGAAAAAATATCCACTATAATCTAAAAGAAAAATTGGTAATGGTGTGGAGGGGAAGATGTCGTGGGGGGGGGGGAAGAAAGGGGGGTGTTTGAAAAGGATGCAAAGCAAGAGGAAATCAATGCAGTGACCCCACAGGTCTTATAACTTACAGACAGGTCTCTGCCCCAACCAGCTTACAAACGGTGTTTGTAGATTGGGAAGGGCTCAGAGGGAGTGCAATTTGGGGGCAAGTGGAAACAGGACCCCAAAATTCTCTACCCGCCTGATTTTCAGGAGGCAAAATTGAGGGTGCCATTTTGCGGACTATTTCTGCGGCGGCAGCAGCAGGAAGAGAAGATTCTGGAAGGGTTAGAAAATGGAAGAGGGAAATTCTACACAGAATTCTCTTCTGAAAACCTTTGGCTGAAAGAAATAAGATTGTTAGTTTCCTAGAAGCATAAGAAGACACCTAGGTTGGTAGTCCTAGGGGATTTAACCTAGTGAATTTATTATTATTATTATTATTATTATTATTATTATTATTATTATTATTATTACATCCATGCCAACACGACCTTGCTAGGGGCCACTCGGGACTTCGTGGAAAGCATGGCCTCCATTGGGCTGTCCCTGAATAGGTTTGGCCCAACTCATAGTCGCGGACATGCCTTAGACCTGGTGTTTACCTCTATTGATGTGTGTGATCTGGCACTAAGTAAAAGCAAAACGAAAGAAGTGCCATGGCCAGATCACTTCCTGGTGCAACTGGACTTCTCTGGGACCCTTCCCCTCTGCAGGGAGGTGGGACTGATTCGGATGGTCCGCCCCCGCCACTTAATGGATCCAAATGGTTTCCAGAGAGTGGTAGGGGATGCTTTATCCCATGTTGATGGCCTTTCAGCTGATTCCCTGGTGGCCCGCTGGAATGCAGAGTTAACCAGGACTATCGACTGTCTTGCTCCAAAGCGCCCTCTCCGATTGCATGGAGCCCGGACAGCCACGGACCTGAGGGCAATGAAACAATTGCTGAGGCGGCTAGAGCGCCGGTGGTGGAAAACTCATTTTGAATCGGACCGGATACGGGTTAGAGCTCAACGTTGAGCCTACCAAGTGGCGATAGCGACGGCGAAGAGGACCTTTTTCACTGCCTCTTTTGTATCTGCAGAAAATAGCAGCAGGAGACTTTTTCAGGTGGATCACAATTTAACAGAACCACCTTTGCCACTGGGGTGTGGTAAAGACCCCAAGATCTCCTGCAACTATTTTGCAAAGTTCTTTGCAAATAAAATTGCTCAAATTCAGAAGGAGGCAGACTTTGCCCTGTTAACAGGATCGGAGTGGGGAAATGTCAGAGCGCTGTCTAATCAGGCTGTCTAATTAATTTCTACCTGTTACCTTCCTCTTCCCTCCCCATCCCTTTCCCCTTGTGTGTTGTGTCCCTTTAGATCAGGGGCCGGCAAACCTTTTGAGCAGGGGCCTGTCCACTGTCCATCAGACCTTGTAGGGGGGCAGAGTACCGGGATCTGCCCGTACTCACATTCCTTCATGAGGTGGGCTCCGGCGCAGCTTTTCATTTGTTGATCCACTGCGCAGCCGCCACCCACCCATTGGCCAGGGCCTCACGCAGCTTTGCAGGCGATTGGCCGTGACTGGCGCCCGCCTTTGCTCGCACTTTGAGTAGGACATTTTAATGTATTTTTAATCTTTGTTGTAAGCCGCCCAGAGTAGCTGGGGAAACCCAGCCAGATGAGTGGGGTACAAATTATTATTATTATTATTATTATTATTATTATTAGGGAGGGAGGAGGCACCGCTGCAGTGCGTGAGAGGGAGGGGGGAAATGGCAGTGCTGGAAAAAATGGTGGCCGGGGGAAAAAGAAGAAAAAAAGAACAGAACCCTATGGACCACACTGATCCACGGGCCGGGTCCTGAAGGTAATTGTGCTGGATCCGGCCCACAGACCTTAGTTTGCTGACCCCTGCTTTAGATTGCAAGCTTGTGGGCAGAGACTGTCAAGTTTTGATTGTGCATAAGCCCCTCTGGAAGCTTTTTCGGCTGAAGAACAGGACAAAGATGCTTCAAATAAATGAAAATGAATAAGGAAGAGAGACTTACTCAGCCAGAAGCCAGAAGCTGTGGGCCGTTTCCCCCATGTTCGCTGTCACATGGGCCCTGAGGTCATCCATGGCTTGGTCAAAGGCTCCAGGCTGAAGAACAAAACGAGAGAGGAGATCACAGGAGAGAAGGAACAGAGGGAAATCATGTGCAGGGTAATAACAGGCATTTCCTGTTCTTTGTGCACCGTGGTAACCATTGAAGAAGCGTTGAGCATTGACCGGAAACTCGAACTGAGGGCAGGTCCCAAGGTGGGTTACAACAATTGCAAGTTAAAAAAACAAAACAAAACAGCTCAGTATAGTCCACGCCGACTCACTATAAGGCAGCTTCCTATCTTCCTGGCTGAAAAAATATTCCTCACTCCTGTCCTAAGGTAAAGGTAAAGGTAAGGGGACCCCTGACCATTAGGTCCAGTCATGGCCGACTCTGGGGTTGCGGCGCTCATCTCGCTTTATTGGCCGAGGGAGCCGGCGTACAGCTTCCGGGTCATGTGGCCAGCATGACTAAGTCGCTTCTGGCGAACCAGAGCAGCACACGGAAACTCTGTTTACCTTCCCGCCAGAAGTGTACCTAATTATCTACTTGCACTTTGAGGTGCTTTCAAACTGCTAGGTTGTCAGGAGCAGGGACCGAGCAACGGGAGCTCACCCCGTCGCGGGGATTTGAACCGCCGACCTTCTGATCAGCAAGCCCTAGGCTCTGTGGTTTAACTCACAGTGCCACCCGCGTCCCTCCAACCCTGCATTAACTGCATAGCAAAGATCTCAGGCCTCTGCTCTGGCTTCAAAATTCTACACACAGTGGATCATGGGTAGATTGTTAAAGCCACTTCCGAGCGGAGAGGAGGTGGGGTTGCGGGCTTCACACCCCTCCCCCCGCGATACTTGGGGAATCCTCGGACGTGTCATCCCCCGGCCAGCTAATCGGCTGGTCCAAGAGGCGTGGCCTGTCCTATTTAAGGCTGGCATGGCCAAGGATCTCCCTCTTTCCGCGCTCCAGCTGATTGGGTTTCCCCTCCCCTCCCACCCGTTAGGTTAGGCTCTCTGACCTTGCTATAGACTTTGGTTGGTTGCCATTAAGGGGCGTGGTAGGAATTTTTCCTCTTGGCAAATTGGCAGCAGCCCCTTGGTTTTTCGCCTACCTCGTAGCAACCGTCACAACTCCTGCTTGGCAGGGGGTTGGACTCGATGGCCCTTGTGGTCTCTTCCAACTCTATGATTCTATGATTCTATAACTTCCTTGGCATTGGCAGTTAGGCATTGGTAAGGGTATTGTTATGCAGATGAAAAAGGGGGGGGAGAAAGCGCCGTCACCTTCCCCCCAAATCGAAGGGTAGTCCGGTAAAGGATTCCGGGGGACGTGGCCTTGTCCTAAGCCTATGGAGGTGTGGGCCTACGGCACGCCCCCGAGCGGTGACCCCGGGGGAGCTCCTAGTTGATGTGCATCAGCAGGACTCCCCCTACTGGTGGTTAACCCTTGCCGGTCTTCAAGCAACCAGGCTGAAGCCGGTTCGTTGATAGGACCAATGCCTAAGCCAATACCGTTCAATTTCTGTAATCAGTAAAGTTGTGGCCTAATTTGACCCATTAACCTAAAATTCTGATGTCTCGTGTCTTTATTTCCGAGGGGGGAGGCGGGAACTCACCACGCAACCCACCTGGCCCACCCGCCCCCCTGCAAAAAAAAGTAGAGCATGCAAGAGGGAAAGAGGCCCACCTCTGAAACGGAGGGCTCTTTCCTGCATTGCAGAGGGTTGGAATAGATGACCCTCGGGGTCCCTTCCCATTGGACGATTCCATTCCGTGCCTTTTCTTGCAGGACCCGCAACCCCTCCCAGAAATAAAAAGGGTCGACTCACCCTTGTGGCAAAGTATTTCCTTGAATCGTAGGGGTCGGCGTGAGGGCGTGGGTATAGCATGGTCTTGGGAGCAGACGGCGGAAAGGATCCTGAATCCGGTTCCTGTGCGGTTCCAGCACCGGGATTTCCCTTGCTCTTCTCTTCCAGATCCTGTTGCATCTCCACTGTTCTGAATTCTTGGTAGTTTCCACTGCCTGACATTCCAGCCACCTTCGAAGCAAGCAGAGGCACCCAAAGGGTTAACACAGCGGCTTGCCCTTTGCCCACCTGCGCCTCTAACGGATGCAGCTTGGGTCCAGATAGGACGACCAAGTTCCCTCATACATATCCAATCACAGCCCAGGGCTGTGAAATCCTTGAGGGACGCCCTTCTCTCAACCCCATCCCCCTCACAGGCATGCTGGGTGGGGACACAGGTGGAACTTTGGAACTCCCTTCCTAGAGATATGAGATTGGCTGCCTCCTTCTTGCACTTATGCCAACAAGCTTTGGGAAACTGACCACTTTTATTGAACGGGCTTGTTATGTGCTGAGTTGAATAGGATCCAGAATGCAGCAGTCTGATTGGTTTAGAACAATAGGATTCAGAATGCAGCAGTCTGATTGGTTTAGAACAATAGGATTCAGAATGCAGCATCTGACTGGTCCTAGAACAATAGGATTCAGAATGCAGCAGTCTGATTGGTCCTAGAACAATAGGATTCAGAATGCAGCATCTGATTGGTCCTAGAACAATAGGATCCAAAAGGCAGCAGTTTGATTGGTCCTAGAACAATAGGATTCAGAATGCAGCAGTCTTATTGGTTCACAGGAGCCACCCAATCCAGCTCCAGGTGGAAGTGAATCCACAACCTGATTGGCCTATAGGTGAATCCCGGAATTAGCCAATCACGTGGGGCCCATTGTGTAAATAATGTATATAAAGTAGACATTCTGGGGGAACTTCCATTCCTCCTCACCACTATGAGCTGAACAAAGAGCATGAAGTCCACTCTCAACTCCGAGTATATTTCAGGGCTGATGCCCTTTCAATGTTTATTGGGGTTTTTAAAAATGATTTTTAATGTTTTTGGAGGATTGAAGCTCTTGGAAATCTTTACACCATGGGTAGGCAAACTAAGGCCCTGGATCCGAGCCAATCGTCTTCTCAATCCGGCCCGTAGACAGTCCAGGAATCAGCCTATTTTTACATGAGTAGAATGTGTGCTTTAATTTAAAATGCATCTCTGGGTTAATTGTGGAGCATTGGAATTCGTTCATCCCCCCCCTTCAAAATATAGTCTGGCCCCCCACAAGGTCTGAGGGACAGTGGACTGGCCCCCTACCAAAAAAGTTTGCTGACCTTTTGAAATAAACTCAGAGTCATGCTCTTTATTCAGCTCATAGTGGTGAGGAGGAATGAATGAAAGTCCCCTCAAAGTATCTGCTTTATATACATTATTTACACAATGGGCTGCACATGATTGGCTAATTCCGGAATTCTACTGTAAGCCAATCAGGTTGTGGATTCGCTTCTATCTGGAGAATGATTGGGTGGTTCCTGCCAACCAAACATACTGTTGCATTGTTCTAGGACCAATCAGACTGCTGCATTCTGAATCCTATTGTTCTAGGACCAATCAGACTGCTGCCTTTTGGAGCCTATTGTTCTAGGACCAATCAAACTGCTGGATCCTATTCAACTCAGTACATAACACCTTTGTACACTTTACACCTGCATGTCTCAAGGCGAGATATAAAAAAACAGCGCAGAAAATAGCAGCAAATGATTAAGTACAGCAGACACCCAATGCATAGGCTAAAGTCATTGCTTCCCTCTGCCACCAGGTGAGCTGTTTACCTGCTGAGTCTTCTGTGCAGGTGCTCAGGGCCAAGGCCCCTCCCCTGCTCTGCCTTCCGACGGCTCCTTATCGTTAATCTGAATTTGGAGAAGACAAAGCTTCTAACAGAGGACTCTTTCAACCAGAGTTGTTGCAGCTGGCAGGATGCCACAGCTAGTGCATCTCAGCCACCTTCATTATGTGACCAAGCACTTAATTGTCTACTGTGGCTGTTGGCCTCCGTCAGTCTTGAAATACAATGGAGTGCACCTCCAAGGGTGAAGTCAAACAGTTGTGTTAGCAGCACCCAAGTGATCTCCCCAGGGTGCAATCCTGGGCAGTGTGTGTGGAGGTCCTGGGCTACCCAGATGACCTACCCTCTCTGCCTGGCTGATGTGATCCAAAGGAAAGCAGATCAAGGGATTTGTGTAGGATCTACTGCTTAGTCCTTTCTTCTCCTGAAGATGTTCTGCAAGGAAGCAGGCATGTATTATGTGTCCAGTGGTCTGTGTTTGGCTGAGCTTGAGTCTGGACTAAGCAATCTGAGCTCCTGTGTTCTGATTCGATACATGATGTCCAATCACAGAACATTTCGGGATTTGGGCCTCTGCCATTGGCCCTTCAACTCTGAGTCGTGATTCGCAGCTTGGAAGTTTAGACAGCCAATCACATTGGGAGTAGGAGTGGCCCAGGCTTACAGGAATGTAAATAATAATAATAATAACAACAACAACAACAACAACAACAACAACAACAATAATAATTTAAAAAAATATTTATATCCCACCCTCCCCAGCCGAAGCCGGGGTCAGAGCGGCTAACATTAAAATGATACAACATTCTAAAATCATTTCACTATAAAATAAATTCAAATCAGATTAATGGCAACCATTGGGCTAGAGTTCTGTGAGGATTGCCAAAGGAGGGAGTCAGGCTGTGACCTGGCCAAAGGCCTGGTGGAACAGCTCCGTCTTGCAGGCCCTGTGGAAAGATGTCCAGTCCCGCAGGGCCTTAGTCTCTTGGGACAGAGCATTCCACCAGATCGGGGCCACGGCCGAAAAAGCCCTGGCTCTGGTGGAGGCCAGCCTAACCTCCCTGTGGCCCGGGACCTCCTAGATGTTTTTGTTTGAAGACCATAAGGTCCTCTGTGGAACATGCCAGGAGAGGTGGTCCCGTAGGTACGAGTTGCTTTGCCCCATTTCCCAGTTATGCAGTTCAATGAAGATTCTTGTTGTTATCGCTCCGTCTTGCCTCATGGGAACTGACCTACACTTCAGCATGGATTGTTCCTTGGGGTTTACTCCTGAAGACTACACTCACGAATGAGTGTAGTCACAAGGCAGTGGATGTGTAGGATCATAGTTTTTCTTCTCCTAGATGGGCTCCCTTCCCAGGTGGACGAGCCCCATCTACCCCTCATTTCCCTCCACAGAACATGCAGAAACCAACTGCTTGACCATTGGACCTGCTCTTGGTCCCATCTGCTCAATCCCCCACAGTCTGTCTTTGAATGCAGGGGACGTCCCTAATTCTCTGATGGTTTGAGACCCATCGACTCCCCTCACCTGGTTTAGCCAGTCGGTCCAGGCCGTTTCCCAGAGATCCATCTACTTTTCATCCATAAGGTTCAAATCCCCAGCATCTCCACTTAAAGGTCTTGCAGGCACCAGACATTGTGAATGACCTTTCTCTGCTGGGGACCCCTGAGCTTCTGCCAGCCAGAGCAGGCAGTATTGAGCTAGATGGGTCAATTGGCTGGCTTAGAGCAAGGTGACTTCATGCAATCATGAAGTCTCCCATCCTTCCACTGACCATACCTGAGAACAGAGCTAGGCACCCAGAGATGGGTGGAGTTGGCCATTCTCTGCTAGTAAACAGTGACCTGAAATAGCTATCAGGGGTGTGGACCTTAGAATTGACTCAGCGATCGCCTTCCTGGGTAAATAAGGCTTTGCTGTTTGGGGAGAGCCAAGGCAAACTTAGCATTTCAGGTGTACACGATCATGACAAGCTCTATGCGGGCGAGTTCAGTTCCAAGGTATTGGTACTAGGATATAAGGCCCTATACGGCTGAGGACCAGGTAACATGAGAAACCCCCTAAATACCCAGTAGGTCATTGCATTCTGCTGGAAAGTTTCCCAGATCAGAAACTTGCTCTACAGGAAGTCGGAGCAAGGCTCTCAGTGTGGCCTCCCCTGTTTGGGGGAACAGGGTCCACGTTGAGATACAACAGCACCATAAAGACATAAGGAGAGTTTGCTGGATCAGGCCAGTAGCCCATCTAGTCTAGCATCCTGTTCTCACAGGGGCTGACCAGATGCCTCTGTTAGGAAACCCACAAGCAGGATCTGAGCACAAGAGCAAAACTCTCGCCTTCTGTGTCTTCCAGCTGCTGGCATTCAGGAGCATCCTGGCTAGTAGCCTTCAAAGGTCTTGATACAATACAAAGGTCTTGATACAAAGGTCTTGATACAATCTTTATTGTCATTGTCCCATACAGAACAACGAAATTGAAAAAATCTACATCAGACATTCAAAAACCCACAAGCCAGCTATCCCAGCTATCCCAGCCTGGTTAACCCCTAAAAACTCTGATACCCCATAATTAAATACAATATACTCACACTGAGACTACCTTATAAAAATCGCCTTTGGGTAGAAACTGTTTCTCAGGCAGCTAGTCCTAGTCTTTATAACCCTGTACCTTCTTCCAGAAGCTAGAAGTTGAAAGAGATCATTTCCAAGGTGCGTACTATCCTGTGCTATCTCTGCAGCTTTCTTATGGCACCTGGAAGCATAGATTTGTTCCAAGGTGGGAAGAGTGCACCCAATTATTTTCTCCGCAGTCTTTACAACCCTGGACAGCATTGTTTTTCCCCTGACCGTGCAGCTCCCAAACCACACACACAGACCATAAGTTAATACACTCTCCACAGTCCTCCTCCTCCTCCATGAATTTGTCTAAGCCTCTTTTTTTAAAAAAAATCTAAATTCATGGCCACCCTGCCTCCTGCACTGCATGAAAAGGGACTTTCTTTTCTATCTGCACTTTCTAGAAAGAATTTGAAGACATTTCCCCCCAAAAAAGCTTTTCCAACTGGTCACCTATCTCTAGTGGTTGTTTTCAAAACTGTTTTAGCTCTTTTTATGGTATGTTTGC
This sequence comes from Podarcis melisellensis, assembly GCF_964234715.1. Classification (NCBI taxonomy): domain Eukaryota; kingdom Metazoa; phylum Chordata; class Lepidosauria; order Squamata; family Lacertidae; genus Podarcis; species Podarcis melisellensis. Next base: position 2,355,877 of record NC_138537.1, read on the forward strand.
AAATCACCTTAAGACACATGTCCAAGGCAATTCATGCATCTATTTATTTAACAGCCCCAGCAAATATTTTCCATTGTGTAAATGACCCATCCCTGGGCAGGATCACAGAATGAGCTTCCATCCTAGGACCTCTTCTGTTCAACTGAGCCCTCTCTGCTCACCTAGCAAGGTACACCGCGCATGCTCAGAGGCACTGTCACCTTTCCTATTGTTTTCCTCCCCCTAGCAGAGTCCAGGTATCAAAAGCGTGTTCTATTGCCCAGCCTCAACTTTGGCCCCTTCCGTCTGCATTATACCCATTTCGCAGATTCACATCCTGGGCCTGAGGCCACTCCTTAGAGCAAGCTAAACCAGGCCTTGAGCAAAATCTCTGTGAGGCGCATGATGAAGCCTGGCCGGCTGCATGCCATTTATTTGGACCCCTCCATAGACGGCGCCCCTCCATCGCTGCCCATCAGACCCCCAGCCAACCCTGCCTGCCATTCTCTGCATCCTCACGGAGTTCACCTTCAGCCAACAACCCCCCTTCCTTTGCAAAGCATCTCAGTGTCTCTCTGGCATCCTTTTGTGGGCTCTTGCTGCAAAGTCAGAGTGACCTCTGCCTGCAGGCTCTCCTGGCACCGGCTGGGACCCCGAGGGGAAACACTTAGCAATATTGCCTTGGGAGGGAGAGTCGCCTCACTGCCATTAGCTAATATTCAATGTCCCAGAGTTTGGCAAGGCTGAGCTCTGCAGGAGGCCAGCGGCCGGCCAGCTGGTGGAAAGGAGCAGAGCTCAAAAGAGAAGAGGAGGCAATTTGGATAACATGGCTTGCGTCCCCGTCTCACCAGTTCCAGAATTGTAGTTTGAGATATACACTGGGATTTTTCCCCCTCTGCCATTTTGCATCCGAAAAATGTAAGGACAGAATGAGAATTTGCTGGGTCATCTAGTCCAGCATGCTGTTCTCACAACGTCCAGCTAGATGCCTCAGTGGGAAACCTGCAAGCAGGATTCGAACACAAGAGCAACTCTCTCCCTGCCTGCAGTTTCCATTCAGAAGCTTCGCTGCAGCCGTGGCCATCGTCAGCCCTCTCCTCCTCCCTGAATTGGTCAAACCCTCCTTTAAAGCTATCCAGGGTGGTGGCCATCGCTGCCTCCTGTGGGAGGGAGTTCCACAGGTTAACTATGCACTTATTCCTGCATTGACAGGGGGTTAGGCTGGATGACCTTTGGGATCCCTTCCAACTATGCTTCTACGACTTCATGAAGAAGTATTTCATTGAATTATCAGATATCTTCGTGTTCTTGCCTTGTGCAACAACTCCCCCACGCCCCATATCTGCTCTTGGTCCCCCTCCAAGCCCTCCACCTGCAGGAGAAGCAAGAAATCTCCACTGCCCAGTTGGAAATCCTTGTGTTGACAGCACAATTGGCTTTTTCTCCCAACAGCCCTTGGCCCAACCTGGAATAATTATTATTATTATTATTATTATTATTATTATTATTATTATTATTATTTGCACGATCTAAGTCTCTCTGGACCCAGTTTAGGTTGACTGCAAGCATTGGAGCTTCCCACCATCCTCAGGTTTTTCTGCCCTCCCTCCCACATACCATCTCAAAAAGCTATATTGTTTCCTTTAATATCCAACCTCAAGGAACCCCAATGCTTGCCTGATATTTTTTGCTGATCCCAAGAAAGCTGTGACTCCGCTGTGACTTTTGAATTCTTCCTAACGGAGCAACACAGCTCACTAGACAAATTCTAGGTAACTTCATCACTTAATCTGCTTCCTCTCAGATTAAACTACCTGACAGTTTGGTTGTGAAGCTCAAATGAGATAATTTCAGTTATAAATAAATGGGGAGGGGAGAGAGAAAAGGCATCGGACGATATTTGGGTATGGATTCTCATCCGACCAAAAAAGTATCGCTATTATATTCTCACATCCAGCCTGTGAAGCAGGCCAAGCCAAGTGTGCTGGCCTGCTCAGCAAGCAGCTATTTCGGACTCAGAGCAAAATCTGCAGTACCCTGAAGACACACACACACACACACACACCGTCTCTCAGTGCGGAGACAATGTGGTGCAGTGGTTACACATCACTTGGGAAGACAGGCGAACTAATGCCAGTGTACTGGAAGAAGCAAAGATCGCCAGTGTTGAAGCAATGATTCTTCAACATCAACTTCGTTGGACTGGTCATGTTGTGCGAATGCCCGATGATCGACCTCCAAAGCAACTACTCTATTCCCAACTTAAAAATGGAAAGCGTAATGCTGGTGGTCAACAAAAGAGGTTTAAAGACTGTCTGAAGGAAAATCTTTAAAGATGTAGTATAAACACCAACAACTGGGAAACACTGGCCTGCTCCAGTTGGAGAACAGCCTTGACCAAAGGTGTCATGGGCTTTGAAGACACTCGAACTCAGGACGCAAGAGAGAAACGTGCTAAGAGGAAGGCACGCTTGGCAAACCCTCACCATGATTAACTCCCACCCAGAAACCAATGTCCCCACTGTGGAAGGACATGTGGATCCAGAATTGGCCTCCACAGTCACTTATGGACTCACTTTTAAAACTGTGTTTATGGAAGACAATCTTACTCGGCTACGAGGGATTGCCAAAGAAGAAGGAGAGTGTCAGACGAAGATGTGGGAGACCAGGGTTCGAATTCCCACTCAGCCACGAAGCTCATTGGGTGTAACCTTGGGACAGCTCCTCATTCTCAGCCTAACCTACCTCACAGGGTTGTCGTGGGAGGAAGAGAACAATGTACGTCGACTGCGGCTCCTTGGAGAAAAAAAAGTGGGATAGAATTGCAATCTTTCTTTCTCTCTCAATCTCTCTCTCCCTCCCACACAAATTCACACACCTCTTCTCCTGACAGCACCACGACACCTTCACCTTTCCAAAGGAGATATTTTTATACAGTTACTGCAAGGAGAAGAGACCCCCGGCTGCCCTTACCTGCGTCAGGTGTGCAGCAAGTTCTCTGCACGGATCTGCAGCGGGACAAAGGCTCAGGTTACCTGCCCAAACTGCCCTGCCGGGTCAGAGAAGCCTGATAAGGAAGTGGAAAGAGCGGCTTGCTGGGAGCCAGGGAGGCTGGCCAAGGTGTTCCCACGTAGGCAGGTGTCAGGGGAGGAGGGCTGGATCTGCTCCCTTTGTTATCGAGGCCTCACAGGTGCGGAAGAAGCCCTCATTGGCATCTGGGTTGGGAGAGGGTGGAACCCCGGGTCAGTTTGCACCTGTTTGGTTTGCAAGGTGCAGCTCTGGGTGGAAGAAAGGCAACACCCTGAGCCGAAGAAGATAAAAACGGGGGTGTTTGCATGGGGTTTCTGCAAATCTTCTAAGCAAGCATATGCTTTTGCAATTATTAATTAATTACAGTAATGAGATTTGCGGCTGTGGGGCGGAATATAAATTGAATTAATTAATTTTAGGGTGGTTCACGACATACGAAGCAATATAAAAACACAAAATGCACAAAGAAAAGAAAAACAGCCCAAATATTCCTCCCGCCCTGCCAAAGCCTTATTTCTCTGTTTGCCAGAAATTCAACTTGGGAAGTGTGAAGTAGTGCTTCTGAGCATGTACAAAGCGCCTTTCTGTTGGCACATCAGCACATGGCTTGCAAAAAGAGCCTGGCGTTTCTCCTCGTGCGCCCGGCCCGCAACTTTGTAAATGTGTGTGAAGGTGTCATGCCTGGAATAAACCTCTCCCGGCCGCCCGGCGAGGAAGCTGGAGCATTTGCTGTTCTTACCAAGGTTTAAGGGAGAATTGCATGCAAATGATGGGAGTGTTTGCAACAGTCGGTCGTAGCAGAGTTCACAGGCCACAGGCACATTCCCAGTGAGAAGGAACAGGATTGCCAACTTTAGTTTTCATGACCAGAAGCTGAGTCCTTTGATGGTATGCTTGCTTGTTTGTTTTTGTTTGTTTTTATTACGGCTAAACAGCCAGCATGCAGCCTTTGAAGGTAAAGGTCGCAGCAAACTTCAGCTGCCCATTCCTGAGCATTAGGCTTCGGTTCAAGGCACAAGAGCACTCCAGGTCTTTCCTATGGCGAAGTTGGCAACCTGCCCAGGCAAGCAGCAGTAGATGGACAGAGGGACATTTAGTCCAACATTATGATGGAAGATTGGGAAAAATTATGGAAGACTGACTTAAAATTTACAGATTGTTCCCTATTGAAGGAGAACTACATGAAGATGACATACAGATGGTATATGACACCAGTGCAGTTAGGGAAAATGTACAAAACTAGTTCAAATATATGTTGGAAGTGTAAGGAAAAGGAGGGGACATTTTATCATATGTGGTGGGATTGTAAAGTAATTTTTAAAAATTGGGAAATGATATACAACGAATTGAAGAAAATGTTCCATTTACCATTTGTTAAAAAACCTGAAGCATTTTTGTTGGGGATTGTAGGGAAAGACCTGCCAAAAAAGTTGAAAAACATCTTCATGTATGCGACAACGGCCGCAAGAGTTCTAATAGCACAAGGATGGAAGACTGAAGAAACCCCAACGAAAGAATCATGGCAAGAAAATTGATGGACTATGCAGAACTGGCAAAACTGACCTATAAACTACGGGACAAGGATAACTGTGACTTTAAGGATGAATGGGAACCCTTTACAAAGTATCTGAAGACGCAACAAAGCAAACTGGACTCCTTGGCTGGTTTTGAATAAACACTCACAAACTCTTTATTGACACTAATCAGTTAAATAATTTAAGGATTTATACAACTTTGTAACATGCAGAATACAGCATTTTTAGAGAAACCAAAGACTGGAACTGAGGGAAGTCGGAGGGTGGGGTGGGAGTGGATGGGTTTTGTGGGGGGAAGAGGAAAAATGGGGGGGGGGACAAGGATGATATGTTTTTGGATAATATGTCTTGGTATAATTTTGAATAAAGAAAAAAATTATTTTAAAAAAATTTAGTCCAACGATACAAATTTAGTCCAGCGATACAGGAATCTTTGGGCCAATGTGGGGCTTGATCCCACGTCCCTGAACTTAAGAGCCTCATGCTGTACCGACAGACCTATCGCTGTAAACATGCATTTTACACCATCGCCATTTTGAACACATCCAAAATCAGTTGGTGGTGGTGGTTGGTTTTTTTGTTTTTGTTTTTTAAAAAACTTTTCTTATATTTTGTTCATTTCATAAAATTTATATACCACTTGCAATTTTTAAAAAGCTTCAAAGAATAGAGGAATAAAAATGTTAACATTAAAAAAAAATTAACCAGAAATGAACTAAAAACACATCAGTGTTCCAAGATATCTGGGAATTCTGGTCTAAGCCAAAATGTTTTTAGCAGACAGGGGAAAGAGTGCAATGAAGGCACCTTCCTGATATCAAGAGGCAGGGAGTTCCACAGTTTAGGTGTCGCCACACTAAAGCATAGATGCTACTGTTTGGGTAATGTATTTATTTGTATTTTATTTTTTTACACCACTTGAGTATTTTCACGATTAGTGGCCTAAAAGAATTGTGAAATAAACAGATAACTTTGGCCTGCCCCAAACACAGGGCTCACCTGCCTCTAGGGGGGGGGGGGCAGGGGCTGATCTGCACAGATTGTCCTCTAGGGAAACCCTCTAAGGGGATGGAGGAGCGGTTGCAGAATTTGGGACTTTCCGGTTTAGAGAAAAGGTTGTAAAAGGGGGAGCAAGATCTGCCGGGGTGTTCGTCCTGTGAGGTTGCCCCTTCCCCCATATTATGCTCTACATACAAGTTCTATATATATGCAAATAAAACCAGATATTCTAAAGACTCCACAGTTTCCACCAAGGTTCATTCCAAGGAAACTGGAATCTCGGTAATTGCCTGGAGACCCCGGGGTCTCTCACCGCTTAGAGACTGGGGGCGGCATGTAGCAATAGGAAGCATTTGCACACATTATATGCATTTATAGACACTAATTTTACATGCATCTGCACTCCCGGGTTCCTAAAGCAACCAGCACACAAACAGATACATACAGCAATATATATATACAGGCCACAAAACCACAGCTCGCCCCTATACACGAAGCCAAGCCAGAGCACAACTAAGTGCAGTACAGCCATCTTCTCAGAAAAACTCTTCACAAAGTTCAAGAGGTCAAGACACAAAGACTTTAGCAACTAATCCACACCTAATGACCCACCTAAGTGGTACTCAGGATATCACTCAAGAAATCACTCAAGATATCCCTCAAGTAATTAAGGAACAAAAGAAGAAAAGGCACACTTGCCTGGGAACTTCCTCTCTGCCCAGAACATTGGAGGCTATACACCACACCCCCTCAACAGTATTTATAGGAACTCAAACACTGAGATCCTGCTCTGTTCCAGTAACAAGAAGCCGAAAGCACCAGCCTGAAGATGACGAGTGAGACCTCGTCGAAACGTCGCCTAGACACCCCAACTTTTACACGGGAAGACACCCGAGGACACCAAAACCTGCATTCCTGTACCCGTGAAAATCTACGAAAGCATATATATATATATATATATATATATATATATATATATATATATACTTAGCTATTAATAATTATAATTTATGCTGCAGAAATACAGAAGAGAATGAGGCTTGAGTCGTTTATTTGCATTGCATGCATAATTTTGCATATAACTAGCAGGGCTTTTTTTAAAAAAATGTTTTTATTAAAGTTTTCCAACATAGTTTAGCATATTCAATACTAAATTTTAAAAACCCCACAAATTACATTTTATATTTTCTATAAACTTCCCCCAACTTCCTTTTCTGGTTTATCACATATTCATTTCTTCTGCCTATAATTTTATATACCTTATATATTGAAATTAAGATTATACCTTATTAACATTTTCTTAACATCCCCCCCTCATATTTATATTTTCTGTTTATATTAATTGATATATCACCTTCTCGCCCCTTGCTTTTTCCTGTAAGACCTATTGCAGTCGTTCAGAGTCGTCAACAGGCTCATCACAGCTATCTGCCAATCACCCATTCCCACCACCCTTCTGAGTAATACCCCTCCCCACCTTCTCACTATATAGAAGGGTCTGGAAACTTCTGTTTCAGTGTATCTGAAGAAGTGTGCATGCACACGAAAGCTCATGCCAAGAACTAACTTAGTTGGTCTTTAAGGTGCTACTGGAAGGAATTTTTTTTGTTTTGACTATGGCAGACCAACACGGCTACCTATCTGTAACTGGAACTATGGAAGGCACCACATTGAGCCGCATGAAATGGAAGTCCATCAACCTCACCAAGAAACTTGCATCTAACATTGTGTATGCCATCAAATGCCAACAGTGTCCTTCAGCTCTCTATATTGGACAAACAGGCCAGACCTTACGCCAAAGAATAAACGGACATAAATCGGACATCAGGAATCACAAGACAGAGAAACCAGTAGGAGAACACTTCAATCTCCCAGGACATTCTATACAAGATCTCAAAGTAGCTGTTTTACTACAAAGGAATTTCAGAAATAGACTGGAAAGAGAAGCTGCTGAATTACAACTTATCACCAAACTTAAAACCATGGAGACACCTGGTCTGAACAAAGACCTTGGATTCTTACCTCATTATACATGACAAAGCCATTTTTCACCTTCTCACCCCTTGCTTTTTCCTGTAAGACCTATTGCAGCCGTTAAGAGTCGTCAACAGGCTCATCACAGCTATCTGCCAATCACCCATTCCCACCACCCTTCTGAGTAATACCCCTCCCCACCTTCTCACTATATAGAAGGGTCTGGAGACTTCTGTTTCAGTGTATCTGAAGAAGTGTGCATGCACACGAAAGCTCATATCAAGAACTGACTTAGTTGGTCTTTAAGGTGCTACTGGAAGGAATTTTTTTTGTTTTGACTATGGCAGACCAACACGGCTACCTATCTGTAACTATTAATTGATTGTAAGTGTCTTAATCAAATCCTGCAAGGGAGTTCTTTTCAGTGCATCGTTTCTCTATATACATCGTGAAGGGTTCCCAGTGTTTAACCAGCAGGGCTTTTTAAGAACAACAGCAGCAACACCAACCAAGCTCCCTTAGAATCAGAGAGTCTTAGGGCTGCCAAGGGCTCCCAGGGGTCATCTATCCCAACCCGCTGCAATGCAGGACTCGCACTCGAACTATTCGGCCAGGGCTTGCAGAATGCAAGCTCTGTGCTTGCTAGTTGCAGGACTGAAAGCACTGCAGCGCTGGGCAGGTTTGCTGTGAATGAAAAGGACTCATCTGCTCCGAGCTCTCTGCTTTTTTGTGAATTGGCTGAATGTCTTTGTATTGACCTTTCCTTTAAGTCTCAATACCTCGATGTGTCCAGAAGATGGCAGCAGACGGCTGCCCAGTGGCTGGTGTGGATATGGAGGGGAACCTGGTGATATATTTCATTCCTTGTCCTCTTATTTCTTTTCTTTAAAATAAAAAATGAGTAGGGCTGTTAGAGGCGTCCTGGACCCCTTCCCCCCATTTAGATCCACTGGGCCTCCAGGCCGACCCCTCCCCAACTCAGCGGTCCTCTTCCTTGCCCGTCCCAAACACTTGTTCCTTCCTAAGCATCTAGATTTTTCCAAACTGAAAACCTGTAGCCAAAGAACAGATGGCACCCGGACAGAAACTTTATGACTATCGATCGCTGCTGGCAGAAGGGAGAGGTCTGGGACTCTGGCAAGGAGTTTTTGAGAGATGGGCTGACTTATCAATGAAAGGATAAATGATGTGAGTTGCTCAGTTTCAGCTGCTGCTGGGCAGCCAGCAGAGAAGGAAGCCAGGTTTTGCACTTTGAGAACAGACCTGCAGTTCTATGTGGGTAGGGAAAAAGCTGTGTGTGTGTGTGTTGGAAATTGTTGTTTAGTCATTTAGTCGTGTCCGTCTCTTCACGACCCCCTGGACCAGAGCACGCCAGGCACTCCTGTTTTCCACTGCCTCCCGCAGTTTGGTCAAACTCATGCTGGTAGCTTTGAGAACACTGTCCCACCATCTCATCCTCTGTCGTCCCCTTCTCCTTGTGCCCTCCATCTTTCCCAACATCAGGGTCTTTTCCAGGGAGTCTTCTCTTCTCAGGAGGTGGCCAAAGTCTTGGAGCCTCAGCTTCAGGATCTGTCCTTCCAGTGAGCACTCAGGGCTGATTTCCTTCAGAATGGAGAGGTTGGATCTTCTTGCAGTCCACGGGATTCTCAAGAGTCTCCTCTGGCACCATAATTCAAAAGCATCAGTTCTTCGGCTATCAGCCTTCTTTGTGGTCCAGCTCTCACTTCCATACATCACTACTGGGAAAACCATAGCTTGGACAGTGTTCTCGAAGCTACTAACTTGAGTTTGACCAAACTGCGGGAGGCAGTGGTAGACAGGAGGGCCTGGCATGCTCTGGTCCAGGGGGTCACGAAGAGGCGGACACAACTAAACGACTAAACAACAACAACAACTAGTTGAGCTAGGAGAGGCACTGGGGAGACTGCACCAGTCGGAGGTGTTTGGGGTTGTTAATGCCTGCGCTGGCAATGGTCTAATGTGAGTTATAGTCTGAAATGTCTGGAGGGCGTCAGGTTGGTGAAAACTGGAGCGGACAATGCCTGGCTAGACGGGACTCCTGCTCTTTGACTCAGCATGACTCAGCGTCGTGAGTTCGTCTCTGTCAGGCTTTTGTGAATGAATTGCTTCTGGCGACGTGGAAAGCTTCCTGAGTTCTTGCGCAACCTGCTCTCTGCTGCTATTGATTCCTCTCGGGTATATGGCCTCCTCTCTGAGAGATGATGCCTAGTCTTTTGGGTATACTATCTGGCAAGTTGATCGGGGGCAAACCACTCTGGGATAAGCTCTCCTCAAAATCAAGATTCCTGATGCAGACTTAGCTTCCAGGAGTCAGTCTCACGTAACTCAAATGGACCTGCTTCTGAGCAACATCAGCCTCCGTCAACCTTGAACCCTCCAGAAGTGATGGCAAAAGACCTGTAGGTTGCCAGGACTAATTTCTGTATCATCATCATCATCATTTATTATTTATACCCCGCCTATCTGGCTGGGTTTCCCCAGCCACTCTGGGCGGCTTCCAACAGAATATTAAAATACCGTAGTCTGTTAAACATTAAAAGCTTCCCTAAACAGGGCTGCCTTCAGATGACTTCTAAAAGTTTGGTAGTAGTTTTTCTCTTTGACATTTGGTGGGAGGGCGCTCCACAGGGCGGGCGCCACCACCGAGAAGGCCCTCTGCCTGGTTCCCTGTAACTTGGCTTCTCGCAGTGAGGGAACCGCCAGAAGGCCCTCGGAGCTGGACCTCAGTGTCCGGGCAGAACAATGGGGGTGGAGACGCTCCTTCAGGTCTACTGGACCGAGGCCATTTAGGGCTTTAAAGGTCAGTACCAACACTTTGAATTGTGCTCGGAAACGTACTGGGAGCCAATGCAGATCTCTCAGGACCGGTGTTATGTGGTCTCGGCGGCCACTCCCAGTCACCAGTCTGGCTGCCGCATTCTGGATTAATTGTAGTTTCTGGGTCACCTTCAAAGGTAGCCCCACGTAGAGCGCATTGTAGTAGTCCAATTTCTGTATTTATTGATTGTGTTTCTGTCCCACCTTTTTCTCCAAGGAGCTCAAGGTGGCATACAGGGTCCCCGCCCAACTTCCTCCTTTGATCTTGACGACGAGGTAGACTTAGAAAGTTGGTGTGAATTGTAACCTGTTTCCATATTTTTCTGTATGTTTGAAACTGCTGCACATCTTTCTTAGAATCACAAAATCACAGAATTAGTAGAGTTGGATGGGACCATTAGGGTCCTCTAGTCCATCCATTCTCTTGCAGTGCAGGAATCTTTTGCCCTACTTGGGTCTCAAACCCAGGACCCTGGGGTTAAGAAACTCATGTTCTTGTCAACTGAGCTACGGAGATGCTATCTTATTGATTTATCAGTTTGTAAACCACTTTGCGGTTTTGTTTTTTACAGTCAAGCGGGATATGAATTTTAAGAAATGAATAAATAGCTTAGAACTGAAAAGGGAAGTGACTAGTGCAAAACTCACCCAGTGAGAGCTTCATAGCCAAGCAGGGATTCAAACTCGGGTCTCTCCGAGGTCCTAATCTGAGATGGAATCTAGATATGTATAAAAAACACTGTAAGAATGCTTTTTTCCCCAAAACAAAGTGTGTGTGTGTGTGTGTGTATAATTGAATATATATTGAATTTGCCTTAAGCTCATCATCGCCATCTAGTGCCACATTTGTATAATGCACTTAAAACGCACTTAAAACATTTCCTTTGCAGCTGCATAGCTGAGTCCTGACACTCTCACCACTAGGCCGCACTGACTGACTTCAACTGCATTGGATCCTTCTTTCTGGCAGTGAGAAGGAGACAAGGAGGGCAGGATGCATGCCAGTTCATTATTATCAAGTAAGAAAAGATGTAAGCTGATCTCACCTCTCTCCCTCTCTCTCGCTCTCACACACAAACCTTCCTCCTTCTGCTCAATTTGCCAGAAGATTTTGTTCCCATTGAAAAGGCAGAGAGCCAACATTATTTGTATAAAGGCTCGAAAGATAAGTGCAGGTTAAACAGGGTGAAATATGTCCACGTCAGAGAGGAGGTTTATATCCACTTCCATTTATTAAGTGTGCAAACCTCTGACATGCCACTCAAAAGCTGAGTTGGAATATGCCCCCCGCTTTTTTCCATTAGTGGGCTCCTCCAGAATCCTGTTTTGCTTGCACAAAGCTTACATGATGCTCAAACCATGTCGGCTCTTTATTGTTTGTTAAACTATGGAACTCACTGCCACAGGAGGCCACCAACCTGGGTGGCTTTGAAAGTTGTTGTTGTTTAGTCGTTTAGTCGTGTCCGACTCTTCGTGACCCCATGGACCAGAGCACGCCAGGCACTTCTGTCTTCCACTGCCTCCCGCAGTTTGGTCAGACTCATGTTTGTAGCTTTGAAGACACTATCCAACCATCTCGTCCTCTGTCGTCCCCTTCTCCTTGTGCCCTCCATCTTTCCCAACATCAGGGTCTTTTCCAGAGAGTCTTCTCTTCTCATGAGGTGGCCAAAGTACTGGAGTCTCAGCTTCAGGATCTGTCCTTCCAGTGAGCACTCAGGGCTGATTTCCTTAAGAATGGATAGATTTGATCTTCTTGCAGTCCGTGGGACTCTCAAGAGTCTCATCCAGCACCAGAATTCAAAAGCATCCATTCTTCGGCGATCAGCCTTCTTTATGGTCCAGCTCTCACTTCCATACATCATTACTGGGAAAACCATAGCTTTTACTATACGGACCTTTGTTAGCAAGGTGATGTCTCTGCTTTTTAAAGAAAGAGGACTGGGCAGATTCATAACGGAGGACTTTGAAAGAGGACTGGGCAGATTCATAACAGAGGAGAGGGCTATTGATACAGGCACCAATACTATAGAAAACTGGAAACCACGGGGGGGGGGGGGAGAGTGGCTCTTGTGCTACAATCCTGCTTCTGGGTCTCTCCAATGTTCTTGTGGATGTTCTGATTTGTTTCCAGGGCAGTTACACAACAAGGAACGTATCATCCTGAATTGCTTTCAGGGTGTTGGCCTGTCTTCCCATTAATCATTGGTTCATCCCACACTTTTCAGTGTCTGTGTCTGTCACCCTCCTAACCAGAAACAGGAGTGTACGTGTTTCATGTGGATTTCTTGCACTGGGGCGAAAGAGCCCCTTAATCCACTTTAACTGTGCCGACCCAAAGATTATTTGTAAGTATTTATTGCATTTCTTTCCCAGTCTTTTCTCCAAGGAGCTGAAGGAGACGGAGAGGAGCCAGCTTCAAATATCTCCAGGGCTGTCCCATGGAAGATGGAGCAAGCCTTGGCCCAATAGACCTGAAGGAGCGTCTCCACCCCCATCATCCAGCCCAGACACTGAGGTCCAGCTCTGAGGGTCTTCTGGCAATTCCCTCCCTGCGAGAAGCAAATCTACAGGGAACCAGGCAGAGGGCCTTCTTGGTGGTGGCACCCTCCCATCAGATGTCAAAGAAATAAACAACTATCTGATGTTTAGGAGACATCTGAAGGCAGCTCTCTTTAGGGAAGTTTTTAATGTCAGACATTTTAATGTATTTTTAATCTTTGTTGGAAGCTGCCCAGAGTGGCAGGGGAAACCCAGCCAGATGGGCGGGGTACAAATAAATTATTATTACTACTACTACTACTACTACTACTACTCATTTTTAGCTGCTCCAGAAGGACCTGAATCAATGGATTCAAATTATAGGAAAGGAGATTCTGACTAATATAAGGAAACCTTTACACATACGGTTCTCAATTGTAAACTATATGCTGATCTCCGCCAGCAATTTCTAGATCAACCCTGTATCCCCAAATGGAAACCAGATCATACATTTTCTATTACTGGGGAATGATCAGGAGCTCACCAAGTTAGTGGCTAAATAGCTCTATTTGAGATGTGACGATAGACTGCTCTGCCTCCTTTCTTTTAGCAAATGTTTTGTGCCGCTGGGGAAGTGGGAATTCTATATTGATATGTTTTGGATCTGATGTCAATAAAAGGTTTGATGATGATAATAAAAGGAGAGACCGCTGGATGAGGCCAATGGCCCACCTAGTCCAGCATCCTGTTCTCACAGCAGCCAATCAGATGCCTCTGTTGGGAATCCTGCAAACAGGACCCCTCCTGTGGCTTCCAGGAACAGGTATTCAGAAGCATCTCTGCCTCCAACTGTGGAAGGTAGAGCATAGTCATCCTGGCTAGGAGCCATCAATAGCCCTAATAATAATAATAATAATAATAATAATAATAATAATAATAATAATATATTTATACCCCACCCATCTGGCTGGGTTTCCCCAGCCACTCTGGGCAGCTTCCAACAAAAGATTAAAAACAATAAAGCATCAGACATTAAAAGTCCTGAAATATACTCAGAGTCGAGAGTGGATTTCATGCTCTTTATTCAGCTCATAGTGGTGAGGAGGAATGGAAGTTCCCCCAGAATGTCTGCTTTATATCCATTATTTACACAATGGGCCCCACGTGGTGATTGGCTAATTCTGGGATTCTCCTATAGGCCAATCAGGTTGTGGATTCACTTCCACCTGGAGCTGGGTTGGGTGGCTCCTGTGGACCAATCAGACTGCTGCATTCTGGGTTCTATTGTTCTAGGACCAATCAGACCGCTGCATTTTGGATCCTATTCAACTCAGTACATAACACTTCCCTAAACAGGGCTGCCTTCAGTTGTCTTTTAAAAGTAAAATAGTTGTTTATTGCCTTGACATCTACTGGAAGGGCGTTCCACAGGGCGAGTGCCACTACCGAGAAGGCCCTCTGCCTGGTTCCCTGTAGCTTTGCTTCTTGCAGCAAGGGAACCGCCAGAAGGCCCTTGGCGCTGGACCTCCATGTCTGGGCAGAACAATGGGGGTGGAGACGCTCCTTCAAGTCTACTGGACCAAGTCCGTTTAGGGCTTTAAAGGTCAGCACCAAGACTTTGAATTGTGCTCGGAAACGTACTGGACATCAGGAAGGACTTTCTGAGACACAGTGCTATTGGAGAGTGGAATGGACTCCTTCAGAAGTTGGTGGACTCTCCTTCCTTGGAGAACCTGCATCAGAAGCTGGATGGTCATCTGCCAGGGATTCATTAGCTGTGATTCCTGCATTGCAGGGGGTTGGACTAGATGACCCACTGCAGTCCCCTGCCCACTCCTCGATTCTCTGACTCTGTAACCCAGTGGAGATTCACACGGAGCACCACTAGTTGCAGACCTCACTGGCTCTGGATTTCTGCCAGCCTGTTTGCTCCTGTGTTTGTTTTGGCAAGGATCCTGGGCATTTTAGCTGATTGCTTTGTGCAGAGCATCCGTCTTAGCTAATACTGTCGGTCCCCCAAACAGCCGAGCGACACTTTAGAAAATAAGCATGGAAGGCAAAAGCTGGTGTTTGAGTTTGCCGGTGTCTTGTTGTTCCTCAGGACTGTTCCTCCCAGGACTTGCCGGTGCCCCTTCCTCCAACAATGACGTCTCAGGAGAGGCCAGGTGGAGTGATCTGTAAGTTCTCCTCTGCCATTGAGGAGGGGATAGAGCATTCCTCTTCTGCATCGAAAATCAGGATTTTCGGAGCAGGTGTGAACCGGCCCAAGGTCAAACTTGTGCTCCGTCTGGTTCAAATGCTGTCTATGTTGAATCTCAGTGGAAACCCAGGAATCTCCAAGGCCAACCTTGAGATGTTGGGGGTTGGACCTGGGACCGGTGGGATCAGTAGGACGAAAGACAGGGAGGCCAACAGTAGGGGGCACCAGAGCTGGCAATAGGCAGAGCCAAAAAATAATAATCTCATTCTGTCCCCATCCTCCTCCTGCATGCCAAGTTCTTCAAGGGCAAGGCTGAGAGGAGGAGGAGGAAGCTGAGAGCCTGGCCCATCCCTGGACGAGTTTCAGGAGAGATAAAAGAAAGGACTTCTTCATGCAGTGCATCTGTTCTGTACTGAGTTGAATAGGATCCAAAATGCAGCAGTCTAATTGGTCCTAGAACAATAGGATCCAGAATGCAGCAGTCTGATTGGTGCTAGAACAATAGGATCCAGAATGCAGCAGTCTGATTGGTCCTAGAACAATAGGATTCAGAATGCAGCAGTCTGATTGGTCCTAGAACAATAGGCTCCAGAAAGCAGCAGTCTGATTGGTCCACAGGAGCCACCCAATCCAGCTCCAGGTGGAAGGGAATCCGCAACCTGATTGGCCTACAGGAGAATCCCAGAATTAGCCAATCACGTGGGGCTCATTGTGTAAATAATATATATACAGTGGTGTAGCGTGGGGGGTGCAGGGGGGGCCGGCCGCACCGGGCACAACATCTGGGGGTTAGGGAAATCCACGGGTTAGGGGGCGCAAATCCATGGGTTAGGGGGTGCAAATTACTTGCCTTGCCCCGGGTGCTGATAACCCACGCTACGCCACTGTATATATATATATATATATAGCAGACATTTTGGGGGAACTTCCACTCCTCACTACTCTGAGCTGAATAAAGAGCATGAAATCCATTCTCAACTCTGAGTATATTTCAGCATCGTTAAACTGCGGAACTCCCACCAGCAGGAGGCAGTGTGGGCCACCAACCTAGAGGGCTTTGACAGAGGATGAGGCAAATTCATGGAGGAGAAGACTTCTCAGGATGGCTCTGCTCTGCCTGAATCCCGGTTGCTGGAAACCACAGGAGGGGGAAGTGTTGCTCTTGTGCTCCGATCCTGCTTGTGTGTTTCCAAGGGGGTGGGTCTGGTTGGCCACTGTGAGAACAGGATGCTGGACTAGAGAGGCCACTGGCCGGATCCAGCATCTCTTTGGTAAGGAGATGGTGGCAGACAGGTTGGCAGAGCATCTTCCCTCCTGGAGCAGCCTCCTCTGCCTGGGACCTTCTCCACACAGAGCAGGTGTGCAAGAGTCAATGATCCTTTCCCCCTGTTTTTTTTTTTATCCCTGCCTCTCCAGCAAAACAGCTGTCTGACAGATGAGTGCCACTTCTGGCAAAATAAAAGCCCTCTTCTCT
Organism: Podarcis melisellensis; assembly: GCF_964234715.1. Taxonomy (NCBI): domain Eukaryota; kingdom Metazoa; phylum Chordata; class Lepidosauria; order Squamata; family Lacertidae; genus Podarcis; species Podarcis melisellensis. The sequence continues at coordinate 2,372,384 of NC_138537.1, forward strand.
TTCATTCCTACTCTGCAAAATTAGAACCATTTCAAAACATCCCCGTGGGGGAACACACATATGGAATCTATGAAGCAGGTGTTACACAGAAGAGGTCCAGGTAGAAATTGTCGATAATAGAGAGGGAGTGGATGGGCTGAGCGCTGATCCGTGAACTGAGAAGGCAATTTTCTACTCACCTGCGATTTGTCTGCCTTGGTCACTGTCATCTCTGGCACCAAGGAGGTGGCATTTCCTGGCTGGAAGTTGGAGTGGCATGAACAGGGATTTGTAACATTCGCAACAAAACAAAAACTCGAAGCCTGCAGAGCATTTGGCTGTTTCATTCAGGTTGGAGGCTTGCTGCGTTTGAGTTCAGGATGCAACAACTTCGGAACATAGGAAGTTGCTTTATCTAGAGTCAAACCATGGGCCGATTTAAGCTTAGTGTCGCCTGCAAATATTAACTTATATGCAGAATTCATCATGCGAAAGGCTGGGCTGGATGAATCCCTAGCCGGAATTAAGATTGCTGGAAGAAATATCAACAACCTCAGATATGCAGATGACACAACCTTGATGGCAGAAAGTGAGGGGGAATTAAAGAACCTTTTAATGAGGGTGAAAGAGGAGAGAGCAAAATATGGTTTGAAGCTCAACATCAAAAAAATGAAGATCATGGCCACTGGTCCCATCACCTCCTGGCAAATAGAAGGGGAAGAAATGGAGGCCGTGAGAGATTTTACTTTCTTGGGCTCCATGATCACTGCAGATGGTGACAGCAGTCACGAAATTAAAAGACGCCTGCTTCTTGGGGGAAAAGCAATGACAAACCTAGACAGCATCTTAAAAAGCAGAGACATCACCTTGCCAATAAAGGTCTGTATAGTTAAAGCTATGGTTTTCCCAGTAGGGATGTATGGAAGTGAGAGCTGGACCAAAAAGAAGGCTGATCGCCAAAGAATTGATGCTTTTGAATTATGGTGCTGGAGGAGACTCTTGAGAGTCCCATGGACTACAAGAAGATCCAACCTCTCCATTCTGAAGGAAATCAGCCCTGAGTGCTCACTGGAAGGACAGATCCTGAAGCTGAGACTCCAATACTTTGGCCACCTCATGAGAAGAGAAGACTCCCTGGAAAAGTTCCAGATACTCTTAATCAGTGGTGCCACCTAAGGTGCAGTACCAGCTCCACCACTGGGCTAAGTGCCCCATCAGCTGATTTCAGGGGCCGATCCTGGCTCTCCTGGCCCTTTGATGTCTGAGCACCAGAACATGCTCTCCTCTGAGCAACTCAATGCAACAGAGGAGACTTCACTAGACTCAGACTTTTCTCCCCTCTCCATTTTCCCCCTGCCTTTTTGAAGCCTAAAACCATTCCTGCCAGTCCTGGTGTAGATCTTCACACAGGGGAGAGGGGAGGGAAATGCTATAATTAAGTCAGAAATTAGAACGTTATAACAAAAGAAAAAATCCCTATGGAGAATCACATTTTAAAATTTCCTGCTCTCTGGTGCCATCTGGTGTTGCATGTTTATAGAGCATTCGAATCACTGTTTCTTTACTCGTGTCCCTGGATATGTTAGCTGCCTTTGGCCCTGCATTTGTGGCTCACCACCCGTCTGCAGATGTATCAGAGTTATACTTACAAACCCATCTCCAACTCCTTGAAAGATTCCATCAACGGCGTCTCTGAAAAATTTTACACATCACTTGGGAAGACAAACTAATGCCAGTGTACTGAAAGAAGCAAAGATCGTCAGTGTTGAAGCAATGATTCTGCAACTTCAACTTCGTTGGACTGGTCATGTTGGTGGATACCTGATGATCGTCTTCCAAAGCAACTACTCTATTCCCAACTTAAAAATGGAAAGCGTAATGCTGGTGGTCAACAAAAGAGGTTTAAAGACTCTCTCAAGGCAAATCTAAAAAAATGTAGTATAAACATCGACAATTGAGAAATACTGGCCTGCGAGCGCTCCAGTTGGAGAACAGCCTTGACCAAAGGTGTTGTGGGCTTTGAAGACACTCTAACTCAGGATGCAAGGGAGAAACGTGCTGAGAGGAAGGCACGCTTGGCAAATCCACACCGTGATCAACTCCCGCCCGGAAACCAATGTCCCCACTGTGGAAGGACGTGGGGATCCAGAACTGGCCTCCACAGTCACTTACGGACTCAATGTTCAAACCATGTTTATGGAAGACAATCTTATTCGGCTACAAGGGATCGCCAAAGAAGAAGCAGCTGGTGTATCAGAGTTCAAATTATTGCATGAAAACCTTTCTCATATCACCTTGTTCACGGAGGTGCACAAAGCTGATGTTCCTATCCCGCTCCGCTTTCCCAAAATTATTGGGGGACGTGTCAAATGCCTTTGGCAGTTGCAAAAAAATAATGCAAAAGGCCAGGTGGCAGCTGTGTGTGATTTTGTCCTTTTGCATTCAGTGCTGCTTTGGGGGTGCGAGGTTTACTGCAGCCGGCGTGTGGGCCGCTCTGCAAATATTCCAGCTAAGAGACTGTAGATAAATATTGTAATAACATTTGATGAGTCAAATGCTAATGGTGAAGAACCACCTCACTCATTGTGTAAATGCAGCCTGGTGGGGAATAAAGAACCACGCTGGGAAGTCATTTTGTGGGGTGGGGGCCACCAAGGACCAACCCACTGCCCCCTAGGCTCCCCTCCTTTTCTTTAAAGTCTGCAGGATCAGGCCAAAGGCCCATCGAGTCCAACCTCCTGTCATAGATGTCAACTGTCCCTTATTTGGCGGGAAAGTCCCTTATCCCAGCGCCATGTCCCACTGCTGCCCCTTATTGATGATGTCCCTTAAATTTCCCGGGTTTCAAAGGAAGCAGCTCCTCTCCCTCCCTTCCTCCCTGCTGGCCAGGGAGGAGGGGGGCTCCAACTGTGTTGCTTGGCTGCGTTGCTCACCCAATAAGGAGTCTAGGAACGACTGGGGGTGGAGCTTGCATGCCTTGTGTCAATCAAATCTTGGCAGAAGATATCCCCAAATATAAGCTGGGCAGTTTTGACCATTCCTGCTGAGAAGTGGGCCTGATCCAAATATCCCCTAGTTTAAACTCACGGGGTCCTTGTAGCAGTTTCAGGGTGGAATTCTCCCCCAATGAACATGAAGATGCATATATCAGCCTTGCCCAACCCTTTGCCCTCCAGCTGTGTCAGACTACATGAGTGGATTTCATGCTCTTTATTCAGCGCATAGTGATGAGGAGGAATGAATGTTTCCCCAAAATATCTGCTTTATATACATTATTTAAACAATGGGCCACACATGATTGGCTAATTCTGGGATTCTCCTGTAGGCCAATCAGGTTGTGGATTCACTTCCACCTGAAGCTGGATTGGGTGGCTCCTGCGGACCAATCAGACTGCTGCATTCTGAATCCTATTGTTCTAGGACCAATCAGACTGCTGCATTCTGAATCCTATTCAACTCAGTACATAACACTACAATTCCCATTAGCCCCAGTCAGCAAAGCCAATGGTTTGGGATGATGGGAGTCGTCAAAGTCCAATCCTGGAGGGCACTAGGTTGGAGAAGGCTGGCACATGCATTCCCTTCTCTTGGCAGCCACATCCCCAAAAGCAGGCGAGAACCAAGGCAGCTTATGCCAGCGGAAAATAATGCCTGAAATGGTGCAAAAACATCAGCAAAAACTTTGAAAAGGGGAGAGTAGCGAGGAACATCACTTTCTCCCACTTCAACTCTGAAAAATTAGAACAATTTCAAAACAAGCGTACAGCATCCGTGAAGCAGTCACCACACACAGGAGAGATTCGGGTGGATATTATCTATAATGGAGGGAAAGCAAATGAGCGCTGGTCCGTGAGTCAGGAAGGCAATTTTCTACTCACATGTGATTTGTCTGCCTTAATCAGCGTCATCGCTGCCACCAAGGAGGTGACATTTCCTACCTGCTTGTTAAAGTTACATTAGCAGGTATTTTTAACATTTAGGAAGGAAATAGCTAGAGACCTGGAAAGGTCTGGCTGTTTAGTTCGAGTTGGCTGCTTGCTTGCTCCGAGTTCAGGACGCGGCAAGCTCAGTCGTTTGTTTGGGGAACAAAACCCAGGGGTCTCCAAACTCAAGCACCACACACACACACACACACTGCAACTTTTCCCTTGGGTACAACAGAGCACATCTAAGTCTAATTTCATTGGAGGGATGGATAGGAGTTGGCCAGCTCTGGATGGAGTTATGTACACTCTGTGGAAGCAGGTGCGTGGCTTGTGGACACTCCTGGATCCATCACTGTCACTTGAGTGTCACATGGCTTCGGTGGCATGGAGTGCCTTCTGACAGCTTCAACTGCTGGCCCAGCTGCAATCCTATCTGGACACGGACAGCCGACTTCTGTTGTCCATCTCTGGGAACTTTTATGTTGTTGTTTAGTCGTTTAGTCGTGTCCGACTCTTCGTGACCCCCTGGACCAGAGCACGCCAGGCACTCCTGTCTTCCACTGCCTCCTGCAGTTTGGTCAAACTCATGCTGGTAGCTTCGAGAACACTATCCAACCATCTGATCCTCTGTCATCCCCTTCTCCTGGTGCCCTCCAACTTTCCCAAAATCAGGGTCTTTTCCAGGGAGTCTTTGTTTCTCATGAGGTGGCCAAAGTCTTGGAGCCTCAGCTTCACGATCTGTCCTTCCAGTGAGCACTCAGGGCTGATTTCCTTCAGAATGGAGCGGTTGGAGTTCTTCTTGCAGTCCATGGGACTCTCAAGAGTCTCCTCCAGCACCAGAATTCAAAAGCATCCATTCTTCAGCGATCAGCCTTCTTTATGGTCCAGCTCTCACTTCCATACATCACTACTCGGAATACCATAGCTAAACAGGGCAGAGTTTGACGCCCATCTCATTGGCCCAAGCAAGATAGTTTAGAGATAGATCACCAATTCTGGCAGGACCACAGTGGCTTCCAATTTGTTTCTGGGCTCAATTCAAGGGGTCGTTTTGACCTATAAAGCCTTATCTGCCTCAGGACCCTAGTACCTCAAGGACAACCTCTCCTCACATGAACAAACCTTGCATTCGTCATCTGAGCCCTTCTCCATGTGCCCTGTCCAAGAGATACATGGAGGATGTCAACATGAGAATGGGTTTTCTCTGTGCTGCCTCCCCGCTTACGGAATGCTCTCGCCAGGGAAGCATGCCTGGTGCAATCACTATGTATTTTGAGGCGAAAACATTTCTTTTCCACTAGGCCTTTGTTTGTTTGAGATTCATGGCTTCCTTCAGTGCCCTTTCAATAATTATAAAAACCACCCTGTGCACATATATCCGGGAGTATAATTCCCCTTGAACTTGTCTTCCTTCGGAGTAGACACATAGAGCATTGCAGGCCATGTTTGCATAGGAGCAATGCCACTGACAACCCATTTGCCTCCCTGGGCAAAGGGAAAGCACCCTGCTGTCAGAAAAGGCATCTGGCACAACGACCGACACAGCCAGGAAGCCACAGGAGAAGCAGGTCTGTGCTCAATCTGCCCATCCCTACCCAGGGATGCTTTTAAGGACAGTGGCATTCCATCTACTTTGATGGATGTGCCAAGAACCAGTCCCCTTCTGAGTCCTCCTCTCCTTAATGGCTCTCTTACTCAGGAGGAGAGGGTGCTGTGCCAAGCTGGTATTGGGATGATGGCGTGAGGTGACCCCGCGGAACAAGACATACCGTTTCCAGAACAGACATAAAATGAAGACCCTGACCTGTTTCAGGCATTAAATATACGACACGTGCCTTGTTTGTCTCACCCTCATCCAAGACTAAGGTAGTTAACCTCAAGGCTTTGGCGGGAGTCCAGCTTGCGTCATTGCATTCTTCCCAAGTTAAATTTGCTGGATGAGCTGAGTGTGATTATGTTCTGGCCCAGCGAGAGACGCATCTCCAACCTGGCCTCTCCGGCGATGATTTCATCCATCACCACCATCGTCAGCAGGAAGAGGAGAGGGGCAACCTTTTAAAGTGTTGCAGCACAAGGACCTCAGAAGATAAGGAGAGCTTATTGCAGGGGTCGGCAAGGCTTACCGGGCATGGACAGATCACTCCTGCAGAGATCCTCTGTGGGCTGGACCGGCGCAGCGCAATGCCAGAAATCGCATCTGTGCATGTCTGCGGCGCCGGAAATCGCTCCTGCACATGCCCAAATACCGAAAACCACTCCTGCGTAGAAGAAGAAGTGTTTTGATTTGATATCCTGCTTTATCACTACACAAAGGAGTCTCAAAGCGGCTAACATTCTCCTTTCCCTTCCTCCCCCCACAACAAACACTCTGTGAGGTGAGTGGGGCTGAGAGACTTCAGAGAAGTGTGACTGGCCCAAGGTCACCCAGCAGCTGCATGTGGAGGAGCGGAGACGCGAACCCGGTTCACCAGATTACGAGTCCACAGCTCTTAACCACTACACCACACTGGCTCTCACCAGAAGCGATTTCTGGTGCTGCGGACATGCACAGACACAAATTCCAGCCTCTGGGCATGCACAGACACAATACCCAGAGCTGTGAAGAGAGTCCCTGTGCTGGTTTAGCGCAGAGCACGGGGACTCGCCGAGCGAGCGGCTCCGTTTGGGGGCGGATGTGGGCCAGTTAAACAGCCTCTGTGGGCTGCGTCTGGCCCATGGGCCTAAGGTTGCTGACCCCTGGCTTATTGGAACAGGCCACCGGCCCATCTAGTCCAGCATCCTGTTCTCACAGTGGCAAAACCAGGTGCAAATGGGAAACTCACAAGCAAGATTCAAGCACAGGACATCTCCGCCCTCCTGCACTTTTCATCAACTGGTATTCAGAAGCACAGCTGCCTCCAAATGTGGAGGCAGAGAAGAGCCATTGTGGTGATTTGCAACCAATAGCCCTCTCCTCCATGAATTTTCATATATAATTTTTTTTATTGGTTTTACATAATTTTATACATTTTAACTTTAACCACTTCAAAACATTAAAATAAAAGGTTCTTTCAAACCTTCAGACCTCCTTCCCTTCCTCCATGGTTTCCATTTTTAAAATAAAATTTTCTGCATCTTTTACCATTATCCATCTGCCACAATTAATTTCACATTACAAGTGTCATTATATCCCTGGCAATGATTTTAACTGTTTACAGTAGTCTTTTAAGTACAGCATATTAAGAATTTATTCCAGTCTTTTAAAAATACTTGATCGTCCTGGTTTCTGATCTTTCCCATCAGTTTTGCCATCTCTGCATACTCCATCAATTTCGTCTGCCATTCTTCTCTGGATGGCAGTTCTCCCTCCTTCCATCTCGCTGTGGTTGTTGCGTACTTTAAAAAAAGTATTTTGCCTTCTTTTGGTATCTTCACCTTTTATAGCTATCAGAAAAGCTTCCGGTTTTTCTAGCAAAGGTTTTCTTAAACATTTTCTTTAACTCATTATTCTTTAACTCATTATTTCCCAGAAAGCTTTTACCACTGGACACTTCCACCACATATGGTAAAAAGTACCCTCTTTCCCTTTACATTCCCAACACAGATTTGAACTAGTTCTATACATTTCCCATGATTTTGTCCAAACCTCTTTTAAAACCATCCTTGCCTCCAGTGGGAGTGAGTTCCACCGTTTAACTCTGTGCTGCATGTAGAGCGTTGAAGAGCTTCGCCCCCGTGTTTCTGTGCGGCAAAATTGGGGGGGAGAGGGGGTCATTTTGAGCAATGTCTCAGGAAGGGACTTCAATTCAGGGATGGAAGCAGAATTCAACCCCTGCTGCTGGAACTGCCCCTCCAAAATCCCCCCCCCCGCGCCCTGAAATTTGCCAGCAGGCAATTCCTAACTTTCAAGCCATCGCACTCACACTCCTACAAGCTTTGAGCTGGGAGATGTACATAGGAGCTTAAGGAGAAAGTTAAATGCAAAGGGGAAGCTTCCTCAACCCAAACTCCGGTCGGAAAGTTGGTCTGAGCTGCCACAATCAATAAGACAGGGAGGTGAGATCCTGGCACGGAGCATCGGTGGGACTCCTGCCAAGTGATTCATGAGGACACATCACATTATCAAGACAAATGGGGGCCACTTTCCCCGTCTGCTCATGGTGGAGCGGCAAACCTTGACTACGTGTGGCTGGAGAAATGGGATGATGATCTTCCAAGGTACAGAGGGACAAGGCGGGAACACAAAGGGATTCAAAGTCACTCTAAGGGCAGGAGGTTTGGAGAAGGGGCAGAGCCCTCATTTACAGCACTTGAAATAATAATAATAATAATAATAATAATAATAATAATAATAATAATAATATTTATACCCCACCCATCTGCCTGGGTATCCCCAGCCATGCTGGGTGGCTCCCAACAGAACACTAAAAACTTTCCTAAACAGGGCTGCCTTCAGATGTCTTCTAAAAGCCAGATGGTTCTTTATTTACTTGGCATCTGATGGGAGGGCATTCCACAGGGAGGGTGCCACCACTGAGAAGGCCCTCTGCCTGATTCCCTGTAACCTCACTTCTCACAGGAAGGAAACTGCCAGAAGGCCCTCGGAGCTGGACCTCTGTGTCCGGGCAGAACAATGGGGGTGGAGATGCTCCTTCAGGTCTACTGGGCCTTTGAGGCCATTTAGGCCTTTAAAGGTCAGCACCAACATTTTGAATTGTGCTTGAAAACGTACTGGGAGCCAATGTAGGTCTTTCAAGACCAGTGTTATGTGGTCTTGGTGGCAACTCCCAGTCACCAGTCTAGCTGCCGCATTCTGGATTAGTTGTAGTTTCCAGGTCCCCTTCAAAGGTAGCCCACGTAGAGCGCATGGCAGTAGTCCAAGCGAGAGATAACTAGAGCATGCACCACTCTGGTGAATCAGTCTGCAGGCAGGTAGGGTCTCATCCTGTGTACTAGATGGAGCTGGTAGACAGCCGCCCTGGACACAGAATTGACCTACGCCTCCATGGACAGCTGTGAGTCCAGAATGACTCCCAGGCTGCGCACCTGGTCCTTCAGGGACACAGTTACCCCATTCAGGACCAGGGAATCCCCCACACTCGCCCGCCCCCTGTCCCCCAAAAACAGTGCTTCTGTGTTGTTAGAATTCAACCTCAATCCATTAGCCACCATCCATCCTACAACCGCCTCCAGGCACTCACACAGGACCTTCACAGCCTTCACTTGCTTTGAGTGCTAAAGGCTCCACCTTCAATCCCCAAAGGGACCTCCAATGAGGGCTAGGAGAGACTCTGTCTGAAACCCTGGAGAGCCTCCACTAGTCAACGTTGACCAGGGGGATACAAGGTGTTGCCCCCCAGACTGGACTCTGTTTCCCATGAGCCCAAGCTGGCACAGCTGATTGTCAGAGACCATGGGAGTTGTAGTTCAGCAGCAGCTGGAGGACACCATGTTAGATAACCCCAGTGCAGGCAGTGCTCTAACCAGTGGTCTAACCCTGGTTCTGTAAACTCATCTCCAGTGCTCCCTATAAGAAAAACCACATTTTTTGCAGAATTGTTCCTTGTACTAAGGAAGAGAATAATGCAATATATTTCAAAACGGTAACAATTAATTGTGCATTTATTGAAAATCCAGTCGCAACTGATTAGCTTAATTAATTCAACAAAATGGATGAGCTTGTCGTATCATTTAGCAGACGTCTACCTTATAAGTGGATTTTTGGGTCCTTGCTGCAGCTTCGAGAAACTGAGTTTATCTATTTTGTTTGACCTTTGATGTAACGACGCCATGATTGTGAAGTTTAATGTGCTGTGAGCGACCTCAAGCCATGCGCAGGTGCGCTAGGGGTATTTTGGCTCAAGGAACAAACAAGAAGAAATGTTTTATTTCTTCCAGTCGATGATTTTGTTGAAGGGAAACCACCACTTCCCAGAAAATAAATCATAAATTAGTCACTGACCTTACAAGTATCATTTTATATACATACATATCATACCTATCCAGCAATATTCTTTTTCTAAAAAAAAACCCTTAGGATTTAAAAAACATTAAAAGGAGGAAAACTTTCATTTCACAGTGCTTTAAATGACTAGCAGATGCAAAACATCCTAAATTACAAATATTTATTACTGAATTGAACAATGCTTTGATCCAGTACATTTCAAATTGTATCATCCACAATACATACTCAGTCATGCAGCATAAACTCAGCAATAAAGTCCTCTCCTTACATACTTTCAACTTCTATATGGGGAAAGGAATTACAGAAATTCATATTTCATTTGCTGTCCCAATACTCTCTGAAAGCCTTTTGCTCCTCCACAAATTTATTTACTTGGCATCTTCCTTGCTTGATCCACAAAGTCCATGTAATCCTACTTAATACTCCTATAACCCAAAGCTTAATGTACATTCCCAGAATGAAGGGATTTCCTTTTGTTTTCAAATATTTTATGTATATAAGGCATGCCACTACTGTACAACCCTGTTGAACGGTAATGTCTCTATTATTTGGCACCAGTCTTTTAAAATGTGTTAATAAACAGATGTTTGTGTTTAAGGGTATGTTAGCAGGCAGGGCATTATTGATTACTGAAGATATTTTTTTGTCAGTACCATTTAATTTCTCTGCAAGGTCGCCAGCAATGGTAAATAAATAAAAAAAAACCTCCTCTTCTTGCACTACTGACAATTTTCTCTAGGATAAGCTAGTTAAGTCGAGCATTTAACCGAAATGTAACAATTTTTTTTTATTTCTATTTTAAAGGAGTGCAAGATGCACTATTGTTGACACCTTATACTGCTGCTTATTGATTGCCACTTAGCTGCTGAGCTAAATCAAAGGTGCTGTTACGATTCCTTCCAGGCATCCTGGAAAAAAAATGGGGAACCCCTATTTTTCACATGAGATCTCAGTGGCCATCTATCAAAGCCACTTCCGCCCTGCAGAGGAGGTGGGATTGCGGGCGTCATGACCCCCTGGCCGCATCACCCCCTGGCCAGCCAATCGGCTGGCTCTGGAGGCGTGGCCTGCCCTACTTAAGGCAGGCGCAGCTGGGGATCTCCCTCTTTTGCCGCCTATCAGCTGTTCCTGTTTGCCACCCTCCTGCCCTATAGGGTTTTCATTCCATTACCTTGCTATGGACCTTGGTTGGTCGCCATTGAGGGGCCTAGTAGGAATTTCCCACTTGGCAAATTGGCACCAGACACTTGGTTTTAGCCTACCTGGTAGCAAATCATCACAACTTTCTTGGTATTGGCAGTTAGGTATTGTTCTGTAGATGGAAGAGGGGGTAACCCCATCACCTGCCCCGCATATTGAAGGGTAGTCCGATAAAGGATTCCGAAGCCTAGGGAGGTGAGGGCCTAAGGCACGCCCCCTAGCGGTGACCCCGGGGGAGCTCCTAGTTGATGTGCATCAGCAGGACTCCCCCTACTGGTGGTTAACCCTTCCCGGACTTCAAGCGGATGGGCTGAAGCCAGATATAGTCAGTTAGGACCAATGCCTAAGCCAATACCGCTCATCACCTGTAACCAATAAAGTTGTGGCCTCATTTAGCCCATTAACCTTAATATTTGTGTCATGTGTCTTTATTTCCACTGGGGGTGGGGGTGGGAACTCGCCACGCAATCCCCAGCTACAGAACTGGTGGGGCTAATGGGAATTGTATCCAAAACGTCTGGAGGGTGCCATGTTGAGGAAGGCTTTTGTGAGAGTCTCAGAAACCCACAGAGCAACTTCCCTGAAATGCTTTGCCACCATCTGCGCTTCCCAGCAATTTGAACTCTGGCACCTCATCTATATTGGATGAGAGGTTATTTTAGCTCCTGCTAAGAGATTTCAGCGGTTATTCCAAGAGACACTCAGTGAAACACAGCCGTTCTGGAGAATCCACTCTGGCGGCCTCTTTGATGGGAAGATGGATAGGCCTGGGATGAAGACTGACAGCAGGAGGAAAAACCTGCAAGATCCCCGCCGATCACAGGGGACTGCTTTTTCAACTCCCAGCATCCTTTTGTTGTTGTTGTTTAGTCGTTTAGTGGTGTCCGACTCTTTGTGACCCCATGGATCAGAGCACATCATGCACTTCTGTCTTCCACTGCCTCCCGCAGCTTGGTCAAACTCATGCTGGTAGCTTCGAGAACACTGTCCCACCATCTCGTCCTCTGTCGTCCCCTTCTCCTTGCACCCTCCATCTTTCCCAGCATCAGGGTCTTTTCCAGGGAGTCTTCACTTCTCAGGAGGTGGCCAAAGTCTTGGAGCCTCAGCTTCAGAATCTGTCCTTCCAGTGAGCACTCAGGGCTGATTTCCTTCCAAATGGAGAGGTTAGATCTTCTTGCAGTCCATGGGACTCTCAAGAGTCTCCTCCAGCACCAGAATTCAAAAGCATCAATTCTTTGGCGATCAGCCTTCTTTATGGTCCAGCTTTCACTTCCATACATCACTACTGGGAAAACCATAGCTTTTACTATACGGACCTTTGTCGGCAAGGTGATGTCTCTGCTGTTTAAGATGCTGTCTAGGTTTGTCAATGCTTTTCTCCCAAGAAGCAGGTGTCTTTTAATTTCGTGGCTGCTGCCACCATCCTTTTGGTCATGCCAAACTGCCCTTCTTGACGCCACAGACACGGAGGTGATTGCGCCAGAATTAATGTCCCCCTTTAGGCGTTCTGCAGTGCTGGGGATGGGTTGTGCAAGGAAGGGGCTTGACTGAGTTTTTAAAAAACTAAAATTCACATGGCATGGAAAATAATATAGGATCCTTAATTGCAGGTGAAATTCAGGTGGAGAGAATATCATATGAATTTCCCGGTTGCAAGAAGAGATTGGGGAGCAATTAATTCACTTTGGGGGTGATTCTCTGCCAGACAAGAAGAGCTTCAGCAGTTGCCTTCATGCAGGTTTTTGATCTGGTGCAACTTTATGCTGCCTTCACGCCTGTTTATTAGGCGCAGGATGGCTGCCTTGGTGTTTTAAGGTGAGCTCTACACATATTTTGAAATTTGCACTTGGCTGAATTTTGCAAAGCAGTTTTCCAACCCCAAAACATATACTGGAAGTGTATCCATTAGGGGAAAGTGTTGCCTACATATGCATATATTAGTCAAAATCACATTTAAAATGCACAGGGGAAATGTTTGCAACCATGAATCAATTAGGTTAAATGCACACAAAAAATCCTGATAACCTTCCATGAGGATTTTTTCTTTCTTAAAAATTTGAAGATATAATGCAGAAATATGATGTGGACTTTAAGATTAGGGTGGGGGGAGTCAGAATGGACACATTCAAACCCTAACCCTCATCAGTGTGGTGTAGTGCTTAGCGTGCCGGACTATGATATGAGAGACAAGGGTTCGAATCCTCACTCAAGGCATTAAGATCACTGGCTAACTTTGGGGAGTGGTCAATCACTCTTGGCCTAACCTGCCTCACAGGGCTCTTGTGTGGATTAAATGAGGAAGAGCAATTCAGGTCACCTTAGACTCCTTGGAGAAAGAGTTGGAATATAAATGCAATAGACAAACAATAATAGATAGGTTAGAGAGATGATAGGTAGATAGAGGAAAGAGATAGATGATAGATAGATAGATTAGATAGATGATAGATAGATAGATAGATAGATAGATAGATAGATAGATAGATGATGATAGATGATGATAGATAGATGATGATAGATGATAGATAGATAGATAGATAGATAGATAGATAGATAGATAGATATAGATAGATAGATAGATGATAGATAGATAGATATAGATCGATGATAGATGATGATAGATATAGATGATAGATTAGATAGATAGATAGATAGATAGATAGATAGATAGATGATAGATAGATAGATAGATAGATAGATAGATAGATAGATAGATATAGATGATAGATGATAGATAGATGATAGATAGATAGATGATAGATAGATGATAGATAGATGGATGATAGATGATAAATAGATAGATGATAGATGATAGATAGATAGATAGATAGATAGATAGATAGATAGATAGATAGATAGATATAGATAGATAGATGATAGATAGATGATAGATGGATGATAGATGATAGATAGATAGATGGATAGATAGATAGATGATAGATAGATAGATAGATAGATAGATAGATAGATAGATAGATAGATGATAGATAGATAGATAGATAGATAGATAGATAGATAGATAGATAGATGATAGATAAAGGTAAAGGGACCCCTGACCGTTAGGTTTAATCGCAGACGACTCTGGAGTTGTGGAGCTCACCTCTCTTTATTGGCCGAGGGAGCCGGCGTACAGCTTCCGGGTCATGTGGCCAGCATGACTAGGCCGCTTCTGGCGAACCAGAGCAGCGCATGGAAACGCCGTTTACCTTCCCGCCGGAGTGGTACCTATTTATCTACGTGCACCTTGACGTGCTTTCAAACTGCTAGGTTGGCAGGAGCTGGGACCGAGCAACAGGAGCTCACCCCGTCGTGGGATTCGAACTGATGACCTTCTGATCAGCAAGTCCTAGGCTCTGTGGTTTAACCCACAGCACCACCTGCGTCCCATAGATAGATGATAGATGATAGATAGATAGATAGATAGATAGATAGATAGATAGATAGATAGATAGATGATAGATAGATGATAGTTCAGAACAAAGGAGTAGCATCCTTTTGCTACATTGCAAGAATCATCACTTATTATACTGATTACAATGACACTTGAGTGCCCTCCTTTGCAGGTTCTGTGGGCAGACCTTTTTCCATTTCCTCCCTGAGCAGCCACAGACTGGGAGCAGGGCAGGAAGAGGAGGGGCTGCCCCTCTGCGCCCCGAAGGCGTGTGCATTTGTGACGCCACCGCTGCTCCCAAGCCACCTGAGGCCCGGCACTTCCACAGGAAGGAGCGAGGGGGCGGAGAGAGGATGTCAGCCTCTTTCTCGGGAGACCTTATTACTCTGTGTGTGTTCCGGGCTGCCACCGCCTCAGGGACGATGTCATAAATTAGTCTCTTGGTGCAGCCACCTGATTTAGTGATCTCACCGGAGGGCAGGCACTTCATTCAGAGTTTGGGAACAGCAACACAGTGCTCGGAAAATCTGAGTCCATTCATGCTTGCAGCCTGGCTGCCAAACAGCTGGGGTTCTTGCAAGCCATAGGTTAATGGCAGCACTGAAGTGGGGCGGTTCTGCCATCAAAAAGGGCAATTGGCCCTTATTTGTGGGGCTGGCTTCCTTTGGCAGGGATAGCTCCCAAGGGACAGAATGCCTTGTGATTAATAATAATAATAATAATAATAATAATAATAATAATAATAATTTATTTATACCCCGCCCATCTGGCTGGGTTTCCCCAGCCACTCTGGGCGGCTTACAACAGAATATTAAAATACAATAATCTTTTAAACATTAAAAGCTTTCCTGAACAGGGCTGCCTTCAGATGTCTTCTAAATGTCAGGTAGTTGTTTTTCTCTTTGACATTTGGTGGGAGGGCGTTCCACAGGGCGGGTGCCACCACTGAGAAGGCCCTCTGCCTGGTTCCCTATAACTTGGCTTCTCACAGTGAGGGAACCGCCAGAAGGCCCTCGGAGCTGGACCTCAGTGTCCGGGCAGAACGATGGGGGTGGAGACGCTCTCTGCCGCCTGTCTCAATGCCAATCTCTTTTTTCGTCTTTCCATCTTCCGCTCCCCTCGATCATTTCTTGCCACTGAGCCTCACAGACGTCCTGCGTTTCTGAATCAGCCGCTGTCCTGAAATGTCCACTGGTGGGACTCAGAGATGGAGAGAATTCATGCATTTCACCAAAGGTCATAATAATAAACATATGGGGAAGAAACACGGAGGGAGTTCATTAGCGTGTTTCAGTCGTGAAAAAGGAACATTCCATGCAAGTGATCATTAGGAAAGGAATCGAAGCTGCCAATATTCTTATGCAAATCTACGGTGCAGCCACATTTAGAATATACTGTGTAGAGTTCTGGTGGTCTACACCTCAAAATAATAATAATAATAATATTAGCTGGGTGACTACCACTTGCAGGACACGCAGGGTGACTTGATTCCTCAAGGCTTTCAGATGCTAAGTGAGCTTCTCTGCGCATTTTGACAATTTGTTTTTCAAAGCTCAGGCTTAATGGACGAGGGAAGCATCCGGCGTCTGCAGTCCTATAGGTGAGCACCATGTACTGGCAACCACACGGTTTGCATTAATAAATCAAGCCCAAAATTGAAGGGAACAACCTGTTCTTCTGCAAGATGGAGGAAGAGGGGGAGGAGGAGGAGAAAATCCACCTGACATCATCATTTGACGTGGTGCCAGGGCAGTTGTGCCCATATCCCTGCCTCCTTGCCCTGCTTCTCCAGGGGTGCTCTGGACCCCGCACTGCCACCTCCTCCCCATTCCTGAAGCTATTTTGAACATTGTTTAGCATCAGTGAAGCAACCAAAGTTTCAGTGGTGGGAGATCTTTCAAAACCACAGAGAAAAACTGGACAAGCCATCCGATGCAAAACACAGCAACCTCAGAAGTCTCTGCTCCTGCAGTATTTTGAGAATTTCTAGGCAGGCTTCCTGCTTCTGCCACTCAAAGTGGCTCACAAGAATAGTTAACATGTGGAACTCCCTGCCACAGGAGGCAGCAATGGCCACCGACTCGGATGGTTTTAAAAGAGGACGAGACCAACTCATTCACGAAGGAAGTGGCTATCTACAGCTACATGTAGAAGCGCTTTCTTTTATCTGCCTTGTCTTTTATTTCTCCAGAAATGCACCTAGGCTTCCTTCAAAACCACAGCTGCCTTTCCTGGAGGAGAACACAAACATACACCCCAATTCTTTGGGTTTTGCACTTTCACGCCGGGAACTCTCATTCTCGCAACCTTTATTTCAGCCTCGGATCCGTGCCAGCAGAGGGCGCCACAAACGCAGTGCTTGTGCAACCACTCAGAGGAGGGAAAAATATCAGAGAAGGATGAGGAAGGCGAGGAGAGCAGTCGGAGGAACGTGGCTAGCACAGCCCCGACGAAAAAGTTTTGCTGGGCCAGTTGCAAACTGACCGCGGTGCCTTTGGCCAGAGAGCCCGGCTCCCTCTGACGCCTCCTCCCCCCGTTGCCTGTTTATACCACCGAGACGGCCATCTATCATCTCCAACCCTGGCACGCTTTCGCTCCACTTGCCGGGTCGGCATTAGTACACGGCAGCCTTAAGTGACACCGTGACCTACTTTCCCGTCTCCCCAAGCACTGCAGTGGTAGCATGCAGCACACAGCCTCAGTCGGCGCAGTTCTCGGGCGGATCTGATCTTTTTTAAAAAGAGAGAGAGAGAGCTAAAGAGCTCTGGCGAGATGTAATAGGGCCCTTTTCAAAAATTCATAACTCTTTGCAAGAGGTTGCTCGAGGTAAGGTCTGCTCAGAGGACCACCAGAAGATGCCAACGAGGAGGAGCAGGAGGAGGGGAGAGAGATGGTGGAAAACCCAAGGCCTGGTGTTTTTCGGAAAGCAAAGGTCCTCGCTTGCCAAGCGTCAGAAAAACGGGCCAAGCAGGCCAGGAGCCTGTCTCCAGCCTGGGTAGCCAGATCAACACCATAAAACAGAGAAATACGAGGTGCCCACCGACCTTCCAGTTGCCCCTGTTTACCAGGAAGCGTCTCTATTTTTGGCCATTGACTTTCGGGAGCTTCATGCAAGCACGCGGCCTCAGCACGCACACGCAGGGCGGGCTTCGGGTTTTGCCCCAGTCGCCAGGGCCTCCAGAAGTCAAATGTTGGGGGTACAGAGGGCCTCAAGAGGTGGTACCTGCTGGATGGCAAGTCACCCGACCTGTCCCCATGAAACGGTGGGTGGGGTTGCACCTCCTAGGAACATAGGAAGCGGAGAAGATCAGAAGAGCCTGCTGGATTGACCAATGGCCCATCTAGACCATCATCCTGTCCCTATAGTGGACAACCATTTCTAAAGGAGGTTCAGATGGTGGCATCGAGAATGGGCGTTTTCTGCAGCGGCTCCCCATTGGTGGAATGCTCTCCCTAGGGAGGTTCAGCTGGGCTGGCTCAGTCAGTAGAGCACGAGACTCTTAATCTCAGGTTCATGAGTTTGAGCCCCACGTTGGCCAAAAAATACCATCCAACTCTACAATTCTGTGATGACCTCTGGGATAAGTTCATACCCTTCAACATTCCTCAGATGAAGATACGGACGTTCTATTCTATATCAGTATCATTGCTAGTTGTATTTATTGCTTTTGAGGGTTGCCCCCCCACCCCAGGCTTTCTGAAATAAAATGCATAAATCCAGAGATTTCTGTGCTTAAAATACTGCCGTTTTATGTGTTTCCTCTTATAACTTGAGCAGGAGGAAATGCACAAGCAGTTATACTGATGTAGAATAGAACGTCCCTATTTTCATCCGAGAAATGTTGGAGGGAGTATAAGTTTAGGTGCCAGGCATAAATGTACCTCCATAACCAGTCCTTTGGCTTTTAACCACCTGTGGCCTTTTAGAAGTGGATGGGATGGGTTTTTTTTTTTTAAAAAAAATGTATTTCTCTTTCCTCTTGGTTTCAACGTATCTAGGTGGGGTTTATTGTCTATTTGTTTGGTTTTAAGTCACATTGGATTGCCCTGGGCAAGATAAACCGACTGACAACTTTAATAAATAATTGCAATAACCTAACCATATGGTATGCCGCTCCCAGTGACTGCCTGATCTTTAGTGACGACCCAGAAAGTTTGGAAACATTTAAACTGGCTCGTGAGAAAGCTGTCATTCTGAAATGGGCAAGGAGCAAGGCAGAGAGCTCTTGTGCCCAAATCCTACTTGTAGGTTTCCCATGGGCAACTGCGAGAACGGGATTCTGGACCAGATGGGCCATTGGCCTGATCCAGCGTTGTCCTTATGTTAGGGTGTTATTCTTCAAAATCCAGCCAGACCTTTCTAGCCCCCGTGGGGCTCCAAGTAAGTGGATTCACGCGCTTTGGGCCATGCATTTCGAAAGCAGGGCTGCAAGCACAGGATTTTAGGCTCCAGGCTGACCCTCGGCGATGGTCTAATTAAAGAAATGAAATGAACTGGCCTCGGACAAGACGTCCCTCCTCCCCGGCCAAGAGGCTCCAGCCTGCCCCAGGCTCACCCTCTGGTCCAGGGCTGCTTCTCTCCAATCGCTGCAGCAGCAGCAGCCCTCAAGCAGAATTGTGCTCCTCTTGGGTCGAAAGAGAAGCTTTCAGGCTTGTCTCTATGGAGGCCTTGTTTGCTTTCTTTCGGAGCGGTTTGGCCGCGCAGGGCAAGTTTGTTTCCACAGCTCGTTTGAGCAGGAAGACACGGTGGATTTTTGCCTGGAGTCTGGGTCACGCTGACCTTGTTTTTCGGGAGGGAGGGGTGCTCCGTTCTGTGTACAGCGTTATTTTCAAAAAAATAAATGTTTGCAGCCTCCAAGATGGCTTGAGCGCAGGCCAGCAGCTCCGCGGTGCTACCGATTCCCCGAGCGCCACGCAGAGCGAAAGGCACGTTCCAGGCCGCCCCGCTAAACAAATCCAAGCTCGTAAGGTTTTATAGCTTGCTAAAGCAGCAGAACAGCAAAGCTTTCTCTGTTCATGTGTATATAAGGAGGGCAGCCTTCTCCCCGCATACCTTGGCAAATCTGAGAGAGGGAGGGCTGCTCCCTCCTTGGCTCCACAGGGACTAGGCACTTGACAAGAGTGTCGCATGGTGTCAGAAGGCACTGCTGTCTGTCACATGGGGCACAAACTGAACTGTTTTGATTTCCCTTTTTCTTCTCCCCGGCCTGCTAATTGGAACTGGCCTTCGGCATGCATAACTGCGCCGGGCTACAGCCATGCAGACATTTAGGACTGGGGCTGGAATAGCTTGAACACAGCTGTGCAATGTACTGGAAACCACCGCAGGGGATAGCTGCTTTCGTTTTGGCATCCCGCTTGCCAATTTCCCACAGGCCCCACTGTGAGATGCTGGATTAGGCCCACTATACCTGAAGGAGCGTCTCCATCCCCATCGTTCAGCCCGGACACTGAGGTCCAGCTCTGAGGGCCTTCTGGTGGTTCCCTCGCTGCGAGAAGCCATGTTACAGGGAACCAGGCAGAGGGCCTTCTCAGTAGTGGCACCCGCCCTGTGGAACACCCTCCCACCAGATGTCAAGAAAATAAACAACAACAGTGGTACCTCGGCTTAAGAACTTAATTCGTTTCAGAGGTCCGTTTTTAACCTGAAAATGTTCTTAACTTGAAGCACCACTTTAGCTAATGGGGCCTCCCACTGCTGCCGCACTGCCGGAGCATGATTTCTGTTCTCATCCTGAAGCAAAGTTCTTAACCTGAAGCACTATTTCTGGGTTAGCGGAGTCTGTAACCTGAAGAGTCTGTAGCCTGAGGTACCACTGTATCTGACTTTTAGAAGACATCTGAAGGCAGCCCTGTTTAGGGAAGTTTTTAATGTTTAATGCTGTATTGTGTTTTTAATATTCAGTTGGGAGCTGCCAGGAGTGGCTGGGGAAACCCAGCCAGATGGGTGGGGTATAGATAACAAATAATAAATAAAATAAATAGGTGGGCCATTGGCCTGATCCAGCTGCCTATTCTTATGTTCCTAACTTCAAGGTTGGGCTACCGCAATGCACTCTGTGTGGGGCTGCCCTCGGGGTCGTTCTGGAGGGATGCAGCTTATGCATAACGCAGCGGCAGGTTGTGGGGGGGAGCTACCCCCAGCATATGACACCTTGCTAGCAGGATTTGGCCGGGCTGGCAATGTGACCCCGGACCAAGTTCAAGGCATTGGTACTAAGGCTGCCCCTATTCTGTGGAATAGCATTACTTTCCTTCTGCCTGGAGCATCCTTCCTTTTGCATGTGATAGAAGATGGGCGTGACCTTACCTGTCCAGGTAACAAAAGGACGAGTCACGCAGCAACCTCCCCCCTTTTTTTACTTCCATCTTTGTTTGACCAGCTTTTAGCTCTCAGCCAGCAGAAGCACTGGGATTATTCCCGCATGTGGGGTAGATCCACATGTATA
Source organism: Podarcis melisellensis (assembly GCF_964234715.1). Lineage (NCBI taxonomy): Eukaryota > Metazoa > Chordata > Lepidosauria > Squamata > Lacertidae > Podarcis > Podarcis melisellensis. The sequence goes on from NC_138537.1 coordinate 2,393,270, forward strand.
TATTTGTAACTAATCTGCCTTCAAGAATCCAGCTGTGAACTGGTGTGAGTGTGCTTTTATTGACTTTGAATAAGATTCTGGCGTCTTTATTCTTTTAAGGGGGATTCAAGGGAACTTACCAGGAACGTACAATTCAATCTGAGACAGACTGAATTGTATAGTAGTGAGAGGCTCACACGAGCCTGCAACCAGCTCAGTGGCGTAGCGTGGGGGTGCAGGGGGGCCGGCCGCACCGGGTGCAACATCTGGGGGGGGGTGCGCTCGCACTCGCAGCTCTCTGCCCCTACCTGGCTCACTCACTCTCTCTCACTGCAGTGCTGGCTGTGTGAATCCGATCCGAGCCGCCGGGTTGCCGCCCACTGTGGAGGGGGTGGGTGCCAGGCGTGCAGTGCGGAGAGAGAGTGAGGGACTATCTGGGGGAGGGACAGTGCAGCGGCTGCCCAGCGCAGCGCTGAGCGCGGGAGAGAACCACACCAGACCAGACCAGGCAGCAGCAAGAAGAAGCTGGCAGCGGTGGCAGGTTAGGGGTTAGGGGGCGCAAATTACTTGCCTTGCCCCGGGTGCTGACAACCCACGCTACACCACTGAACCAGCTATCTGCTGTGCATGTAAAAAGGGGAATGTAAACTCTGCTAAGTTAAGGAACTTGCTAGCGCAAGTTAGGAAGGATATTAATAAACAAAATAACCTCTCCTGCCACCCTGAACATTTCCACAGGGGGGAGGTTCCAGCATTGCAGAAGTCCTAAAGTTCACTGCAGGGGCTTCCTCCAGCAAAGCAGCCTACTGTTGTTCCCAGTCGTGTCTACTCCTCTATTCCTTCAACAATTTTCCCCCTTTACTTCCTCAGCCCTCAAAGAATGAGCAGAGTGCATTTTCCAGTCTACTTGTGCAGGTCTTTTGCTCACGACTTGAGCATGGGTTTTTCTGTCTTATCATTCCCTTGCACGCCGACTGGAGGAAGACCTTCAAAACAGAGATTTGCATGCAGTGATCTTGCCATCGGAGTCCTGCTTGGGATTTTCACACAGATGGGGCACTGTCGCTGCGGTTTGAGTGATTGAGACAGTGCCAGATTTACGTATAAACTAAACAACCCATAGCTGAGGGCCCCACTCTCTTGAGGGCCCCCCCAAAAAAATTAAAGTGAAAAAATATGGATGCACATTTCCAAAATATAAGATAAAAATAAAATAAAACCTAATACAGCAACAGTGTTTTGTGTTCCTACGATGTAAATAATGGGCCCCACCTGCTAGCCTGCTCCCTCAAATATCACTGGTTTGCTCATTTCTATATATAGGGTGCCTACATTTTGTGTGTGCAAATGGCTTGGGATACCTATGAGGTCCATAAATTACCATATAGCATATATTCAACACAAAAACATTGACAATTTGTTGTTGACAAAGGACAGCTGGACATATAAAGGGCCCCATTACCTTCTGTAGCTTAGGGACTCATCAAACCTAAATCCGGCCCTGGATTGAGAGAAATGCTACAACACTGCCAGGGATGTGAATAATCTGTGGATTATCCTTTAGCAATAAGTCTACTTGTACAGATTCTTTTCTCTTTTGGACAGAACTTTGGTTCTGAGACATCCCATATTGCACTTGAACATGGTTTTGGCATTGCATACATTATGTAAAGGCTATATCTAAAGAAACGGACCCTTAGAGGAATAGAAATGTCTTGTTTTTACATTCTGCCTTTGAGAAGTTCTATATAATTGCATACAGAGTTATGTAAGCTGTGTTTCTGTATTTCTCTGTATTCCTTTGTGTTGTGCTTTCTTAGGCATCCGTGGGATAATATGAACATTAGAATTTATGGCCATCCCTGTGGAACACCCTCCCATCAGATGTCAAGGAAATAAATAACTATATAACTTTCAGAAGACATCTGAAGGCAGCCCTGTATTGGGAAGTTTTTAATATTTGATGTTTTTATGTTTTTATATGTGTTCATGGTTATATGGTTCAGCTGGACCATAAAGAAGGCTGATCGCTGAAGAATTGATGCTTTTGAATTCTGGTGCTGGAGGAGACTCTTGAGAGTCCCATGGACTGCAAGAAGATCAAACCTCTCCATTCGGAAGGAAATCAGCCCTGAGTGCTCACTGGAAGGACAGATCCTGAAGCTGAGGCTCCAAGACTTTGGCCACCTCACGAGAAGACTCCCTGGAAAAGACCCTGATGTTGGGAAGGATGGAGGGCGCAAGGAGAAGGGGACGACAGAGGACGAGATGGTGGGACACTGTTCTCAAAGCGACTAGCATGAGTTTGACCAAAGTGTGGGAGGCAGTGGAAGACAGGAGTGCCTGGCGTGCTCTGGTCCAGGGGGTCACAAAGAGTCAGGCACGACTAAACAACAACAATGTGTTCATGGTGGAACCCAGCCAGATGCAACAACAACAATTCGTCCTGCATCCTCTTCTCTCTTTTTGCCAATTAATTTTCATTAAGTTTCAGAATTTTTAACAAATTACATTCCGATTCGCATCCGATGTTGATGCTTCCTCTTCTTAAGGTGGCCAACAAAATGCCCCTTATGGGTAACCCACAAGCGGGACCCAAGCACAAGAGCAACTCTCCTCGCCTGCTGTTATCAGCAAGTGGGTTTCAGAAGCATGGCTGCCTCTGACTGTGGAGACAGAACAGAGCCGTCCTGGCAAGGAGCCATGAAGGTGCCTCTTATTCTGAGCCAGTTTCGTTTTGTCAACAGAGTGGCTCTCCATGGTTTCACAAGCAGGGGACATTCCCAGCTCCACCTGCAGATACCAGTGGGGACTTTCTGCAGGCAAATCAAATGCTCTTCCACGCAGCTGTGGCCCTTGCCAAATAAATGTGTTTAGCTGTTCTTATTTTTAGCTGTGAGCCGTCTTAAGTCCCATCAGGGAGAAAGGCAGGGTACGAATAAATCTAATAGATAGATAGATGATAGATAGATAGATAGATAGATAGATAGATAGATAGATATAGATAGATATAGATAGATAGATAGATGATAGATATAGATAGATAGATAGATGATAGATGATAGATAGATAGATAGATAGATAGATAGATGATAGATAGATAGATAGATAGATAGATAGATAGATAGATAGATGATAGATAGATAGATGATAGATTGATTGATAAATAGATAGATGATAGATAGATAATCCCACTGATGTGGCTAGGGTCAGGGGAGAAATTCAGTTCAACTGAGTTTAAATGCAAATCTACTCCGCTTGCATGTCTCAAATCAATGCACAAACCAGCTAACCTCTGAAATTTGCACGTCTCTGAAACTTGCAGTGCAGTTCTCCAGCCAAGTAATATGTGCACATTGAATGGGAATCTGTGCATGACAATGTCTCTGTATGTGAAAATAACATTTAAAATGCATCATAATAGAGAATATTGCTTGGCAAAAAACCCACTCATATTCAGAGAATTTTGCACTGAAATGCTTGCGAATTTTCAAAATGATGCTGAAAAATTGAAAACCGAACTTAAGATTTAAGGGGAAAATAGAAACTGAGAGCAGCAAAAATTGACAGTATGATCCTATGTATTTACTCAGAAGCAAATCTGGGTTCAATAGTGCTTACTCCCAAGGAGGTTTCCATGGGTTTGCAACCTGCACATCTGCAGCAAAGATCATTAACTCGTTAGTTAATGCATTGGTGCCCAAACCTTTTTCAGCCACTGCCCCCTTCGTTCCATAGACTCACCCGATAAAAATAATCATTCAGCATTCTCGACCTGCTAAGAAAGATAATAACACCATAAAGTTCAAAACAGTAAGAAGCAGCTGAACATTTATTCAAAATCCAATTAGAACTCTTTAATGAATTCCACAAAATTGATGAACTTCACCCAGTGGTTCCAGGTTTTTGAAAGTCATTTACACCTCCGGTGCCCCCCTGCCACCCCCCTTTCCTCTCCGTGCCCCCTTGGTAATCCCATCCACCCCCAGGGGGCGCTAGCACCCACTTTGGGAAACACTGAGTTCATGTGTAGCAGGAAACTCCGCCAATGCACCCTGCTCTGTAATCCCCCCCCCCGCCAGTCGCAATGTGCTACAGCAGTGAGTGTTAATTGTATTATGTAGAAGCTCTCCTTTGCTCTGAGCCAAATGGCTGGTGAGGCAGGCATTTTGCAGAGTCAATTTTTCTCCTCCTGTGCAGAAAGCAGCTCACTCCACTGAGCAGCTCACTCTCCCTTTGTTTTTTTCCAAAGCCACTCAGGATCCCTGGAATAAATGAATCGTCTTCCAGTGAAGTGCGCTTGTCTCTGCCGATGCTCATGCTTCCACTGCTCAGAGTTACCAGGCAACTGTTTGCCTCTGGAAAGGACATGTGTCGTCCTTTGTTTGGATCACTCTTCCCAGGAGCTGAGGTGGGCTGCCAGGTTTATCGGGGGTCCGGGGTGCGGAACCACAAATATGAAATTATGCTGGGTCAGGGGTTCCCAGATATTTTCCAGCCGCTGACCTTTTGGTTCCGTCGACTCACTGCCCCCTACCCTACCTTACAGAAGACCTTGTTCAGAAAAGCTTTTTGCAAGACCCCTACTAAGGAAAATAACACCATAAGATTCAGAACAGGAACATTTAATCGGGCATGGATTCAAAATGGAGCAGATCACCCCGGGATCCTTTCTGTCCCACGTTCAGCCAAACTGAAGTTTCTGAACTGTCTTCAGAGGCAGCCCCACATATAGTTGCAGTAATCTAACCTTGAGGTTAAAAAGTAAAGGGACCCCTGACCATTAGGTCCAGTCCTGGCCAACTCTGGGGTTGCGGCGCTCATCTCGCTCTATTGGCTGAGTGAGCCAGCGTACAACCTCCGGGTCATGTGACCAGCATGACTAAGCCGCTTCTGGCAAACCAGAGCAGTGCACGGAAACACCGTTTACCTTCCTGCTGGAGCGGTACCTATTTATCTACTTGCACTTTGACGTGCTTTCGAACTGCTCGGTTGGCAGGAGCTGGGACCAAGCAATGGGAGCTCATCCTGTCATGGGGACTCAAACCGCCGACCTTCTGATCAGCAAGCCCTAGGCTCTGTGGTTTAACCCACAGTGCCAACGACGTCCCAACCTTGAGGTTACCAGAGCACAAACAGAAGATTAGGCTCTCCCTGTCCAGATGGGGGCACAGCTGGGCTACCAGCTGAAGCTGATAGAAAGCCCTCTGTGCCACTGAGGCCACGTGAGCATCAGGCAACAGCAGAGGACCCCCAGACTATGAACCCTCTCCTTCAGAGGAAGTATAACCCCATCAAGAGCAGACGTACTGAAATCCTGATTTCACGAAAACTGCTCCGTCCTCTGTTAGGTGGGCACCAAAGGCTGCCTTTTGCAGGCTCTGCCTGCTTTTATTCTGGCTTACCCATCTCAGTCTGGAAGAGCCAAAACTCCAACCTTTGCACTCCAAGGTTTACCAAACAAGTGTCCCTTGGTCTCCTCCATAATTCATCTCCTGACTTTGGACAGTGTCAGGTGAAGCTGAGCTTTAAAACCATCAGAGCCCATCTACACTGGCCTCAGGCGTCAGGGGGATAATGGCTTCCATCTGTCTGTCAAAACACACCGTTTCGCCCGTACTGACACTAGGCTCTCATTTGCTGGGTTAGGCAGCCAACCCTGGAAAGTATTAAAGATTTACATTTCTTAGCAGGGATTATTGCCCGGTTTTCATATTAAAGCTTTTGTCATCCAGGGAGCTACTTGCTGGAGGCGGGGAAGGAGAGAGGGGCCGGTTGGTTAGCGTAACTTTGGCGGGCAGATTCGTTTTGCCGGCCAGAATTGAAACATCTGGATCCTGCAGGACGAAAACATTATACAACAGCAAAGCAGGGTGTGTTGTTCCTGGTCAACGCACTTGGAAAAGTAGCCTTTGCTTGAAGCACCAAAATGGGACGCTGGCCAAGGCTGGCAGTCCTGGCTAGGAGAGGAATTTAAGGAGGTTATTATATTGTGCACTTGCACTGACATTTGGCATTTCTCTAATCGTTGCTTTTAAAAAACAACAACATAAATGTTGCATAAAATTAACTGTCCAACAAGAATGAGGCTGGCCATTAGCTAGGTGACTTTTAAAAGAACTAATGCAGAGAGCTCTAAACATGTTATTAGTATTAGCTAAAAAAGCTTTAGAGAACCTGCATGTTCAGAGACAGTATATCCCCAAATTCCAAAAGACGCAGGTGACACTGTGGGTTAAACCACAGGGCCTAGGACTTGCTGATCAGAAGGACGGCGGTTTGAATCCCCGCGACGGGGTGAGCTCCCGTTGCTCAGTCCCTGCTCCTGCCTACCTAGCAGTTCGAAAGCACGTCAAAGTTCAAGTAGATAAATAGGTACCGCTCTGGCGGGAAGGTAAACGGCATTTCCGTGTGCTGCTCTGGTTCACCAGAAGCGGCTCAGTCATGCTGGCCACATGACCCGGAAGCTGTACGCCGGCTCCCTCGGCCAATAAAGCGAGATGAGCGCCGCAAACCCAGAGTCGGCAATAACTGGACCTAATAGTCAGGGGTCCCTTTACCTTTACCTTTAAGAAAGCTTTAGATAACCTGCACGATCAGAGACAGTATATCCCCAAATTCCAAAAGATTGAGAACAAACAAGGGAAAGGCCCTTACTTCGATTTTAAAAAATGTTCAATTTTGTTCTTTAAAAAGAAAAAGTGTGTTCCCATACATATGCCGCCATCTGTAAAATGCGTTCTTAGTAAGTGATCTACAATTTAGCATAAAACTTTGGTTTCCTGGTATTCAGAACAGAGGTGGGCTTTGGTCTTTCAAATTTCAGCAGCGCTCTTTCTCTCTTTCTCCTCAAAGAACACCACAGCACCAGCCCTTTCCTTAAGAAACTGTTTCCAGAAGCCTATTGGAACAAGAAAGTCTTTACCTGCCGGAAGAAGGACATCAAGGAGGGAGCCAGTCTAACTAGCAAAGGAGTTCCAAAGTTGTCTGGGAGAAGCCACCACCGAGAAGGCCCTCTCCCACGTCTTTATCAAGCGGGCCTGGGAGGGTGGCAGGACCAAGAAAAGGGCCTCCCCCCCAAATTCAGAGCCTGGGGAGGATAATATAAGAAGCTCCTGATAGCCCTGGACCCAAGACTTATAGCTCTAGCCACAGTCCCCACACAACAAGTACAAAAGGAACTGAACTGAATGACCCCATAGGTTTAGGATCAAACCTGCCGCCCACATGGATCTAATCAATGCTTCTCATTTCTTTCTTAGTTCTCAGCAGGAATTGCCATTGACATCTCACTTGCTGGATCATCACCTTGTCGTGTTGAGTGGGCTTGCATGTTCCTATGACCCTTGTGAGCGAAGCCGTCGGGAATCTCGTACTCCCAGCAGGGTCACCCAAGGCGGTAAGGTCAAAGGGAAGGAGCTGGACAAAGAATGATCCAAGAAGTTCTCAACGGCAAAACAGGTGGATGATAACAAGCGGTATGTTACAACGGCTGTCAAGGCGGAAAAAGGCTGCAGAGGATAAGAATCCACCGGTCGTCGTGAGTACTCACGCCATCGGATCAGAGCCGTACTGCGAAGACTGATCTACACACATAAAACAAATTCATAGCACAGGCGTCTTCCAAAAGCCTATCCCAAACTCAAACCCCAAAGTCCCATGGCGATCGGCAAATGGTAACGGGGGCAGGATCATGAAATCTGGAACCCCTAGTCATGAACCAGCACATGGGCGGTGGATACAGATTTAGTCATTCTGACTCAAGGAAAGAAGCAGTTGAGCAGCTCGGCAGCTGTATCCATGACTGAGCAGCCCTTTTTAGGATCCACTCTGCTCACCCCAAAAAGGGAGAGGGGCTCAAAAAGGTGCCCTAAACATAGTCTGCCTCCCTTTCCCCCTGACTGGATCACTGCGCTCAGTGGGGTCACCACCCAGCGGTCGTAAAAGACCAATGTCCCCACTGTGGAAGGACATGTGGATCCAGAACTGGCCTCCACAGTCACTTGTGGACTCATTGTTAAAACCATGTGAAATATACTCGGAGTCGAGAGTGGATTTCATGCTCTTTATTCAGCTCATGGTGGTGAGGAGGAATGGAAGCTCCCCCAAAGTATCTGCTTTATATACATTATTTACACAATGGGCTGCACGTGATTGGCTAATTCCGGGATTCTCCTGTAGGCCAATCAGGTTGTGGATTCACTTCCATCTGGAGCTGGATTGGGTGGCTCCTGCAGACCAATCATACTGATGCATTGTTCTAGGACCAATCAGACTGCTGCATTCTGAATCCTATTGTTCTAGAACCAATCAGACTGCTGCATTCTGAATCCTATTGTTCTAGGACCAATCAGACTGCCGCATTTTGGATCTTATTCAACTCAGTACATAACACCATGTTTGTGGAAGACAATCTGACTCGGCCGAGCCTCGAACGGAGCCACGAAATCTCTGGCTGGAGAGCGCTTTGCTCCCGCCCGTGCCAAGACAGCTGTGGGATGAGTCGGCTTCAGCAGGCAGCCACTGGAGGAACAGCGGGGTGTGTTTTGGTCTCCTGCAAAGGCCTCGCTAAATATTCCACGCCTCCATCCAAGCACAACCTCTGGGACCCTGGGCGAGAAATGACAGGTGGGAGCCAGGCAAGAGGATCTGGCAGGGCAATCGCAGAATCATAGATCTGAGGAGTTGGGATCCCCAAGGGCCATCTAGACCAACCCCCTGCAATGCAAGAATTGAAGCTAAAGCATCCCTCGCAGATGGACATCCGACCTCTGCTGAGAAACCTCCAGCAAAGGAAAGTCCACCACTGTTTCTGTTACTATTATTATTATTATTATTATTATTATTATTATTATTATTATTATTACAATTCTTTATTACAAAACAATTTACATATAACATAAACAGGACAACAACAACACATGAATACACTAGCTAACAACATAGAATAATACTAAATAATATTTTTTTCCTTATACCCCTCCCATCCCGGTGCAGAAAACCGGGCTCAGGGCGGCTAACAACAAATTTAAAACACTTAATTGATGTAATAAAATACAGTATAAAATGTGAATAACAATAAATTCAGAATATCATTAATTTCTGATTCACCTCATTGCACTTTTTACACCCTATTAATCTATACACACTGGTTTATTATTATTATTTTGTTACTTATCAAAAGAAATTTTACTTTTCTAGTTTCCTGATACTTCAAGATTCAATCTAAATCTCTCAGGAGATTTGCATTACCATAGTACTTTCTAAGGTATTCTTTCAATATTATCCAGTCTTCGTTGACTTTTTGGTTTAAGTTTCCTTTTATTCTCCCTGTCATTTTTGCGAGTTCTAGATATTCCATCATCTTCGCTTGCCGGACGGTTTTTGTCGGGATTAAGTCGCCTTTCCATTTTTTTGCTATCAAAATCCTAGCCGCCATGGTTGCGTACATAACAAGGGTTCTATGGGGGCGTTTTTTGTATTTCAGTCGACATAATACCTTTCCTGTTCTGCCCCCGAGTTTTCCCACAGGGCTGTCAAGGATTTGCCCATCATATTTGCCAAGTTCATGAATCTTAACATAAGCTTAAGAAGTGCCTCCTAGTCTAGCCTCCTGCTCTCAAGTAAATTGGCAAAAATGTAGAAATCTAAATCAAACAAGTGTTGGAAATGTAAAGAGAAAGAAGGTTCTTTTCATCATATGTGTTGGTCTTGTAGTAAGGTTAAAGCTTACTGGGAAATGATATATAATGAAACGAAAAGGATATTTAAAATAACGTTTGTAAAAACACACACGCAAAAAGCTTTCCTTTTGGGAATTATAGGGATAGAACTACCTAAATTGTTTAGAAATTTATTTATGTATGCGACTACAGCGGCAAGATTGTTACTCGCCCCCAAATGGAAAGAAGCAGAAATCTCGGCAAAGGAAGAATGGATACAAAAACTTGTGGAATATGCAGAAATGGCGAAACTTACCGGAAGAATAAGAAATCAAGATAACCAACTTTTAATAAAAGAGTGAAAATGGTTTATTGAATATTTACAGATGAATTGTAAACAGATAAGAACATTGGCAGGATTATTGTAATAACCTGCAGTTTCATAAGAGTATATACTTAAAGAAGATGGATGAATGAGAAAATTAAGTTAATTTGGATACGCAGAAGATATTAAAAATAAATTTAAGGAACCGTAGAAAGAGGGAGAAGGAAGTCAAGCTTTGAAATGTAAAAATGACTGTGAAATTAGTGAAATGTATAAAATTGAAAAGTATAATTAAAACATTTAATTAAAAAAAGGAAGCAAGGTGGACATCATGTTGTATCCTGACTGCCGCCCCAGAACATGGCGCGATTCAAGTTTTTCCTTTGTCAAGGTTTTCAGAAATAGAAGAAAGCAAGCTGGAGTTTCCATTGTCTTTGAGTCTCATGATTATACAAAAGGAAGAAAAACAATCTTGTGCCAGGGGTGCGTGGAAGCCCAAAGATTTGCCCAGCATCTGTGTGGTTTTTCTAAAGAAATTCCAGCGTGTTCCTGCGCCCTTCCCCACCCTAAATATGAAAGCCCTGTACATATGAAAGCACTTTGTTCCCCATTTACTATGTTGGGAAATCTAAAAATGGCTGTGACATTTCCCCTTTTTCAGTCAGAGTGAGTGAAAGGAGCCACTCCAGGGTGAATTAAGCCTGCTAAATTGCGGACAAAAAGGTCCCGGGGATTTTTGTAAGGGAAGTCAAAGGGATTCACCGTTCTCCATAGCTTGCTGAGTGGGATGCATTTTTGCTTGCATATTTAACTTGGCAGTTTCTGGCAGCTGTTTGTATCCCCTGAAAACCCTTAAGGTAGAGGTAAAGGGACCCCTGACCATTAGGTCCGGTCGTGGCCGACTCTGGGGTTGTGGCGCTCATCTCGCTTTACTGGCCGAGGGAGCCGGTGTACAGCTTCTGGGTCACATGGCCAGCATGACTAAGCCGCTTCTGGCGAACCAGAGCAGTGCACAGAAACACCATTTACCTTCCCGCCGGAGTGGTACCTATTTATCTACTTGCACTTTGACGTGCTTTCGAACTGCTAGGTGGGCAGGAACTGGGATAGAGCAATGGGAGCTCACCCCATCGCGGGGATTCGAACTGCTGACCTTCTGATCGGCAAGTCCTAAGCTCTGTGGTTTAACCCACAGCGCCACCCACGTCCCTTAGAGGGCACAAGGCTGGAAAAGCTGGAAGAGAGATTACATGCTGTTCACATTGGGGAAGACTCTGTTTTTACGACGTTTTGTGGCTCTCTGGAGCAAGGGTGGAGACGTGGTGAAATCTTTAATTAAAACACGAAAGAGAGCAAAACCAGAGCCTTCTGATGATGCCATCTTAAAAGAGGAACACATGTACTGTGGCATGAGGTTTGTAACACAAAGAGGCTTGGGGCACCGTCAACTCATGGGCACCCAAGGAGGCCGAAGCTGGCCAACTCGGATGGCCTTGAAAGAAAGAGGATTAGACAAATTCATGGAGGATGAGGCTCTGGGAGGCAGTGTGCCTCTGAATCCCAGTTGTGGGAACCTGCAGGAGGGGAGAGGGCTGTTAAACAAAAGTCCCACCTGTGGGATATTCCCTCTCTCTCTCTCTCTCTCTCTCTCTCTCTCTCTCTCTCTCTCTCTCTCTCTCTCTCTCTTATTTTTATTAGGAATTTCAACATAACAGTTTATCAAGAATACATCAACTCCCCCCTTTCTTTCTTTCCCTCCCTCCTCCCAAAAGAAAGAAAAAACCACCCTCCCACCCCCTCCAGACTTCCCTCAGCTCCTCTCTCTGGTTTCTCAGCGCATGTTATTCTCTGCATATTATAAAATTGTAAAGATCCTTGATTTATCTCTCTGTATATTACCAATAAAGAGTTTGTGAACGTTCATTCAAAACCCGCCAAGAAGTCCAGTTCATTTTGTTGTTTCTTTAAATACTTTGTAAAAGGTTCCCATTCTTCTTTAAAATCACAGTTGTCCTTGCCACATAGTCTGTGTGTCAGTTTCGCCAATTCCGCGTAGTCCATCAGTTCCTCTTCCCACACGCCTGTGGGATTTTCATTGCGGCATCTGGTAGACTCCTGAGAGAACGGGACAGAATCACAGAATCGTGGAACTGTAGAGTTGGAAGGGACCCTGAGGCGCATCTAGTCCAGCCCCCAGCGATGCAAGAATCACAGTTCAAGAATCCTTGACAGGTGGCCATCCAAACTTTGTGTAGAAACCTCCAATATGTCCAGGATGCTGGGTTAATTGGGTCCCCTCTCTGAAGGTTCTCCTGATCTTCTTAAGTTCTTAAGTTCTACAAGACAGAATGTATTTAAGCTGGGATTTAAGTGGGTGGCAGAACTTTCACTTTCAAGCATTGCTTCATTTCAGACTCCTGCTTGACTCTTCCATTTCTGTGGCCTTTTTCTGACGTATCACTCAACCATCGGTTCCTGTGTATCGTTGTCCCTAAGTTAACTAAGCCTTTTTGTGCTGTTTCATGGATGCATTGTATTCACAGCCCATAAGTAAAGGTAAATGGACCCCTGACCATTAGGTCCAGTCGTGACCGACTCTGGGGTTGTGGTGCTCATCTCGCTTTACTGGCCGAGGGAGCCGGCGTACAGCTTCCAGGTCATGTGGCCATCATGACTAAGCCGCTTCTGGCGAACCAGAGCAGTGCACAGAAATGCCGTTTACCTTCCCACTGGAGCAGTACCTATTTATCTACTTCCACTTTGAGGTGCTTTCAAACTGCTAGGTTAGCAGGAGCAGGGACCGAGCAATGGGAGCTCACCCTGTTGCGGGGATTCGAACTGCCGACCTTCTGATCGGCAAGCCCTAGGCTCTGTGGTTTAACCCACAGCGCCACCTGCATCCCACATTCACAGCCCATACTGTCTGTTTATTTTGAGACAGACAAGTCAAAGAAGCATGGGGCAAAAGAGAACTTGCAGGGTTGGAGGCAAAAACATTTGGGGAGATGGGTTTTTGCAAGATCTAGAACCCAAGGAGGCAGTGTCGTCCCAAAGCAGCGCCTCAAGGAGTGACAGGCAGAAATCTAGGGCAAGGAGATAAATGGACTTTAAGTGTCTGGCAAAAGACACGCCACAGCTGAACATTTTCCACATATGGGAATAATGAAGTCCATCGGACACGCAGGCTCAGTCCCAGCCACACGCAAAGATTGCAACATGTGACACAGAAATGTCAAAGGGGGTGAGAATGGGGCTTTCTGGCCTGCCTCTCTCCGTGCCCCATAACAAACCCTTCTGTTTTTTCCTAGGAATATAATCCAGCAATCCTTTCTTATTTATAAATCTATGCCTGTAATAAAAACAATCTTCTGTCTTCCAGGGAACTCTGCCGTTCCTCAGAATCTGATGGAGGGATTCCACAGCGAGGAGCTCAGCAGTTCTGGAGAAGCTCCTTGGCCCCTGCGGCTGATTTTTCTCTACATTGCGCACAGCTGCTGGGAAGTGTGGGGTGTGTTTTGGGATGCGTTATCAGACCTTCAGGCCCAATGGGACTGTTCACCCAGAGGGCTGCCCTGCCAGAGTCCTCTGCAGGATGCGGGCATTCCTGGAAAGAGGATTTGCTATAATAATAATAATTTATTATTTATACCCCGCCCATCTGGCTGAGTTTCCCCAGCCACTCTGGGCGGCTCCCAATCGAGTGTTAAAAACAATACAGCATTAAATATTAAAAACTCCCCTAAACAGGGCTGCCTTCAGATGTCTTTTAAAAATAAGATAGCTGCTTATTTCTTTGACATTTGATGGGAGGGCGTTCCACAGGGCGGGAGCTACCACTGAGAAGGCTCAATGTCTGGTTCCCTGTAACCTTACTTCTCGCAGGGAGGCCCTCGGAGCTGGACCTCAATGTCTGGGCAGAACAATGGAGGTGGAGACGCTTCTTCAGGTCTACTGGGCCGAGGCCATTCAGGGCTTTAAAGGTCAGCACCCAACACTTTGAATTGTGCCAGGAAACATACTGGGAGCCAATGTAGGTTTTTCAGGACCGGTGTTATGTGGTCTTGGCGGCCGCTCCCAGTTACCAGTCTAGCTGCCACATTCTGGATTAGTTGTAGTTTCCAGGTCACCTTCTAAGGTAGCCCCACAGAGAGCACATTGCAGTAGTCCAAGCGAGAGATAACTAGAGCATGCAGCACTCTGGCGAGACAGTCCGAGGGCAGGTAGAGTCTCAGCCTACGTACCAGATGGAGCTGATAAACAGCTGCCCTGGACACAGATTTGACCTGTGCCTCCATGGACAGCTGTGAGTCCAGAATGACTCCCAGGCTGTGCTCCTGCTCCTTCAGGGGCACAGTTGCCCCATTCAGGACCAGGGAGTCCCCCACACCCGCCCGCCCCCTGTCCCCCCAAAACAGTACTTCTGTCTTGTCAGGATTCAACCTCAATCTGTTAACTGCCAGCCACCCTACAGTCACCTCCAGGCACTCACACTGGACCTTCACCACCTTCACTGGTTCTGATTTAAAAGAGAGGTAGAGTTGCAGGAAGGATTCTCCAACGAGAAGAAATTTCAGATACCAGTTGTTTCCAAGAATGTACAGGAAGCTGCCTTAAAGCAACCCTGTTATTATGGAATAGGACATCCCTGTTTTAATCAGAGAAGTGCTGGAGGGTATGCACCTGAGAGGGGCCGGAACTGAGTTCCAGGAAGTTCCGACTGGAAAAATCCTCCTGCCCTGCACATAGAAAAGCAGCCCATTAGGGGGAAATGTCTCGATGACATGCTAGCTTTCAGTGTGCAGGGTATATTTCCCCCTGCCCTTCTCCCGTGTATGAAGAACCTCCATTGGATAGCTCTCCCCCATCATTTGCCAGTTGAAATGTTGCAGCCTGGGCATGAGTTCATTGCCTCGATGAGGACAGGATCCTTGCAGAGACTTGGAAGAAGAAGTCGCTCGCCTCAGCCACAAACCCCCAGCGTGTCCTTAAGCGAGAGGGAATGCAATTTTACCACCTGGAAATGGAGAAAAGCCTCGCTAATAGGATTTCCTGTGAGGAGGCGCCTGCGGGACCTGCCTGCCCACCGCAGAGAGCCCAGAAAGCTGGTGAGCAGGGAGGGGTGCTCCCTCTGTCCCCATTGTGCTCGCCCTCAGGAAAAACAAGCTGGATCTTTCCTGCTTTTTTAATCGTTCCCTTGGCAAACAGCTCCCAACATTGGAGGAGATGTTTTGGAAAATCACAGCGATGTAAAAAAAGGAAAGGAGGGAGGGGGGGAACACCCAAGCAAAACACTCGTAAAAAAACCCCCATCTTTGATTTCCATGCTGTTTATGCTCTTCATAAAAATATATATAAAAAGATTTAATAGCCCTCAGAGGAGAAATGTAGGGGGGGGACTTATTTCTCACAACTCTCTCTCTTTCCCTCCCCCTCCTCAAATAAATTGGACAGATAATTAGTATTTTCGTGAATTCGGTGGAAAATTGGAAAGCCCTTTCCCGAAACTTCCACGAACATGCAAACAGGGTTTGGGGTGAGCAGAGCTGGGGCTCAGAGCTGTTTATTTCAATTTAGGGTAATTTTCTATCTCCAGATCTTTGACCTGGCACCCATTTCCAAAGGAACCTTGGAAGTGTATCGTAAGTTGGCACCGTGGGTGCTCTCAAAAGCAGGGTGCACAATTTGGGCCTGTGCCGATTGCACCCTAGAGAGGAGGGGCAAGGAGGGAACAAAATAAAAGGGGTGGGTGGGGAAAGTGGGGGGGTGCAGGGCGTCTGTGGGGAGCTGGCCAGGCCAGGCCTCTACAACTGTCTTTCGGCCACATTGACCCGATCCTCTCCTTTTCTTCTCCCCAAAGAGAAAAGGCTCAGCCAAGCGATTCGCTCATCGTCCATTTCCAAGAAACATTTTATTCTCCTCCTTGCCTTCTCTGTTCGGTTGTTTATGCTCTCCTCGCTCAGAAAAGGAGGGGGAAATAAAAGGGGACGCCCCCCCCCCCCGTGTGGCCGTGCCCAATTTCCCTCTGGGAACCTCTTTAAAGTTTTGAAAGGAGGAAAAGGCAAAACGTTTTAAACACATAAGAAAGAAAGAAAGAAAGAAAGAAAGAAAGAAAGAAAGAAAGAAAGAAAGAAAGAAAGAAAGAAAGAAAGAAAGAAAGAAAGAAAAGAATTAGCTCTGGAAGGTTTTCAGAAGATTCCTTTAAGGCTCTTCCAAGCTTTCGAGAAGAGGAAATATGTCTCCTTAATCTCTCACGCTACGAATGGGACCGCGTTTCAGACTTTTTATTAGTTATTTTTCCTAATTTTCATTCCCTCCTCTCCCCTTTGAAACAAGATCTTAATTTTTCACCCAGCATTGGCAATCCCTGCCTACCTCGTCAAATTGCATATTTTCGAGCGTGATTGATGGCAGAGGAGCCAGCCGTGGCCTATCATCCTAAACGGCTTTAAAAGAGGGGACTGTCCACAGTCAGAGGCAGCGGCGCTTCTGAATCTCACTTGCTGGAACCACAAGAGGGGACAGTTGCCCCTGTGTTCGAATCCCGCTTGCTGGTTTCCAACAGGATTCTGTCTGGCCACTTTGAGAACAGGACGCTGGACTAAATGGGCCATTGGCTCTTCTTAGGTTCATAATAATAATAATAATAATAATAATAATAATAATAATAATAATAATTTATTTATACCCCGCCCATCTGGTTTATGACACCAAAATCCAAATAGAACATTTAGCTTATCTCATTGAGATTCACAGGCCTCAGAATACTTACCTGCATCACTTCTGAAAAATCATTGATGGCCTTTTCACTGTCAGAAGGATATGTCAACCGTTCTTCGTGTGGCTTGCTTTCCAGACCCTTGAACATCTTGGCTGCCCTCCTCTGCCTACCTTCCAGCTTGTCGACATCCTTCTTAAACTGTGGCACCCAGAACTGGACGTTGTTGTTGTTTAGTTGTGTCTGACTCTTCATGATCCCCTGGACCAGAGCACACCAGGCACTCCTGTCTTCCACTGCCTCCTGCAGTTTGGTCAAACTCATGCTGGTACCTTCAAGAACACTGTCCCACCATCTCGTCCTCTGTCGTCCCCTTCTCCTTGTGCCCTCCATCTTTCCCAACATCAGGGTCTTTTCCAGGGAGTTTTCTCTTCTCATGAGGTGGGCAAAGTCTTGGAGTCTCAGCTTCAGGATCTGTCCTTCCAGTGAACACTCAGGGCTGATTTCCTTAAGAATTGATCTGTTTGATCTTCTTGCAGTCCGTGGGACTCTCAAGAGTCTCCTCCAGCACCAGAATTCAAAAGCATCCATTCTTCAGCGATCAGCCTTCTTTATGGTCCAGCTCTCACTTCCTTACATCACTACTGGGAAAACCAGAGCTTGAACTATACGGACCTTGGTTGGCAAGGTGATGTCTCTCCAGAACTGGACACAGGACCCCAAATGTTGTCCGACCGAGGCAGAATAGAGCAGGACTATGACTTCCCTTGATCTGGACACTAGACTTCTGTTGATGCAGCCTAGAATAGCATTAGCCTTTTTTGCTGCTGCATCACACTGCTGGCTTATGAGAAGATTGCAGTCCACTAAGACCACTAGATCCATTTCATTCTGCCTCATTGCAACTCATTGCCTCATTGCACTCTATCCTTACGTCACACAACTGTGACGGGGTGGGGGAAGCTACTTCTGATAAAATTATCTGTCCTGCTGCAACACATAGAGGCACAGGAGCCCCTGAAGAATCTGAATGTGGCAACCTTACCCAGGGCGTCTTTCCTCCAGACATTTTTTGCTCCAAAGACATTTCTTTTCTCTCAATTAAGGGCCTCGTTTGGCTCTAATAAGGTGCTTATTGACTCTCAGGCCTCCATTGATCCAAACAAGGCTGCCACAAACGTTTAATGAATCGCCTCCGAGATAAATCAGAGCGCAGGTAATAAACTGCGGCTGGCACGGGCAAGCATCCCTTAATTATGTTCCTCTTAATACAGCAAGTCCATAATGAATTTTTGAGGCATTTAATTACCCGTTTGGCAAGGTAATCAAGGGGTAGTTAATGATAAAGTTGGCGTCAGGGTGGGGCTTGAAAACAGAGAAAGTGCCCAATATGGAGTGCAAAAAAAAAAAGTCTCTTAACTAAGGAGAAATGAAGTTCCTCCAGCTGTCTGGTTAAGGAGTTATTAGCAGATCGTTTTCGCAAATGCGCAAAGACCACACTTGAGAAATCTGCCGTCTTCCAGGATGTAATTTGAAGCAGAGCTTTGCGCGGCCCTTCCAGCAAATACATTTTCAGGGCAGGTCTGAAGTCCTGGGATATTGGGGGCAGCAAGGCACAGGGCGCTCCTGAACATGTGCAAATTTCTTTTTTCTTCTTCTTTTTTCTTTTTTCCCCAAAATTATAACAAGACATATTATCCAAAAACATATCATCCTTGTCCCCCCCCCATTTTCCTCCCGCCCCACCTCCCACACAAAACCCACCCCCACCCCCTGACTTCCCTCAGTTCCAGTCTTTGATTATTCTAAAAATGTTGTTTTCTGCATGTTACACAGTTGTATAAATCCTCAAACTATTTAGCTGACTATTATCAATAAAAAAATTGTGAATGTTTATTTAAAACCAGCCAAGAGTCCAGTTCGCTTTGCTGCATCTTCAAATACTTTGTAAAGGGTTCCCATTCATCTTTAAAGTCACAGTTATCCTTGTCCCGTAGCTTGTATGTCAGTTTTGCTAGTTCTGCATAGTCCATCAATTTTTTTTGCCATGATTCTTTGCTTGGGGTTTCTTCAAGCTTCCATCCTTGTGCAACCAGAACTCTCGCAGTCGTTGTCACATACATGAAGATGTTTTTCAGCTTTTTTGGCAGGTCTCTCCCTACAATCCACAACAAAAATGCATCGGGTTTTTTAAACAAATGTTAAATGGAACATTTTCTTCAATTCGTTGTATATCATTTCCCAAAAATTTTTAATTACCTTACAATCCCAACGTGCAAATTTCCACAGGACCCCCACAGATACCGTACAGATGGGAAAGGTGTAGAAAAGAGAAGACAAAAAGATCAAGGAAAGCCGCAGCTTTTCTGTTTTGAGGGAAGGCGAGAAAGAGGCGACAGGGAAATTTACGAAACCATTCATGGGATGGAGGAATTGGGGAGAGAAATGTTCTTCTTCTTCTCTCATATAACACTGGAACCCCTGGACATTCAATGAAGCTGGATGCCGGAAGTTAATCTATGGAACTCCCTGCCACATGAAACAGTGATGGCTACCAACCTCGAACTTTGAAGACACTCGAACTCAGGACGCAAGGGAGAAATGTGCTAAGAGGAAGGCACGCATGGCAAATCCACATTGTGATCAACTTCTGCCTGGAAACCAATGTCCCCACTGTGGAAGGACGTGTGGATCCAGAATTGGCCTCCACAGTCACTTACGGACTCATTGTTAAAACCGTGTTTATGGAAGACATTCTTACTCGGCTACAAGGGATCGCCAAAGAAGAAGACCAACCTAGATGGCTTTCAAACAGAATTGGGCAAATTCTTGGAGTAGACGGCTATTGATGGCTACTCACCAAGATGTCTGCAGCCTATTCTGAATCTTTTCCAACTCTACCATTTCCTTTTTGAGGCGCCAAGCAAATGCCTTTTTCTTCTCTGGGTTTTTGGCCCCTAATTTTCAGGATATTGGGCCCTCTTTCTGTGGGGCATGACCTGCAGTTCCCTGTTTGTTTATTTGTGCTTTTTAGTCTTTTATCTTGCCTCTTTAGGGACTGATTGCTGTTTTTAATTGGGTTTCATGTCAGTTCGCTTTGAGTCACCCTGTAAGAAAATCAAGCAGCAAGCACGGCAATACTATGACGGCAAAATCACCAAGGCAGTGTGGTGTAGTGGTTAGAGCATCGGGCTCAGACTTGGGAGGGGCCAGGGTTCGAATCTCCCACTCAGCCATGAAGCCCACTGGGTGAGTTTGTGTGACAGTCTCTGCCTCTCCGCCTAACCTACCTCACAGGGTTGTTGTGGCAGGGATTAAGCAAGGAAGGGGAGAGCAACACACAGACTGCCTTGAGCTCTTTGGAGAAAATGCAATAAATGTGACAAATAAATAAATAAATAACATTGCATTTAAAAAAAATGTGTATACTGGGAGAAAATTCACACCAACAATTTTCCATGAGGATTTAAAAAAAAAATATGCAAACTGTTTTGTGGCAAACTAAACTTAAGGGATGCAGAAAGGAGGAAAAACTGAAACTGAAATGGACAGATTCTGCTATTGAGCTGGGGGAGGTGAAAACACACCATTTTTCTGCAGGCAGCAGAGGGCAGGCTAGTAGTAAGATCGGGGAGAGGAAAGAAGGGAGCATAGAATTTGCTCCCTTGCAGCAGAGACATCACCTTGCCAACAAAGGTCTGTATAGTTAAAGCTATGGCTTTCCCAGCAGTGATGTATGGAAGTGAGAGCTGGACCATCAAGAAGGCTGATCGCCAAAGAATTGATGCTTTTGAATTCTGGTGCTGGAGGAGACTCTTGAGAGTCCCATGGACTGCAAGAAGATCCAACCTCTCCATTCTGAAGGAAATCAGCCCTGAGTGCTCACTGGAAGGACAGATCCTGAAGCCGAGGCTCCAAGACTTTGGCCACCTCATGAGAAGAGAAGACTCCCTGGAAAAGACCCTGATGTTGGGAAAGATGGAGGGCACAAGGAGAAGGGGATGACAGAGGATGAGATGGTTGGACAGTGCTCTCGAAGCTACCAGCATGAGTTTGACCAAACTGGGGGAGGCAGTGGAAGACAGGAGTGCCTGGCGTGCTCTGGTCCAGGGGGTCACGAAGAGTCAGACATGACTAAACGACTAAGGCACAACAAAAGCAGCTTCTGGGAGATCTGAGCAAATCTGGGCCTTCTTGCAAAGAGAAGCTCCCCAAATCTTACACATGGCCGCTAGGAGAAATGAGAACCAGCCCACAAAAATGCATGACTCTGCAATGCACGAGCAATTCATCTCTCTGACTTTGAGAATACGAGAAAGGCCCGTCGAGGTCAGGCCAAGGGGGACCCAAGCTCACCCTCACGTTTTGCAAAGGCTGATATTTTCTGGGATATTTTCTCTCATTTGCCTTGCGGCGCTCAGAGATCTGTGCTGTTTGCCCAACTTGCTGCCAGGTTCAAGGTGCCACTGCATCGCAGGGGGTTGGACTAGATAACCCTCGGGGTCCCTTCCAATTCTATTTTTTTTTTATAATAATATTTATTAAAAAAAATTTCAACAGTAAAAAACATACAGAGTAACATATAATTTTCCAATATCCACATTTCATTCTCCTCCTTGGACTTCCTCGCGACTCTCGCTCCTGCATTCCAAACTCTTAAATTTTACCAGCAAATTATTAACTTGTTTCAATTCTTATAGTACAATTTTCCAATATTAAATCTCAAATTTTAGAAAATTTAAACCACAATTCTAAAGACTTAGTTTTAACATAACATTTATCCAAAATTTGTCTTTTCTTTTAATAGCGTTTAGATTCTTATTCCTTTTAACTAGTTTGTTGGTACCATGTTGTTGCTAATCTTACATCTTTCTTAACATTCATACAATTTGCAATGTTTTTGTAGATAGTCCTTAAATTTCTTCCAGTCCTCCTCCACAACTTCTTCTCCCAGGTCTCGGATTCTGCCAGTCATTTCCGTCAGTTCCATATAGTCCATCAGTTGCATCTGCCATTCTTCCAGTGTGGGCAAATCTTGGGTTTTCCAGTATTTAGCAATGAGTATCCTTGCTGCTGTTGTAGCATACATAAAAAAAGTTCGGTCTTTCTTTTGCACCCTCTGACCGACAATGCCCAGAAGAAAGGCCTCTGGTTTCTTAGGAAAGGTATACTTAAATATCTTTTTCAGCTCATTATATATCATTTCCCAGAGTGCCTTAACTCTAGGGCAGGTCCACCAGAGGTGAAAGAACGTTCCTTCAGTTTCTTTACATTTCCAACATTTATTATCTGACAAATGGTATATCTTTGCAAGCTTGACAGGGGTCATGTGCCACCTGTATATCATAACTACCTTACTTTCAGAAGACATCTTAAGGCAGCCCTGTTCAGGGAAGTTTTTAATCTGTGATATTTTAGTGTATTTCTGGTTTTTGTGGAAGCCGCCCAGAGTGGCTGGGGAAACCCAGCCAGATGGGCGGGGTACAAATAATAAATTATTATTATTATTATTATTATTTCAAGGGTCCCTTCCAATTCTAGGAGTCTATGAATATATAAAGGACTTAATAACGTGGAACCACTTTACCTGAGAGATCACCTTACCCCACATCTGCCCAATTGATCACTTTGATCGGCGGAATTGGCATTACCACACGTGCCACATAATTCCCCTTCTGCATATGTAAGAACTCAATCTGTAGCCGCACCTGCACTTTGGAACTACCTGCCTCATGATACCAAGGAGGCTCCTTCACTGGACCTGCTTAAAACATCCTTGTTTAGACAAGCCTGGCCAGCTGCCTATAATATTGATGCAAGTTTTAACCTCTTCTCAGCCTCTTGTTTCAATTTTTTGAAAGTCTCGAGCTATTGTTGTGATTTTTTCTTAGTGACAATTTTATTGTTTTATCTTTTTGGTAAATTTTGAGAGTTGTTTGTTTGTTTGTTTTACAATCAAGCGGTGCATGAATTTTAGGAAATAAATAATAATAACAACACAGAGGCTAGCTATGAAATGTAGGTGTGATATCAGCACCTTGGCTCACTCCAGGATCCTAAATTAGGTGGGATCTCCCAGGCCTCCTATCCAGAAAAAGATCACTCCTGTTTGGCTGTGTGAAAACATTGCACCCAGAAAGCAGCAGCCAGGTGAAGTAACAGTACCAAACAGGATTGTTTCCCTCCCTAACATTTGGTATATAGCAATGCACTGCTTTTGAACAAGGAAGCCTCATTTAGTAATCATGATTAATAGCCAACGATAGCCATCTCCTCCTCCTCCATCATGGATTTATCTAATCCTTTTTTAATGCTGTCTAATGCAGGGGCCACCGGCATGTCTTGTGGCAGTAAGTTCCACAGGTTAAATATGTGCTGTGTGAAGACACACTGTTTATATTTACCCAGGAGCTAATACCCAGTATGTTTCAGAGCACAATTCGAAGTGTTGGTGCTGACCTTTAAAACCCTAAATGGCCTTGGCCTGAAGAAGCATCTCCACCTCCATCGCTCTGCCCGGACACTGAGGTCCAGCGCTGAGGGCCTTCTGGCAGTTCCCTCCCTGCGAGAAGCCAAGTTACAGGGAACCAGGCACAGGGCCTTCTCAGTGGTGGCACCCGCCCTGTGGAACGCACTCCCATCAGATGTTAAGGAGATGAGTAATTATATGACATTTAGGAAACATCTGAAGGCAGTTTTGCATCAGGAAGTTTCTAATGTTTGGGGTTTTATTGTGATTTTAATATTTTGTGACTGTGGCATCATAGTTATATGGGTGAGGTATAAGAATTTCATGATAATGATGATGATGATTCACTATATTTCTCCTGAATCTATTGGCATTAGGGGAACCCAGAATATTTTGAGGGAGAGGGGATAAAAGTGGTCCACAGTAAATCAGCAGCTGGGAGAAAACATCGCTCCTCCAGACCACACACACATGTAATACATTTTATATATTGCTTGATTGTGGGGGGGAGGGAACCCCTCAAAGCAGTTCTACAAAAAAGAATGAAACAATAAAATTATTACCAAAGTATTTACAACCATAATTTGAAACATCTCGGAAGTTAAAACCGCAACAGAATAGACTAAAACAAATCAAAACTCCTGCAAACTTTCTAAACATCTGAGTAGGGTTGTCTAAATAATAATGTCTTCAGCAAAATGCCCACAGAAGGAAGAATCACCCTCTCCAAAAATGGCCTGGAGGGGGGAAATAATTAGTTTCCTAGCCCCAGATCTCGCAAAGTTTACTAAGCGTGATTCTGCAGGGTTCGTCACCCAGAAAGACCAAAAGATGGGCAAATTGAGAAGAGGAGCGACTTTCCCTTTTCCGCCACATAAACTGACTTGATACCTGAGACCCCCTGATGCCTGCAAAACTGTTGAGCATTCAGCAAGAAGATGGCAGGCTCTTATATTTTACTTGCAGTCGCCGCATCAGATACATTCTGCGCCTGTAAAAAAATGATCAATTAGTTTGGCGGCCTTTGCACTTTGGAACTCCCTGCCTATTGCCTTTGCCTGCTAAAAACATCTCTGTTCAGAAAAGCTTACCCAGATATTAAGAATGCTGATGTAAAATCATAGAGCTGGAAGGGATCCGAGGGACATCTAGTCCAATCCCGGCCCCTGCAATGCAGGGGAAAAATTATTTTTTTAATATTTTGTCTTTACCAATATTCTTTTTGTTTTATTCCTTTTGTAAACTGCTTCGAGGTGTGGTTTCTCTCACCCCACCCAAGCAAGTGGTAGATAAAATTTAAGGGGCGGCAGTTATTAAATTTCCTCCCAGATTAGCTCAGGGCATCAGATATTCTTGCAGGACCAGCTCAGTGAGGTTTGGGCAGGAGAATTTTCCTCCGGCTGGCCGACTGCTGTGGACGGGGTCTTCTGAGCCCAAGATGCAATTTGCATCCAGATTCCTCCTCCTGAGCCCAACTTTTTGGAGAACGTGAAATCTCTGACCCTCTGGAAAAGGGCTGCAGTTCAGGGGTAGAGAACAGCCTTGCAAGGAGAATGTTCCAGCTTCAACTACCAGAAGCATCTCTAGGTAGAGTTGGCAGAGAGGAAAAGAAAGCAGAATGTTAGCCACTTTGAGACTCCTTAGGGTAGTGATAAGAAAGGTAAAGGGACCCCTAACCATTAGGTCCAGTCGTGAACGACTCTGGGGTTGCGGTGCTCATCTCACTTTATTGGCCGAGGGAGCTGGCGTACAGCTTCCGGGTTGTGTGGCCAGCATGACTAAGCCACTTCTGGCGAACCAGAGCAGCGCACGGAAACACCATTTACCATCCTGCCGGAGGGGTACCTATTTATCTACTTGCACTTTGACGTGCTTTCGAACTGCTAGGTGGGCAGGAGCAGGGACCGAGCAACGGGAACAGCTCACCCCGTTGCGGGGATTCGAACCGCCGACCTTCTGATTGGCAAGTCCTAGGCTCTGTGGTTTAACCCACAGCGCCACCCGAGTCCCTTAGGGTAGTTATAAAGTGGGATATAAAATCCAAACTCTTCTTCTTCTTCTACCTAAAATCCTGGAGAGTTTCTGCCTGTCAGGGCAGACAACACTGATCTAGGAGGACCAATATATCTGACTCGATGTAAGACAGCTCCCCATGTTCCTCGTGAAAATTTGCCTGCATTTTAGTACAAATTTCTCCTAATATATACACTTTTTGCATGTAGTTACCCATCCTATACAATAATATACATTTTGCAAAGTAATTTCCCCCGATATTATGCGTGTTGTATATTATTTGCATGGTGATATGCATTTCGATGCACATTTTACCCCAGTTATAAGCATCGCTTTGCAGAACGCTTGGCTGGAGATCTGCTCTGCAAAATTCGAAGAGGTGCGAATTTTGAAGGACGGCTGTGCTTTGGTTCTCCTATACGAAGGGCCTGCTGAAGCAGGCCTAGGGCCCATCTAGTCTAGTATCCTGTTCTCACAGTTGCCTGTGGGAAAACAGCAAGCAGGATTCAAGCACAAGAGGCCCCTCTCTTCCTGTGGTTTCCAGCAATTGGGATTCAGAAGCATCGACGGTAGTCATCACTGCCTCCTTGTGGCAGTGAGTTCCATAGTTTAGCTATGTGATGCATAGTCAATAAGCAATGATCTCTATTTGTTTCTTCAAGCTTGCCCCATAGCCTCATGGGCTTCGAAGACGCTAAAACTCATTGACGATTCTTCAACATCAACTTTGTTGGACTGGTCATGTGTGGATGCCTGATGATCATCTTCCAAAGCAACTACTCTGTTCCGAACTTAAAAATGGAAAACGTAATGCTGGTGGTCAACAAAAGAGGTTTAAAGACTGTCTCAAGGCAAATCTAAAAACATGTAGTATAAACATCGACAACTGGGAAAGCCTTGCCTGCAAACACTCCAATTGGAGAACAGCCTTGACCAAAGGTGTCATAGGCTTTGAACACCCTCGAACTCAGGACGCAAGGGAGAAACGTGCTAAGAGGAAGGCACGCTTGGCAAACCCTCACCAGGATCAACTTCCACACAGGATCAACTTCCACATGGAAACCTACCGGTATGTCCCCAATGTGGAAGGATATGTGTCTTCTTCTTTCTTCTTTGGCGATCCCTCGTAACCGAGTAAGATTGTCTTCCATAAACACGGTTTTAACCATGGGTAGGCCCGGGGGCTGGATCTGGCCCAATTGCCTTCTATCTCCAGCCCGTGGACAGTTAGCATGTTTTTACATGAGTAGAATGTGTGCTTTTATTTAATCTCTGGGTTATTTGTGGGGCATAGGAATTCATTCATTCCCCCCAAAAAAATAATCGGGCCCCCCACAAGTTCTGAGGGACAGTGAACCAGCCCCCTGCTGAAAAAGTTTGCTGACCCCTGGTTTTAACAATGAGTCTGTAAGTGACTGTGGGGGCCAAGTCTGGATCCACATGTCCTTCCACAGTGGGGACAGAGGTTTCCGGGTGAGAGTTGATCATGGTGTGGATTTGCCAAGCGTGCCTTCCTTTTAGCACGTTTCTCCCTTGCATCCTGAGTTCGAGTGTCTTCAAAGCCCATGACACCTTTGGTCAAGGCTGTTCTCCAACTGGAGCGCTTGCAGGCCAGTGTTTCCCAATTGTTGGTGCTTATACTACATTTTTAAAGATTTGCCTTGAGACAGTCTTTAAACCTCTTTTGTTGACCACCAGCATTACGCTTTCCATTTTAAAGTTTGGAATAGAGGAGTTGCTTTGGAAGATGATCATCAGGCATCCGCACAATAAGACCAGTCCAACGAAGTTGATATTGAAGAATCATTGCTTCAACACTGGTGATCTTTGTTTCTTCCAGTACACTGGCATTAGTTCACCTGTCTTCCCAAGTCAAAATTGGCCTCCACAGTCACTTACGGACTCATTGTTAAGACCGTGTTTAGGGAAGACAATCTTACTTGGTTATGAGAGATCGCCAAAGAAGAAGGTATAAGATCAAAAGCAGATTTAAAGTCTGCATAAAGTGCACCTCCAACCAGTTGTGTGTTTTCCAACCAAGCGCTGTAGGACAAGCTTGTGATCCGCTGTGGATCGATCCTTCCTGAAGCCTGTCTGCTCAGTCTTTAGAATTTTTTCTTGTTCAGTGCTGCATGAAGAAGGACTTTCTTTTAGCCAGCTTTGTTTCATAAAAAAATTGGGCAGATTCACCTTTGAATGCAAAGTGAAGTATATCTTTCCCATATCTCTCATTTCACACACACACACACACACATACACACACACACACACAAGGTCTGTGTCTCTTTCCTTGACCCCATTCAGCCCCCAAAATCTGCACAGGGACATCATTAGGAAGAACTTTCGGATGTCAAGATCTGCTTGACGGGGGAATGGACTCTCTCCTTCACTGGAGGTGTTTAAGCAGAGGTCGGGTGGCCACCTGTCACGGGTGCTTTAGCTGCGACCCCTGCACTGCAGCGGGCTGGACTAGATGGCCCCTGGGGTGCCCTTTCCAAGTCTACAATGCTGTGATTCTGGGATCCTTCGCTTCAGGCACATCAGCGGACTTGGTGGCCCAGCGCAGCGACCCAGTTGTCCTGGCCCCTATCCGCGTCCGGCATCCGGGGCCTTCTCACGGGCAAGAGGAAGGCAGGCCGGGAACGATGGTCCTCACCCTTCTCTGAGAGGTTAATGACCCAGTTAGCGGTTCTTGGCTGCGGCTCCCGACATTTTGCAGACATTAAGAGCGGCTTCCTTGCCAAGTACATTCTGTTCCTTGGAGGTCAGCCAAGGCAGCTCGGATTACCGTGTAATGCGACAAAGAGGCAGGGAGAGGGAGAGGGCGGGGGGGTGAATCTAGCTTTGGAAAAGGGGAAGCACCGCTTGCTAAATTTAAACCTCCGAGCTGGAAATGCTTCTCCGAAGTGCGATTTCACCGCAAAGGGGAGCGGATCCCCAGGCAAACGAGGCTGAGATAATTGAACAGTTCCTCCGCGGAGACCCAGAAGGCCTCCTGACTCTCCCTGGATCCAAATCCCCGCAGGAGGGGAGCAGAGGAGAGGATCTGGTAGCTGAGAACCAACTTCCTGCTCTGGGGGGGTGCCAGAGGCTGGGGCAGGGAGGAGACAGGGAGAGGGACCTGTGAGGACATTGGGGGGTGGTGTGAGAGGGGATGGGTGTCAGGATGTGGCAGCTGGCTTCTGGCGCTGGGAGTGCCAGCCTCCTCGACCCCCACCCACTGACGCGTGTCCCCCTCCCTCCCTCCTTTAAATCGGAGGGGCCAAATGCAGAAGTTTGCATTCTCTGGCCTGATGTCCCCGGCAGCCCCAGGAGGTGGAAAGCAAAGGCCTTCTGGCTGTGAGGAAGAGGAAGAGCAGGAGGCTGAGGGTGGGGGCCAAAAGCACATCGGACGCTCCCCCCTTGCAGAGGGACACAATTCCTGCTGTGCATGTGGGGGCAGTGATAGTGGGGGGGGGGAGAGAAAAAGAGCTGGAGGACGTTCTCAGCCAGTTTTAAAGGTCCACTCTACAGAACTGCTGTGAGAAGGCATGGAAGCAAAGAATTGTAGAGTCGGAGGGGACCCCCAAAGGTCATCCAAACCAACCTCTGCAATGCAGGAATCCAGCGAAAGAATCCCAGCCTAAGAACATAAGAATCACTTGACGGATCGGCCAGTGGCCCTTGCATTCTGGTCTCACAGTGGGAAACCAGCAAGCAGAATTGACCCCCTCTTGCCCTCTCCCCTCCTGCGGTTTCCAGTGGTCATTTCTACCCCTGCCTAGAAATGTCGCTGGGCACTGATCCTGGGACCTTCTGGATTGGGAGGGGCACCCAACGGTCATCTAGTCCAACCCCCTGCGGCACAAGAACCGCACCTCAACATTCCCTGGTCGGTGGGCCATTCGAGCTATGCGCAAATGAAGCAAATAATTGTTTCGTTGGAAGCTGGGTCGTCGAGTGGAACCCACAAATTTAGTCCCGTGCTGGAATCAAAGCTGTATGTTATCCACAATGGTTGGTGCTTCAGAATAACAGTCAGTTATATCCTGCAGTCTTGCGGGGAGGGGGTGACCTGCTCCCACCCCATATGCATAGCTGTCAACTTACAGATTTGAAAATAAGGGACCAGCAGCCTCGAAAATAAGGGATCAGCAGCCAAAATAAGGGATCAACAATTACTTTGAGAACATACATATTCTGTTGCATGCAAATGGCTTTAGATACCTATTAGGTCCATAAATTACCATATAGCACATATTCAACACAAAAAAGCAACAATTTGTTGTTGACAAAGGACAGCTGGACATAGAAAGGGCCCCATTACCTTCAGTAGCTTATTTAAGGGACATCATCAATAAGGGACAGCAGCGGGACGTGGCGCTGGGATAAGGGATTGTCCCGCCAAATAAGGGACGCTTGACAGCTATGCCCATGTGCCCCCACCCGAGTCCAAGAGGCAGGAGGGGGCAGCCTCAGGCCATCACGGTTGCAAGGCCCCCAGTACCAGGCCCTGTTAGGAGTGCTGAAGGTATAGAAGACCAGGAGAGATGGGCTCTGGCCCTCACCCTGTACAGTTCCTCCCATTTAGGGGGGGGGTGTCTTATTTTTCAGGTGGCTGCATTCCCAGGACCAACCACTAGAGGGGCACAGAGCCCCACGCTCAGCACTATTCCCCACATTAAGGGGTCAGTCCAGGTTAAGACCACCAGAGGCAGCTCCACTTTTCGCAAAAGCACCTTGCCTGGAAGTTTTATCCGGCAGAATACTGTTTCCAAACCTGATACCCCTGGAGCTTTCTCTGCATCGATGCACTCTGTGCATGCTCAGAGACACTCTCGATGTGAATGTGGTTGGAGTAGTTATGAAACTGAGACTCTGGTGGAATCTTTAAAGAACTATGGAATAAAAGGAAACATCTTGGCAGAATCAGACTGATCCCTGTATTGTATAAATATAAGTTCATAGGGAGGTAAAAAGAAACTATATAAGAAATTTGTAACTGTGCGGTATAAAGTAATGGATAGATAAAGTACAGTGAAATTAATTGGAAGTCCGTTTTAAATTTCTTCTCTCTAAGTTTTATAATTGTGTTGAGTATCAGGACTATATGTGATGATAATTATGGTAATCTTCTTGTATCTTATAGTGTGGTGGTTTCTATGATTTTTCTGTTATTTGTTTCTTTGATTGATTGTATGTTTGTTTACTTATATGTATGTCTGTTTTCTCATTAATGTATTTATTTTAAATTAATAAAGATATATTTAAAAAAGAAAAAAAGGAACTGAGACTGAGTATTTGCAAGTGTGAGGTTTAAAGGGGATGGTAAGAACCACCCTGAGATTTATGGGCGTAGGGCGGGATACAAATTTTAATAATAATAATAATAATAATAATAATCCATCAGAAGGTAACCCACAAGTGGGGCTAGAATTCAGTAGCCCACAGGGCAGAGGAAACTGTCTTCTAGTGTCTACAATGCAGGAATCACAACTTAAGAATCCCAAGGAAGGAGAGTTCACACGTTTTTGTCGTCATACAACCATGGGCTTCTAGATACGGAAAGGGCCCCCAGGGGCCATCTAGCCCAACCCCTTGCGAGGCAGGAACCAACACTAAAGAACCGTCCAACCTCTCTCTAAAAATCTCCTGCAGATTCTTCCCAACGGAAGGTTCTTCCACCAAGGAGGAAGTAGGTAAGCAGAAAGTTGCGCAAACATTGTGGCAGTTGGGGAGCCACCGCCAGCCCCGGTTTAGCACACAGTCTGTGTTTTCCCCTTGCTAATTGGCAGCAAGAAGCTCGTCAACATTTAAAGACGAGGCTCGGTCATGCCAGCGGGGGGGGGGGGGGTGCGCCAAGGCTGCCTTCCGCTCCTTCAGTGCCAAGGTTTTTCGAAGAGCGGATTTCTCTAGGAAATTCCTGCAACCAGGGGGTGGGTTGGGGGGGGGAGTAGGAGCATTGGCAAACATTCACCCCCCTCCCCATCTCCTCACCGTGTTCTACATTAAAAAATAAATGTGGGGGAAGACATAGCTTTCCGTCAACAAACTCTCTTTCAAATCAGAACCAGTGAAGGGGTGAAGGTCCTGTGTGAGTGCCTGGAGGGGGTTGGAGGATGGATGGTGGCTAACAGATTGAGGTTGAATCTTGACAAGACAGAAGTACTATTTTGGGGGACAGGAAGTGGGCAGGTGTGGAGGACTCCCTGGTCCTGAATGGGGCAACTGTGCCCCTGAAGGACCAGGTGCGCAGCCTGGGAGTCATTCTGGACTCACAGCTGTCCATGGAGGCACAGGTCAATTCTGTGTCCAGGGCAGCTGTTTACCAGCTCCATCTGGTACGTAGGCTGAGACCCTACCTGCCTGCGGACTATCTCGCCAGAGTAGTGCATGCTCTGGTTATCTCCCGCTTGGACTACTGCAATGCACTCTACGTGGGGCTACCTTTGAAGGTGACTCGGAAACTACAACTAACCCAGAATGCGGCAGCCAGACTGGTGACTGGGGGCGGCCACCAAGACCACATAACTCCTGTCTTGAAAGACCTACATTGGCTCCCAGTACGATTCTGAGCACAAGACAAAGTGTTGGTGCTGACCTTGAAAGCCATCAATGGCCTCAAAGGCCCAGTATACCTGAAGGAGCGTCTCCACCCCCATCATCCAGCCTGGACACTGAGGTCCAGCTCCGAGGGTCTTCTGGCGGTTCCCTCCCTGCGAGAAGCCAAGTTACAGGGAACCAGGCTTTCTTGGTAGTGGCACCCGCCCTGTGGAATGCGCTCCCACCAGATTTCAAGGAAATAAACAACTACAAGACTTTTAGAAGACATCTGAAGGCAGCCCTGTTTAGGGAAGCTTTTAATGTTTGGTGCATTACTGTATTTTAATATTGTGTTGGGAGCTGGCCAGAGTTGCTGGGGAAGCCCAGCCAGATGGGCGGGGTATAAATAAATTGTTGTTGTTGTTGTTGTTGTTGTTGTTGTTGTTGTTGTTGTTGTTGTTGTTATTAAACTGAGTCACTGAGAGAACTGTAGAATCGTAGATTTGGAAGGGACCCTCAGGGGTCATATAGCTGAACCCCCTGCAATGCAGGAATCACAGCTAAAGCATCCCTGCCAGGTGGCCGTCCAACTTGTGCTTGAAAACATTCCAAGAAGGAGAATCTACCAGCTTCTAATGGAGTCTGTTCCAATTTCAGAAAATTCTTCCTAATGTTTAGTTGGAGGATGGAGCTGAAAAGATCTTGGAACTAAAGCAATCCCAAAATATTTGCTAAAGTAGACATAGTTAAAGTCCCGGTAGATCAGGTGAGTGGCCCGTCCAATCCAGACTTTGTCCTCATAATGGCCAGCCACTATGCCTCGGTTTTCCAGGGACAGCCCCAGAATTATGAAAGCCACAGCAACTTCTGATTTAATTCCGGAAGCTCCCTATTTCTACTGCTGTTGCCGCTGAGCTCATGGAAGAGGATGAGCCTGCGCTTGTCCTGAGTGCGAGTGGCAGCAAGGGAGGACCCCATTGCCTCTTCATGGCCTCTCCATGGGTGCCACTGCTGGCCGCCTCCCTTGATCAGCTTGTCTTTTTCTATGGCGATCCCATGTATCAGAGTAAGATGGTCTTCCATGAACACGGTCTTAACAGTGAGTCCGTAAGTGACTGTGGAGGCCAATTTTGGATCCATACGTCCTTCCACAGTGGGGACATTGGTTTACAGCAGGAGTTGATCACGGTGTGGATTTCCCAAGCGTGCCTTCCTCTTAGCACGTTACTCCCTTGCGTCCTGAGTTTGAGTGTCTCCAAAGCCCAGGACACCTTTGGTCAAGGCTCTTTTCCAACTGGAGCGCTCGCAGGCCAGTGTTTCCAAATTATCCATGTTTATACAGTCGTACCTTGGTTTTTGAACAGCTTAGTTCTTGAGTGTTTCGACTCCTGAACGCCACAAACCCGGAAGTGAATGTTCCAGTTTGTGAACTATTTTTGGAAGCCAAACATCCAGCAGGGCTTCTGCGGCTTCCTATTGGCTGCAAGAGCTTCCTGCAGCCAATTAGAAGCTGCGCTTTGGTTTCCAAACATTTTGGAACTCAAACAGACTTCCAGAACGGATTCCGAGGTACGACTGTGCTGCCTTTTCTTAGATTTGCCTTGAGAGAGTCTTTAAACCTCTGAAGAAACCAGAGGCCTTTCTCCTGGGCATAGTCGGCCAATTGGTGCCAAAGAAGGACAGAACTTTCTTTATGTATGCTACAACAGCAGCAAGAATACTTATTGCAAAGTACTGGAAGACACAAGATCTACCCACTCTGGAAGAATGGCAGATGAAGGTGATGGACTATATGGGATTGACAGAAATGACTGGCAGAATCCAAGAGCAGGGAGAAGAGTCGGCGGAAGAAGATTGGAAGAAATTTAAAGACTATTTACAGAAATATTGCAAAATTAATGAATGTTAGAATGATGTTGGATAGAAATTAAGTGGTTTCCAACTGTAATGCTTTAAGGGAATATGAGAGGGAAAAAAGGCTTAGAAACAGGTAAAAAATGTAATTGTAAGGATTTGCTGAACTAACAATTTGAATTGGAATACAAAAAAGGGACTGTGGTGCCCAGAACTGGACACAGTACTCCAGGTGAGGTCTGACCAGAGCAGAATACAGTGGCACTATTACTTCCCTTGATCTAGATGCTATACTCCTATTGATGCAGCCCAGACTTTCTCATTATGGGACCGAACTGCGGTTGTCACATAGAGGAGGGAGAAAGGTTGTTTTCTGCTGCTCCAGAGAAGCGGACACGGAGCAATGGATCCAAACTACAAGAAAGAAGATTCCACCTCAACATTAGGAAGAACTTCCTGACAGTAAGAGCTGTTCGACAGTGGAATTTGCTGCCAAGGAGTGTGGTGGAGTCTCCTTCTTTGGAGGTCTTTAAGCAGAGGCTTGACAACCATATGTCAGGAGTGCTCTGATGGTGTTTCCTGCTTGGCAGGGGGTTGGACTCGATGGCCCTTGTGGTCTCTTCCAACTCTATGATTCTATGATTCTAAGTCTGAACTTTCACAGGTCTTAATGCAAAACCTTTGCTCCCAAAAGAGGAGGTTGGGTCTAGGAGATGTGGGCTTGACTCCTCTGTGTCTGAGATGGACATGGGGGAATCACCTGAAAGGCCAGTAAAAATGGTTCAGGGGGGAGTTGGGTCTGTTTAGCTTGGAGAAAATCAGAGCATGAGATAGTCACCAAACATCTGAAAGGCTGCTGTCACATGGAGGGACTGCCTGCTGAGGCCCTGACGGACGCTGCCCTTGCCTCTCTCCACCTGGCTTGGGGTGGGGCTAGACAGGCTCCACAAGGACTGCAGCCGCTTTTAAACTGTTTTTATTTTTATCTCTGTTGTTTTAAATGAGACCATCTTGGCTGTGAGCCCTGGAAGACCTGCACCCTGCTTTCTGGCCCTTTCCAATTTGGCCTGGGAGAGTGGAGTGCGGACTGACTCCAGCTACAAAAACTGAGCTGTTGGACAGATTATTGGGCTGGAGTATTGTTGAGAGAGCTGTTGCTGTTATTGATATTATTGTTGTAGCCCTAACTTTAGATCTTATGATTTACATGGAAATTGTTTCCATTAGGTTTTTATGTGCATTTTTTTTATTGTTTATGACTTCTGTTATGTTTGTAATTATGTAAATCTTGTCAAGTTCTAAGCCACCTTGAGCATAGTTTCAACTATGGAAAGGCGGCATGTAAATAAAATGATGATGATGATGATGGAAGTGTCAGGAGTTCAGCCTACACTCGTGTAGGATCCTGGCAGAGACACATGCCCAACTGGCATGTTCCCTCCCTCCTGGTCGATTGTTTGGGAGCTTCAAAAGCTTTCTTCTGCCCAAACATCACAGCTACCAATGCCAACTGACACCGGCACACTTAGGGATCCACAGAGTTTGCGCAGCTTGCGTGACAGACCTCAGCAACTCAGCATTTTGGCTAATCTACCTTATTTACATCTAAACACACACAGAGCACTGCAACATGGCTCCCTCTCTCTCTAGCATCAGACAGCAAAGAGAAAAAGAACTAAGGACAATAGTCCCACTTCAGACAGTAACACCTGTCTCCGTCACTTCCCACTCTGTGAAATCAAAACATACACCGTCATGTGATAGACAACAGTCCCATGACTGCAATCACGGAGCAGGAATTCTAACAGGAAGATGGAGCCACCAGAGGGTAGGTCCCAAAGGAGTGGCGTCAGGTTACAAGAAAGGAGATTCCAATTGAACATCAGAAAGAACTGTCTGAGGTTAAGAGCTGTAGAGACAGTGGAGTGGATTCCCTTGGAAAGTGGTGAGCTCTCAGAGATTTTAAAGCCAAGGGTGGATGACCATCTGTGAGGGATTCTTGAGCTGTTTCCTGCATTGCAGAGGGTTGGACTAGATGACCCTTGGGGCCTCTTTCAGCTCTACGATTCCGTTCTTCTAAATCTCTGTTCCCTGTGGAATTCCAGAGTCGTTTAATCTCTGGTGGAACCTCCTCTTCCCTCCCAAATCCCAAGGGGAACTCCTTGCCCTCTTCGTCAACCCACACCACCTAATTTAGGTTCAAATGTTGCTGTTGACGGCGACACACTTCCTCCCCCAATAAAATCTGCCAGGGAAGTAGGGTGCTGCCGACTGCCCTTGCGGGGCTGGCCACAGCTGCAGAGGTACAAGTGGCCAGCATTTCCCCTTCCTGCAACATCTTTTATGAAGAAGACATCTTTGCTCTGCAGCTTTCTCCATTCCAAGCTCATTTGTTGATGCAAAGAGAAAGGGATACCCCAGTCCATGTGGAAAAGCCTAGGGAGACTCTGTGTTGAGGTTCAGGCAAAATGCCTGCTTTGTGCATGTAAGACTTCCTTGCTTACTGTAGGTCATTATCCTGCAGGAACAGCCGTAGCAGGTTCAGATCTGGCGGGCGGACGCTGTCTTTTCCAGCAATTAAAGCCCTCCAAGTCAGCATTTAATCACCCATTAAAACCCTTTATTGCCTCATATGCTGGCGGCAAATGCTACCCATTAATTAAGCATGGAGATAACATTAGCAAGATCCTTCTTTCTATCCGTAATGGAATGGAGCAGACAGGGCAATTCTGTGCATGCTTAGAGACCAAATACATGGAAGGTGGAGCCAGCTGGTTTTCTTCTGCCCCAGAGGGGACAACCCGAACCGATGGATACAAATGGCAAGGAAGGAGATTCTGACTAAGCATTCAGGGCAGCTGTCTACTAGCTCCATCTGGTATGCAGGATGAGACCCTCCCTGCCTGCAGACTGTCTGGCCAGAGTGGTGCGTGCTCTGGTTAACTCCTGCTTGGACTACTGCAACACACTCTACGTGGGGCTACCTTTGAAGGTGACCCGGAAACTACAACTAATCCAGAATGCGGCAGCTAGACCACATAACACCGGTCTTGAAAGACCCACATTGGCTCCCAGTACTTTTCCAAGCACAATTCAAAGTGTTGGTGCTGACCTTTAAAGCCCCAAATGGCCTCGGCCCAGTAGACCTGAAGGAGCGTCTCCACCCCCATCATCCAGCCCAGACACTGAGGTCCAGCTCCGAGGGCCTTCTGGCGGTTCCCTCCCTGTGAGAAGTGAGGTTACAGGGAACCAGGCAGAGGACCTTCTCAGTGGTGGCGCCCGCCCTGTGGAATTCCCTCCCATCAGATGTCAAGGAAATAAACAACTATCTGCCTTCTAGAATCAACCAAAGGCCTGTTTAAAAAGGAACATTTTTGCCTGGTGCCTAAAGGTGTATAATGAAGGCGCCAGGTGAACTTCCCTGGGGACAGCATTCCACAGACAGGGAGCCACTGCAGAGAAGGCCCCGTTCTCATGTTGCCACCCTCCAGACCTTTTGAGGAGGGGCCATATGAAGAAGGGCATCAGATGATGATCTTAGGGTCCGGGGAGGTTCATATGGAAAGAGGTGGTCCTTGAGGTACTGCGGTCCTGAGCCGTTTAAGGCTTTATAGGTCAAAACCAGCACTTTGAATTGGGCCCAGAAACTAATTGGGAGCCAGTGCAGTCAGACCAGGATAGTGCAATATGCTCAAACCATCTTGCTCCGGTGAGCAACCTGGCTGTTGAATTCTGCACCAGATGAGGTTTCCAAACCGTCTTCATAGGCAGCCCTACGTAGAACGCATTGCAGTAATCTAACCTATAGTTTACCAGAGCATAGACTACAGTAGTTAGGCTATCCCTGTCCAGATAGGGGCGTGGCTGGGCCACCAGCCGAAGCGGATGGAAGGCACTCTGGGCCACTGAGGCCGCCTGAGCCTCGAGCGACAGCAAAGGATCCAGGAGGACTCCCAAGCTATGAACCTGCTCCTTCAGGGGAAGTGTAACCCCATAAAGAGCAGGCAATCTCCCACCCATCCGATCGAGGGAACGATCCAGCATCTAGACTTTCCTCCTGTTTATAATTGTATGAGGTCTACCTTTCTTCGAGTCTGCTTCTATTTCTGCCTTTGAGAAAAGGATACCACTTCACATAAACCATTTAGAGATTTTTAAAGAAATGTTTTGCCACATAGTAATATCTTTTTTTAATGTAGGCTAATAATGTAGTTCTGATATGATTTCCAGACCTCTTGCTAGAATGCACTTTCAAATTTAAACGGTCTAGAACAGGGTGCTGGGGTTAGACGGGAAACTTTGACACACTTGGGGCTGCCATGTGAGCAAGATGAATAAACACCCAGCAATAAAAGATAATAGGAGGATTTACCCTAGCAAATCATTTGTCAAATTGTTGTTGTTGTTTAGTCGTTTAGTTGTGTCCGCCTCTTCATGACCCCCTGGACCAGAGCACGCCAGGCACTCCTGTCTTCCACTGCCTCCCGCAGTTTGGTCAGACTCATGTTTGTAGCTTCGAGAACACTGTCCCACCATCTTGTCCTCTGTCGTCCCCTTCTCCTTGCGCCCTCCATCTTTCCCAGCATCAGGGTCTTTTCCAGGGAGTCTTCTCTTCTCATGAGGGGGCCAAAGTATTGGAGCCTCAGCTTCACGATCTGTCCTTCCAGTGAGCACTCAGGGCTGATTTCCTTCAGAATGGAGAGGTTTGTTCTTCTTGCAGTCCATGGGACTCTCAAGAGTCTCCTCCAGCACCAGAATTCAAAAGCATCAATTCTTTGGTGATCTGCCTTCTTTATGGTCCAGCTCTCACTTCCAAACATCACTACTGGGAAAACCATAGCTTTTACTATACGGACCTTTGTTGGCAAGGTGATGTCTCTACTTTTTAAGATGCTGTCTAGGTTTGTCATTGCTTTTCTCCCAAGAAGCAGGCGTCTTTTAATTTCACGGCTGCTGTCACCATCTGCAGTGATTATGGAGCCCAAGAAAGTAAAAGCTCTCACTGCCTCCATTTCTTCTCCTTCTATTTGCCAGGAGGTGATGGGACCAGTGGCCATGATCTTAGGTTTTTTGATGTTGAGCTTCAGACCATATTTTGCGCTCTCCTCTTTCACCCTCAATAAAAGGTTCTTTAATTCCTCCTCACTTTCTGCCATCAAGGTTGTTTGTCAAAATTACAAATACCCAAATACAGACGGTCATTTACCCTCGCTAGATTCAATGTGCTGCCATCTGCCTTATTGCAGGGCAGATTCGAGTGTAAACCATATACGGAACGAGTCTGCCCCTGCGGCTTGATGGAGGTAGAAACTGTCTCTCATGCCTTGTTACGCTGCTGTTTCTACAGGGATACACTCTTGGTATTTATTACCCCTGCAAAAATCTCCAAATGAATCCAAACCTCAATCTCTAAAATCCCCGATAGAGGACAAGGATCCTGAGATCACGTTTAGGGTAGCCAAATTCTGTGCGATTGCCATAAAATTTAGGGAACAAGCTGTGCTATCATAATGATTAAGGCCTTTAATGATCATTTTACATTATATGTTAGTGACTAAGTTTTAATTTATATATTTTTAAACTGTTGCTATATCTGTAGCGTCCCTGTTATACCTAATCGCAAATTCAAATGTATCCCTATTGTGTTTTATGACTTCCATTATATTGAATGTGGGCTGGAACTGGTCTGTGTCCGAAATAAAACATTCAATCTACACACTTGGGGCTTTGCGACAAGTCCTAATTTTTGCAAGCATCTTCTGAAATCACCCCAGGCTCACCCCTCCCAATCATCCAAGAAGCGAACTATGTTTTGCTCCTAGTAAAGAAAGCAGCTGCAAATGGAAAAGGGAAGAAGAGGTTCATACACAGGCCCAAGCAAAGTGTATTGAGAGTTTATTGGATCGCTAAAGCGTTCTTCAAACCATCTGCAATTTTTGTGTCCTCCCCCCTTAAAAAAAGAATTAATAGCAAGGCTTCGGAAAATGCTGTGTATTTTTATTCTTACAAAAAGAGAGGATTTTTTTTATTTCTTTCAGAAAATATAATTTGATTATTTTTTTTAAAGGATGCAACAAAAGGATAACTCAAAGAGCAGAGCGAAAAGGCAGAAAGGCACATAGTTGTATAATTGCATACAAGAACAACGTACAGAAAATATATGCTTGAGATACTTTGATTTCTCCTAAAAAATAGCAATAAGGCACTTTGTGTCTGTTGAATACAAAAGTATCTGCTGGTGAATCTGGATTCTGTGGTTCAGGGAAGGTTAATGATAGAGAACAGGCATACAAAAGAGTAATTCATCTCATTTTTA
The DNA here is from genome assembly GCF_964234715.1 of Podarcis melisellensis. Classification (NCBI taxonomy): domain Eukaryota; kingdom Metazoa; phylum Chordata; class Lepidosauria; order Squamata; family Lacertidae; genus Podarcis; species Podarcis melisellensis. Next base: position 2,433,125 of record NC_138537.1, read on the forward strand.
TATCTTTTATAAATATGCTAGGAGAGCTCTCAGTTTAAGAGGGGGGACGATCCTCCCCTCCAGTCTGTGTGCACACCTTACAAGTAGGTAACCCTCGTGCCGCAATAACTGTGTGGAAAAGCGCTGGTGTTTGTGTGACAGAAAGCAGCAGCCCAGATCATTCTGGTGTCCTAAATCTCACATTTCTCAAGAGTTTTCTGGAAGACAAGGGTGTGTGTGTGTGCGCGCGCAGGACAAGGCTGATGATGCTGAGAGAGTAGTGACTGCAGCCTTCCTCTTTGGCGATCCCTCATAGCCGAGTAAGATTGTCTTCCATGAACACAGTTTTAGCAGTGAGTCCGTAAGTGACTGTGGAGGCCAATTCTGGACCCACACGTCCTTCCACAGTGGGGAAATAGGTTTCTGGGCGGGAGGTGATCACGGTGTGGATTTGCCAAGCTTGCCTTCCTCTTAGCACGTTTCTCCCTTGCGTCCTGAGTTCGAGTTTCTTCAAAGCCCATGACACCTTAGGTCAAGGCTGTTCTCCAACTGGAGCGCTCGCAGGCCAGTGTTTCCCAGTTGTCGGTGCTTATACTACATTTTTTGGACTCATGGCACAGGTGAGATTTGAACCAAGGGCTGCTTGTCCATCTTAGACTAAAATACTTATATTGCAACTGTGGAGTTTTCTGTTTTCTATTCATCTTAAAACCATGGAATAATAATAATAATAATAATAATAATAATAATAATAATAATAATAATAAATTTTAAAATATGCGCACACATAAACTCGCTGTAACTGCTGCAGATTTGGTGATTCAAAGCATGTACAGTCGTACCTCGGAAGTCGAACGCAATCTGTTCCGGAAGTCCGTTTGACTTCCAAAACGTTTGGAAACCAAACGCGGCTTCCGTTTGGTTCCGGAAGATGCATCGGATGTTCGGGTTCCAAAGAACATTTGCAAACCGGAATGCTCATTTCCGGGTTTGCGGTGTTCAGGAGCCAAAACGTTTGACTGGCGAGGCGTTTGAGATCCAACGTACGGCTGTATATTGCAAAGCAATGAACCAACCAACCACCTGGGAGATGGAATTGAGCTACGAAAAGGAACTAGGAATTAGAAAGAAGTGTCTCGCCTAACCAGAGTTAATCATTGCACACAGCCCCATCAATAGCAGCTGGGGGGGGGAGAGAACAACATCCTTCTCACTTTCCCCCCAGCAAGAGAATCATGCTTTATAAAGACACAACTGCAAATAGAGACGCTTTGACTCTATTTATGGCAAGAGGGAGATATATATATATATGCAGGCAATTCTGCCAAGAGAAAAGGAAACACGGAAAACGATCCACTGGGTATTCCCCCCACTTTTAATGTCTAATGCAAACTTCCTAACTTCCCCCTCCCTGCAGAAATAACATCAGGGCTGCTGCCTCCAGCTGAAGCCACAAGCTCAAGCCAATATTTGCACAGGAGTTATGGGACTTTCAGTTCACGGAATGTTCCACATTAAAGCATTTTTCTCATGCCTAAGTTTTATGAGAAGATGCTGGAGATAAAAGGGAGAGAGACAGAGAGAGCGAGAGAAGTCCTAAACATGAAAAATGACTGGCCTGTGCTCTTCCTTTTTAATAAAAATAAAAATCTGCAGTTGGAACTCGTTTCTCGCAGCAAACAAACAAACAAACAAACCCTTTGCCCATCTCATGCAAACCGAACAACTATCTTAGTTTACAGCTTCTGAACCCCAGTTGCTGAAAACTAGGGGTGGGGAGAGGGGTCTTGCGTTCGAATCCTGCTTGGCGGATTTACCACAGGCATCTCCTTGGCCACTGTGAGAACAGGATGAGGGGCTTAACAACTGGGGACCAGTTTCCGGAAGAGATCGCCAAATTGGCTCTGTTAGGCGTTCCGCATTTGAAAGAACTCGATCTTTTACCCTTTGGAACTCCCTGCCTATTGATACTAGCAGGCGCCTTCTCTGCGTTCTTTCTGGTGCCTGCAAATAAAAAATAAAATGTTTCCAGTTGCTTTGAAAGTTGTTGCGAACTTTAACTTGTTTTGGCATTTTAACCTTTTGTTCCGTTTTAACGATGGTGGGAATTTCTCCCTGGCGATTTTATTGTTTCATCTTTTTGCAAACTGCTTTGAGGCTCTTGCCGCAAGCAGTGTATGAATTTTTGGAAATAAATGAATGAATGGATGGATGGGCCCTGTGACAGGAATTTTATGGTCTTAGATATATGGTAATGTTCATAAGTGTACCAACCAAGCACATTCATAGACCAGCACAGGAAGGCCAACCTGGGACCATTTTGATTCCTAAACTGTGCAAATGTTTTCAAGGTCAAACTGGAAAAGCCTCCCCATTGTCTTTTCCTTCACAAATCCTGTCTTAAGGGTATGTCTGTGTTTGAATAGGGTGTGAGCCTGTGACCTGGCCCAGGAACTAAGTATTTATCATTACAAAAGACTGGCCAGGCTCCCCAGGAAATCCAATCAAGTAACCTGCCAGACAGGAGAAAAACAGTATTAAAATTTCTGTTTTGGACCGCCTTTTCTGTGATGTAGGTGTGATGTATCTGAGGGGTGGTCTTAGGTTACACCCCTTCTGTGATGTATGTATGATGTTTCCTGGCGTCGTCTTGATCTACAGGGTGGCAATTTCAAAAGTCTTTATAAGGCATTGTGCGCCATTGTTCTAGGGTCCTCCTCTCTCCTGCGGGTGAGGGGAGCACCCTGTTGCAACAGATCAATAAAAATCAAGCCTACAGGCTGCTGTTTTCCTCCAAGTAATCCTGGTTGGTGTCTTTGTTTGTGTCCAAGGGAGCCCTCGGATTTTTCCGTTAACAGCCCTCGCTGGCAGGATCCCACAGGACCTGGTGTCCTTATGCTACATAGAGATGCCTGAAATGTCTTTGGGTGGGATGCAGTGTCCTGCTGCATCCCACCTGAAGACATTTCAGGCATCTCTACGTAGCATAAGAGCATCTGGGAGAGCTCTTGAGCAACTAACATTTCACGGGCGATGGTGCAAGGAACCTTCCTCTGGATTGCACAGAAGAATGTAAACGCAGCCTGCTGGATCCGACCCAGGGCCCATCCAGTCCTGCTTCCTGTTCTCAACACTGAAACAATTATATTAACTTCTCCTCTTATGCTCCTCAACCTGTGCGCATGCTTGGATTACACAGATCAATTTTAGTAATTAGGATTGTAGCATATGCAGAGTACCCAAGGATATTCTCCACAAGTAAGAATTCCAATCGTCTTTAATGCAAGCATGCTTTTAATTCAACCCCTGCCTCTCTGAAGATGTTTACAAGGGGTCCCATGAACGAAAAATCCAAAAACACTCTAGAAATAGGAGAGCCTAAATATTTCTTGCACGCAACTCTCTGGCTATACGTGCATTAAGTTCACAAATCCCTGGGCCAATTATGAAAAAGAGAGAGAGGCTTAGCTGTGCTTTTATCATGAAAGTTTTGGAATGTGTTTCTAATGTTGCACACATCTTTTGATAAAGCGCGGTATATAAATGGACTGAATCAATAAATTAAATAAATTCAGTCCTCTCTGCACTTGATGTTTGGAACAAGGACTCATCCATTTCCTTCCGCAGCGCATTACCTTGCAGGGCAGGCCTGCTAAATTTGTGACGCACCATGTGTCTCAATGTGGTCTCCGGGAAACTCAGGGCGGTCTCTCAGACTTGTTTTTAGGCCTGGGGAAATGGGAACGCCAAACACTGCAAGGTGGAGAAATCTAAGCATTTTCCCCCAAGAAAAAACACATTCTGAGAAATAACGGCTTAGGTCTCGAAACCACCTTATCTACGTTTGTGTTAGACAAGAGCCCACAGCTCAGTTTAAAACAAAGAAAGGAGAAAAGGATGAGGATCTACTGTGAGTTTTCTTCTTTCTCAAAGGCATGAAGAATACAAGAGTTTCTTCTAGTCTAGTGTGGCATTTAGGCACAGAAAATCCTCTTCAGGGAGCCCCATCTGTACGGTGTTTCCATTTATTTGCTGGCCCAAGAGGGTGGAAACTTTTTAGGAAGATCTTGCGGGAATTCAAACTGAATTATCCTGACCCGCTGCTTTGATTTCTCTCTTAGTGGAATTTTCAGTACTGTCCTGAGCTGCAACTGGTTTTATTCACTTGTTTTAAACCCATTTTCTCCCCGTTTGCATCGTTATTATTTTTAACAGAAAACTTAACGAGGTGGCAGTGACGGGGCACAGCTTCACCAGCCCAAGAGAGAACCATTTTTTGATCAAATCCAGACCACTTCACTTTTTCATCTTAACCTGCTGCAGAACGTGGCCAGATGCAGAATTGTTTAACTGTCATTCTAAGTCTAAGCTTGGGTTTCTTTGGGAGGGTGTGTGTGTGGAGATGTTAAGTCTGCCCCCCCCCAGCTTTTTAAACATTTTGAAATAGCACGGACATTTAAAAGTTCCATGCATTGCAGGGGTTGCAATAGATGACCTTTGGGGGGGGTCTCTTCCAACTCCACAATTATGTGATCCTATGTTAACAGTAAAAGCTATGGTTTCCCCAGTAGTGATGTATGGAAGTTAAAGCTGGATGATCAAGAAGGCTGATCGCTGAAGAATGGATGCTTTTGAATTCTGGTGCTGGAGGAGACTCTTGAGAGTCTCATGGACTGCAAGAAAATCCAACCTCTCCATTCTTAAGGAAATCAGCCCTGAGAGCTCACTGGAAGGACAGATCCTGAAGCTGAGGCTCCAAGACTTTGGCCACCTCATGAGAAGAGAAGACTCCCTGGAAAAGACCCTGATGTTGGGAAAGATGGAGGGCACAAGTAGAAGGGGACGACGGAGGACGAGATGGTGGGACAGTGTTCTCGAAGCTACCAGCATGAGTTTGACCATACTGCGGGAGGCAATGGAAGACAGGAGGGCCTGGCGTGCTCTGGTCCAGGGGGTCACGAAGAGGCGGACACGACTAAACGACTAAACAACAACAACAAATGTTAACAGCTCCCCCACTAAAAAACCAAACACCCAACAGCCTGTCAAAGATAAAATACTTAGGACTTTTGCAGGCCGAAATCAGCTTTGCCCCACATTCTGACAACCTGCTTTCTGCCTGCGGATCGTACGGGGGAGAAATTCACATCAGCTCAGCTCTCGCAATGCACTCAGTCTCAAAAAGAGAAAAATAATTCAGCATGCCAGAGATTTGCAGCATGCACCCGATGCAGATATTTGCTTTATTTTGTTAAAAATAAAGCTTGCTCATCAATAAGGGGTTGTGAGCTGTCAGGGAAAGGACCTACAGAGGAGAGAGAGAGAGAGAGAGAGAGAGAGAGAAGCTGGCCTACTGTTATGCAACCAAAAGGCTAAATATAATTCCTGGCTAGAGACACGTCTCCCCCCCCTCCTTCTGCATTGGTGGTGGGTCGGCCAGCAGGAGTTATTGTAACCCCACCGCCTGCAGGAAGGTGCCTGTCAGCTGTGCATCAGATCTGGCAAATTACAATAAGCGGTTTATTTTTTTCTAAAAAAGCTGACTTGTGCGGTTTCCCAGGCAGCCACCATCAAACCCTCTCGCAGGATTCCCCTCCCCCCAACCCCCCCCCTCCACCGGCCCCTTCTAAGCCTGGCTGGTCAAAGCTGAAAATGCAATGTACAGCAGCGCCCCTGAGATTTCACAGGAAGGACCAAAGGACACTGCTTGTTTGAGGACTTTAGCATCTCAGGGTGTCCGCATTTGACCTTCATATGAAATGAAGGGACTATTGGATTTAGCAAATATGTACAGGGCAGGAGGAGGAAAAGGAGGACGCTAAGAATTGTTTGGCAGTGGAACGGACTCCCTTGGAAAATGGGCTCTCCTTCCTTGGAGGTTTAGAGCAGAGGCTGGAGGGCTCTCTGTCATCGATGCTTGAGCTGAGATTCCTCCTTTGCTTTTACTTGGTGTTATAAGTCAGGACATTAATAGACAGGACATTAAATGGTTTTTATACGCAACAACAGCGGCAAGAGTTTTGTTGGGCCAGAAATGGAAGCGAGAAGAAATAATGACGAATGAAGAATGGCAGACGAAATTAATGGACTACGCAGAATTGGACAAAATGACAGGACGAATTCGAAACCTGCGGGATTTACAGAAGATTGGAAGAAATATACAAATTATTTGAAGAGCAACTGTAATCAACAAATTAAGCTAGTAGGACTACAAGAAGTTTTGTAAGGAGGAAAATAGGAAATATTGCAAAGAAGAGAAAGAAGAGAGATATTAGTTATGATATTTAAATGTAATAGTGAAAAGTAAGAAATGTAAATTAGGTGAAAAATTGGAAAAATGTCAGATGTGATTGATGGAAGTAAAAAAAAATTGTATAAGGTATAAAAGTATGTTTAAGAATTGTTGAAAATGTTATGTTTGAAAACTAATAAAAATATTTTTTTAAAAAGAGATTCCTCCATTGCAGGGGGTTGGACTAGATGACCACTGGGGTCCCTCCCTTCCAGCTCCACGATTCAATGCATTCAAAGATGTGCCCTTTCTTGCAGAACCATAGAAATGTAGAGTTGGAAGGGATCTCCAAGGCCCATCTAGTCTGACCCCTTGCAGTGTTGGGTGACACAAAACTCAGAAAGTGCCCAGTCCCTTCCCTGTTCATAAGAAAGAAAGAGCAAAAGAAGATGTAGAGATCTGTGATCGTCACGTTGTTCACAAAAGCATTTCCAAAAGAATTGAGTGCAAATAATACATCAGAGGCACTAGAAAGAAAAACGCTCCCCGTTCTGGAGTTCAGAGGTACACTGCCCTTGCACATGGAGGCTCCACTGAGCAGCCACAGGGCCATCTCTCCGTGAATCCAGCCTTTGCCTTAAGCTGGCCTCCCTCCAGCTGTTTTGGATTACTGGCTTCGGCCAGTGGGACATGTGCTCCAAAACATCTGGACGGGGGCCAGATATGGCCCAATCGGATTTCCTTTATACTGGATTCGGTCCTACTTTAAGCATAGCTGATGGGTGAAACCTGGACATCGCCTTGAGCTTCACAAACCTCTCTCCTAAATCTAATTTCGGCACCCCTTCCCAGTAACTGGAATTAGGGTTACGGCGCAATCAATATTTCCTTCCAACGAGTGTGCATGATGAAGCAAAATAAAATAAAATAAAGGTAGCCCAACAGCAGAGAAGGTTCTTTTCCTAGCAAGGGAGTGGTGATTGCAATACGATATCTTGAGGTTTGGGACCTCAGGCTCTCTTAAACTTGGACTGTATGGGTTTTTTGTAGGGTTTCCTATTAATTATCAGTGGGACTAAGGGTTAAGTCTACTGATTGCTAAGTATTTGTCTTAAAACTGAGAGTGCAATTGTCCAGGCACCAACTCATCCACAAGAACATCTAACCTCCAAATGACGTTCCCACTGCCCTCGGATCATCTCGACCTAACTTACACATATAAAAAGTTTAATCAAAAATGGAAGACATATATATTTCTTATTAAGTATACATACATTTATAATTTTTATATATATATAAAAATCCTATATATTTGGGGGAAAGGCGCAGGGAAATCTTAGGCTAGAAACTTTTCAGGAATAAAAAATATTGCATACTTTAGGGGAAAACAACAGCAACTACCCACGGGCCCAATCCACTAGGAACATCCCCTGAACGTGCACCATTGAAATGCATTGCTGCTCTCCTTCCTTGCAGCAGGGCTCGTGCAAAAGGCATTCCTAGTGGATCGTGGCCAAGGTCTCTTTGGCAAAAAAAGAGGGGTGAGTGTTTCCTTTGCAATAGGTTAAATAAAGCTTTGTAATAAATATACTCTGCTATGGTGACTAAGCCCTATGAGCGTAACACTCGATTGCACTCTGCTTCATTTACTACATTTCTCGGTAAGGACTCAGCTGAAACGCTGCCCTGCTCTTCTCCAGAGAGAGAAACATCTAAGCACTGAAATGCGAGGGTTGGAAAACCATGCGGTAAAAGCACTGGCTGGGCTAACAGCGTTTCAGACTGCAGGTTCATGCATGCATCCCTGCAAGAAGAAACTTAGTGTGTCAGGGTCCTTACTCAGCCTTCTCCCTGATAAGCTAGCTCTAGAGGTGCAAGGATCCTGGCTCAGCTAGAGGATAACCTTCCTGCCATCTGGAGTGACACAGTTCCTCTGTGTTAATGGAGAGAGGCAAACCACGATTGAATGATAAAACACTGGGTGGAATAGCCTGTAGCTCTTAATCTCCATTTAAATCCACATTCTGACTTTAGCCAAAGGAAACCTATTGCCATTTCTTTGAAATGGGAAGACTGGTGATCTACCCTCCCCCACTCTCCCTGTTCCCAGAGGGACCCCGGCTGAGGCATCAGCTCTCCAGGCAGGGGGGATTACTTTGCTATGGAGTTTATGGCAAGGGGAGTGACCCCATTGCTGAGGTTATAGTGTTTTGCTGCAGGGCAGAGATTTCAAACCTTTGCCCACATCGACTTATTTGCAGAAGACCCCGTCTGCCAATTGCAGTGGGTTCTGGGGTACACCCCAGGGGATTCCTCTGTTTGCAACAGGCTGCTTTGAGTGTGTAGAGATGGCACGCAGGTCTTCCCTCTCGGAAGCTCGGCTGCCGCTACTGACCTTCCCATCCAAATATCCCTCAAAAACTCCTGGGTCTCTGGGAGAGAGGTTGAAAGCGACTGCTGCAGTGCAGGTAAAAAGGTAAAGGACCCCGGACGGTTAAGTCCAGTCAAAGGCGACTATGGGGTTGTGGTGATCATCTCGCTTTTCAGGCCGAAGGAGCTGGCGTTTGTCCGCAGACAGCTTTCCGAGTCATGTGGCCAGCAGGACTAAACTGCTTCTGGCGCAATGGGACACCGTGGCGGAAACCAGAGCGCACGGAAATGCCATTTACCTTCCTGCCGCAGCGGTACCTATTTATCTACTTGTGCTGATGTGCTTTTGAACTGCTAGGTTGTAGTGCAGAGCTAGCTGATGTAGAACTGTACAGTTGGAGGGGGCCCACAATGGTCATCTAGTCCAACCCCAGTTGCAAACTTCTGGACAGAAGAATATCGCCCTCAGGGCCCTACTTTCATTTCTCACCTCTTATAGCGGGGGGTGTTTATCTTTCAAACCAAGGAAGAGATGTCCTTGCAAGCTACACATGCCTGAGAACACAGTCTTTACTGACCCCTTGGGTGGTGCTGTGGTCTAAACCACAGAGCCTAGGACTTGCTGATCACAAGGTCGGTGGTTCAAATCCCCACGACGGGGTGAGCTCCCGTTGCTCAGTCCCTGCTCCTGCCAACCGAGCAGTTTGAAAGCATGTCAAAGTGCAAGTAGATTAATAGGTACCACTCCAGCGGGAAGATAAACAGCATTTCTGTGCACTGCTCTGGTTCGCCAGAAGCGGCTTAATCATGCTGGCCACGTGACCCGGAAGCTGTACGCCAGCTCCCTCGGCCAGTAAAGCGAGATGGGCGCCACAACCCCAGAGTCATCTGCGACTGGACTTAATGGTCAGGGATCCCTTTACTGGTCCTCTGCAACACAGACACAGGTGGGGCAGGGATGCACCTCTGCAGCACTGGACCTGCAAGAAGCACTCGGGGTCTGTGGGGACACCACCTCGACCAAAACGGTGCCCCTTCTTCGCTGGGATCCTCTTCCCAGTTCCGGTACTGGGCTTCCACACCCAACAGGGAGAAGGATATTTGAAACTGGAACATCACCCTCTTTACCTTTCTAACTGCAGAATGTGTTTAATTCAACTTGGACCTCAAGGATGGAACATTTATTTTGCTAGTGTTTGGATATTTAGAGGGGGGGGGGTTTGGCGGGGGGAGGCAGGGGGCATAAGTCACTGCACTTGGCAAGTGCCATACTTAATAGTGCTGACCTACAAGGCTTACGGCGAGTTAAGTGTCTCTCAGGGACCTGTCCGCAAATCGGACCTTTGGAATTTGCGAAATTTCAGCCCTTAAGAACTGCTGAGGATCAAATCTGTGCGAGATTTTTTATTCCAGCTGTAGTGTGAGCGTGTGTTTCTGGACCTAACCGTCCAGAGGTCCTTTTACCTTCCCCTCAGAAAACTCTTTTCCTTTTCCTTTTTCAGGTGGAGATTACAGTAAATGGTGTGCTTGTGGTTCCAGCTCTGAAAGCTGTGTTTTGGTCGTAAAAACCCAGAAAGCTGGGTCCATGGAGGTGCGACAGAGGTGAGCCTTGAGCGCAGTTTGGTCGGCTCTGCCAAGCACGTTCCCTCGCAAGCACCCGCAGATTCCCTAATCGCCTTTCCCATCCCTGAATCGCTGCTCTAACTCCTTACTCTGCATAGTTGTCTTTAAGGCACTAGTGAAATATTGCAATACGTTATCATATGAGGCTATAGAAATAGATATAAAGTGTCCCCGTTCGTCCCCCCCCCCCATATATTAATGTGCAAAGAAGCTCAGGATCTGATGGCTCGTGTGAAGAGGGAAAGGAAAAGGCGTAAGCATCTGTAGCTGGAGCGTCAGAATGGATAAAATGCATAGGACAAGCTAATGGGTTTCGGATTTAGAGGAGATGAAACCAGAAGGGGATGGAGACAGCCGAGGACTTGGGGGGGGGGGTCCATCTTCACTACAAACATCTACCAGTTTCATACCAGTTTAAGCATCATGGCATTCCTCAAAGCATCCTGGAAACTGTAGTTTCGCGGGGGTGTCCTGAAACCTTTCTCGGAAAGAACCCCAGAGAACTACATTTCCCAGGGTGCCTTGCAGAAAGGGATTGCAGGCTCAAAGAGTTAAATCTGTAGTGTAGACTTGGGGGGGGGGGGAGAGACGCCATGATGTGGAGCCGCCAGGAAGCCACTCTGCTTCTCCCAAAGTCTTCCAGCTGTGCGAGAGGGTGAGGATGGTGCGAGGCTCCCGGGGGCGTTCAGAGGTCGGTGCTCGACTTTGCCGTCAGGGCCTGGATCCGGGCAGAGTTGCACATCTTGCAGAGGATGTGGCCGTCCAAGGGGTAGCAGCCCTGGTTGTCGCCTTCGGACAGGCGGCCTCCGCAGTCCTGTACAAGAGGGTGAGAAAGACGCATTAAACGATTTCAGGCTTGCAGGCAGCTTTTCACAATGACTCTACAGTGGTATCTTGGTTCTCAAACTTACTGTATTTTTTGGTCTATAAGACACACTTTTCCCCCTTCAAAAATGAAGGGGAAATGTGTGTGCGCCTTATGGAGTGAATGCAGGCTCTTTGGCTTCAGCGATAGCAACGCGAAGCCTCTGAAGCGCAGAGGGAGAGCTCCCCCCGCGCTCCGGAGGCTTCGCGTTGCTTTCGCTGAAGCCGCCTGAAGTCCCCGGAGCGCAGGGAACTCCCGCTGTGCTCCGAAGGCTTGCGGATAGCCGCCTGAAGCCTGGAGAGCGAGAGGGATGGGTCACACCCATCCCTCTTGCTCTCCAGGCTTCGCTTCGCTGGAGAGGCGCTGCACAGTTTTCCCTCTCTGCGCAGCGCCCCTTAAGCGAAGCGGAAGGAGAAACGGAAGGGGCTCCGTTTCTCCTGCCGCTTTGCTGAAGGGGCGCTGAGCAGAGAAGGGGAGAATTCCCCCCCCCCCGTTCTCCCCCTCCTATGGTCCGGTGCGTCCTATGGTCCGGTGTGTGTCCTATAGAGCGAAAAATACGGTAATCTGTTCTGGAAGTCCGTTCCAAAACCAAAGCATTCCAAAACCAACTGCTTACCCATAGCGAGTAATGCAAAACGGATTAATTCGTTTCAGCCTTTTAAAAACAACCCCTAAAACAGCAACTTAAGGTTTCAGGCTTGCACCAGAAGCAATTTAGTCCTGCCGGCCACATGACCTGGAAAGCTGTTTGTGGACAAACACCGGCTCCCTCGGCCTGAAAGCGAGATGAGCGCTGCAACTCCATAGTCGCCTATGCCTGGACTTATCCATCCAGGGGTCCTTTATCACTGATCTATGCACAGGACATCCTTTGCATGCACAGAAGATACTGACCTCGCAGCGGTAGCACTCCACATGGAAGTCACGGTCCAAGGCCACAATGCGCACAGTCTCCTCCTGGCCTTGCGCGGGCATGATGGGCTCTTTGCAGACAGAGCAGCGGGGCGCGAATTTCCTAGGGAACGGAGAAAGTTTGACGTGAAAGCTCTGCTCATCGAGCCAAGCGGAATCTGAGCATTCTGCACTGACGCTGGAAGTTCCAGGGCTCGAGCAAAGAATATCACCGCCCGAGGTTTCAATGTTCAGCAAGTGATGGGTAGGTGGTACACTGAAAAGGATGCTGTGGCGTTAGCCCATTCATGTTTGTATTGGGGGAGAGAAAGGGTTAATAGGTTGACCAATAAGAAAGCCCGGAGGTGGAGCCTACCTGATTTTGAGGCTCAACCCAGAGGTTTTGACAACTAGTTCAGTTGGTTCTTTTTTTTGGGGGGGGGGGAGACAGAAGAGTCAGAGTGAGTTAGAGACAGGGACAAGACTGAGAGGGAATAGAGTAACAGCGTTTCGAATATATTTTAAAAAACCACTTCCGCCCTGCAGAGTAGGTGGGGTTGTGGGCTTCACACTCCCCCCCCCCACAATTAGGGGAATCCCCGACCACGTCACCCCCAGGCCAGCCAATCGGCTGGCTCTGGGGGCGTGGCCTGCCCCATTTAACGCAGGTGCGGCCGGGGATCTCCCTCTTTCCCCGCCTGCCAGCTGTTCCTGTTTCTCACCCTCCCACCCTATAAAGTTCCCTGACCTTGCTATGGACCTTGGTTGGTCGCCATTGAGGGGCCTGGTAGGAATTTTTCCACTTGGCAAATTGGCACCAGCCACTTGGTTTTTGCCTACCTCGTAGCAAATCGTCACAACTTTCTTGGTATTGGCAGTTAGGCATTGGTATTGTTCTGTAGGTGGAAGAGGGGGTAACCCCATCACCTGCCCCGCATATTGAAGGGTAGTCTGGTAAAGGATTCTGGGGGGCGTGGCCCTCTCCGAAGCCGAGGGAGGTGTGGGCCTACTGGTGACCCCGGGGAGTTCCTAGTTGATGTGCATCAGCAGGACTCCCCTTACTGGTGGTTAACACTTCCTGGACTTCAAGCGGACGGGCTGAAGCCGGATATAGTCGGTTAGGTCCAATGCCTAAGCCAATACCGCTCAACACCTGTAACCAATAAAGTTGTGGCCTCATTTAGCCCACTAACCTTAATATTTGTGTCATGTGTCTTTATTTCCACTGGGGGCGGGGCGGGAACTTGCCATGCAACTTCTTTGTGTTTTAAATAAACTTTAATCTTCATTGTTAACTCTACCTGATTGAGACTCAATACATCACCGGGGAACCCTAGGTCCCCCCCCCAAAAAAAATGGAGGCAGCGGAAGGATAACATAGTAGTGTACAGGTCAATAGTCCGTGAAACGACTGGGGACTCTGTACGAATGCCACAGATGCTTTTGGCCAAGCTGAAATGAACTTGCAGCACAATAATAAGATAATAGCAGTCCCTCCCACATCATGTAGGTTGCAAAAGGCCTAAACAGCAACACAAATGCAAACCTCTGCTTCTTCCCCTCCCTGAGCCCCCCCAAAAGAGGCGAAGAGAAGCGCAGCCACCTGTGGAAATCCTCGATGCAGTGGATGTTTCCGCCAGCGTCCACGGTGAAGGGGATCCCGTCCAGGCTGCGCTGGCAGATCACGCAGGTGAAGCAGTGAGGGTGGTAAGCCTTGCCGGTGGCTCTCAAGATGCGCTCCATGATGGGCTTGGCGCAGACGCTGCACTGCTCCAGGGTGCTCTGCGGAGAGGAAAGGCAGCCGGAGACCATCAGTCGCGCCAAGCCTGCAAATCTTCCCTGGTCCCTTGCTTTTAGACGTGGCATGCTCTCAGGCCTTCGATGCACGAACAATGCTTATTTTATTTACTCGTTGCATTCATTTCCCACTTCTCCCCAAAAGAGCTCAAGGGGGTGTGCAGAGTTCTCCCTCTTTGATCCTCACAATGACCCTGTGAGGTAGGCTAGGCTGAGAGGAAGGGGCTGGTTATGCCCAGGGAGATTCATGTTTCAGGGAAGTGGGAGGAAGGAGAAAAGAATAATATGATGGATTGAGGAAATATAAATGTAAGTGTATGGGGGGATGGGGAAGAAATAGTGTTGGTTTTGGTACCGTATTTTTCGCTCTGTAGGACGTACTTTTTCTCCTCCAAAAATTGAGGGGAAATGTGTGTGCGTCCTATGGAGCGAATGGAGGCTCCTTGGCTTCAGCGATAGCTCTGGAGGCTTCGCGTTGCTTTCGCTGAAGGCTGGAGAGCGAGAGGGGTCAGTGCGCTGCGCTCCGGAGGCTTCGAGTTCGTTTTACTGAAGCCAGGAGAGTCTTGCTCTCCAGGCTTCAGCGAAAGGAACCCGACGCTATCTGGAGAGCGAGATGGTCTCCAGATAGGCGCCTGAAGCCTTCGGAGCGCGGCGGGAACTCCTGCCCCGCTCCGGAGGCTTCAGGTTGCCTTCTGCTGAAGCTTGTAGAGCGAGAGGGGTTGGTGTGCACCGACCCCTCTCACTCTACAGGCTTCAAAGATAGCTGTCTCAAGCCTCCGGAGTGAGGTGGGACTTCCCGATGCGCTCCAGAGGCTTCGGGTTCCTTTCGCTGTAGGGTAGGTGCTAAGCAGGAGGAGAAATGGAAGGGGCTCTGATTCTCCTGCTGCTTCACTGAAGGGGTGCTGCGCAGAGAGGGGGAGATTTTTTTTCTTCTTGTTCTCCCCCTCTAAAACAAGGTGCGTCCTATGGTCGAGTGCGTCCTATAGAGCGAAGAATACGGTACATCTGTATTGTGATGTAATATGTAAAAACCAATTAAAAAAGAAAGAAAGAAATGTGGACCCTGGTTTCCCAGGTCCCAGCCTGGCACTCTAACCACTATGCCACGCAACCTTGAAATCGTTGTCTGCAAGGACAACGTGGCTGATTTTACATGTTTAAAATGTGTCTTGGTTTTTTTAATTTTCATGTTTTTCTTTTCCACGGACACACGTCACATGTGTTGCACTCACCCACGATGGTAACAGCCGCTTTTCATTGCAGTGCCGGCCTCTTGCAATGGGGCCGTTAAATTTTAATCAGAAACAGGACGCTGAGCTCCTCTCTCCACTGGACAGGGGAGGCTGTCGGGATGCACATGGCCAGTCACCCTTGGCCATCCAACGTGGCGGGTCTCTGGAACTGGTGACTGGCCAAGCTGAACCAATCCGTTCATTGCGGCCTGTCGAGGGCTAGAAAACTGAGTGCTCCCACATCATTTCTCTAATTCCAGGCAGGGAGTTTGTCTGGTTCCAGATGGCAGCTGGCAAAGCTGCACTGGGCTTGAGGAATCACCCAACTTGTGCAGTCCTGATTTAAGCTTAACAGCACAAGAAGATTCTGTTGGATCAGACGGGGGGCGGGTGGGTGTGGGGGACTCCCTGGTCCTGAATGGGGTAACTGTGCCCCTGAAGGACGACCAGGTGTGCAGCCTGGGAGTCATTCTCGACTCACAGCTGTCCATGGAGGTGCAGGTCAATTCTGTGTCCAGGGCAGCTGTCTACCAGCTCCATTTGGTACGCAGGATGAGACCCTCCCTGCCCGCAGACTGTTTCACCAGAGTGGGGCATGCTCTAGTTATCTTCCGCTTGGACTACTGCAATGCGCTCTACGTGGGGCTACCTTTGAAGGTGACCCAGAAACCGCAACTAATCCAGAATGCGGCAGCTAGACTGGTGACTGGGAGCGGCCGCCAAGACCACATAACACCGGTCCTGAGAGATCTTCATTGGCTCCCAGTATGTTTCCAAGCACAATTCAAAGTGTTGGTGCTGACCTTTAAAGCCCTAAATGGCCTCAGTCCAGTAGACCTGAAGGAGTGTCTCCACACCCATCGTTCAGCCCAGACACTGAGGTCCAGCTCTGAGGGCCTTCTGGTGGTTCCCTCCCTGTGAGAAGTGAGGTTACAGGGAACCAGGCATTATCCATATTTTTATCCATCTAAATTGTCCAAGTGAGATTAAAATCCTGCTAATGTTTTCATCTGCTTACAATGGTCTCCTAAATAAATAATAATTCCACTCCCCCCATTCTTTTTAAAAGTTCTTGTTCTCTTAGTTCCTGAGCTTTCCAGTTAATTTTGCCATTTCAGCATAGTCCCCATCAACTTGGTTTGCTATTCTTCCCTGGTCGGGATTGGGTCCCTTCCAAGTCTAGGATTCTAGGAAATATTTCACCCATTCAACCTTGTGTTTTCTTCAAAATATTCTTCACGCCATGTTGTCTGCTATAATCTTCTTTAGTGGGCTGTGCAAAGCGCTTTACTGGCTGAGGGAGCCGGCGTACAGCTTCCGGGTCATGTGGCCAGCATGACTAAGCCACTTCTGGCGCACCAGAACAGCACATGGAAATGCCGTTTACCTTCCCACCAGAGTGGTACCTATTTATCTACTTGCACTTTGACGTGCTTTTGAACTGCTAGGTTGGCAGGAGCTGGAACTGAGCAACAGGAGCTCACCCCGTCGTGGGGATTCGAACTGCTGACCTTCCGATCAACAAACCCTAGGCTCTGTGGTTTAACCCACAGCGCCACCCGCGTCCCAAAAATAGATTTAAATAAATGCAATTTGCCCTTGTGACTTTATTGCTCGGTCCTCTTCCCTCCTTGCACCCAGCTCTGTATCTACAGCAGTCTCTGTTTTTTATTCTGTTGTTCCCCTCCTCTTTCTCGGGAGGCGAATCACCCTTGCTGTGGAATTTGCTTTGCTCCCACCAGGATGACAGGATAGACAAATTAATCCCTCCATGATGTAAATGTGTTCTGATGGCAAGCCTTCCTGAGCGTCAAGTTGCGATCTAACATCTTAACAGCTGTACACACAGCTCAGGGCAAGCGGCTGCTAGCTTCCTGCTCGGCCTCCGTGGCACGTAGCTGCCGCACCTCTGTGTCAAACGCTCTTTGCCTTCCTGGGGGCGAGACCAGAAGATTAAGACGCCCCGACCTTGAGTCCAAGGCCAAGAGGGAGCTGGCTTTGGAGAGAGGGAAAGACAACTCTGCACATGCTCAAAGGGATAAGAAGGATACTGGCAAGCTGGAAGACGGGCAGAGGAGGGCAACCGGAATGATGAAGAGTTAAAAGCTTACTGGGAAACGATATACAATGAATTGAAAAAGATGTTCAAAATAACGTTTGTGGGGGAAAACAGAAGCTTTTCTTTTAGGGACAGAACTACCTAAATTGTATAGAAATGTATTCATGTATGCTACTACAGCAGCAAGACTGTTACTTGCCCCAAAGTGGAATGAAGAAGAAGTCCCAGCAATGGAAGAATGGGTACAAAAACTTATGGAATATTCAGAAATGGCGAAACTTACCAGAAGAATAAGAAATCAAGATAACCAACTTTTTTAAAAAGAACGGAAATGGTTTGTTGAATATTTACATATGAATTGCAAGCAGATAAAAACATTGGCAGGATTATTGTAATAACCTGTAGTTTTATAAGAGTATATATTCAAAGTAGATTAAGTGAGCAAATTAAATGAATTTGGATATGCAGAAGATACTTAAAAAGAAATTTAAGGAACCACAGAAAGAGGGGGAAGGAAGTCACATTTTCAAATGTAAAACTGATTGTAAAACTAATGAAATGTATAAATAATTTTTTTTTTTTAAAGAAATGATCGAGAGTCTGGAAACCAAGCCATATGAGGAACAGTTGAAGGAGCTGGGTATGTTTAACCTGGAAAAGGGGAGACTGAGAGGAGATATGAGAGCCATCTTCAAATATCTGAAGGGTTGTCCCATGGAAGATGGAGCATGCTTGTTTTCTCCTGCTCTGGAGGGTAGGACTCGAACCCGTGGCTTCAAGTTATAAGAGAGGAGATTCCGACTCAACCTCAGGAAGAACTTTCTGGCAGTAAAAGCCGTTCGACAGTGGAACAGTCTCCCACAAGAGGTGGTGGGTTCTCATTTGCCGGAGGCGTTTAAGCCATGTCTGGATGGCCATCAGCCAGGAATTCTATACCTGCGATTCCTGCATTGCAGAGGGTTGGACTAGATGACCCTTGGTGCCCCAACTCCACTTTTCTATGCTTCTTTGCAAACAGGTGCACGACACAGCAGACCTGGGCCTGTTTCATGGGGTGGGGCACGTCAAGAGTCGAAGAGACGATCCCTAGGTCCCCTGTCCGCTCCTGCAGGGTCCAGACACACGTTCCAGACCTCAAACGAAGATATTTCTGTTGTTGGGCTTTGTTTTGAAAAGTACACCCAGGCCCCGAAGCCAGAAACAGTCTATAAAACTCTGCTCCGGCTAATCACCAGGCTTCTGGAAACATGTGCGGTCGTCCTAAGATTTAAACTCCAGTTACCCCTCACCGCAAACCGGTTCCCAAAGTGCCTCTGGGCAGTTGGGGAAGTTTGGCTATTTCTGCACCTCTTCATGGGTGGAAAAAATGAGGCTGCCAAGCCAGATTTTTGGCAATGTGCGGGGGGGGGGGGGCGCAGGCAGCCAGGGAGGTGGCTAGCGAGAGTCAACCTGCAGGCTTGCACAGCTTTCTGGTGTCGGGCTTTTTCGATCTCTGGAGGGCAGGCAAGATCACCGGGGAACGGAGAAGCTCTCCAGAAAAGCCACCCAGGTCTGAGCATGTCACTCGAAGGAAAATGACTCCAGGGGGAAATCGACGAGGAGCAGGAACGCCTGCAGGCAACAATCAAAGCCTCGTAGAATCATAGAACTGTCGGGTTGGAAGGGCACCTCAAAGGTCATTCAGTCCAACCCCCTGCAAATCAAGAATCTTTTTGCCCAAATTCGAACTCATGGCCTTGAGAGTCTCACGCTCTACCAACTGAGATATCTCCGGACAACAATCGTTTTTCAGCCTCTTAACTTTCTGTATGTTTCAAAACTATATTGTAAACATTTCCTGGGTTTTTGTTTCATTTTATCCTTTTCTCATTTTGTTTGTTTTTAAACTATCAGGCGGGGCGTAAATCTTGACGATGCAGGTAAAATAAATAAATAAAAAGCCCTTGCCAGGAAATGGATGGTTATTAGCCAGCCAGCAAGAGTGGCTTTGTGAGGCAGGGCTGAGCTCAGAAACCGTTTCCACTCCAACCGTAAAAGAAATAAAATAACAGGACTAAGGAGAATGGAAACTCTCTCTGTGTGTCTCTCTCTCTTCTGCCTCTGCCTGGTATATTAAATGCTATACGCTCTACATGCAATTATGGGGGGAAATGGCAGGAAATTGACCCATTTGGGCAGAAGCGTCCCTGTCACGCTTCACGCTTTCTCGTTCCACGGCCCATTTGGAGGATGAGCAATTTCTTTCCGGGGCAAAAGAAGATCTATCAGCAGCCGGTGTGTCTTCGCACAAAAGCGGCACTCAGAAACCCTCTCAGGTTCTCGCTTCGTTTTCCTCTTTGTGTTGCTCAATAAAATTATAGCCAATGGCCATAAATATGTGGTTGCGACGCTGCCGCCTCGCAGCCCGCTTCCCTCCCTGCAAAACATTACAATAATGATGGCTGCATCTGCAGCAGCAGTGTGTCTGGATCGAGAGAAGTAATATTCCTGCTCTGTTCTGCCTTGCTCAGACCTCACATGGAGTCCTGCATTCTGTTCTGGGCAGCCCAATTTAAGAAGGGCATGGACAAGCTGGAAGGGCAACCAAGATGAGCAAAGGGAATGAGACTTTGCGCCGGCCATCAGGCAATGGCTTTTTCCACCTGCCTTGCCTTCAGAACAGAGTTGAGTCTGCGCCAAGTCCTGGGGATTTGGAGTGTGTGAATTCAACCCTGCTTAGTTTGTCTTTTGGTGGCTGGTTTGTTAACGTTGTTAATAACAACGTTTAGGGAAGCTTTTAATGTTTAATAGGTTATTGTATTTTTGTGTTTTGTTGGAAGCCACCCAGAGTGGCTGAGGAAACCCAGCCAGATGGGCGGGGTATAAATAATAAATTATTATTATTATTATTATTATTATTATTATTATTATTATTATTATTATTATTATTATCATCATCATCATCTTTCGTGGAGCATGCATTCTGCAATGCTTTCTGAATCTTATAATATGACCTTTGTTGCGGTTGTGCTGTTTAGCTTATTTCGTTGGTTTGCTTGTTTGCTAATTGCGTTTTATTAGTTGGGGTTGTTTTCCTTATGTGATTCTTTTACTGATGATTAGTTAAGTATTCTATATGATTTATCCTATACAGCGGTACCTCTGGCTGCAAACAGGATCCGTTCCAGAGGCGCGCTCACAACCTGAAAAGAACGCAACCTGCCTCTGCGCACGCACGGGTCGTGATTCGCAGTTTCTGCGCATGTGCATGACATCATTTTGCACGAACAGAGAAACCCGGAAGTAACCTGTTCCGTTACTTCTGGGTCGC
Organism: Podarcis melisellensis; assembly: GCF_964234715.1. Classification (NCBI taxonomy): domain Eukaryota; kingdom Metazoa; phylum Chordata; class Lepidosauria; order Squamata; family Lacertidae; genus Podarcis; species Podarcis melisellensis. Next base: position 2,453,483 of record NC_138537.1, read on the forward strand.
CGTGGGACGCAACTTGAAAACGTGGAACCTGAAGCAAACATAACATGAGGTATGACTAAACAAAAAAAATTCCTTCCAGTAGCACCTTAAAGACCATCTAAGTTAGTTCTTGGTATGAGCTTTCGTGTGCATGCACACTTCTTCAGATACCATGTGCATGCACACGAAAGCTCATACCAAGAACTAACTTAGTTGGTCTTTAAGGTGCTACTGGAAGGATTTTTGTTTTGTTTTGACTATGGCAGACCAACACGGCTACCTATCTGTAACATGAGGTATGACTGTATTTGTGATCTCCTATTATTTTATTATTTATTGATTGTAAGCTGCTTTGTGACTCATGTGTGTGGCAAGGGGCATAGAAATATAAGAAACGGAACAGGAATGGAAACCAAGGCTTATGAGGAGCGCTTGAAGGAGCTGGGTATGTTTAGCCTGGAAAAGAGGAGACTGAGAGGAGAGACGTATTCATATAGCTCCAGGGCAGTCACATGGAAAAGGGAACAAACTTGTTTTCTCCTGCTCTGGAGGGTAGGACTCGAACCCATGGCTTCAGGTTATAAGAAAGGAGATTCTGACTAAACATCAGGAAGGACTTTCCGACGGCAAGAGCTGTTTGACAGAGGAATGGACTCCCTCAGAAGGTGGTAGACTCTCCCTCCTTGGAGGTTTTTAAGCAGAGGTTGGAGGGCCATCTGTCTCTGTATTTTTTAGCTGAGATTCCTGCATTGCTAGGCGTCCCTTCCATCCCTACAATTGTCCATGGTTCTATGAATTGTTCCCAGCTGCAAAATCTCCCCTTGATAAAAGGCCACTCCACACAGAATCCTATGAGAAACCTACATGTACCTAGAAGCCTGCAGGTGCTTGTGGCAACTGCTGGTTTTGACAGCTGCTACAGGCACAGAGCCTAGGACTTGCCGATCAGAAGGTCAGCAGTTCAAATCCCCGCGACGGGGTGAGCTCCCGTTGCTCAGTCCCTGCTCCTGCCACCCTAGCAGTTTGAAAGCACGTCAAAGTGCAAGTAGATAAATAGGTACCACTCCAGCGGGAAGGTAAACGGCGTTTCCGTGCGCTGCTTTGGTTCACCAGAAGCGGCTTAGTCATGCTGGCCACATGACCTGGAAGCTGCAAGCCGACTCCCTCGGCCAGTAAAGTGAGATGAGCGCCGCAACCCCAGAGTCGGCCACGACAGGACCTAATGGTCAGGGGTCCCTTTACCTTTACCTTTACAGGCACCAATGGAACTCTTTCCCCAGAAACCCACTCAGAACCATTACTGAATTACCTAATAGCAGCAAGTGGCTTCCTATTTCAGCAAGAGAGAGGTACAGGTTAGTTATAGAAGTTCCTCTTTCTATTGCAGTTTCTTTGATCCTCTGTCTCCTTGCTGCAAGAAGTCATATGCTGCTGGAGGATAAGTGAGTGACAATGCTGAGAAGGTTGGAAAGATGCTCTCTATGGGTGACTGTAGCAGCTGCTACAATCAATATCTGTTACAGTCACCCAGAGGCTTTGGGGGACAACTTGAAGCATCATTGATGGGCTCATGTGCGGGCTGACCCCAAGGTCCGCCAACCAGTTATGCGCAGAGATTTGAAGTATTCTGCAGATAAATCTCTCATGATTGCTACGTGAATCCTTTTCAGTTGTGAACACTGTAAGGTCAAGAGAGTCGGTGGCCACCAAAATGAAGAAATGACAGCACTGATGCTAAAAACAAGGGGGTTAAGAATGTAAGGAGGGCCTGCAGGATCAGGCCAATGACATATCTAGGCTGAAATCCTGTTCTGGAAATCAGCTTGTGGGAAAGGAAGGTCTGAGGACAACATCCCTTCCTGTGGTTTTTAGCAACTGGGATGATGATGATGATGAAGATGAAGATGATGAAGATGATGAAGAAGAGGAAGAGGAAGAGGAAGTGGAAGAAGAGTTTGGATTTGATATCCCGCTTTATCACTACGCTAAGGAGTCTCCTGGGGAAATAGTTCACCAACCAAAGGACCTCATGAGCTATGAGGCTTGGTTCCCTGACTTCCTGAGGGAGAGGAGCCCCACACAGCACCAATGACTGGGATCAGTGTGCTTCTGAATAATACCCTTTGCTGGAAACCAAATGGAGGGGAGAATGTTCTTGCACCCAGGTCCTGCTTGCAGACTTCCCACTGGGACAACCAGTTGACCATCTGCAGCAGCACAGCCGGACGCCTTCTCCTGCCCCAGCTGCAATAAAACATGTCTCTCCTGTATTTGTGCTGTTTGACTCCTCCCCCCCCCCATGGCACATTCCTCTATTGTCTCCCGAGACATACAGAAGCCAGCCAATCATCCAGGATGCTAAATTTTTATTTCAAGATATGTGGATCTCCTTCATATTTTTGATGCTGCTTCAACTAAGGAGTTTGGGAAACCTATTTTATTGCAGAAGAAGAAGAGGAGGAGAAGTTTGGATTTGATATCTAGCTTTATCACTACCCTAAGGGGTGGTGCTGTGGGTTAAACCACAGAGTCTAGGACTTGCTGATCAGAAGGTCGGCGGTTCGAATCCCCGCGACAGGGTGAGCTCCTGTTGCTCGGTCCCTGCTCCTGCCAACCTAGCAGTTTGAAAGCACGTCAAAGTGCAAGTAGATAAATAGGTACAGCTCCAGTAGGAAGGTAAACGTCCACTGCTCTGGTTCGCTGGAAGTGGCTTAGTCTTGCTGTCCGCATGACCCGGAAGCTGCACGCCTGTTCCCTCGGCCAATAAAGCGAGATGAGTGCTGCAACCCCAGAGTCGGCCACAACTGGACCTAATGGTCAGGGGTTCCCTTTACCTTTACCCTTAAGGAGTCTCAAAGTGGCTAACATTCTCCTTTCCCTTCCTCCCCCACAACAGACACTCTGTGAGATGAGTGGGGCTGAGAGACTTCAGAGAAGTGTGACTGGCCCACACCCAGCAGCTGCAGGTGGAGGAACGGGGAAGCGAACCCAGTTCACCAGATTACGAGTCCACCGCTCTGAACCACTACACCATACTGGCTCCAACTATGGAGGTCGAAAACAGCCATCCTGGCTAGTAGCCATCAACGGCTCCAAGAATTTGTCTAATTTTTTTAAAGCCATCCAGGTTATTGGCAGCCCCTGCCTCCTGTGGGAGTGAGTTCCACAGTCTAACTACATCAGCAGGACCGAGGGGAGGGGCCTGTCGCCTGGTCAGCCCAGGACCTCCAGACACACTGCCCAGGCTTGCACTGCAAGCAGCGGTTGTTTGCCTTCACCCCCAGAGGTGCACTCCATTGCGTCTTGAGACAGATGCCAACAAACAACCTTTCCGCTAGTCTAAAAAGTCCCAAATGCTGTAACCTTCCTTCATAACATGGTCTCTCCATCCCATGGACCATTTTGTTTGCCTTTTCCTGAACCCTTTCCAACTCTTCTTCCTCCTTTCTAAGGTGAGGCATCCAGAACAGTACCCAGTATTCCAAACATGACTGCAGCAAAGGTTTGCATGATCTGACCACTCCCAGATCATTCATGCAGGCTTACTGGAACACAGAGGAGGTGCGGGTTTATCCAGGAAGATTTCCCTGACCTCGTCACGGTTCTCCTTTTATCTCTGGACTCCCTTTCGCTCAAGACCCAGGAGAACCCAGTTCGTTACTGGGGGAAGGCCACAGAAGACCAGGGTTTTCGAGGCTTCTAATCCTGAATCTCTGCACGCCTGAGATGGAGTTTTGTGTCTGGGAACAGCAGAGGGCCTTCGCTCCCTGAGAAACACGCAGCTCCAACAATGACAGCCAGATTAATTAAGCTCGTTAAAAGATCATAAAAACCCTCAGAGGTGGAAGCAAGCACAGTCTACGCTTGACTCTTTTATTATTATTAGCTGGGTGATAAAATCGCCAATTGCTGGTTATAAATTATGATGGCCAAAGCAGAAGCCGATGGATGAAGGCGGGGAAAAGAAGATCTCTTGCGGAGACCCACCAGCGGCGCTCTCGCTCTCTCTCTCTCTCTCTCTCTCTCTCTCTCTCAGTCTTTGCTTCTGCATGAAACGAGAAGGTTCTGGTGCCTGAATACTGAACCTCCCTGCTTTCAGAGGGAATTAGGAGAAACTCGATCTACTTCACACAAACGCAAGAGCCGTCTTGGATCAGGCCTACCTAGTCCAGCGTCCTGTTCTTGCAGTGGCCAACAAAAGACCCTCATGGGAAGCCCACAATTTGAGCAGTAGGACCCAGGAACACAGAGCTGGAAGGGACCCTGAGGCTCATCTAGCCCAACCCTCTGCAATGCAGGAATCTCAGCTAAAGCATCCCTTGACAGATGGCCATCCAACCTCTGCTTGAAAAACTTCAAGGGAGGAGACTCCACCACCTCTCAAGGGAGACTGTTCCTCTGCAGCACAACTAGACATGTACTTACTTGAAAGTAAGTGCCAGTGTTTCTGGGCTCGCTGTGGCTGGAGGCAGCCTGGTCACAGAAACACAAGGACTTCAGCAGAGCCTGCTGGATCAGGCCAGTGGTTCATCTGGTCCAGCACCCTGTTCTCACAGGAGCTGAGCGGATGCCCCAAGGGGAAGCCAGAAATCAGGATTTGAACATAAGACCACTCAGGAGCAAATCAGGATTTGAACACAAGACCACTATCCCCTCCCGTGCTCTCCGGCAACTGAGATCCAGAAGCATCACATAACACCGGTCTTGAAAGACCTACATTGGCTCCCAGTACGTTTCCGAGCACAATTCAAAGTGTTGGTGTTGACCTTGCAAGCCCTAAATGGCCTCAGCCCAGTAGACCTGAAGGAGCATCTCTACCCCCAGTCACCAGTCTAGCTGCCACATTCTGGATTAGTTGCAGTTTCTGGGTCACCTTCAAAGGTAGCCCCACACAGAGCGCATTGGAGTAGTCCAAGCGAGAGATAACTAGAGCATGCACCAGTCCGGCGAGACAGTCAGCGGGCAGGGAGCGTCTCATCCTGCATACCAGATGGAGCTGGTAGACAGCTGCCCTGGACACAGAATTGACCTGCGTCTCCATGGACAGCTGTGAGTCCAAAATGACTTCCAGGCTGCGCACCTGGTCCTTCAGGGGCACAGTTACCCCATTCAGGACCAGGGAGTCCCCCACACCCGCCCACCTCCTGTCCCCCCAAAACAATACTTCTGTCTTGTCAGGGTTCAACCTCAATCTGTTAGCTGCCATTCATCCTCCAGACACTCACACAGGACCTTCACTGGGTCAAGAAAGAGATTCTGACTAAAACTTTCTGATGGTAAGAGCCGTTTGAGAGTGGAACAGTCTCCCTCGAAAGATGGTGGTCTCTCCTCCCTTGGAGGTTTTGTGGCAGAGGTTGGACAGACATCTGTCAGCGACCTTCTTTGCTGTTATTCCTGCATTGCACTGGGTTGGACTAGATGACCCTTGGGTCCCTTCCATCTCTACTATTCAACAATTCTAGGAAATGGAAAAAGCGGCCTCAGGAGCAGCAAACGAGACTGAGGAGAGTGGGATGAGAGCCGTCTGCTTACTTTCCCTCGCTTCCAGGTATTTTACTCCCCTGCTGAAAAATCATCTCCCCCGAATACATTTTGCCATAGGGAGTGGGAAATATGAAGAGTCATATTTTCCCTGGTGGAGTGAAAAATAGCTGGAGGAGAGATTTGGAGCAGGAAAAAGCACAAAGAGGGAAGGGTTAAGCAGGCCAGACCACCACCACTGGACCACCACTGAGGATTTATTTGCTGGGGGGAAAGTTGGAAAGATACACACACACAGGCAGGTTTGAATGCAAAGAGATAAGGGGTACGACTGCAAGGCAGGCTCAGCCTTTGGAGCAAAAGAACGGGAGGAAATTAAGTCCATGAATTTCCCTCTCTTTCCCCTGACACCTGCAAGGTATTTTGAGGTGGGTGAGGAGGGAGGGGACCAGCGGAAGATTCTGGCGGGCTCGAGGGGCCAGTGCCAGGTTGCAGAAAATTACTGAACATTAGGAAGAAAGGCGGACCAATGAGCTCCTTTGGGATCTCGGAATTTACCCAAGAAAACGGAGTGCTGATTACTCCTGGGTTTGCGGCGCCTCGTGAATTATTTAATCATTGTTCCTTTGCAGGAGGAATATATTTATCTGCCCATTGGAGAGAGAGAGAGAGAGAGAGAGAGAGAGAGAGAGAGAGAGAGAGAGAGAGAGCGCACATACTGTTGCAATCTGTTTACATTAATCTTGAAAACACGATTACTATTATTTTATGAGATGAAGGAAGTGGGAAGAAGCAAGGGTGGGAATAGTAAACACAGCCTATGAGAGGCATAGGAAGCTCTCTTATACTGAATGTTTAGTCAGAATCTCCTTTTTTGTAACTTGAAGCCATGGGTTCGAGTCCTACCCTCCATAGCAGGAGAAAAGAAGCATGCCCCCTCTTCCATGTGACAGCCCTTGAGATAACTGAAGATGGCGATCTCCTCTCAATCTCCTCTAAACCACTGAGCCTAGGGCTTGCAGATGAGAAGGTCGGCAGTTTGAATCTCTAAGACGGGGTGAGCTCCCGTTGCTCAGTCCCTGCTCCTGCCCACCTAGCAGTTCGAAAGCATGTCAAAGTGCAAGTAGATAAATAGGTAAACTTCTCTGGCAGGAAGGTAAACGGCGTTTCCGTGTGTTGCCCTGGTTTGCCAGAAGCGGCTTAGTCATGCTGGCCACATGACCCAGAAGCTGTACGCGGCTCCCTCGGCCAGTAAAGTGAGATGAACGCCACAACGCCAGAGTTGCCTGCGACCGGACCTAACGGTCAGGGGTACCTTTACCTTTATCTCCTCTCAACCTCCTCTTTTCCATGCTCAACATGCCCAGCTCCTCCAACCATTCCTCATCAGGCTTGGCTTCCAGACCCTTCATCAACTTGGTCACCCTCCTCTGCCCACCTTCCAGCTTGTCAACATCCTTCTTAAAAATCCAACCAATTAATTCCGAAGGAAATCAGCCCTGAGTGCTCACTGGAAGGACAGATCCTGAAGTTGAGACTCCAATACTTTGGCCACCTCATGAGAAGAGAGGACTCCCTGGAAAAGACCCTGATGTTGGGAAAGATGGAGGGCACAAGGAGAAGGGGAGGACAGAGGACGAGATGGTGGGACAGTGTTCTCGAAGCCACCAGCATGAGTTTGACCAAACTGCGCGAGGCAGTGGAAGACAGGAGGGCCTGGCGTGCTCTGGTCCAGGGGGTCACAAAGAGTCGGACACGACTAAACAACTCAACAACAACAACAACAAGCTGTGAATGGGATGTGAGCCTCTGTACTTGAACTTCAGTTCTTGTGTGCACCAACGGGGTGAATGTTGTCTTTGTGCATTTTGGTGGAGGTCTGGGAGTAGAATTCGATGAATGAGACTGAATGGAGTCGTAGGGTTTCCTTTAATGATGGTGTCGATGTAAAGAAGGATTTTGGTGTGATGTGCAGAATTTCACAAGTTAGGGCTGTGCCTCTGCAAGAGGAGAATCCCTGAATCCAAAGATGTCTCAAAATATGCTGCTAAGTTTTTGAGATGCCATAAATTTAGTGTTCAGTGCTGCACTGCATAATATTGTAGTTTGTCATTTTTTTCTGTTTACACATTTGTAAGCGGCTTAGAGACTCTCATAAGCATTAAGCGGTATATAAATATATTAACTCGACTGATCAATCAACCCCCAAGAAGAAACTCACCCCACATTAGTTATTACACTAATATGGATCCATCTCCCAGCTCCTGACTTACGAGCTCTGGAAACCTACGAGTTGAACAACAATTATTTGTGGAGTGCCAATAAATCCTTTCCGGTAACATCGTGGGGCCGGCCTTGCTGCAACTGACTTACGATTCCGTACGATCCACGCCGTATGAAGTCGTTGGAAACGTACGAAGGAGACGAGCGAGGAGGAGAACGCCCAAAGCTAAGAAAATGTACGGTGCTGAAGCACGGAGTAAATGAGGAGCTTAAACTGCTTTTGTGTTGCCATAATTTAACATATCATTAGAAGCCGCGGGGTAGGATTTGTGGCTCCGGCGGGGAGCCTGTTCCTCACAACGCCTCCGCCACCCAGATTTGATGGCAGCCTCGCCTTGCGAGGAAAGGGACGCTCTGAAAGAACAGAACATCGTCTCCCACACCCCCATTCGCTCCCCGCTCCATCCCTCTCCCTTTCTGCCGAGGGCGCGAAATCGAAACGCGACGGGGCAGTTTGTGCGGAGTTATGGAGCCATTCATTCCAGCAGACAGGCTGCTTTAAACACATCTACGTAATGGATAGGAAAAAGTGTTTAAGCAACAATAAAAAGAGGAGATTTAGTGGGATTAATAAAGGTGTCTCTTAAAGCAGCATGTCACCATTAAGATAATTAACGGGGCATACAGGAGGGCTGGTTGGAACGGGGGTTTAGTATCCCTCGACCCAGATGATGCGCCAGGGCACTTTCCAGGTGCCAAAAACTTCTCCGGGAGGAAAGTGGGGAGGGAAAAAGCTAAGTCCGTAAAAGAGGGGTTTAAAATTTTAAGTGATACAGTGTGGATCTGGAACGCAAAGGTTAAGGGAATATTAGAAGGGCAATAATTCCATCTGATTAAACTTTTATCTGGAGTGGCTGTGAAATGTTCAGAATGAATTAAGGGTTTTTATTAACAGATGTAAGGGCTCCATAAAAAGGGTTTAAAAAGAATAAAGAAATTTTAAAAAATGAAGTGATGGAGAGGGAAAGTCTGAAAGAAGAGGCAGGAGCATGAAGTGATAACCTGGCTGCCAGTTTAGAAAAAGATGTGCATGTATATCTATATAGCACAAGAGTTTCGGCAAATGAGGATGGTTGTAATTCAAAGGAGAGAGCGATTCTTTACGGCAAAAGACACCCACAGTCACACGAAGAGCACATTTATTACCCTGCGCATCCACAGCCCTTTTCAGTATTCAGTACGGCTAACAACTCCTTTATTGTTATTGATATTTTGCCCATTGCAACGGAGCACAGGAATGGAATAACAGATCTCATTTACAGCCCATGCATTTCCCCCATCCACAAACACTTAACGGAATTAAAAATTAATAAAGTACAAAAAAAAAAAAGATGACAAGGCAAAAGCTTCATTTTCCAAATTACAAAGGGGAAACTGTGGCCTGGCTGGCACTGGAGACCCTGCCTCTGTCGAAGCAGCTCTGTGAATTTCCACCAGCAAATGAAAGCAGATATACTAGAAGCTACAACCGTAGGCAGGTGAGCAGTTTTTACACTGCAAAGCAGCCCGGGGTGATTTTAAGTGGGAGAGGAGCAGTGGGCTGCTTAACCCTCTCGCCTGCGGCTGTTTTCCCACTCCAAAGGGTCCTCTCCCAGTTGATTTCCCAGCTGCAAGGGCAAAAGGGACGAGGGATCTACGAATCTCTCTTCCCTTGCAGGGAGAAAATCAGTTTGTGGAGGGTGATTGTGAGCGGATAAATGGCAGGAGAGACAAAGGTTAAGCATGGTCTTTCATCTGTGTTGCCGTATTTGGACACTTCTGGCTAATGTCACCTACGAAGTCACTTCTGGACCTCAAGGCCCCCCTTTTCTGCTAGAGAAGGGGTGGGATGGCTTCATTCTGCTCCATGAAGTTCGGGTAATGAGTGCAATGGTTCCGTTCTTCCCCACCGTAAATCGTAGAGTTTATCTACTCCACAGGAATCACAGCTCATGAATGGCTGACTTCTAAATGGAGAGGGCACAAGAAACAGGCTGAGATGCTGCGTCTTGTGTCTCAGGGATTATAGGACAGAGAAGACATGGGGTCCTTCCTGCATCAGGGGTCATTGGGGGAGGGGCTGTTTCCAAACGTGCCTCCCTTGCCTTGTGTCGCCCAAGCTGGGCATGGAGGGCAAGGGTGTGAATGTGCCAGCATTTCTGAATCCTGGAGAGAGACCTTTGAAGATGAAATATTTTAAATGAATACATTAGAAACTACAGCAGGAGCTCTCCTCTCTGTTCAGCTGGTCCTGAGCTATTGACAGATTGGAAGAGTTGAGGAAACATGATGTCCTGTGTCCAGTTCTGGGCACCGCAGTTTAAGAAAGTTATTGACAAGCTGGAAGGTATGCAGAGGAGGGAGACCAAGATGATCAAGGGTCTTATGAAGCAATATGAAGAATGGTTGAAGGAGCTGGGGATGTTTAGCCTGGAAAAGAGGAGGCGGAGAGGAGATAGGAGAGCCATCTTCAAATATGGGCTGCCCCATGGAAGAGGGAGCAAGCCTGTTTTCTCCTCTGGAGGGTACGACTTGAATCAAGGGCTCCAAGTTACAAGAAGGGAGGTTCCGACTAAACATCAGGAAGAACTTTCTGACAGTAAGAGCTGCTCCACAGTGGAAAAGACTCCCTCAGAAGGTGGTCATTCTCCTTCGTTGCAGGTTTTTAAATATATATAAATAAAGGTAAAGGGACCCCTGACCATTAGGTCCAGTCGCGGACAACTCTGGGGTTGCGGCGCGCATCTCGCTTTATTGGCCGAGGGAGCCAGCGTACAGCTTCCGGGTCATGTGACCAGCATGACTAAGCCGCTTCTGGCGAACCAGAGCAGCACACGGAAACGCCGTTTACCTTCTTGCCAAAGTGGTACCTATTTATCTACTTGCACTTTGACGTGCTTTCGAACTGCTAGGTGGGCAGGAGCAGGGACCGAGCAACGGGAGCTCACCCTGTAGCAGGGATTTGAACTGCTGACCTTCTGATCAGCAAGTTCTAGGCTATGTGGTTTAACCCACAGCCCCTCCCGTGTACACACACACACAAATTTTTTAAATTAATTTTTAACATATCATTTCCAACAGTCATTTAACATAACTTCTTATCTTATACAATATTTTAGACTTCCGTCAACAACCTCTGAAGATTTTTTGTTCTTTATCACTTATTCTGCATTTCTTAATTTCTCTATTATTTTTAATTATCATTAACTAATAATTCTCTTCATAGTCTTCCTTGCAATATTTCATATAATCCTCCTTACAGAACTTCTTGTAGTCCTACTAGCGTAATCTGCTTATTACAATTGCTTTTCAAATAGTTTGAATATTTACTCCAGTCTTTCTAAGAATCTCTGGTCCCACAGGTTTCAAATCCTTCCTGTTAATTTATCTGATTCTGCATAGTCCATTAATTTCATTTGCCATTCTTCTTTCGTCGGTAATTCTTCTTGCTTCCGTTTCTTGGCCAATAGTATTCTTGCTGCCGTTACTGCACATAAAAACAACTTACAGTCCTGTCTGTTAACATCCTCCGCTACAATGCCAAGTAAAAATGCTTCTGGTTTTTTCATAAATGTATATTTCAACATCTTTCTCATTCGTTGCAGGTTTTTAAATGGCAGTTGGATGGCCATATGTCACGGGTGCCTTAGTCGTGTTTCCTGCGTTGCAGCGGGTTGGACTAGATGACCCCTGGGGTTCCATCCAACTCGAAGATTCTGTGAAAGTTCTCAGCAACAGAACTTCTCCCTGTGGCCAGACACTCCCAGGAAGTGTCCCCAGGCAAGACGTGAAAGCAACAGAACTCTCCATCAGAGCTCCATGTCCACCTGCCCTACACCTGGCAGGTAAAATGAGGGTTTGGGTGTGCCAACGATCAGCTGATTGGGAGCCCCTGCAAAGTCCCAGCTGCGTTTTTCTTTTTCTTTTTTGCAAGCACTGATGTTTAGTGCTTCCAGGGAGCTGCGTTCAGCACTCAAAGCCCTGGCGACCAGCTGAGTGCTGGATCTCCAAAGCGTAGCACTGTGGTGAGCTTGCAACCTGCACAGTATTAACTTCTCACTGCGTAGGTGAAAATGGATGTCGCCGTGACAAGGGGAGATCAGAGGGTGGCCAGCCTTCTTCACCTGTCTAACTTGGTCCATGGAGGGTGGGGAAGAGAACAACCCAGACCTTTGTCCAGGTCCAATTCCAGTCCACAATGACTGGTGGCCATTCTGCAGGGTTGCAGGACAGGGCAGGGACTGGAGCTGGGGCTTTCAGCCGCTGTGCTAGAACATCGCGTGAAAAGAGGGACGCAGCATCTTTTGCGTCTCTGCTTTGGCAGGCGCCACAAGCAGCTCACCCAAACCGCAAGGAGTTCTGTTTGCAAATGGCTGCATCTCATTACCTCCATCCATTATTCTATGGGGGTGGTTTGACTTTTCTAGCCTTGAGATTCCGCAGTCAAGGTGATCCCTCTGCCTGGGATGGAAAGTTGCTCCTGAGCACCTGCAAAAAGCCTCTCTCATCCTCCATCCATGCTGGAATGTCCACTGTGCGGTTTCCCTTCTTTGCCTTTCTTATGGCATCCTTCCAGGCTGACAATTCCCTCTCAGCCCATGCCACAGGTGTGCCTGCTGTTCTCCTTAATTCGAGCAACTTTGCACTTTGCAAAAGGCAAACATCCTCCTTGCTTTTTTTAAATTCTGAAATCCCCCCATTCCCCCCCCCAACTTCCTTCAACCTCCTTCTCTGGTTTATTTCAAAATGATATCATTTCCTGTGGAAGGTTGGCAGTTCGAATCCCCATCACGGGGTGAGTTCCCGTTGATCTGTCCCAGCTCCTGCCAACCTAGCAGTTTGAAAGCATGCCAGTGCAAGGAGATACAGTGGTACCTCTGGATATGAACGGGATCCGTTCCAGAGCCCCGTTCGCATCCTGAAGTAAACGTAAGACACGACTGCACATCTGCACATTCCTCCGCTTCTGCGCATGATGCTATTTTGAGCATCTGCGCATGCGGAAGTGGCGAAACCTGGAAGTAACGCGCTCTGTTACTTCCGGGTCACTGTGGAGCGCAACCCGAAAATACTTAACTTGAAGCTACTTCAACCCGAGGTATGACTGTAAATAGGTACCACTGTAGAGGGAAGGTAAACAGTGTTTCCGTGCGCTCTGGTTTCGGTCACAGTGTCCCGTTGTGCCAGTAGCGGTTTAGTCCTACTGGCAACATGACTGTGGCCATGTCTGTGGACAAACGCCGGCTCCCTCGGCCTGAAAGCGAGATGAGCGCCACAACCCCATAGTCGCCTTTGACTGGACTTAACTGTCCAGGGGTCCTTTACCTTTTTACCTCTTTTTACTTTCTGACACTGGCAAAACAAAAGCGCCCAGCTCCCCCAAATTCAACCCTAAGCAATGTATTTGATCTATACCTGCAGAGGGAGCCAAGTCCCCACAGAGGGTGATATCCTGAACGGGCTCAGGTGTTCTTCAGTTCAAAGAGTGTGAGAGGCATTTTAATGAATTTCATCTTTCTTCTCCCCACCCTTTTGTTTTTCAAGTAGTCACTCAGAATTCTTTATACTCTTTGGGAAACAAACATAATAGTCTTAATGATCCCACTGAGCAGTTAAAATTCAAATTACCGAGCGCTGGGAGCAGCACACACAGACAAGCACTTTCCGTAAATTACTCTCCAATTTGGGTTGTGATAAAAACAAAAATACAGGATTTTTTAAAATGTGCCTGCATATATATATATATATATATATATATATATATATATATATTTGCTTTCGTAGATTTTCACGGGTACAGGAATGCAGGTTTTGGTGTCCTCGGGTGTCTTCCCGTGTAAAAGTTGGGGTGTCTAGGCGACGTTTCGACGAGGTCTCACTCGTCATCTTCAGGCTGGTGCTTTCGGCTTCTTGTTACTGGAACAGAGCAGGATCTCAGTGTTTGAGTTCCTATAAATACTGTTGAGGGGGTGTGGTGTATAGCCTCCAATGTTCTGGGCAGAGAGGAAGTTCCCAGGCTAGTGTGCCTTTTCTTCTTTTGTTCCTTAATACACCACACCCCCTCAACAGTATTTATAGGAACTCAAACACTGAGATCCTGCTCTGTTCCAGTAACAAGAAGCCGAAAGCACCAGCCTGAAGATGACGAGTGAGACCTCGTCGAAACGTCGCCTAGACACCCCAACTTTTACACGGGAAGACACCCGAGGACACCAAAACCTGCATATATATATATATATATATATATATATATATATCTAAATGTTCTTCTTGCATCTGATTTACATTCTTACTTGGCTGCTATTCTTCTTCATAATCTCTTTTATGGAAAAAACAGCAAATGAATTATATTATTTTAAAAATAGCTGTTCTTTACAGTACGGATCTGGCATCTGCTTTCTCTTTATACGCGAAGGCACAAACTGCAAGAAAGGTTCTCCTGCCCAAGCTCCATTGGACACCAAGAGAGTAGGAACGTTGGATCTGGGCCTCAGAGAGGCTTGCCTTCAAACGACAGTTACTACTATTATTATCAATTCCTGTTGTTATTGCGAGGGTATCTGTATTTCGCTGTAAATTATTCCATTTGGGGTCAAACCCTCTAAAACCAGGTGTAAAAGAATAAAAAGAATAGGGAACTGGGAATAAAGCAGTGCGAAGTGGCACCATTTAATATGCCAGCAAGACTTGTTGGGGGAACTCTTTTAGACCTGATCCTGCAAACAGACAACCTCCAAACAGATTCAGACCCAGCAAGAGACCACAGAGCCAGGGTGTGGCCTTAGTGGTTAGAGTTTCGGATCTAGGAGAGACCTGTGTTCGAATTCCCACTCAGCTATGAGGCTCGCTGGGTGTGACATTGGGGACCAGTCACTGACTCCCAGCCCAACCTCTACCTCACAGGGTTGCTGTGAGGATTAAAAGACGAGGGGGAGAGAGCCACACACACCACCTTGAGATCCATCGTTCAGCTCCGAGGGCCTTCTGGCGGTTCCCTCCCTGCGAGAAGCGAGGTTACGGGGAACCAGGCAGAGGGCCTTCTTGGTGGTGGCGCCCTCCCTGTGGAACACCCTCCCACCAGATGTCAAGGAAATAAACAACTATCTGACTTTTAAAAGGGAAGTTTTTAATGTATGATGTTTTATATGTTTTATTGTGGTTTTGATATTCTGTTGGAAGCCGCCCAGAGTGGCTGGGGAGGCCCAGCCAGATGCGTGGAGTATAAATAATAAAGTTGTTGTTTTTGTTGTTGTTGTTATTATCATCATCATCATCATCTATGGGACCACCTCTCCTGATACGCCCCGCGGAGAACCTTAAGGTCCACTAATGGCAACATTTTGGAGGTCCCGAGTCGCAAGGTGGTTAGATTAGTCTCAACTAGGGCCAGGGCCTTTTCAGCTCTGGCCCCGATTTGGTGGAAACCTCTGTCACAAAACACCAGGGTCCTGCAGGACTTGACATCTTTCCGCAGGGCCTGCAAGACAGAGCTGTTCCGCCCAGCCTTTGGTTTGGACTCAGTCTGACCCTTAGGTTTCCCTCCCCTTACAGTTTTGATGAGGCTGCATTTTAAATTGCATTTTAACCTGTATTTTAAATTGGGTTCTCCCCCCATTATGTTTTTTACTGTAATTTTACTGTTGTTAGCTGCCCTGAGCCCAGCTCTGCTGGGGAGGGCAGGGTATAAATAAAAATAAATTTTTTATTATTATTATTATTATTATTATTATTATTATTATTGCCAGAGTTGTGTGGGAGCTGAGTTGGAGGTAAACTGGAAGCAGGAGATAAGGAGATCTGCTTGCTTTGGGCTGGATCCAAATCTTGCTGGAGAAGCAAGATCTGCTGAGTGTCAATGCTGTGAAGCGCCATCACCTATTCACAGGTTGGATATATATGTAAACAAAACCGCATATATATTAGAGACACCACAGTCTCTGCTGACCTCCATTGCAGTGAAACGAAGTCCTGGGCAAGTGCCTGGGACTCCTGGAGTCTCTCCCCACGCAGAGATTGTGCAGGTGTGTAACAATGACAACAAATACACTAAAGGGACTGTATTATTATTATTATTATTATTATTATTCCCGAGAGTGAAAAGGCGGGATACAGTGGTACCTCGGGACGCGAACGGGATCCGTTCCGGAGCCCCATTCGCATCCCGAAGCAAACGTAACCCGTGTCCACGTGTCTGCACGTGCCACGTTTCGGCGCATGCACGTGACATCATTTTGACGGTTCGCGCATGCGCAAGCAGCAAAACCCAGAAGTCACATACTCTGTTACTTCCGGGTCGCCGCGGAGTGCAATCCGAAAATGCCTAATCCGACGCGTATTCATCCCGAGGGATGACTGTACAAATGTAATCGATATACTGCACTTTTCCATGTATTTGATGAGGGTTTTTTAAATTAAAAAAAGCTTTAAAAGTTGGGGTTAAGAGCCAGTGTGGTGTAGTGGTCAAGAGCGGTGGACTCGTAATCTGGTGAACCGGGTTCGCTTCCCCACTCCTCCACCTGCAGCTGCTGGGTGACCTTGGGCCAGTCACACTTCTCTGAAGTCTCTCAGCCCCACTCACCCCACAGAGTGTTTGTTGTGGGGGAGGAAGGGAAAGGAGAATGAGAGCCGCTTTGAGACTCCTTCGGGTAGTGATAAAGCGGGATATCAAATCCAAAACTCTTCTTCTCTTCTATACAAGGATAGTGCATAGGGTTGATGTGTGATTGGCTGCCGCTGCGACTCAGAGATTATTATTGGTGGCTGCAGCAAGGGGTAGTGTTTATTGGCTGTTGCTTCGTTAATTGTGCGGGCGATTGGCGGCTTGTGCCGGTGATGGGACAGATGATAAGTGGCTATCGTGACGCGTGCAAGCTCAACAACATTTTATTAATTTTGAGTCCCCCCAAATAGGGGGCATCTTAGACATGAGGGCGTGTTGTACACGGAAAAATACGGTATATATATATATATCAGGGGAGGCCATTGCAGAGCTCCAGGGGAGCAGCAGAAAGGAAGACTTGACTTGCCTCATTATCCTTGCAAAAATGAGGGGGCGCAACAGGTCACAGGGAACAGAGATGACGTCGCAGGAGGAAGACGGTCCTGGTTGGGAGAATGTCATCAGGACATCGGCAAACGGCGCATTTGCCTAGCGAAGCCTTGTCCCCAGCCTGAGCAAGCCGCTCGTCCTTGGGCGACGTCCTTCTGATAAGTACTGAGGCTGGAAAGCTGACAGCTGGCACAAGGCAAGCATCACGCTCGTCAATCTTTTATAACAGTGCATGCAAGGATATTGCAACTAACCTTCCCTTTCCGTCCCAAGACTGCTGCCGTGGCTCTGCTGCATCTTTTCGGACCTTCGGGGGGAGTGGAGGCAATGGGAGCAGCAGCCGGAGGGGACGTCAAGCGGGGCAGGGTTGGAGGAATTGAGAGGCAGTGTGGCGCAATGGTTAGAGTGTCGGACTAGGACCCAGGAGAGCAGGGTTCGAATCCCCATTCAGCCATGAAGCTCCCTGGGAGACCTGGGACCAGGTATCAGCTCTTAGCCGAAGCTCCCTGGTCTCCCTCAGGACTCGCTGGTCCTGAATGGGGCTACTCTGCCCCTGAAGCACCAGGTGCGCAGCCTGGGAGTCATTCTGGACTCACAGCTGTCCATGGAGGCGCAGGTCCATTCTGTGTCCAGGGCAGCTGTCTACCAGCTCCATCTGCTATGCAGGATGAGACCCTCCCTGCCCGCGGACTGTCTCGCCAGAGTGGTGTATGCTCTAGTTATCTCTCGTTTGGATTACTGCAATGCGCTCTACGTGGGGCTACCTTTGAAGGTGACCCGAAAACTACAACTAATCCAGAATGCTGCAGCCAGACTGGTGATGTGGAGTGGCCGCCGAGACCATATAACACGGGTCCTGAAAGACCTACATTGTCTCCCAGTACGTTTCCAAGCACAGTTCAAAGTGTTGCTGCTGACCTTGAAAGCCCTAAACGGCCTCGGCCCGGTAAACCTGAAGGAGCGTCTTCCCTCCCATCGTTCTACCTGGACACTCCAGCTCCGAGGGCCTCCCTGCGAGAAGTGAGGTTACAGGGAACCAGACAGAGGGCTTTCTCGGTAGTGGCACCTGCCCTGTGGAACACCCTCCCACCAGATGTCAAAGAGAAAAATAACTACCAAACTTTTAGAAGACATCTGAAGGCAGCCCTGTTCAGGGAAGCTTTTAATGTTTAATAGGTTATTGTATTTTAGTGTTTTTTTAGAAGCCGCCCAGAGTGGCTGGGGAAACACAGCCAGATGGGCAGGGTATGAATAAATAATAATAATAATAATAATAATAATAATAATAATAATAATAATAATAAACAGACCCAATCTGTGCATGGCAAGCTACACACCGAAGAGACTAATGATGACATTATTGGTTATTATGCAACCTTTGTTTTCGGCTTGCCACAGATTTGCCCACTCTCACCCCCAACAAACCTGTGGCTGCCAGGTCTCCTCGCAGAAATTAATATGCCACCTGCTCCCCCCTCCTTTTCTATTACTAGCAGGCAAACATTCTCCAAGCAGAGATTCGCTTAGAGGAGCAGAGGAGTTCGCATCTCATTCCAAACAAACGGACTTTGAAAGTCTCCTGATTCAGGTTTCTTTCTTTTCCATGCAGTGGGTCAGTGTGGCAGAACTCAATTTAGGGTATTTGGCAGATAAGGTGCTGTACGAATGGCGATTATATCTCTGGGAAGGAAACGGGACGTTGGGCAATCTTTAAGGCTCACTGAACCCAAGCTCAGAAATCCAGCTCAGGCATCCCAGCCGCTGATAAAAATATTTAAGCAGAGGGTCCCTCCAGACGGCAGTTTTCTGCAACAAGTGCACTGGTGATGGAATCATATTGCACCTTAATTCTGCTTTATTAGCCATTCCAATTCCCCAGCAATACCATTTTATTGCTGTCCGGAGGGGCACTCTTGTGCTATAGCGCAACCATAGAATCATAGAGTTGGAAGAGACCACAAGGGCCATCGAGTCCAACCCCCTGCCAAGCAGGAAACACCATCAGAGCACTCCTGACATATGGTTGTCAAGCCTCTGCTTAAAGACCTCCAAAGAAGGAGACTCCACCACACTCCTTGGCAGCAAATTCCACTGTCGAACAGCTCTTACTGTCAGGAAGTTCTTCCTAATGTTGAGGTGGAATCTTCTTTCTTGTAGTTTGGATCCATTGCTCCGTGTCCGCTTCTCTGGAGAAAACAACCTTTCTCCCTCCTCTATGTGGCATCCTTTTATATATTTGAACATGGCTATCATATCACCCCTTAACCTCCTCTTCTCCAGGCTAAACATGCCCAGCTCCCTTAGCCGTTCCTCATAAGGCATCGTTTCCAGGCCTTTGACCATTTTGGTTGCCCTCCTCTGGACACGTTCCAGTTTGTCAGTGTCCTTCTTGAACTGTGGTGCCCAGAACTGGACACAGTACTCCAGGTGAGGTCTGACCAGAGCAGAATACAGTGGCACTATTACTTCCCTTGATCTAGATGCTATACTCCTATTGATGCAGCCCAGAATTGCCTTGGCTTTTTTAGCTGCCGCATCACACTGTTGGCTCATGTCAAGTTTGTGGTCAACCAAGACCCCTAGATCCTTTTCACATGTACTGCTCTCAAGCCAGGTGTCACCCATCTTGTATTTGTGCCTCTCCTTTTTTTGCCCAAGTGCAATACTTTACATTTCTCCCTGTTAAAATTCATCTTGTTTGTTTTGGCCCAGTTCTCTAATCTGTCAAGGCAGGATGACTTCAGCTACCCAAAAGCAGAACATTTCTGGCATGAAGAGTTATGGGATTTCAGCAGAAAGTTATGCAGGCATGAACTGATTGAAAATGAAGCGGTATGTCTCCCCTTAAACTTTTGCAGATGCATTGAAACCGGAATGAACATATCCACGGTGGAAAGTAGATCTGAAATTTACAGATTGTTCTCTTTTGAAAGGAAACTATATGAAAATGATGTACAGATAGTATATCACACCAGTACAAATAGCAAAAATGTACAAAACCAGGTCAAACATATGCTGGAAATGTCAAGAAGAAGAAGGTACTTTTTATCATATGGGGTGGGAATGTAGAGAAGTTAAAAAAAATTGGGAAATGATATACAATGAATTGAAAAAAAATGTTTAAAATGACATTTATAAAGAAACCTGAAGCATTTTTGTTAGGGATTGTAGGACAAGACCTACCGCCCCTAAAATCAAAGAATCTATTTATGTAGGCTACAACAGTGGCAAGATCCTTGTTAGCACAAGGATGGAAGAATGAGGAAATCCCAACAAAAGAACAGTAGCAAGAAAAATTGATGAGCTATGTGGAATTGGCTAAGTTGACATACAAACTGCGTTATAGGGACAACCGTGACTTCAAGGAAGAATGGGACCTTTTTACAAATTATCTAAAAAGACAAGAAAACAACTTGGACTCCTTGGCAGGTTTTGAATAAACATTCACAAAGTTACCAGTTGAATAGATGGTAGATAAGGCAATGATATGTACAATTTTATAATATGCAGTGGATAATATGTGCGAAGAAACCAGGGAGGGGAGCTGAGGGAAGTCCGGGGGGGGGGAGGGGACGGGAGGAAGGGGAGGAAGGAAAAAAAGGGGGGAATGTAAATGGTTATATTGATTGATAATTTGTTTGCTAAAATTGTCCAATAAAATATATATTCAAAAAAGGAAGAAGAAACCAGAATCAACGTATGACTGTCCTGATAGCATCACAGACACAAATCGTCATGAAAGCTCCATAGAAAATGATGTCTAGAGGGACTCGGGGCTTTGCGGTGTTCAAAGCCCTTTGTTTGCATGACTAGAGTTGTCTTTACAACAACCCTGCAAGGGAGGTCATGTTGACATTTCCATTCCACCTTAGGGAACAGACATGGGATTGTTACGTGTCACACGTCTGTTTACATTCCAGCACAGTATGCTGGGAACTTCCATTATGTATAGCTTTTGCTTTGAGCTGTTCTCTCTGAGACGACATGAGAGAGAGAGACGACATGTTTCTTTGTCCTGATTTATGATGAATAAATCTGTAGTTGTAGTATGCTTCCACAAGCCTCACACCTATTCTGTGTGCGCAGTTCAATCCGCTGATAGTGTGCCCTGGCTTTGAAGCCCGGGTCGCTGATTTACGTCGGCGCAGAAGTGATAGTCCATGAAGCAGGATGGCTGGAAGGGAACAGCCCGGCCGGGGCTAGCCAGCTGGCCTCCTGGACCTCTGCATGCCGATAGGTCAGTGCTGGACTCTCCTTCATTGGAGACTTTTCAACAGAGGTTGGACGGCCCTCTGTCGATTCCTGCGTTTTTGTGAATCTACGACTGCCCATATTGCACATGGGCTGGGAGGGGAAAGGGATTCGAGATGACACACAGTACAGAAATGGTGGGAGATGAAAGGTCCCTTTCAATCAGGAAAATCTGCTTCTGGTAGGGTTGAGCCGACCAGCTGGAACGGTAGGAAACTGTGGGAAACCCCACAGGGAAGAGGGAAGCAACTGGGGCAGAAAACTGATGGATGGGGAAAGGAAGAGGTACCTCCCTGCTTCTCCCCTCGGTTATCAGGCAGAGGGCCTTCTTGGTAGTGGCGCCCGCCCTGTGGAACGCCCTCCCATCAGATGTCAAAGAAATAAACAACTATCGGATTTTTAGAAGACATCTGAAGGCAGCCCTGTTTAGGGAAGCTTTTAATATTTGATGAAGCATTGTATTTTAATATTTTGCTGGAAGCCACCCAGAGTGGCTGGGTAAACCCCGCCAGATGGGTGGGGTATTATTGATCATAATAATAATAATAATAATAATAATAATAATAATAATATCATCTCTGCTCTCGAGTGCCTTCACAGGCAGTGGGTTTTTCCAATGGGGGGGGGGGAAATGGTGCTTGGGCTATCCTTACAGAGAATCAAAGAAACTATGTGAGCTTTCCTGAAAGTCCTTCCCCACCCTACTTTGGCTAAAGGGCAGGGCATAAATTCTGCAACAACGGGCACAGGGGGCAGGCACAGGTTTGCTGCTGCCGCTGCTGGAAATCTAGTTGGAAGGGATCCCGAGAGTCATAAGGTCCAACCCCCTGCAATGCAGGAATCTCAACTTTGGGCCTCTTGGTGTGCTTAAGTTCTAGGCGAGATCTGGACTCTCTGGTTCCAAGCTCTCTCTCTCAGGCTGGAATCCTAACCCCACTTACCTGGCCCACAATAGGACTTACTGATAAGTAGACACAAGCAGGATTGCCCTGCTAGTCATTGCACTCAATTCTCTCAATCCCTTCTCTCCTCTCCTCTCCTCCCTCCCTCTCTCTGGGTGTCCCGTCACAGATTTTGCCACATTTTGAAACACAGACTTCTCTGAATTTTGCAGCGCAGTTCTCCAGCCGTGTAATAGGTCCAAGAAATGCACCTATTATAGCAAAGTGTGTATACTTGCTTTGCGAAAACATGTATATTAGACACAATTGCATGCAAATGCCTGTCTGTTAGGAGACATCAGCACTAAAAGGCTAATTTCTAAAGAGTTTTTTGGTTGTTGAAAGAAATACAATAAAAATTGCTAGTTGGTGCGAAGAAGCTGAACTTTGAAAAAATGAGAAACAGAGATGCACAGATTCACACATTCCTCGTCCCACATGGCGACACGGACATGTTTCTGCTACCACCACCCCAGGTTATTTGTGAGACCGTTTTAGCATCCTGGGGGAGGCAGAGAGGGGCGGAAGAGACCAGCAAGGCTTCTCAGACGATATGAATAATGGCAAACGGAGAGAGACTGAGCGAAGGTGCAGGCCAGATAATTGGAAACACATTAGAAGATTTAGCATTTGCAATGCAAACCACGCAGGGCTGGCCGACAGCCGTTGTCCTGCTTTTCATATTAAGCAACCAATTCCTCGTCTAGTTCAAGGAAAGAGTTGCGTTTGGGGGAAGGAGTGTTGGATTTACACCGATTCCTTTTCCTTCCCTACCCAGGGAGAAGAGGGTGGGTCTCAGTAGGGGGCTCTTGGCTGTTGAACCCACAGAACATCAGGCACCACCTTCTGAACATTCCTCAGAACATTCCTTCTGAGGAATGATCAAGGGAGTTGGGCATGTTTAGCCTGCAGGAGTTGAATTCTGGTGCTGGAGGAGACTCTTGAGAGTCCCATGGACTGCAAGAAGATCAAACACATCCATTCTGAAGGAAATCAGCCCTGAGTGCTCACTAGAAGGACAGATCCTGAAGCTGAGGCTCCAAGACTTTGGCCACCTCATGAGAAGAGAAGACTCCCTGAAAAAGACCCTGATGTTGGGAAAGATGGAGGGCACAAGGAGAAGAGGACGAGATGGTTGGATAGTGTTCTCGAAGCTACCAGCATGAGTTTGACCAAACTGTGGGAGGCAGTGGAAGACAGAAGTGCCTGGCATGCTCTGGTCCATGGGGTCATGAAGAGTCGGACACGACTAAACGACTAAACAACAACAAAGCCTGCAGGAGAGGAGACTGAAAGTTTGTATGACACCGATCTTCAAATACCCCAAAGCCCATCTAGTTCAATCTCCTGCAATGCAGAAATCTCAGCTAGCCATCCAACCTCTACTTAAAAACCTCCAAGGAAGGAGAGTCTGCCTCCTTTTGACTGAGTCCGTTCTGCTGTGCTTACCATCAGGAATTGATTCCTGATGTTTAACTGCTGAATAGTTAATCCCTCAAATGCTCCGGAGGTTCAACTCACCACTGATGGATTCAAGTTACGAGAAAGAAGATTCCAACTAAACCTTAGGAAGAACTTTGTGGTGATGAGAGCTGTTTGACGGTGGAATGGAAAGTCCTTCCATGGGGGCTTCCAAGCAAAGGTTGGGTGGCCCTCTGTCATGGATGCTTTAGCTGAGATCTCTGCATTGCAGAGGGTTGATGACCCTCGTGGGCCTCTTGCATCTCCACATTTCTATTATTCTGTTTTGTATTTGCATTTCTTTTGAATGTCCGGTTGTTCTTAAATGTCGCTAGCTTTCTGGAGCCCCTGGGGACCCTTGGTGGTTGCTTGCAAGATGTCCTTGCGGTGCTCTGGGACAATTGTGCTCGACGAAGGTTGTCATCCTGCCCCTCCAGCGCTCAAAGCTGCGCTGAGGATCAGGCTCACGCCGCCGGCCAATTACCATTCTTTTATGCTTTAACAAAGATTAGATGATAAATCTGAAAGCGGGCAAGAGGACGAGGATCCTCTTGCGTTTTCTTGCTCATCCTTTTATCTCCGAACGGAGGAAGCTTACTGAACCTTCGCCAGCAATTCACTCAGGCTAATGAAGTGCGTAAGTAATGAGATTAAATGATCTCAAAACCATTATTGGGCTGCCTGAGGCAGGTGCACCTCAAAACTATGGCAGATTCGGGGCGAGACGGGAGGGAGGGCCTCCCTTTCCCTTTGAAAGATTTCCCCGCTCTCTCGAGCGCAGGATCGTGACCCTACACCAGGCCTCCTCCAAGACAGAGTCCTCTGGAAACTGTAGCTCTGAGGAGAAGGATGCCCTGGTCCATCTCATGTGGGACATGAGAACTGTCTCCCCTTCCTTGTGCCTGAAGGAGACTCTTGTGATGGCTGGTCCACAGTCATCTTGGGGAGATATGCCTCACAGTTGGAAACTCCATTAGCCACAAAGGAGCCAACAGCTGCAGAAGAAGACTTTTCAACTGGCCAGGAAGTAGCACTCCAGGGATGGAGACCACCCAGCCCGGGAGATGCAGTGGAGGTTTTTTTGAGAGGTATGAACTGCTGGTAGGGAGTGGTAATAGGGCCGATCCTCGGCCTTGCAGCAGCATAAAACAACAAAAGGAAGTTAAACTATGGAACTCACTGCCACAGGAGGCAGTGATGGCTTCAAAAGAGGATAAGACAAATTCATGGAAGAGAGGGCTATTGATGGCTACTAACCATGAAGGCTATGATCTGTCTCCACAGTCAGAGGCAGAAATGCTTCTGAAATCCCGTTGCTGGAAACCACAGGAAGGGAGAGGGTTGCTCAAAGCCTGCTTTCTGGTTTCCCACAGCGGCATCTGTCTGGCCATTGTTGGAACAGGAGGCTGGACTAGATGGGCCATTGGCCTGATCCAGCAGGCTATTCTTATGCTGTTGTGGGAGAGGAGGAGGAGGAGAACTAGAAGAAGACTCAGAACCTTGCTGAGACAACATAGATGTTTAGTCTCAGCTGCAGGTGAACTATCCATGGTCCTGAATCTGATCTCCCTCCAAGTTGCTCATCTGGGGGAGCAGGAAATACCGACCTCCCCTTCCTTGGATTTGTAAGGCCAGTGACCTAATTCCTAACATAGGGGTGATGCGGGCACAAAACTTCATTGCTAATGGCCCCTCCCCCAATTGCAGTGGTTCGTGTGTAGCTACAATGTCCCCCTGGCTGATCCCAGGCTCTTCTAAAAGGTCCTAGGCAGGATCTGGGGGTGCAAAGGTCCTTCCCCTGGGATAGGGCTCTAAAGATGCTAGACCCTGTCTGTCTCAACCAGAGGGAGGTGCTATCCTGTGAGTGACAGGCCTGGCCTCCAAACAACACAGGGGAACAGCTTTGTTAAGATACTTGAAACCAAGTCAGGAGGTTGGTCCTTGTAACCCCAACTTGTCCAATCTGATAGGTGGCTTCAGATGTCTTTCTCAGACGTCTGCCAACCCAAGATCCTTTGAACTGGGATTGAACTTAGGGACTGACCGATATTTGAGATAAATTTTGGGATTGTCCCAAATTTTATGAACGTCCACTGGCCAAGTGGGGCAGGGGCTCAATGACCCACAGGACTCCTTGCCTAGTTTGCTCTCCTTTCTGACCTCTCTGGGAAATCAGGTCTATTCCACCTCTACTACCGGAGATGGGAAGAGCTGAATGTGAGGCCTTCTGCATGCCAAGCTCTGCCACATTCCTACATAGTCTTTCTCTTTGGGATTGAAGTTGCACAACGTCCTTCCTTCCCACCTTGGCCAATGAAATGAAAGTGAAATAAAGTCAGCTTCCCCCGGAACCTTCCTCCCAAAGAAATTGTCCTTCCTTTCCAGTAAGAAACATAAATGCAATGAGGCTGACCATAAACGTTTAGTTTTACGTTGCTGTAAATTTTTATCTAATGCTGAAGGGTAAGAGAAGCAGAGGCTATGGGACTTGACTTTGACACTGCTGCGTGGTCTCCCCTTCCTGACCACCATATAAAGTGGGTTTCTTGACTCTTCTGCTGTGCAAAGGGTGGGGTTGGCTTACCTACCCAAAACACATGCTAAAGAGGAATCTATCAAAAGGTCCCCTTTTGCTCCAGAAAGGTGTAAGTCCATGACTTCATAGAATTGTAGAAATGGAAGAGACCTCTGGCCAGTCACTCACTCTCAGGCTAACTGACCTCGCAGGTTTGCCGCGAGGATAAAATGTGGGGTTTAGGAGCACTAGGTGCACTGCCTTGAGCTCTTTATCGAGAAAAAGGTTGGCTAGAAATGCAATAAATAGGCGTTCAGTTCGTCATCTGGGTCAAAGGAGATACTTTATCCAAGTAGCTTAGCTGGACGCAAAGCAGCATATGCTTTGGGGATTCCCAGAAATGAATTCCTCAGAAGATTCTGCACACCTGAGTCCTCCAGACAGCCAATGAGCATCGCCATCGCCAGGTATGACCTCCAGGGTCCTGTGCCACCCCCTTGCATCTTGGTGCACCCCAAAGATAATCCCATTGCACCCCAGGGGCAGGTACATCTCACATGGAGACCCCTGGTGTAAGTGGGGACTCGAGAATCAGAGAGACACAGAACATACAAACGGTCTTCCTGAATCCGAAGAGACACCTCTCAGTGGATTGGAGTGGTTAGAGTGCTGGACTAAGACCTGGGAGAGGCTGGAGTTCGAAACCCCACTTGGCCATGAAGCTCAATGGGGTGTGGCTTTGGCTACCACTCACTGCCTCTCAGCCAAGCCTACCTCTCAG
This sequence comes from Podarcis melisellensis, assembly GCF_964234715.1. Lineage (NCBI taxonomy): Eukaryota > Metazoa > Chordata > Lepidosauria > Squamata > Lacertidae > Podarcis > Podarcis melisellensis. Next base: position 2,480,203 of record NC_138537.1, read on the forward strand.
GGTTGTTGTGAGGACTGAATGAGGAGGGGGACAGCCATGAGGTCCTTCAAGGAAAAGGCAGGATAGAAACACAATGAATGAACACCCAGCTCCGCCAGAAGCAGAGAGCGGTCAGAGGCACTTACGATGTAGCAGGGCTCGCAGTAGGCTTTCTTCTCCACAGCGTAGAAGGGCTGGCCCCGCAGTTTGTTGCCGCAGGTCACGCAGGTGAAGCACTCCACGTGGAAGACCTGGTCCATCGCGGTGCAGCCGGTTCCTTCTCCCACGACGTTCTCCCCGCAGCGGGCACAGCGACCTGGAGGGCAGAGAGGGGCCTAGGGTTAGGGGCCACTCATGGCGCTTTGCTGCGAAGGAGGCCCCCATGGGAACGTAAGGGGGCATCAACTGGATCTGCATGGATAGGCGGAGTCCCCCAAACCCCGGGCGGCCCCCGTGTGGAATAACGACTCAAGACAACGTGCCATGGGATTAAAATTGGCCACAACTTTATTATGTTTCAGATGTGGGTAGACCTTGGCTCAGGCATTGGGCGTTTATCCCTCCCAGTCCCCTGCTGGGGATCTGGGGAACATCAGGGTTATCCAAGTGTGTGTGTGTGGGGGGGGGGGAGATGGGCTGGCTCTGGAGAACATATGTTCAAGCAGAGAGAGTCTGTATTGGCAAAACCTATTTGGTGTTTCGCAACTTTCTGACTAGTTGCATGACCTTAGCCAGACCTAGCAGAGTAAACGCAGAATCCACGGAAGCAATTGGTGACTTGGCTGCAGACAGGCTAGACGAAGCAGGAACCAGGAACTTGTAGTTAGGTGTTTATTATATAAGTGGACTATTTACAGGAACAGAACACGGATCTTTCGCTAGCTCTCTCTCACACAACTCACAACTCCTACACTGACACACAGAACTCTGAACACTGAATACTGAACTAACACAATCCAGTAAGAAGGCCATTAATTATCACTCCCTTGAGAGAGCTTGTGTGATGGCCTGGGAATCCGATTCAGAGGCTGAACTGGAGGAATCCTCAGGAGCAGGCACCAGGTGAGTCCACTCTGGCTCCAGAGGTGGTTGAGGACTCAGTGCCTACAGGTGAGTCTCCCCCTGGGCCCAGTAACCCTTCAGCCTCTCCTGAACTGCAGAGGCTCAGGGCAGAGAGGCGAAGGGAACTGGTTTCTCCCAGGAGGAATGCTCGCCTTAAGGCCAGGAGAGGCGGGTCTCCTGGGGGCCGCGACCACCCCTGGCCTCAGAGAAGATAAAGGCCAGTCAGCCTGGTCCCAGGTTGCGGGAGCAACGTCGTTGTTGAGTACCTGTTCCTGCCCGGACCCAGACCTGACCCTCCAGTGTTCCTGTCCCCACCCGGCTTCTGGCTTCGGACCTCGCCCCGCTCCTTGTGAACTGTTTCCAGGCTAGTGACCCAGGACCGGACTTTGACTACACCAACGGTAACCTTCCCCCCCGGGGCCAGCACAGCTTGACCAATCAGGGAGCTGTCTCCATGCCTCTGTTATCACCAGGCAGACTTACTCCTTCAGATTGCCTTCTGACAGTCTTCCAAACCTTAACTGACTCTGTGTGAGTAGCTGCACATACACAGTTTCCCAACAGTCTGCCCCCGTTATGCCGTTGTTGTAGGGGAGAGCAATGACGACCTCTAGGTGTACGGCCAAAGCCTCTCCTCAAACAACCCCTTTAACGGGGAACCCTGGTATTGCTGCCACAAAGAGGAGGGGGGGTGTCACCACTGCACACCCCTCCAATTCAGGGAAGATAGACTAAAGAATTCCACCCAAGGCCTGGTACCGTGAAAGTTGTGATGTTTTGCTACAGGAAAGGCAAGCCTGCCAATGCAGGGGAATTCCTTTCCAGCCCTTGAACAGTGACCTTGACGTAGCAGCGCCCACGTACCTGTGGAGAAAAGGTTAACCTGCAAAAGAAGTCTTCACTGAGGGAGGGGAGGGTGAGAGAAGCCCTGGAGCCAACTGGAGATTCCCAGGTAAGATCCTCCCTCTATTGTGTGGGCAGGTGGTCCCTCCCCCTACCTGGCCTGATCACCTTGGCAACGCTTCCCCAGGCGGGATTGGGCAACTGACTGAGGAGGGTGGAGACCTCCAGGTATCCCACCTGGGGGGAGGCAAATCCAAGCCTGTGCTAATGGTGCCGCATAGGTTCAGGGGCTGCGTGCGACCACGCAAAGGGCGCCTCCCATTTAATGTGGGGAGCGGTCATTAGCTGGAGGAAGAGGAGGCAGGGCGGAAGTTTACAAAATTAGACCCGGCACAGAGGAAGCAGATCAGGAAAAGTTTTCTTCCCTCTTGGCTAATACTAAACTTGCGGACAAGTAATGAAGCTGAATATGGGAAGATTCAGGACAGAGAAAAGGAAAGACTTCATGCATTGTGACTTGCAGTTATTTTTGCTGATTACAGTTTAGACAAACCTAGACAGCATCTTAAAAAGCAGAGACATCACCTTGCCAACACAGGTCCGTATAGTTCAAGTTATGGTTTTCCCAGTAGTGATGTATGGAAGAGAGAGCTGGACCATAAAGAAGGCTGATCGCCGAAGACTTGATGCTTTTGAATTCTGGTGCTGGAGGAGACTCTTGAGAGTCCCATGGACTGCAAAAAGATCAAAGCTCTCCATTCTGAAGGAAATCAGCCCTGAGTGCTCACTGGAAGGACAGATCCTGAAGCTGAGGCTCCAAGACTTTGGCCACCTCATGAGAAGAGAAGACTCCCTGGAAAAGACCCTGATGTTGGGAAAGATGGATGGCACAAGGAGAAGGGGACGACAGAGGACGAGATGGTTGGACAGTGTTCTCGAAGCTACAAACATGAGTCTGACCAAACTGTGGGAGGCAGTGGAAGACAGGAGGGCCTGGCGTGCTCTGGTCCAGGGGGTCATGAAGAGGCAGACACAACTAAACGACTAAACAACAACAACAACAGTTGAGTAAAAACTGAAAAGTGTAAACTGTTTAATTATTATTTGCTAATATTTAATTTTACTGTTTGCCTTTTTGGTTCGGAACAGATTGTTCATTATGTGTGTGAACTTTGCTGTCTACTTTGCTGTTTATTCAGCTTGTAGATGGCCTTGTGCATAGTAATATAGAAAGGCGGTATGCAGATTAAAAGTGAAATGAAATGCAGCGCATAGTTCAACTGTGGAACTCACTCCCAGGGGAGGCCCTGACTGAAAAAATGACCCGCAATCTAAGAGGAACAAAGCAGAGAGATACCTTTGCACCAGGAGGGCAGAACTTCATTTCATTCACAAATTCTACAACAAACTCCCAAAGGTTTATACTAACCTGTGGACATATGTAAAAATGTAAAAATGCAAAACTCAATAGAAAATGTTATAGTGTTATAGGTTGTGACGTATGCACAGGTTTTCACATTCATTATTCTGATTTAAATGTGGATTTTCTATTGAGTTTTGCATATCATTTTCAATGGTATTGCTTTATTTCTAGATTTTTGTAAACTTCTATTTCATGTTTGGGACACAGGTGGCGCTGTGGATTAAACCGCAGAGCCCAGGACTTGCCAATCAGAAGGTCGGTGGTTTGAATCCCCGCAACGGGGTGAGCTCCTGTTGCTCGGTCCCTGCTGCTGCCAACCTAGCAGTTTGAAAGCACGTCATAGTGCAAGTAGATAAATAGGTACCGCTCTGGCGGAAGGTAAACGGCGTTTCCGTGCGCTGCTGTGGTTCGCCAGAAGCGGCTTAGTCTTGCTGGCCACATGACCCGGAAGCTGTACGCCGGCTCCCTCGGCCAGTAAAGCGAGATGAGCGCCACAACCCCAGAGTCAGTCACGACTGTACTGGTCAGGGGTCCCTTTACCTATTTCATGTTTATAGAGGGGGGCATTCAAGTAAGTATAACGCAGAGAGGACCCGCTGATATGAATGAACATGACAAAGTCCAGTCCACTAATTTCCCCCATAACATTAAAACTCGTGGACACCCAAGCTGAATGCTGGAAGGTTCGGGGCAGATAAAAGTCCCTCTTCACACAGCACAGAGTGCCTTCTGGCGGTTCCCCTATTGCGAGAAGCAAAGCTACAGGGAACCATGCAGAGGGCCTTCTTGGTGGTGGCACCTGCCCTGTGGAACGCCCTCCCATCAGATGTCAAAGAAATAAACATCTGACAGATGTCTTCTATCTGAAGGCAGCCCTGTTTAGGGAAGTCTTTAATATTTGATATTTTATTTTAATCTTTTGTTGGAAGCTGCCCAGAGTGGCTGGGGAAACCCAGACAGATGGGTGGGAAATAATAAATAAATAAATAAATAAGGAACTCCCTCCTGCAGGAACAGCTGGCAGACGGAAAAGAGGAAGATCCCCGGCTGTGTCTTGCTTTAAATAAGGCAGGCCACACCCCCAGAGCCAGCCGATTGGCTGGCCAGGAGGTGATGTGGCTTGGAATCCCTCCAATCGCGCAGGGGGGCCATGTAGCCCACAAGTCCACCTCCTTTGAAGGGCCGAAGTGGATTTGCAGGAAACCAGAGGAAGGTGAGAGTTTCTTTTGAGCTCTGGTCCTGCTCGCCACTGTAAGAAGAGGATGCTGGGCAAGAAGGCCCTGTGGCCTGATCCAGCATGCTATCCTTATGTTGTTACATTCTAAACTGCCTTGTGATTTTCTGAAGGATGGGGGCACATCAATTTAATCAATGATAGCACTGTTCTGGTCCAGTGAGAGCTGGACCATAAAGAAGTCTGATTGCCGAAGATTGGATGCTTTTGAATTATGGTGCTGGAAGAGACTCTTGAGAGTCCCATGGACTGCAAGAAGATCCAACCGATCCATTCTGAAGGAAGTCAGCCCTGAGTGCTCACTGGAAGGACAGATCTTGAAGCTCCAAGACTTTGGCCACCTTATGAGAAGAGAAGACTCCCTGGAAAAGACCCTGATGTTGGGAAAGATGGAGGGCACAAGGAGAAGGGGACGACAGAGGACGAGATGGTGGGACAGTGTTCTCGAAGCTACCAGCATGAGTTTGACCAAACTGCGGGAGGCAGTGGAAGACAGGAGTGCCTGGCGTGCTCTGGTTTAGGGGGTCACGAAGAGTCGGACACGACTAAACGACTAAACAACAGCAAGCACTGTTCTTAAGAGGTCAGACGAGGCATTGGAAGGAACGGACGAAAACTCTGAGATGATGCAGCAGCCAAAGCCATCCCTCCCTGCTTCTTTGGCTTGCAAGGAGATGCCTTCATCACGGTTACATGCGCCTGCTTCCGCCGCTCCCCAGAGCCCCCGCCGCTGCTGCAGAGCGATACATGACGGAGAGCTGGAGAAACAGAACACGGCGTCTTTGAGCCAGGACGTCTTTCTTATGTAAATACATCAGACTGAAATATCCACCTAAGGGCTCCCACAGGTGCCATCAATAACCGCTGTTCCTGCGGCATCGCAGTGCGTGCAACCTGCCCCCCTCCCTCGCCGCCTTCTGAATTCTCGCCGCTTTCGGAGTCCCTCCGATAAGTGCGCTTTAGAGATTCATGGCACATCCCGGCTTTTGGACGGCCGGGAACCCACTGGCAGCGGACGTGGAAAAATCATTATTCCTAATGAAGAAATATCGATGACAGAACAGCGTTTCTAGTCAGCAGCCTAACAAGATTTCCGTTCCTGGTCCTTGTCGAACCCTCACCCGCCCCGAATCCCGGCTACGGTGCGTGTCGCGCAAACACACACAGAGCTTTGCTCTTATGGATTTCCCTTCCAGTCAAAGGCCACCGGTGACCACACTTTAATCTTTTAAGACCTTCTGCTCACGACAGCCATTTGACGGCGAGGGATAAGAATAGTTGGGACACGGTGTTCTGCGAAGAGGGGGAAAGAGAGCAGCATTGGGTCTGCCTTTCTTCTCATTGTTGTTGAATGTTTTAACTATGCAATGCGGTCACAGAAGTCAAGCTGAGCTGGGATAGCTCGGTCAGGAGAGCACCAGGGCCTTAAGCTCAGTGCCGTGGGTTTGAGCCCCACACTGGACCCAAAAAATTCCTTCCTTGGGGTTGCACTAGATGACCCTGATGGTCTCTTCCAGCTCTGTGCTGTGATTCTATGAAGGCTTTCAGTAGAGCTGGGAGGCCTGCAGACTTATGAATGTAAGAAGAGCCTTCTGGATCGGGTCCATGGCCCATCAAACCCAGTATCCTGTTCTCGCAGCAAAGGGAAGCATACAAGCAGGATTCGAACACAAGGGCAACGCTTTCCTCTTGCGGTTTCCAGCCACTGATATTGAGAAGCATTGCTGCCTCAAACTGTGGAGACACAGCACAGCCATTCTGCTTTGTGGCCCTCCTCCTTCAATCCTCTTTTAAAGACATCCGCTGCCTCCAGTGGGAGAGAGTTCCACAGTTTAACTTTGTGGAGAAGCACTTTCATTTGTCTGTCCCGAATCTTCCAGCATTTAGCTTCTTTTGCTGTTGCTTTCTGGGAGGAAGGGGGGTGAGGCATTAGGGAGGGGGTGCTGCGTGAGTACTCCTGCAGAGCCAAAGTGGTGGTCTCACCAGTGTTCCTGAACAGTACCGGCCTCCTTGCCCCTCTGGGTAAAAAGCAGTGATACCTCTGCCGGGATGTTGGCGGGGTGACAATGCCCCTCCCTGCCAGCTCCTGGCCTGAATTGCTTTGCAGGTGGCTGGGCAAAATATTCCTTCATTGCAGGGGGCAATGACCCTTTCGATCCCTTTTCACTATACAGTTCTAGGATCTTGTGATTCAACAGGGCAAGGCCACAGACTGCCTGCTTCGCACCTGGTCAGGTTCAAGAAGATCTCGTGGCTCCCAGGTAATTTCCCAGGGTTGATGTTTCAGATGAGTTTTCTTTGCAGAGCAGAAATGTTTGCTGCTCGGTTCATCCCAAAATACTCCAACTACGGCATATTTTGTATTTTAGGAGGAGAGAGATATGAAAGACATCGCTTGATCAAAGCACTCATTCAGCGCGCAAAATTGCATCTGATTGCTAATGCCTCTCCCTTTGCCGTGGCCTTCCGAGATCTCATCCTCCATTCCCGCACCGTTCCAAAATTATCCGAGAACGAGCGCAGCTAAAAGGCACCCCCCCTCCTTTCAAAAGGGAAAAGGTGTGGGTGGAAGTGTGGGGAAGAGAGAGACTAAGTGTAGGGAACAATCTACACCCAACGGAAACATGCCCACCCCCAAAATGACAGAGCTGATTGTCACACTGAAAGAAACAACCCATTGCTAAGGCTGGATTATCAGTTTTCATAACAATGGAGCATTATCCGGAGTTCTGAGTGCGACAGCAAATTCCAGCAGCACTGACATTCAATTAAAACCTCTGGTGGCTGTCAAGCGCTTCTTTTCCCGCTGCCCCTTATCTGGTCCCGGGATTAACCCTTCTGGATCGTTTCCACACAAAGGAAAGTGATCCTTCAGCACCTGCAGACGCATGTGAATCACAGGGCCACCTTTGGGCAGCGGGCATACACTCTTTCCCCTTGCCAATGCAGGAAAGTGGGGTCAGGGCTGGTGGTCTTCAAACAAAGCGATGACCAGCCTGGGAGGCGCTGAATAGCCAGCAGCAGGGCTGGCTTACCCACAGGCGCTAGGGGTGCAGGGCACCTGGGGGCGGGGCTCTCGGGGGCAACAGGTCGAGAGTCCGGGGCTGAGATTTGGAGTCCGGGGATTGAAGAGCCAGGCCAGCCGATGGCCGAGAGCGGAGCAGAGAGTGTCGGAGCGCCACAGGTTTCTTTTTGCTGTGGGTGTGTGATGGCCTGGGACTCAGACGCGGAGACTGAACCTGAGGAATCCCAGCCTGCATAGGAGTCCCCGCCTCCAGAACCAGCTGAGCTGGGGCTGGGGCTTGAGGGTCCTCACCTGTGCTGGATCCTCAGGTGCAGGCACCAGCTAAGTCTGCTCTGGCTCCTGAGGTGATGGAGGACCCATTGCCTGCAGGTGCTCCACTCTCAGCCCCGTCACAGGAAGATGAGGTTGCCTCTGGGTCCGGTAACCCTCCAGCCTCTCCTGAGCTACAGAGGCTCAGGGCAGAAAGGCGGAGGGAACTAAGTTCCTGCAGGAGGAGTGCTCGCCTCCAGGCCAGGAGAAGCAATTCACCTGTGGATCGGGGGGGGGTGCCCTATGCCTCGGGGCAGATAAAAGCCAGCCAGCCCCAGTCCCAGGTTGCGGGAGCAACATTGTTTGTAACCTGTTCCTGCTGGCACCCTGTCCTGCTCATCTGCCAGAGTTCCTGACCCCACCCGACTCCCCGCCTTGGATCCCGCTTCAGCTTTGACGGACGGCCTCCATACCGCACCCCCGACCTCGGACTGGACTCGGACCTTGCTTCTCACTTAGCCCCCGGGACCAGCACAGGGTGCTGAGGCAGCTGGCCAGTTCTGCCCTCCTGCGCACCTGGGATTGAAGGGCCATCGAGAGAGAGTTGTGTGTGGCATGGGAGAGAGTTGTGTGCCCCCCTAAAAAGCTCAACAACTTAAGCCTGCCCCCCCAATTGGGGACACAGGGCAGTTTTTTGCACCCCGGCGTCGCATATGCTAAATCAGCCCTAGCCATCAGGGTGAATTGTCTGACCCCCTGAAGAGCAGGGGGCTGCAGCACCCCCCCGGGCCATCTGCAGAGGGGGCTCTGCAAGACAGTAGAGGCTCCTCTCCTCCAGAAAGCTGCTCCAGGGACACAAAGCCCAGTCTTCGCAGGTAACAGCAGGTGTGAGATCACAGTTAGGAATGCCCCATCTTAAGAAGTCCTAGCATATAGGAAAACAAGAAAGATACAGAACACAAAGGGCTGGAAAACCATTCATGCCTCCCTGGTGTGTAAGCTGTATGTTTATAGGGATTTTATAACGGGGCAGGGAACTTTCAAAAGTGCCAGTCCCCCCAGTATTCTGAATTAGTGCAGTCAAATCTCTGGCCTGACCCCTCCCTGCTACGGCCATTCTTATGGTCTTAAGAACATCAGAAGGGCCTGCAGGATCAATCAAGTGGCCCATCTATTCCACCATCCTGTTCTCACAGTGGCCAGCCAGACAAATTCACGGAGGAGAGGGCTTTTGATGGCTACTAGCTCTGCTCTGTGACCACTGTTGGAGTCAGCGATGCTTCTGAACGCCACTTACTGGACCCCAGTTTCTCTTGCCCTCGGGTCCTCCTTGAGGGCTTCCCAGAAGAGCCATCTGTTCAGAAACTTTGAGAAGAGGATGCTGGACCAGATGGGCCATGGGCCAGACCCTGTATGGTCTTCTCATGCTCTGATATGTTGCTTTTGTAGTGGTCCTTTTCACCGCTTCAAGCCCCCCTGGAAGCGTGTTATAAAAGGCATGGAATTAATAAGCCAATGCTCTTTTGTTTCTCTTTCACCCGGTCATGGCTGCCCCCCAAGAACCCCAGCAAGACTCATTCTTTCAGGACACCCCCCCCCCCCCAGCATCTCAGCAGACGCCAAAGAAGTTTGCTCGCTTGTGGCTCCCAATCTGCAGTTGCTGGAAACCACAGGAAGGAAGAGGGTTGTTCGTGCGCTCAGATCCTGCTCGCAGGTTTCCCGCAGGTTGGCCACCGTGGGAACAGAATCCTGCACCAGATGGGTCACTGGCCTGATCCAGCACGCTCTTCTTATGTCCTTGTGTTCTTCATACCAGTCTTGAAGTAAGATCCGACTGCAACCCTGCTGGGGTTCTGATTGTGACTTGTCAGGGCTGCATGACAACTGTCTGTCCTTCCCATCAGGCAGCAAAATATCTGCAGCTGGCCCTGGAAGGTCTTAAGCAGCCTTTCGAAACCCTGACCGCTTGGTTGATGCTCCAGCCTTGCAACCACCCGCCTCCTTGCCCGGTAGCTCACTGTCAGCTCCCAAAGCAAAGCGGAATACCCCCTCCTCAATGCTGACAAGTCGGTGGGCTAATGCAATTTCCTCCTCTAATTTGTATTGGCTCGGACTCCATCCCGAATGTCCATGAGAGTCGCCTCTCATTTCCATCAAACGGAAGCACAGGCAGGACTCAGGAGCCAAGCTGCATGGGGCTGCCCTGCTTCTGAGCTCAGCCTCCACCCCTCCAAGATGAAATGGGGAGGGTGGACTGGGTGGGCAGCTTGCAGCCTGGAAAGGTGTGTGGGTGCTGCAGAGACCTGAGGTGTTTCGGTGGAGGGTGCGTGTTCACTGGCAGACCTCGGGGTCCCAAATTTCAGCGGCGCCCCGGGCAACACCAACATTTGCTTCCCCACCCCCCCTTGCACTCCGTTCTAAAGTATAGTTGCGGTTCCCTGTGGCGCCGCCAAGCGAACCAGTCACACTCCTTTGGTGTGCTGAAGGACAAAATGCAAGAGAAAGCCACTTCCGCCCTACAGAGGAGGTGGAGTTGCGGCAGCTAGAGCCCAACCCTGCACAATTGGGGGGATTCCCAGCTGCATCACACCCTGGCCAGCCAATCGGCTGGATCTGGGGGTGTGGCCTGCCCAATTTAAACCAGGACGTGGCCTCCCCGCCTGCCACTTGGCAAATTAGCACCAGCCACTTGGTTTCCGCCTACCTGGTAGCAAATCATCACAACTTTCTGGGTATTGGCAGTTAGGCACTGGTATTGTTCTGTAGATGGAAGAGGGGAGGAAGCGCCATCACCTGCCCCACATATTGAAGGGTAGTCCGATAAAGGATTCCGGGGGGCATGGCCCTGTCCGAAGCCGAGGGAGGTGTGGGCCTAAGGCACGCCCCCTATCGGTGACTCTGGAGGAGTTCCTAGTTGATGTGCATCAGCAGGACTCCCCCTACTGGTGGTTAACCCTTCCCGGACTTCAAGAGGACGGGCTGAAGTCGGATATAGTCGGTTAGGACCAATGCCTAAGCCAATACCTCTCAACACCTGTAACCAATAAAGTTGTGGCCTTATTTAGCCCATTAACCTTAATAATTGTGTCTTTATTTCCACTGGGGGGGGAGCATCTAAAGCAGGAATGAGGGATGTTTTCCCCCTCCCAGTTAAGAACTGCATTTCTTCCTAGGTAGTAAGAATATAAAAAGAGCCTGCTAGATCAGCCAAGCCAGTGATAGCCCTCGCTTCCTCCATGAATTTGCCTTCATCCTCCTTTCAAAGCCATCCAAGTTGGTGAGCATCCTTGCCTCCCGTGTCAGCGGGTTCCACAGTTCAACTATGTGCTGTGCCAACGTTCGCTATGGTGAACTAAGCCACGGCTTAGCACGGCGTGTGAACCAGGCGTCCGAGAATGAAAGAACTTAAGGAGAGCCTGCTGGATCAGGCCCGTGGCTCACCTGGCCCAGCATCCTGTTCTCACAGTGGCCAAAAGGGATACCCAAAAGGGAGACCTGCAAGCAGGACCCGAGTGCGAAATCCCTCTCCCTTCCAGAGGTTTCCAGCAACCAGGATACAGAAGCATTGCTACCTCCTGAATATCGAAGGAGAGCTTAGACATTGGGGGGGGGGGGCTTGAATGCTGCTGCTGGTGAGCAGGGTTAGGACGCCCCCTTTCTCTTCCTGCCACCCATTTTCTCCTCTCCGTCTGCCACCCCCTTTCTCTCTTGTTCTCTTTCACCCCTATTCCTTCTCTGTGTGATGGCACAGAGTCTCAGTCTGCACCGGATCCTTTGCCTCAGGCATCACCTGAACCAAGTCTGGGGCCTGATTCTGAAGAGCCCCAGTCTGCACAGGTTCCCCTGCAACAAACCCCAGCTGGGCCGAGTCCGGGGCCTGAGCCTGCCCTGGCTCCAGATGCGGGGATTCCCTCGTTGCCTTCAGCTGGGCCATCACTTACAGCTGCTCCACTACCGGTTGGGTCAGGGGAGGCTGAGGCGGCCTCTGGGTCTAGTAACTCACCAACGTCTCCCGAGCTGCAGAGACTGAGGTCTGAGAGAAGGAGAGACCTGAGTACTCGCAGGAGGAGTGCTCACCTTTGGGCAAAACAGGGAGGCGAGTCGCCCGGCGATCAGGACCGGCCGTTACCCCGACAAAGATAAAAGGCTGTCGGACCCCACCCCAGGTTGCGGGAGATCCTGTACCTGACTTTGCCTGGTTTCCTGCCTCGTGTCCTGCCTTGGCCCTGTCGGACTGACTCCTCGCGGAACCCTTGGATTCAGGATCGGACCTGGACCGCATTTCTCGGTTTACCGCCGGGCCCAGCACATCCTGCCCAGGGGAGGGAAAAATCTGTCCTTGCCAGAGGTCTGTACTGACTGTGTGGGGAGTGCTTTGCCCCTCTTCCCCACCCCTTTTGGCTTATTTCCCTCCACACACCCCCAAAAACCCCCACATTGCCCTCATTCTCTCTCTCTGCGCAGGACGGGGGTCATGTGAAATTGCTCAAGCCCCAACACTCATCCTGAAAGTTAACTGGCCTTTCTGAGTGCTCAAACCGTCGCTGAAACACCTGAGCATCTTTCCTGAAACCAACTTTAGCAAGCATCCTCACCTGAGCCACGAACTTCAGCCCCAACCCACGACCTTAAACCTCCACAGTTCCCAGAGAGACAGGATGCCTGCATCCCTGAATAAATGGTCCTTTTAAAGGGATGAGCTTCCACCCATCTCTCAAGCACCACAGTCCCCTTTGGGGGGCATCCGAAATACAACACCGGGGGGGGGGGGAATCCCCCATGATGTGAGAGGAAGGAAAGTCTCTGATGGGAGCCAGCGGCCCACCATTTGAGCAGAGGCCGACCCGCCGAATGATCCTTGCTGGCTTTTCAAATGTAATTATTTGGAACAAATTATTTCCATGACTTAATACAATGCCTCAGAGCTCTCCAGTAAGGTTAATTAGATCGCTGCATTCAAAACCTATCTGCTCTCAACCGACTTTTAATATGCTCTGATGCAGCTTTCTAAATTTGACCTAATGATATGATTAGTGGGCGGCTATCTGGCCTGCTACGATTACCGCAGCACTGAATCCCCGAGGGGTTGGGGAAAACATGTTGGATGCAAATTAGAGTCAATGTCGCTGGGCCGTCCCCTCTCTGCTTTCATTTTTTGGCTGACCCCCCCACCCCTCCTGCACCCTGGGACAATGGGCCTCTACTGTACAAAACTGTATCATGGGCATGGCCAAGTTCATTAGGTCTGGTAGCTAACTAATTTTTATTTTTTATTTTATTTTTGCACCATGCACCAATGGCTTGTGGAACTCTCTGCCACCAGAACACGGGAGAGGTTGGAGCGCTTACCGAAGTATTCCTGGGAAGGCGGGTTTTCCATGTCGTACAGCATCTTCTTGGTCAGGTGTTCCAGCTCATCCTCCGGTCTGAACAAAGGAGCACTTGAGGCAGGGTTGGGACCGCCATGTCCACTCTGGAAGAGGAAAAAGAAGCAAGTTTTGACGTTTCCTTTTGGACCAGGGGCATGCTGTTGAGCAAAACCATACAGGGACTGATAAGTAGGCCCATGGAGGAAAGGTTATTTATTAAACATATTGCAAAGCAGCCAAATGCATGGCGATTTCTTCATAATATAGTGTCAACTGGTGGCATCTGTAAATAGGCAAGACCTCTGTCCCTCCCCCATCGCTTTCGTTGCAATCAGCTGAAAATGCAACACCATTAAAAAATAAAATAACCCAGTTTGGGATTATGCAGGGATCACACAGCAGCCTGACGGTGCTGCAGAGTAAATCACAATCAACGTTGTCACAAAGCCAGTGGAGAGCAAAGGCAATCGTGTATGAACTAGCACTGCCCTCACTCTGAATGGGCATCTTCACCTGAAAAAAATTGCCATGGGGGTGGGATGCAGGTATTCACGAGTGGCTGGACAGTCCACTTTTCAGAGGCTCATGGACCAACACCTTGGGACAATCTATTCTGAATTATGGTAATGGGATTTTTCTGAATTTGGCCTCCTTTGCCCCCCAAATCTTCTCTGATTAGACGCAAAAAGAGAGAGACAAAATGTCTGCCTACACCATGGCTTCTTCGTCAGACCCACTCTAATCATTAATGGACTCCGTATCTTAAGGGCAATACTTTCAATTATACTAAAACCAGCTGATTTGCATGTTCCCTGCACTCAGGCTCCCCCCCTCCCCCTGGCCAAAGAGCTCTGCAGTGCTCAGAATGTGCGCAGTTGGAACCAAATCCACATCAATCTAGTCCCAATTTGCATAATGTGACTTTTTCGCATAGTTTGGTACAAAATTGGGTGAGGGAATTGAAAGATTTTTTAAAATAAGAAAAAAAAACCACGGTTTTGCTGTACACAGGCAACATTTGGGGAAATCTCCCCTTCGGCATTGCTGTTCTGGGATTTTATCGTGATTTAACAACGGCGAAAACATTTCTTTGTGTGCACTTATTATGTTCACCATTTAGGAGCTGAAAGCTTTTCCCCACGCCCAAACTTCGCTTGCTTGTAAGTGCGGGTCTCTTCATACTAGCAGTAAACAGACTGTAGACGGTGTGTGAAGTTTTCCGTAACCCCCCCACCCGACATCTCTGTGATATCCTATCATCATCATCATCATCGTCGTCGTCACTGTCATTTCTAAACTGCCCTTCATCCCATGGGATCACAGGGCAGCATATAATAAATGATAATATAGTGGTACCTCGGGTTACATACTCTTCAGGTTACACACTCCACTAACCCATAAATATTGCTTCAGGTTAAGAACTTTGCTTCAGAATGAGAAAAGAAATCGGGCTTTGGCGGCGCGGCAGCAGGAGGCCCCATTAGCTAAACCTGGTGCTTCAGGTTAAGAACAGTTTCAGGTTAAGAATGGATGTCCGGAACAAATTAAGTACTTAAACCGAGGTACCGCTGTACTAAAATTTTATTTATATCCCACCCTCCCCAGCCAAAGCCGGTCTCAGAGTGGCTAACAACAATAAAAGTAATATAGTTTGAATAAAACCACAATCAATTAATTGACACACATTCTAAAATCAATTCAAAATCAAATTAATGGCAACCACTGGGCATGAACCGACATTTGCCCACAATTCCTCTTCACTGCATGAAATGGACCTTATCATGGTCCTCTTTGTCCAGCAGAGAAGAGCAGGTCTATCCGCCTGGGTCTCCATTACCCCAAACCTCTGAGGGTGCAGGGACTCTCAAGAATGCCCCCTCTGCCAATCTCACCAGCTGAGAGGGTCTCTAGGGAATTACTGAATCTTAAGTTGGAAGGAACCCCAAGGCAAAATGCAGGAATCTCTGCTAAAGCCATCCAACCTCTGCATTAGGGAGCAGGTGGCACTGTAGTCTAAATCACTGTGCCCCTTGGGCTTGTGATCGGAAGGTTGGCGGTTCGAATCCACACAACGGGGTGAGCTCCCGTTGCCCGGTCCCTGCTCCTGCCAACCTAGCAGTTCAAAAGCACACCAGTGTGAGTAAATAAATAGGTACCACTGCGGCAGGAAGGTAAACGACATTTCTGTATGCCCTGGTTTCCGTCATGCACCAGAAGCGGTTTATTCATGCTGGCCACATGACCCAGAAAGCTGTCTGTGGACAAACGCCGGCTCCCTCGGCCTGAAAGCGAGATGAGTGCCACAACCCCATAATCGGCTTTGACTGGACTTAACCGTCCAGGGGTCCTCTACCTTTACCCTCTGCTTAAAAACCTACAAGTAAGGAGAGTCCACCATCTCCAGAGGGAGACCGTTTCTCTGTCAAACAGCTTTTACTGTCAGAAAGTCCTTCCCTGTGTTTAGTCAGAATCTCCTTTCTTGTAACTTGAAGCCCTTGATGCGAGTCCTACCCTCCAGAACAGGAGAAAACAAGCTTCCTCCATCTTCCATGTGGCAGCCCTTCAGATATTTGAAGATCTTATCTCCTCTCAGTCTCCTCTTTTCCAGGCTAAACACCCCCAGCTCCTTCGACCATTCCTCATAAGGCTTGGTTTCCTGATCTTTGATCCTCTTGGCTGCACACCTCCCAGCTTAAAAGATAAAAGGAAAGACTTCTCCAACGCAGAGCAGAGTTAAACTGTGGAACTCACTCCCACAGGAGGCTGCGAGGAAGTGGAAGCCTTTTCGGTATTTGGGGCCTGAGCCGTTTGGGACTTTAAAAACCAAAATGAGCACCAGAGATCACAATAATTCACTCTGGAAGTTCATGAAGTCCATAAACTCACAATCTCTTCTATCTCAGCACAACATTTGGCTTTTGAGATGCCGGTTTTAAGGAGGAACCCAAGGCCAAGGAGCCAGTGGCTGCCGCCTCCCCAAAAAGCGCTGGTCAATTTAAGAGATCCTCAAGTTTTCTTCTTCCAATTTCTGCTCTGAACCTTCCTGATAACAACCCGGCTTCCACTTTCCCATGGCTCATTGGGTTTAGCGCCATTCGCTTCCGGCTCAGCCCTTCTCGCTCTCCCTTCGAAAAGAGGGGTGCCGGAGGAAGGAGAGGGGGATGAAGACACCTGAGCAAGTGATAAACACCTTGGGGGAAGTGGCAGTGGCGTTCAGAAACTGTGCCGCAATGAATGCTCAGGCAGCGCCAGATACATTCATTTTTTCCTGTCCATTTGCAAACGATGTTCCAGAGGCTCCTTTCTTGGAAGGAAAATAACTTCAATTATGTGTTCTCAAGCAAAGAAACATGGAAATTATCTTCCTTTCAGAAGGTAGAATTAGCTCAATTTAGAACTGAAAAGCTGCCAAAAAACATCCCTTGCTGATATTTACTTTCCCCCCTTTTTCGTGTGTCCCCCCCCCTGCTTTGCCTCCCGCTTGTTCAGATGTGCATCATATTTGCAAGGTTGTTTTTGAGGAAGATGGCTTTCGGTATTAGTGTGGCTTGGAACAGAACTCAGGATAGTCCAGCCAGTAGAGCATGGGACTCTTAATCTCAGGATCACAGCTTGGAGCTCCACGCTGAGCAAAAGATTCCTGCCTTGCAGGGGGTTGGACTAGATGACCCTCAGGGTCCCTTCCAACTCTGCAGGGCTAAGATTCCATGAAATGGTGTCCCAGGCCCTGCCTCGTATGCTCCCTGCTTTCTAACTGATACACCCAGGTTGCCCTCTTCTCACAGCACCTAGCATGACTCTATACCGGTCCCAGCTAGCTTGGGAGTTTGGAGACAGGCAAGGATGCAACTCAGATGGTTTCTGGGACTTGGAAAAGTGGGTGAGAGAAGTCAGGATATAAGGCTGTGTTTTGCTAGCCCCAAAATGGAAAATGAGCGAGGTCCCAACCAAAGGAGAATGATGGGATATTCAAACTGATGGAATATTTGCAGCTTGCAGACCTAACATATAGAATAAGAGAACAAGAAGAACGTACCTTTAAAGAAGATTGGAAAACGTTTATTGAATATATGGGATGAAACTGTGTATATTTGAAAACGTGGGCAGCATTAAGATAAATTCAACAGTGTAAATAAGCCTGGATGGATGTAATCCTGGGATACTGAATGGTTTAGTTTATGTAAAATATGCAGGGATTTCTGGTATGAAAACGGAACCATGGAAAGAAAAGAAGGGAAGTCATTGATATTTTAATTTAAATGTATATTCTAAAATGTAAAGCAGAAAATTTAATAAAAATTAGGGGGTTGGGGATATAAGGGCAGGGGGTCCCTAATGTTGGACACCCCCAGACTGCTTTTGTGTGGGGGTGGACGTCTCTTGATAGTTTACATCTGCATCTATAAGCACTCAGTCTTTTGGTGTAGCAGCACATACAACTTTGGAACTCCCTGCCTCTTGACACCAGGCAGGCTCCTTCACTACAGCTCTCCTTTCGTTGCTTGACGGAAACATCCTTGTCTAGAGGAGCCTTCCTAGAAAGCTGTTGCGTGCTTTAATCTGCTTTTAAAGGTAAAGGGTAAAGGGACCCCTGACCATTAGATCCAGTCATGGCTGACTCTGGGGGAGCTGGTGTACAACTTCCGGGTCATGTGACCAGCATGACTAAGCCGCTTCTGGTGAACCAGAGCAGCGCACGGAAACGCCGTTTACCTTCCTGCCAGAAGTGTACCTAATTATCTACTTGCACTTTGAGGTGCTTTGAAACTGCTAGGTTGTCAGGAGCAGGGACCGAGCAATGGGAGCTCACCCTGTCGCAGGGATTCGAACCACCGACCTCTTGATCGGCAAGTCCTAGGCTCTGTGGTTTAACCCACAGCGCCACCCGCGTCCCACAATCTGCTTTTAGTGTACTGTTATTTTAACTTTTCAGAAGCCTTGAATTATAGCCGCTAATTTTTCTCATTTTGAATTCTGGTGCTGGAGGAGACTCTTGAGAGTCCCATGGACTGCAAGAAGATCCAACCTCTCCATTCTGAAGGAAATCAGCCCTGAGTGCTCACTGGAAGGACAGATCCTGAAGCTGAGGCTACTAGACTTTGGCCACCTCATGAGAAGAGACGACTCCCTGGAAAAGACCCTGATGTTGGGAAAGATGGAGGGCACAACGAGAAGGGGAGGACTGAGGACGAGATGGTGGGACAGTGTTCTCGAAGCTACCAACATGAGTTTGGCCAAACTGCGGGAGGCAGTGGGAGACAGGAGTGCCTGGCATGCTCTGGTCCAGGGGGTCACAAAGAGGCGGACACGACTAAACAACTAAACAACAACAATTTTTCTCATTGATAATTCTCTCTCTCTCTCTCGGCAATCTGCTTTGAGTTCTGTTTCGTTTCTACAACCAAGCAGTGTGTGAAATGAATGAACAAGAGAGAGAGAAAAAACTGCCAGAAGGGGGTTGGGCTGGATGACCCTCAGGGTCCCTTGCAATTCTACAGTTCAACGATACAGTGAGACCGTCCCCTGGCAGCCTCTGAAGGAGCCTCAGCACTCTCTGAGCAGCTGCCAGGCACTCAGTTGGATGGAGGGCGGGCGCAGGATTAGCCCATTCTTCCTCTGCACAGGCAAACACTTGCTGGGGCTTACTCTGCCTTATGGATAACCCAGCCCTGAAAATGTGACTTAAGCCTCTAATGACAGAAAGGGCTTCATCCCCGCCGGAGACGCTCACACGTCTCCCTGCCAGGGAACAATCCACAATAACCTCGTCGTCTTTTTTTGAAGGCAGCGGCTCTGCCAAATTCCACACTCCGTGCAAGAGGGAGAAGGCCAAGCCAAGAGCCTGTCAGGCATATTATCATTTATCTCATCCAATGTACTTATAAAAATGATTTCCCGTTTGGCCGGCGCCCTCGGAAGTTTCTTGGCAAAGTCCCAACACTTCGGGCGACCGAACCGAGGCTGTGCCTTTGAGCGCAAGGGCAGCCCCGCGGGCGAAGCGTTGGGATCCGGAGGTCCTGAATTCGAATCCCACCTCCGCCTGGTATTTATTAGGCACCTTGGTGCTCTCCCTCCCTTCCTCTGTGCAAAGTTGATTCCCTATTTTCCGTACAAGTGAAGGGGAGGAAAATAAGGACACGGGCTCGTTCATTCTTTGCTGGCTGGCAGATCACAGCAAACATTGTCTTCAGAAACATCTGTCGGTGTAAAAAAATAACCCAAACCAAACACATTTGTTTCTAGGAATGACCAACAATGGAGAGAAGCTGCTGCTTTTTCTAGACATTGTTTGAACAGGAAGACGGGAAATACAAACTGGAGGAAGGATGGTCAATGTTCAGTGCTTACCAGTACTACCTATGCTGCCTGCAAAGTCTCAGGAAATACCTGCCCCCCCAAATCCACAAAATGTTGTTTCCTCTACCTGCTCAGCCTTCTGCACTGGCTTGCCCACTCCTATGTGAAACATGCCCCCTTAAACATGCACACAACACAACAGATGCCAGGATTGGACATGGCCCTCTGCACATGGCTAAGAGCTGTTTCACCTTCTCCCTGTCAATGCCCCTATTGCCTCCCTTTCCATTTCTATCGCCTCATTTCGCAACCGTTCTCCATCCATCCTGTCTCAGCACCTTGGTCATGTCCACAGATGGCAGGACCCCCAAGGAGGGGCTCTGTGGGGAACTGGTTGCAGGCGCCAGGCCTGTTGGCACACCAACTCTGCGCTACAAAGATGTCTGCAAACGTGACATGAAGGCTGCCAAATTAAGATGACTCCCTGGTCCTGAATGGGGTAATTGTGCCCCTGAAGGACAAGGTGCTCAGCCTGGGAGTCATTCAGCGTATCTGAAGAAGTGTGTCTGCTCATGAAAGCTCATACCAAGAACAAACTTAGTTAGTCTCTAAGGTGCTACTGGAGAAATAAATTATATATATATTTCTACTGTGTCAGACTAAGGGACGCAGGTGACGCTGTTGGTTAAACCACAGAGCCTAGGACTTGCCGATCGGAAGGTCGGCGGTTCGAATCCCCGCAATGACAGGGTGAGCTCCCGTTGCTTGGTCCCTGCTCCTGCCAACCTAGCAGTTCGAAAGCACATCAAAGTGCAAGTAGGTAAATAGGTACCGCTCTGGCGGGAAGGTAAACGGCGTTTCCGTGTGCTGCTCTGGTTCGCCAGAGGTGGCTTAGTCATGCTGGCCACATGACCCGGAAGCTGTACGCCGGCTCCCTTGGCCAGTAAAGCGAGATGAGAGCCACAACCCAGAGTCGGCCACGACTGGACCTAATGGTCAGGGGTCCCTTTACTTTTACCTTTACTGTGTCAGACCAACACAGCTACCTAGCTGAATCATGTCTCTCCCTTATCGGTCTCTATAGCCACAGCAGGTGCTACAACTCTCCAACATTTTAACTTCACCCCAAAGGTGCAAGGCTCCATTGTCTCCAGGGACAGATGGATGTCAGCCAACCAACCAACCAACAAACCAACCAACCAACCAACCAACCAACCAACCAACCAACCAACCAACCAACCAACCGTATTTGCAGTGTTTGTTTTGAAACTGCATGTACCTGTTTATCTCATATTATATTTGAATGTAAAGGATTTTATTTTACATCATCGCCAGCTGATGAAGAGTTGAAACAGTTCATCATCCGGGGAAAAACTGTTCCATTACCGCACGGTTACAGGATGGTGACTGTTGAAAGGCTTGTTTGCCTCTTGGATACTGACGGACGACATTTTCTAATTTTCTTCATGCCGCCTTGATTGACTTCTATTATTTGTGACTCCGTTACACGGTTCTGGTTGGTGAATTGTGAAATAACACATGTTACAAATGTTTTGTTAGAACATTATTAGGCGCGTGTTGCCTGCGATGGTTCATAGTTGTCTGTTTTGCAACACAGGGGATTTCCTTTGCTGGGAGCCTTTTTTGGCCGAATGGCAGCGTATAGATGAGCAAGAACGTACCGTAACCTCGGCTTCTTCGGCTGAAGCTGCACTGGGCGCCACCTCTGCCACCCTGCGCACGCCTAGTCCCTGCCAGCAATTTCTTGACCAATTATTGAGATCAGTTCATTTGCAGCTGCCTCCACCACCCCCTTGCGCTGCAGGCAGAGTGGCAGCAGTGCGCTCAGATAAGCCGTTGAGCGCCAGGGAATGTTTTGACAGCTAAACATGGATCTTGTTGAGTTGTCTCTTTTCCTCACTTCTCCCAAAGGCCATGCATTTATTGACTCATCAACCCGGTCCCCCTGATGTCCTCTTAGTCAAATCTGGAACTGTATTTTTCTTTCTTTCTTTCTTTCTTTCTTTCTTTCTTTCTTTCTTTCTTTCTTTCTTTCTTTCTTTCTTTCTTTCTTTCTTTCTTTCTTTCTTTCTTTCTCTTTCTCTCTCTCCTTCCTTCCTTTTTAAAAATCTTCATTTGATGCAAAAAAAGGGCCCCTTCCTCCCCTCGTCTTTATTAAAAGAAGCCAGACAGTGGCCAAAGTGGAGATAATTTTATGTTTCCTCCCTTTACATGATATATTTGTTCCTATCGACAGCAACACCCATTTGCGAAATACTAACTTGTATACAAATGTGTATAGATAAATAAATTCCCTCAATCAATTAAAATCTGGATTCTTACCCAGAGGTGTGGGCCACATTTATATAAGTTGGAAGCCACTCAGAGTGAATGGGGCAATTATTATTATTATTATTATTATTATTATTATTATTATTATTATTATTATTTTCCCGGCGTAACATGATATTGGTCCGCTAGGCCAGAAGCAAAAGTGGTTAAGGCAACGAGTGGGCACCTTACACTTGTACAGCAAGCTTCAGTTTCTATTTCCATATGAGCACCCTCTCTATCCTCTTCTCCAGGCAACAAAGAGTCGCTGTATTACTATTACTCTTATTAACTTTAGTGAAAAGGTAGAGGAAGAAGAAACACAGTAGAAGTTTATTAAATGATGCCTGACATGGGGGGAGTGGACAGAAAAAAGTTTTTCCCCTCTCTCTCATAACCCTAGAATTCATGGACAACCAAGGAAGATGAATGTTGGAAGATTCAAAACAGATGATACCCAGCTCTACCTTTCTTTCAAATCAGAACCAGTGAAGGCGGTGAAGGTTCTGTGTGAGAGTCTGGAGGCGGTTGGAGGATGGATGGTGGCTAATGGATTAAGGTTGAATCCTGACAAGACAGAAGTACTGTTTTTTGGGGGGGGCAGGAGGGCTCCCTGGTCCTAAATGGGGTAACTGTGCCCCTGAAGGACCAGGTGCACAGCCTGGGAGCCATTTTGGACTCACAGTTGTCCATGGAGGCACAGGTCAATTCTGTATCCAGGGCAGCTGTTTATCAGCTCCATCTGGTTCGCAGGATGAGACCCTCCCTGCCCGCAGACTGTCTCACCAAAGTGGTGCATGCTCTAGTTATCTTCCGCTTGGACTACTGCAATGCGCTCTACGTGGGGCTACCTTTGAAGGTGACCCAGAAACTGCAATTAATCCAGAATGCAGCAGCTAGACTGGTGACGGCCGCCGAGACCACATAACATTGGTCTTAAAAGACCTACATTGGATCCCAGTACATTTCCGAGCACAATTCCAAGTTCTGGTGCTGACCTTGAAAGCCCTTATGGGCCTCGGTCCAGTATACCTGAAGGAGCGTCTCCACCCCCATCATTCAGCCTGGACACTGAGGTCCAGCTCTGAGGGTCTTCTGGCGGTTCCCTCACTGCGAGAAGCCAAGTTACAGGGAACCAGGCAGAGGGCCTTCTCAGTAGTGTCATGCTTAAAGAAAGAAACAACTATATGACTTTTAGAAGACATCAGAAGGCAGCCCTCTTTAAGGAAGCTTTTAATGCTTGATTCATTACTGTATTTTAATATTTTGTTGGAAGCTGCCCAGAGTGGCTGGGGAAACCCAGCCAGATGGGCGGGGTATAAATAATAAATTATTATTATTATTATTATTATTATTATTATTATTATTATTATTATTGAGAAAATGAAGCCCTTCTTCATGCAGTGCATAGTTAAACTGTGGAACTCCCTGCCACAGGAGACAGTGATGGCCAGCAACTTGGGTTAAAAGAGGATTCAAGAAATCCATGGAGGAGGAGAGGGCTCTCATTGGTTACTAGTCAGGATGAATCTGCTCTGACTCCACACAGAGGCAGCAATGCTGGAGACCACAGGAGGGGAGAGTTGCTCTTGGGTTCGAATCCTGCTTGTGGGTTTCCTATTGAGGCATCTGGTTGGTCCCTGTGAGAACAGGATGCTGGACTAGATGGGCCCTTGGCCTGATCCTGCAGATGTTCTTTTTATGTGCAAATGGCCACTTTCTCTGGCAGCTGAACTATAGGAGAGCAAAATACCAAACAACCTCCTGCCTTTCAACAGAAGTGACCCCATCCTTCCTAAGGGGGAAGCCTGACAACCCTTTGGGGACGGTGGCGATCCGTGGCGACATGTGTGTCGACAGCTGCAGCCGCATTGCAGCCCCGTGCGCCGTTCCGTGCATGCGGCCGGAGGAAAGAACATGTGATCCGCACAGCTGTGCCGATAATGAGATCGGATGCTGAGCCGCTGGTTGCTCTGGAAACACTACGAGCCGCACTTCTCTCCTTTTCGCCGGCTCCCCTGACTATTTGTACCTCTCTTTCATTAAGCACGTAAGCAGGAACCTGGCTCACGCAACCCGTTCTGGATGACGGGGTGGGATTTGCCTGACGGCAGACGCATGCGGACCTCTTCTTCAGCATCCTGGTCTAGGCAGGAGGGCATGCAGGGCGCAAGTGGTGGCCAATGGAGGGCAAAACAGGAGTGCAGCCTGAGGAATGTAGCAGCGTAGAGTTGAAAGGGACCCCGAGGGTCATCTAGTCCAACCCGCTGCAATGCAAGGATCAACCTTGAGGTCTCTGTTTTTAAACGGTCTCCTGTCCACTGGCCTGTAACCTTCAGCACATTGTCAGAAATAAAAGGAAGTCTGACGTTATTCCAGTTTGCATCGTCTCTGTCTGGCTGCCTGGAAGAAATTTCCTAGCCCATTCCTGGTGAACAGGTTGAATGCCTCCTTACAAACCGAGGCTCGCTTCCCATGTGTTCTTACCCCAATAATAATAATATAATAATAATTTATTATTTATACCCTGCCCATCTGGCTGGGTTTCCCCAGCCACTCTGGGCGGCTTCCAACAAAACACTAAAATACAATAACCTATTAAACATTAAAAGCTTCCCTAAACAGGGCTGCCTTCAGATGTCTTCTAAAAGACTGGTAGTTGTTTTTCTCTTTGACATCTGGGGGGAGGGCGTTCCACAAGGCGGGCACCACCACTGAGAAGGCCCTCTGCCTGGTTCCCTGTAACTTGGCTTCTCGCAGCGAGGGAACCGCCAGAAGGCCCTCAGCGCTGGACCTCAGTGTCCAGGCAGAATGATGGAGGTGGAGATGCTCCTTCAGGTATACTGGACCGAGGCCGTTTAGGGCTTTAAAGATCAGCACCAACACTTCGAATTGTGCTCGGAAACGTACTGGGAGCCAATGTAGGTCTTTCAAGACCGGTGTTATATGGTCTCGGCGGCCGCTCCCAGTCACCAGTCTGGCTGCCGCATTCTGGATTAGTTGTAGTTTCCGGGTCACCTTCAAAGGTAGCCCAACATAGAGCGCATTGCAGTAGTCCAATTAATTAATTGAATTTCTGTACTGCCCTTCATCCGAAGATCACAATATAAAACTACAAAAATACATACCATAATAACAAACAAAAAATAACAAACTGTGTGTTTTTTAGTGTTCCCATGATAGCTTTGAGCACCTACAGCCTGGCACACAATATGTTTTACGAGTGCACTACTTTATTCCGGTGTGTGTGTGTGTGTGTGTGTGTGTGTGTGTGTCTTTACCTTCAAATTCTTCCAAATATAACCCCTGGATGTTTTGCTTTGGAATGCATGAGTTCTACAGTATTTTGGTGTGTGCCTGCATGTTTGCACTGAGACGTGTTCTCTGAGTCCAGGCTGCCTTGTCCCTCTCTGAGCCTGCGCCGGAAAATCAATCGATAACATTTCCGCAGTTCCAAAAGCAGTTGCCCTCACAACAACCTTGCACAGCAGATCATGGGCATCACTGCAGATTTGCAAATGAGACAGAGAGAGAGATTGAGAGAGAGAGAGAGAGAGAGAGAGAGAGAGAGAGCAAACCTCATTCAAAACCTCAGCATTTGTCCATGGTGAAGGCGGGAATTTGAACCCAGGACTCACCGAGGCAAGCGTGCTCCCCTTAAGAACCTAAGAAGCCCATGCATCAGGTCAATGGCCCATCTAGTCAGGGAATCATAGAATCGGAGAGTTGGAAGGGACCCCCAAGGACCATCTAGTCCAACCCTCTGAAATGAAGGAATCTCAGCTAAAGTATTCATGGCAGACGGCCATCCAACCTCTGTTTTACAAACCTCCAAGGAAGGAGAGTCCACAACTTCCCAAGGGAGACCTTTCCTCTGTCAAACAGCTCTTACTGCCAAAAGGTCCTTCCTGATGTTTAGTCCAACAACATCTGGGGACCCACAGGTTGAGAACCACTGCCCTAGACAGTGCACTGCCCCAAACATTTATAGGGCACTACGTTGGCCAATGCTGGCCTACACTATGCTTTGAAAATCCTCTTCAAAAAATGTTTCCAGATCCTGATTTGTTGGTGGATTTGAAGGCAGACTGGACCAGTTCCAAGATCAACATGGAACCAAACCATGCTTGTTGTTGTTGTTTAGTTGTTTAGTCGTGTCCAACTCTTCGTGACCCCCTGGACCAGAGCACGCCAGGCACTCCTGTCTTCCACTGCCTCCCGCAGTTTGGTCAGACTCATGTTTGTAGCTTCAAGAACACTGTCCAGCCATCTCGTCCTCTGTCGTCCCCTCTCCTTGTGCCCTCCATCTTTAGCAACATCAGGGTCTTTTCCAGGGAGTCTTCTCTTCTCATGAGGTGGCCAAAGTCTTGGAGCCTCAGCTTCAGGATCTGTCCTTCCAGGGAGCACTCAGGGCTGATTTCCTTCAGAATGGAGAGGTTTGTTCTTCTTGCAGTCCATGGGACTCTCAAGAGTCTCCTCCAGCACCAGAATTCAAAAGCATAAATTCTTTGGGGATCAGCCTTCTTTATGGTCCAGCTCTCACTTCCATACATCACTATGAATGGATGATGAAGATGATGGACTAGGCCGAAATGGCAAAACTGACCAGGAAAATCAGAAACCAGGAAGAGAAGAACTTTAAGAAGGAATGGGGTAAATTTGCAATGTATTTAAGAGAACACTGTAAGCAACTAAAAACTTTTGCAGCATTTGAGTAACGCTTGTAATGAAAGATAACTATAAGAAAACGCATTATTGACAAAATTAACAAAAGATAATGAAAATTAACAGTGTACTAGATAGATTAAGTGGTAGATACACGATGGAGTGGCGGGAAGTCATTGAAAACTTAAGAAGAATGTACTGTGACATGATGCAACACATATTATTACTCCCAGTACGTTTCCGAGCACAATTCAAAGTGTTGGTGCTGACCTTTAAAGCCCTAAACGGCCTCGGTCCTGTATACCTGAAGGAGCGTCTCCACCCCCATCATTCTGCCCGGACGCTGAGGTCCAAGCCAGAGGGCCTTCTGGTGGTTCCCTCATTGCGAGAAGCAAAGCTACAGGGAACCAGGCAGAGGGCCTTCTCAGTGGTGGCGCCCGCCCTGTGGAAAGCTCTTCCAGCAGATGTCAAAGCGATAAACAACTACCGTACCTGACATTCAGAAGACATCTTAAGGCAGCCCTGTTCAGGAAAGTTTTTAACGTGTGATATTTTACTGTATTTTTGGTTTCTATGAAAGCCGCCCAAATAAATAATAATAATAATAATAATAATAATAATAATAATAATAATAATCTTATCGCTATTTTGGTTAATCCATTTGTTTGTTACTTCTTTTTAATCTGAATAAAGCATTTGAAAAAATAAAATTATGGTAGAAATGGATTATTTGAGAAAAACAGAGAAGCAGTTATAAAAAAGATTGATAATGTTAACCATGGAGGGGAGTCAAAGGATACAGGGAATTCTAAATGATGTTGATGTTTAATGTTTGAATTTAAATTTGCAATGTAAAACCTAATAAAAAAGATTTGACTCGAGAATTCCACAAGTTGTGGCCCTCGCCGCCCCCCCCCATTGCCTGCCCTTTCCCCCTCTCTGCACAGCTGGCCAGGGCAGCTCCAGAGCTCTTGACAGCAGAGCAGGAAGGCGCAGGATCCTGCCCCCCCCCCCCAACCCCTGCCTTTGTAATTAGACTCACAATAAATGCAGGAAGCCATGCGCAAGGAACACAATGTTCACAGCTGCCATTCACAGCTAAATAATTAGTCAATATTGGGCTCCCGACGCTGCCCCCGGCGCTCATGCCAATCTGGACGGGGGGAGGCACTTGTCCTCGCCTCACACCAGACCGTCCTTCGCTGCTGTTCCCGTAAGCCGGCATCCTGGCCTCGCAGGAGACAGGGCCGACTCGCTGCTAATCCAGCGAGATTCCTAAATGCAAAACTCGGCGGGGGTTGAGTCAGGGAGGGTGGAGAGGCAGAACCCTCGAAAGCCGCACGCACAGGCAGAAAAAGACCTTTGCATCTCTGCGCCGACCGACTCTTGGAAAGCTCGTCTTCTTTTTCCTAAAGAAAAAAGCTAAAGTGGTACCTCAGGTTAGGAATAGTTTCAGGTTAAGAACGGACCTCCAGAACGAATTAAGTTCTTAACCTGAGGTACCACTGTAATGGTAAATGTATGATAAATGTGCTAAAATTTTGGGAAATGCATGAATGCATCAATCAATCAATCAATCACTCAATCAGGTGGTCTTATACTGAATAACATGGGATTTGATATTTTTATAGCATTTGTATTTTTATAGATTTCATGGAATCATAGAAGAGTAGAGTCGGAGGGGACTCTGAGGGACATCTAGTCTAGCCCCCTGCTATGCAGGAATCTCAGCTAAAGCATCACTGACAGATGGCCATCCAACCTCTGCTTAAAAACCTCCACCACTGTTGGACAGCTTTTAATGTCAGAAAGTTCTTCCTGATCTTTAGTCAGAATCTCTTTTCTTCTGACTTGAATCCAATGGTTCTGGTCTAACCCTAGCCCTCCAGAGCAGGAGAAAACAAGCTTGTTCCCTCTTCCATGGGATATTTGAAGATGTCTCTCCTATATTCCCTCTGTCTCCTCTTTCCCCAGGCATACTCAGCTCCCTCAACCATCTCCAAACCCTGGATCATCTTGGTCTGTGCTGCTTTTATGACATTTATTTGCACATACATACAACCTGAGCATAGGATGGAAGGGATCGCAGCATCAACACTGCAACAGATCTTGCAAATCCATTAGTTGCAGCTTGGGACCCAGCACGGAGCAAGCAGATCTCTGTGTCTCCGGCTTCCTGCTTGCTTCCTGACTGGCTATTGTTCTCCTACCTAGTAGACAGGTGAGGGGATGGAGGAAGGATCCACCTATCAGTTGTAGCTCTTGCAACCAAGCTTATTCCTTTGGGATGCTAATGAGGACACTCAAGTGACCAGCTAAGGCCCTTGTCTTACAAAGACTCTTATTTGACCAGTTCAGCAATAGAATCATCTGTTATATTCTAACCTTTGCTAATTTGTTGCTGTTTAGTCGTTTAGTCGTGTCCAACTCTTCGTGACCCCCTGGACCAGAGCATGCCAGGCACTCCTGTTTTCCACCGCCTTCCGCAGTTTGGTCAAACTCATGCTGGTAGCTTCGAGAACACTGTCCCACCATCTTGTCCTCTGTCGTCCCCTTCTCCTTGTGCCCTCCATCTTTCCAACATCAGGGTCTTTTCCAGGGAGTCTTCTCTTCTCATGAGGTGGCCAAAGTCTTGGAGCCTCAGCTTCAGGATCTGTCCTTCCAGTGAGCACCCAGGGCTGATTTCCTTCAGAATGGAGAGGTTTGATCTTCTTGCAGTCCATGGGACTCTCAAGAGTCTCCTCCAGCACCAGAATTCAAAAGCATCAATTCTTCAGCAATCAGCCTTCTTTATGGCCCAGCTCTCACTTCCATACATCACTACTGGGAAAACCAGAGCTTTAACTACCGTATTTTTCGCTCTATAAGACGCACCAGACCACAAGACGCACCTAGTTTTTGGAGGAGGAAAACAAGAAAAAAAATATTCTGAATCTCAGAAGCCAGAACAGCAAGAGGGATTGCTGCGCAGTGAAAGCAGCAATTCCTCTTGTTGTTCTGGCTTCCGGGATAGCTGCGCAGCCTGCATTCGCTCCATAAGACGCACACACATTTCCCCTTACTTTTTAGGAGGGGAAAAGTGAGTCTTATAGAGCAAAAAATAGGGTATATGGACCTAAGATGCTAGACAGCATCTTAAAAAGCAGAGACCTCACAGGACTGCAAGAATGGGAAGGCCCTCAGGCCATCATGTAGACTGACCTCCCAAACCAGCAAGACAAAACTTCTTTTTGCAGATGTTTATCTCTGTTTCAAGGAGGAAACAGAAAACTCAGGGCTGCCGCCTTCTCCGTAAAAAAAGAAGAAGAAATGATTTACCTAGCAGCTTGAACTCAAAAGTCTGCAGGCTTTTTGTTTCCTTAAGAAAATAATTTGTTTCCCCTAGGGGCTCAGACCCATGCAACGCGGACTGCAATTACAGGAAATGCAACAAGGAATTCAGTTTAGTCACTGGAAAATGGTTCATCATCGGCCACCAATACTGGGGTATTTTTCCCCCTTATAATTGAAGGGGTGGGTGTGTCTGTGTGTCAACAGCACTGCCCAGTCACTTACCTAGTATTGCCTCCCGGACTTTGGGCTGGCATCTGAGCCCCCAGATGAACTTGTCTTGCATCAGGGCTGCTGACACCTTATCGATGGGCTGTGTCTCCCAAGCCCATCCCAGAGTTCATTAAATGTAGATAGCGCCCTTCTTTTAACTGCCAGGCTAATGTTTATTAATGAGGCACGCGGCATCCGAGAAGATGGAGAGCTTCCCTGAAAGGCTCCGACAGGCCCGGGAAAGCCCTCCGTCCTCGTGGCTGAAGCACACATCGGGAGCTTTCAAAATTAACACACTTATTTATTTTAATTCCTCACTGTCTGGCCCTGTTAAGGGAACAGGCTCGGGCATTTAACAGCATCAGACAAAATTCCGTTCCTGCGTCACTTCTGGTCTGTCTAGTTTAGTTGTTGCCTAAATGGTTTTAGACCACATATTTAAGAGCGCAGGCCGGTTCTGACCGCACAGGGCTTAGAGGCAGCAAGGAATACAGTAAGGGCTACCCCAGGAGACCCCACATGAATCATACCCCCCCCCCCCGATTCCCATCCTCCATTCTTTTTTAAAATAGCAAGTTAACGGCACTTGTAAAACCTGAGTTATGAGATAAGATCTACAGGCACCGTTCTTCTCATGTCAACATCCTTCTTAATTTGTGGAGCCCAGAATTCAACAAAGTATTCCAAGTGTGGTCTGATCACGGCAAAATAGAGGGGGGACTATTACTTCCCTTAGGACGTGGGTGGTGCTGTGGGTTAAACCACAGAGCCTAGGACTTGCCGATCAGAAGGTCGCTGGTTCGAATCCCCGCAACGGGATGAGCTCCCGTTGCTCGGTCCCTGCTCCTGCCAACCTAGCAGTTCAAAAGCACGTCAAAGTGCAAGTAGATAAATAGGTACCACTCTGGCAGGAAGGTAGACAGCGTTTCCGTGCACTGCTCTGGTTTGCCAGAAGCGGCTTAGTCATGCTGGCCACATGACCCGGAAGCTGTATGCCAGCCAATAAAGCGAGATGAGCGCCGCAACCCCAGAGTCGGTCATGACTGGGCCTAACGGTCAGGGGTCCCTATACCTTTACCTATTACTTCCCTTGGCCTGGACACTCGACTTCTGTTGATGCAGCCTAGAATAGCATTCACTTTTTTTGCTGCTGCATCACACTGTTGGCCCCTGTCAAGCTTCTGGTCTACCAAGACCCCTAGATCCTTTTCACATGTACTGCTAGTAAGCCAGGTGCCCCCCATCCTATATTTGTGCATCTGGTTCTTCCCGCCTAAATGCAGAACCTTAACTTGGTCCCTATTAGTTACAGCTAGGTAGCTGTGTTGGTCTGCCGTAGTTGAAAGAAAATAAAAAAAAATTCCTTCCAGTAGCACCTTAGAGACCAACTAAGTCTGTCATTGGTACGAGCTTTCACATGCATGCACACTTCTTCAGAAATTCATTTCGTTAGCTTGCACCCAGTTCTCCAATCTGTTAAGGTCACCTCGAATCCCAATTCTGTCTTTGACAGCATTAGCTACCCTTCCCAGTTTGGCGTCGCCTCATTTCTCCTCCCAGTCTCCTCTTCTCCAAGCTAAACAGGCCCAGCTCCCTCAACCGTTTCTCATAAGGCTTGGTTGCCAGACCTTTAACTATCTTGCAGCTTGCCACTATATAGTCCAATATTTGATTTGTTTTCCAGAACTGGCTTTTACATGACACGAAAGAACAAACATAATTTGGAAACTAAGTGTTAGGGAAACAGGACACTGGAGCTGCCTAGTGAATAACAACAACAACAGAATAGTAAAAACACAATAAAACATCAAACATTAAAGGTCCAGTGCTGAGGGCCTTCTGGTGGTTCCCTCTCTGCGGGAAGCCAAGTTACAGGGAACCAGGCTGAGGGCCTTCTCGGTGGTGGCACCTGCCCTGTATCACGCCTTCCCACCAGATGTCAGAGAGAACAACCACCACCAGACTTTTAGAAGACATTTAAAGGCAGCCCTGTTTAGGGAAGCTTTTAATGTTTAATAGGTTATTATATTTTAGTGTTTTGTTGGAAGCTCCCCAGAGTGGCTCGGGGGACCCAGCCAGATGGGCGAGGTATAAATTATTGTTGTTGTTGTTGTTGTTGTTGTTGTTGTTATTGTTATTCAATACTTCCCTAAACAGGGCAGCCTAGATGTGCCTTTGGCCTGATTCAGCCACAGGGCTATTATCCAGTTCTGTCTCAGTTCAAGGCATTTTCCTATGTTCCAGTTGCAGACAGGAAATCCTTAGGACGGCCATTCCATTATTCTCCATCTTCTCTCACTTGGCAACCTTTCGTCCTACCTTTGCTGGTTCATCTGATGGAGGCTTCGGATACTCTAAGCCAGGCTTCCTCAACCCTCCCAATGTTTTTGGCCTACAACTCCCATGATCCCTATCTAGCAGAACCAGTGGTCAGGGATGATGGGAATTGTAGTCTCAAAACATCTGGAGGGCCAAGGTTGAGGAAGCCTGCTCTTTTTGTTGTTGTTGTTTAGTCGTTTAGTCGTGTCCGCCTCTTTGTGACCCCCTGGACCAGAGCATGCCAGGCACTCCTGTCTTCCACTGCCTCCCGCAGTTTGGTCAAACTCATGCTGGTGGCTTCGAGAACACTGTCCAACCATCTCGTCCTCTGTCATCCCCTTCTCCTTGTGCCCTCCATCTTTCCCAATATCAGGGTCTTCTCCAGGGAGTCGTCTCTTCTCATGAGGTGGCCAAAGTCTTGGAGCATCAGCTTCAGGATCTGTCCTTCCAGTGAGCACTCAGGGCTGATTTCCTTCAGAATGGATCGGTTTGATCTTCTTGTAGTCCATGGGACTCTCAAGAGTCTTCTCCAGCACCAGAATTCAAAAGCATCGATTCTTTGGCGATCAGCCTTCTTTATGGTCCAGCTCTCACTTCCATACATCACTACTGGGAAAACCAGAGCTTTAACTACACGGACCTTTGTTGGCAAGGTGATGTCTCTGCTTTTTAAGATTCTGTCTAGGTTTGTCATTGCTTTTCTCCCCCCTTTAATGCCACACGATGGCCTGTGGTGCCATTTCGCTGAATTACCCGCAATCTCTGATTAGCAAGCTTTAAAAGGAGAGAGGCGCCCAGGCTGAGACGGGAACAGATAAAAACGTACAATAAACAAAGCTCAAAGGTTGGTTTCGTAAAGGTCAACAATTTGCTCTTGCTGTGGGTTCCTCTTCCCGGAAGCCGCTAAGGTGTGCAGCGGCTAAAACCCACCACCAAGAATAGCTGGGGAGGTTTTCTAAAATCAACACCTTCCGTTCACTGGTGGGGTGGCCCCAAGAAATGAGGGTAAAACAGGTTAGGAAAGGAGGACTTTGCATGGATGTCCCTGATGGCTGAAAATGGTTCCTTCTTTTCTCAGGCACCCACAAATATTGCATGGATGCGAATAAGACTGAATAGCCCTTACCTTAATGATTTCTCAGAATGACCAAAGAAGCCATTAGTTTAGAGGGCAAACAATTCAGAGGAGACCTGATAGAAGTTCATAAAAATTATAAATGGCCCCAGAAAAGTGGACATCCAATAATGCATGGATGAACATCTAATGTTTATTGGATGGATTTCCCCCCCAAACTGATTTTTGAATTCTGAATTTATTGTTATTCAAGTTTTATAGTGTATTTTATGCTGTTTTTTTGTTGCATCAATTAAGTGTTTGTTGTTAGCCGCCCTGAGCCAGGTTTTCTGAACCGGAAAGGGTGGGGTATAAATAAAAAAAATGTTATTTTATTATAGTAAAGGTTAGAAGATTTAGGATGGGTAAAAGGAAAGTCCTTCTTCACACAGCGCAGAGTTAAACCGTGGAACTCCTTGCCACAGGAGGCCACGATGACCACCAACCTAGACGGCTATAAAAGAGGATTAGACAAAATCATGGAGGAGGAGAGAGCTATCGATGGCTACTAGTGAGGATGGCTCCACAGTCGGAGGCAGAAATGCTTCTGGATCGTAGTTTCTGGAAACCCCAGGAGGGGAGAATTTCTCTCCTGCTTGTGGGTTTTCCTGTGAGAAGAGGATGCTGGTCTAAATGGACCACAGGCCTGATCCTGCTGGATGTTCTGATGCCTATCTCCCCCCGCTGCCTCACCTGTTCCTTTCCTTCGCACCGACATGCAATGTTACGTACAAGCAGAGAGAGGAAGCCCCAACCAAGATTCACGAGTCCTTTGGGGAAAGACGGAGGCATTTTCTCAACCAAGAGAGAGCAAGAAGTGAAAACATTTGTTGGGTTTTAAACTCTGCCACAGGGCCACGTTCAGCCCGGACACTGAGGTCCAGCTCTGAGGGCCTTCTGGTGGTTCCTTCATTGCGAGAAGTGAGGTTACAGGGAACCAGACAGAGGGCCTTCTCGGTAGTGGCGCCTGCCCTGTGGAACGCCCTCCCTTTAGATGTGAAGGAAATAAGCAACTATCATATCTTTAAAAGATATCGGAAGGCAGCCCTGTTTAGGGAAGTTTTTAATATTTAATGCTGTATTGTTTTTAACACTTGATTGGAAGCCGCCCAGAGTGGCTGGGGAAACTCAGCCAGATGGGCGGGGTATAAATAAATTATTATTATTATTATTATTATTATTATTATTATTATTATTATTATGAGTTTGGTGCTAGTGGAAGACACCCCCGTGCAGCTCAATAAT
Source organism: Podarcis melisellensis (assembly GCF_964234715.1). Classification (NCBI taxonomy): domain Eukaryota; kingdom Metazoa; phylum Chordata; class Lepidosauria; order Squamata; family Lacertidae; genus Podarcis; species Podarcis melisellensis. The sequence continues at coordinate 2,514,901 of NC_138537.1, forward strand.
GGGTTACTTGGGAGACAGATGTGGGAACTGTAGTTTTCCAAGGATGCTGAGAGGTGTTAAAGGTAAAGGTACCCCTGCCCGTACGGGCCAGTCTTGCCAGACTCTGGGGTTGTGCGCCCATCTCACTCAAGAGGCCAGGGGCCAGCGCTGTCCGAAGACACTTCTGGGTCACGTGGCCAGTGTGACATCGCTGCTCTGGCGAGCCAGAGCTGCACACGGAAACGCCGTTTACCTTCCCGCTAGAAAGCGGTCCCTATTTATCTACTTGCACCCGAGGTGCTTTCGAACTGCTAGGTTGGCAGGCGCTGGGACCAAGCAACGGGAGCGCACCCCGCCGCGGGGATTCGAACCGCCGACCTTTCGATCGGCAAGCCCTAGGCGCTGAGGCTTTTACCCACAGCGCCACCCGCGTCCCTCTGAGAGGTGTTAGAGAGCTACAATTCCCCCAGAGAGCTACAATTCCCAAAGTTCCCCAGGAAGAAGGCTTGATTGTTAAATCTCCTGGGAATGGTAGGGGGGTCTCCAAACAACTATCTGCGCCCTCAACAAACTACAGTTTCCAGGGTTCTTTGGGAGCAGCCATGAGAGTGAAGGGGAATCACAGTGCTTGACATGTCACCTCTTTTGAACACTTATCTGCAAGAGGCAGCATTGGGTTTCTGCAGCAGGATCCAAGCACCGGGGAGAACATTGCAGCCTCTGTGTTGTCGTACGAGAAGAAAGACCATCTTCCGAAAAGCTTCCCCTCTGCGCAAATTTTCTGGATCTGCTTTTTAAGAGGCCACTCTCTCCCCCCCCCCCGACTTGCTATTTGCGTGCGTGCGTGCGTGTGTGACACAGACAGGATGGAAGGAAAACTTGTTGACAGCTAAAAGGTAAAAGCAAATATTGTATTTTTAGAGCACTGGGCTGACTCTGACAGGCGCCTTGGCTTGTAAGTGCCCAGGCCTCTAACGCTGAGCTGAGCCGCCGCTTGAAAAATAAAGGGAGAAACAGAGAGAGAAAAATACAGCCATTACATTTCCAGGGCACAATGAGTCACTATCCAAGGTCTAAAATAGAAGATAAATAATTTTGCAGAAGCTGCCATCGCTCCTGGAGACTGGGGTGGGGGAAAAGAGGGGGGAACCACCCCAGAAATTCAAACACCTCCAAAACCTTCAACACTTTGATCAGTTCCCTTCTCTGTTTAGCTGGGGCTTTTAACATTTTATCATACCCAAAAGGGGCATGGTGGCAATGGCCTGGACGCGTTAAAATGGTAATAATAATAATAATAATAATAATAATAATAATAATAATAATAATAATAATAATAAACCCCAACTAAAGAATCATGGCAAGAAAAATTGATGGACTATGCAGAACTGGCAAAACTGACATACAAGTTACGGGACAAGGATAACTGTGATTTTAAGGATGAATGGGAACAAAGTGAACTAGACTCCTTGGCAGGTTTTGAATAAACATTCCCAAACTTTTTATTGATAACAATCAGCTAAAGAGTTTGAGGATCTATACAACTTTGTAACATGCAGAAAACAGCATTCCTAGAGAAACCAAAGACTGGAACTGAGGGAAGTTGGGGGGGGGTTGAGGGGGAGGGAGGAAGGATGGGGGGGGGAACAAGGATGATATGTTTTTGGATAATATGTCTTGTTATAATTTATAATAATAATAATAATAATAATAATAATAATAATAATAATAATAATAATAATATGGATAGATAGGTTGGATAATGAGAAGAGTCTGGCTTTCCCCAGGGGGGAGCTGCAGTTTTGCCAGTTCTGTCACTGAAAGGATAGAAATCTACAGCGGATGTCCCGGGTTCAGATGTCCCCCCAAGCAACTCACCTCCCCCCACCTATGCAACTTGGCAATAATAGTCCCTACCTTGCAGGGCTGTTGCATGGGTAACTGGAAAAAAAATATATACTGAGCAGAATATTCCTTGTTTTCAATATGAACCTCAAATATTGCCCTTTTGGACTTACTCAAACGCAGGTCTACTACCCAGCCAAACAGATCCAAAAGTATGCAAGGCACTGATGTTTATAGTGGGCACTGTCTAGAGAACAATTCAAATTCTTCCTTAAGCTAATTTTTTTATATATATATACTCCTTTTCATAGGGCACCCAGCCCTCTCAAGGCAGCTCACGCAACAAGGTAGATTAAAAGGGCAAAACACACACAACAACAACAACAGTTCAATTGAAAATCCAGCAGTAAAACAGGAAAGAAAAAAAAGATAAAGGGGGAAATAGCAGGAAAAAAACACAGCACTGGTGCTTTATTTGCACCTAGAAACTCTGGACCAGCTTCAGATTAATCAGTTAAAAGTGGATAGAAACAAGAGAGGTATTTGGAGGCAATTTGAAAGCAGTCAATAAGGCTGCCAAGAGAACTTCCCAAAGAAGGAAGCTCCATAGTGATGGGTTCAAAACAGAGAAGTCCCTCTCTGCGGTACTTGCCAGCCTGACGGACTGTATTAGCAAGAAGAAAGTGCAGAGAGAGAAGTTTTTCCTCTATTTCTCGTTAACACTAGAATTTGTGGACGTCCAGTGATGGCGAATGCTGGAATATTCAAGACAGACAACAGACAGGAATTATTCGTGTTGCACATAGTTACTGTATTTTTTGCTCTATAAGGCGCTCCTGACCATAAGACGCACCTCGTTTTTACAGGAGAAAAGCCCCGCTTTTTGAGGATCAGCTCAAAGTTGTTGAGCTTACTTTGCAAAGGGAAAAAATCCTGTTTTTATAGGGTTCAACCCACAGTTCTGAAGCTTCTTTAGGAAAGGAAAGGGAGCTGTTTCTACAGTTTCCAGACAGAAAATCTAATCAGCCAGTCACATGCAGAACATTCAACAATGAACGCCTGGGCAAGGGTCCGGGACCAGAAAGGGAGCCAGCGATCGACCACACATTTGCTCCATAAGATGCACAGACATTTCCCCTTACTTTTTAGGAGGAAAAAGTGTGTCTTATGGAGTGAAAAATACAGTAAACTATGGAACTCACTTCCCCAGGAGGCAGCGGTGCCAGCACCAACCTGGAAGGCTTGAGAAAAGGGTGAGACAAATTCATGGAGGAGGAGAAAACTATCAGCCGCTATGAGCCAGGATGGCTCTGCTCTGAATCGACCTTGGTCCAGTATGTCTGAAGGAGCGTCTCCACCCCCATCGTTCTACCCAGACACTGAGGTCCAGCACCGAGGGCCTTCTGGCGGTTCCCTCACTGCGAGAAGCCAAGTTACAGGGAACCAGGCAGAGGGCCTTCTCGATGGTGGCGCCCGCCCTGTGGAACACCCTCCCGTCAGATGTCAAAGAGAAGAACAACTACCAGACTTTTAGAAGACATCTGAAGGCAGCCCTGTTTAGGGAAGCTTTTAATGTTTGGTGTATTACAGTATTTTAATGTTTTTTTTTGGAAGCCGTCCAGGGTAGCTGGGGAAGCCCAGCCAGATGGGCGGGGTATAAATAATAAATTATTATTATTATTATGAATCCCAGTTGCTTCTGAATCCCAGTAGCTGGAAACCACAGGAGGGGAGAATTGGTTGTGTGTGTGAATGCTGCTTGGGGGTTTCCCAATGGGGGGATCTGCATTGGCACCTGTGAGAACAAGATGGTGGACTAGATGGGCCACTGCCCTGACCCGGCATGCCTTTCTTATGTTCCTACAATGTCAGGTGAAGTCTCAGGCGCCAGGTAGCAGCTCGCTTGCAGGTTGCCGTGAAACCTCAGGCAAGGTCTCACTCTGGTGCTGCAAAGCATCGAAGCCACTAGGTATTTTTCTGTGTTTGTTCTACTTCGTGTCCCGCTTCCTCAAACAATGCGCAGGTTAGAATACAACCTAAAAACCAGACAAATTTACTTTGATGGTGACCCGACCAGCTTCCCGGCCCCCACACCGAACATTGCAGTTTAGCAGAGGGAGAGGCATCGCCAGTGCTTTTTTTCTTAAAAAATGTTCAGGTGTACTCTCATTTTGACTCAAGAAAATCACCATGTTCTAGTTCAACTCGGGGAAAATAAATACAGTAAATGGATAAGGTAAAGGTAAAGGAACCCCTGACCATTAGGTCCAGTCGTGGCCGACTCTGGGGTTGCGGCGCTCATCCAGCTTCATTGGCCAAGGGAGCCGGCGTACAGCTTCCAGGTCATGTGGCCAGCAGGACTAAGCCACTTCTGGTGAACCAGAGCAGCACACGGAAACGCCGTTTACCTTCCCGCCAGAGCAGTACCTATTTATCTACTTGCACTTTTTTTGTGTGCTTTCGAACTGCTAGGTTGGCAGGAGCAGGGACCAAGCAACAGGAGCTCACCCCGTCGCGGGGATTTGAACCACCGACCTTCTGAATGGCAAGTCCTAGGCTTTGTGGTTTAACCCACAGTGCCACTTGCGTCCCTTCTGGATAAAGTACTGTACAATTTACAGAATGTTTAGGGGTCTTCGTACCCCCAGAAAAAACCCACCTTACTGCAAACCCAGCTTAGGCTGAAATTGAATCGCATGAGAGATTTAAAACAATATATACATGTATATATATATTAGGCTGTACGGAGGCACACATGCTCATGAATTTGCATGGGCATCAAAGGCAAGGTGCAAGGCAGGAGTGTGGCAAGAGGCTCTTTTCTGCGTGACCTGCTTTTGAATAAACAATGTTATATTCCACAGTCAATTATCTCCAAAGTACAAAGTGTTCTGTTACCAAAAAAAGACTGTGAGCCGCGGCTGGCCTGAGAGGGCGCATCCGCGCACCGGAGCGAGCGCTTAATCTTTTGTGTTCCCGTATAATTTTATACAAATGGGGTCGGTTTGGAGGCCGCAGACAAGATCCTGCCATTCCCCTTTTAGCCCTATTATTCTGCAAAGCGTCTAATTGCAGGCTTCGGCGAGAGGTGCTGGCATTGCTAGGGAAATGAGAGGAGGAGGTACGCTTTGCACGGCTCGGTAACAAGGCTTCCGAAAAGAAAGTGGAAAAACAAATCATGGCTTGTGCGCATCGAACGGAAGGGGCCTAATAAGGCCCACAGGACAAACACTCCCCCTTATTACGGCTTCGTTATGCAAGGAAATGCCTTCTGAAAATGTCTGGTTTTCGGGAACGCTGGCTCTCAAAAGCAATCAGAATCTGCAAGGCCAGATGCCCTCTTTCCTCTGCCCCTTTGCGGGTGTCAGAAATGCAAGAGCATCTTAGAAGAATGCTGGCCAACAGGTTTGTCTGCTCACTTGCACAGGAGCCCTCCTGCCATTCCCAGCAACCAGAACTCAGAAGCATTGCTTCTTCCAACTGTGGAGGCAGACCATAGCCATCGTGGCTACTAGCCACCAATGGCCCTCTCCTCTCCGAATCTGTCCAAGACGGCAGCAAAGGAAGTTGGCAGCTGAACTGCTGAACAAAGACGGTTTGGAGTAGAGGAAAGAGATTTATTAGAAATTTGCAGCAGAAACAGTTTTGATGCAGGCTATTGTCTGTCAGCATCTTAAAAAGCAGAGACATCACCTTGCCAACAAAGGTCCGTATAGTTAAAGCTAAGCTTTTCCCAGTAGTGATGTATGGAAGTGAGAGCTGGACCATAAAGAAGGATGATCGCCGAAGAATGGATGCTTTTGAATTCTGGTGCTGGAGGAGACTCCTGAGAGTCCCATGGACTGCAAGAAGATCCAACCTCTCCATTCTGAGGGAAATCAGCCCCGAGTGCTCACTGGAAGTACAGATCCTGAAGCTGAGACTCCAATACTTTGGCCACCTCATGAAAAGAGAAGACTCCCTGGAAAAGACCCCGATGTTGGGAAAGATGGAGGACACAAGGAGAAGGGGATGACAGAGGACGAGATGGTGGGACAGCGTTCTCGAAGCTACCAGCATGAGTTTGACCAAACTGCGGGAGGCAGTGGAAGACAGGAGGGCCTGGCGTGCTCTGATCCATGGGGTCACAAAGAGTCAGACACGACTAAACAACTCAACAACAACAACATTGTCTGTCAGCTGCTTGGAGCATCAAGAAGACGGGCAAGAAATATTATATTTTATATCTGCATCCATATTAAAAATGTAAGAATCAAAGAAAACTAACAATGAATCTTCAGAGAGTTCTTCTAGGGCTTTTGGCTCCAACTAGACCACTCCTGATTCCTCAGCTAACTGGAAAGATGAATCCAGAGAAGACTTGTCCCAAAGTTAAGTTAAGAGGAGTAAGAAAGGAGCATCCAGGGACTGGGCCTCTTGCTCATTCATGTGCAGCACATTGCTAGCCCACAATAAAGCTAGAACTATTCTAGGCTGCATCATCAGAAGTCTAGTGTCCAGATCAAGGAAAATAATTGTCCCACTCTATTCTGCCTTGGTCAGACCATGTCTGGAATACTGTGTCGAATTCTGGGCCCCACAATTTAAGAAGGATGTTGACAAGCTGGAAGGTGTGTAGAGGAGGGCAACTGAGATGATCAAGGGTCTGGAAGGTTGCACTTCAAAGCTGCAGGTTTCAGTTGCTGTCTTGTTGTTCTCGGACAGGTTCTGCCCTCGCCTGCTCCAGGAACACACTGAGTTAATTAGCTGAATTATCTGCTTGAAGCGCAGGCAACCCTGTGTTAAGCATCATCAGAGCTGCTTAAGCGCTCCTCAAGAGGAGGAGAAATCCAAAATCAACTCTGAGGGGGTGCTGCCTCTTTGGGAAAGCTACGGGCAAAACTCTGGATGCGACCCTTTGACTTGGAACCAGAAGTTTGCTTAGCACCTTCCATGGACTGACTAAGGCCTTTTGTTCATGCAGGCTGGATTGTTTGTGGAGCTCCAGCAACCCTGTGCACGGAGTCAGGGGATCATAGAGTTGGAAGGTGCTCCCAAGGGCCATCTAGTCCAACCCCCACAATGCAGGAATCACCACTAAAGAATCCCTAATGGGGTCATCTAACCTCTATTTAAAAACCTCCAATGAAGGACATCACCTTGCCAACAAAGGTCCGTATAGTTAAAGCCATGGTTTTCCCAGTAGTGATGTATGGAAGTGAGAGCTGGACCATCAAGAAGGCTGATCGCCGAAGAATGGGTGCTTTTGAATTATGGCACTGGAGGAGACTCTTGAGAGTCCCATGGACTGCAAGAAGATCAAACCTCTCCATTTGGAAGGAAATCAGCCCTGAGTTGGAAGGACAGATCCTGAAGCTGAGGCTCTAATACTTTGGCCACCTCATGAGAAGAGAAGACTCCCTGGAAATGACCCTGATGTTGGGAAAGATGGAGGGCACAAGGAGAAGGGGACGACAGAGGACGAGATGGTTGGACAGTGTTCTCAAAGCTACCAGCATGAGTTTGACCAAACTGCGGGAGGCAGTGGAAGACAGGAGTGCCTGGTGTGCTCTGGTCCAGGGGGTCACGAAGAGTCGGACACGACTAAACAACAACAACAATGAAGGACAGCAAGCACAGTAGAGGCACAGGGGAGCAAGGTGACACTCCGGGGCACATGGCAAGGTGATGATTTGGCGCATGCAAGGTGTGTGCACCTGGTCTGCAAAAAAAACCCTTCCCCTCCCAATGTTGATGTTGATGTTATTCATATCACCCGCACATACAAAACACATTTTCACGGTGGCATCAAAGGAGCAACATGTTTTCAGCCTGCGAAGGTGGAAATGGAAATTCCGATTTGCACACCGAAATGCTGCTGGTTAGATGGGGGTGACTGCAAGGGCTTAAGATGGACATGGAAATCCTGGATTTGCCAAAGGGCAGGCAAAGCAGGTCTTCCGAAAACAATGTTTGCAAGGGTAAAAGCAACACACAGCCACACCTGGTCCTAAATCATATAGCAAGACTTGCTGACGGCTTTGTTTGCACAGAAGAGGATGGGCTCACCACAGTTTATCCCGCTTGTAAATCTTCTAGAATCATAGAATTGGAGAGTTGGAAGGGGTTGGCTTTATATATGGACGATGGGTTAGGAACATAAGAAGAGCAGCTGCTGGATCAGGCCAGAGGCCCATGTAGTCCAGCATCCTGCTCTCAAAAAGTTTGCTACGGGAAATCCACAAGAAGGGTTCACACAAAAGAGCGGACGCCTGCCCTGTGGTTTCCTGGTCCTGAAAAACACTGCTGCCTCCAACTGTGGATATTTGGAGCTCTTTCAGATTACCTTTCTTTGGATGAAGACTTTTAATATTTTGTATTTGCATGTTTGAATTTGTACGTGGTGCTTCCTTCGCACTTGAACTGGAAGCTGCAGTTAGGGCAGGATCCTGCAGCAAATTTGCTGAGAGGAGGGAGGGCCGACAGGCATATAACGCTCCTGCTCAGAGATCTGCATGGCTTGGTGATTTGCTACCAGATCAAGATCAAGATGCTGTTATTAGTATATAAAGCCCTTAAGAACTCAGGGCCAGTTTGCCTACGATATCATCTCACCCAACATTTGCCCCCTTGACCGCTTCAGTCGGTGGAATTTGTACCTCTGCAGGGGCCGCATAAGACCTGTTCCACATTTGTAGGAACTTAGCCATTTTGTGTGGCAGCTCCTAGACTTTGGAACTCCCTGCCTATTGATATCAGACAAGTGCCTTCACTGCACTCTTTTCAGAAACCTGCTGAAACCATTCCTGTTTAGACAAGCCTACCTAGATGCTTAGACAGTTGATGCAAGTCCTAAATCTGTTTTTGGTCTATTGTTATCTTAACTTTTTGCATTGTTGTTGCTAATTCTCCCTGTTGATTATTGGATTGTGTTGTCTTTTCTTGAGAACCGCTTCGAGGGTTCTATTCTGAGATCGAGAGGCCTATAAATTTCATGAAATAAGTCAACAAACAAATAAATAACTGCTGTATTACTAATTATCCGAATGTGTTTCACACGTCACGCTGTCTTCTTGCGAATCGCTTTGGGGCGCCTCTGAATGCGTGAAGCGAAATACAGTGGTACCTCTGGTTGTGAACGGGATCCGTTCCGGAGGCCCGTTCATGACATGAAAAGAGCGCAACCCGCACTGGCACATTTGTGCACGCGCAGGTTGCAATTCGCTGCTTCTGCGCATGCGCGTGACGTCATTTTGCACGTCTGCGCATGCGCGAGCGGCAAAACCCGGAATTAACCCTTTCCGGTACTTCCGGGACATAACCTGAAAGAATGTAACATGAAGCAGACGTAACATGAGGTTATAACTGTACAGAAATCCAATGACCAGCTCCACCTGCCCGTGGGAATAAAGACCCATGCCCTTCCCCGTTTCCCACACCCATCTCCGGGGTCGGACACTGCGTCTTACCTTTGGCTGCAGCAGAGGGGGCTGAGGCCCGGTGGCCGGTTCCGTGATGTAGGTTTTCTTGGCTCCAGACGACGGGTACTGCCCTGTGGGATTCAGAGCCGCAGACCCGGAAGAAGGGTATGTCGCCTCCGGCTTCCAGGCATTTTGCGGCACGTAGGATGGATCCGAGCCAGTCCTCCCTCCGTAGCCTCCGGGGTAGGCCGGCTCTTGGTAGCGGCCCTGGGGGCCCCCGTATCCATAGCTTGGCTCTGGGTGAGGGGCGGTTTGGGGCGCGTAGCCGTAATCCGCAGCCCGGGGCTGAGACGGCACATAGGGCGCTGGACCCAGAGAAGACGCTGGTTGAGCCGCTTGGTTGGGGGCCAGACTGCTATACTGGGGGGCTGGTGGCTGGAAGTGGGGGGCCGGCTGGGCCGACTTCACTTGCACGTTGAAGGTTGGGCGGTTCGGGGTGGAAGCCGTGCTGTAGGACGCCGGAACAGGCTGAGGTTTCAAGGTGCCGACCGGGGTCACTGGGATGGGCTGAGAGCCAGGCTTGGATGCCGATTTCTTGGTGGCCGTCAGGGGAGGCTGGTTTGGGATGACCATGCGCTTGTGGCCAGTGACCGGGGTGGCCATCGGAGGCGTAGCGATGGGAGATCCGCCCGGAATCCCAGAGCCCTGCATGTGGGAAGAGAGACACCAGCAACAGACCATTAATTCGGGTCAGGAATAACCTGTGCCTGAAGATTTGCCCCAATATGTACTGGTTGGTCCAAGCTAGGGATGCGGGTGGCGCTGCGGGTTAAACCACAGAGCCTAGGACTTGCCGATCAGAAGGTCAGCGGTTTGAATCCCCGTGACAGGGTGAGCTCCCGTTGCTCGGTCCCTGCTCCTGCCAACCTAGCAGTTTGAAAGCACGTCAACGTGCAAGTAGATAAATAGGTACCACTCCGGCAGGAAGGTAAATGACATTTCCGTGCACTGCTCTGGTTCGCCAGAAGTGGCTGTCATGCTGGCCACATGACCCAGAAGCTGTACGTCGGCTCCCTCGGCCAGTAAAAAGAGATGAGCGCCGTAACCCCAGAGTCGGCCACGACTGGACCTAATGGTCAGGGGTCCCTTTACCTTTACCTTTTGTCCAAGCTAAGAGAGCTTGAGAGCAGCCTTGTTCATGAGGTCCCAGCCAAAGATCTTATTCTGGGGCAATCAGAATAAGATCCACTCTTTGACTGCTGATTCTGGACCCTAAACCGTTTTTTCTATCACTGACTTTTTGTGCTGTGTATATTGCAATGTTCTTTTGCTGCTATGGCTGACGCAAAAAAAGTTTCATTCATCATTCTTGAGTTCCTGCAACTGGACTTTGGCTATCTAAAGATCAGTGAACTGTCCAAAAGTAGAAATGGGTCCTATTTTATACATTTCTCCTGGGTGACAGAACCAGTTAACAAAGGGAAGAAAAATAAAATATATACAGTGGTACCTCGGGTTAAATAGTTAATTCATTCCGGAGGTCCATTCTTAACCTGAAACTGTTCTTAACCTGAAGCACCACTTTAGCTAATAGGGTCTCCTGCTGCTGCTGCGCCACCAGAGCATGATTTCTGTTCTCATCCTGAAGCAAAGTTCTTAACCTGAAGCACTATTTCTGAGTTAGTGGAGTCTGTAACCTGAAGCATATGTAACCTGAAACGTATGTAACCCGAGGTACCACTGTATACAGTCGTACCTTGGCTCCCGAACACCTTGGGAGTCGAACGTTCTGACTCCCGAACAATAAAAACCAGAAGTGAGTGTTCCGGATTTTGAACTATTTTTGGAAGCTGAACGTCCAATGGGGCTTCCATGGCTTCCGGTTGGCTACAGGAGCTTCCTGCAGCCAATCAGAAGCTGTGCTTTGGTTTCCAAACATTTCGGAAGTTGAACCGGACTTCCGGAATGGATTCCATTTGACTTCCAAGCTACGATGGTATAATTAGTTGTAAGTGGGGAAAAGTGGACATTTCCTCCCATCTAGAGTCACCACTCACCCCAGACATTAAAACCCCAGGATTCAATTATATTTAAGATGCTTCTAGCATTGCAATGGGTTGGGATAGATGACCCATAGGGTCCCATCCAACTCTCAAATTCTAGGATTCTGTGATTCCTTGAAACACCATTCTTTTTTAAAAATTTTATTGGAAATTTTACAACAGAACATAAACCCCCCACAAGCCCAATACAGAAATCCACCCTCATTAAACGTGAACATAACATACAATAAGCATAACATACAACAATACCATCAACCAAATAAAAGACTTCTTTTATCCTGTATCTGGCCTCCTTATTTACTTCTTATAAGCTGTTTCCTTTATGAATAATTATTAAGATTTTTCTAATTATAACTTAAATAGCCACAAAGTCTCCTGCAGACATTAACCGAAACAAGTCCAGGTATCTATATTAGGGCACAGTTTTGTGAAGTATTCTCTGCATTTTCCCCATGCTTTTCGAAACTCTTGTCTAGTGTGATCTCTAATTGCCTCTGTTAATCTAGCCAGTTCAATATACTCTGACAGTTTGTCTTGCCATTCCTATTTTGTTGGCACAGTTTCTCCCCCCCCCCCATTTTTTAGCAATTTTCATTGCTAAAAATTCCTGAAACACCATTCAGCGCTGATGTGCGGTCTTCCTTTTGGACTCTTGGGAGAAAGGTAAAAAAAATAAAAATCCAGGTTAAGCCAGGTTAATTTCCCTCCTTTTCTTTCATTTACAAGTTGCATCTGCAAAAAAGAAAAAGTGATTTGGCAGGAAGGAGAGATCAAGCTACAGAGAGATCAAGCTCTCCCCTGCCCGGGAGCAGTTTTCAGGGTGTGTGTGTGTGTGTGTGTGTGTGTGTAGGAAAGGGGTGTTAGATGCAGGGGAAAGTTTGGCTCACCTTTGCTTTAAACCCGGCGATAAAGCCACATTAAAGAAAAACGAAGGTCTTTTTGTATGTGTTTTTTAAGAGCTAAAAGGCATTGGCGGCTACTGATGTTTAAAAAGAAAAAAAATCGATATCTCACTAAGGCAGAACAAAGCAGCCTCTCTCAAAGAGCCAAACCTGAAGACAGAGGGATTTGGGATGGGGGGGCTCAGAAAAGGGAAAGGGATTAATGCCAGGAGGAGGAGGAGGCATCTCAAGAAAGGTGCAGTCGGAGGAAGCAACAAGGAAATAACAGGCACAGGTTTGCACCCTGAAATATTCCTCCCATCCTTTTATTTCGTTCTCACGGATGTGCATGTTTGCGTGTCAGCCGGTGCTGAACAGCTCGTGCAAACACATTTTCTCCTTGCAGAAAACCAGATTCTAGCAAGAGGGGTTATGAGCTGCCCTTCTCCTTGACATGCTAGCTTTCTAGGTGCAAGGGCATATTTGCGAGGAGGAGAATTCGGGCTTGTGTGCATCACCGCCCCAGTCCTCCTGCCACCAGCCTGCACTCTGAAATAGCAGAGGGGCAGATTGGGTCTGTTCCTTTGAGTTTCTATTGGTGTCTTGTATTCTTCCAATCAGGACACGGGTGGCGCTGTGGGTTAAACCACAGAGCCTAGGATTTGCCGATCAGAAGGTCGGTGGTTCGAATCCCCACAATGGGGTGAGCTCCCGTTGCTCAGTCCCTGCTCCTGCCAACCCAGCAGTTCGAAAGCACATCAAAGTGCAAATAGATAAATAGGTACCGCTCTGGCGGGAAGGTAGACGGCATTTTTGTGCGCTGCTCTGGTTCACCAGAAGCGGCTTAGTTATGCTGGCCACATGACCCGGAAGCTGTACGCAGGCTCCCTTGCCCAGTAAAGCGAGATGAGCGCTGCAACCCCAGAGTCGGCCACAACTGGACCTAATGGTCAGGGGCCCCTTTACCTTTTTATTCTTCCAATCAGTTGACCACATTTCCATATTTTTCAAAATAAAGAAGTCCTCATGGAAATGTTAGCATTTTAAAGCGCCCTGGTCCTATTCAGCAGGTTTCTGTACGCTGTTTTGCCCGTTCTAATGCATTTTTGTACATTATCTTGACATATATTTTTAATGCACACTTTCCTGGAGACATAAATTACGCAGGTTTTTTTGGCAACAGGAACGAGGCAGACATTGCGAGATATCTGCGTCCCTATGTGGACAGTGGCCAACACACTGAATCCCAGGACACAGGAACATTAAAAAAAAACCCACAGCCTGCTGGGTGAAGCTAGTGGCCCATCTAGTCAAGCATCCTGTTCTCACAGTCGCTGAAGAGCTGCCCCAATGAGAAAGCCTCAAGCAGGATTCGAACACAAGACCAGCCCTCTCCCCTCTTGGGGTTTCCAGCAACTGGCATTCAGGAACAATGTTGCCTCTGTGCATGGAGGCAGCAGCTAGGAGCCATCCATAGCCCTCTCCTCTTCCATGAATTTGTCTCATCCTCTTTTAAAGCCATCCAAATTGGTGGCCATCCCTTCCTCCTGTGGCAGTGAGTTCCGTAGTTTAACTCTGTGCTGTGTGACGGAGTCCTTTCTTTCATCTCTCCTGAATCTCCCAGCATTCAGATTCATTAGGGTTGCCATATTTCAAGAAAGTGAAAATCCGGACAAAAAACTTTTTTGGGCAAAATTATTGAGCTCCCTCCCCCCCTTTTTTGGCTGAAAATATGAAGTTTTTGGGCTTTTTAAAAAGGGAAATCACCAAAAACGACACTGCCGACATGGGCTGCCCTACGTCCAGATTTCCCCATACATTTTTTGCTGATTTCCACCCGGACGCTGCTTCCGACTGCAGTATTCCGGATGTCTGATAAATCCCAGATCCGTGGCAACCCTAGTGTCATTGGATGTCCACAAATCCTAATGTCAGCTTCCTCCCTTGTAACATGACCAGCGCCAGATTTACATATAAGCTAAACAAGCTCTAGCTTAGGGCCCCACTCTCTTGGGGGCCCCCAAAAAAATTAAAGGGAAAAAAACCCCTGGATGTACATTTCCAAAATATAAGATAAAAACGAATAAAATAAAACCTACATCCAGCGTTTGTGTTGTGTAGGCTCCTATGTTGTAAGTTATGGGCCCTACCTGCTAGCCTGCTCCCTAAAATATCACTGCTTTGCTCCTTTCTATATATAGGGTGCCTAAATTCTTTTTTAAAAAAATGCTTTTTATTGATTTTCCAAAACAAAAATAAATAAAACATATACTCTTACATTCAACATTTATCGCGCCCGGACTTCCCTCCTTCCCTACATCGGCTTCCATAATTAACATCCACTCTTACAGATTCTTATTTACACTCTGTATTTATATTAACCCTGCTACAGTCTTTAAGCTTCTACAATTAATCTGTATGTACTCAGCAAATTTACTCCAATCATCTTCGAACTTTGTTACTTTTTGGTTCCGAATCTTATAGGTCATATTCGGCAATTCTACGTATTCAAACATTTTCATCTGCCACTCCATTAAAGTTGGGATTTCCTGGGTTTTCTATTTTTGAGCCACTAGAATCCTAGCGGCGGTCAGGCGGTCATGGCATACATAAATAATTTGTGGTCCTCTTTTCTTAATTCATCCCCTGTTATCCCTAGCAAAAAAAAAAAGCCTCTGGTTTCTTTGGGAAGGTGTATTTAGAAAGTTTTTTCATTTCGTTATAAATCATGTCCCAGAAATTAGGGTGTCTAAACCTAGACAGCATCTTAAAAAGCAGAGACATCACCTTGCCAACAAAGGTCCGTATAGTAAAAGGTCTGGTTTTCCCAGTAGTGATGTATGGAAGTGAGAGCTGGACCATAAAGAAGGCTGATCGCCGAAGAATGGATGCTTTTGGATTCTGGTGCTGGAGGAGACTCTTGAGAGTCCCATGGACTGCAAGAAGATCAAACCTCTCCATTCTGAAGGAAATCAGCCCTGAGTGCTCACTGGAAGGACAGATCCTGAAGCTGAGGCTCCAAGACTTTGGCCACCTCATAAGAAGAGAAGACTCCCTGGAAAAGACCCTGATGTTGGGAAAGATGGAGGGCACAAGGAGAAAGGGACGACAGAGGACAAGATGGTGGGACAGTGTTCTCGAAGCTATGAACATGAGTTTGACCAAACTGCGGGAGGCAGTGGAAGACAGGAGTGCCTGGCGTGCTCTGGTCCAGGGGGTCACGAAGAGTCGGACACGACTAAACGACTAAACAACAAGAACAACCACAAATTCTGCATGGACTGGTTGCAGGGCAACATGTGCAAATGGCTTGAGATCTGTCCAGGACAGCTGGGCATATAAAGGGCCCCATTACCTTCAGTGGCTTAGGGCCGCGTCAAACCTAAATCCGGCCCCCAGGATGACCCTGGGGCTACATGTTTACTGGTTTGCCGCTGTTTGCTTCCCCGGCTAGGTGGGAAGAAGCAATTCAGAAGCACAGATGTCCTCAGAAGCTGGAAATGCACAAATAATAGAACTCAGTTGGGTTCAAATTTATTGCTTTTAACCACAGGTCATTCGCAATATAAACAGGAGAAA
This sequence comes from Podarcis melisellensis, assembly GCF_964234715.1. NCBI lineage: Eukaryota > Metazoa > Chordata > Lepidosauria > Squamata > Lacertidae > Podarcis > Podarcis melisellensis. The sequence continues at coordinate 2,530,648 of NC_138537.1, forward strand.
GAGACGTAGTAACAAATGTTATGAGGAATAAATCAGAATGAAGCATAAATCAATAAGGAGGGGGGGGGGGAAACTTAATTAAGACCTGGCACTCGACCCTACAAACTGCATAATCACCGAGGCTGGCTCAGCCAGATATTTACTTTGGTTTTAATTTCCATCTTGCCATTTCCTATTTTTAGTTCTGAATGCAACTGTTAACCACAGCAAAACATTTCGAAAATGAAGATAACTGACATGATGAAGCTTCTCTGCTCTACTGTCTATGTTTGGCTTGGAGAGCGTCATTACAGCGGTTGCGGCTGATTAGATTCTGGTTAAATAAATAGGAATTCTGCCTTTCCAGCACAACAAAACCCGTGGCAAATAAGGTCTTTTCCTCCAATATCTTGTCTTAGCGAACAGCAAGGAGGCCATGCGATCACAGGGAAGGATGGCTCAGAAATTTGGTGGCATTAAACCGCACATACTGAAAATCCCTTTATTAATCCCTACAGATGTTTTCTGCCGTCTGCCTGATCTGTACCTTCTGAAATAATATGCGAAGTGAACTCAGAAAAATGACTTAGAAACTCAGAAAAATGCTTAAGCAAAAATGTGTACCTTAGGTGAAAATATGTGCATCATTTGCACTTTGGAACTGCCTGCCACTTGACATCAGGCAGGTGACTTTGCTGTACCCTTTTTGGCTCTTTCTTTAAAAAAAACAAACCATTTTTTTTTAAAAAAATACAACTCTACCTTGTAATAGTGTTGATGTGTGCTTTAATCTGTTCTTCGGCTTTAGCCAACTTTTAAAAGTTAATTCATTTAAAAATCACTTCAATGCTGCAAATGGTTGCTTTTAACTGTATTTACCCATAATTTTATCACCTCTTTCTCTCTCATTGTAAAGTGCTTTGAGAGGTTGGCTTGGTTTAGTTTAGGTTTTTTTTATTAAAAAAAAACTAAAACCCTGCAGTGTGTATGAATCCTGCAAAATGAATGGATAAATAAAATGCTGGTGGATTTTGGAGGAACTTAAAAAAAGAGAGAAAAAGAACTGATATTGAGATGTGGAAGAAACCAAAATCGGGAGATTCATCCATCCATGTACTGTACTTAGTGTCCCACTTTTGAACAAAAAATTCCCATTGCCTCTTTCAACAACAGCTTCTTTTCACAATGCATGAGAAACAGAGGGGGTGGCAAAAAGAATTCTCTGGAAAGCATACATGTTTCTGCAAATGCAAGGCGTTTCCACCCCTGCTTTTGTGTCGGTGACTCAGCACTGGCGGAAACCGAAAACGAGCTTGTAAGCACATCTGGTCCTTCCTGCACAGAAGGCAGGAGGGATGGCACAGGTGTGACCCCCAGAAACCCAGAGGGGCCCTAATTCAGCACAGCACATAGCAACTCCCTGGTCCTGAATGGGGCAACTGTGCCCCTGAAGGACCAGGTGCGCAGCCTGGGAGTCATTCTGGACTCACAGCTGTCCATGGAGGCGCAGGTCAATTCCATCCAGGGCAGCTGTCTACCAGCTCCATCTGGTACGCAGGATGAGACCCTCCCTGCCCACGGACTATCTCCCCAGAGTGGTGCATGCTCAGGTTATCTCCCGCTTGGACTACTGCAATGTGCTCTACGTGGGGCTACCTTTGAAGGTGACCCAAAAACTACAACTAATCCAGAATGCGGCAGCCAGACTGGTGACTGGGGGCGGCCGCCAAGACCACATAACACCAGTCCTGAAAGACCTACATTGGCTCCCAGTACGTTTCCGAGCACAATTCAAAGTGTTGGTGCTGACCTTGAAAGCCCTAAACGGACTTGGTCCAGTATACCTGATGGAGCGTCTCCAGCCCCATTGTTCTGCCCAGACACCGAGGTCCAGCTCCAAGGGTCTTCTGGCGGTTCCCTCGCTGCAAGAAGCCAAGTTACAGGGAACCAGGCAGAGGGCCTTCTCAGTGGTGGCGCCCGCCCTGTGGAATGCTCTCCCATCAGACGTCAAGGAAATAAGCAACTATCTGACTTTTAAAAGACATCTGAAGGCAGCCCTGTTTAGGGAAGCTTTTAATGTTTAATGCTGTACTGTGTTTTTAATATTTGGTTGGAAGCCGCCCAGAGTGGCTGGGGAAACCCAACCAGATGTGCCGGGTATAAATAATAAATTATTATTATCATTGTCATTAACCATAGCATGCCGCTTCAAACAGCTGTGGCTCCCTCCCAAAGCACCCTGGGAACTGTAGTTTGTTCAGAATCCCTACAGCTGCTAGGAGGCCTTGCGCCACCCCCCTGAGAGAACTACAATTCCCAGAGCTCCCAGAGGAGATTGGTTGACTGTTAAACCGCTCTGGGAATCGTAGCGGGGGCGGGGAGAAAACAAGGGTCTCCCTAACAAGTCTCAACACCCACTTAACAAACTACAGCTCCCAGGAAGCCATGACTGTTTAAAGTGGCCTGATCCTGCTTCAGAGGGCTGAATTTGCTCTCCGCATAGAGGATATATTTATACCCGTACCCGAGCAGGGAGGGTGGAGGGAGAGAGCCCCTCTTCTCCCTCTAAACATAAATGAGATGCAAGTTATATAATAAAAGCCATATAATAATCCATTCAAATAACAAGCTTCCTGAAGGCCATTCTGCTGATTTCAAGCCTTTTGTGCCAGAAAAGGGAAATTCACGAGGGGATGAACTTCAATTAAAGCTTTGGCTGCCTTTTTACCTAACGCATTAACACGGGTAGGCCATTAATTTCGCCGCCATTAAGGATTAGCTTTGGTTTCTGAAGCCACCTACGAAGTCTCGGGCCCCAGATCCCTGCACTGTGCAGAGGGGCAGCGGAAAAAGAGTCTTGGACCTCAAATGCGCGCTTATGCCTTTACCGGATGCGCGTCTCATGTTCCCAGGGCAGCTTGCAGCAGAAGTTAAGAGGCAGACAAGCAAAATTAAGAAGCTGGAAGTGGGAAGATTCGGGGCAGGCTGAAGCAAGTCCTCCTTCACACAGAACAGGGAGAAACTGCGGAACTCCCTGCTGCAGGAGAAAGTGGTGGCGGAAGAGGATCAGGGAAATCCACGGAGGGAGAGAAGCTATCAATGACTACGATGCTTCAGAATACCAGTTGCTGGATACCACAGGAGGAAAGAGTTGTTCCTGTGCTCAGATCAGGGCCGGATTGAGGTTTGATGAGGCCCTAAGCTACAGAAGGTCATGGGGCCCTTTATATGTCCAGCTGTCCTTTGTCCACAACAAATTGTCGCTGCTTTTTGTGTTGAATATATGCTATAACTGATGGACCTCATAGGCATCTGAAGACATTTGCACATAACAAATAGGAACCTACACAACACAGAACACTGTTGCTGTAGGTAGGTTGTATTTTATTTGCTTTTTATCTTATATTTTGGAAATGTACATCTGGGGTTTTTCCCCCTTTAATTTATTTTTGGGGCCCCAAGAGAGTGGGGCCCTAAGCTAGCGCTTCCATAGCTTATACACAGGTGGCGCTGTGGGTTAAACCACAGAGCCTAGGACTTGCTGATCAGAAGGTCGGCGGTTCGAATCCCTGCAACGGGGTGAGCTCCCGTTGCTCGGTCCCTGCTCCTGCCCACCTAGCAGTTTGAAAGCACGTCAAAGTACAAGTAGATAAATAGGTACCACTCCGGCGGGAAGGTAAATGGCATTTCTGTGTGCTGCTCTGGTTCGCCAGAAGCGGCTTAGTCATGCTGGCCACATGACCCAGAAGCTGTACGTCGGCTCCCTCGGCCAATAAAGCGAAATGAGCACCGCAACCCCAGAGTCGGCCACGACTGGACCTAATGGTCAGGGGTCCCTTTACCTTTACCTTTAAATCTGGCACTGGCTCAGATTAGAGGCAGATTGGTCCAACTGGTTTGGTTGCTCTGGACACAGACTCAGGGTGCCACCAGAGACGACACAACTATTATTTGGAATGGACTGTGAGATTGGGGGTTGGGGAAGCACAAGACACTGCTGAAATTTGAGGCCCCAACATCTGCCACTGCTCAGATCCTGCTTGTGGGTGTCCGGCTGGCACCTGGTTGGCCCCTGCGAGAAAAGGACGCTGAACTATTTGGCCCACTGGCCTAATCCTGCAGGCCCCCCTTTTCTTCTTACGTTATCCCAGAATAGCATCTGAAAAGCACATGGAAGAGTGGGAGGCAGGTTGGTGTTTGTGTGTTTATGCGATGGGGAAGAATGGAACCCTCTCTCCCCCTTGGCGACATTTGCATCGGAAAGAAATCACGAAAACCGGGTGCAGCGCTAAAGCTCCCAAGAAAGGGACAAACCTTGCAGCCCAGCCTTGCTCTCTGTCTCTCTTTCTCCCCTTCAGTTGTCTAGAAGCGAGGCCGCCAGGCCCAGGCTCCCTTCCCTTCCTCCTGCGCTGCGACGGCAGATGGCGAAAAGCCTCGAGTTCTAATTCATATGGAGGGGCCCGGGGGAGGCCTGATACGGCCTGCTCAAGCTGCAGGCAGCATTTGCGTCAACCACCCTGCTCCAGGTCTGTGGCACCTTTTGTTCCGAACACCACGAGCCAAGCGTGCGAGGCCTGATCCTTGCACGCTCCTCGCCGAGGTCCTGCCACAAGGATGAGCACAACTGTTAAGGGCGCAGGTCCCTGCTGGGGTCGCCATGTCAGAATCGCCTCCCCGGGAACAGACGTCAGAGACGTGCTAATTTCATTAGACCTGAGCCGGAATAGATGGCGGGGATTAGCCTGCCAGCCAGCGCTGGTTACTGGGGTAACCTGGGGTCTCTCCCCGCCGTGGATGCGACTGAATTAACGAGAGCAGGGTGGTGGGGTTTGTGTGTGTGTGTGTGTGTGTTTTCATAAAAATCCTACGCATGAAGGGAAGCAGAAGGACAATGCCGGGGAGCACTGCTGCGTCAGTGATGCTCGCCGGTGAGATGGAACGGGAGCCGCCGCGATCTGTACGTACAAGATTCCCCCGAGGCGCAGGAAAGTAAACAGAGCCTGCGGAAATAATTAATGCTGGCAGCCGCTGAATGCCGTCACCGCTACTCAGTCGCGCTACAAGCAAGGGGGGGGGGGAGAGGAGAAGCCGTGACATTGGCAGGAAGGATCCTCGGCGAGGGAGAATCCTGCACCAATGGCTTTCCTCTCTCCCTGCAGCCATTGCGCACCCCTCCCCACTTGCAAGGAAGCAGGGCTAAGAAGGAGGCCGCAATGCTTCTGGACTGAAGGGATAGCTCAGTTTGGTAGAACATGAGGCTCTGAATCTCAGCGCTGTGGCTTTGGGCCCCGCTTTGGAACTGGCATTCAGGAGCATTGCTGCCTCTGAGAATGGAGGCAGCAGCTAGGAGCCATCCATGGCCCTCTCCTCTTCCATGAATTTGCCTCATCCTCTTTTAAAGCCATCCAAATTGGTGGCCATCCCTTCCTCCTGTGGCGGGGAGTTCCGTCGTTTAACTCTGTGCTGTGTGAAGGAGTCTTTTCTTTCATCACTTCCTCCTGTGGCCCTGCTTTGGGCCCCGCACGGTCCTTTCCAACTACAGTGGTACCTCTGGTTGCGAACAGGATCCGTTCCGGAGTCCCTTTCGCAACCTGAGCAGAATGCAACCCACGTCTGCGTGTCGCAATTCGCCGCATCGGCACATGCGTGTGATGTCATTTTGCGTGTCTGCGCATGCATGAGCGACGAAACCCGGAAGTAACCCTTTCCAGTACTTCTGGGTCGCCGTGGGACACAACCTGGAAAAACGTATCTTGAAGCAAACGCAACACAAAGTATGACTGTACAATTCTATGAAAAGGATCCCAGTCGTTGGAAACCGCAGCAGCAGAGGAGGGAGAGGGATCTGGTGCTCAGATCTCGCCTGCGGGTTTCCCACGGGGACAACTGGTTGGCCACTGTGAAAACAGGGGACTGGGCTCAATGGACCCCTGGCCTGAGCCAGCAGCCGACAGTTCTTAGGATTTTCTCAACACCAGGAGGAAGGCAGCACTGCTTGGAACAGTTTTGTTCCTCCGGCTCTCTCCTCCCGACCTCTCTGCTGCTGGCCGTGAAGAAAATGCACATTTGCACAACCACAGAAGATGCCAAGGTGCTTTGCTTGTGTCCCGAGCTGTGCAAATGTCTGGTGCTCCTAGAGGCCGCTTGGATTTCAAGTGAGCGAGAATGGCCTCTGTGATGGGGCACACACTCATCTTTGTGGCTCTATAGTCTGATTTTATTTTGAGACGGATATAATAATAACAATCAGCATCATCTCAACATCCCACTTGCTTGTGCAGCTTACTACAGACCAGGAAATTTCGCCTTCTTAGTGATGGGTGGAGAGGTGGGGGCTTTCATACAACAATGAGCTTTGTGGAATTGGCAGGTGGGCAGCCAGAATGTGCCTCCATTGCAATGCTTTGGGTTTTTTGATCTGCAGAAATCTCTCCTACCTTTACACGTATGCCTGCAAGTTGAGGGATCTGCGGGGGGGGGGGGGATGGAACATATTCATGCAGAAATCATCTTCTGGCACTGAAATTCTTAGAGGCAGAGACAAGCTGATGGATACATAGCAATTACACGCCCGACCCGATGCTACATTTAATTATCTGCTCCCTGGTAAGACGCCTCACCAGCATCTCCAGCAATAGCGAGCCAGATTTCCAGAGGGCCTCGGCGTGGTTGCCTTGTGCTTTGCCAAATGGCGAAACACAGTGATTTGGCCCATTTCTCCCCCTCTGAAGACACACCGCTGCAATTTCGTTCCCCTGAACGAGATCCGTGCGCCAAAGGAGAACGGCCGGCTAATCAGCGCAAGAACAGAATGAGAGGCTCGGTTTCTCACAGAATTGTAGGATTGTCGAGTTGTGGGGGACCTCCAAAGGTCATCTAGTCCAACCCCCTGCAACGCGGGAATGTCAACTAAAGCATTCACGGCAGAGGGCCAGAGGTTGGCGGTTGGAGAGGTTGGAGCTGGCTGAATTATATGCTGGGCTCCACCTGACACAGTGCCATTTTGATCTGAGCTTCTTGCTTGCCACTGAGCTGGCCACATTTTGATTCTCTGGCCCCATATCTGCACAAACCTATTATCCCAAAATACAGATGTGCTTTTACACTTGCAAGACTGGATGTTTTGCCATCTGTGGTACTTGAGGGTCGATTCCAAAAAATCCCGCCTGAAAAATGTCTTTGCCCCTGTGGAGATGGTTGCACCGAAACAGCGGCACACGTCTTCCTGTCTTGTACTCTCTACAAAGACCTGAGGAACCAGATCATCACCCCACTCATACTAACCATCCCAGGGTGCTCAACCACTGCCACAATGTGGTTTCCCAAAACCCATTCCTTCACTTTCTTCTATCAGATCAAAATGAGCAGATAACAGCAAAGGCTGCGAGGTTCATAGCAGGGGCAATGAGAATAAGGGCCACTAACTGATGGCTGGTTCAGGACTTTAAATTGTGCTCCTAAATTTCCTTTTCTACATATACTGTAATGTTTTATTGTTGCTATGGCCATTGGCTAATGCGAATAAAGTTTTATCTTCTTATGGGAGAAGAGTAGATTCTATATTCATTTCCAATTTTGTTTGGAAAAAGAAGTCAGAATAAGGAAGGGAAATATCAAAATACAGTATGGTCGCACCTTATGTGCATTTAGCTGTCTCAGCCAAACATTTCCATTGCCTTTTCTGTGTTGGCTCCCCATTTGTGGAAGGCTCTCCTCGGGGAAATAAACCTGGCACCTTTGTTACATATCTTTAGGCGCCAGCAGACAAAGCGTCTCTCTTCAACAAGGCGTTTGGCTGATAGACATTCTACGGCTTTTTAAATGTACTTGTGGGGGTTATTGGTTTGTTTTTCTTTTATTGCACATTTTGTATTTTTATTTTGTATTTTTCTGTTCTGAATGGCAGGACAAATACATGGGATGTTGGCCCCACTGATCTGTTTACCTTTCTCACACCCCAGGTTAGGATTGCAGCCTTAGCAGGTGGCTTTCCACTAATATATAAACGTTGTCTGCTCATTCCTTTAAGATACACATGCCCCCCCCATCATATGTAGCCACTATATAGAAAAGACTTTGTTGTTGTTGTTTAGTCATGTAGTGGTGTCCGCCTCTTTGTGACCCCCTGGACCAGAGCACGCCAGGCCCTCCTGTCTTCCACTGCCTCCCACAGTTTGGTCAAACTCATGCTGGTAGCTTTGAGAACACTGTCCTACCATCTCGCCCTCTGTCCTCCCCTTCTCCTTGGGCCCTCCATCTTTCCCAACATCAGGGTCTTTTCCAGGGAGTCTTCTCTTCTCATGAGGTGGCCAAGGTCTTGGAGCCTCAGCTTCAGGATCTGTCCTTCCAGTGAGCACTCAGGGCTGATTTCCTTCAGAATGGAGAGGTTGGATCTTCTTGCCGTCCATGGGACTCTCAAGAGTCTCCTCCAGCACCAAAAGACTTTACAACCCGAGAAAAGAGACACATTTTTGGAACAACTCAGATGGGCACAGAGTTAAGCAATGGACCCTGTTCCTTTCCAAGCCAATCTAAATTTGACACCCTCTGTTTGACTCAGAGAATACAACACTTCTGAATCCCAATTCCTGGAAACCACAGGAGGAGAGATGGCTCTTGTGCTCAGATCCTGGTTTTCCTGTTCGGCCTCTCTGGAACAGGATGCTGAATGAGACGGGCCTCTTTCGCCTGATCCAGAAGTCTCTGCTTAAATTCTTTTGTTAGATGCTTGTCCATCAAATGGCAGCTTCGTGTGGCTTGGGGAAAGTTCTCCTAGACACTGGTAGCTCTTGAGATAAACAGGCTGTGCCTCTCCCTGTTTTAAAAGGCTCACCCCCTGCCGAGGTCCCCATAACCACGAGGGTCTTTTGCAAGGGGTGGTCCTTCCCGGCCACCACCCATGATTTTGGCGGGTGCAGCTGTCCAAGCTGGTCAGAGAGCATGGGAAGGTGCTCTGATGCTAAGAGCTTTGCATCTCCCACCCAGAAGATGGTGTGGCCAGGAGCTTTCAAAAGGATTCAGGAGTTTGTGCTGTTCGCCAATTTCTTGAGACAATCATTGCAAGGCACCCCTCCCTTTGCGACAATCCTACCTGTTCCCTGGGAATCAGATCTGGCCAGGACAGCAACTGGTGCAAGCAAAAAGGGCCCGATTCTCTTGGGTGGTTTTCTTCCTGGACCTTCCAACCCTGATCCCCATCAGAATTGGTGCTTGAAGAAAACCAGTGAAAACCAGCCTTCCCTCAAGTGGGTGAGATAAAGGAGTTATTTTTACTTTAAAAAAACAGCCCCTTTCCCTTCCCTTCTCTCTCTCTCTCTCTCCACCCCCTTAGCTGCTTCAGAAGGTTTCCTGAAGGCGCAAATCAATGCTCTCTAGGATTTGGGGTGACTCCGCTGCCCCTCGCTGTCATTGAGCACGCTTGGAAGTGCATTGGGGGGGGGCAGCTGAGTTCAAATCAATCAGCTTCTCCTTTCTTCTGCCCCCTCCACACACACCCCCGGCAACCCGGGGAAACATAACTCAAGAAGCAGCAAATTCATAAGCTCACACACGAAACGTGCTGCCCGCCTAGGAGATGATCCATCTGGCAAGCTGACACAGTAATAAGTCTGCCTAATTGTCAGGTCAGGCATAATACTGTGCATTGCTGTCAGTCGCTTCGCTGCAGCTTTGTACTGGAGATGTAAAACGCCTTGTACTGTGTGTATGTTGCGTGGGCAGGCGGGGAGATAAATCAGACAGACAGAAGGTGGAGGGGCGGGCAGGGCAAGCGCAGGGGGGAGGGAGAGCCAGCAGAGGAACGAGCCAGGAGGCAGGCGGGAGCTGGAGACAAGGGTCCACAGAATCACAGAGCTGGAAGGGCACCCGAGGGTCATCTAGTCCAACCTGCTGCAATACAGGACTTACTGTGAGGGACTGGTCCGAAGAGGAGGAACGGTGGAGTCCGCTGCTCCCCTCCTCCAGGACTTCCCAGAGAAGAGGGAGACAGTATAGATTTAGAACAGTGGTTTGCAGAAGGACATAGTTCAGAGGCTGCAGAGGGGAGAAGCTGGGAAATATTGGGGTTAAGAACTTAATTCGTTCCGGAGGTCCGTTCTTAACCTGAAACTGTTCTTAACCTGAGGCACCACTTTAGTTAATGTGGGCTCCTCCTGCTGCCGTGCCACTGATGCACAATTTCTGTTCTCATTCTGAAGCAATGTTCTTAGCCCAAGGTTCTATTTCTGGGTTAGCGGAGTCTGTAACCTGAAGAGTATGTAACCTGAAGCGTCTGTAACCCAAGGTTCCACTGTATTTGGAAAAATGCAGAATGGACCAACCCAGCTCATCGTGTAAGGCTGATACTCTTATACAGTGGTACCTCAGGTTACAGACGCTTCAGGTTACATACGCTTCAGGTTACACACTCCGCTAACCCAGAAATAGTGCTTCCGGTTAAGAACTTTGCTTCAGGATAAGAACAGAAATCGGGCTGCGGCGGCAGCAGGAGGCCCCATTAGCTAAAGTGGTGCTTCAGGTTAAGAACAGTTTCAGGTTAAGAACGGACCTCTGGAACAAATTAAGTACTTAACCCAAGGTACCACTGTACAGACCTATGGGCCACCTAGCTCAGAAGGCTCATACACTGACTTGAACTGGCTCTCTGGAGTCTCAGGCAGTCCTGGGTGGAAATGTCATCGGGGATGGAACCTAGGACCTTCTGTATGTAAAGAAGATGCTTTGCCACTGCCCTATGGCCCTTCCTGTGGTTACTGGTCAATAAAGTGCCTGCTAAGGCAGCCGTATCCCCTTTTTGTCCAGTTAGTTTAGCCCTGTCTACTCAGATTGGCAGCTGCTCTCCAAGGTCCTGCAAGCTGAGCTCCCTTAAGTGGCTTGTGACTGATCCGTGGATGTTCTAAATGCAAAGCAGCTGCTCTGCGACTGAGTCATGGTCCCCCAGAACTCAGGTGTGGGATTGGTCTGTTTTGGAAATTAATAAAAGCAGGTTTAAAAAATAATAATGAGGGAGGGGAAACCAGAAGAAGCTTGTTTTCTGCTGCTCCACAAAGGAGGACTAACGGCTTCAAGCTACAAGAAAAGGCCTAAGTAGACAACAGGTAGAACTTTCTGTCGGTAAGAGCAGTTCTATGGAAGGTGGTTGACCCTCGTCTGTCAGGGATTCTGAGATGTCTGCATTGCGGGGAGTTGGGATAGATGACCTTTGGTGTCCCCTCGAAGCCGACAATTCTAGGGTTCTATAAAAACACAAGCTGCAGCGTCCTGAAACCAGCCCGATCCCTTCCTCCCTTCTGGATGGGACCAGTTCCCACCTCTCTCATCCAGAGAGAGAGAGAGAGATAAAATGAGTTTTGGTTTCTCCTCCTGAAGTCAATGAAACTTTAATATATACAGAAAGCAAAGGCACGTCCAGACATCCGCAAACAGATCTCAATATGTTCCAGGCAGCCAGCGCTGCAAAAGGCAATCAATATATTTTGTGTTTGGTTTTTTTAAAAAAGCAAGCCCAGGGAAGAGAGAGGGAGGGAAGAGGCGCAGACGGCTCTCTGACAAAGTGTCTGAGAGATGCATCCTCCACCCACAGCTAAACTGTTCTGTACTGAGAACATCTTGCAATTGTTCCAAAGCAGTCTGGAGCTTTAAAAGCGCAGCATGTATTTATTCCTGCCAGGAGGGAGCAGGGTCTGGCAGATAAACAGCGCCGCAGACGAAACGTTTTGCCTTTCCCCCTTCTCTCTGAAACACTCACATGCCACACAGGACGGAGACACCGTCTCACTAGGGGGCTCACCAGAGCTCAGCCCCCGAACCTGTTTCCAGCTCCAGGTCACAAAGGAGTAATGCAGCGCTGCCGAGCATATGCAGAGTGCCTTTTCATCACAACGCTAGCCAAGCGCATGTCCGAAATTGAGAGGAGAACGTCCAGATAAAAGGTAAAGGTAAAGGAACCCCTGACCATTAGGTCCAGTCGTGGCCGACTCTGGGGTTGCGGCGCTCATCTCACTTTACTGGCCGAGGGAGCCGGCGTACAGCTTCCAGGTTATGTGGCCAGTATGACTAAGCCGCTTCTGGCGAACCAGAGCAGCGCACGGAAACGCCGTTTACCTTCCCGCTGGAGTGGTACCTATTTATCTACTTGCACTTCATGCTTTTGAACTGCTAGGTTGGCAGGAGCAGAGACCGAGCAACGGGAGCTCACCCCGTCACGGGGATTCGAACCGCTGACCTTCCGATCAGCAAGCCCTAGGCTCTGTGCTTTAACCCACAGCGCCACCCGCATCCCATAACGTCCAGATAGGGGAGGGCATATAACCAGGAGCTGTGTGGCAGTTCGAGTGTCGAACTAGGACCTACGAGACTGGGGTTCAAATCTTCACTCAGCCATGACCTCGACGGCCAGTCACTCACTCTCAGCCTGGTCTACCTCTTGGGGTTGTTGTGGGGGTTAAATGTGGGAGGAGGAGAACGATGTACGTCACCTTGTATGGAGGAAAGGTGGGGTGTAAATGCTCCTTCTCAGGTGTGCAAACCAGGGAGGGGAATGTTATTGTACCCCCACTCCTCCCCTCCTTGAAAACAGGCCAGTCTGTTGGGGCAAATGAATACAGAGGGGGAGACTGCTGGATCCATCAAGGGACACCAGTTCTCCCAGCTGCCTAGCCCCACTGGCTCGGCAAGGGACCCTTAAAAGGCGAAGCCGCTGCCTAAGTTGTTTTCTATCACCATCACCATCAAAATTTGTATACTGCCCAACATCTAAAAAAATCACAGGGTAGTTCACAACATAAAAATGCAAAGTGAGAACACAAAATGCACAACAAAAACAGGAACAAGCTAAGCCAATAAACACCTCCTATCGCAAAAGGCCATAGATTGTTTAATCAACCGAAGGCTTGGGAGAAGAGAACGCTTTTGCCTGGCACCTAAAGAGATGTAATGAAGGCACCAGGAGAGCCTCCCCGGGCAGAGCATTCCGTAAATGGGGAGCCAACACAGAAAAGGCCCCGTTCTCGTGTTGCCACCCTCTGGGCCTCTCGTGGAGGAGTCACATGAAGAAGGATCTAGAATAGATGATGATCACTAGGACCATATGGGGAGAGGCAGACCTTGAGGCATTACAGTCCTGAACTGTTGAATTGTCCTGGGAACTGCTTGGGAACCAGTGTAGCTGGGCCAGGATCACTGTTATTTGCTCAAACTGTCTTGCCCCAAATTCTGCACCAGCTGAAGTTTCCGAACTGTCTTCAGAGCAAGCCACACAGGTTTTCTTCTTCTTTGGTGATCCCTCAAAGCCGAGTAAGATTGTCTTCCATACACACGGTTTTAACAGTGAGTCCATAAGTGACTGTAGAGGCCAATTCTGGATCCACACGTCCTTCCACAGTGCGGACATTGGTTTCCAGGCGGGAGTTGATCCTGGTGTGGATTTGCCAAGCGTGCCTTCCTCTTAGCACGTTTCTCCCTTGCGTCCTGAGTTCAAGTGTCTTCAAAGCCCATGACACCTTTGGGAAAGGCTGTTCTCCAACTGGAGCTCTCGCGGGCCAGTGTTTCCCAGTTTTCAGTGTTTGTACTACATTTTTAAAGATTTGCCTTGAGAGAGTATTTAAACCTCTTTTGTTGACCACCAGCATTATGCTTTCCATTTTTAAGTTGGGAATAGACTAGTTGCTTTGGAAGGCGATCATCAGGCATCCGCACAAAATGACCAGTCCAACGAAGTTGATGTTGAAGAATCATTGCTTTGACACGGGTGATCTTTGCTTCTTCCAGTACATTGATATTAGTTCGTCTGTCTTCACAAGTGATGCATAAAAATTGTCAGAGACACCATTGATGGAATCTTTCGAGGAGTTGGAGATGGCCTTTATAAGTGGTCCATGTTTCCCAATCATACAACACATTGCAGTACTCTAACCAAGAGCTTACAATTGACAACAGAAGTTAAGCTCTCCCTGTCCAGATAGGGGCACAGCTAGGCCACCAGCCACTGAGACCACCTGGGCCTCGAGTGACAGCAAAGTTTGTCAATTTACATAATTTGCATTGTTTGGATTCACATTCGTTTGCTCGTTGTGAGCTGACTTGGGGGACTTTTGGGGCCGAAAGGCAGAATATAAAGAGAAAGGCAACATAACATAATATAGGAAATGAATTCAGAGACTTCCAAGAGATAGCTGCAGAAACTAACCCTTACTGTTTTATGCCAGGGATGATTGTTGTTGTTGTTGTTTAGTCATTTAGTCGTGTCTGCTGCTTCGTGACCCCATGGACCAGAGCACGCCAGGCACTCCTGTCTTCCACTGCCTCCCGCAGTTCGGTCAAACTCATGTTGGTAGCTTCGAGAACACTGTCCCACCATCTGGTCCTCTGTTGTCCCCTTCTCCTTGTGCCCTCCATCTTTCCCAACATCAGGGTCTTTTCCAGGGAGTCTTCTCTTCTCATGAGGTGGCCAAAGTCTTGGAGCCTCAGCTTCAGGATCTGTCCTTCCAGTGAGCACTCAGAGCTGATTTCCTTAAGAATGGAGAGGTTTGTTCTTCTTGCAGTCCATGGGACTCTCAAGAGTCTCCTCCAGCACCATAATTCAAAAGCATCAATTCTTCGGCGATCAGGCTTCTTGATGGTCCAGCTCTCTCTTCCATACATCACTACTGGGAAAACCTTGGCTTTAACTATACGGACCTTTGTTGCCAAGGTGATGTCTCTGCTTTTTAAGATGCTGTCTAGGTTTGTCATTGCTTTTCTCCCAAGAAGCAGGCATCTTTTAATTTTGTGGCTGCCAGGGATGATTGACTTGCAGGAAACAAACTCCCATGATCCCTGGCAACTCTCCCCACCCAGGTAAGAACATAAGGAGAGCCTGCTGGATCAGGCCCAAGGGGACCAGGCCACCCTGCCCTCACAGTGGCCAACCAGAGTCCACAAGCAGGACTTGAACATGGGAGGTCTCTTGCTTTGTGCTGTTCAGAAGCAGTGATGCCTTCGACCACGGAGGCCGAGCCGAGCTGAGCTGTCCTGGCTAGTAGCCACTCTCCCCCTTATGAGTTTGTCCAATCCTCTTTTAAAGCCATCCAAGGCTGGTGAGCGTCACTGCTTCTTGTGGGAGGGAGTTCCATAGGCACAAATGAGATGGGAAGAAAAGTCAGCTGTGAGCTTTTCAGCCGGTACGCCAAGTGAGTTTTTTATATTTCATTTCATATGCCTTGTAGGCGCTTGAATAATAACCATTAATATTTTGAAGCCCCTTAATAAACGATAGCAAGTGAGACTGCTTTCTCTGCTTTTTGCCTGAGGCTGATGGGAGAGACAGTCCAAAACAGCTGGATTACTGTGGTTTCCCACGACCAGTGTTCAGAAACTGCTTCCAGATGTGGATACACACAAGTGGGGAAAACAGGGGTTCTGGCCAAGGTAAGGGACAACATAAAGTTTAATACATAAAGCAAATCAGGTTCAACAAACGGACCCGCAATTACAAAACATACAGTGCAAACTCCAGAGTTATCAGCATAAGTCCAAAACTAAAATGACATCTTTTTTCAAATCTCTGGCACAAGAAAGTTCCTGGAAGTGGCGGAGCAGCTGTGGCAAAAGGACTGGAGGCCAGTAATCCCAGTTTCAGAGGAAAACTCCTTCTTCAGTTGAGAACGAAACACAACAGCAACCCAAGCCAAACCGTAAGAAACAAACTTTCCGAGGCTGTGAGCATGCTGACTCACCCTGTCAGGTTAGTAAGGTCCCGCAAAGGGTACAAGGGAGGTGTCTGCTGCAAACTGGCCGGCACAGCATAGAGGGAGCCATCTAGTGAGCATTTATAGGGAACATAGAAGAAATAACAGAGGCTTCTGAAAGAGGCATTCCAAGAAGCAACCCAGATCAAACAAAGTATTCAGCCCATGCGGCACAATCGTGTCGAAGAGATGAACAAACTTAATTTCTTGTCTTAAGAGTATTGATTCTGTTGTATGGGTCAGATTTCAATCACCAAATGGCGAAAAATTACATGTGCTTTTTCTGAAGGTGATGTTCCCCCAGAAGGGAATTTATCAAGGCACTCCTAAAGCGGGTGGACACGAGTGGCGCTGTGGGTTAAACCACAGAGCCTAGGACTTGCCAATCAGAAGGTCGGCGGTTCAAATCCCCACGACAGGGTGAGCTCCCGTTGCTCGGTCCCTGCTCCTGCCCACCTAGCAGTTCGAAAGCACGTCAAAGTGCAAGTAGATAAATAGGTACCACTCCGGCGGGAAAGTAAACGGCGTTTCCATGCTCTGGCTCCCTCGGCCAATAAAGCAAGATGAGCACCGCAACCCCAGAGTCGGCCACGACTGGACCTAATGGTCAGGGGTCCCTTTACCTTTACCTAAAGCGGGATGTACAGTACTTATCTGTGTATAAAACTAGGTTTTTATCTTTAAAAATCATGCTAAAAAGTAGGAGTCGTCTTATACATGGATAGGGCATAAGGTAGACATTTGATTGGTTGCTGCCACGGCTGCCAGTAGCTATTGGGTGTGTTATTGGTTGCTGCGTCAAGGGCTAGTGTTGATTGGCTGATGCTGCGGCAATTGGGTGGGTGATTGGCAGCTTCTGCTGGTGAGGGGACAGACGAGAGGCAGCAACGCGTGTTGGTGAGCGATTTTTGGCAATCCTCCCTCCCAAAAAAAACATGCTCAACAACTCGGGGCACCTTATAGATGGAAAAATACGGTATGTTTTGTAATTGCGGGTACCTTTGTTGAACCTTACTTGCTTTATATATTATACTTTATATTGCACCTTACCTGGGCCTGAACCCCTGTCCCCCCCCCACTTGTGTATATTTTCATACAGTGGGGTCCCCACTTTTGTGCCACCAACTGTGGAGGCAAAGCATAGCAATCCTGGCTAGTTAATAATAATAATAATAATAAGTTTTATTTATATCCCGCCCTCCCCAGCCGAAGCCGGGCTCAGGGCGGCTAACAACACTAAAACAGTACAACATTATAAAACATTATAAAAATGAATTAAAATCAAAATTGATGGCAACCATAAACTAAAGTTTTGTAAAGATTGCCAAAGGAGGGAGTCAGGCTGCGCCCTGACCAAAGGCCAGGTGGAACAGCTCTGTCTTGCAGCCCTGCGGAAAGATGTCAAGTCCTGGAGGGCCCTTGTCTCTTGTGACAGAGCATTCCACCAGGTTGGAGCCGCAGCCGAAAAAGCCCTGGCTCTAGTTGAGGCCAGCCTAACCTCTCTGTGGCCTGGGATCTTCAAGGTGTTTTTATTTGAAGACCGTAAGTTCCTCTGTGGGGCATACCAGGAGAGGCGGTCCCGTAGGTACGAGGGTCCTAGGCCGTATAGGGCTTTGAAGGTGAGCGATTTTTAGTTGCCATCGATAGTTCTCTCCTCCTCTGTGAATTTGCCCAATCCTCTTTTAAAGCCATCTCAGTTGTTGCTCACCACTGCCTCTTGTGGGAGTGAGTTCCACCGGTTAACGGAGGACATTTTTCTATCCATCCTGCATCTTCCAAGTTTCAGCTTCATTGGGTACCCACAAATCCTAGCATTAGGGGAGAGGGCTTCCCTCTTCTTCCTTTTCTTCCTCCTCCTCTTCTTCTTCTTCTTCCTCCTCCTCCAGGAAAATATCCCCAGAGTCCCATCCCTCCAGGGCAGCCCCTTGCACTCTCCTTCTGGGCACACAAACAGAAAACTGCTCTTCCGAAGCCCTGGCTTCCTGTGTGACTCATCCCTGCCACCCACCTCACCCCGGTTTCACCCCACGGTGCTGACGCAGGCACCCTGCTGATAACAGAGCTGTTTCCAGAGTGTTTTCAGCCTGGGGGATTAGACAACAAAGAGGGGCTGGTGGGCAGGGGGGGGCGGAGAGAGAGAGAGGCAACACAATTTGAAGCTCAGATCGCAGGAGCGACAGCAGCAGTCAGAAGGGAAAGATTCTCTGGCACAGCGGTCAAGAGAGGCTGCTGCTTCTTCTTTTTAAGCAGATTGCCTGGTTTCTCTTCACAGGTATCTGTGCAGAAGCTCCGTGCACAGCACTTAAATGTGGAGGGGAAAGCAAGGCTGCATCTGCTACCATCACCCTGGCCTGCAAGCATTCACAGAATCATAGAATCTGAGAGCGGGAAGGGACCCCGAAGGACATCTAGTCCAACCCCTTGCAATGCAGGAATCTCAGCTAAAGCCCTTTGTGGCTTAGGGCCCTCATATTTACGGGACCGCCTCTCCTGGTCTGCCCCGCAGAGGATCTTAAGGTCCATGAATAATCACAGTTTAGAGGTCCCAGGCCCTAAGGAAGTTAGACTATCCTCCCCCAGGGCCAGGGCCTTCTCAGTGATGGCTCCGACCTGGTGGAATGCTCTGTCCCAGGAGACCAGGGCCCTGCAGGATTTAACCTCCTTCTGCAGGGCCTGTAAGACAGAGCTATTCCACCTGGCTTTCAGCTTGAAATTAGCCTGATCTTTTATTTCCCTTCCTTCCCTCCCCCTCCCCTTTTTATGAAGATTCCCCGCTCTGGGATCCCACAGCTAATTCTCCCCTGGTCTCCTCGCTGGCCCAAATAGGACTAATTCAGCCAGCTAGCCCTGGTGATCACCTAATGTTTATTGGGTGGATTTTCCCCCTAAATTGATTTTTGAATCCTGAATTTATTGTTATTCACGTTTTATACTGGATTTTATGCTGTTTTTGTTGCATCAATTAAGTGTTTTAAATTTGCTGTTAGCTGCCCTGAGCCCAGTTTTTGAACCAGAAAGGGCAGGGTATAAATAAATTATTATTATTATTATTATTATTATTATTATTATTATTATTATTATTATTAAGCACCTGAGGCTCCACACTGCTAAAAGGGAAGGGATTCACCTAGTGGCTTGCATCATTCTCAAGACAGTTTGTAAACAGAATAGAGGCATGGAACTGGACCGATGTGGTAGGAACCAGCGTGCTGCTCTACGCGGTATTTATGAAAAATAAAAAAATACCTTGCCACTTTTTCAGTCTGTTTTGAATGCAACAGGCAGCATGCAACACCCTACGCCCCCACATCAAGCCCCCGTCCGAGAGAAGAGGCTGATTGTGGACGCTGGGCCCTTTCTGACATCTCTCCCCAACTCTGACCTGTTGTGTCCGCGGCTTGTAAGGCGAGCTGTTCTCCAAGTCAGCCAGGATGCTGGTCAAGGAGTCGATTTCCGCGTCCAGACTGGAACGCCTCTCCTCCAGGGTCTTGCCGCCGGTGCTGACCTAGACGAAGGGGAAAGGAACACACAAGAAATGAAGGAATGCCGTGGAGAAACCATTTGGCATTAAGGGTGTAAAAAATGAGGAACTGACAGGTGGAGTAAGAGGTGAATTTATGGCCTGGGGGGTCTTCTGCACAGCCCATTTTTTTTTGGGGGGGGGAGTTCTCTTCATTCACTGGACCATAAAGAAGGCTGATCGCTGGAGAATTGATGCTTTTGAATTATGGTGCTGGAGGAGACCTATAAAGCCCTAAAGAACCTCGGTCCAGTATATCTGAAGGAGTGTATCCACCCCCATCATTCTGCCCAGACACTGAGGTCCAGCTCCGATGGCCTTTTGACAGTTCCCTCCCAGTGAGAAGTGAGGTTACAGGGAACCAGGCAGAGGACCTTCTCGGTGGTGGTGCCCGCCCTGTGGAACACGCTCCCACTAGATGTCAAGGAAATAAACAACTATCTGAGTTTTAGACACCTGAAGGCAGCCCTTTATAGGGAAGTTTTTAATGCCTGATGTTTTATTGTGCTTTTAATTCTGTTGGTAGCCACCCATAGATGATGATGATGACGATGATAATGATGACGACAGTTCCTTTGTGATAAAAATAACTTGGAATCCAAAGAATTTGGAAACAATCTAGGAAAAGGTGATAATAATGGTGACGTCTCACCAACAACCTGAGAACAACCAGGGAAAAAATGCTGCAGTATTGTCCACACTGCGCTGGCAGAGTCTCAGGCAAGAGATGATCCCAACTCTACCTGGAAAGGTCAGGACTGGAACCCAGGACCTTCTGAATGTCAAGGAGATAACTCTGCCACAGAGCTACCCCTTTCCCCAGCTTAAGAATGCAGAAGCGTCTATCAAGGGGTGGGGTTACAGTGTGTTCTGGGGCGGCATCGCAGGGTGTGATTCTGCAACGCCTTCAGCAGTTTGAAGGGTGGTGCTTTAAGCTGCCTCATACCAAACCAGGCCGTCGATTGAGTTCAGTGTTGTCTACACTGACTGGCAGCAGCCCACCCCCCAGGCAGGGGGCTCAACCTGGGTTGTTCTGCATTCAAAGCAGATCCTCTGCTATCGCGCTACAGCCCGCCTCACTCGTGCACGGTGGAGAGCAGGGGTGTCAAAAGCAAGTCCCCATTTTGCTCTGCTCTGCAAGGAGCTGAGGGCTTTGTTCTGCACCAAAGGATTCTCCGAGCGCCTCAAAATCTGGCTTATTGGGTGGTAATAGAAGATGCTCTTGGGCAGCAGGGGGGAGAAATTTGGGGGGGACGCTCCCCTTGCCCAGCAGTTCCACCAAGGCCCTTTGGATCTCAGGCAATGAAGCATCAATTTACAACCGCCGTCAAGACACTGATGGGTTATTTAATTCCCCAATAATAATAAATTATTGGAAAAAACGAGGAGAGCAGAGTAAGGAAGGAAGCAGTCTGGATGCAAAGATCCTCATTCAATGGCATTTCAGGCCCGGCTCAATAGAGAGGAATCGCTGCTCTCCTGGTTAGCAGGGCGACTTGGGTACATTCTCACAGTTGACTCAAGAGGGATCATGTCCCCATTTTTAAAGGGCAGCGGCTGCCATGCCTTGCTCCACTGCCCCCTCCCGCCTCCTTCTCAGCACACAAATATGCAGCACATCTTATCTTCATCACATGCACAAAAGTGGGTCCAAAAATGTTGGTCAGTAGATATAAGGACACAATATAGATCTTAACCTCTGGGAGAAACTTTGGGAAAGCGCCCCGAAATTTACTGCATGTTATACATGTTATCCTAAACATTAGGAAGAACTTCCTGACAGTAAGAGCTGTTCGACAGTGGAATTTGCTGCCCAGGAGTGTGGTGGAGTCTCCTTCTTTGGAGGTCTTTAAGCAGAGGCTTGACAACCATATGTCAGGAGTGCTCTGATGGTGTTTCCTGCTTGGCAGGGGGTTGGACTCGATGGCCCTTGTGGTCTCTTCCAGCTCTATGAGTCTATGATTCTATGATTCTATACACCAAAAGAGAATTATCTGAAAATGATTCATAGATGGTACCAAACGCCACGTAGGTTGGCTAAGATTTATGAAACAGAATCAGATATGTGTTGGAAGTGTAAAGAAGCAGAGAGAGACTTTTTTCACATGTGGTGGACATGAAAAAAGGTAAAAGTATATTGGGAAATGCTTTGTAATGAATTGAAAAACATGTTTGAAACTACTCCCCCCCCCAAACCAGAGTCCTTCCTGTTGGGATTAACCCTGACAGAAACTCCTAGGTGTCAGAAAAGGTTATTTATGTATGCAACAACTGTGGCTTGTGTTTTGTTAGCCCCAACTAAGGAGGATTGGCAACTTAAATTGACAGAATATGAAGAACTTGCAGATTCAACATGTAGAATAAGAGAGCAAGAAGAACATATATTTAAAGAAGAATAGAATACATTTATTGAATATCTGGAAAATAACTGTAGATACCTGAAAACACTGGCAGCAGTAAGATCAAATTCAACAGAGTAAATGGTTTTTTTATGGATGTAAAAGTGGAAAACTGATTTGAATGGTTACAGTAAAATATTCAGGAATGTACAGTATGATACTTAAAATGAACCATGGAAGGAGAAGAAGGGAAGTCACTGGATATTTTGAAGTTCGCAAAATGTTTATTTTGAAATGTAAAATTGAAAACGCCATAAAAATTATATATAAAGAAGAATTCTAAAATGAAACCTACCCTCGGGGAACTTTAACCCTGCTTTCTGGGGAATTATATTAATGAATCAACACTGGATGCATTTGGCCAATAGCAAAAGCAGGAAAAACAAGAGACCCATGGACGTTATCTCGGTCACAGGGAGGCGGAATAACACAGAGAAACTACTTTGCACATCAAATCGGTTTATGTTGTTGTAAAGGCAACTCATTATTGCTTGGCTAGAATTAAAGCTGCATGTGGCTTGGAAATTATACTGTTTTGGGGAAAAACCTGTGTCTTGGGGTGTGTTTTCGGCGTTAGAGGGAACAGGAGGTGGTGTGGCATTTTCTCCCCCCCCCCAAACCCCCCCCAGCTCCTTTGCCCCCCACTTGCGTCCCATCTGGGGATGAAGATCAAGACCCGGGCCCATCCAAAAAGGTCATTAAACCTTTTCCAAGGCAGCAGCGCTCTTTCTGACGGAGAACAGCTCCAGAGGATATTGCCTCTTCTCTCCCCTTTTAATTAATAAAATTAGAGCCCAGAGCTCATTATCGATAATTATGGCCACTGCGAGAGCTTCCCGTTTCTTTGCTGGCTCCCACCCCCGCCGACCTTAATCCTGTTCCAAAGGCAGCATGAATTAGCGTTTAATTAGCCATTAAATAGAATTAACGGTCTCTGGCGGCAAGGTGGCACGCCGAACAATCAGAGGAGGAGGAGAAGGGAGGCTTCCTGGCGCAGGGCAAGTCCAGCAGCCGTGACTGGGGGGAGATTCTCAACAAACCAGAAGCCCTCATTCTCAGCCAGTCGACAGAATGTCACCAACGGGTCAGGCAGAGAAACCATCCGCATGCGCCCGTCGCCGCAGAAAATATTTCTAATGGGAATTCCATCTTCACCCTCGATAACTGAGCTGTGGGAGAACTCACCCTGCCAAGTCTCATCTTCTCAGAGAACTGAGACCCCCAGGGGTCATCTAGTCCAACCCCCTGCCAAGCAGGGAACACCATCAGAGCACTCCTGACATATGGTTGTCAAGCCTCTGCTTAAAGACCTCCAAAGAAGGAGACTCCACCACACTCCTTGGCAGCAAATTCCACTGTCCAACAGCTCTTACTGTCAGGAAGTTCTTCCTAATGTTTAGGATAACATGTATAACATGCAGTAAATTTTGGGGCGCTTTCCCAAAGTTTTGCTTTCAGGAGAGGCAAGAGGCAACAGTTGGGTGAGGGAGCCCCCAGTGTGATTCAATATAAGGCAGCCTCTTCTGCCCCAGATGTGACCAGTTCAACCAGGCCTTGGGCTGATTCATATCTTGCAGCCTTTTAAACAGATCTGTGGGGAGGAGGGCTATTGTATTGTTCTTTGGGTTCCATTATTTGCTGTGTTTTATCTTAAAAAACAGCATCTTAAAAAGCAGAGACATCACCTTGCCAACAAAGGCCCATATAGTTCAAGCTATGGTTTTCCCAGTAGTGATGTATGGAAGTGAGAGCTGGACTGTAAAGAAGGCTGATCGCCGAAGAATTGATGCTTTTCAATTATGGTGCTGGAGGAGACTCTTGAGAGTCCCATGGACTGCAAGATCAAACCTATCCTTTCTGAAGGAAATCAGCCCTGAGTGCTCACTGGAAGGACAGATCCTGAAACTGAGACTCCAAGACTTTGGCTACCTCATGAGAAGAGAAGACTCCCTGGAAAAGACCCTGATGCTGGGAAAGATGGAGGGCACAAGGCGAAGGGGACGACGGAGGACGAGATGGTGGGACAGTGTTCTCGAAGCTACCAGCATGAGTTTGACCAAACTGTGGGAGGCAGTGGAAGACAGGAGGGCCTGGCGTGCTCTGGTCCAGGGGGTCACGAAGAGGTGGACTGGACACGACCAAACAGGAAAGCTTCCCTGAGCCACTCTAAGCACCTTCGCTGGGTCTCCGCTGCCACCTGGTCAAATCTTTTCTTTTAAATTGTTCTGTCTCCTTCCCTTCCACCACGGGAAATCCATGCAGCTGACAACATAGAAATGCCAACCATCCTAATAATGTCAAATAAAACCAGCAGCCAGTAACAAAACAAAGCTGCTTATCACTTCTGAAGTGGGAGGGAGCCCCCCCCCCAGATCGAAACACAGACCATCCACAAACCTACAATGTGTGACAGTAAGCGCAGTGACCACTTCAGCCTCAGATCTGAAATTGCAAGGTACTGGTCTGCACTGCTGGGCTGTTGCTGCAAGGTTTAATTGAGTCATACACATGCAATGCTTTCTGGCTAAATGCTGCAGATGGGTATCATCTTCCTTGAGTCGGCAATGGAATAAAATGCCTTCTACTTCTTGGCCGCACCTTTGCAAATCCCTCACCCTGCTGACCCCAACTTAGTGATGTTCATGAGACACCTGGATGGAAACTGACCATTAAGGATATAAGAAAGGCAAAGCTATTTAAACATGGCAAGAAATGAAAGAGAAATTAAAATATTTGAAACAGGGTTTGCAAATAAAGTAGGTAGATTGCTAGTATGGGGGGGGGGATTAAAAAGGAAAGGGAGACTAACATTATAAGTAAAGTAAATACAAGTGATGGTGTAACATATAATGGGAAAGCAATGACTGGGATTTTTTAGATACCGTTCTAAGAAAATAAAAAGAGGCCTGCTGGTCAGTCCAATGGCCCATTTAGCATCTTGTTCTCACTGTGGCCAACCAGATACACTAAAGAGAAACCCAAAAGCAGAACTCAAGCACAATTCCTCCACAAATTTGGCCATCACTGCCTCCTGTGGCAGGGAGTTCCACAGTTTAACTACAAGCCACATGAAGCAGCTCTTTCTTTTGGTGGTCATCACTGCCGCTGTACAGTACCTAGCACCATCGGCACTTGATTCGCCTTGACCACAGCCGGGCACCACAAGAACCCCATCTGTGCCCTTGGCAGCACTATGGATGCCTTCTTACCTGAACATTGAACATGGCTTCATCAGGAGGAGGAGGAGGAGGAAGAAAGGCACTGGGCGGAGGTGGAGGAGGATTCCCAAGATCATCAGAAGGAGGTGGAGGTGGTGGCGGTGGTGGGAAGTCACCTATAGATGACAGGAATAATAATAATAATTTTATTATTTGTACCCCACCCATCAACCATCAAGCTGAACGCAAGATAAATACAATATCCCTCTAGGCCACAAGCTCTCCCAGGGTTTGGCAGGAAAAGAAGGCAAGTGTGGAGGGAACATTCGAGGGCAGTCAAAGAAACCTTGAAACATTTCAGTTTAGTATAGGACACGATAATATCAAAGTAATTTGGTGGGATATACAACCAGAAACAGTATCTTTCTTCAAGAACACTGGCTATTCTTCTACAATTCTCCACGACATATTGCTGTGAGCAGAGATTTCCAGCTCTGACAAATATGAAAGATTGGAAAATACAAAGGCTTCTTTGTGTTGATGAGGAGAGGAGAGTTAGTTTGTCTCAAACGAGACCTTACCCGGCAAAAGCAAGATCACACCTCTCATTGGGTTTGCACTAAATACTCAAGCTACGTCTGCAAGAGGCTCATTGATAGTTATATTGTGGGAATAATTCATCTTCTTATGTAGCTGCATTGTTTTATACTTTCTGGGTGTCCTGTGACCATTGTGTTCTGTGTTATAAACCGAGCACTGCTGGGAGCTGTTCCTTTTTGTTTTCCGATGTACAGTGGTGCCTCGCAAGACGAAATTAATTCGTTCCGCGATTCTCTTCGTCTAGCGGTTTTTTCGTCTTGCGAAGCAAGCCCATTGACAGCTTAGCGGATTAGCGCTACAGCTGTCAAGCGGCTTCCAGCGATCAGCTGTTAAGCAGCTTATCAGCGGAACAGCTGATAAGCGGCTTAGCGGCTTAAGAAAAGGGCGGAAAAAGCGGAAAAAACCCGCGGGGGGGATGCAAGATTTTTTTCGTCTTGCGAAGCAACCCCATAGGGGAATTCGTTTTGCGAAGCGCCTCCAAAACGGAAAACCCTTTGGTCTTACAGGTTTTTCGTCTTGCGAGGCGTTCGTCTTGCGGGGCACCACTGTATATCTTATCAATACAAAATGCAGTGTGGCATGAGCAAATTTTTATTCTGAAAGTGTGCTTCAGAGAAAAAAGTCTGAGAAGCAATGCTCTAGCACAGGCACGTCCAACTCCCAAGAGACTGTGATCTACTCATTGATGGCAGTGATCTACCCATTGCCAAGAGTTGTTGATCTTTTTTGGGGGGGGTTGATCAGAGTTGTTGATCCTTTTTTGGGAAGGGGTGCCCCAGAGTTGCTGAGCTTTTCTAGGGGATCGATCAGGAGCACCCTGGAGATCCCACGATCTACCTGGAAACCCCCCCCCATGATCTACATGTTGGACATGCCTGCTCTAGCAAAAGCTGAGAGCCTCAGACCCTGCAATTGCCATCTGAGGCCTTTCACAGTGTGCCCGTTCCAGTGGACCTTCCCAGATCCCTGCTAAGCAAGCCAGAGTGCTTAAAAAGCACTTTCTGTGCCATGGAGTTTATAAGTCCTCCACTTTGCTTATGGGGCTCTGAGAAAGTTGCGGGACCCCACAAGATACTGTGGGGCCATCTGAGATCTTGGGAAGGGCCTGAGAGATCTCCCACGGCCTCCCAGAAGCCTCACACAACTGCCACAGAGCCCAGTAAGGAAAGGAGAGCTGTCAGGGAGACAGTGGCATAGCGTCGGTTGCCTGTGCCCGGGGCAAGGTGCGAAAGAGATGGGGCACTGCAACTCGCTTGTAGTGTGCCCACAGGAAGATCCGCCTGTCAGGCCCAGAAGCCGCTGTGCTGCTGGCCTGTTCCCGTACTGATGAGCCTTGCCTGGTTGTTCTCTGGCAGCCCTGGGGCAGGAAGGATCTGGGGGGGAGGTACCCAGGACATCAGCAACCTGTTGCACATGGCAGCGGTGTTAGCCATGGCATGAGAAGCATGTGGCGCGTCATCACGAGATGCTGAAAGGGGTGGGCAATGAGAGGGGGCTTCATCCAGGCAAGGGAGGGCCTGGCTGTTGGCATGCACCCAAGGATACGGGGGCAATTGGCAGGCCCCCAGCCGGCCCCAGCCCACTGGTTGGGGTGCCAGGCGAACTCCGGTCCTTGGTGCAACATAAATCTTCGACCCAGGCTTTAGAAGACTGAGCACGCTATCCAGCAGAGAAAACGCTGCACAGACAGAAGTGGCACGAGAGGCTGTGTGAGCATATTTACAAGCAGGTTTTATTAAGCGTAAGGTAAAGGTAAAGGGATCCCTGACCATTAGGTCCAGTTGTGACCGACTCTGGGGTTGCGGCGCTCATCTCGCTTTATTGGCTGAAGGAGCCGGCGTACAGAATCACAGAATCATAGAATCATAGAGTTGGAAGAGACCACAAGGGCCATTGAGTCCAACCCCCTGCCAAGCAGGAAACACCATCAGAGCACTCCTGACATATGGTTGTCAAGCCTCTGCTTAAAGACCTCCAAAGAAGGAGACTCCACCACACTCCTTGGCAGCAAATTCCACTGTCAAACAGCTCTTACTGTCAGGAAGTTCTTCCTAATGTTTAGGTGGAATCTTCTTTCTTGTAGTTTGGATCCATTGCTCTGTGTCCGCTTCTCTGGAGCAGCAGAGCAGCTTCCGGGTCATGTAGCCAGCATGACTAAGCCGCTTCTGGCGAACCAGAGCAGCGCACGGAAACGCCATTTACCTTCCCGCTGGAGCGGTACCTATTTATCTACTTGCACTTTGACATGCTTTAGAAATGCTAGGTGGGCAGAAGCAGGGACCGAGCAACGGGAGCTCACCCTGTCGTGGGGATTCGAACCACCAACCTTCTGAGTCCTAGGCTCTGTGGTCTAACCCACAGCACCACCTGCGTCCCTTTTTATTAAGCATAGATCAGGACAAAAGGAAACATGTCTGATCTCCTTCGTGTCCAAAGCAAAACAGAAAGCTATACACAAATGGAAGTTCCCAGCATGCTGGAATGTAAACAGACATGTGACATGCAACAATTCCACACGTCTGTTCCTTAAGGTGGGACAGAATTCTCACTGCCTGGCTGGCAGTCTGCTATCCACTCACAGCCCATCCGGCCGCCCCAGAGACGTCCGCTCCATGTCTCCTGCTGCTGCGCGGCCAGAAAAGGGAGCCACCTCCCTCCCAGTTTTGCGGCATCTTTGGCCCACTTTCTGAATTTCCGCTGAGGGCCACGGCCCCTGCTGCCCCCCCAATGCTAAATCTCCAGAGGGGGAGATCCCAGGGCGTCTTCCCGAACTTCCCGAACTTCCCGAACATGGTGATGATGCCTTTGTCTGCAAATCCCCAGAACATAAACCCCTCGCATAAATTGCAGGTCTACTCCGTACCTGTGCGGCGTTCAGAACGCACACTGCACATCACCGGCACCTGACTGAGACCCTGGCGACGGCCAGGGTGCCACTAAATAAAGATGGCTTTATTACAACCTTGACAGCTTGGGGGACGTTTTCTCCCCTTCCCCATAAAGTTCTGCCCCTCTGGTGTTTGCCTCTCTCGTGCCGAGATATATTCCGGTAGGCTCCCGAACACACGCTGCGGCTGTTTATAGAGATTTGATTATCTACATAAATAATATTGATGTCTGGAACAGGCAGCCCAAGCCATGATTTAGGAAGCCTTGTCGGTACCAGATGGTTGAAGACGGGGCTCGAGTCTAAACAGGCTCTCCGGGGGGCAGCTTCTCGCATATCCCCGCCATGAGCTTGTCGGCTCTGGTTTTCGTCTTTCAGGTGAGGTACCCTCCTGGAAATCCAAGCTGTTGGAGAGGAGCTGCTCGCAGGATGGGGAAGGCAGTGGCAGGTTTTCTTAACAGCAAGGCTAACATAAGCATGGAGCGAGATCCATCCCTGCTTTGTGTTGGTTTCTAGGTAAAGGTAAAGGGACACCTGAAAGTTAAGTCCAGTCGCGAATGACTCTGGGGTTGTGGCACTCATCTCACTCTACAGGCCGAGGGAGCCGGCGTTTGACCACAGACAGTTTTTCCAGGTCATGTGGCCAGCATGACTAAGCCGCTTCTGGCGAACCACAGAAACGCCGTGTACCTTCCCGCCAGAAGGTACCTATTAATCTACTTGCACTTGGACGTGCTTTTGAACTGCTAGGTTGGCAGGAGCAGGGACCGAGCAACGGGAGCTCACCCCATCATGGGGATTTGAACCACCAACCTTCTGATTGGCAAGTCCAAGTGGCACAGTGGTTTAAATCACAGTACCACCCGTGTCCCTGCATTGGTTTCAGTCGACACCTAATTCAAAAATGCCCAAGTGGCACAAAGGAAGCCAAATACAGGAATTTGCAAGGGGATCAAATACCAACCAATCTGAAATAATCATCACCATCATCATCATCATCATCATAATCATCATAATTTATTATTTATACCCCGCCCATCTGGCTGAGTTTCCCCAGCGACTGGGGGCAGAGCTGGTGCCCAGTGTATATGGTTTTTGTGTGCATATTTGAAATCCAATCTCCTCTGTCTCCAAAGGTCTCTTCATAAAGTGCATGCAGAGCGAGGGTCCATACTCTGAGTTGGCTTTTTTGAGGGGGGGGGGGGATTGCAGAGAGGCCTCATTTATTTTTATTGCTGCCTACCACAAACTTGACATGAGCCAACAGTGTGATGTGGCAGCTAAAAAAGCCTATGCAATTCTGGGCTGCATCAATAGGAGTATAGCATCTAGATCAAGGGAAGTAATAGTGCCACTGTATTCTGCTCTGGTCAGACCTCACCTGGAGTACTGTGTCCAGTTCTGGGCACCACAGTTCAAGAAGGACACTGACAAACTGGAACGTGTCCAGAGGAGGGCAACCAAAATGGTCAAAGGCCTGGAAACGATGCCTTATGGGGAACGGCTAAGGGAGCTGGGCATGTTTAGCCTGGAGAAGAGGAGGTTAAGGGGTGATATGATAGCCATGTTCCAATATATAAAAGGATGTCACATAGAGGAGGGAGAAAGGTTGTTTTCTGCTGCTCCAGAGAAGCGGACATGGAGCAATGGTTCCAAACTACAAGAAAGAAGATTCCACCTAAACATTAGGAAGAACTTCCTGATAGTAAGAGCTGTTCAACAGTGGAATTTGCTGCCAAGGAGTGTGGTGGAGTCTCCTTCTTTGGAGGTCTTGAAGCAGAGGCTTGACAACCATATGTCAGGAGTGCTCTGATGGGGTTTCCTGCTTGGCAGGGGGTTGGACTCGATGGCCCTTGTGGTCTCTTCCAACTCTATGATTCTATGATTAAATATCACTATTAGGTATGCAACATCGCTCTACCCTTTTCAGCGCTTGTTTAGACAAACTTAAGTTTAGACAAGCTGCTGTTTAGAAAGTGATTGGGAGTTTGAGCCACATCAGCAAGGCTGAGAGAGGGCTTTTGTCACCTGGGCAGCCCAGGACCTCCAGAAACACTGCCCAGGCTTGCGACCTGGAGAGGTCCCTTTGGTGCTGCTAATGCAGCAAAAACAACACAGGAGGAAGCAGTTAAGAGTTCCTGGTCTCTGTAGCCACAGCAGGTGCTGTGATTCTCTAGCAATTTGACTTCACCCCTGGCGGAGTCTCGAGAAGCATCTTCACAGCCCGAAACGGAGACAGGTCAGCCGGCAATCGAAATATTATCCTCACTCTTTGTTCGAAGCTATCAAGACTAAAGCAGCTTTAACCTTCTCCAGCATCTCCTAGCAGGGAGGAGAGAAAATTCGGAAGCAAACAAGACGTTTCGGGGGATCTCATTAGAAGGGCTGGTTTGTCTGCTTCTTATCTGGGGCAAATTACTCCAGGACTCACCATCTGATGCGGCAGGAATGGCAATTAGCCTTCCTGTTGTTTTCAAGCCCGTCAAGAGGCGAAATCAGTTAGGCTGCGAGTGTGCTGGCAAGATGAGATGCTGAATTAGGCGCTCCTAGCCGGGAGGCAGGCGCATTAGCACCCCACTGATCCCGACAGCGAACCAGGAATCTGGCTTTTAAAAGACTTTTCGTCAAACAGCACAGTATTTATCCGCAATTAAGGCACGCAAACGGAAGGCGTTCTGGCCACGCGGATTCTGCAGAGGCTGTTCCAGGCGGTATAAGCCATTTTGGCAACACAGAGTATAACCATTCTCTCATCAGTACCGTAACTGGCCCTGATCCACCATACAGACTTGCAGATTTCAAAGCCAGGTGGTCCCTTGCTCACCTGCGAACCACGTCGGTCGCAGCGGGTGACGAGATTTCCTCCGAAGGAACCAGACTTCCCCAAAATAGCAAAGTACAAATTTGTCATTTCCAGTGTCTCCCAAATTACATTTCTCCAAGTTTAAGTTCAGCTCTCCATGTTTCAGTGGACTTTCCTTCCTTTGGGGACGTGGGTGGCGCTGTGGTCTAAACCACTGAGCCTTGGCCTTGCCGATTGGAAGGTCGGCGGTTCGAATCCCCGCAACGGTGTGAGCTCCTGTTGCTCTGTACCTGCTCCTGCCAACCTAGCAGTTCAAAAGCACGTCAAGGCACAAGTAGATAAATAGGTACTGCTCTGGCAGGAAGGTGCACTGCTCTGGTTTTGCCAGAAGCGTCTTAGTCATGCTGACCACATGACCTGGAAAAACTGTCTGCAGACAAATGTCGGCTCCCTCAGCCCGTAAAGCGAAATGAGCGCCGCAACCCCAGAGTCGGCCACGACTGGACCTAATGGTCAAGGGTTCCTTTACCTTTACCTCCTTCCTTGGAGGTCTTTAAGCAGAGGTTGGATGGCCATCTGTCTGGGATGCTTTAGCTGAGATTCCTGCATTGCAGGGGGTTGGACTAGATGTCCCTCAGGGTCCCTTCCCACTCTACCGCGTTATGATTCTGTAATCCTTGGGGGTCTCTTCCAACTCTACAATTCTTTGGTGCTATCCTCAATCTTTCTTTCTTTCTTTGGTGATCACTCGTAACCGAGTAAGATTGTCTTCCATAAACATGGTGGGTTTTTGGAAGACCCTGTGTGTGAATTTGTTTTATGTGTGTAGATCAGTGCACGCTGACCAACGCACAGTCTTCGCAGTAGGGCTCTGTTCCGATGGCATAAAGTAGTCACAACAAACTGGTAGATTCCTATCTGCTGCAGCCTTCATCCACCTTCACAACTGTTGTAACATACCACTTGTTATCATCTGCCTGTTCTGCCATTGAGGACTTCTTGGATCATTCTTTGTCTAGCTCCTTCCCTTTGAAGAGTTTTGGATTTGATATCCCACTTTATCACTACCTGAAGGAGTCTCAAAGCGGCTAACATTCTCCTTTCCCTTCCTCCACCACAACAAACACTCTGTGAGGTGAGTGGGGCTGAGAGACTTCAGAGAAGTGTGACTGGCCCAAGGTCACGCAGCAGCTGTATGTGGAGGAGCGGAGACGCGAACCCGGTTCCCCAGATTACGAGTCCACCACTCTTAACCACTACACCACGCTGGCTCAACATTTGGCACACTTTGTCCTTACCACCTTGGGTGACCCTGCTGGGAGTACGAGATTCCCGACGGCTTCGCTCACAAGGGTCATAGGAACATGCAAGCCCACTCAACGCGACAAGGTGATGATCCAGGGAGTGGTTATCAATGCACCCAGCCAACGAACCCATCCAGCTAGCTAACTAACTACAAAAGCAGCCGGTTGAGGTTGCTCCTTGATAAATCATACCTGGTTCGATTCCCAATCCCACACCTTGCTCGGCCTCAGAGACACACACCTTCCAGCAACCCCTGGCCAGGCTCAGCTTTGCTGCCACCCGGGGAGAGTTTTTAAAGGCCAATCATTGTTCCGGCTTCCATGCAAGGTCAGGACACATGGCAAAGTGGGCTGATTTTAAATCCAGGCCATTGAAGCCACCACCAAGGGAATAGATGACAGAGCCGTCGCAGATCGAACACAGCAGACAAAAGCTTTCATATCACTTCAAATGCAAGGCTGTTCACACATTCGGCAGTGGAGCACTTAAAATGCACCCACCTTCTGAGGTTGCTCACCCTCGCTTTCAGTTGCACAAGAGTGCTTTCTGCACGAGCTCTGTGTCTATTTATGTATTTATTACTAGAAGTCAAAGGTAGCCTTCATTCTCCCCCAGTTCCTGAAAAGAGAGGGACAAACAGATGCCCTTTCTTTTGGCTTTGAATGTGTTCCTAAAGCGCTTCTCATTTCTGATCCTATTACCATGCCCGTCCTGTTTTATTAATCCTATTATAGTCTCCATCACGTTCCCAGAAAGTGCCAATTCTACAGCATGGGCCAGTCAGGAGGTATGAGAGTGTGGGGTTCTCCCCTTCACAACCCTGTGAGGTAATTATTATTATTATTATTATTATTATTATTATTATTATTATTATTATTATTATTATTATTTGTACCCCACCCATCTGGTTGGGTCTCCCCAGCCACTCTGGGCGGCTTCCAACAAAGAAGAAAGATACACTAAAATGTCACATGTTAAAAACTTCCCTGAGCAGGGCTGCCTTCAGATGTCTTCTGAATGTCAGGTAGATGTTTATCGCTTTGACATCTGATGGGAGGGCGTTCCACAGGGCGGGCGCCACTACCGAGAAGGCCCTCTGCCTGGTTCCCTGTAACTTGGCCTCTCGCAGTGAGGGAACCGCCGGAAAGCCCTGGGAGCTGGACCTCAGTGTCCGGGCAGAACTATAGGGGAGGAGACGCTCCTTCAGGTAGCTTAGGCTGGAAGACTGTTGAGCTTTATGGCCACCTGTGAACTAGTACCCTGGTCTGCTAAGTCCTAGGCCAGCACTCTAACCACTACACCACACTTCTCTTGCCAGTTGGGGCTGCTGGAGTTGAGGTTCAAAACATCTGGATGGCACCAGGTTGGTGAAGGGTGAGCAACGGCTCTTAACTCTGCACCGAGTTTACCAATTCTGCGCTATAGTTCCCAGAGAGACAGGGTACCCCCTGATAGGTGGAAGCTCTGAGGGCACCCAGAGCCGGCCTGCCTTCTTCTTCTCCCCTCCATCACTGACAGCACATTAAAGAGATGCAGCCTAATTGGCACAAACCTCCCAAAGATATGATAATAATTACATGAAAAAAGGTTTAAATATTGCCTACGTGGAAAACATCTGGGCTAAAACTCAGAATAAATAACCATGATACCCTAGGAGGTAGGTTACATATTAAAGGCAAGGATCTTACACAAAGAGAAAGTGATAATGAAGTAACTTTTCTTACGGGAGATAAAAGGAGAAGTGCAGTTCCACACACACACACACGCTCCTTAATTCTTCCATGCCACGTTGTAATAATAAAGCAATTTGTTTAAGTAACTCCCTCGCGACACCATCATTCTAAGAAGCCAAATGTTGAACAAACAGAAATCCGCTCTGCTGTTTCCAGCTTCAGAAGTCGATAATTTGCCCTCCGCCGAAGGCGTATGTGGATGTTTTCCTCCGTCTCCTGAAGCCGTCAAATTCCGGATGGATTAGGGCAGTGAGACGTGCCGGGAATATTCCAAGTGGATGGTTACCCAGTCGAAAAACACTCGGCTTCGCCCGGGCACACATGGCAGGCCTCCACTCAGGCGTGTGCAGGGGACTGACGCATCGCTTAGGCCAGATATGAGCAGCAGCCAAGATGGTTTTTGAACATGTGCGTGGCTGATATTTAAGCCATACGCTCTGGGCTTGCAAGTTAGAAGGAGATCTCTGGTTGAGCTGAGATCAGAACCAGAAGTTTTATGGGCACACTTGCTGGTGAAGAAGAAGATGATGAAGATGAAGAAGATGATGATAAAGAAGAAGAACCCTCTGACAAGAGCTGTTTGACAGTTGAATGGTCAACCTCGGAGAACTGGAATTTTTTAAGCCAAGGTTGGATGGCCACCTGTCATGGATGCTTTAGTTGAGATTCCTGCATTGCAGGAGGTTGGACTAGATGATCCTCGGAGTCCCATCCAACTCTACAATTCTATGATAGAAGATGAGGAGGAGGAGGAGGAGGAGGAGGAGGAGGAGGAGGAGGAGGAGGAGGAGAAAGAGGAGACAAGGGTCACACAAACCCCATGGATGTGTCCATCCGTGACTGTCCAGATCAGTGAGAGTTTGATGTGATGGCCTCGGACTCTGGCTTGGACTTGGAACCAGAGGAGTCTCGGTCTGCACCAGATCCTTTGCCTCAGGCATCTTCTGAACCAAGTCTGGGGCCTGATCCTGAAGAGTCCCAGTCAGCACAGGTTCCCCTGCAACAAGCACCAGCTGGGCCGAGCCAGGGGCCTGAGCCTGCCCTGGCTCCAGATGCGGGGATGACCTCGTTGCCTCCAGCTGGGCCATCACTTACAGCTGTTCCACTACCAGTTGGGTCAGGGGAGGCTGAGGCGGCCCCTGGGTCTAGTAACCCATTGACGTCTCCGGAGCTGTGGAGACTCAGGTCTGAGAGACGGAAAGACCTGAGTACTCGCAGGAGGAGTGCTCGCCTTTGGGCGAGACAGGGAGGTGAGTCGCCGGGGGATCAGGACCAGCCACAACCCTGACAAAGATAAAAAGTCTGTTGGACCCTGCCCCAGGTTCTGGAGCAACATGGCTGTATGCCAGATCCTGCCTGAGATCCTGTGACTGACTTTGCCTGGTTTCCTGCCTCATGTCCTGCCTTGGCCCTGTTGGACTGACTCCTACTGGAACCTTCAGATTCTGGACCGGTCCTGGACTGCATTTCATGGGTTACCCCCAAGCCCAGCACACTTGAGTTTTGGAGAGGAAGCAGGTAGTGTCCAGTGAAGAAGAGAACAGACAGCACCTTGGACAGCTCCAATTGCCCCTGCTAAAGCAGCTCTTTTGGCCAAACTGTGGGAGGCAGTGGAGGACAGAAGTGCCTGATGTGCTCTGGTCCATGGGGTCACGATGAGTCGGACACGACTAAACGACTAAACAACAACAGCAAAGCAGCTCTGGGAGATGTTGCCTTTGCAGAAAGCCAAGCCCGAAGGAAGCCCTTATTTAGGCTGACCAGGCCTGGAGGGTTGCAGGCTGGCCAGGGAGAAGCTGGCTAGCTGACTGGGTGCTTAAAGGGGTTGTGTCTGATTCTATAGCCACTGGCTTACAGAAGATCAGATGGCAAAGACAGACTTGTCCTCTGAATCTAGTTCAGCAGTAGAGCTGAGCCTTTGTCCCCAACTGGGAGGTACCGGTGCTTCTCTCCCAGAGGAAACAGCCTGAAAATAATCCAAATTATCCTTTGTGCATCACCATGGTATAAGACACGCCCTTTGGTCTTCTGGGCTTGGCTATGAAAACTCCCATGTGGAGGATGGGCGTTTGCCAGAGCAACAGTTTGTGCAAAGCTTCAATTCAGATGCCACAACCCTTCTCTTTCTGACTGTCCACCTTCCACGTCAATTGCCTATTCTGTTGCATGCATGCATCCCCTGCCAAAATACTCCCACAAACACCCTGCAAATTCCACAGCCCTATTCTTGAACCAATGAAAGCTGGACCCTAAAGAAGGCTGATCGCTGAAGAATGGATGCTTTTGAATTATGGTGCTGGAGGAGACTCTTGAGAGTCCCATGGACTGCAGGAAGATCAAACGTATCTGTTCTTAAGGAAATCAGCCCTGAGTGCTCACTAGAAGGACAGATCCTGAAGCTGAAGCTCCAAGACGTTGGCCACCTCATGAGAAGAGAAGACTCCCTGGAGAAGACCCTGATGTTTGGAAAGATGGAGGGCACAAGGAGAAGGGGACGACAGAGGACGAGATGGTGGGACAGTGTTCTCGAAGCTACCAGCATGAGTTTGACCAAACTGCGGGAGGCAGCGGAAGACAGGAGGGCCTGGCATGCTCTGGTCCAGGGGGTCACGAAGAGGCGGACACGACTAAACAACTAAACAACAACAACAACAAATTCTTGGCCCTAAGAACGGAACATAAGAACTTGACAAGAGCCCTGCTGGATCCAGCCAAAATCCTGTTCTCATTGTGGCTGACCAGAAGCCTATGGGAAACCAGCAAGAAGGCTTCAAACATAAAAGCATCATCTGGTCGGCCACTGTGAGAACAGTATGCTGGACTAGCTGGGCCACTGGCCTCATCCAGCAACCTCGAGGCCCCATCCCCACTTTGGTTTCAGTAGTTGCGTGAACTTCTCCAGATTACTTCCTCCTTCCCTTCCTTCACATTTGAGCAGCGCAAATGGAGAAAAAGAAAATCCACCTGCCCCAGCTTTCTGGTGCTCATCAGCTATCAATCCCCACTTTGGACCTGACACTTGACACCCCGCCAGCCCCCTCGACCGCAGGCTGAAAGGCTTTCTGCCTCTCAAGAGTTCCAGCCAGGGCGCTCTTTCCAAGAAGCCAAATGGTCCACAGGCATCTTCACAGAAGCTTTTAGGCAATCGGGGGTTTGGTTGCTTCAATTCAAGAGGCCTGAAGGAGAGAACACTCCTATCTACTCAAGATCTTTCAGGGTTCCCCCCCCCTCCCCACTGGCCCTCAAATCCAACAGAAATGCAGTCATACTTTGTGTTGCGTTAGGTTCATGTTGCGTCTTTTTGGCTTGTGAATGCAGCACACCTGGAAGGGTATACTTCCGGGTTTTGCCACGCATGCATGCACAGAACCATTTTGTGTGCTTTGCGCGTGCGCGGAAGTGTTTTGCGTGGTTTGCGCATGTGCAGAAGTGTTCTGTGTGCTTTGCACATGCACAGAAGCCCTCTATCGCACTCCACGCTTGTGCAGAAGCACTGCTCTAGTTGCGGACTTTTCAGGGTGCAAACGGCACCCCAGAACGGATCGTGTCCGCAACTAGAGGTACCACTGTATGGTTCTGAAATGCCATCTAGATGGGGCTGTTTTTGAAGATAGTTTGGAAGTTTCCATCCTGTGCAAAATGCAGCTGCCCAGATGTTTCTCCATTGGAGTGGGGGCACATGGAACAGATTGTTCCGAGACCACAGCTGCCACCCTGGCCACCTGTTGGCTTTGGGGCCCAATTTCAAACTGCTCCTTACGGCCTTTAAAGCCCATCACAGTTTGGGCTGGTATACTCCATCACCTGCACCCCTATATGAATCTGCCCATCGCTGAGATCAGCTCAGAGGCCTTGCTTCTAAATCTGCCACTTCTGGGGTGTCCAGTACAAAATCGATAGCCAATGAGCTCCAGAAATCATGGTCACGTGGATTTTCTTTTTCTCCACTCAATTGTGCAGCTGAAACTTTTAGAAGACGCCTGAAGACATCCTTGTATAGGGAAGTTTTTAGTGATTGATGTTTTATTGTGTTCTTATATCTGTTGGAACCTCCCTGCCCATAGTGATTGCGGCTACCCATTCAGTCGGTGGGGTACAAAATAGCAATAGCAATAGTCAGTGCTTTTTTTCTGGGGGTACGCAGGGGTATGCATACCCCTAAACATTTTGTGAATTTTTGTACTTTTGTCCATTTACTGTATTTATTTTTCCTGATTTGAACTATAAAATGGTGGTTTTCTTGGGTCAAAATGAGAGTACCCTTAAACATTATTTTATTTTTAGAAAAAAGCACTGGTAATAGTAATGTACAATTACCCCAGCTGGAACACGCGGCAGGACTTTTTTTGGTGGTGGCCCCCTTGTTTATTGGGCTATTTACTGGGTCTGTCTGTGGCCTAAAACTTGATTCAAACTGAGTCTCAGATGTGTTGGGTGCACACAGACATGGAGCAGGTAGGTGATTCAGGCAGGGTGGGGAAACCACGGGAAACAGGGCTAGGAGCTACCCAATTGGTGGCTGAGCCTTCCCAGGACCATAGGAAGCTGCCTAATGCAGAGTCAGACCACTGGCCCATCTCACTCAGTATTCCCTACACTGACTGGCAGCCATGGATTGCAGGCAGAGATGTTCTCCCAGCCCTACCTGGATATGCCATTGGGGACTGAACCCGGAAGCCTCCACTTGCAAGGCAGACACTCGACCCACTGAGCAGGTGCTTTTCCTGTCCTTACTCAGGTCCCTTAATTTCAATGGGTCTACTCGAGAGTAGAGCGCAAGTGGAAGCAACCTGGGGAGAGTGAAATAGGCTAGGCTGTACTGATCAGCGACACCACACTCTTCTCGGCGGGAACATTTAATATTTCATGCGGTTTGGAAGTAGCTTAAATTCCCCAATGAATTTTTCATGTCCCTCCATATACGGTTTCACCTTTGCAAAACTTCCTGTTCCACACCTTCCCCTCTCCAGTTTGCCTTTGCACAGCTTCAAAAAGATTCCTGTCTGTGCACCGTCCCTCGGACTGCTAAGACGCCGCCTCTTCGTGACCCCATGGACCAGAGCATGCCAGGCACTCCTGTCTTCCACTGCCTCCCACAGTTTGGTCAAACTCATGCTGGTAGCTTCGAGAACACTGTCCCACCATCTTGTCCTCTGTCGTCCCCTTCTCCTTGTGCCCTCCATCTTTCCCAACACCAGGGTCTTTTCCAGGGAGTCTTCTCTTCTCAGGAGGTGGCCAAAGTCTTGGAGCCTCAGCTTCACGATCTGTCCTTCCTGGGAGCACTCAGGCCTGATTTCCTTCAGAATGGATAGGTTTGATCTTCTTCCAGTCCATGGGACTCTCAAGAGTCTCCTCCAGCACCATAATTCAAAAGCATCCATTCTTCGGCGGTCAGCCTTCTTTATGGTCCAGCTCTCATACATCACTACTGGGAAAACCAGAGCTTTTACTATATGGACCTTTGTTGGCAAGGTGATGTCTCTGTGTGCCCCCATTTCCGCTTACAGTGTGCCTAGAAAGCAAGGCTTGGGTTCAGGTGGTTTTCCCCTTTCTCAGGGAAAACCTGCTCTTTAGATCAGACCAAATGGCAATCTGGGGGAGAAAAAACTGAATTGCTGTTTGCTTCGACTGAATGCAAAGATTTCCCCAGGGGGAGCAGTGGGGGAAAAGGAAGTCAGAAAAACCCTCAGCCTCTTCCTTCCTGTAAAGAAGACCCAGGATAGTTCAGCTGGCAGAGCATGAGGTGCTTAACCCCACGGTCATGGGTTTGAGCCCCACACTGGGGAAAAGATTCCTGCATTACGGGGGGTTGGACTAGATGACCCGTGGGGTCCCATCCAACTATGATTCTATGAAATTGGATTATGCTGCCCCCACAAATACATGCCACAAACACAGCAACTGCCTTCAGGTGCAGAAGGGCAGTATCCTGAGCTGAGCTGCTTTTTAAAAGAACGGTTCTTTATTATTATAAAGGAGGTTTCATAACATGAAAAGGGCGGGGGGAATTACCTAGAACTTTATCAAAAAGGGGATAATATGGAAAAGGATACCCTGAACATATAGGTCACCGCAAGGGAAGAAGAAAAAACCCTCATTGTCAAAGGGAGGAGTGGGGGGCAGGGAGGGAGGTATGTAACATATTAATTCTGCTTTGAGGCAGGATAGTCTAGATGCCTCTTGTGGTCCCTTCCAGCTCTCCAATTCTATGTCCCTTCTATGTTTATGTCCACGAAAGAAGCAGAATCCAGTAATTAGGTCATATTGGATTAACCTTATTCATTTGTATACAACGGATTGGAGTGGGGTTGTTTGCTGTCCATGTCTTTTATCATCTCAAAACTATTGGGAATTGATTTATAATGAATTGGAAAAAGATATTTAAATGCACTTTCCCGAAAAAGCCAGAAGCTTTCCTTGCTAGCTTGATGGGAGAGGAAATAGAAAAAGCAGATCAAAGGTTATTTATGTATGCTACGACTGCTGCCACAACTTTGTTAGCCCAAAAATGGAAAGTACCAGAATTAGCAACAATAGAGGAGTGGCAGATGAAGATGGTGGATTACGCGGAACTAGCAAAACTGACCTGTAGAATCCGAAACCAGGAGGAAGCAAAATTCCACAAAGATTGGAGTAAATTTATGGAGTACATAAATAATAACTGTAGAAATTTGAAGACTCTGGCAGGAGTGAAATAAATCTTACGATGTAGACTGACTGGATATAATAAGAAACTGTGGAAAGGTGACTGAAGCAAGAAAACCTGTTGGAGGGAAGGAGGGAAGTCAATGCTCAGCAGAGTGTGGGGAAAGAATGTGGGTAAATGACTGTTGAATAGTACTGTACAGTGGTACTTCGGGTTAAGTACTTAATTTGTTCCAGAGGTCCGTACTTAACCTGAAACTCTTCTTAACCAGAAGCACCACTTTAGCTAATGGGACCTCCTGCTGCTGCCGCGCTGCTGGAGCATGATTTCTGTTCTCATCCTGAAGCAAAGTTCTCAACCCGAGGTACTATTTCTGGGTTGGCGGAGTGTGTAACCTGAAGCATATGTAAGCTGAAGTGTATGTAACCTGAGGTACCACTGTATTTTGTTCATTTGAAACACCAATAAAAAACATTTAAATATATATCTATCATGTCAAAACTAATAAAGTCGTACCAAACAAAAGAGAATTTGTCTTTCTTACTTCGGGCCCCAAGTTTTAAGACGGCTTTAAAAGAGGAGGAGGCAAATCCCTGGAGGAGGAGAGGGCTGTTGATGGCTCTGCTCTGAGTCTACAATCGGAGGCAGAAATGCTTCTGAAGACCAGTGGCTGGGAACCCCAGGAAGGGAGAGTGGCTCTTGTGTTCGAATCCTGCTGGTGGGTTTCCCCATAAAGGGCATTGTTCAGCCACTGTGAGAACAGGATGTTCAACTAAATGGGCCATTGGCCTGACCCAGCAGATGCTCTCCTGATGTTCTGAGGATGTTCTCCCATTGTTGGCAAAGCGCTGGGCAGCCCAATCTTTCTGTAGGATGACATCACCTTGCAAAAAAAGGTCCATATATTAAAAGCTATGGTTTTCCCAGTAGTGATGTATGGAAGCAAGAGCTGGACCATAAAGAAGGCTGATCGCTGAAGAATGCATGCTTTTGAATTCTGGTGCTGGAGGAGACTCTTGAGAGTCCCATGGACTGCAACAAGATCCAACCTCTCCATTCTTAAGGAAATCAGCCCTGAGTGCTCACTGGAAGGACAGATCCTGAAGCTGAGGCTCCAATACTTTGGCCACCTCATGAGAAGAGAAGACTCCCTGGAAAAGACCCTGATGTTGGGAAAGATGGAGGGCACAAG
The DNA here is from genome assembly GCF_964234715.1 of Podarcis melisellensis. Lineage (NCBI taxonomy): Eukaryota > Metazoa > Chordata > Lepidosauria > Squamata > Lacertidae > Podarcis > Podarcis melisellensis. The sequence continues at coordinate 2,572,595 of NC_138537.1, forward strand.
GAGAAGGGGACGACAGAGGATGAGATGGTGGGACAGTGTTCTTGAAGCTACCAGCATGAGTCTGACCAAACTGCGGGAGGCAGTGGAAGACAGGAGTGCCTGGCGTGCTCTGGTCCAGAGGGTCACGAAGAGTCAGACACAACTAAATGACTAAACAACAACAACAACGTCAGCCATGTCGCATCTCCCCTTACAATGATCATTCAGGCAGGAGCAAAGACCTGACTCCTTCCTTCCGTAAGCACCAACCCCAAGAATTAAAGTTTCCATGATAATCTCCAGCTCTCCTCCCCTCGGAAACGCCACACATGGACAGATGGGATGCCTATCATTAGAAATGGCATGGGGGGAGGAGGCTGAGAATCCCTCCCCGGCCCCCAGAAAGGTCATCTCGTGCCATCCTCATCGAAAACATCCTCAAAAGCAGAGCCAGAGTATTTGCACAACAGAAAAAAAGAAGAAAAAAGCTCCTTCTGTTCTCAGTTCTTCGGCCGGGCAGCCTCCGGGACAGGCCCTCCTTCTGCTGTTTCCATCCCTCCGCAGCTTCGTAAAATCAGAGAATTTTAAGCGGTAAGGTACACCCAGGGGTGATCTAGTCCAACCCTCTGTAATCCAGGAAGTCTCAAAGTTCTAAAAAGAGTCAAGGCATTTCAGAGGGAAGCGAAAGGAGCTTCGGTGAGACATTTGATGGTGTTTCAGGGATGGAGGGGGTGGTTTTCTGAACCGAACAATAAACTAACCACACAGTTTGTTGTTTAGTCGTTTAGTCATGTCTGACTCTTCGTGACCCCCTGGACCAGAGCACGCCAGGCACTCCTGTCTTCCACTGCCTCCCGCAGTTTGCTCAAACTCATGCTGGTAGCTTCGAGAACACTGTCCCACCATCTCGTCCTCTGTCGTCCCCTTCTCCTTGTGCCCTCAATCTTTCCCAACATCAGTGTCTTTTCCAGGGAATCTTCTCTTCTCATGAGGTGGCCAAAGTCTTGGAGCCTCAGCTTCAGGACCTGTCCTTCCAGTGAGCACTGAGGGCTGATTTCCTTAAGATGGGATAGGTTTGATCTTCTTGCAGTCCATGGGACTCTCAAGAGTCTCCTCCAGCACCATAATTCAAAAGCATCAATTCTTCGGCGATCAGCCTTCTTTATGGTCCAGCTCTCACTTCCATACATCACTACTGGGAAAACCAGAGCTTTAACTATACGGACCTTTGTTGGCAAGGTGATGTCTCTGCTTTTTAAGATGCTATCTAGGTTTGTCATTGCTTTTCTCCCAAAAAAGACCCCACAAAATGTTGAGGGGTCTCTCACCAACTCTCTTCCTGCTGTTGGGCTGGTTAAAACAGGTCTTCTGCCTTAGAGCCACAGAATTTTGCCACCAGCCAAGGTTTCCAAGAAGGCCACCATCCAATGGATTTTGGGTTGGGTGGGTGGATTAAACAATTAAAATTGATCAGGGGGCAATCAGCAGAACCCTGTGGTTATTATTGCTATTATTACTGCATTTATTTATATCCTGCTCTTTCCATAGATGGATGGCAGAGCAAGTTGGAGCAGCCAAACTTGGGCTTCAGCGCTGCGGAAAGCAAAGGGACCTTTTTCATCGTGAATTAGTAATATTAGGCAACAGACAACCCAGGCAGGAACAGGCTGAAATGTGGTTGCCATGGGGATATACATATAAGGGTCATGATTAAAACAGTGCTAACATTTATTCGCCATCTAGAATTGGCTTTCTCCTTGACCAACCCAAAGCAACGTTGAGTGGGAAAAGTGTGAGGAACAGGAGGGGGGTGCGAATAAATTTCACTGTCGAGATGCCCCCTGCCCACTCAGCCACCTTGCCAATTCCCCAGTTATTGCTGTAAAATAAGGCGAGAGTTTTGGCCGCTTCAGAATGCATTGACTTCTTCGTGAAGTGGCTTTACTGACACTCTGTGATGTCAGCACATGGGCCACACATCATCATTATTATTATTATTATTATTATTATTATTATTATTATTATTATTATTATTATTATTATTATTATTCCACCCTTCACCCAAACGTCACAGGGCTGTTCACGGTGCTGTCGTGTCACCATTGTGGAACGAATTCACTTCTACATCACTTTGTTTGTTACCCAAGTGAGGAGTAACAACCTTTTACACGGAACCAAGGAAATTAAGTCAAGCCCATGATCCAGGAGGGACACGGCGTTTAATACATCTATTGCAGCTATTGCAGAGCCCAACTTAACGTGGTGGTTCAGGATTAGCTGCCAATTAAGGTCTGCCTCGAGGAGAACTGGAACGAGGCTTTTATAGGTGGAGCACATGGAGAGTTATAAAACAGCTAAACCTTCTTAAATCAGAAACTTCCTTCTGCGTACATCAGGAAAGGTGACAGGCCATGAGAAGTAAAACACACAGGGATCCATTCCAGTACCCCCACAATTACCTCAGGGTGCCCCTAGGTGCCCAGACCATTTGGGGCTCAGTCGTCCTACTTTATCACTGTTCCCTGAGCAACCAGTCCTTCGACAGGGTTGCCACACCCCTGTCCCTATCTCACTTGCCTCTCCTCTCCTCTCACCCAGGAAATATACCCAAGGATAGCTGATTTTACACTCTGGTGCAGGGGTAGGCAACCTAAGGCCCGGGGGCTGGATGTGGCCCAATCACCTTCTCAATCCGGCCTGCGGACGGTCCGGGAATCAGTGTGTTTTTACATGAGCAGAATGTGTCCTTTTATTTAAAATGCATCTCTGGGTAATTTGTGGGGCCTGCCTGGTGTTTTTACATGAGTAGAATGTGTCCTTTTATTTAAAATGCATCTCTGGGTTATTCAATCACCTTGCCCAAGAATGGAAGATTTGAGATTGGGCGATAGTTGGCCATATTGGCAACATCTAAAGATGATTTTTTAACTGTTGGTCTCACTGTTGGTCTCACTGGTCTTGGATTTTCCCGGACAGTCTTAGCAGCTCTGTATATTCAACCATCTTGTTCTGCCATTCTTCTGCTGTTGAAGTTTCTTGCTGTTTCCACTTCTGGGCTAAAAGAATCCTTGCCGCTGTTGTTGCGTATAAGAATATAGTATGGTCTTTCTTAGGGATCTCTTCTCCTAAAATACCTAGCAAGAAAGCTTCTGGTTTCTTATGGAACGTGTTCTTAAACACTTTCTGAAGTTCATTATAGATCATGTCCCAGTATGCTTTCTTGGGGTTAGATAGGGTTTCTTGTTTATGGACCAGAGAGCACAAGGTTGTAAAATGCAGGCCCACAGGAGCCTCACAGAAATCAAACCTTTCCTTTCATGTATTCTATCTAAACGATTAAATGCAATTAAGAGTGAAACATTGAAACATTATTAAAATCAAAAAATAGATACAGCTTGGGTCTCCAATTCTTATATCACCATGATACCATGATAGCACCCCTTCCACAGACACATTTAAGAAGCCGTAGAATGATTGCAAAATATATTATTATGATTTGGCATTACACCTCCAGAAGGTAAAATTAAACTTCTTCCGTTTCCCGAGAGCAGCTGATGTGCTTTTCAATCAAATGTCTATTTACAAAGCCAGATGCTGTTAAATGCTGTCACATTGCAAAAATAATAGCAGATTTGAATTCCTCGTACCCCAAAAAGGCATTATTAAGACCTCTCACGGAATAAATTAGCAAAAATTAAGTTTCATCCCCTAAAATGGCACATCCTAGAATGGCATCCATGCACAACTTTAAGGCGTCGGCATCTCTGCACCCAGAGCCTTCTGGGACATACTTGACACTAGACATGACTGTGTGTGTGTGAATTGTGGCTGCAGAACTGTGACTGAATTATAGGCCTTGAGTCTCTGTCAGGGAAAGTGATGGGGTATGAAACAACAACAACAACATCATCATCATCAACAACAACAACAACAACAATGCATGGAGAGATCTCTGGCAGGAATGGGCAATCTTTCTTTCCCATGATCAGGGAAGCAGGAAGATTTCATTTGTTCTGCATTTTAAAGGAAATGGACCCAAATCGCACCTCCTGGTGAAATACAAGGATCAGGATGCAATTAAGCTTCAGATTTTGCACTCCTCTGCATTTTGCAACTCAGTTCTCAGCATTAAAAAAGAAGGCAACACACATAACACACACACACACACACAAACACATACACACACCTGGCCCGACATGCATTAAAAGCCCCTCTTTTACGATAAGAGTTAATTCTCACATCATAGGATATGTCGGGAAACCGAGATAAAATGCGCATTTAAAGTACACAGAATTTAAGCATGAATTATTTCCATCCATATAATTATGATTATTATTCACCCACCCTTCGCCAAAAGAGTCACATGGATGAAAAATAAAACATTAATATATTAAAACAAATTACAATCGCAACTAGAGGTGGGTATCTTTCTGCATGGACAGGTATGAACTTGCATGCTTTATTTTTTTTATTTAAAAAAAAAACAACAACCCAAAAACTGCAAATTAATTCAGAAATAGGATGGAAGAGACTTATATGAAATTGGCGCTGATCCCCCCCCAGCATGACCAGACGTTTCTCCCAAAGAGCTATTCAGGAACCACAAATCTCCCACAAATGCCACATGACGACGGGATTCTCCCTATAAGGCATCTTGAATCCTCAAAAGAGCTACTGCTTCTGTTTATTAACAATCGTGGGGAAATCCTAAGCAAATTACTAACACTTCTGAGCACTGACGCTTTTTAATAGCTTTTTGCAAAGTTTCGCATCGGGGTTTTCCCGTCTCAGTTCACACAAATCACAGAGCAGATTTTGGATCTTCCCACTGTCTGTGTGGGGTAGCTGGGGTATAAATTTGCATTGCAGGGGGGTTGGACTGCAAATCATTTATTTCCAGCAATGCAAATAAACGATTTGACAAGTCTATAACTTCTCCCCCAAGCCAAAGAATTTGCCTCTCGGCATGTTTCCACCCAGATTCTCCCGTCATCTGTGAGTGGAGGGGGCTTCTACATTTATTTATTGTGTTACATTCATCCTTTTTGTCCAAGGAGCTCAAGGTAGCAGCCATGATTCTCCCTCTTCTCATTTAATCCCCAGAACAGCCCGTATAGTTAAAGCTATGGTTTTCCCAGTAGTGATGTATGGAAGTGAGAGCTGGACCATAAAGAAGGCTGATCGCTGAAGAATGGATGCTTTTGAATTCTGGTGCTGGAGGAGACTCTTGAGAGTCCCATGGACTGCAAGAAGATCAAACCTCTCCATTCTGAAGGAAATCAGCCCTGAGTGCTCACTGGAAGGACAGATCCTGAAGCTGAGGCTCCAATACTTTGGCCACCTCATGAGAAGAGAAGACTCCCTGGAAAAGACCCTGATGTTGGGAAAGATGGAGGGCACAAGGAGAAGGGGACGGCAGAGGACGAGATGGTGGGACAGTGTTCGCAAAGCTACCAGCATGAGTTTGACCAAACTGTGGGAGGCAGTGGAAGACAGGAGGGCCTGGCGTCCTCTGGTCCAGGGGGTCGGACATGACTAAATGACTAAACAATAGCCCTGTGAGGCAGGGCAGGCTGAGAGGTGGAGACTGGCACACAAAGAGATGCCCAGTGGGGATTTGAACAGCCTCTCAGTCCCTTCCCCCACCTCCCGGAAAAGCCCCCAAGAGCTGCACTCCCTTTCATGAGCCGCGTGGAGCGTGTGTGCGGCTCTTGGGGGCTTTTCCCCCTGAGGAGGGAGAAGGGCAGCCCGTCAGTGATGGGCTGCACTTCTCCTTCCTCAGGGGGAAAAGCCTGCAAGCGCCGTACACATGCTCCACGCGGCTCCTGAAAGGGAGCACTGAGCAGAGCCTGGGATGCATACAGGCTCTGCTCAGAGCTCCCTTTAAAAATATTTTTTTCCTGCATTCCCCTTCTAAAAACTAGGTGCGTCTTATGGAGTGAATAATACGGTAGCTTTCCCTTCAGCACAACAAGCCTCCTGCCTGACCCACAGCAGTTGCGCTGACCGCCAGGACCCCAGCACCACTCCACACTCTTCCAAAGCCGAAATGCTTATGAACCGTCCATGACAGCAAGACTGTGCCAGTGCAGATGGGAAACCACAATCCTGCCCTCCACCCACTTCACAAACATACACACACATGGGATTTCTAACATACCTAAACCAACCTGCAAATATATTAGTTGGTTCCACCCTGCCCCCCCCTTGCAGAAATAGGTAGTCGTTTTTTAAGTGTGTTGCAGGGGGTGGGACTAGATGACCCCCAGGGGTCCCTTCCAACTCTACAATTCTGTGATTCTATGACTGAGCACACTAATTGGTACCCTTGCGGGTGCCGCAACTGTGCTTTTCACCTCTCCTGCTCTCTTCCAGCCGCTTAGTGGAGCACTGCAGGTTTCATGGTGTGGATGGGTCAATCATTGGCAGGCCACGTCCACCCACCTGTCCAGATGCCCTCTCTGGCAGAGACAAGAAAATGAGCGAAGATGCACCGGTCTCCATAGGAACGAGGGTGCAATCGGAGAGAGTGACGAATACCACGCCAGGCAGACAAAAGAACCTATGGATTTAATTGTAGGCTTGTTTTTTAAAAAATAATAATAATAAAAGCAGCAGAGAGAGAGACAGAGGCAGAGAAAGCTGTGAGGTCTGATTTAGAGTTTGCAAAAAGTTGGCGACTCTCGTCTGAGAAGCAGGACTTGTGCAAAGGAGAAAGGACAGAGCCAAAGATGGAGTAGGTACCCAAGGACAGGATAGGGCCTGAGCTCAAATGCATAGGAAAAGAATTGTGGGCAGGACCCCAAAAAGGTCTATATGGGGCTTCCCTTGCACATGATCTGAAAGCTGCAGTATATGGGAATGTTCAGGGTGGCAGGAGAGTATATATTGTTAATTAATGTCCTTCCTAACTTGCGCTAGCAAGTTTCTTTATGTAGCAGAGTTACATTCCCCTTTTCATCGACAGCAGATAGCTGGTTGCAAGCTCGTGTGAGCCTCTCACTATTATACAATTCAGTCTGTCTCAGACTGAATTGTATAGTTTCTGACACATTCCTTTTAAATCCCTCTTAAAAGAATAAAGAAACCACAATCTTATTCAAAGTCAAGAAAAGAAGTTTACTTACATCAGTTCACAGTTGGATTCCTAAAGGCACGTAGTTACAAATATGTACATGTGGATCTGCCCCATATGGGGGAATAATCCAAGTGCTTCTGCTAGCTGAGAGCTAGCAGAGCAGTCCTAGCTAAAAGCTGGTCAAATGAAGAAGGAAGTAAAAAGGAAGAGAGAGGTGTGCTGTGTGACTTGTCCTCATGTTACCTGGACAGGTTAGGTCACACCCACCTTCTATCACATGCAAAAAGAAAGGATGTTCCAGCCAGGAGGAACAGGAAGTTTTCAACTGGCTGGACCAAGCATTCCCTCGCATGTCTTCTCTAGCATTGCAAAGAAGCAATGATTCTTCGTTGGACTGCTCATGTTGTGTGGATGCCTGATGATCGTCTTCCAAAGCAACTACTCTATTCCAAACTTAAAAATGGAAAGCGTAATGCTGGTGGTCAACAAAAGAGGTTTAAAGACTGTCTCAAGGTAAATCTTAAAAAATGTAGTATAAACACAGACAACTGGGAAACACTGGCCTGTGAGTGCTCCAGTTGGAGAACAGTCTTAACCAAAGGTGTCATGGGCTTTGAAGACACTCAAACTCAGGACACAAGGGAGAAACGTGCTAAGAGGAAGGCACGCTTGGCAAATCCACTCCGTGATCAACTCCCACCCGGGAACCAATGTCCCCACTGTGGAAGGACGTGTGGATCCCAAATTGGCCTCCACAGTCACTTACCGACTCATTGTTAAAACCGTGTTTATGGAAGACAATCTTCCTCGGCTACGAGGGATCGCCAAAGAAGAAGAAGAAGACTTGATTGCCTCTCATGGATCACAACCCACACAGTTAGTGTGGGATTCTGCAGCACGATTGCTGGTTGGGGTAAGGCCTTGTCAGCATCTAATTCCCGCGCTCAGAAAACCAAACAGGTTTCCCGTTTGCTACTTGGCCAAGCTGAAGGTGTCAGTGTTAGTATATTAAACCCTCGACAACTTGGGACCAATCTTAACTCGTACGGGGCTAGTCGACTGCTTCCATCTGTGGAACTGGTCCTGCTACAGGTGCCGCAGAATTTGCATTCAGCTCTTTTGGTTTGGCAGCACATGCGCCACGAAACTCCATGGAAACAGAGGTCGCAACCCAAGCATTCATGCCAAATGCTTAAAAACCTCTGAGGAAGGCTCTTGCTGTCAGAAAGTTCCTTCCTAATGTCCAGTCGGAATCTCCTTCCTTGCCATTTGGATCCATCAGTTTGAGTCCTGCTCTCTGGAGCAATAGGAAGCATGCTTGTGCCTAGTGCCAGATTTATGTATAAACTAAACAAGCTCTAGCTTAGAGCCCTGCTCTCTTGGGGGCCCCAAAAAAATTAAAGGGAAAAATTACAACTGGATGTGCATTTCCAGAATATAAAATAAAAAGCAAATAAAATAAAACCTACATACAGCAACAGTGTTTCGTGTTGTGTAGGCTCCTATGATGTAAGTCATGGGCCCCGCCTGCTAGCCTGCTCCCTCAAATATCCCTGGTTTGCTCCTTTCTATATATAGGGTGCCTACATTCTGCATAGACTGGTATATACTTCTTAATTGTATTTCACTATTAATATAAAGGTAAAGGTAAAGGGACCCCTGACCATTAGGTCCAGTCGTGACGGACTCTGGGGTTGCGACACTCATCTCGCTTTATTGGCCGAGGGAGCCGGTGTACAGCTTCCAGGTCATGTGGCCAGCATGACTGAGCCGCTTCTGGCGAACCAGAGCAGCGCACGGAAACGCCGTTTACCTTCCCGCCGGAGTGCTACCTATTTATCTACTTGCACTTTGACATGCTTTCAAACTGCTAGGTCAGCAGGAGCTGGGACTTAGCAACAGGAGCTCACCCTGTCTCAGGGATTCGAACTACCAAACTTCTGATCAGCAAGTCCTACACTCTGTGGTTTAACCCACAGCACCACCCATGTCCCATCACTATTAATATACTTCTTCTTAATTGTATTTCAGTTCAACAATTGATAAAATATATATTCTGTTATGTGCAAATGGCTTGAGATACCTATTAGGTCTATAAACTACCATATAGCATATATTCAACACAGAAAACAGTGACAATTTGTTGTCGGCAAAGGATAGCTTGACATATAAAGGGCCCCATGACCTTCAGGAGCTTAGGGCCTCATTAAACCTCAATCTGGCCATGGATAGAGATAGAGCAGGAGAAATTAAGGCCAGGTCACAAATAGTAAAAATAAAAAGCTCATCATTCAGCACAGAGGGTGGGGAATGTGGCCGAGCCTAAAGCAAATTCAGCTTTGCAGAAGTTCTGCATTTGGCCGTGGTCACACTGCCTGGTAGCTTTGAGGAAGCTTCTTCTCCCTTCTTGGCCTGAGTCACCGCCGCCAGCCTCCCGGGGCTCTCTCTCTCTGCAGAGCAGCGAGGGAGAAAACATCCGGAAGTCTCTCTTACCGGTAGTCCTAAAAATAGCAAAGGAAAGTCTGAAGACCGGGGAAGAAAACTTTTTCTTTCTTTGCTCTACCAATGAGGTGAGAAAGGGAAGCTTTTCGGCATTGGTAGCTGAGCTACTGCTCAGTAGCCAGTCTGCTCTCCTGGCCATTATTATTATTATTAAGGGAAAGGGACCCCTGACCATTAGGTCCAGTCGTGGCCGACTCGGGTTGCCGCGCTCATCTTGCTTTATTGGCCGAGGGAGCCGGCATATAGCTTCCAGGTCATGTGGCCAGCATGACTAAGTCGCTTCTGGCGAACCAGAGCAGTGCATGGAAACGCCATTTACCTTCCCGCCAGAGCGGTACCTATTTATCTACTTGCACTTTGACGTGCTTTCGAACTGCTAGGTTGGCAGGAGCACGAAAAGAGCAACGGGAGCTCACCCCGTCATGGGGATTCGAACGGCCGACCTTCTGATCAGCAAGTCCTAGGCTCTGTGGTTTAACCCACAGTGCCATCCGTGTCCCTCTGCCCAAAATACCTCTGCCCAAACGCAAGCCCAAGGCCTGACACTACAGCTCAGAAAGGCTTTCGGCAGCAGATCGTCTGCAAGACCACTTCTATGGGAACAAGGAAAGGCACGCCAGACAGATCCGTTCCAAATCAGCCACCACCTTCCTAGGCATTGCTCTATTCAAATGTTCCCCGCTTTACATATTAATAATTTTTAATGAAGATTGAGAGAAGCGTATACACCCCCCCTTGAGTTTCTTGGAGAAAAAAGGTGGGATATAATAAACGAAGTAAAAAAACCAAATGGTGATTATCCAAACAAGAACCCTGCAGACTGCTTCCTTCAAAGTATGGCGATTCCATTATTGCACTGGGATGGTTTTGTTGGAAAGAAATGGCAGACGGGAAGATAGAGAGGGGAAGCTTTATTTGACAGACAAATGCCCCTCCTCTGTCGAGAGGAATGATTCTCCCAGCCACCTTCCCAGGAGAGCTTTAGAGAAAAGGAAGGAAGGAAAGAAATATATGTTCTATTTCCACTTCCCTGGGCCAGGTAGTCTTTCTTGTTTGCGTAGTTCTTTTTCTTCCTTTCTCCTGGGACCAGTTGCTAAGGAACGCACTAATACTTTGCGTTCTCTTTTGACCCGATTATGGCAAAGCGGCAAAGGCTGGCTGAGCGCAGCCTCAAACGCCGGGCATGTTGTGGGGCGAGGAGCCACATTAAACTCTCCACTACCCTGGCCGGGGTGGGGCAGGCAGGGGGCAGGGAGTGGCCTCTGTGGAGATCTGGAAGCACCACTTGGCAGTCTCTCCATCTCCATCCCTCTTTTTAAAAAAAATGAAAAATGGGCCTTAAAACTCACCTGCCTCCTGATCTGACAGCCTTCAGGCAGGGGGTGCCTCCAGAACCTCACCATTTTGCCAAAGCAGTCAAGGACATTAGATTTGTGCATTCAAAGTGGATTAAGGCAGTCTGGTGTCCGAGTGCAATAGATCGAAGAGATTGATTGATTGATTGATTGATTGATTGATTGAATCCCAACCATCTGACTGGGTTGCCCTGGCCACTCTGGAAGGCTTGCAATAGGGATGAAAACATTACTAATAGGAAGACGTTAAAGGGTTCTGTCCTGGGCCTGTTGCTGTTCAAAGTCTTTATAAACAAGTTGGATGAAGGAATTGAGGGGATGCTCATCAAATTTGCAGATGACACCAAACTGGGAGGGGTAGCTAAGACAGAATCAAGGCTCAAAATGACCTTAAGAGATTGGAGAACTGGGAGCAAAATGAATTTCAATAGGGACAAATGGCTGGTTCAGCACTTAGGCAGGTAGAACCAGATGCACAAATATAGGATGTTCATCACAGATTGCAATACTGTATAGAGTGTGAATGCACCATAGAATCACAGAATGGTAGAGTTGGAAGGGACCCCAGAGGGACATCTAGTCCAACCCCCCTTGCAATGCAGGAATTGCAACAAATGGCCCCCCATCCAATGTGAAACCATACCTGCTTAGCTTTTGCAAATGTGCTGGCAGTTTTATTGCTGCGCCACTAGGAGGTACTTCTGACTTGCACTTAAAGCCCGCGCTTCACGATAAATGAATGAGCTCTGCGTATATTTTACTCACAACCCTTTAGAGTCAGCACAAGCTACAAATGAGAACCATTTCCCCGACAAATCGTCCTTGAAATTAGGGAGTGGAGCAGCTCTGATTTGCATAGCTATTTTATCCATTATCTCACACTACTGTCAAACCACTCCTTAATAGGAGGGACTTGGGGGCATTGCCATTGTGAAATTTGCCTGTTGTTAGCAAGAGACCTATTTGTTCCTACTGCTAGTAACACTCTCTAAGAATGGCAAATGGTCTCAAGGCGACCATATACCCTTTAATGGGTATTTGTACAGCTACACGTCTTTCCAAGCATTGCATTATCTTTGGGCATGACCACCAAATAGGTAGATATGTCCCTGTGTTCCCTCTTCCAAAAGTCCAAGAAACCATGGATTAGACTCTGGAACTCTCTTCCACTAGATTTATTGGCAGCCACCAACTTGGACAGCTTGAAAAGATGAGACAGTTCCATGCAGGATGACGCTACCAATGGCTATGAGCCACAATTTTTTCATCTCCGCCAAGCTAAGCAGTTGGCTCCTTACCTCTCTCGCCCTGACCTAGCCACTGTGATCCATGCGACGGTCACCTCCAGACTGGATTATTGTAACTCGCTCTACGTGGGGCTGCCCTTGAGACTGACCCAGAAACTTCAGCGGGTGCAGAATGCCGCGGCGAGACTCCTTACGGGGTCCTCGCTGTGAGATCACATTCACCCGGTGCTATACCAGCTGCACTGGCTCCCGGTGGAGTACAGGATCAGGTTTAAGGTGCTGGTTTTGACCTTTAAAGCCCTATACAGCCTAGGACCCTCGTACCTATGGGACCGCCTTTCCTGGTATGTCCCACGGAGGCCCTTACGGTCTTCAAACAAAAACATCTTGGAGGTCCCGGGCCACAGAGAGGTTAGGCTGGCCTCAACCAGAGCCAGGGCTTTCTTGGCTGTGGCTCCGATCTGGTGGAACGCTCTGTCCCAAGAGACTAGGGCCCTGCGGGACTTGACATCATTCCGCAGGGCCTGCAAGACGGAGCTGTTCCACCAGACCTTTGGCTAAGGAACAGTCTGACCCCCTCCTTCTGTAATCCTCATAGAACTCTAGCCCAATGGTTGCCATTAATCTGATTTGAACTGATTTTATCATGAACTGATTTTAGAATGTTGTATCATTTTACTGTTGTTGGCCGCTCTGAGCCCGGCTTCGGCTGGGGAGGGCGGGATATAAATAAAATTAGATTTATTTTTATTTTATAATGGCTCCTGTGGGTGATTGTCACAAGTGGAGTGAGTTGCTCTTCTGCTTGCTTTTGGGGTTCCCATTGGCACATCTGATTGGCCACTGTGAGGTCAAGATGATGGCCTAGAAGGTTCTCTGGCCTGATCCTGCAGCAGCCTCTTCTGATGTTCATTGATGGAGCAGCAGATAGGTCTAATATCTCTTTAAGAATCGGGAGATGGTGAAGGAGAAATAAAATAAAAACGACTATTTTGGGGCTCCTGAAAGGCTTAGAAGGAGCTGCTGCTTTCTGACATTAAAAGCATTTTCTCTTTGCTAGAATGTTGTACCTTCATTAAGCACAAACACTACGGGTAAATATAGACAGAGTAACCTTTATCTTTTTTCAAAACAGGTTTAATATAGCCGAGGAGAGATGTACTGGCAGTAGCTGTTCTCAAAAACACAATTTCCATGCCATCACTAAGTATGTCAGGATTTTTAATTTCGCTTCCCACCCCCTTTCCAAGATTTCTCCCCCCCCCAAAAAAAAACCACACCCTTTTGCTCAAATTAATATCCTGTGGTTCACAAACAGGACACTGTCTGGATGAATCACTAGGCAAGAGGTTGCAATGGTGAGGCGAAAACATTAAATATAGCATATGGTTGGGGTGCTGGCCACTAATTTGACATGGTTTTCAAAAGAGATGGAGCTTCTGACTTTTAAGGGCCATGTTCCCCCCAGCCCCTACTCCCCCCCAAAAAAGATTTTGGGGCTGCAAGAAAGCAGGGGGGGATCGAATCCCCATTTATGCAGGGTTAAGCATATCAAGAGCTCCTGGGGTGCCTGTTAAAAGAATGAATGGAGCCACTGGTCCATAGAGCTGTCCACACTGACTGGTAGGAGGCCTCCAAGGTTTCAGGCAGGGAGTCCTTCCCAGATTATGGAACCGCCTCTCCTGGTCTGTCCCACAAAGGACCTTAAGGTCCATGAATAATCATGGTTTAGAGATCCCAGACCCTAAGGAAGTCAGACTATCCTCCCCCAGGGCCAGGGCCTTTTTAGTGATGGCTCCAACCTGATGGAACGCTCTTTCCCAAGAGACCAGGGCCCTGAAGGATTTCACTTCCTTCCGCAGGGCCTGTAATACAGAGCTATTCCGCCTAGCCTTTAATTTGAATTCAGCCTGATCTTTTATTCCCCTTCCTTCCCTCCCTCTCCCCTTTTTATGAAGATTACCCGCTCTGGGATCCCACAGCTAATTCTCCCCTGGTCTCCTCGCTGGCCCAAATAGGACTAATTTAGCCAGCTAGCTCTGGTGATCATCTAATGCTTATTGGATGGATTTTTCCCCTAAATTGATTGCGGTTCCCTCCCTGCAAGAGGCAAAGGGAACCAGGCAGAGGGCCTCGGTGGTGGTGCCCATCAGAGGTCAAGGAGATAAACAACTACACAACTTTTAGAAGACATCTGAAGGCAGCCCTGTTTGGGGAAGTTTTTTTTAATGTTTGATGTTTTATTGTATTTTTAATATTCTGTTGGGAGCCGCCCAGAGTGGCTGGGGAAACCCAGCCAGATGGGCAAGGTATAAATAATAATAATAACTATTATTATTTATTAATATTATTACCATCATCGTCATCATCATCTAGACCAGCGGTTCTCAACCTGTGGGTCCCCAGATGTTGTTGGACTACAACTCCCATCATCCCTGAGCTCTGGCCTTGCTAGCTAGGGGTGATGGGAGTTGTAGTTCAACATCTGGGGACTCACAGGTTGAGAAAGGCTGATCTAGCTAGACCAACTGATCTCACTCTGTATTAGGCAGCTTCCATTGTTCCTATGGTGCAGCCACACTTGAGACAGTCCCGATTGTCACTCCTGAAAAGGGATATTGCACTTCTTCGACAGCGAGATTCCGGCATTGCAGAGGGTTGGACTAGATGACCCTTGGTGTCCCTTTCAACTCTACAATTCTATGATCCTAGGATAGTCCTAATAATAATAATACTAATACAGTGGTGCCTCGCAAGACGAAAAGAATCCGTTCCGCGAGTCTCTTCGTCTTGCGGTTTTTTCGTCTTGCGAAGCAAGCCCATTAGCGGATTTGCGCTATTAGCGGCTTAGCGGGCTTAGCGGATCAGCTGATAAGCGGCTTAGCGGCTTAGCGGATCAGCTGATAAGCGGCTTAGCGGATCAACTGTTAAGCGGCTTAGCGGATCAGCTGTTAAGCGGCTTAGCGGATCAGCTGATAAGCGGCTTAGCAGATCAGCTGTTAAGAGGCTTGACGGATCAGCTGTTAAGCGGCTTAGCGGCTTAGTGGATCAGCTGATAAGCGGTTTAGCGGATCAACTGTTAAGCGGCTTAGCGGATCAGCTGTTAAGCGGCTTAGCGGATCAGCTGATAAGCGGCTTAGCAGATCAGCTGTTAAGAGGCTTGACGGATCAGCTGTTAAGCGGCTTAGCGGCTTAGCGGATCAGCTGATAAGCGGCTTAGCGGCTTGGGAAAAAGGGGGGAGAGGAAAAAAACCCCGCAGGAACTCGCAAGACATTTTCGTCTTGCGAAGCAAGCCCATAGGAAATTCATTTCGCGAAGCACCTCCAAAACGGAAAACCCTTTCATCTAGCGGGTTTTCCGTCTTGCGAGGCACCACTGTAATAATGGTAAGCAGCCCTGTGATCTTTGGATGAAGGGTGGGATAGAAAACAACAACAACAACAACAATAACAACAGCCAATCTTTTTCTAGGTGGGGAATTACATCCTGGCCTTGCAGGAGGGCCTTGTCTTGGTTTAGTCTTCAAGCCCCCACAAATCACAAGCCAGCTCCATTATCCGTTGCGCCAGCAGGGAGCAGATGCCATTAGGCAAAAATCAATGACTTCTGGAGGGCTCTTCAGAATCAGCCTTAGCCGTTCTAAGGAGAAATTTCCTGCCCCTCCTGAAGTCTCCCCCTTCGATTTGCAATTTATTCCATATATATCTGCGTCATTCAACCATGTGGGGTTTTTTTTTTTCCTGCTGCAACGGAGCACAGACCATGAGTAAGCTCCTTTCTTTCCCCCTTTTCCCTTTCCTCTCTAATGTAATTTAAACTTTTGAAATTGTACACAAAGGAAATTCAATACCGCTCTCACAAAGCCCCTCGTTTTTGGTTGCAATGCATCTGTGGGATATTGAACCTGGGCAATATTAAACAAAACCTTCAAATAGAGGGTCAAAATAAAACAAGATTCAAAAATCATAGTTATAATTTACTTATAATTAGTTGCCTCCATAAGCAAAACCAAAGTCAACCAGCTACAGGAGTGACATTTGCACTTCAAGGTTGTTATTATTATTCTCTTGTTCTTATAATTTGCACAAGTCCTCCAAGACAGGTTCTAGAGGTGATGGGTTAACTGGGTAATATACTTTCTTTCTTGTGTGTTGCAGATAAGATGAGGGTTTGGCATGAAAAGGTTGCAGAGATTATTTAAACTAAGCCGACCAGGCTATATGCTGGCAAAGGGAATTATTGGTGTTCCAGTGAGCAAGTTCTTTTTGACTGACCCGTGTCCCTTGCTTTAGGAATGCCGTAAAGCAGAGTGGAAAGGACTTTTTAAAAACCCGTGTCGGTTTCCAAATGCTTGGGGAAAAACAGAGAAACCTCTTTCCCAATCTCTATATCAGAATGAGCAAGAGCAGCAAAGGATAGCTGCCCTTATTATTATTATTGGTAAGATAAATTCTATATATTTGCCCAGATTTTCAGCAGAGTACAGCCTTGTGCAAATTAATTGAAACAAAGCAAGCTTTCTATCTTACTCGTAATCCTGTACTTAAAACAAACACAAAAAGTCAGTTGATCATTATGGTGTCGGAAGCCTGCAGGCAATAGAAGGAATGATGCGCTCGCAACAATATATTGAGGTTCCATGAATGAGAGTTATTCCAGAGCTGGAAAAGAGGTATCTGATGGTACTGGAATATTGCAGCAGGACCTAGCCCATCGGAAGTGGTGAAGAAATTCATGATAGAGCAGCAAATGCAGGTACTTGATTGGCCAGGGAATTCCCCAGACGTAAATCCCATTGAGAATTTGTGGGCTATATGCAAAAGTCGCCTCTGTGCTGTAGACTGTACAACTCTGGAGAAGCTCATTCAGGTGCTGATTCGAGTGTGGTACAGGTATCCCAAAATCAACAGTGACTGTTCGAAACTAGTAGACTCCATGCCAAACCGCGTGCAAATGCTGCTTAAAAATAGCGGAGGTCATATCCGTTACTAATGTACGTATATGTGGGTTTTGTACAATAAACGGCATTGTTTGTTTCAATTAATTTGCACAAGGGTGTACAAAGCCAATCAGAATCACGCCCATTTTTATGTTCCAAAAGGAAAACAGATGGCAGCATGATTCTAAAATCTTGCAAGTTCAATAAAAACAACAACGTGTTTGCAGCATTTCAGTTTCTTGTCCCAGAACCATGTAGAGTCCCAGATGTAAGTTCAACATTCACCTTGGAGTGGTGATCCAAGGAAACTTAATTCGCCCAAATTGCAGACAATATGTACAATTGAGCATCAACATATAAATCCCTATCAGACACAAGAGTTTGGAAACTTTTGACTGCCAGTCCTCCATCTTTTTAAGTTTCTAGTTCTTATGCATTCACACATGCACAATTTTATTTGTGTGATGACTTCCCGCAGCTTGAGCCCTGCTCAAGGTGGCTTACAACATGAAAAAATGCATAACTGCAACGTAACATTAACAATATTTCAAAACCCACAAACGAACTGAACCATTTCTGCATAAATCGCAATGTCTAAAATAGAGACACAAAAAACCAACAGCAACAGCAGAAATAACTCCCTGCCAGAAAAACAACAACCCACAACTAATCCCCCAGCCTGGTGTCTCTGAAAGATAAGGTGTGTGAGAAGTATTTGGTGAAATCCCATGACGCTGGACATGCGCAGAGGAAGGTGACGAAGATGACCAAGGGTTTGGAAAGCAAACCTTATGAGGAATGGTTGAAGGAGCTAGGTATGTTTAGCCTGGAGAAAAGGAGACTGGGAGGAGATAAAATAGGCATCTTCAAATATCTGAACGGTTGTCACATGGAAGATGGAGCAAGTTTGTTTTCTCCTGCTCCGGAGGGTAGGACTCGAACTGCTCCGGGGGGTAGGACTTCAAGTTACAAGAAAGGAGATTTGACTAAGCATCAGGAGGAACTTTCTGAGGGTAAGAGTCGTTTGACAGTGGAACAGACTTTCTTGAGAAGTTGTGGACACTCTCCTTCCTTGGAGACTTTGAAGCAGAGGTTGGGTGGCTACCTGTCATGAATTCTTTAGCCGTGATTCCTCCATTGCAGGGGGTTGGACTAGATGACCGCTGAGGTCCTTTCCAGCCCTGCAATTCTGCCCGGGTGCAGCCGAGCACAAAATTCTGCCCGGGTGCAGCCGAGCACAAAAGAAAGAAAAGGCTCTGAAAGACTGACATCGTATGCAGAGGGTGGGGTGGGGGGGAGAAATCCTCCGTTTCTTTGGATACAAGTTTGTAAGAAGAAGCCAGATGGCTTCTATCGGAGTAACTAACCGACAGAGTAAGAAATAGCAGTTCTATTCTTGAGCTAATTATGTTTCTGGAAGGAGAAGGGAAATCCCGTCCAACATCGCAGAGATAGTAAGCGGCTTACAAGAAAGGGGCAGAATCTCAGGCCCACAGGTGCGTCTGGGACCTCGCCCCACAAGCCAAGACGCCTTCTTTCCATCTGGTCACTCTCAATTCCACTGCAGGGTGGTGGAGACCCCCTGTCCCACCTCCATTTGCCCCCCCCAAGGTCGTTTCCCCACCAAACACACCCACCTGCCCCACAACTGATCTCCTACATGGCGTCAGGCGTGGGGCAGGGAGAAGAGCAGGAAACAGGACAGAGCCCCCCAAATCCTACTTGGTCCCTGTCGGCACCCACACCAACCTCTGCAAGCCAATTTCGACAGGTGGGCTGGTGGGTCAGACGCCAGATGGTTGGTCGATCCCACTAGCCAAAAATATCCCCCCCCCACCCCAAGGCTCTCTTAATATCGTTCAAGCATAGAATTGGCGCTTTCTCACTTTTCCATTGTGGGGGTTTGAGTTAGATCGCCCTTGGGGTCCCATTCAAGTCTGCAGTTCCATGATTCTATTATTCCATTCCCTCTTTCAGTTTTCTAGCCCTTATGGATAAGGAAAGATTTGGGAAAGGTGTGGGCAGGCCCTTGTGGAATCTCAGAATCCCACAAAGGAGGGGCGAGATGGGCTTAAGGGTGCTCTGAACAACGGTCACGGAATTAAAAGACGCCTGCTTCTTGGGAGAAAAGCAATGACAAACCTTAGACAGCATCTTAAAAAGCAGAGACATCACCTTGCCAACAAAGGTCCGTATAGTTCAAGCTATGGTATTCCCAGTAGTGATGTATGGAAGTGAGAGCTGGACTCTAAAGAAGGCTGATCACCGAAGAATTGATGCTTTTGAATTATGGCGCTGGAGGAGACTCTTGAGAGTCCCATGGACTGCAAGAAGATCAAACCTCTCCATTCTGAAGGAAATCAGCCCTGAGGGCTCACTGGAAGGATTGATCCTGAAGCTGAGGCTCCAAGACTTTGGCCACCTCATGAGAAGAAAAAGACTCCCTGGAAAAGACCCTGATGTTGGGAAAGATGGAGGGCACAAGGAGAAGGGGACGACAGAGGACGAGATGGTGGGTCAGTGTTCTCGAAGTTACCAGCATGAGTTTGACCAAACTGTGGGTGGCAGTGGAAGACAGGAGTGCCTGGTGTGCTCTGGTCCAGGGGGTCACAAAGAGTCGGACACGACTAAATGACTCAACAACAACAAGCACAACTCTGTGTCACTTCCACAAGAAACAGAATAGAACATGCAAATCTGGAGCGGTCAGACCATACTTTTTACCTGGACACAAGATTTGAATCACTTTGGTGAGGAGCTGCAGTTTGTTTTATTTATGGGTACATTTGATTCAGTTTTTACCTCCCCATCAACAGGTTCTTAGAGCGCCTTACTGGAAGTTTTAAAAAATGAAATAACGAAAGGATAAAAATGCCACAATAAAAAGGAACCGTATACCGCAATTGCCACTTTCCTTCCTTCCTTCTAGCGACATTGACTCCCCTTCTCTCTCCATCACAGTGGTACCTTGGTTCCCGAACGGCTTGCCTCCCGAAAAAATCGACTTCTGAATGTTGCAAATCCGGAAGTAGGTGTTCCAGTTTGTGAACCTTTTTTTTAGAAGCCAAATGTCCTTTTCGGCTGTCGCCATTGTTTCCAGGGCCAATCAGCCAATCAGAAGCTGTGCCTTGGTTTGCAAACATTTTGGAACGCACTTCCAGAATGGATTGAGTTCGAGAACCAAGGTACCGCTGTATTTATTACTGTTTCACACTTATCATACGTTATTGCTGTTTAATACATGGAGGCATCCTACGAACCACGGCAACCAACAATTCTTACCTTCCCCTTCAGCTGCTCGGTAGGGATTGTACTTCGGTTTGGGGGCCACGACTGGAGCAAACTTCTTTGGGGTCTGCTGAGTGGATATGGAGATGCTGGGGGTCCCGAAAGCATGGGTGGTCTCCATCCTTGCGGTCACATGGCCCACGGGCTCGCTGGGGTTCTTGGGGGGCAGCCATGACGGGTGAGACATCACTCAGCACTGGGGAAAGAGAAACGCAAGAAGACCATTGGCTTGTGGATTCCATGTGATGTAAGAATTTGAGACCCAGGGTATGAATTCCGTTGATTTAAAAAATGTTCCAATATTCAGTGTATCGAACCTCTGGCTAGAATGTCTTAGGCTTGTTTTTGTATGCCTGCATTTTAGGACATGTACGCTGCATTCCTTCCCTATCTGACCCCGAAAGCAGCAGAAATAGTCACTCGGGATGTTTTGCTAGGTCTGTTTTGAGTTAGCACCAGGGTGAAATCCGGCATCTCCTTGAGAGGTTCCAAGGAAAAGATAGGGACAACAACCCTGTTGATGCCCTGGTAGCTAAGGAAACAGTGATAAAGCAGCACATTTGAGACCCAAATGGTCTGGCACCCCAAGGTAAATATGGGGGTGAAGTTAGCAGTATGTTACTTGTTTTGCTACTCATGACCTGTAACCTTTCTTGATGCATGTAGAAGGATGCTTGCAGATGCTTCGATGTTTTGTGACTCTCTGTGTGCTGCATCTGAGCTCCTCTCTAAGCTTTGTTCTGATTTTCTCTGGGTAGGTCTTCTTCTTAAGCGACAGACTCAAAACAACCACTTTAAGTTGAGCTCTATTCTATTGCAGTAAAAGGTAAAGGTAAAGGACCCCTGACAGTTAAGTCCAGCCGTGAACAACTCTGGGGTTGCAGCGTTCATCTCGCTTTACAGGCCGAGGGAGCCAGTGTTTGTCCACAGACAGTTTTTCCAGGTCATGTGGCCAGCAGAACTAAGCTATTTCTGGTGAACCAGAGCAGCGCACGGAAACGCTGTTTACCTTCCCGCTGGAGCGGGACCTATTTATCTACTTGCACTTTGACGTGCTTTCGAACTGCTAGGCTGGTAGGAGCTGGGACAGAGCAACGGGAGCTCATCCCATCACGGGGATTCAAACTGCCGACCTTCTGATCGGCAAGCCCAAGAGGCTCAGTGGTTTAGACCACAGTGCCACCCACGTCCCATTCTGCAGTCCCAAACTGCAGTAGTATCTGATAAACTCCAGGTTCCTAACTGGGTCTGCTGAATCACAGAGTTCAACTCCATGCAATGCAGGAATATGCAGCTGTCTAACATGTAACCTTGCCATCATCAGCACCACGCTCCAACCAATTGAGCTATCCATGTTTGCTTTAATTCTCTTGGTTCCATGTCAACTGTTCCCTTTTTTTAAGGGAAATTCCCTTATTCCGAATAGGATTCCTCACAAGAAAAGGGAAAAGTTGACAGCTATGATCCTGTTCTCACAGTGGCCAGCTTCATGTTACCTTCTTTCAGGTTACGTCCTGCAGCGAACGGAAGTACTGGAAAGGGTTACTTCTGGGTTTTGCCGCATGTGCAGAGGCACAAAATGATGTCACACGCATGCGCAGAAGCGGCGAATCGCAACCTGCGTGTGTGCAGATGCGCCACTGCGGGTTGCACTCTTTTCATGTTGGAACGGATCCCGTTCACAACCAGAGGTACCACTGTCCCACCCTTTATCAAAAGATCTTAGGGTGGTGTACAACATTAGAAAGCGAATGTTCCAACACTTAGATACTTTGGATGCCCATGAGTTTTAGTGCAATGAGGGAGAAAAAAAAGTTTCTCCTCTCCACTTTTTTAAAATTTGTGAATATATATATTTTTGGAACTGAAATTGCAAGTTCTGTGCTCCCAAGGAAGGAGCAATGTTGCAAAATAACAGCAGAACATTTTCGGGGGGATCATTTTCCTCTTTGGGGCATCTGGTTGGCCCCTGTGAGAACAGGATGCTGGACTAGATGGGCCTATGGCCTGATCCAGCAACCTCTTCTTACAGTCCCGTGGGGAAGGGCTCCCCCATTTGCTTTTGTCTGCTGCCCCACATCAGGAAACTTCTCTGCTATGACCCCAAACTGCTGATATAAGGCTGCGATTCGAGAGCAGAGATGGCATCGTGTCACCTAGATCTCGCCCTCTCTCTGCTTCTGCATGACTTGAAAAGGAAAAGAAGAAGAGGAGGAGGAGGAGGAGGAGGAGGAGGAGGAGGAAAGCAAGCTGGCCCAGATCACACACAGAGATGCACCAACACGCACACACACAATTCTTGGCAGCCGATCTCCCTCAATATTTCTCAGGTTTCATCCGCATGTGGCACTCATTAGAACCTTCAGTTGTCTTTTGATGGTTCCTCCCAGCAGATGTGAACTTATTTAGCTACAGATCTGTCTCGTTATTCCATCTCCTGCTCAAACAGATGGCTTGCTCTTTTCTTCTGCGAGCGAGCAAATCTTCGAGTAACGACAAAAAAAACAAAAACCCTTCAGGAAGCCTCCCTTAAAAGGCGCCACATGAAAAAGAGAAGCATTTGCCAGCAACGGCCAGGCCACCTCCCCAACAAGAGAGACTCAAGAGGGACCCTTTGTTCCCGGTGGTTTCACTCTAAATACAACCACTTCTGCTTATTCAACAATTACAGTCTCGTAAGTGGACACATGTTTGTTCCTCAACGGCGAACGCAGCCAAGACTCGCTTTGCAAGGAATGAGACACAAACTTTGCAAGGAATGAGGTGCATTGTGGCTCCTTGGGGATGGATATAGGCAAGACAAGCTTTTCAAGAGATGCCCCCTTAGCTCCCCGTGAGCAAACTTAATGAATTTACAACTAAGCCATCACCCAATGACTCCTCAGCATCACATTGTTGTAGTTCACTCAACAATCTAGGCCTTCCTCTTTTCTATTTTTCTATTTCAGGTATTCATATCCTTCCTTTCCTCCAAGTTGTGATTCAAGGTGGCACACCCGAAACGGCCTCGGTCCAGTATACTTGAAGGAGCATCTCCACCCCCATTGTTCTGCCCAGACACTGAGGTCCAGCTCCGAGGGCCTTCTGGCAGTTCCCTCTCTGCAAGAAGCCAAGATACAGGGAACCAGGCAGAGGGCCTTCTCGGTGGTGGTGCCCGCCTTGTGGAATGCCCTCCCGTCAGATCTCAAGGAAATAAACAACTACAGTGGTACCTCACAAGACGAATGCCTCGCAAGACGAAAAAACGCGCAAGACGAAAGGGTTTTTCGTTTTTTGCGTTGCTTCGCAAGACGATTTTCCCTATGGGCTTGCTTCGCGAGACGAAAACGTCTTGCGAGTTTGCTTCCTTTTTCTTAAAGCCGTTAATACCCAGCGAATCTGCGCTCCGCAAGACGAAAAAATCGCAAGACGGCACAACTTGCGGAACAAATTAATTTCGTCTTGCGAGGCACCACTGTACCTGACTTTTAGAAGACATCTGAAGGCAGTCCTGTTTAGGGAAGTTTTTTAATGTTTGATGTTTTATTGTATTTTCAATATTCTGTTGGGAGGAGCCCAGAGTGGCTGGGGAAACAGCCAGATGGGAGGGGTATAAATAAATAAATTATTATTATTATTATTATTATTATTATTATTATTATTATTATTATTATTATTATTTTATATGTACAGTCGTACCTTGGTTGTCAAATGCCTTGGTACTCGGACGTTTTGGCTCCCGAATGCCGCAAATCCGGAAGTTAGTGTTCTGGTTTGCGAACGTTTTTTGGAAGCCAAACGTCCAACATGGCTTACGCAGCTTCCGTTTGAGTGCAGGAAGCTCCTGTAGCCAATCGGAAACTGTGCCTTGGTTTTCAAACCGTTCTGGAAGTCGAACCCACTCCCGGAACGGATTAAGTTTGACAACCAAGGTACCACTGTATTTGTTTTCATGTTGTAAGCCACCTTGAACACAGTTTTAACTATGCAAAGGTGGCATAACATCTCGGTTGGGAGTCCTGGAAGACCTGCTGCCCGCCTTCTCCACTATTTTCCATCTTCATTTTAGATACTGTGATAAATGTGAAAACTGTTTGGTTTCAGTACACATTTTTTAAACGTTTCATTTATTGTGCTTGGCTACTTTTGTTACGTTGCACTTAGGGATTTTTCGTAAGCAACCTTGAGCATGGCTTGAATTACTGCATGGTGGCGTACATATAAAACGATGCCTGCATGTAAAAACATCAATGCAAAATATAGAATGATGAAAGCAACAATTGAAAATGCACTGCAAGGTTTTTAGAACCAGCAAGTAAAATATAATGTGCTTTGGCAGCAGCCTGGTGGTCAGCACTGTCAGCGCCTTAGTTTCCAGAGGAAGATCTCAGCCTGTCGGCAGAAGGATAACAAGGAGGGAGCCAATCTAACCTCTCTTGGAAGGGAATCCCACAAGCTGGGAGCCACCAAAGAAAAGGCGCTGTCTCTCACATCGCCACCATCCATGCCTCCGATGTTGGAGAGACTGTGAGAAGCTGCTCACTCAATGATCTTAGCACCCAGGCAGGTTCATAGAGGGAGATGTATGCATGCACATCCATTTAAAAAAATGGGATGCCAAAGCACTGTTCAGAGCATAGGCAACTTTCAGATTGATGCCAAACAGCTGGAGGATGAGTGATCCTCCTCTAGGGTTGAGGCTACCGGGTGCATTTTGAGCAGTCCTTCCTTGTGGCTGGCACTACTCATGTGACTGAACCAGGCTCCGGGGATCAGACGCATGTGAAGATGAGTTGTCTCAGACCACGCACCACATATAGAAACCTTTCGCCCCGCTCAGCGTCGGCTCAAGTGCAATACTGATAACGCAGCACAGTCAGCTCACACTTCCAGCCCACCAGCCGTCAAAGGTTGAGTAATCGTTGGAGGAGAGATCGCTCGTTAAAATGGGCACATGAGAAACAGCTGAAGGCAAAAGCTGGTCTGCAACCAGCAAGGAGGACATCTCTCTTAGGCTGTATACCTGGGTTGTACCTTGGTTCTCAGACTTAATCCCTTCCGGAAGTCCGTTCCAAAACCAAAGCGTTCCAAAACCAAGGCATGCTTTCTCATAGAATGCAATGCAAAATGAATTAATCCGTTCCAGACTTTTAAAAACAACCCACAAAACAGCAATTTAAGATGAATTTTACTAGCACTCAGAAAAACACACACACAAAACACACACACACACAAGCCTGCTGAAGCTCAGCTGCTGGTGCTGGAAGGGGTTTGAGTCTCCTCACTGCCCACAAGCAATGGCAGCCAGTTTGGGGGGGTCATCGATTCCTGGGCTGCTTCCTCCCCACCACACCCCTCTCTCTTTACTTTCGGGAATGAGTTTCTAGAAGTGCCGAAGGACACAGAAATGAAACTCGTGTTTTAGGAAGCAGAGAGAATGGACTGGAAAGCAAAACCCCGTCTGGGGAGGAGGGAAAATCTCACTGCGGTTTGGAGGGGCTCCCAACTGGGGGAAGTGGCCCGTTGCAGCAAGGCTGAACTCTGGCTTAATATGGAAATGCAAGCAATCGAGACTTGGATCTGAAACCCAGTTTGGGGAAGAAGGGCTGACGGGAACGGTTTCATCTGACAAAACCTGTACTGGAAGCCTCGAAGCATCTCGGAGGTGGGGCGGATAGGAATTGGGTGGAAGGGAATACACGCCGCCCCCCCCAACTCAGAATGTCAATCTGCTGATCTGCAACCTTTAGCACCGAGAGTAAAGGATTAAAAATGCAAGAAGAGCCTTGCAGGATCAGGCCCCCTGGTCCAATCGAGTCCAGCATCCATATCTCACAAGGACCAACCAGATGTCCCAGAGAAAACACGCAAGCAAAAAACTCTGCCTTATGAGTTTTAAAACAAAACACCCTTTTTATTGAAATGCAAAACAGCGATAGGGATCAGGGGCAGCTAGTCTGTACTGTTGCAGCTAATGCATTCTGCTTGGATCCTGACCCCCTGAACTATGTACCCACACACCCTGAATTGACTCAAACCTGGTCTTACTACTTAAAAAAAAATACATCTGTTTTGGCCCTGGCATAGCCTTTTATCACCTCGGCAGTTCTGCAGCTAGTTAATGTTCTTCCCAAACTCTCCATGCTGCAAGCTGGTTGCAGCACCCCAGGGAAGGTACAGACCCGATTTTTCCCATATCTCCATTGCATGCCTCTGTTGCAACAACATTGAGCTGCTGCCCCTCTGCACTGCAATGAGAAAAGGCATGGATATGGGGTGAGTGGGGTTTGGGGGGGGCAAGGGGGCCAGGGAGAAAAGGCATTTCTCTTCATTGCTTGCAGCCTTTGCCAGCTCAAAGGAACACAAAAGGGTTGCAAAAGATGTTGAAACAGAGATTCAAAACCGGAGGAAGAAGGACGCCGGGCAGCCTTGCCAAGCTCAGAGCTCAAATTGTCCCAGTTTAGGGAAGCAAAACAAGCCCTCGCAGCGGGGAGCCTCGATTGCTACTAAACCGCCGTAAATTGTTTGGGAAGAAAATGAACCAGAGCAGCAAAATCGCCTCTCCTAATATGGGTAAAAAAAATAGAGAAAGCAGCCACTCTCCGCCAGAGCTGCCTTCGCATCTGCAAATGGCAACACAGGGCAGTGTGTTTCTGCATCTCCTTCTGCCATCTGCCTTTAGCAGTGGCAAAATGAATTTGAAAATAGTTTCCCTCCCTATGGTTCTGGAGGGTTTGGCACAGCTGGGCAAAACTCGTGGCACGCTAAGGTGCAAGTCGGGACAAGAGGGGCTTGGAGCTTTGGGACGGCCGATCTGGAGACAGGATCAGTTGAACAGCTGTCAACTTTCCCCTTTTCTTGCGAGGAATCCTATTCGGAATAGGGGGGAATTTCCCTTTAAAAAAGGGAAACGTTGACAGCTATGATCAGTTGTGAGCTGGGCTGTCCCTCTGCAGCAGAGGAGGGTGTGTGTGGTAAGACGGGAATAGAATGGAGGGTTGACATGGTGAGAGTGTTTGACTAGGACCTGGGAGACCTGCATTCAAATCCCCCCACTGGGCCATGAAGCTCTCTCGCTGGGGGCCAGTGTGAGCTTGGGGGCCAGTCACTGCCTCTAGGCCTAACCTACCTCACAGGGTTGCTGCCGGGACTGAATGAGGAAGCGGTGGAGAAACATTTATGCCAATTTGAGCTTCTGGGAGGGTGGGAAAGCAATGCAATAAATAAGTATTAGTGGCCCTCCAGTCTATGTCCACAGCCTTTCCTCAAAAAGAGCATTGCAAAGGATTTGAAAAGGCAGCCCAAGCCATCAAGGGATGGAGCAGCTTTCCTAGAAGGAAAAGTTGCAACATCTGGGGCTTTTTAGAAAACACAAATAGGAGACTATCTTGGGCTCCATGATCACTGCAGATGATGGCAGCAGCCACGAAATTAAAACATGCCTGCTTCTTGGGAGAAAAGCAATGACAAACCTAGACAGCATCTTAAAAAGCAGAGACATCACCTTGCCAACAAAGGTCCGTATAGTTAAAGCTATGGTTTTCCCAGTAGTGATGTATGGAAGTGAGAACTGGACCATAAAGAAGGCTGATCGCCAAAGAATTGATGCTTTTGAATTCTGGTGCTGGAGGAGACTCTTGAGAGTCCCATGGACTGCAAGAAGATCAAACCGATCCATTCTGAAGGAAATCAGCCCTGAGTGCTCACTGGAAGGACAGATCCTGAAGCTGAGGCTCCAAGACTTTGGCCACCTCATGAGAAGAGAAGACTCCCTGGAAAAGACTCTCATGGAAAGATGGAGGGCACAAGGAGAAGGTGACGACAGAGGACGAGATGGTGGGACAGTGTTCTCGAAGCTACCAGCATGAGTTTGACCAAACTGCGGGAGGCAGTGGAAGACAGGAGTGCCTGGCATGCTCTGGTCCAGGGGGTCATGAAGAGGCAGACACTACTAAACGACTAAACAACAACAACAACATGCATGGTGTAAGGACAGAGAAGGGGTGGAAGGTTTTTCCTCCCCATGGAGCTAAGTGTTTGAAGATTCAGGAAAGACAGAAGAAAACACTTCTTCACACAGCACATAGTTAAACTGTGGAACTCCCTGCCACTAGACGTAGCAGCGGCCTGCAACTTGGAAGCCTTGAAAAGACAAAATTAATGGGGGGTGAGGCTTTTGACAGCCACTAGACTTGAAGGCTATGTTATCTTTCCACTATCAGAGGCAGCGCGACTCTGTATACCAGTTGCACGTGGGTCATGCTTGTGGGTTTTACCAGAGGCATTTGGTTTGGCCACTGGGAGCATGCTAGATCCAGCAGGGCTATTCTGGTGTTCATCACAAACGCACAAACTAAGTAGCTGTAGAGCAACAAGTCCTGGGTTCAATTTCTGGAATTTCCAGGTAGGTCAGGGAGATTCCCTTGTCTGAACTCTTGCAGAGCAGCTGCCAGTCCGTGTAGACAATAATGAGCAAGACAGACCAATGGTCTGACTCAGTGCAAGGGAGCCTCCTAGAAACTGCTTTCCCCAGCCAGAAATGTCTTAGCAACTCTCTTGCCGCCCAGAAAACTCCGGTCTCAGAGGCTGCAACCTCAACAAAGAAAATTAACTTTAAACTCCTTGAATCTGAAATTGATTGTGGTCAGGTTCAGGGTTTTTTATTTTCCTTCTGCTTCACATGCAAACTGCAAAAAAAGAGAGAGAGTTGTTTTGCTGTTTTGCACCTTCCAAGAAAGCAGAGTGGTTATGATGCCAGAAGTCCATCCCGGTGGCCTGGTGTATAACCATTGGCCACCCAAGGCCGTTCATCATGATGTGAAACTGCTTTGCAAAAATAGAAAAAAAACCGAAAGGGGAGAAAATGCTCCACGATGAAGGAGCCTGTTAACAAAAATATGCTCTGGGGATCCATGTTTACCAGACCCTGGGTGTTATCCAGTAGAGAGCAAGACACACATGAGCCTGTCAGAATCAAACGGCTTGAGCATGCCTGGTTCAGCTCCACACTTCCTGAAACAATATGAGAAACGAAACAAAATCCTTTGAAATTTGCCATTCTCTGAATTTCACAATGCAGCTCTCCAGCAAAAAAAATGCATGCATTTCGCTGGGTAAAGTGCGCAGATAAATCCATAGATTAGTGAAAATTACAGGCAAAAAAAAATGCATTGTGGTCTATCAAACAGCCTGAAAAAGTACATAACTGCATAGGAAATTGTGCCTTTCGGAAGAAAGGAGGACGGAAACACTGATGGGTTTCCGTGAGTTTGTCTTGCTTAAAATCACAAACGCATGTGGAAATGTGAAGAGTTGTGTACCTGCAGGTAAACTGAAAGGTCATCCTTAAACAGTAAAAAGGTAAAGGGACCCCTAACCATTAGGTCCAGTCGCGGCCAACTCTGGGGTTGTGGCGCTCATCTCGCTTTATTGGCCGAGGGAGCCGGCGCACAGCTTCCGGGTCATGTGGCCAGCATGACTAAGCTGCTTCTGGCAAACCAGAGCAGCGCACGGAAATGCTGTTTACCTTCCCACCGGAGTGGTACCTATTTATCTACTTGCACTTTGACATGCTTTTGAACTGCTAGGTTGGCAGGAGCAGGGACCGAGTAACGGGAGCTCACCCCGTTGCTGGGATTCTAACCGCCGACCTTCTGATCGGCAAGTCCTAGGCGCTGTGGTCTAACCCACAGCACCACCCGCGTCCCTTTTTATTAACTGCTAGGTTGGCAGGAGCCGAGACCGAGCAACGGGAGCTCACCCCGTCACGGGGATTCGAACCGCCGACCTTCCGATCGGCAAGTCCTAAGCTCTGTGGTTTAACCCACAGCGCCACAATTCAGCTGATGTTAACCACCACAGAGTAGCCATGGACACAATTAAGTAAACCAGGAGAAAACTGATTTTGCTGCCTTCACCTGCTTGGCATCAAGGAGAAGTATTTGTTGCAGAAGGCAGAAGAAAGAATCTGTCTGGGGTGGAGGAGAGACCATTTGCAGACTCCCCTGGAAAGGACAACACAATAGATGCTGTGGGACAGGCGAAAGTCCCAAGTTGTGGCCTTAAAATGCACAAACAGCCTTTCAAATTTATGGGGAAAACGAGTCTGTTTGTTAATTACTATAATATAAAACTCGGAGACATTGTCCAACCTTGTGCATAATTTTAACCCATACAATTGGACGCCTTGCTTAAAAACGTAATTGTAACCAAGTCTGCCTAAGCTATTAATTCCATGCAACCCTCTTCCGACCATAATTGACTTCTTGCACAGGAACAGAACACTTTACAATACAAAATTATGTTTACATATATAGATGAAATATTGCATTTCGTTTGTAATTATCTCCCCCTTTTTGCAATAACATCTTTTCCTCTTTGAAAAAGTTTGTATCAGCTGCCTTTAAATCTCAAATTCTCACCAAAAAGGCAAGAAAGAACTTTGGCATTCAAGTCCCCATCATTTGGCCTTCAGATTTTGGGCAAATTACTTGTGGCCTCACTTGACTTAGAAGCAAAGACTCCTTTGAGGTGCAGGATCATTGTGTCTTACCCCTCCTTGTTAGCTGTCCTGGATGTATCTCACAAGGCTGAGAATTCTATGGTCCTGAATACTTTGTTAGGCTGATGACAAGGTACAGTCATACCTTGGGTTACAGCCGCTTCAGGTTGCGTTTTCAGGTTGCGGACCGCCAAAACCTGGAAGTACGGGTTACTTCCGGGTTTTGGCGGCCGCGCATGCACAGAAGCGCGAAATTAGACGCGGGTTATGAACGCTGCAGGTTGCGAACGTGGATCCTGCACGGATCACGTTCGCAACGTGAGTGTCCACTGTACAATACTAACTAAGGCAGCAGAAAGTTCAGCCTTCCTGCTCATATTTTCCCTCCCAGGCCTCAAAACATTGCCAGAATTGTCAACCGAAGGGTTCATCGCTGTACAAAACGCAGATTTACTGAGGCACAGGCGGAATTCGAAACCCAGGTCCTGCTGGGGTTGAGGTTGCGGGAGAAAGAGGCGTTTCTATTAGTGAAATAGCACCTGGGCCAGGACTGCTGAGAAGAGGCAGTGAAGAGGCTCTATTGCATGCGCCTTAATTATCCAATATAAGGAGCTTGGCAGCCAGCGATTCTCTCTGCTTGCGCCGGGGGGACTTTGAATTTCATGCCTTGCTAATTGCACACCTGCCCACAGCTGCTCCCCAGTCTGCACAATCTCTGTAATGAGTCGGTGGGAAAGCGAGGTGGGCAGGAAAACAGGGCCAGAGGTCCAAGCGAGAGCCAAATGAAGCCAAGTAAAGTTGAGAACAAGGCTCTTCTGTTGCACAGCTATTGCTGCAACAGTCTTCCGCCCCAACCTGGCGCCTTCCAGATTCTGATGGACTACAAGTTCCATCAGCCCCCTGGGCATGGCCCACCACGGCTTAACAGCAGAGAGAAGGAGGGAGGGAAGGGGAAGGGTTGGTGGCGAGAAGGAAAGAAGGAAGGAAGACCTGGGCAGGCAATGCCGCGAAACACGTTTAATCGTCGTATGATTAACAAACTGTCAAATCAAACTTTTTTGAGCAAAGCAGGAGCGCTCTGACACTCCGTATTTTTATAGCTGACATTTCGATTCATTACTGTAAATAGCAACTCGTGTTCAATATTGTGACAAAGAACAGAGCGGAGTCTCCCCCGCCCCCCCCCCCCGAGGACTGTAAGGTTTAAGATCTACTCGTTTTGCTCCGTCTATAAGTAGGGAAGATTCATAAAGCGGAACGTGGTGGGGAGGAGATCCTATGAGGCAAAGCGCCTCTTTAAGGGAACGGTGTGCGGGCGCATGACCCTCCAGCAAATCCCCCAGCTGCCCTGGCAATTAGCAACCAAGCAAGGACTTTAAAGGTGTGGCCATATTTATACTCAGAGCAGGTGGAAGGTTGCATATGCACTGTTTGCCCCTGGAAGAATCCTGGGGACTGTCATTTGGGAAGAGTACTGGGGATTTTAATGCTGCGATTGCCATGCTCTGAACCCCTAAAAAATGGGGGTAGATCACTGCCAGTTTTTAATTCTGAAAGTAGATCACAGTCATACTTGTTTATTTTATTTCACAGATTTTGCTTAGAATCACAGAATTGCAGAGTTGGAAGGGGCAATTAGAGTCACCTAGCCCAACTCCCTGAAGTGCAAGAATCTTTGGCCTAACGTAGGGCTTCAACACACAATCCTGAGATTAAGTCTCATGCTATCCAAAACTCATCAAAACCCAGTTGGAGAATTTGGGCATTTTGATCTACACATTTTTATGACATTTTGCCTAATAAAGACATCGTTGCAACAATTTTCCCTAATACAACAGGGTTGTGTTTTTGTTTGTTTGTTTGTTTTGTAAGCTATTCCCCCTATTATATGCAGTTTAATGCAATGGTATATGCATTTTCCAACTCACGACTTGGCTGCGGAACTGCATTACAACATTCAAAGAAGTGTGAATTTCAAACCCTGAGCTTGTATAGTTTCAGAAACTGCAGATTAGGTACGTCCACACATTTACACACAAAGTTAAGTGAGCTCCCCCACACACTCCCCCATATTTCTAAGACTAAGCTGACTTCCTGCTGGGGGCCCGATCCACCGTGGCAGTTGATTAGTGTGCAGACCCAGAGAGGGAAATGTGGCTTTGCACCGTTCTTTTAAACGTAGGTGCAGATCCCTGCATGCCTCTGTTTCTGCGTCACCACGTGGAGCTCTCACCATCCCTCCTGCCTGGCTTCCACCTTGGGAAGTCTTGCGGGAGATCTGAGCGGAGTCGCCGTGGTTGGTGGTCTCGCCAGACACCCAAAGCAGATTGGCAACTGCTCTAATTTGTCCATTCACCAATATGTTTTCCTGAAAAGGCCCATATGCTTCCCCGGAGCTCCCCATATGCTTTCGGGAAAAGGAAACAAAAATATTTTGTTAGTCGTGAGCCGCCGAGCAGGATGTATTTTTGGTGATGGCGGCCTGGGGGGGGGAGGAGGGAGGGCGGGAATCAAATGCGGAGGAACAGAGCAGTTCATGCGAGTTGCTCCTGCAATCCTTCCCCCAATGCAAGGAGCCTAAACCCCAGAAGGGGGAAAGGGGCAGAGAGGACCGCAAGCCACGAAAGATCAGAGAACTATAGAGTTTGAAGGGACCCCAGGGGTCATCTAGACCAACCCCCTGAAATGCAGAAATCACACAGCTAAAGAAGGCCTTTACAGGGTCATAACTGACTCCTGGTCACCACAGTACTGGCATTGGGAGTCCTTTTTATCAGCTGTGCCTGATGTTATATAATAAATTATTATTTCGTTATTATCTGCCCCTCACGCTAAGGACCTTCGGCAGGTTGCACAAATGGAAAAAAAACTTTAAAAAAAATCTGTTTAGACAACTTAAAACCGTATTGGCTTCCTCCCACATATTCACATATTACACTGATCACAGGTACATGCTGTCTTGGACAAGTCTTTGCAGGAAAATCGTGCACGCTTGTTGATGCATATGACTCCACTACTGTGTGCAGTGGTACCTCTGGTTGCGAACGGGATCCGTTCCGGAGGCCCGTTCACAACATGAAAAGAGCGCAACCTGAAGCGGCATGTCTGCGCACGCACGTGTTGTGATTCGCTGCTTCTGTGCATGCGTGTGAGGTCATTTTGCGCTTCTGCGCATGCGGCAAAACCCAGAAGTAACCCTTTCCAGTACTTCCAGGTCACCGCGGGACGTAACCTGAAAGAACGTAACATGAAGCGGACGTATGAGGTATGACTGTACATGGGTAGAGGTAGACATACTGAACACTCATTGAACGTCACCTGTGAATGCCCCTAGTCTACTGAGCTTAGGCAAATAGAAGCTCGAAAACAGGCCTCTCTCGTGGTGGCACCATATCTGTTGAATGTTCCCTGCCATTCCCAGAGTCCATGCACCCAGCACTGATCCTCTTGAGTTCCTAGACAAAGGCAGTTTCATTGCACAACCGTTTTTTAATCCAGCGAATTCTTACTTGAATCACTGTTCCAGATTCTAAGCAAGCCGTTTCATTGCTGCCACACTGCCTTGGCTGTTTTTATCTTTGTTTATGATGCCCTGAATTATGTCTAGCTGTGTGTTCTGTTTTGATTTGCAAGCGTGCCCAGAACATTTTCGAAGAGGCGGGCTTTAAATAAAACAAGAGAGCATCGGGTCAGCCATCCGCAGTGTGCTGCTCTCCAGACATTATTTCTGGATGGCCAGAGCCAGCCAGGCAGAATGATTTATTTCTGCCCCAGATGGGGGTCAGACTAGATGGCCATTGGGATCCCTTCCAACACTACAGTGCCATAAAAACCTCTGGAGGATGCCGGGTTGGAAAAAGCTAACATCACCTGTATACTGATTGTTACAAAACCAAAGCAAAACAAGCATCTGGCATGCTGAGTGTCCATTGCTGTCATTGTAGCCTTCATTCCTCCCAGCTCTGGAGCAGACTTTTGAGAGAGCAAAATTAGCTGGAGCGACAGAGCCATTAAACTCCTGTATCCCGGCAACTAGGAGAAGCAGGCCTTGAACCGCATTCTGACGCACTTTTATTAATCCCCTGCCTGCCTCTCCATCTCGCCCCTTTATTAATGCCCGCAGTTGCTAGTAGTAAACAAGATGGCCAAGCCCCACCTGTCGCCCTTTGCAATTTGCAGGCCGGAGATAAATGAGGAGTTGATGGGGAGGGAAATCAGATGCACTGGAAGAAGAAAGGCTCGTTGAAACAGCTGCACCCCAACCATTAAAGGTAAAGGTAAAGGGACCCCTGACCATTAGGTCCAGTCGTGGCCGACTCTGGGTTTGCAGCGTTCATTGTCCAGAGGAGGGCAACCAAAATGGTCAAAGGCCTGGAAACGATGCCTTATGAGGAACGGCTAAGGGAGCTGGGCATGTTTAGCCTGGAGAAGAGGAGGTTAAGGGGTGATATGATAGTCATGTTCAAATATATAAAAGGATGTCACATAGAGGAGGGAGAGAGGTTGTTTTCTGCTGCTCCAGAGAAGCGGACACGGAGCAATGGATCCAAACTACAAGAAAGAAGATTCCACCTAAACATTAGGAAGAACTTCCTGACAGTAAGAGCTGTTTGACAGTGGAATTTGCTGCCAAGGAGTGTGGTGGAGTCTCCTTCTTTGGAGGTCTTTAAGCAGAGGCTTGACAACCATATGTCAGGAGTGCTCTGATGGTGTTTCCTGCTTGGCAGGGGGTTGGACTCGATGGCCCTTGTGGTCTCTTCCAACTCTATAATTCTATGATTCTATGATCTTGCTTTATTGGCCGAGGGAGCCGGCGTACAGCTTCCGGGTCATGTGGCCAGCTTGACTAAGCCGCTTCTGGCAAACCAGAGCAGCGCACGGAAACACTGTTTACCTTCCCGCTGGAGCGGTACCTATTTATCTACTTGCACTTGGACGTGCTTTCAAACTGCTGGGTGGGCAGGAGCAGGGACCGAGCAATGGGAGCTCACCCCGTCGAGAGGATTCGAACCGCCAACCTTCTGATCGGCAAGTCCTTGGCTCTGTGGTTTTACCCACAGCGCCCCCCACCCCAACCATTGCGGTGGCCCAAACCGTGCGTATTAACAGGGAGACTAGTGCAACATGGGACTCTTTGGGTTGTAGAATCATAAAAAGTTAAAGGTAAAGGACCCCTGACTGTTAGGTCCAGTCTCGGACGACTGTGGGGTTGCGGTGCTCATCTCGCTTTACTGGCCAAGGGAGCCGGCTTTTGTCCGCAGTTTTTCCAGGTCATGTGGCCAGCATGACTAAGCCGCTTCTGGCAAAACCAGAGCAGCGCACGGAAACACCGTTTACCTTTCTGCTGGAGTGGTATCTATTTATCTACTTGCACTTAGGGGTGCTTTCAAACTGCTGGGTGGGCAGGAGCAGGGACCGAGCAATGGGAGCTCACCCTGTCGAGAGTATTCAAACCGCCAACCTTCTGATCGGCAAGTCCTTGGCTCTGTGGTTTAGACCACAATGCCAGCCGCGTCCCTCCTGTAGAATCATAGAACTGTGTATTTCAAAGAGACCTTTACTTGAGATTCCTGCATCACACGGGGGTCGACTAGAACTCCACAATTTTACGATTCTAAGCCTGCAAACCTAAGCCAGCAAACAGTGGGACCTACTTTCATGTAAGCAGGTGTTTGATGGAGCTGCACATCTGCCAGGCCTCCTTTTGCTCCGTCTGTGAGGATCCTCGTGATGCCAAGACAAGGAGCTGCTGGGTTTCCGACGCAGGCACAAATTATTTATCAGCTGAATTCCTACAGTGCTGTGCTGTATCTCACGTACCTTGGCCTGAAAGCAAGCTAGCTCACATCGGCTGTGGAAAATCCCTCTCTGCCCCCACTTCTCACCCCCCAAGAAACCAAGCAATGCTCTGTTTCTTGAAGCCGAATTGAACACTTGTGAGTCTGATGGAATCAGAACAACATATCAACATCCTACTGCTGGCCGTTCCCTCGGTGCAGCCAAAATGAATGTGAACTTGCTGCGACATTGCTGCAGGCTACACGCTGCATTTCCTCTTGGAGCGAGAGGGAATGAGGGCCACTTGACTTCAGGGAGAACCTGCCGGGGACCGCGTGCCTGTGGCAGGTTGAGCCAGGGTCAAAAGGAGGTGGATCCCTGGGTGTTTCATAAGCAGGCGCTGTTGCAGCCTCATGCACAAATACCTCGTCTTCCGACCAGGCAAGCAGGGTGCGATGGACAGGTTGGATACAGAAGAACAGTGGAAAGAACCAGCTGGCGAATCACCAAGGGAAAAAGGCTCAGAGTCCAGGGACTGTCAGAGGGAAATTCCCAGGTGTCAAAAAAGACTATTTATGTGCACCATTACTACGGCCCATGTCTTGTTAACCCTAAAATGGAAAATGAGCAAGGTCCCAACCAAAGAATGGCAACTTAAGCTGATGGAATGCATGCAGCTTGCAGACTTAGAATAAGAGAATAAGACGAACATACGTTTAAAGAAGATTAGAAAATGTTTGTTGAATATATGGGGGGAAATTGTCTATACAGTGGTACCTCTACTTGCGTTCTCCTCCAGTTACGTATCCTTCGGAATATGTACATGGCAAACCTGGAAGTATTTTTCTGGGTTTTGCCACATGCACATGCACAGAAGTGCTCTACCATGCCGTGCACATGCGCAGAACAGGCACCTCCGCTTGCAGAAACCTCAGGATCCAACCGGAGCGGATCCTGTCCGCAACCGGAGGTACCACTGTATTTGAAAACGCTGGTAGCATTAAGATAAATTCAACAGTGTAAATAGGTTTGGGTGGATGTAACAATGGATTATTGAATTGGTTTAGTTCATGTAAAGTATGCAGGGATATGCAAAATGAACCACCAAAAGAGAAGAAGGGATGTCACAGATTGTTTAAATGAATATTTTGAAATGTAATTCATAAAATTTAATATACATATATGCGAGAGTCCAGGGACTGGTGGTGGGACGACGATGGGTGGAAAGAGGGAGAAGAGGGAGGAAACTGGGAGGAGGAGGTATTGGAAGCTGAAGAGGAAACAGGGCTTAGTGAGCTGGGAGAGTCTGTGGCAGAGAGAAGTCCGGAATCAGAGGCAGATGCTGAAGCAGGAGAGTGGAAGGAGGGAGGCCAAGAGGCCGAGATGAGACCGGCTGGTAAAGTATCTTGGGCGTCTCCCTCCTCCTGCTGCAATAAACTCCCCTCCCCTTGGTCTCCCACAACCAGAAGAGGCGTGAAAAGAGCAGAGAAGTTCGCTTCATGCAGGCACAGTCTCAGATTGCTTGGGGAACTTAGTTACAGATAGGTAGCCGTGTTGGTCTGCCATAGTCAAAACAATTTTTTTCCCCTTCCAGTAGCACCTTAAAGACCAACTAAGTTAGTTCTTGGTATGAGCTTTCGTGTGCATGCACACTTCTTCAGATAAGAGTTCCTCCTTTATTAGCTTCTGTTTAGAGTAGAGAATGCTGATCAGATGTTTGAGCAGCTTCTTAGAGAAAGTGCCGCATAGTTTTCTTGCATATTCAGTGGGATACGTGGATTGTAGAGGGTTCTTAATTCTAAGACTCTTGGGTATAATGTCCAGGTTCTTGCATTTAGTAAGAAAGAGGATATCAGTCTGTACCTGTGCAAGTTTCTTGGTGAGGTTGATGGACTTCCATTTCATGCGGCTCAATGTGGTGCCTTCCATAGTTCCAGTTACAGATAGGTAGCCGTGGTATCTGAAGAAGTGTGCATGCACACGAAAGCTCATACCAAGAACTAACTTAGTTGGTCTTTAAGGTGCTACTGGAAGGATTTTTTTTATTTTTTATTTTATTTTCATGGAGTAAGACTACCAGGAATAAATTGCTGTGCAGATCCTGTTTTTCCAAATAAAGAGTTAACTTCACTTACTCTGTGTGATTTACTGCATGTTCGCTCCCAAGAGAGTGTCACAGTGGCCCAAAGGCCATCCAGTCCAATGAAGCAATTGCAGTTTGAAGATATATTATACCCAGGGAAAAGCACTCGAGGAAAACTTGACCCAGGGCTGTTGAGAGGCGTGGCGTGGGAAGGAAGCATCCCAAGGTGCAGAGAGAGGGGTCTGGAGGGTGACATTCAGCTTCGGGGTCTGAGCCCCTTGACATACACAAACCTTTATGCTAACCAAGAAAAGATGGAAGTAAAAAACTGAGCTGTAATGACAAAACGTGCAGAACATTTGAGCTGCAATTCAGGATGTCCCATGAACTCACTAAGCAGCTTTAGGCCTGCTATCTGCCTGATCACATCCCCAGATGCAAATGATGGGGAGAGAATACCGACCCACAGGGCTTTTACACACATGACAAGATGGTGGTGGTGATGCTGATGACTGGTACCCAGCCCCTCTGGGCACCTTCCAACAAAATACAGAAACACAGAAAAACATCAACCATTAAAAACTCCCCTGTACTTATCTCCTAGGCATCTGAAGGGAGGGTGGCATTCCACAAGGCGGTTGCCACTACCGAGAAGGCCCTGTGCCTGGTTCCCTGTAACTTTACTTTGTGCACCGAGGGAACCACCAGATAGCCCTTGAAGCTGGACCTCAGAGTCTGGGCTGGACGATGGGGGCAGAGATGCTTCTTCAGGTGTACAGGGCTGAAGCTGTTTAGGGCTTTAAAGGTCAGCACCAACACTTTGAATTGTGCTCGGAAATGTACTGGGACTCGGTTTAGATCCTTTATGTGATGGGACGATGAGCTGCTTGTGCGTAAAATGCAAGTCCCTCAGAGTTTGATCAGGTTTTCAAACCTCTGCCTGTGACGGAGCCCCTCCAGCATGGCTGCGTCAATCACTAGTAGAATCCGAAAGTGGCTGCTTTCGGAATCGTTTCCAACATAAAAGCTCTTTAACGGAAACACGTCGTCTGGCCTCTCGGCGTGACAGTTTCCGGCGAGGTGTGGGTGTCCCTATAGGAGGTCCTGAGACCTCCCCACTGTTTTCGCTGGAAGCGTCTCTGAGCCATCCCTCCGACTCACTTTCCCTTGGAGTTCTTGCTCGCCCTCTACTGGTTCCCTCTTCCGCTGCTACTCCTCTCTCAACCTCAGTGAGCCTTTGCGCCCCCGGCACTTTAGATGGCAGTTCCCTGACATCCACCTCCCCTCCAGGGCCCCCTTCACCCCCTCCCGTCTCCTCCCCTACTGGCGGTGAGGAGGTAAAACCCCTGAAAGAACCTCCTTCGTCTTCCGACGTCGCGAACACTTCCCTCCACTTGTTGCTGTTCCTACTCTCTCGGTAATCTTCGTCATCGGAGTCCACTCCCTCTTCCAACTCCGACTCCGCGAACCCTTCCATTTCCTCTTCCTCATCGGTGGTGCCGAAATACTCCCTCCTAAACCTTGCTATCGGCTGAGGTTTCCTCGGGAACCTTTGGTGGAACGTTTCTGTTAAAACCTCGTCATTGACTTCCTCTGCATTCACCCAGGTGTTTTCTGACTCCGGTTCCCCTTCCCACGCCACCAAATACTCCACCTGATTTCCCTTCCACCTGGAATCGAGGATTTCCGCTACATGGTTGCGGCGTTCCCTCTCTTCCAAGGCTGGTCCCCTGACGTACTCCCCTTCACGTCCCCCCCTGTATGGTGACAGTAACGACCTGTGGAACACTGGGTGCAATTTCATGTGGTTGGGTAATCGGAGTTTGAAAGCTACCGGGTTGACCTGCTGAATGACCTCAAAGGGTCCCAATCTTCTGGGCCTCAATTTCTTACAACCCCCTTTGAACGGCAACCCTTGGGTTGACAACCACACTTGATCCCCCACCCTTATGGTTTCACCTTCCCTTCTGTTCTTGTCTGCCTGCTTCTTATATTGTGCCTTAGCCCTTTCTAAGTTGAGCTGGAGCTGATGATGGATCGCTTCCATCTCTTCTACAAAATGTTCAGCCGCTGGGACGCTCCATCTCTCCCCTCCTTCCCCTGGAAATGCCCTGGGGTGACACCCGTAATTAGCCAAAAAGGGACTCATCCCTGTGGACACATTCTCCGCATTATTGTAGGCAAATTCTGCCAACGCCAACTTTTCGACCCAATCGTTCTCTCTTTCATTGACATAACACCTCAGATATTGTTGAAGAATGCCATTTGCTCTTTCCGCCTGCCCGTTGGTTTCAGGGTGCCGGGCAGTTGAAAAATTGACTTCCACGTGCAGCAAGCTCATGAGCTTCCTCCAGAACCTGGAAGTAAATTGTTTGCCGCGATCTGAGATCACCCTCAAGGGAGCCCCGTGCAACCTAAAGATGTGTTCTACAAACAACTTCGCTGTTTCTTCCGCTGTGACTGCATGTGAGCATGCTACAAAGTGGCACATCTTAGTTAACAGGTCTACTACTACCATGATGGCTGTTTTCCCCTTGGACTTTGGCAGATCCGTCATAAAATCTATTGATATCGCTTCCCAAGGCCGTTCTGGTGTGGGTAATGGTTCTAATAACCCTGCCGGCGCCCTTCTTTCCCCTTTGGCTCGCTGACATTGGTCACACCCTCTTACATACTCCCTTACATCTTCCCTCACCTTAGGCCACCAAAATTCCCTGGTAACCAACCACATGGTCTTGTGTTGTCCAAAATGTCCCGCCGTGGGGCTATCATGCAACTGCTTGAGTACTCTCCCCCTCAATTCACCTTCGGGTATATACAGTGCCCCTTTGTAATACAATGCCCCATTTCTTTCCTCAAAACCTCCGGGGCTCTCGCCCTCCCCCCTGAGACCTCTGAGCTTATCCTGGGCATATTCATCATTTTCCGTTTCCTCTACCAGTTCTCGTTGCCCCACCAGCGCCGCCCCACACACCCAGCGGTCCTCAGGGATGACATGTCTCTCTTCGATCACCCCCTCCCCTTCCCAATACTCTGGTTTGCGTGAGAGCGCGTCCGCCCTGACGTTTTCTGGGCCTGGCACATAACAAATTTCAAAGTTGAATTTGGAGAATTCCTGTGCCCATCTCACTTGTCGTTGGTTGAGCACTCGAGCTGTTCTCCAATACTCTAAATTCTTGTGGTCGGTGCACACTTGCACCTTGTGTTGTGCCCCAATTAATAAATGTCTCCACCTCCGGAATGCTTCGTGAATGGCAAGTAGTTCCCTGTCATACACCGTGTAATTCCTCTCGGATTTATTCAGCTTCCGCGAGAAGAAGGCACACGGTCTCCACTCCGACGCACTCCTCCCCGGTTGAAGAAGGACCGCCCCTACCGCCCGGTCGGATGCATCGGTTTCCACTCTCATGGGTTTTCGTAAATCCACATGCAGAAGTTGTTCTTCCGAGGCGAAAGCCCTTTTCAGTTCTTCAAAGGCTCGATCCGCCTCTACCGTCCAAACAAATTTCTTCTTGCTGCTGAGGCAGTCGGTGATGGGCGCCGTCAAGTGGGCAAAGTTCTTGATGAACTTCCGATAAAAGTTCCCAAACCCCAAGAATCTTTGCACGTCCTTCTTGGTCTTCGGTGTCTTCCATTCCAGTACCGCTTGGACCTTGCCTGGATCCATGGCCAATCCCTTGTCTGACAAGCGGTACCCCAGGAATTCCACCTCCTTGGTGTGAAACTGGCACTTCTCCAGTTTCACCCACAGCTGGTTGGCTTGCAGCCTGCCCAACACTTCTCGAACGTCCCTCACATGCTGTTCCTCATCTTCCGAATACACCAACACGTCGTCTAAAAAGGCCACACAATTCTTGTAGAGCAAAGGTCCCAGAACGTGGTTTATAAAAGCTTGAAAACACGCGGAGCCCCCTTGTAGACCGAAGGGCATAACGAGGTATTAAAAGGCTCCCAAAGGGGTAAACATGGTGGTCTTCCATTCATCTCCCTTCCTTATGCGTATCAGATTGTACGCCCCCCGCAGGTCCAGCTTTGTAAAAATCTTTCCCTTCCTTACTCTGGTCAAAATGTCATCAATTCGGGGCATAGGGAAAGCCAGGGGCTCCGACACTGCATTGAGGGCCCTAAAGTCACACACCAGTCTCGGTTTGTCTGTGTTCTTTTTGTCCACAAAAAACACTGGGCTGCCCCCCACCGCTCGGGACTCTCTGATGAAACCTCGCTTCAGGTTTTTGTCAATGAACTCCCTCAGCTCCTGCATCTCCCTGTCTGACATGGCGTACAGCTTGCCTACTGGGAGTTGGGCCCCAGGGAGTAGGTTGATTTGACAGTCAAAGGGTCTATGCGGTGGCAGTTTGTCTGCTTCCCTTTCGCTGAATACGTTGCTCAGATCTGCGTATTGCGGGGGCACCTTCCCTTTGTCCATTACTTCCATCCCGGCTAGGGTGACTCTGTCTCCTCCCGAAACCTTCCCCTCCTTGCAGTGTTCTAGGCAATGCGCTGACCCAAAGGAGACCACCCTCTGATGCCAGCCCACTAGCGGATCGTGTAGCGCCAGCCAGCTCATCCCCAAAATGATGGGTGCTCCTCCCAGGATGGCCACATTAAACGCTATCTGTTCGGTGTGCCTTGCCACCCTCATTATCATCGGGACAGTCTGTTGGCTAACTTCTCCCCCCAACAGCTCTCTGCCGTCAATCGTAGTCACCTGCAAGGGGTTACTTAAAGGGATGGTCTGTATCTGGTGCTCAGCTGCAAACTCCTTACTCATGAAATTACAGGAG
This sequence comes from Podarcis melisellensis, assembly GCF_964234715.1. Lineage (NCBI taxonomy): Eukaryota > Metazoa > Chordata > Lepidosauria > Squamata > Lacertidae > Podarcis > Podarcis melisellensis. The sequence goes on from NC_138537.1 coordinate 2,616,109, forward strand.
CTGCCTGAATCCAAAAGCGCCTTGATCTTTAGTGGGTGTCCGTTTGGCAGTTCTAGTAACACCTCTATCACTAAAGCGGGTCTGGGAGGTTCTGGCATGGGCACTTTCACTGCTCTTTGGCCTGGCTGCTGTGCCCCGACGGTGGCAGCCAGGCGTTGGCTTTTACTTGCTCCTTGCCTTCCTCTTCCTTTCCCCCAACAGCTCCTGCCATCCCTTGCCATTCCTTTCTTTGTGGGCAGACTCTGGCAAAGTGCCCTGGCTGTTGGCAGAGATAACATCTCTTGGCGCTCCTTCCCTCCTTCTTCCGCCCTTCACTGGGATTTGAAACTGCGCGCGCCCGCGCTGTTCCAACTTCCATCGGCTCTGCCGGCGGGAAAGGTGGCTCTGGAATGTCTGGAATGCGGAACTCCCTCCAACGGTCTCCTTTCCCTTCCCGCTTTTCCAAAGCCCTCGCCTCCTGGCGCGCTCCTATGCACAGCGCAGATTTGGTTAACTGATCCATAGACTCCGCCCTGGGCCCCCGGGAAAGCTCATCTTTGACGGTTGAAGAAAGCCCCTCTTCGAAAAGCATTTGGATGGGCTCCGCCGATAGGTCCCACCCCAATTTATGAATCAGCATAGTAAACTCAGTCCAGTACTCACGGACAGATCTGCTTCCTTGCTGGCAAGCCATTAACTGCCTTCGCACCACCCCCTGCTCAATATCGCTGGAAAACATCAGGTCCATGGCACGAAAAAACTTCCTCGTGTCCTTTAGGATCTCATTATTCGCTGCCATCAGGGGTCTAACCCAATCCTTCGCCCCGGATTCGAGATGGCCAATCACAAAAGCCACTCGCGATTCCTCGTCGGGGAAGTCATCAAACTGCAAGTTTAGAGCGTATTGCATCTCTGTTCTAAAGGCATGATAGTTCCTGGGATCCCCCCCGAATTTCTGCACCAATCCTGGCACCTTTCTGGCGAGCGGGGTGGTTTTCTCCTTTCCCTTTTCTGCATCCTGAGCCCTCCTCTCCTCAAGCCTCGCCGTTTGCAGCGCCAACTGGATCTCCAACGCCCTGTACCTTTCTTCCAGGCTTGGACCCCCTCCAGCTGCTCCTGCTCCTCCGGTTCCGGCTGGGTTGCTCATGATGCTTCTCCCTGCACAAGCTGGCTTTCGGTGACTTTCGGATTGCTGTGATGGGACGATGAGCTGCTTGTGCGTAAAATGCAAGTCCCTCAGAGTTTGATCAGGTTTTCAAACCTCTGCCTGTGACGGAGCCCCTCCAGCATGGCTGCGTCAATCACTAGTAGAATCCGAAAGTGGCTGCTTTCGGAATCGTTTCCAACATAAAAGCTCTTTAACGGAAACACGTCGTCTGGCCTCTCGGCGTGACAGTTTCCGGCGAGGTGTGGGTGTCCCTATAGGAGGTCCTGAGACCTCCCCACTGTTTTCGCTGGAAGCGTCTCTGAGCCATCCCTCCGACTCACTTTCCCTTGGAGTTCTTGCTCGCCCTCTACTGGTTCCCTCTTCCGCTGCTACTCCTCTCTCAACCTCAGTGAGCCTTTGCGCCCCCGGCGCTTTAGATGGCAGTTCCCTGACACTTTAGGACCGGTGTTTTATGATCCTGGCAGGCACTCCCAGTCACCAGTCTTTCAGCCACATTCCGGATTACCTGAAGTTTCTGAGTCACCCTCAAAGGTAGCCCCACGCAGAGTTCATTGCAGTAACATACCATATTTTTTGCTCTATAAGACTCACTTTTTCCCTCCTAAAAAGTTAGGGGAAATGTGTGTGCATCTTATGGAGCGAATGCAGGCTGTGCAGCTATCCCAGAAGCCAGAACAGCAAGAGGGATTGCTGCTTTCACTGCACAGTGATCCCTCTTGCTGTTCTGGCTTCTGAGATTCAGAATATATTTTTTTTCTTGTTTTCCTCCTCCAAAAACTAGGTGCGTCTTGTGGTCTGGTGCGTCTTATCGAGCAAAAAATGCAGTACTTGGAGGACTTCAGGTGCTCAAAAACGCCCTAAGAAGACGACGTTTTTCCAGTTCTTCTGCTGTCAAAGAAACTGATGTCAGCAGAGAATGGGGCAAACCCCAAGCCTCCATTTTTCCATCATTGCTGCTACAAACGAAAGATTCTGAGCCAACAGGAGGCAGCAGAATGGAGAGAGAAAAAGAGGTCCACCAAGTTTCCAGTAAGGATCGCTTTCCCTACAAAGGCCCCCATGTTTGTTACGACGCTAGCACAGAATCACTTTTCTTGACAGCGGCGTCTCCCAACCCGTAGCCTTCCAGATGTCTGGGACTGCATTTGCCATCGGAACATCTGGAAGCCAACTGGTTGAAAAGCTTGTTTTGCGCCGTGACATGTTTCACGAGTCGCCTCCAGCATGCCAGCAGGGAAGATAGCACCTAAATCTATCAAATGAAGAAACACCTTGTAGCAGAATAACAATAACCAGGAAGCAATATTCAAGCGAGTCCACATCTTTAAAGAAAAGAGACCCCCGAACATATTGGCCACCTCTCCTAGGCCCTCCAGATATGGTTGAACTACAACTCCCATCAGTTCAAGCAAGCATGGCCAATGGTTAGAGGTGCTGGGAGTTGTAGTTCGGCGTGGGAAATTCCAGGTTGTGTTATGGCAAGGCCGACCTTGCAAATGACTCAACAACGTCAGCTGATCCAAAATGCCCAGAGTCCTGGCTGGGGCTCATAACTCATGTTTTAAAATGGGTGCACCAGTTTCCAGATTGTTTCTGGGCGCAATGTTCAGGTTGGTGATTAAAGTCCTGAATGACTCAAGCCCCAAATACTGTACCTGGGAGGCCGCCTCCTTCCCCGCTCAGCTCTCGGGTGCTGAGCTTGGCACCCTCTTGGCAGTGCTTGTACCCTCAGAGGCTCAGGGTAGTGCCAGCCCAGGAAGAGAGGGCCTTCTCTGTGGTGGCCCCTGAGCTGTGGGACTCCCTCCGAACAGAGGTGTGCCTGGCACCTTCATTGATGCTGAAGACGTACCTTTTTACTGTGGCTTTGGGCACTTGTGGTGGATGTTTCCAGGGCCTGCCTTATTTTTTAGGATTGCAAGTTGTATTGAACTGTTTTCAATGTTGTTTTAAAGTTCCAACCCACCTTAAGACCCCGGGGTGAAGAACGAGGGATAAATAAACATTAACAATGGAATGGATTAAAAATGGGAAACCTTACAAGACTCGCGACTTTTGCTTTGGGATAAAAATATGGGAAGCTTAGCATGAGCAGAAACAGTAACTCGTAAACTGCGTGTTGTCAAAGGCACGAAGGGCCCTGAAAAATCCTGTGCTGTTCGGTGAGATTTTCTCTTTTGTGCAAAAGGGACTCCCTCTTCGCAATGCAATGTGAAAGTTGCTTTTCATAATGCTCCTAAGTGCTTTACCCGTCTGATATCAAAATAAAATAAATAAAATCCTTCCAATAGCATCTTAGAGACCAACTAAGTTCGTTTATTGGGATGAGCTTTCGTGTGCATGCACACTTCTTCAGATACACTGAAACAGAAGTTGGTTTATGAACAGCTTAGTTCACGAACAACTTGGTACCCAAATGCTGCAAACCCGGAAGTGACTGTTCCAGTTTGCGAACACTTTTTCGGAAGCCAAACATGCTCCATTTTTTGTCCTCCGCTTCCGATTAGAGTGTTCCTCTTCCTGTTTGAGTCTTCCATTTCTGATTTGAGTCCCCTGCTTCCGATTAGATATTTTGAGCTTTTCTGGCTGCTTTTGTTTTCACTTAAAAGAATTGTATTTCTGTTTGTGTGGCTTTTTCAGTTCATTTGTTTTTGTGACTGTGTAGAACCCATTTTAGCTACTGATTGATTGTGGGACTGTGGAAATGGATAAAAGTTGCAAGCCAAGAGAACCATTAACAGAACAACAATAGAGACCGTAAAATTAAATTTCTGTTTTAGGGGTTGTTTTTAAAAGTCTGGAACGGATTAATCCATTTTGCATTACTTCTTAAGGGAAAGTGTGCCTTGGTTTTGGAACGCTCTGGTTTTGGAACGGACTTCCGGAATGGATTAAGTTTGATAACCAAGCTACCACTGTATTGCATCTGGAAGGCCAAAGATTCCCCAAAACTGCTCTCAAAGTGGCACCAGATCGTGATTAGGGCAACTGCACTTAAATGTGGCCCTGAGACTGACCAAGTGACCAATGTACCCAAATGCTTGCATGGACCCTCAGGGACTGCTCATTTCACCTCTCACCTCAGCAGGCAGAGTCTTGCCCCAGGAAGTCCAAAGTTAGCCAGCCTTCCTTGAGTGTATTTGTAGGTTGAAGGAGTGCCTTCAAATATTGTCAGATTAAGGTCATGCCCTCCGTGCTACACGAATATTTGTCCTCTCTTCCCACACCCCACTTGCAAAACACAAGTGGCACAAGCACACCCAAAAACGAAGCGTTTGCCAAGATGCTCTCTTCTCTTGTGTTTTTTTCTTAGCATCTCAGTAACCTAGCAGAAAGGGGACGCGGGTGGTGCTGTGGTATAAACCACAGAGTCTGGGGCTTGCCGATCGGAAGGTCGGCGGTTTGAATCCCCGCGACGGAGTGAGCTCCTGTTTGCTCAGTCCCAGTTCGAAAGCATGTCAAAGTGCAAGTAGATAAATAGGTACCTCCCCAGCGGGAAGGTAAACGGCGTTTCCGTGCGCTGCTCTGGTTTCGCCAGAAGCGGCTTAGTCATGCTGGCCACATGACCCGGAAAAACTGTCTGCACACAAACGCCGGCTCCCTCGGCCAGTAAAGCGAGATGAGCGCCGCAACCCCAGAGTCATCCGCGACTGGACTGAACTGTCAGGGGTCCTTTACCTTTACCTTTTCCCCTTTCTTCTGGGGGCTTGCAAGAGCTTTTCCACCCTCTCCCTGCACCCCACAACTTAGCAGCCAGAAGCACCTGCGACCCTCAATCAGTCGGTGGACTCCGGCTTGGCAGCTTGAAAACACCTGTAGCTTAAGCTGGTGGTAACCATGGCGATAAGACATCTCAGGCGATGTTTTCTTCTGAGTCAGTCTTGAAATGCTGACAATTAGATAGATGCAGGACGTGTGCGAGACCCGTCAGTCTCCCCTTTGTTGCCTTGGCAACCGGGGTATATTTAGAATGGTAACAAGGGGGTAAGTCGCACATTTTTGCTCAGGCAGGATTGCGTGCCTTGGAAACTGACTTTGCTGCGTCGAGAGGGAGAGAGACGGAGCTGTGGTGTTAGGAAGATGCCAGGTGTTCTCTGATCCCAGCCTTCAGACCCCTCTCCACTGAGAGAGCGAAGAAGAATAGGCCTCTCAGTGTGGGAAGGGACGCCAGGGGTCCCTTTCAGATATTGCTTAGAAGGAAGAAGAAAAGACTTCTGCCCTGCGATGCAGGAATCTCAGCTAGATCATGCATGGCCGTCCCACCTCTGCTTTAAAAAATCCTGCAAGGAAGAAGAGTCCAACGCCTCTTGTGTAAAGCAGCTGCTATAGTTCATGACAATCATAACCATTAAATAAATAAATAAAAGACCGTATTTTTCGCTCCATAGGGCGCACCGGACCATAGGGCGCACCTAGTTTTTAGAGGGAGAAATCAAGAAAAAAAAACTTATTCCCTCCCCCCAGCCCCAAAGAGCAGCGTACAGGCTGCGCGCAACCTCTCCCTGCCAGAGGGGTTGCGCATGGCTATGGCACAAGGCAAGGCAGCGAGCGGGATGGATCCCGCTCGCTGTTTTGGATTCCTATTTAGCCCTGCGCGGGGCTAAAGAAGCCAAAGCCATGTGCAGCCTCTCCCTGCTGGAGGGGCTGTGTGCGACTATCCCTGAAGCCTTCTGAGCGCAGTGCAAGTTCCTGCTGTGTTCCTCAGGCTTCGGGTTCCTTTTGCTGAAGCCAGGAGAGCAAGACTCTCCTGGCTTCAGCACAAGGAACCTGAAGCCTCCAGAACGCAGCAGAAACTTGTGCTGCGCTCTGAAGGCTTCAGGGGGCTATCCCTGAAGCCTGGAGAGGAAGAGGGGTTGGTGCGCACCGACCCCACTTGCTCTCCAGGCTTCAGCGGAATCAATCCGAAGGCTCCGGAGCGCAGAGGCTTAGCGTTTCCCCTCAATTTTTGGAGGGGAAAAATGTGTCCTATAGAGTGAAAAATATGGTACCTTAAGAACAATGGAGAGCCTTTTGTGGATGAAGCCAGTGGCCCATATAGTCCAGCATCCTGTTCTCACAGTGGTCATTGAAATGCTGGTGGTGCTGTGGTCTAAACTACTGAGCCTCTTGGGCTTGCCAATCAGAAGTCTGGCGGTTCGAATCCGTGCCACGGGGTGAGCTCCCATTGCTCGGTCCTAGCTCCTGCCCACCTAGCAGTTCGAAAGCACATCAAAGTGCAAGTAGATAAATAGGTACCGCTCTGATGGGAAGGTAAACGGCGTTTCTATGAGCTGCTCTGGTTTCTGTCACAGTGTTCCATTGTGCCAGAAGTGGTTTAATAATAAATAATAATAATATAATAAATTTTATTTATTTTTTATTTATACCCCGCCTTCCCCGGCCAGAGCCATGCTCAGGGCGGCTAACACCAGTAAAATTACATTTAAAAACCCTCAATTTAAAATACAGGTTAAAATGCAATTTAAAATGCAGCCTCATTTTAAAAGTAGCTCATAGATCAAAACCGTAAGGGGAGGGAAAACATAAGGGTCAAACTGAGTCCAAACCAAAGGCCAGGCAGAACAGCTCTGTCTTGCAGCCCTGCAGAAAGATGTCAAGTCCCGCAGGGCCCTGGTCTCTTGTGACAGAGCATTCCACCAAGTCGGGGCCAGTACTGAAAAGGCCCTGGCCCTAGTTGAGACCAATCTAACCACCTCGCGACCTGGGACCTCCAAAATGTTGTCATTTGTGGACCTTAAGGTCCTCCGTGTGGCATACCAAGAGAGGCGGTCCCATAGGTATGTGGGTCCTAGGCTGCATAGGCCACATGAGCTGGAAAGCTGTCTGTAGACAAACGCCAGCTCCCTCAGCCTTAGCTGTCCTTTGTCAACAACAAATTGCCGTTGTTTTTTGTGTTGAATATATGTTATATGGAAATTTATGGGCCTCATAGGTAGGTATCTAAAGCCATTTGCACATAACAAAATATGTATTTTATCAAAGTAACTGTTGAACTGAAATACAATTAAGAAGAAGTATTGGTATATTAAAAGTGATTGGGGGGGGGGAGAGAGTGGGCCGCTAAGCTACAGCTTGTTTAGCTTATACGTAAATCCGGCACTGATTGTTGCTATAAGGAGTATCATGCCGTCTTCAAATCTCTGAAAGGCTGTCGCATGGAACATGGAGCAAGTTTCTTTTCTTTCCAAATTTCAAGAAAGGAAATTCTGGGTAAACAGTAGGAATCACTTTAACAGCTCTTTGACAATAGAATCAACTCCTTGGAAGATGGTGGTCCCTCTGTCATTGGAGGTTTTTAAGCAGAGGTTGGATGGCCATCTGTCATGGATGCTTCAGCTGAGATCTTGCAGGGGGTTGGACTAGATGACCCTCGGGGTCCCTTCCCACTCTGCAATTCCATGATCCTCATACCTGACATGGTAGGTGATGGAGAAAGACCTTCCTTTGAAATCTTGGAATGCTGGTGGCCAGAGTAGAAGTCTTTATTTTAGCCACGTTTTCTGCTAGGTTAAAAAGGTAAAGGGACCCATGATCATTAGAGGTCCCTTTACCTGGTTGTTGCAGGTGAACCTGTGCAGACTGGGGCTCTTCAGGATCAGGCCCCAGACTTGGTTCAGATGGTACCTGAGGCAAAGGATCCAGTGCAGACTGAGACTCCTCTGGTTCCGAGTCCAAGCCCAAGTCCCAGGTCATCACACCCTCAATCCCCACATTGGGCAAAGATTCCTGCATTGCAGAGGGTTGGACTAGATGACCCCTGTGGTCCCTTCAAACTCTACAATTTGATTTTCATTATACAGATTTCACCCTTTTCCAAAGAGGGACCTCTGTCCTGGCCTTGACATTTATCAAGTTTCTCTTTCATGGGACCCATCTCTTTTGCAAAACCGATACTGTTCTGCCCCATTTCAAACAATTCCCCTTCTTTTATTGCCACAAAGCTTTCGTTTTTCCATATATTATTGTATATTCTATTGCTGTAACCCACCCTGGGAGCTTGCGGTGGAAGGCTGGTAGAAAATCTTATAGTCAATAAATTGCCAATGGTTAAACAACAGAGACATTCAACAGAGCCCACACAGAGCCCCAAATTTTGGGCTCTGCAAAAGCTGGCATCCCTCTCCTACAGTCTCCAAAATGTTAGCCTTCTCCAGGCCAAACCTCTGCATCATTATGATCTGTCCTTTGAAGATGACTCAGAAAAGAGAGAAATAAAGATGCAATTTTCACTCCTTCCTCGCAGGATGACTTGAAACACAGCTTTGCGTATTTATATATAGTCTTCCTACCTCCTGTCTGTTTAATAACTTTTTTTTCTGAATCACAACCATCAAAGCTGAGCAAAGATGCTCATTCGCCGCAAACCTGCTCCAGTCACGGGCTGGCTGTGTTAATTACAGATCTCCAGAAGTTTCTCTTTCTTTCTTTCTTCGTGGGGTTACTTTATTTATTCTGACAGTTTGCACATTGTTTGCTTACAACAAGTCTAAGTGGCGCAGGAGAAGAGTCACAGGATTGTAGCCCTGGGAGGGACCCCAAAGGTCGACTCACAGACCCCCCAAATATACTCACATACCCTCCAACATTCCTCCGATGAAAATAGGGGCATTTCTCATGCCCTCACCACCTGACCCTCCTCAACCCCCCCTTTTTGCCCCCCACCTCCCAGACTATCAGAAGGGTGACTGCCAGCCCCACCAAACCAATGGCATACATTACACGGCCTCCACCGTCCTGAGAAAAACCCATAAACCCAATTTTATTTTATTGTTTGGTGGATTTACAGAAAGAAAAGCACATACCAACAAATAATTTTTTGGAAGAAGACAAGGTTAGACGCAGATGCACAAGGCGTTTTCTATTATTATTATTATTTTAAAAGATCAAGATTTCTTGTGTTCTCCTCTGCCTTTTCTTCCCACCCAGGGAAGCCCTCCTTCCCAAGCAGCAAGGCTGGCAGGGAAAATAGGGACATTTTGGGATCACATCAGAAGCCTCTCATAATTATGGGACTGTCCAAGGAAAATCAGGACACTTGGAGCTTCTGAACCCATTGCAATAAACTCCAGTATTTCGTTTCCTACTTTGTAACAGCACCTTAGGACAGGCCTGCGCTGCTGAAGAAGACCCAGTGATTGACTGGATCCCCTGGTAGATCCCTGGGGGAGATCAAAATCCTTGGGGCGCGCCTCAGTTCTCTTTGGGGGGGAATGAAGCAAACTGGGGCGATTTGGGGGCTCTTTCCTCTCCCCCAGAACGCAATTGAAATCGCCACCCACTACCCTTGTAAGTCAAATCCAGGTTCTCCAGCGTGGTCCAGCAGTTAAGAGTGTTAGAGTACTAGGACCAGGGAGAGACCTGGGTTCAAATCTCCACTCAGCCATGCAAAGGGAGGAGCCAAAACAGGGGGCCTCAGCTGGAACATGCCAGACACCCCCCAAAAAGAGCCCGGTCCCTCTGCCCTGTTCCTAGGCAGCAGCATGTTCTGTTGCCGAAATCTCCTGCCAGATAGAAAGATGTGACTGCCCTTCCATCTGCTTCTCTGCAGCTCAAATCCAGGAAATGCCACTCCGGTCCCCTGCCAACTGCCAACAGAGAATGCAATAGCCCAGCGGGCTCTTGGCATTTCCGAGAGGACGGGTTCTGGACCAGCAAATGCAACGTTCTGCGTTTTCGGTGCGCCGGGAGCAGAAAAAAGAAAGCTTTTGAAAGAAGCAGCGGCTCCCTCTGTTCCAAATCCCCGTTGCCCTGACCTCCCCCTTCTGGAAGCGGCCTTTTCGGGGCCACCTCCACGAGAGGCATTTATGCCGAAACTTCCCTCGCATGACAGCTCAAGGGGCGGGGAAAATCGCTTTCAAGCGTCTTAATCAAATAAGAGAAGGCAAGCTGGGATTAACAGAGCATGACTGGCAGAACTTATGACTCTCCGCAGAGCCATTGGAGAAGATGCTGCAGGTTTTATTATAGCAAGGGGAAATCCACAGCTTGAGAGAGAGAGAGAGTGTCCCTTGCTCTCAGCCCCCCCCCCCAAACAAGCCTGTTTTCCCTCTTCTTCCGAGTGACCTTTCCTGCAAATCCCTCGATCTCCCAGAGTGGCTTCAGGCACGCAGAATAGCTCCAAACTGCTCCAAAACTCTTTTTCTAAAAGGTTGCACGCCCCGTATTTTCTCTCTCCTGGGGGGAGAGAGTTGCTCTCTCAGGATGGAAGAAAACAATAAGAACGGCGTGTGATGCTTTTGCCTGGGGAAACCCCACACACACACACACACACCTCCAAAGGGCTTGTCTTGTGGGTTTGGAGAAAGAGGAGGAGAGAGAGAGAAATTACTCTTCCAGTGTGTTTACTATATTATGGAATCAGAGAGTTGGAAGGGACCCTCCAGGGCCATCTAGTCTAGCCTCCTGCAATGCAGGAACCATAGCGGAAGAATCCCTGGCAGATAGCCATCCAACCTCTGCTTAAAAGCCTCCAGAGACAGAGAGTCCAGCATCTCCTGCTGATTTAACCCCCACAACAACCCTGAGAGGTAGGCTAGGCTGAAAGGCAGGGAGCGGTGTTTTCGAACTCGTGTCTTCCTGGTCCTCCTATATTGACACTCTAACCCATGGATAGGCAATCTAAGGCCCGGGGATCAGCATGTTTTTACATGAGTAGAATGTGTCCTTTTATTTAACATGCATCTCTGGTTTATTTGTGGGGCCTGCCTGGTGTTTTTACATGGGTAGAATGTGTGCTTTTATTTAAAATGCATCTCTGGCAATTCAACAAAGGGCTGAACAGTAAACTATGTCTTCTTGCATCCCTACTCAGGTGGGCTACCATGTTACATTCAATGGGTGTACAGTGGTACCTCGGGTTACAGACGCTTCGGGTTACAGACACTTCAGGTTACAGACTCCGCTAACCCAGAAATAGTGCTTCAGGTTAAGAACTTTGCTTCAGGATGAGAACAGAAATCGTGCTCCGGCGGCGTGGCGGCAGTAGGAGGCCCCATTAGCTAAGGTGGAGCTTCAGCTTAAGAACAGTTTCAGGTTAAGAACAAACCTCCAAAACGAATTAAGTTCTTAACCCGAGGTACCACTGTATCTGTGTACACAAATAATTGAGCTGTACACTCGTAAAAGGTAAAGGTAAAGGACTATGGGGTTGTGGCGCTCATCTCGCTTTCAGGCAGAGGGAGCCAGGATTTGTCCATAGACAGTTTTCTGGGTCATGTTTGCCAGCAGGGCTAAACTGCTTCTGGTGCAACGGGACACCGTGACAGAAGCCAGAGAGCATGGAAAAGGCATTTACCTTCCCACCATAGTGGTACCTATTTATCTACTTGCACTGGTGTGCTTTCGAACTGCTAGGTTGGCAGGAGCTGGAGCAGAGCAATGGGAGCTCACTCCCTTGTGCAGATTCGAACCGCCGACCTTCCAATTGGCAAGCCCAAGAGGCTCAGTGGTTTAGACCACAGTGCCACCCACGTACAGTGTACAACAAGTGTACAGTCTAGGTACACCACAGTTGAGCTGTGCACATCAACAAGTCAACACCTTCCGGCAGCGGCCTTAGGCAGCTCAGCAAGTCTGAACATCCAGGAATATTTGGAGATCATTCTATCAAGAAAGGACCAAGCCCACCCAAACGAGTGGCGGGGGGAAATAAGAGCACCCTTTTACTTTCTGTGGTTTCTGAGACGTCCTGCAGATATTTCCAACTTCAGGGGAGTTTTTTTGTCTTTCGTGATGTGAAAGTGGGTTTCTGCAACACCCAGAGACTTCTAAGAGTAGAGTTTCTGTCATTGAAAACCCGAGACTTACTGTAAAGGCTCTAGCTTTCTCAATTCCCTCCCCCATCACTCTCGAAATGAAATCAGCTTGTTTTTTTCTTTTCTTTTCCTGTTTTGCCTTTTTTAAAATCATGGGGAGAGAGCTGAGCAATGTTGCAAAACTTTAGAGGAAAGATTGAGGCAGATGCAGCCACTCCGAACCCATGACGCGTGCGGCATGTAGTTTATTCTCCCCTGTTGAGCAATGGTGGCCTCCGAGGAGCAAAAACCCCAGGCACGTTTCGAGGATTCAGATCAGGCCGAAAGGATCTGCAAGGATGTAGAGCGGGGATGGAAAAGAAGGATGCGAACACAATGAAAAAACCCTCCAGGGGAAGTTCTGCGCCTCCTTCAACCGCGTCTCCATTTGCGGCAAAAGTCCACGGCAAGTTTCAATGCCAATCTGCCGTGTGGGCTGTAAACCAGAGCAGGCTGATGCCACATTAAATAACCAAGTGGGGAGAAAGACTGGCATGGGCAAAACTCCTCTCAACAATTTCTACAGATTAGCATATTATTTTTAAGGAGCGGGCACAAGTAATGTGCCTAATACCCAGTGGCGTAGCGTGGGGGTGCAGGGGGTGCTGGCCGCACCGGGCGCAACATCTGGGGGTTAGGGTTAGGGGGCGCAAATCCACGGGTTAGGGGGCGCAAATTACTTGCCTTGCCCGGGTGCTGACAACCCACGCTACGCCACTGCTAATACCAGGTTCGGGAGCTGACCCACATCAGACCAGAACAAAACTTACAGACCCCAAAGCCTAACCCAGCTAGGTGAAGTTTGATAAATGTGAGACTTTCCTAATGTCCTTTGCTTTTACTCTCTCTTCTCGAGCCTTTTATCCTCCTGCAAACTTCTCTCTTTCCATTTTTTTATTTTTTATAATCCTTTATTATACAGAAACCTTAAAATACAGTGGTACCTCTGGCTGCGAATGGGATCCATTCCGGAAGCCCATTCGCAACATGAAAAGAGCGCAACCCGCGGTGGCGCGTCTGTGCACACAAAGGTTGCGATTTACCACTTCTGCGCATGTGTGTGATGTCATTTTGCGTGTCTGTGCATGCGCGAGCAGCAAAACCCGGAAGTAACCCTTTCCAGTACTTCCAGGTCGCCGCGGGACGTAACCTGAAAGAACGTAACATGAAGAAAACGTAGCATGAGGTATGACTGTACATACAAGAGGTATTCTTTAATTACTATCCATTCTTTACTAACATCTTGTATCGAGTTTCCTCTCGCTATCCCGGTCATCCTTGCTAACTGTAGGTATTCTATCAATTTGGCTTGCTGTTTGATTTTTGAGGGGATGGTTCCGCTTTTCCAATTTCCCACAATTAGAATCCTGGCTGCAATCGTGGCATACATGAATAGCAGTCTAACCCTCTTCTTAATTTCTGTTGTCATGATACCTAATAAAAAGGCTTCTGGTCTCTTGGTGAACTTAGCAAACTTTTCTCTTTCCACGCCATCTATTATTTTATGAACTTCTATCATGTCACTCCTTACTCGTCTTTTCTCAAAACTAAAATGTCCCCAAATGTTGCACCCTTGAATCACCGGGGAGATCTTCCATCCCCTTCATCATTTGGGGTGCCCTTTGCTGAACCGTCTCCAACACTTTTTGAGGTGGGGCAGCCAGAAGACCACACAGTATTCCAAAAGTACCTGAAGGAACGTCTCCACCCCCATCGTTCTGCCCGGACACTGAGGTCCAGCACCGAGAGCCTTCTGGCGGTTCCCTCCCTGCGAGAAGCCAAGTTACAGGGAACCAGGCAGAGGGCCTTCTCGGTAGTGGCGCCCGCACTGTGGAATGCCCTCCCAACAGATGACAAAGAGAAGAACAACTACCAGACTTTTAGAAGACATCTGAAGGCAGCCCTGTTCAGGGAAGCTTTTAATGTTTAACAGACTACTGTATTTTAATACTTTGTTGGAAGCTGCCCAGAGTGGCTGGGGAAACCCAGCCAGATGAGCGGGGTATAAATAATAAATTATTATTATTATTATTATTATTATTATTATTATTATTATTATTCGTAGTCAAAACAAAGGTTTGTATAACGGCATTCCGTTGGCAGCCGTCTGTCTCGAGAGACAATGGAGTGTGCTATGTAAAAGAGTATTGGGAAATACCGTATTTTTCGCCCTATAGGACGCACTTTTCCCCCTCCAAAAATGAAGGGGAAATGTGTGTGTGTCCTATGGGGTGAATGCAGGCTTTCGCTGAAGCCTGGAGAGCGAGAGGGGTTGGTGCGCACCGACCCCTCTCGCTCTCCAGGCTTCAGGAGAGCCGCAGCGCCAGCCCCACAAGGTCGGGGGACAGCGGGGAGGCGGAACACTGCCATCCCGTTGTCTCCCGATGTGGCAGCGCGTCCTCCCGCTGTCCCTGGACCTGGTCTGCAGGCGGTGGCGGGGAGAAGAACACTTCTCCCCACTTCCTGCCCCGCAAGCTCCGGGGACAGCGGGGAGGCGCAGCGTGTCCTCCCGCTGTCCCCGGACCTGGTCTACAGGCAGCGGCGGGGAGAAGAGCGCTTCTCCCCGCTGCCGGCCCCACAAGCGCCTGGGGGGGAAATAATTTTTCTTTCTTTATTTCCCCGCCAAAAAACTTGGTGCGTTCTATGGGGCGAAAAATACGGTAATTTATAACAGCTGCTGACAGTTTTGAGGAGCCACAGGTGAGAGCTGAGTGCAGGCTAGGGACCAAAGGTGGACAAACTCCTCCAGAAGGGGCACAGTGTGCCCCCCACCAGAGGTACCAACCCTCCTCTAATACCCCATAAATTCTGGAGGTCACTTGGGTGCTGCTAATGCAGTGGTTTGACTTCACCCCTGTTATAATAAATTGGGAGGGAAAATGTTTAAAAACACTTTTCAACAACAATAACAAAAACAGAGTCCTTTCTGTTGGGGATAATTCAGACTGAAATTCCCGGGTGTCACAAAAAAGGTTATTTATGAACTTATTTACGTACGCTACAACAGCGGCAAGAGTCTTGTTAGCACAAGGATGGAAGAATGAGCAAATCCCAATGAAAGAACAATGGCAAGAAAAACGAATGAGCTATGCGGAGTTGGCAAAGTTGACATATAAATTACGTGAGAAGGACAACCGTGACTTCAAGGAAGAATGGGAACGTTTTTACAAACTATCTAAAAAGACAACAAAATGATTTGGCAGGTTTTGAATAAACATCCTCAAATTTATTAGTAGAACGTATGATAGATAAGGCAATGATATGTACAATTTTACAATATGCAGAGAATAACATGTATAAACAAATCAGAGAGGGGAGCTGAGGGGAGCATTTGGAGGGTGGGAGAGGAAGGGGGGAAAGGGGGGGGGGAAATGTACCGGTAATTGGTTATATTGATTTATAAATTGATTTGTTAAATTTGCTCAATAATTTATTTATTTTTAAAGGTTATTTATGTATGCCACTACTGCAACCCGTGTTTTGTTAGCCCTAAAATGGAAAACGATTGAGGTCTCAACCAAAGAAGAATGGCGACTCAAACTGATGGAATATGAGCAGATTGCGGACCTAACTCATAGAATAAAAGGACAGGAAGAACATACGTTTAAAGAAGATTGGGAAATGTTTGTTGAATATATGAGGGGGGAATTGTATGCATTTGTAAATGTGGGCAGCATTAAGATAATTGCAACAGTGTACACAAGTTTTGATGTAATAATAATAATAATAATAATAATTTATTTATACCCCGCCCATCTGGCTGGGTTTCCCCAGCCACTCTGGGCAGCTTCCAACCAAAGATTAAAATACATTAAAATACATGTAATAATGGAATACTGCATGGTTTAGTTTATATAAAATATGCAGGGATTTATGTTACGCAAATTGAACCATGGGAAGAGAAGAAAGGGAAGTGATTGATATTTTAAGGTTGTTTAAACGAATATGTTAAATTGTAAAAGAGAAAATTTAATAAAAAATTATGTACAATAAGAATAAAAAACTATCAACAGCTGACCATGGCCACACCGTGGGGAACGATTTTGACTGGCCGGCTAAACCAGGTGAAGGGAGCCAGTGGGTCTGAAACCCACAGGTTCTGGCAGATGGAGCAGACTGGACCAACCGTGCGTCCAGTGGCCAAGAAGGTGGTTTCTGCATGTGCTGCAGAGGAAAGTGAAAGGCAGATGGGCTTGTCAATGAATAATAATAATAATAATAATAATAATATATTATTTATACCCCACACAACTGGCTGGGTTTCCCCAGTCACTGTTTTATTTTCAGTTCCTTTCCTAATGATCCCCAGCATGCAATTTGCCTTTTTCACGGCCGTTTAGCCGGATCGAGCCCTGGAGACTTAGCATGAAAAGCAAGTCCTTTGCCAGAAACAAATCACAGCCCGGTTCAAGAGAGGCCACCGTCCTAGAACCCAGAGTCGCTTGGCCGTTCAGCAGAAGCCAGGGTTTCCTATTTTGCTTTCTCGGTTTCCATCCCAGGAATCTCCCTCCTGCCTCAATTGCCCACAAACTACCTTCGCTGAGGCTTGAGGTCACGATCTCCGTCCCAGGTTCTCTCGCAACAACTCAGAGAACCCACAAAGCTGCCTGAAATTGCCATTGATCTGAAATCTGGCAGACGTCCTCGTGCGGCCCCAAAGAGAGGCGACAAAACTTCCTCGATTTCCCAAGAACATTGCTTAAAGGTAAAGGTAAAGGGACCTCATCACCTTGCCAACAAAGGTCTGTATAGTAAAAGCTCTGGAAGTGAGAACTGGACCATCAAGAAGGCTGATCGCCGAAGAATTGATGCTTTTGAGTTATGGTGCTGGAGGAGACTCTTGAGAGTCCCATGGACTGCAAGAAGATCCAACCTCTCCATTCCGAAGGAAATCAGCCCTGAGTGCTCACTGGAAGGACAGATCCTGAAGCTGAGGCTCCAAGACTTTGGCCACCTCATGAGAAGAGAAGACTCCCTGGAAAAGACCCTGATGTTGGGAAAGATGGAGGGCACAAGGAGAAGGAGACGACAGAGGGCGAGATGGTGGGACAATGTTCTCGAAGCTACCAACATGAGTTTGACCAAACTGTGGGAGGCAGTGGAAGACAGAAGTGCCTGGCGTGCTCTGGTCCAGGGGGTCACGAAGAGGCGGACACAACTAAACAACTAAACAACAATTCCTTTCCTTGATCAGAACATTATTAATGCAGCCTAGAATTAGCTTTTCCCCCCTCTTTTTTTTTTGCTGCTGCTGCAACCTTGTGGCTAGTAACCATTGACAGCCCCCTCCTCCATGAATTTGTCTGCATTCCTCAAGGCCACCCACGGGGCAAACGGTGATCAAAATAAGAATAATAAAAACGCTGCAACATGCAGGTCAATTGGGGAGAGGTGCGCAAATCTAGAGAATAGGTTTTGTGTGCGCAAAGGCTTCTGCCTTTAGCTTTGTCATGTAAAATTGGACCATGTGGTTTCAGGCTGGGAGGGGCCGGAATTAGTTAAACATTACCCTCTGGCAAGAATTCCCAAGCAAGTAAGATGTTAGGACTTCCGACCTTGACGAACATGACTTGTGGAGGAAATTCTAATTGTCCTGTCCAGCGGTAATCCAACAGGCGCAAGAAATCACTTTGGAATGACAGAGCTCTCCACAAAGCCAATTAATTATTGCATCCGCCCGCCAGTGTGCGGGTCATATATTGTGAGCAGGATCTCAGCATCCCTCTCCCGACAAGCCAACTCTGCTGCTTTTAATGTTGCACTTAATCCCTGGCCGTATCAGTCCTTAACAGGGACCTGCCACAAATCAAAACCCACACCTGATCTTTAACCTTTTCCTCTCCTAACCCGCATCGGTTTTTCGTTTCCCTGCTTTTTTTAATTTTGCAAAAAGGAAACTATCAAAGGAAGTCCGTTTTAAGGCCGTGGTCCAGCAGGGTTGTGAGCCAAAGGAAAGGAGGAAACATTTAAGAGCAGGAATGATTTTCTGGTTCTCTCTCTCTCTCTCTCTCTCTCTCTCTCTCTCTATCTGGCCTGGTTTGAAAAGGATACTGGGCACACATTTTCCTTTTAAAGAAGTGCACATTGGTTATTATTATCCTTATTACTAATTTCATTTAGTCTCTTTCGCCTGTTGTTTGGTTGTCTTAACTGTATCTTGTTTTGAAACTGTTTTGTTGGATTGCAATAAAGATATATAATAATAATAATTTCATTTACGAGCCGCTTCCCACGAGGCATCCCAAAACAATTTGCAATGTAGTAACATCTACAGCAGTAAACAGAGTTAAAACATTAGGCATGTGTAAACGCAGTTTAAAATATTATAAAGCGTTTTAAACAGCAGCAGGAGCATACCAGCTCCTTCTAGAAAAAAGTTCCGGCACTTCCTTTTCTAGAAAAAAACACACCCTGTTTTTATGTATCCTGGTCCAGTGAGTGATACGCTGCGCACTAGGACCACTGCCTTAAACTTTTGTATGAGTCCACGCATGCATGCATCTGTGAGTTCTGAAAGGATCGTCATTGCATTTTCACTTGATTTACCAAAGATCTTTCACCGAACCCACAACCTTTAATGGTACACCTAACGGGGAACAGCTTTGTTGCCTTCAAACAACACACTCTCAGCTATACGCCCACCCCCAAAAAAATAATGTGTGAAACCCTTTTTAATGTCACTGCTGATGCATAACTCGTGGGTCAACAGGGCTAGAAAATTTAGAAATCAATTTAATTGCAAATATACGCAAATTAAACCAAGTGCAAGCCGTCCAAAAATAGACAGGTTAAATTTGGGTTCTGTTGAATTATGGTCCATCCCCCCCCCCCAGCTATTATTAATCATTATTATTGTAGAGAGTGTTTGAAGGAGTTGTTTGATTTTCAGTGATCAGTTCTGTGTTATTGTGTTGCCATCTCTTGCTATTCTCTGTCCGTAAGCCACTTTGGGCTTTAAGAAAGCAGCATATTTTTTTTTTCAAATAAACAATGTGTGCAAGAAAGCTGAGCTGCAGTAGCCGAAATCCCCTATAAGTTAAGAAATTTGCAAGCGGACTTTGGTATGCCAATCAACTTCCCCACAAGCAGCCTCCCACAAAATACACACTTTCCATTTCTAACTCTCCATTTTCACTTTAGAACAAACAAGATGACATTTAGTGAGCAGGAAAGCTGTTAACCAAGGTCTCCCCAAACAACACTCAATCTTCTATAAAAAGATGGGAGTGGAGGGGGGGTATATTTGGGGGTTGGGAATCAGAAGCCGAACCCAAAAATAATGAAGCAAAAATAAATACTTGTAAGGGATAGCATACAGAAGTAACACACACACACACACACAAACAAGTTAACAGGAGAGAATGCTTGCTCACTTTGTCAACAAATGGCCATCTACGCAGCGCAGCAGAAAATCTTATTCATCATCCCTGCCATACCTGAGTCTGAGCACAATTTGGGGGCTCAGAACTCCACCTGAGGAAGGAAGGTAGACAGTGGCTCCCTAGTCCCAAAGGAGCATCACCAAAGGAGCACCCAGGTGGGGGAATCAGCCATTGCTACAAGACTGGAGTTGCGTGTCGAGGTCCCCAAGCCACCCCTAATAAATTCACACTTCACACCGTAATTTTGTTGAAGGTTTTTGGCATAATTCTGGCCACAACTTTATTAAAATACAAAAAATGTTTTCTAAAACCAATGCCTAACCGCAACCTTGGGACGCGGGTGGCACTGTGGGTTAAACCACAGAGTTTAACCCACTCTGGGGATGCGGCGCTCATCTTGCTTTACTGGCCGAGGGAGCAAAATACCAGCACCCCAGTTCCCCCCCCTTTCATAAAATTTATATAAAAGGTAAAGGTAAAGGGACCCCTGACCATTAGGACCAGTCATGACCGACTCTGGCGTTGCAGCGCTCATCTTGCTTTACTGGCCGAGGGAGCCGGCATACAGCTTCCGGGTCACATGGCCAGCATGACTAAGCTGCTGCTGGCGAACCAGAGCAGTGCACGGAAACGTCGTTTACCTTCCCGCCGGAATGGTACCTATTTATCTACTTGCACTTGGATGTGCTTTTGAACTGCTAGGTTGGCAGGAGCAGGGACAGAGCAACGGGAGCTCACCCCGTCACAGGGATTCGAACCGGCGACCTTCTGAAGGAGCGTCTCCACCCCCATCGTTCTGCCCGGACGCTGAGGTCCAGCGCCGAGGGCCTTCTGGCGTTTCCCTCATTGCGAGAAGCAAAGCTACAGGGAACCTGACTGAGGGCCTTCTCGGTATTGGCGCCCGCCCTGTGGAACACCCTCCCAGCTGATGTCAAAGAGATAAACAACTATCTGACATTCAGAAGACATCTTAAGGCAGCCCTGGTTCAGGGAAGTTTTTAATGTGTGACATCTTAGTCCATTTTTTTCTTTGTTGGAAGCCGCCCAGAGTGGCTGGGGAAACCCAACCAGATGGGCGGGGTACAAATAATAAATTATTATTATTATTATTATTATTATTATTATTATTATTATTATTATTATTCTGATGGGCAAGTCCTAGGCTCTGTGGTTTAACCCACAGCGCCACCCGCGTCCCAAAATTGCTGCTTTAGGGGTTGTTTTTTTAAAGTCTGGAGCAGATTTTCTCTCTCCCCCCCCCATACTTTCTATTGGAAAGCGCGCCTTGGTCTTGGAAATGCTTTGGTTTAGGAATGTACTTCCGGAACAGATTAAGTTTGAGAACCAAGGTACCACTGCAATTTGCTCTCACTGTGCAACTCCTGCCCTATGGCCCCTCCGCCGCCGCCTGAGCTTTTGTGCTGGCTAATCCGCCATGCGCATCGATCCTGACCTCCCACATGAAGGAAACAGGGGCCCTGGATTCAAAGCAGCGTCTCACAACTGAGAGCCATAGCAAGATCAAGCGGCTTTGAAGCGAGACTCGGTGTAACCTGCGACAATGCGAGGCCGCGCGGAAGGGTCACTGGCCCCCAGCAGCCTGGTAATGAGGGAAGAAAAAGCTTTGGAAAAGAAAGTGTTCCTTGCTCTGCGCAGCTGAGGACGGCATTATTGCACAGCAATGATCTAACGTTAAGAGAAATGAACGGGCGCGTGTTAGAAATGGGACAGAAATAGGCCAGGATCATAAATTGCCAGCTGAGTCATCCCAGCATCTGCTCTCTGACTACCTTACTTCCTTCTCCTTCCTCGCTTCTTGGGACTAGATAATGGCTTTGCAAATAAGAGCAGGCCTGCAGCTAAACGCGAGACGTAGGAAGGAGCTGGGAGGGGTCCATTAATTCCCTTGCAATTAATCTCCCTTTACAAGGGGTTCCCATCAGCAGCACCACCTGAAATGGGTGCAATGTACATATCGCTGACTCTCATATACAAAATAAGTTCACTTCTAACTCCTGGCCATGTGCTGTGTGCCGCAAGCCATTGGCAAGACTGCTGTGACCTCACAGAATGTTTGCAAACATCCTGATGGAAGGGAAGGCACCGTCGACCGCTATCCACTCTGTTATGTACTGAAGTTCTCACCCTGGGCCAGCAGGGGGATACTGTAGATAGCTTTCACTCAGGTCCACATATGCAAATAAGGGATTGAAAGTGACGTTCAGTGATTGGATAGTTACAGAAAATGGTTACTGTTGCGTTCTAGTGGAGCTCTATATAAGCAGGCTGGCTGAACCCTTCAGTTCAGATCTGTTCTGGCCTGTGAATAAACAGGAACTGTCTGAGGAATCGCTGTGTCGTCTGGTATGTTCACCCACAACGTAACACACTCCTCAATGGAACCAAGAGACTGCCCTGCTATTACACAGAAACATCAGAGGCCAACTTGTACCGAGTCAGACAATTGGTCCATCTAGCTCGCCTTAGCTGCGATTCCTGTATCGAAGGAGGTTGGGGTAGATGGTCCCTGAGGTCCCTTCTGATTCTACGATTCTAGTGTGTTCATAACCACAATCGGTGAATCGCATGACACTCTGCAACACCACAGGCTTACAGGGCCCACAACGAGACCGAGACAAAACCTCATTCGTGCATAAAACTCGCCGTAAAAGATCCCCTATGCTGGAAAGGCCAGCGCGGGACTTCCCCCTCTCCTCTTAGTGGATATGAAAGTCTAACTAAACATACCAGAGTGGTGTGTGAGTGTGCAACTATTGTTTCTAAGCAAGCCATGCTACGAATCTCTGGTGAAGCCTGAAAGCCAGGTCTCTTTCATCGTACAGGAGGTTTTGGTACCTGAAAGGGGAACCGAGAGAGATGTCAGGCCCTGGACGCTGTAAAAAAATAAAATGTGCTAACTCAAGGAGTTAGCATTCGCAGACCATCCTAAAGATTTATGCAATATAGGCTTAGCATCATCTTGCCTGAATTCGATGGGCTCTCCGACCCATTCACCACAAAGCCCTTGGGTATCCTGTATTGTTATGAACACTGAACTCTGGCCTGACCCGTAGGTTAGATAATGGATCCATTACTGGCCAACAGACGTCACAAACTTCTCAAACTAGGCTATCTTGTCTTCCCTCCTTCCTAAAACTGGATGTGTCCTATGCCTAAAAACAGCCTTTGCCAACCCAGTGCCCTCCAGATTTTTGGGACTACAATTCCCATCAGCCCCAGCACTGCAGAAGTCGTGGTCCAAGAAATACGAAACGGGGGCATTACGTTGGTCTGAAGAATCCTGGAAAGTGTCTCTCCAACCTAGCTGTAGGAACTGAGATGGCTTCTCCCACTTCTGTATGTATCAATATAGCAATGGTGGTCTCAAAACGTTGCTTGACTCCAACTCCCAGCACCCCAGATCACTGGCTGTGCTGGTCTGGTCTGATGGGAGTTGGAGTCACACTACATCTAGAAGGTCACATGTTCTCCACCCGCAACATGGAGGTTCAACAGCGCCATCATGCCAAAGAATGGTTTACACTAGCCCCAGTTTAGTACCCCAACCATGTTTTCGCATTGTGGAGACAACCCATGGTTTAGATGTGCTTCGGTTTCCCTCCTGGCCAGCAATTCGGGTCTCTATATTCAGACATCACATCAAACCATGAGTTGCAAGCCCACCTCCAAATCTGATTTGCTATCCGATACAATAATCTTTATTGTCATTGTCCCATACAGAACAACAAAGTTGAGAAAATCTACATCAGACATTCAAAAACCAACAAGCCTGCTATCCCAGCTATCCCAGCCTGGTTAGCCCCCTAAAAACTCTGATACCCCTTTTTAAATACAATATACTGCCTTATACTGCGTTTAAAACCAAAATCACATTTGGATAGAAACTCAGGTGGCTAGTCCTAGTCTTTATAACCCTGGACCTTCTTCCAGAAGGCAGAAGCTGAAAGAGATAATTTCAGGGGTGCGCACTATCCTGTGCTATCTCTGCAGCTTTCTTGTGGCACTTGGAAGCATAGATTTGATCCAAGGTGGGAAGAGTGCACCCAATTATTCTCTCTGCACTCTTTACAACCCTGAACAGCATTGTTTTCCCCCTGACTGTGCAGCTCCCAAACCACACACAGAGACCGTAAGTTAATACACTCTCAACAGTACAATAGTAAAATGCCATCAACAGGTTCTTTGAGAGATTGTTTTTCCGGAGGATTCTCAGAAAATATAACCTCTGCTGTGCTCTCTTCACCAGGTCTTTGCTGTTTTCTCCCCAAGTTAGGTCATCTCTCAACTCCATTCCCATAAATTGAAACACCAAGACCTGTTCCATGCACTTCCCCTCAATAATAAGTGGCTGAATATTCAATTTACATTTCTTAAAGTCCAGTGCCTAGTCAAATCCAGTGCCTAGTCAATTCAGTCATCGCCCAATAAACCGACGTTATGCTTCTTTAACTGTGGTTTGGCCTGCTGCGTTCACAAAGTCTTCCATTGTTCACAGAGGAAAGCTGTTGGAATGTTGGTAGCCCAGCTTCTGAGAGGGAAGTGAAACTTGTCAGTTTGGCGGGGATTAAAATCCCACGCAGTCACCGGGGCAAAGATTGACCGAGACCTGAAAAGTCGCCCAGGAAGTAGGAACGCTCAGGGGTTAGAAAGCCCGGAGGGAAGGTGGCTGAAGGAGAGCTGTCGATGGAATGAAGAAAGCAAGAGTATACAGGAAATGAAGAGCTGAGACCAATCCTTGACTGCAAGCTTCTAATTGTGCTTAGATTACGATCTGAAGTCGATGGCAAGAATTTCCTAACCATAGCAAGGGGGAAATTTGGCCACAGTCTTAACTTTCGGTTTCTGGGTTAGTAATTGGTTGCTTTTTCCTGAGATGAGTTTTGCAGTGTTGTGATTGAACCCGTGACCCATGGGTAGGCAAACTAAGGCCTGGGGGCTGAATCCAGCCCAATCACCTTCTAAATCCAGCCTGCGGACGGTCCGGGAATCAGCATGATTTTACATGAGCAGAATGTGTGCTTTTATTTAAAATGCATATCTGGGTTATTTTGGAGGCATAGGAATTCGTTCTCTTTTTTTCCAAAATATAGTCCAGCCCCCCACAAAGTCTGAGGGACAGTGGACTGGCCCCCTGCTGAAAACATTTGCAGACCCCTGCCGTAACCCAATAATGCTCAAACCCAAATATGTCTCCCTCATAAAAACATAAGAAGAGTCTGCTAGATCAGACCATCTAGTTCAGCAGCTCACGGTGGCCAAGAAGATGCCCCCATGGGAAACCTGCAAGCAGGATTCGAACGCAAGAGCAACTCTCCCCTCCTGTGGCTTCCAGTAGCTGGTATTCCGAAGCATTGCTATCTCTGAATATGGAGGGCAAAGCATAGCCATTAACGGCTAGCAGCCATCAACATCCCTCTCGTCCTCCATGAATTTGTCCAATCTTCTTTTCAAGCCATCCAGGTGGGTGGTCCTCACTGTCTCCTGTGGCAGTGAGTTCCATAGTTTAACTATACACAGCGTGATGAAGGACTTCCTTTTTTCTGTCCTGAATCTTCCAAAGTTCAGCGTCGTTGGGTCTTCACAAGGTCCAGCGTTATGAGAGAGGGAGGAAAAACCTCCCCCTGCCTACTTTCTGCACGCCGTGCATAATTTGTAAAACTTCTATCGTGTTGCCTCTTACCCACCTTTTCTCTGAGCTGAAACATCCCAAACGCTGCAACCCTCAAGCCTCTTGATAATTTTGACTGCCCCCTTCTGAAGATTTTCCAACTCTGCAATACATCTTTGTAATGTTGCATTATTACAGTGGCAATTTTAATTTCAACCCCCTTCCTAAGTGAGCCTTGGTGAAGACGACGTTTTCATCCCCCCAAAAACTTTTTGATTTGAGTTTCCATTGAAATGAGGCTGTACTTTAATGTTTAAATGTTGTATTTTAATCTTGTTTTAAGTTGTATTTCAATCAATTTGTTTTTATATCGGGTGTTAGCCACCCTGAGCCCAGTCTTGGCTGGGGTGGGCAGGGTATAAATAAAAATTATTATTATTATTATTATTATTATTATTATTATTATTATTATTATTATTATTATTTCCTCCCTGCAGATTATCACAGTGTTCAGCTTATTGGCAGGGGAGAGGGGACATGAGTTGGGCTCTGCCCTCTGAGGTGCCAGTATGTGTCCGGCTACACCACAATCCCCAATACAGAGTTGCAGCAAAATGCCCCAAGGATTCTCCTGGTTGCAAATCCAGGACTCTGGGGGTTGACCCTTTTTCTTCCAAGAGAGAGAAACTCCCCGATCTGCTAAATATGCAGGAGGCTGGATCTTCTCTCAGGGCAGGAAGTCCTTGCTGAATTGCAACACTCCAAGAATGGATGCTTTTGAATTCTGGTGCTGGAGGAGACTCTTGAGAGTCCCATGGACTGCAAGAAGATCCAACTTTTCCATTCTGAAGGAAATCAGCCCTGAGTGCTCACTGGAAGGACAGATCCTGAAGCTGAGACTCCAAGACTTTGGCCACCTCCTGAGAAGAGAAGACTCCCTGGAAAAGACCCTGATGTTGGGAAAGATGGAGGGCACAAGGAGAAGGGGATGACGGAGGACGAGGTGGTGGGACAGTGTTCTTGAAGCTACCAGCATGAGGGAGGCAGTGGAAGACAGGAGTGCCTGGCGTGCTCTGGTCCAGGGGGCCACGAAGAGGTGGACACAACTAAACAACAACAAAACAAACTCTAGCTTAGGGCTCCAGTATCCAACCATCTCGTCTTGAAGATCCTGAAGCTGAGGCTCCAAGACTTTGGCCACCTCCTGAGAAGAGAAGACTCCCTGGAAAAGACCCTGATGTTGGGAAAGATGGAGGGCACAAGGAGAAGGGGATGACAGAGGATGAGATGGTGGGACAGTGTTCTTGAAGCTACCAGCATGAGTTTGACCAAACTGCGGGAGGCAGTGGAAGACAGGAGTGCCTGGCATGCTCTGCTCCAGGGGGTCACGAAGAGGCGGACACGACTAAACGAATAAACAACAACAACAAAAATACTTTAATAACTCTCTTTTCAGGTGTTCAAAGTGCATCCAATTTTATATCAGAAAATCTGCCCGGCACAACAACCAGACACTTTGGAAAGACTTCGACTGTAGTTCTAGTTGGCTGAGCTTTTTTAACCAGAGCTGTCCAGCCTACAGATTTTTCCCAAGCCTCCCTCACAGGGGATGAGACCTCAAACGAAACTAGCAGTCATTTCATTCAGAGCAAACTCGAAACCCGCAAGCCAGCTTTGGGGCTTCCTTCCTGCCTTTTTTTTAAAAAAGAAGTTTGCCCTTCTTTTCTTTCATTTTTTCATCTTAGCAAAGTGAAGCAAGCCCATTTTCAAAGCTGTACCCTTTTCGTCTCTTTTTAACAACCTGACTGTTTTATTCGCAGGGCAGAACAAAAGTAAAAAGTCCTTAAAGTATTTCCAAGTTGATTTTTCTTTGTTTTCTTTTGGCACCTATCAGCAAGCACCCGAAGCGCGCAGAGACGCCCTCCCCGCCCAGAACAAATTAATAATTTATCCTCCCAATTTTAGTAAGATAATAAATAAGACTCATGGGACATTAAGTTAAAAAGCCTCAAGTGACAAATTGCCAGGGAGGGAAAGGCGTCTGTTTGATGAGTGAATATATATATATATTGTTTCTGAAGCAGCTCAATTATGTTAATAACCCAGAGAGGATGTAAATGTGAAGTATAACACATAGCAGATGGTGCGCTCGGTGATAAGCTAATCTTACCTGAAAATTGGAATCAGAAAACCTTATTCGTATTTATGGATATGGCATTTGAAGGATGCCACTTAACGGGGAATATATAGAAAATCAATATGTCCTTAATTTCAATTTTATTTTTAAGTAAAAAAAACATCATCGCACTTAACTCTAGGTGAATATTAACTTTCTTTGACATACTTTAGGATGGATTCAGACGTACTTTATGATGGATGTCCGTACCCCCTCCCCCAGATTAGTAGTGGTTTGGTCTGCAGGACCTCCAAGGTCCCTTCCAACACTAAAATGCTAAGAGCCCCCCCCAAAAAAAAACACTCATGAGTTCCCTCCAGCCCCCTATAAATCTGCTTAATGTCAAAGAATTGACTTATCAGCCAGAACACAGGACAAACAATGGGGTAATATGAAGATGAACCAGGGAGGTGGTGTCTGAACCAAAGTCCCAGCTCTGCTGCACATTTAAAGCAGCACCAGGCTGCCATAAACAGCCATGGCTCCCCCCCCCCACGCCTCAAAGCATTCTGGGAATTGTAGTTTGTTAAGGGTTCTCACGGCTGCAAGGAGACCAAGCTCCTCTGGTGCATTTTTTAAAGCTAGCCAGAGCAGCCGAAACCCTCAAGGCTGGCTTTCCCAGCAGTGGCTGAAGGAGGCAGCACAGGTCCTTTACACAGAAGCAGGAGCAGGTTCTCAGATTGAGGAGGGGGACTGAGATATACCTGCCTCTGGGGGCATCCGCCCCTTCCGCCTTTCCCCAAAGCCTCGCGCTTGGAGACACCGGGGAAAACCAGGCGGCCTACACAATTATGCACATTTTTAAAGGTTTCTTTCCTCCCAGGTTTTTAAGCAAAGGTTGGGTGGCCATCTGCCAGGGATTCTTTAGCTGTGATTCCCGCACCACGGGGGTTGGACTAGATGACCGTTGGGGGTCCCTTCTGACTCAACGGTTCTGAGATTCTTTAGTATTCAGAAGCAGTGCTGCCTCTGGCCGTGGAAGTAAGCAATGTTATACCAGTGGCTACCAATGTTGTAACAGAGATTTCACTGGCTCTGGCATTCTTGCCTGAGCCTACGAGGCTTGTCTCCTACAAGAACTTTTTGGCCCAGGCCGAAATAAAGCACCTTTTCTTGCTAGGAAGGTTCCCCAAGCTCACCATATTCAATTAAAGGGATGATTCATAAGAAAACAAGATTTCGAGTGGCAGGTTGAATTTAATTTTTAATTACCGCAGATATATGGGATAGTGTTTTTTTAAGTCCTCCCTGCAAGGTTAAATCAGAATCGACACCGCTGAATTTCGCAGCAATCCTTTCCTTCAAATTTACCCCCAGAAGGACAAAAAAACAAAAAAGAAAGCCACCTCCATTTATGTCACACAGCTAATCTCGTATTGAACCCAGGGGATAGTCGGACCTGCTAATTACCTTCCACTGTTCCGGGAAAACACAGAGGCTAGAAGGGTTTGGTCTCCGTGATTAATTTCCTCTCACAATTTCACCACCTATTGTTGCTGCAGGAGGGATGAGAGACGGTAATGAGACACTTTGCTCCTTCCTCAATTGATTTTGGAACGGGCAGGGGCTCGCCACCATCCCTCCCTCCCTCTCTCTCATCCGCTCACCGAAGGAGGATGCTGTGCCCGTCCTCTTAAGGCCTTGACCAAGTTCTCAAGCAGAGGGGAGCAGCACTTGAACCCGCTTCCCCCGGAGATGGAAGCCGGAGTTAGTGCGCCGAGATCTGCCAGCGATGCTTTTGTTGTGACGCCTCCATGGCACGGGGTTGGCATAGATTACCCTGGGTCCTGTATACCTGAAGGAGCGTCTCCACCCCCATCATCCAGCCCGGACACTGAGGTCCAGCTCCGAGGGCCTTCTGGTGGTTCCCTCCCTGTGAGATGTGAGGTTCCAGCGAACCAGGCAGAGGGCCTTCTTGGTAGTGGCGCCTGTCCTGTGGAACACCATCCCATCAGATGTCAAGGCAATAAACAACTATTTTACTTTTAAAAGACAACTAAAGGCGGCCCTGTTTAGGGAAGTTTTTAATGTCTGACACTGTATTGTTTTTAATATTCAGTTGGAAGCCACCCAGAGTGGCTGGGGAAAGCCAGCCAGATGGGCGGGGTATAAATAATAAATTACAGTGGTACCTCAGGTTAAGTACTTAATTCGTTCCGGTGGTCCGTACTTAACCTGAAACTGTTCTTAACCTGAAGCACTACTTTAGCTAATGGAGCCACCTGCTGCCACCGTGCCGCCAGAGCACGATTTCTGTTCTCATCCTGAAGCAAAGTTCTTAACCTGAAGCACTATTTCTGGGTTAGCGGAGTCTGTAACCTGAAGTGTATGTAACCTGAAGCGTATGTAACCTGAGGTACCACTGTATTTTACTTTTAATAGACAACTGAAGGCGGCCCTGTTTAGGGAAGTTTTTAATTTCTGACGCTGTATTGTTTTTTCGGTGGAAGCCGCCCAGAGTGGCTGGGATGGGTGGGGTATAAATAATAAATTATTATAATAAATTATTATTCCAACTCCACCAATGTATGATTCTACATGCCCCTTCCTAGCTTGGTCCTGTCCAGTACGGACACTCTCCCTGTCTGCCTCCATCCTCCTTGCAGTGGAGCCACCATGACCGCCCTCTGCACCCATAGTCAGAGGCAACGATGCTTCTGAATCCCTGTTGCTGGAAAACCAACGGGAGCGGTGACTCCCTGTCAGACTCGGGTCCTGCTTGCAGGTTTCCCAAAAGAGGCATCTGCTTGCCCACTGCGAGAAAAAGATACTGGAATGGATGGGCCACTGGCCTGATTTGGCAGGGCTCTGTTTGGATGGCCAGCTTGGGGTTTTCTGAGCAAGACTGCTGACTGCTGACTGGCTCCCTTCACCCTCTGCTGGCAGCTGCCCATGAGAGGAGGCCAACGGAGCGAGGAGAGAGGACTAGGGATGGTGCAGAGCCAGACAGCGAAAGAGAGCGGAATTCATCCTGTTGCAGGAACCCCCCCCCCCCAATCATTCAGTTTGTACAAACACCACACACACACTCACACATGACATATGTGATGTTTCTGTTATAAATTCATAGTAAATCAACCATACATCAGATTTACAACCATCCACTTTTATTTTACTCCATGAAGGAAGGATTATCAAAGGGGGATGGTTTGATACAGGATGGCCATAATCCCTTAACCGTACCAGCACATACACAGGAGCCCTACCCAGTTGGCATGCCAACCTTGATGGTCCCAGACAGAAGACCATCAAGGTCACAAAGGACTTGCATATGGGAGTGGATTCAACATGGACTGGAACAAAGGACAATGATCAGATCTTCCCTCTGGGGGCAGGAAACTGCCAGCTCCCCTTTATCCTCCGGAAATGACTCTTGGGGAGGGGGAAAGGAGGAACCAGCCTGGTGACAAGATACTCAGGTTACCTCCATAACTCCTCCCTCAGCCCCTCCTTTTGGTGATGTGTCAGTGATGTAGTTGTGATGTAGTTCTAGGGGTGTAGTTTGGGGGATTAGTAACTAATAAAAGTTGGGGTCTTCTTTTGTTCTGGGCTTCCATTTTGTTTCACCTGGTGGCAGGTGGGAGTCCTGTCGCCACAGTCTTCAAGAAAGACCAAGCCTACTGGCTGCTGTTTTGCTCTGGTATTCCTGGCTGGTGTCCTTGTTTTTTTTGTCCAAGGGAGCCCTCAGATTTCTCCGTTCACAATCCTTTCCAAAAAGCCTACCTGCCTACGGTGTGCCAAGAAGCCCCTGGGCATTTGGGAACAATCTGGCCTGCAACGATGGAGGAGACTCTTGTTGTTTTTTAAAGCACACACATGCTCAGGAGTTAAGTGTTCCCTGGAGGTGACACTCGGAACATTGGATTCTCTCTGTCTGCGACGCCCTGCTCATGTTCTGAATTAATGGGGAAGCAGAGGGGGAAGCGCAGCCGGGAAGAATTTAATGTATGTCTGGTATTCAGCACTGTGCTCTCGTTCCCAGCGCCTCCTCACCGTCTCGCTCCTCCGGGCCGTATATGGAGCAGAGCGTGGCGAGGCCCCGGGTCACGGAGCAGCCACATGCGGCAACAAGGAGCGCTCAGGTTTCCACCTCTGTTTGTCTTTGCTGGAAAGCCAGTGTCTCCCTCTAGGAATAGGAGGCGCGTGAGCAAAGGGGCCAGCTTCCCCAACCTGGTGCCCTACAGACATCAGTTTGCTTCGTAGAAGGTTAATACACCCCTTGAGTGCAAAGGGGGAGAACGTAAAGCCATTCACCAAACAGAGGAAACAATAAAACTACAATCAAGGAAGAATTGACGGCAATGATTCCAAACATCTGAAAGGTTAAAATGTCTAAAAGCAGGTTAAAGAGGACATCAGCTTTCCGAACATCTGGTAGGCTTGCCTACAGAAAAATGCTTTTGTTGTTGTTGTTTAGTCATTTAGTCGTGTCTGACTCTTCGTGACCCCCTGGATCAGAGCACGCCAGGCCCTCCTGTCTTCCACTGCCTCTCGCAGTTTGGTCAAACTCATGTTTGTAGCTTCGAGAACACTGTCCCACCATCTCGTTCTCCGTCGTCCGCTTCTCCTTGTGCCCTCCATCTTTCCCAACATCAGGGTCTTTTCCAGGGAGTCTTCTCTTCTCATGAGGTGGCCAAAGTCTTGGAGCCTCAGCTTCAGGATCTGTCCTTCCAGTGAGCACTCAGGGCTGATTTCCTTCAGAATGGATAGGTCTGATCTTCTTGCAGTCCATGGGACTCTCAAGAGTCTCCTCCAGCACCAGAATTCAAAAGCATCCATTCTTCGGCGATCAGCCTTCTTTATGGTCCAGCTCTCACAAAAATGCTTTAGCAGGCGCCAAAAACAGTACAGGGAAAGGGCCTCCCTAATATCAATAGGCAAGGAGTTCCAAAGTTAAGGTGCTGCAAGACTGAGTTCTTATAAAAGCGGTGCAAGGATTATCTGGCCAGTTGTTCCAACTGAAGTGATTGAGTGGGGAAATATGGGGAAAGGAGATCTTGCCGGTTAACTGGCCCCAAGTTGTTAGGGGCTTTATGGACTGAGAATAAGCACTTGAACTTGGCCCAGTCACAAATCTGAGCCCAAGTGTCACATGTGGACAAGACCTCGCTCCTGTCAGCAATCACGCTGCAGCATTCTGCACTGACCGCAGCTTCCGGACCACGCTACGCCGCTGTTGTCAGCACCCGGGGCAAGGCAAGTAATTTGCGCCCCATAACCCGGGGCAAGGCAAGTAATTTGCGCCCCTAACCCCTAACCTGCCGCCGCTGCCAGCTTCTTGCTGCTGCCTGGGCCGGGTATTCACAGTTCTACAAATCTTTGGCGCTGGCTTGCTCCATTAGTTTAACTTGGGGGGGGTGAGAGAGAGATTGCAATCGTGCTATGTGCACCGAGAGGGGGGGCATGGTTGTAACGCAGTGGGGGGGGGGGAGAGAAGAAGAGAAACTAGCAGGAGAACCTTCATTTCCCTCTGCAGCTCTGTGGGGAAGGAGGGCGCAGACTGGGCTCCTTCCTCGCCACAAGATCCCTCGGCTGGCCGGGCCCAGGCCCCGCGGGGCTCCTCCGCGCTCCCCTCCCCCGGCCGGCAGCGCCTGCAAAGGCTGCAGGTTCCGCTGCACCTCCGTCTCTCTTTCCACTGGTAGCGAGAGCGGGTGGGAGGAGGCCACCCGGGAGCCGGAAATGGGCGCCAAATAAGGAGAGCGGGCGGGCCTGGATCCTGGCCTTGTTTGGCGCTTCCCCTCGGCCGGTTGCCCAGCCAAGCCTGCGGCGGCGAGGCGATACTCGCGCAGGGGGGCGCCCACCCCTCGGCCCCCGCCCGGCACTGCCGCCCCAGCATCTGCCCGCTCCTCCCAAGGGGCCTCCTCTCCCTCCCGCCTCTTCGCAGCAATCCTCGCGGGGCGGACAGGCTCGACTCTCCCCTCCCTCTTGCGCCCCATCCCGCGCCCGATCCTGGCCAGGCTCCGGCTCCGGACCTCCTTGCTGGCGCCTGCTGCTCCCCCTGGTCACCCAGCCCGACCCCTCCTCCCAAAGGAGCTGAGCCCCGAGGCTCTTCGGCGACTCTGGAGGTGGCGAGTGCGCCCCCCCAGATGTTGCGCCCGGTGCGGCCGGCACCCCTTGCACCCCCCACGCTACGCCACTGTTCCGGACTGAGCCCAAGGGAAGCCACGCATATGGCACATTGCAGGGATCCAGTTGTGGGCTACAACAACCATTAGCCCCAGCCAGGAAAGCAGGGGAGTGGTGGACTCTCCTCCACTGAAGGTTTTTAAGCCGAGATCCGCTGGCCATCTGTCAGGGATGCTTTAGCTGAAATTTCTGCATTGCGGGGCGTTGGACTGGATTACCTTGGGGTTCCCTTGCAACTCTGCAATTCTCTGATTCAGTGGTCTCTGGGTAGGGCTGGGACGGATTCCCTGACGGAAAACCTGGCCAGTCACTATCAGTCAGGATAGATACTATTGAGCTAGATCAGGCATCCCCGAACTCGGCCCTCCAAATGTTTTTGGGACTACAATTCCCATCATCCCTGACCACTGGTCCTGTTAGCTAGGGATGATGGGAGTTGTAGTCCCCAAACAACTGGAGGGCCCAGTTTGGGGATGCCTGAACTAGACGGAGCAATGGTCACACGCACTATAAGACACCTTCCTAGTTTCGCAAAGACAGTTAAGTAAGAATAGAGAAAATGCCTGCAGGAAATTTCCCTGCATCTCCTCGTGTTTGTCCCTGACGTTTGGTAACTTAAGCTAAACTGCCTCTGGCTATGGAGGTTCTATCAAACCTCTGTGAAGTTGCCTAATCCTTTCTTCATTCTGATATTTTCGTCTCTCCCCCAAAGCGCTTTTGCCGGCAGCTACCACAACAAGCCTGCGGCAATCCGTTCCTCGGGTTTATGTCTTGAGTGTGGACCTGCTCACCCGAGACTTGCCGCCAGTCAGCAGGTGAATGATGCAAAGGGGTGTTGTGAGAGTCAGCAGAATTTGCCCCAGAATTCATCCTTTCCACACCGTTCTCGATTTTATAAATAACCATCATCTCCCCTCCGTTTCCAAAGCCCCTTTCTCGAAGCTTGAGACTCTCTGCTCTTAAACCTCCCTTTATAAAACAGGCAACAGATTGCTTTTGTCTGACTGGGGAGCAGCTCAAACAGCTGAAAACATTCAGACTGCTGCAGGCAGACTCTTCAAGGACTTGTTTTTGAGGCTAAGTGGGCTTAGATAACAGCTGCGTCTGCCTCCGACAAACAATTCTCCCCGTCATCTTAGCTTCCCGGGTCTGGGGAGCTATAGACGGAACAGGAAGAGCCGCCCAGCACGAGCTCAGATCAGCACAGAACGGCATTCAGACAACCGGCCCTTTTATAAAAGTCAGGATTCTGGTCCTCATGATCTTCGAGAGAAGGCTGATAGGCAGGCGGGTTGCTGCTGGCAGAAATGTGAGTCCAGTAATGATGGCTAAGAGATTGAAACTGGTGAACTAGAAGAATAGAGAACCAGGCAGAGGGCCTTCTCAGTGGTGGCGCCCACCCTGTGGAACACCCTCCCAGCAGATGTCAAGGAAATAAACAACTATCTGACTTTTAGAAGACATCTGAAGGCAGCCCTGTTTAGGGAAGTTTTTAATGTTTGATGTTTTATCATGTTTTTAATATTCTGTTGGGAGCTGCCCAGAGTGGCTCAGGAAACCCAGCCAGATGGGTGGGGTATAAATAAATTTTTTATTATTATTATTATTATTATTATTATTATTATTATTATTATTATTCCCCTTCATCAATGGCCTGACAATATGACAATATTAGCAACGTATGAATGGACTGCTTACAGCCGCAACCTTTCTTTGGATAAATATAATGATATTTGGAATGACTTTACACAGAATATATTAGGTTACTGATAAATATATTTCTACCAGGATAATAGGACTAAACACATATGTATTGAGCATTTTTCCTTCATTTCTATTTTCATCTGCATTTTTCTTCCTTCCTTTTCCTTTTAATCAGTCTTTCTTTTTATACAGGAAATTCTTCCAATAAAATATTAATATCAGAAAAAGAGAGCAGCGGGTTTAAACGACAATACAGGAGAATTTCGAAGATAAAGAAAAGAGAGCGAGGCAATGCATTCCCCTCCCCCAATACACAGACACCTTCAGAACTCAAGTCTTTCAGTGTGGCAGCACCTTTGGAACTCCCTGCCTATTGAGACCAGGAAGGTCCCTTTGCTGCATTCTTTTCGGCGCTTGCTAAAAACATTATTGTTTAAACAAGCCTGTCCAAATGCTTAGGAAGCTGCTGAGATTTTTAACCTGCTTTGAGTATTTTAACTTCTTATATATTTTAAACCATTGTTTTCCCTTTATTTTCTTGTTTAATCTTTTTGTGATACATTTGGAGATCGTTTCGGATTATTTTTTATTTTATTTTTACAATCGAGTATAAATGTTATGGGGACGCAGGTGGCGCTGTGGGTTAAACCACAGAGCCTAGGACTTGCCGATCAGAAGGTCAGCGGTTCGAATCCCCGCGACGGGGTGAGCTCCCGTTGCTCGGTCCCTGCTCCTGCCAACCTAGCAGTTCGAAAGCACCTCAAAGTGCAAGTAGATAAATAGGTACCGCTCCGGCGGGAAAGTAAACGGCGTTTCTGTGCGCTGCTCTGGTTCGCAAGAAGCAGCTTAGTCATGCTGGCCACATGACCCGGAAGCTGTACACTGGCTCCCTCGACCAATAAAGCGAGATGAGCGCCGCAACCCCAGAGTCGGTCATGACTGGTCCTAATGGTCAGGGGTCCCTTTACCTTTACCTTTTATATAAATTTTATGAAAGGGGGGAAACTGGGGTGCTGGTAATTTGCCAGCCCAGGCAGGCAGCCTTCCACAATGCGCTATCCCTGCTGCAAACCAAATTTGGTACAGGGATAGTGAAGTTTGGGACATATCAGACAAGCAAACTCAGGAGTGTTCTGGAAATGCACCCAGGGAAGGAAATTCTCATCCTGAAAGGCGCTGCAAAGACGCTGGCATGCTCAGTGATGTAAGGAACCAAAGTTTGCAATGAAGTAGGCACTGCATAGGAAGGCACTGGACATAGTAAAAGATCCATCGCATCCTGGTCACTGTCTCTTCGAGCTCCTGCCGTCGGGACGGAGATACAGGACGATGAAGACAAGAATGAGCCGTCTTAAGAACAGCTTCTTCTCCAGAGCGATCTCGGCCCTGAATGGGAAGCCTGGACTTTGAAAGTCATCTAATCTTCCTTGCTGTATTATACTGTATTGTTTTAATTAGTGTTTTTATAGTTGTTTTGATTTTGTGTGGAGTGCCCTACCTGGGTGGATGGAGCAGCCAAGTAATTTCGTTGTCCCCGAGAGGGGGCAATGACAATAAAGATATTATTATTATTATTATTATTATTATTATTATTATTATTATTATTATTATTTACAGGAAGTGGCATGCACAATACCAGGACCCGGCTGCAGATTATTCTCTGTCCTCTTTGCATTCTCACCAGGAGCAAAAAAGGTTGGGGGCGCCCCTGGCTTTGCACCCTAACGCTTCCAAGGTATGAATTTGGGCAGCGCGAGGGAACGGGGCCAGTGGCACAGGCGGCACTCGTTGTTTTGTTGACGAGGAATCTTCGTCCCTCTGC
Source organism: Podarcis melisellensis (assembly GCF_964234715.1). Taxonomy (NCBI): domain Eukaryota; kingdom Metazoa; phylum Chordata; class Lepidosauria; order Squamata; family Lacertidae; genus Podarcis; species Podarcis melisellensis. Next base: position 2,652,885 of record NC_138537.1, read on the forward strand.
CTCAGATGCGGGGAGAAGCAGCTAAACCAAGTCCCAAAAAAACCCCCAGAGCTTTTCTCGACACCAGAGTTCCTTTCCTCCTCTAAAGAAGTGCTTCGCGTAACCGAAGGGATTGATCTGCAGTAATGTGTTAGGTCAGCCCTTCTAAAATTTCAGCCCTCGTTTGCATCCTGCATGCATTATTTACTTTACTAAAGAGCGAAAGAAGAGAGAGAGACGGGCAGCAAAGGAAGGGCAACAAGGGCCGTGGAAAAAGGCAAGCCTTTGAACAAATCAATGCTCCATCACTTCGGAGAGGGTTTTTGTGTACACACACATTGTAAAGCCCCTCTGCTGACCCCGAATCACCTTTGCCAGGGCCACAAAGCTACCAGACCAGCAGAAACGAAAACATTCAACCTTGGACCGAAATGCAAACGAGAGAGTAGCGTGTGATGCAAGGACACGGAAAAGTCGGGTGTCAGGGATATGCGTTCTCTTGCTCTCAGCCTTCTCCCTGATGTGCACTTTTTTTAAAGGGAGGAATTTTGTTTGGCATGGAGGTCCACACTCAATAATGCCATGCAACCGTCTTTGGCAGTTCCATCCTGCCTTTCCTCCAGGAATCTGAGGGGTCGCCTGTTTTAGCCTCACAACAGCCCTTTGAGGTAGGAAAGGCTGCAAGATCAAAATCAGGACTGGCCCAAGATCAGATGGTGATTTTTTGAGAGTGTGTGAGGATTTGAACCCAGTATCTCATGCCTTTAAACCAATACATCGTATTAGCTGTTGCTTGTGCAGATCAGAAGATGCAATAGTTAATCAGCACTGCAGATTTCAGTTCTGGCAAGGGTTTACCTGGAGTCTGCTGCTCAGTTCTGGGCCCCACAGTCGAAAAAGGAATGTTGTCTGTTGGGAAGCGATTTCAGGAGGAGAGCTCTGGAGAACCGACTGGGCCTAGCAAGCAAACAGAAGAAAGAGGTTTAGTCTCAAAACAGTCCTGCGTTCGAACACTGACGGGCTGTTTGGCCTACCTGGCAGGGACAGGGTGTTGCAGAAATGAAACAAAGACATTATTGTTAACCAGGTTAAGCACTTGGCAATGTTAACGTGGGTGGCACTGTCCTAGAGCCTAGGACTTGCTGATCAGAAGGTTGGCGGTTCGAATCCCCGCGACGGGGTGAGGTCCTGTTGCTCGGTCCCTGCTCCTGCCAACCTAGCAGTTCAAAAGCACATCAAAGGGCAAGTAGATAAATAGGTACCACTCCGGCGGGAAGGTAAACGGCATTTCCGTGCGCTGCTCTGGTTCGCCAGAAGCGGTTTAGTCATGCTGGCCACATGACCCGGAAGCTGTACGCCGGCTCCCTCGGCCAATAAAGCCAGATGAGTGCCGCAACCCCAAAGTCGGCCACGACTGGTCCTAACGGTCAGGGGTCCCTTTACCCTTTACTAATGTTAAGGTGTCAACACACCGTCAAAACTCATCCCCAGCGTTGCTAATATAAGGACTGTCATGTTAACTTCAGATAACTGAAGCACTGTCACATGCAAGATGGAGCAAGCTAGTCTTCTGCAGCTCCAGAGAACCCGAACCAATGGACTCTAAACACTAGGAAGAACTTTCTGACACTAAAAACTGTTCAACAGTGGAACGGACTCCCTCAGGAGGTAGGTGATGGACTCTCCTTCCTTGGAGGTTTTCAAGCAGAGGTTAGGTGGCCATCTGCCAGAGATGCTTTATTTGAGATTCCTGTATCGCAGGGGGTTGGACTAGATGACCCTCGGAGGTCCCTTCCAACTCCACAATTCTATGATTCTCACACTTGTCCAATGCATGGTCAGTGCACTGTCAGGCTCAAACAGCCCTCTTATGCATGATTTGAATGCCCAATGAAGTTCACCTGAGCAACTTTCCCTTTGTGAGATAATAAAGACATTATCCTCTTGTTGTTTTGGGGAAATGTCTGTTTGCTTTCCTAATAGACCAACACAGTTACCTGCAACTTTTGTGAATTGATAGACATCAATATAAGGGGCTAGGCATTTCTCAAACAAAAGCTGAGTGGTTCCCCCACCCCACCCCAGAATACAATACTGTATCTGAAACACGTGTTGGGAGAACAGATGCAAGGAATTTAAAAAGCTCTGACTACAGCAGACCTCAGCAATAAGCTATTAAGCCTGAAAGGATAGTGATTCCTAAGGAAAATGCAATAGACAACCACCAAATCCAGCTCCAAATTCCTCAGTCAAAACGTGTCGTGCAAATTATTAAACTACTGTTTGCAAAGCAATCGCCAAAGTTATGGGATTCATTTTGAACTCTGATATTTTAAAGGGTCTGTAACCATTTGGCAACATTGCCTGGACCTTTCATGGGCACCACCTCCTGGTTTCAAACTCTTAACAAATGAGGACTAGGAACCTGCATTGTTAGATTCTCGGGGGTCCAAATCCCAGCAGCCCTGAATCAACACTTTCCAGAAACTAGATAAGAGCATATGGCCTGGAGGAAACTTTACCAGGTAAATACATCAGGACCGTCATTTGCATGAGGTCCCCCTGAAATGAATGGCAGCTGCACACACAGAGATGTGCATAAAAGCTCCCCTGTTCAGGAGACCTTTTCACATAACCAAACTGGGACTGCAAGGCTGAAGTGCTACAGCAGGGGTAGGCAACCTAAGGCCCATGGGCCACAAGCAGCCCACGGGGGGCATTGAACTGGCCCACAAGCCACCCCTGAACCAAGCCACCCGCTCGGCGAGTCCCCACATGCTGTGCTAAACTGGTGCAGCGCGGCGTGGGGACTCGCTTCCGCAGTACTGGAAATCGTGTCTGCGCATGCTCAGACACTGGAAATCACGGGCGCATGCACAATCTGGCCCATGAAGGGATCTCCGCTGGAGTGAACCAATCCAGATGAGGTAAAGCTTGCTGACTCCTGGGCTACAGCCTGAGCCAGGGCTCAGTTCCACATTCTCTTTTCCATGCCAGCACTAAACCCTGCTGCCCTGAACCCATAAGTAACAGCAGCCGAAACACCTCAGGTAAGCATGCCTAACTTCCAGAAGATCGGGGCATTAGCCCTAGGATGCCTCATTTTAGATATGATGTCTTAAAACATTACACAAAATTTCCCCAAAGGCAAGACATCCATCTGCAGCCGCAAAAGAGTCTTGGGGGTGTTCTAGCTCAGGATTTGGGGCGGGCAAAGGTGAGCCCCCTTTCCCCAGCGCACCACTGGAACTGTGCGCACTGAGCATGGTCCGCAATGTGCCCACAGGCAAGTTGGGGGCCGCTCAGCAGAAACATGTGCAAATTGCTTCCCTGAATTTTGAAGCCAACCAGCAATTCATAGCAAGCTCAAGGAAGACAGTGACTTTGCAGAATTCCAGCAACGCCGAATCGAGCCGCTGCAAAAGAGGTCAAACATACTTTGGTGCTTTTCCAAACCACCAAGTATGAACATTCAACGCTGCCTTTTACAGGCAGGGCTCTTCCACCTCCGCATGGTTTAATGTGGCTCTCTGGGGTCTTGGGCAGGTAAGGACCCTCCCCTGAGCCTTGTAACTGGAGATACTGAGGACCAGGAGCCCTTCTGGAAGCTGCGCATATGCTCTACCACTGCATAATCGCCCACTCTTCCTCCCCCCCCCCCAGGAACGTACAAAGTTGGCCTTGTATTGAGTCACAGCCGCTTCCAGAAAGGAGAGCAATGTGTTTACTAGAGACAGGCATGGCGAAACACGATCCTGTTTTCCACGAACTGAACAGCCAAGCTCAAAGCATCCCAGCGTCGCTGGCCTCATGGCGAGCGAGCCGCGAAATGCCTTTGCAGTCAGGGAAATGTTTGCATTTCCAAGGCATCCGTGCAGCAGACAAAAAACAAAACAAGCAAGCAGTACGACAGGCTAGCAATCTCGTCCGCTTTCACCACTCGCTTTTTTTAACCCCCTGAAACATGGCAGCCCAGTCGTCCCGAGGCTCCGTGTCAAAATAGTCTTAAGATGAGGCACCCCCTAAACAGTGGTTCTACTTCAAACGTGTACTTATGGGGAAGTTTAGAGGAACAAGGGATTCAGTGTCTTGCTCCCTAACACCTCCCTGTTTGTGCCATAAGTTGTCCTAAACTTTATTCTTCTTTAGAAGCAACAGGGGCCCAAAAGCAAGACTCACACAAGTCCCAGCAATTTTGCTTGTGCAAAAGACGCCCCGGCGGATCGTGTCCGCACAATTATTTGTAGAATGCTATGTATAATCCGAGTTGGGTGCTTGGGAAGAAATGCAGCTGTATTGAAAGAAACAAAACGAGATGCAGTATAAAACTTTCCCACACAGGGCTTCCGCATGTCCCTCCCCTCCCTCTGAATTCAGCTCTTTTGATTTCTTATTTTCTTCTCTCTTCTCCTTTCAGCCTCAAGAATTTGGGGAGGAGAGGAAAAACACTAACCAAAATGGTTTTCCCACTGGCTCCCGGCCAGTTTTACTTTCAGGCTATTCACGCCGATTTATTTATTTTTTTGGATCTGGGTCTGAGAAATACGTTTCTATTGCCCTTGGGTTTCTCAATGCCAGCTTGTTCTTGCAAAAATGTAAATTGGGAGTCTAAATTTAAGATAACTGATGTCTCTTTCAAGGCTCCTTTTCAAATTGCCAGGATGGCGAATGTGCCCCATCACCCACCCACAATGCTATAATCCCATTTTCAATTCCAGCCTTGCCTTTGAGGAAGGAGGTGAGGCGATGCTCCCTCTGTCCCCGAAAAGTGTGTCCCACCAGATCTACTCTGATACACCAGCCAGCCATGTCCCAGCTGCTTTTGTCCCCTAGCAAGTGCATTTTTCTGCACCCTCCTTAGCCAGAGAACAGCACTGCAAGATATAAAAGGTAAAGGGTAAAGGGACGCCTGACCATTAGGTCCAGTTGTGACTGACTCTGGGGTTGCGGCACTCATCTCGCTTTATTGGCCGAGGGAGCCGGCATACAGCTTCCGGGTCATGTGGCCAGCATGACGAAGCCGCTTCTGGCGAACCAGAGCAGCGCATGGAAACGCCGTTTACCTTCCCACCGGAGTGGTAGCTATTTATCTACTTGCACTTTGAGGTGCTTTTGAACTGTTAGGTTGTCAGGAGCAGGGGCCGAGGAACAGGAGCTCACCCCGTCGCGGGGATTCGAACCGCCGACCTTCTGATCGGCAAGCCCTAGGTTCTGTGGTTTAACCCACAGCGCCACCCACGTCCACTTAACTCTAGAGGTTAAGCCAACTGTTTAACGCACAGAGTCAGAAACATGTGTCTCTTTAACCCTCAATATCCCCAACGTTTTGGAAGCAGAGGGATCCTGCTGCAGAAGAGATTGAAAGCTATTTCTGTGCACACAGGAAGGTGGCTGGTCTCCCTCCCTTCTAAGCTCTCAACTCACCCCCCCCCCCGCCAGCTACATTCAGCCATCCTGTCGCCCCGCAGAGCACGGGGTGTGCAGACGGGGTGAGGAATCAGAAACTCCGCTCAGCCCAACTGGAAGTAGCTGAGGTCCCAAAGACTGTGTCATGTTACTGACACGTAAACCGAGCCTTATGAGGAATGGTTGAGGGAGTTGGGTATGTTTAGCCTGGACAAGAGGAGACCAAGAGGTGAGAGTCATCTTCCAGGATCTCTGGAGCACTGTCAAATGGGGTTGTGGAGAAGCTGGTTTTCTGCTGCTCCAAAGGGCAGGACCTGAACAAGCGGATTCAAATGATAGGAAAGGAGATTCCAGCTAGGAAGAACTTTCTGAGAGCTGTTTTGATAGGAGAACCACAGAACCACAGAAGAGTTAGAAGGGACCCTGAGGATCATTCAGTCCAACCCCCTGCAAGGCACGAATATGGAAGTGTCCCAAACGGGGATCAAACCTGCAACCTTGGCATCATCAGCAGCACCATACTCTAACCAACTGAGCTGGGAACAGACTCCCTCGGAAGACTCCCTACTTCCTTGAGCATTTTAAGCAGAGGTTGGGTGGCCTTCTTCAGCTGAGATTCCTGCATTTCAGGGGGTTGAACTAGATGACCACTGAGGTTCCTTCCATGAGTCTATGGTCGGTAGTGGGCATGGAATATGGTACTACAGAGAACCAGTACAGAGAGGACTTTAATAAAGCACAGCCTCCCCTTACTGAGGCATCTGAAAGGTATCACATCTATCATAGAATTAGAATTGGGTTAGAGACACTTGTGGAGGAAGCAAACAGTATTTCTCCATAGGGACATTGTTTGGTTGGGGCTGGAGGTCTGTCGGGCCAAGAAGTGACAGCAGCCATGCAAGGGGAGCAAATTCAGAAGGGCGCCTTTGATCTCATGTCCAGCTTGCCATCATGGAAAAGGATGGAGTAATATGACGCTGTTCTCATTTAAAGGGAAAGTAATCCACTTTGTAGAAGGGACGCGGGTGGAGCTGTGGTCTAAACCTCAGAGCCTAGAACTTCCAGATCAGAAGGTTGGCGGTTCGAATCCCCGCGACGGGGTGAGCTCCTGCTGCTTGGTCCCTTCTCCTGCCAACCTAGCAGTTTGAAAGCATGTCAAAAGTGCAAGTAGATAAATAGGTACTGCTCCAGTGGGAAGGTAAATGGCGTTTCCATGCGCTGCCCTGGTAGCCAGAAGCGGCTTAGTCATGCTGGCCACATGACCTGGAAAAACTGTCTGTGGTCAAATGTCAGTTCCCTCGGCCAGTAAAGCGAGATGAGCGCCGCAACCTCAGAGACATTCACGACTGGACTTAACTGTCAGGTGTCCTTTACCTTTTTAATCCACTGTGCATTCCCAAACAGTACGTGAAACAAAACATAGGCATCTGAAGAAACTCACATTTCTCCAGATCTGGCTGTGCATTTCTCAAGCCAGTTCATGTGTACAAAAATGAATAGACCTGGGGAAAGTGTGCGCAAGAATGCATGCATTGGTGGAAGTAACATACAAATGTGCATTATGGCAGGGGGAAACATTTTGCACCAAAAAAAAGTGTATATCGTTCAAAATCGCTTAGAAAAAGTGTACACCACAGGACATATCGCAGTGAAATGCTGGTGAGTTCTCGTGAGGATTTTGAACCAGAAGTATCACAAACAAATACGGAAACCTAAAGATTGGGGGTAGGGGATGAGAAACCGAAAGGACTCTAAATTGACAGATCCACCGATCTCTAAACCATCGTAAATTGGATGCTGGACTAGATGGGCAGCAGATGGGTGGGGTACAAATAATAAAATTACTATTATAAGTTTATTAGTCTTAGATAGATTTTAGAAGAGGGAGTCTCACCGCAGTACTCAAACATTAACAGCCCGACCAGGAAAGAGAAGCAGCTTATTTTTTATGTAAAACAGAGCAAATCTAGCCCCTCCCGTTGCAAATAGGTTCTGGGGCTAAGCCCCCGGCGAAGGCGCCTTTCCGCTGGTGCGAACAAGGTCAGAAGCATCTCTGGAGATGAGCTCAGGCGAGGCGCATGACGAGAGGGATTATTTTGGAGTGTCAGCTCTGCCTGGGAAGAAGGGTCTAAGGTTACACCGACAAGGCAGAGCGGAAACCCCACAGCCCGTCCTGTTTACAGGCAAAGCCTCCGGACTGGGGAAACAAGCCCACGACGTCTCGCTACTGGGAGGGGAAACCGAGCGAGCAAAGCAGGTGCCACCATAATTAAGTGCCAGCCACGTTAGACGCCCAGCAGGGGAACATAAAACTGCCACGGCCGCTCTCGTCTCCTCCAGCTCATCCCGTGCCTTCCTGCAACAGAGGCTGAGGACAGGAGGCTTACATTGCGGTCTCCGAGAAGCCGGGGGAATGTACAAGATGTGCTCTGGGTCTCGCAGCTGCCGACAACTTCCAGAGATGGCGCATGGTGGGGGTGGGTGCCCAGCCACGTCACACGGGGCCTCCGACTTAGCTGTTCTCGTCCGACTGTGCCCTGGGCTCGTTTTTCACGCCCCGGCTAGCTCGTGCCCCTGGCTGTGCCAGGAGTCGTTTTTTTCACCCACCTCAAATTTTTCACGGATGCCCAGATCCCTGGTAGCGTTTGTGACATGCTTGCAACAGAGTGAGCTGGATTTGGGAGCCAGAAGAGGATTTGAACCTTCAACCTTCGGGGCTGCCCTCAAGAGCCCTCAAGGAAAATGTTTATTGAATATGGGGGGGGGATTGTGTATGCTTGACAACATTGGTAGCATTAAGATAAATTCAACAGGGTAAATAAGTTTTGATGGATGCAATGATGGAATACTGAATGGTTTAGTTTATGTAAAATATGCAGGGATTTATGGTATACAAAATGAACCATGGAAAGAGAGGAAGGGAAGTCGCTGATATTTTACGGTTGTTTAAATGCATATTCAAAATTGTAAAGCAGGAAATCTAATAAAAATTATATGTTTTAAACAAGGAGTCCTCAATGATTCGAGTAAGGAAAGAGTGTGCCTAATCGGACCACAACTTTGAGCTGAATCCAGAGTCTCGCCAGTTCCATTTATTCCCCACACACCACTTTTGTCGCGACTCTCAGCATCTCTCTACTAGACCATGGATGTGGTCCCTTCCGTTTTACGTGGTCCCTTTCCTTTTCCTTACTAGAGACCCATTCATTCATTCATTCATTCATTGCATTTAAATCCCTCCTTTTCTTCCAAGGAGCTCAAGGTCAGGCAAACATGGTTCTCCCCCTTCTCATTTAATCACAACAACAACCCTGAGGGGAAGGTTGGGCTGAGAGGCAGGGGGGGCCCAAGGTCACCCCAGTGAGCTTCATGGCCGAGTGGGGGATTCGAACCCAAGTCTCTCCCAGATCCTCGTCCGATACTCTGACCGCTACACTACACTGGTTCTCTTGCAAAATGTATCTATGCTTAAAAAGAGCTATCAGCAGCGCAGAGACACAGTCACTGGCAACTCTCTGAGCTAAGGCCACAAGACTCCAAGCCCAAGGCCCAGAGTTCATGGCAAGTGAAGCCTCGGGTTCAAGACGCAGGACCATTTATTTCCCTCGCAGCTTACAGGGAGCCCTGGAAATGAGTTTGGCTCAGTTTCAAGATCCTAACATGAGCCAAATCTGAAGAAACATACAGAAGTGTAGAACTGGAAGGTACGCCAATGGTTTTATCCCTCTCTGTGCAACCATCCCACCTGTCCCCTCACAATCGGATCTGGCCGTAACACTAACAAATTCTCAGGGGTTTTTTTGCATAACTTCTAACCACTACTTTCAGACCCTCCATCACCCAGACAGGAGGTTGCCCTGGGGGTGGAAGGAAAGACTGGGGGGGTGTCCCCAAACTGGTTTTGATCTTACAGGTATATTCTTCCACCTGTCATGGCTGCAATTAGTAGCGCATATGTGCCAGATTTATACCCGACTGTCCACACATCATTCTGCTTTATGTATTTCTTCTGCAATGCTTCCCCAATGTTAACACACTGTTGTTCCTGCAGGGGGCGCTGCTTTACGCTATAGCAGGCATGTCCAACAGGTAGGTCGTGATCTACTGGTAGATCACTGGACATCTGTGGTAGATCACTGGTAGATCATTGGCTCCCCCCCCCAAAGAAGCTGAACAACTGTGGCTCCCCTAAAAAACATTTTACCTCCTCCATGAAAAAACTCAACAACTTTGACCCAACCCCCAAAAAGGGGTAGATCACTGCCAGTTTTTAACTCTGTGAGTAGACTGCAGTCTCTTGGGAGTTTGCCACCTCTGGGCTATAGCACCACAAAAGTGGGACCGAAAACCCCTCATTTGTGCTATGGAAGGTTATGGGGTTTCAGTTACGCTCCAGGGGCACGCACTAGATGGAAATGAAACCCCAAAACCTTTGTGGCTTCAAACAGAACTGAAAGTGGGATTGTGTATGACCCCCCCCAAAAAAAAAACCCATCATGAGCACAAATCATCATAGATTCAAACTAAAAGGGGTGCCTGGGTGGAAAGAACATGCAATGAACGTTGCATGTAGTTTGAGCCTCTTTCTGTGCAGTCTCCAGGGTTGCGCCCAGTGCTCCCAGTGCATCCGAACTGCCTTCTGCCTAGATTTATCTGAGCTTAAAAGTAAAGGTAAAGGGACCCCTGACCATTAGGTCCAGTCACGGACGACTATGGGGTTGCAGTGCTCATCTCGCTTTACTGGCCGAGGGAGCCAGCGTACAGCTTCCGGGTCATGACTAAGCTGCTTCTGGCAAACCAGAGCAGCACACGGAAACGCTGTTTACCTTCCCGCCAGAGCAGTACCTATTTATCTACTTGCACTTTAGACGTGCTTTCGAACTGCTAGGTTGGCAGAAGCAGGGACCGAGCAACGGGAGCTCACCCCGTTGCAGGGATTCAAACCGCCGACCTTCTCATCGGCAAGTCCTAGGCTCTGTTTCCTCAAATGCCAATGCCCTAGAATGTGCCGCTTTGAAGCAAGCAAGCAATCCATCTTTGGCAGAACGACCCACTTCCCAGCTCTCTGGAAGAAAACCGATCCATCCTTCTAGGTGGAGAGGTTCTCCAGGCAGGATGTGCCCTCTCAAACCATGCGCCACCCTGGCTGTTGGCTAAATGCGAGAGCAGCCCAGACCTCTCCTCCGCTCCTGTGCCTCATGGCTTCCATGGCTCCAGAGAGACTGCCTAGAACGCTGCCCACCGAGATCAGAACCAGTGAAGTGGGAATTAGGAGGGAGGGGGAGAGAGACAGCTGCACCCCCCAACTGGAAGCACAAAACGTTTCTGGCAGGAGAAAAACAAGGAGCTTTGCCAGGGGAAGAAGAGTAGCAAACAATCCAAGAGACAAATGCAAAGAGTGATAGCAACAAGCGCTCTCTCTCTCTCTCTCTCCTCCCTTTCACGAGCCTCTTTCTGCGGTCTCTGCCACGCACGGCCCTCTCGACGGCTTCTGTCACCGTGCGCTCTCAGCGAGATATTTTTAAATCTCTCACCGCGGATCATAGCTGCGAGTGTATCAGCCAAAATACCTCCCACCGTGGAGAGTTATATATAGATCTGCGCACAGCCAGGGAGCGCAGATAAGATGTACAACATTTGCAGCCAACGCAGGTCAGGTTGTAAGAATCTGCAGCGCAGGGGCTTCCGAGGGGGTCCCGCTGAGTTCAAACCCTGTGGCACCACTGGAAGCATCCTCCTTGGCAAAGCCCCTCAAGGGGTCAGGGAGGGAGATGCATATATCTTGTTGACAGGAGGAAGAGAGATGTCCTGTCTCTTAGACAGGGGAGGGGGCTCAGCTGCCCAAGGACGGCACCAGGGGTCAGCAAGGGTCAAACCCCCCCTCCAGCAAGAGACCGTGGAGGGCCTTCTTGGGCAAGACACCTCCAGTGGCAGGAGTCAAGATTGGCCTGGGATTTTCTGTGTTTCGCCCCTAAATGGCTTTGCTCTTTTATCTCTGGTCGGGGACAGAGTGGCACTAGGGAGGGAGATGTCGTCGCGCCACTCCTTGGTGTGCGGAGTGCTGCAGGGCCCAATCCTCTCCCCAATGCTTTTTAACATCTTTATGCACCCCCTTGCCCAGATTGTCCGGAGCTTTGGGCTGGGTTGTCACCAATATGCTGATGACACTCAGCTCTATCTGCTGATGGATGGCCACACCGACTCGACCCTGGACACACTGACCAGATGCTTGGAAGCTGTGGCTGGATGGTTTCATGGGAGCCGATTGAAACTAAATCCTTCGAAGACAGAGGTCCTATGGCTAGGTTGGGATGGCATGGGGATGAGGGACCAACTCCCTTCTCTTGCGGGGGCCCAATTAGTGCCATTGCCTTCCGTTAAGAGTTTGGGTGTAATCCTTGATGCCTCCCTTTCCATGGAGGCGCAGGTTACAGCAACAACGAAGGCAACATTTTTCCACCTTCGCCGCATCAAGCAGTTGGTCTGTTGCGTTTCCCGCCCCAACCTGGCCACAGTGATCCATGCGACGGTCATCTCCAGGCTTGACTACTGTAATTCGCTCTACACGAGGCTGCCCTTGAAGATGACCCAGAAACTCCAGCGGGTGCAGAATGCTGCAGCAAGGCTCCTCACGGGGTCTCTGCCATGGGAGCATATTCACCCAGTGCTTTTCCAACTGCACTGGCTCCCAGTGGAGTACAGGGTCAGATTTAAGGTGCTGGTTTTGACCTTTCATGGCCTAGGACCCTTGTACCTATGGGACCGCCTCTCCTGGTATGCCCCACGGAGGACCTTAATGTCCATAAATAGCAACACCCTAGAGGTCCCGGGCCCTAAGGAAGTCAGATAAGCCTCAACCAGAGCCAGGGCCTTTTCAACACTGGCTCCAGCCTGGTGGAATGCTCTGTCTCATGAGTCCAGGGCCCTGTAGGATCTGATTTCTTTCCGCAGGGCAGGTTATAAATAATAAATTATTATTATTATTATTATTATTATTATTATTATTATTATTATTATTATAGCAGAAGGCAGACCAGCCTATGCCCGAGCTACAATCCAAAAACCTTTGCTCATCCAAGACGGGTACCCTCACCAGGCACCAGCTCACTTCCCATCACATTTCCACACCAGCTTGCGATTTTCTCTCTCTCAAAAGGAGAAACCCTCACAAAAATCTGCAATGTTTCAGTGTGCCTTTCTCTCATTGTGCCTGTTCCGTATGCCGTTTTGCCTGCCAGGCCCAGTTTTGCAAGCAATCGCAAAGACGCAACGCCGTTTTGTATCTCATGTTCTGCACTATATGGACATTTCTGTACACACGCTTTGCCCGGAGAAGCAAGTTGCGAAATTCAGAAGAGGTACAAATTTCAAAGTACGGCTATGTTTCAGTTCGTCTTCGAAAAGTACCGATAAGTGCAAATGGAATCTAACCCTATCCCTAATCCTAGCACCAACATTTGTGACTCACCCCCCTTGCAGATCACCCTAAATTGCTAACTTTCCCCATGACCTTCAGACACCACCTTAAAATGGAATCTGGCTCAAGAAGCCTTTGCTACCCCTTATCCCTCAACTGCAGCCTTCCTATACTTCATCCCTCCATAACAATGAGGACTAGAATCCTATGATTTTCATTTTTAAACCAAGTCACCATTTTCCACAAACCGACTTTTGTTCCTATTCACATTGTGCTTCCCTGCACCCCCACAGGATAAATTTTAAGCCAAGCGTTATATCAACCAAGTTACTTTATTTTATTTTTAAAAGCTGTTGTGGCAGCCCAGACTGCCAAAAAAGCAAAGAAACCTGACAGCCTAACTCTTTTTTGCATGCTGCTTGGGGCTGTCGGCGAGGCCTCTCAGGTAGTGGTGCGGAGAGCGCAATCCCTTTGAGCTGGATTTATTTTGAGGGAGATCAAGAGGGAGAGAGAGAGAGACAAACTCGCCTGTGTTCTCACATCCCTTTGCCGCAAAAGACCCAAAGGCCCTGTTATCTCCATTGCAGACAGGAAAGAACTGCAGCCTATGGAGACAAGCTGATGAGCAGGATCCCCAGAATATTATTGCTTTTTTATTTTCGATGCTTTTCCCTCCGGGCTCTCCCTCCCCCCCCAGGCCACATGGCCTCGCTCATGCAATGGATTAACTGCCTCGTTGCGTCAGGCGAGGAGACCTTCTCTCCAGGAAACCCAAAAGAGCTTTTTGCAGGGAAGCAGACCAGTCCGGGCGGTTTTTTGAGGAAATGAGAAAATCCCGCAGAAGGAAAGGCAGCGGAGCGTGTGGGCTTCTGGGTTTTAAAGAATCATGGCTTTGTGGGTCGTTGCAAGGGCTTCCCTGCCTAACAGCTAGCTGTCGAGGAAGTTCAAGCAGCCAGGGCAAACGTCTCAGGGACACCCCTGACACACACACACCCTTCTCCCCTCATTGCCACGTCGGTGGTTCTTGCAGGGGAACTCTGTCATTGAAATAAGGGCCACGGGATGTGGGGAGGAGCCTGCTAGAGGCAGCGTGGTATAAAAAGAGGAAGGGTATCTTTTTATATGCGACGGCGGCAGCAAGAGTTCTGATCGCGGCAAAATGGAAGAGTAATGAAATCCCCTCTATACAAAATTGGATCCAAAAGCTAACACAATATGCCGAATTAGATGGTTTATCAGAAAAAATAAAGACTAAATCAAAACAGGAATTTGTTTCAAAATGGGAGGTTTTCAAAGAATATCTGAAAAATTAATATAGTAGTTTAAATTCTGTTGCAGCATTCGAGGAACTTCAGTAATAGTTGCAAGGTATATATACGAAATGAGATATATTAAGAATAAGTTAAAATTATGATCAAAGTGTGTATTGGCAATAAGTAATATGAACTCGAAATATGGAATAGACGGGAGGTTGGGTCTTTAGTGTTAAGACCAATATATGTTATATTGTTTGCTAAGAAAATTATGTGTCTATAGTTATTCCTGTCTGTAATTTGGTATTTGTGTTTTTTTTTTCTTGTTGTATCAATAAAAAAATTTTATTAAAAAAAAGTAGAAGCAGCGTGGTATAGTGGTCACGGTTTCAGACTGTGACCAGCGAGAGCAGGGTTCAGGTCTCTACTTGGTCACACTGTGACCCTGGGGCAGTCACATCCCAGCCAGGTCCACCTCGCAGGGGTGCTGGGAAGATAAATGGGAACAATGTGGATCACTACAATCTCCCTCAGAGGAAGAGTAGGATATAAATGAAATTAAGAACATAAGAAGGAGCTCACTCTGTAAAAGTCGCTGCTTACCGCAGCTACTACTATGCTATAAGATCCACTGTCCTGTGATATCATATATGGTATGTACGGTTGTTGACGGTTTTTATATTATTTTTGCTGTAAAAATGTGTGAGATCACGATATTGTATTTATTTGCATTACCTAGAGTTTGTATCATTGATGAAGCCCAGGACAGCGAAACAAAGCTAATTTTCCAGAAATCCTTGTCTTAGCCTCTGTGAAAGCATTCTGTGGAACTGCAACAACCTTTCATGTGGATTGTTGGACTCTATGAACATGCAGGTGGAACAGACACTTTCACATATATGGACCTTATGCATAAACTGATTAGAGAATGAACTGATCCATTGGGTCTTCTACTTTTTTCGTTCAACTTTATGAGCTACTTCTGTTGAAATCTACAATTCAATACAATTAATAGTATGTATTATTTTTTCAAACGTACAGCCGGTTACGTCTTGTGTGTTTATTGAATATGTTTCACTTAACCAGAGGTTTGTTGTTGTTTTGAAGACCAGCATGTCAGGAAGGAGGGCTAGGCTGATGAACTGAACGTACACATTTTTGCTTTCTGCATGGAGTGGCACATGTGGTTTTGGTGCTGCAAAGCTTCTAAATACCACTTGCTGGAGGCCAGAGGAGGGGAGACGGGTCTTGTGTTCAAATCCTGCTTGTGGAGTTTCCCATTAGGGCACCCCGTTGGCCACTGTGAGATCAGGGTGCTGGAATAGATGGGCCACTGGCATGATCCGGGAGGCTCTCCAGGTACTCTTACACCTCTGTTTCTGCCCTCCCATAAATAATATGTGAGCCACATTAACGACATACCTTGCAGGGCTGTTGTATTCCTAAAATTAGGGCTTTATCCTTGAAATTCTCCTGTATTGCAATTTAAGCCCACGGCTCTCTTGACCCACCCTTAGAGACAACCCTGCCGCTCAGCCGTCTCTGAGATCATGAGGACCAGAACCATGCATTTTTGTGTGCAATAACATTCTGCAGTGTCATCTGCATATCTGAGGTTGTCAAATAGAAGGGGAAGAAATGGAGGCAGTGAGAGATTTTACTTTCTTGGGCTCCATGATCACTGCAGATGGTGACAGCAGCCACGAAATTAAAAGACGCCTGCTTCTTGGGAGAAAAGCGATGGCAAACCTAGACAGCAACAAAGGTCCGTATAGTAAAAGCCATGGTTTTCCAGGTAGTGATGTATGGAAGTGAGAGCTGGGCCGTAAAGAAGGCTGATCGCCAAAGAATGGATGCTTTTGAATTCTGGTGCTGGAGGAGACTCTTGAGAGTCCCATGGACTGCAAGAAGATCCAACCTCTCCATTCGGAAGGAAATCAGCCCTGAGTGCTCACTGGAAGGACAGATCCTGAAGCTGAGGCTCCAAGACTTTGGCCACCTCATGAGAAGAGAAGACTCCCTGGAAAAGACCCGGATGTTGGGAAAGATGGAGGGCACAAGGAGAAGGGGACGACAGAGGATGAGATGGTTGGACAGTGTTCTCGAAGCTACCAGCATGAGTCTGAACAAACTGCGGGAGGCAGTGGAAGACAGGAGTGCCTGGCGTGCTCTGGTCCAGGGGGTCACAAAGAGTCGGACACCACTAAACGACTAAACAACAACAAGAACATTCAGCGGCATGAGCCCTCTCTTGCCCTCTGCAGCAATGCAGCCCAAACAGGGTCCGGCCGATCCCCAGAGGAGGAGGCCTGCATTTCTACGAACCACTCTTATCGCACGGCAGCAATATTCTTGCTCCCTCTACCTGTCGGGGCTCCTCTGGGGCTGTAAATTTCCAAAGCCTGGAATTCTTGGCCCTCGTCTGTTTGCTAAGTGCCATATACATTTATGGCTGTCGTTTGAAGCACAGCAATAAATAAGGAAGATTGGCATTCCAGGGGCGCCCTGAGCCACACCTGAATCGAAGCCCCCCTTGCTTTGCACTCGCGGTGTCTCTTTTGTTTTTGTTTTACTTTTTTTTATTAGAAATTTTATTTACAACATAACATAAACCCCCCACCCCCCAATACAGAAATCCACCCTCATTAAACGTGAACATAACATACAATGAGCATAACATACAACAATACAAACTACCAAATAAAAGACTTCCATTATCCTGTATCTGGCCTCCTTATTTACCATATTTTTTGCTCTATAAGTCTCACTTTTTCCCTCCTAAAAAGTAAGGGGAAATGTGTGTGCGTCTTATGGAGTGAATGCAGGCTGCGCAGCTATCCCAGAAGCCAGAACAGCAAGAGGGATTGCTGCTTTCACTGCGCAGCGATCCCTCTTGCTGTTCTGGCTTCTGAGATTCAGAATATATTTTTTCTTGTTTTCCTCCTCCAAAAACTAAGTGCGTCTTGTGGTCTGGTGCGTCTTATAGAGCGAAAAATACGGTACTTCTTATAAGCTGTTTCCTTTATCAATAATTATTAAGATTTTTCTAATTATAACTTAAATATCCAGAAAGTCTCCTGCAGACATTACTCGAAACAAGTCCAGCTATGTATTTTAGGGCACTGTTTTGTGAAGTATTCTCTGCATTCTCCCCATGCTTTTTGAAACTCTTGTCTAGTGTGATCTCACAGTGTCTCTTTTGCTGCAAGGCTGAATCAAGAGAGAGGGGATTTGCACGGCTACCCCAACCTCTCCTAATCTCATCTCTCCATGCAAGATTGCGATCGTCTGAGGTTTAACACAGGGGGCCTTCGGATATCACAGCCAGGAGGTTAGGGCTTACCTAATCCCTGATCCTTAACCTTCCTTGCTAAGCCACAAACCTCAGACCTCTCCAATGTGCAACAGTTTATGGGCTTCCAAAGTGTGTGTGTGTTCAGACACAGATCCCCGCTTTCAGTAGAAGTGGGTGAGTTTCACTTGGAGATCTGTTTTATTCAGTTACTTCTAGGAACACAGGGACGCGGGTGGCACTGTGGGTTAAACCACAGAGCTTGCTGATCAGAAGGTTGGCAGTTCGAATCCCCACAATGGAGTGAGCTCCTGTTGCTCGGTCCCTGCTCCTGCCAACCTAGCAGTTCGAAAGCACACCAGTGCAAGTAGATAAATAGGTACCGCTCCGGCGGGAAGGTTAACGGTGTTTCCGTGCGCTGCTCTGGTTGCCAGAAGCGGCTTAGTCATGCTGGCCACATGACCTGGAAGCTGTACGCTGCCTCCCTTGGCCTATAGAGCAAGATGAGCGCCGCAACCCAGAGTCGGTCACGACTGGACCTAATGATTAGGGGTCCCGTTACCTTTACTTCTAGGAACACAGGGAACCAAGAACCATAGGTCTCTTTAGCTCCTGGCAGCATTTCTCTGGGATGTTAGGCAGGGGATCTTTTCCAGTTGTACCTGGAGATGTCTGGGATTGAACCAGTGTCTGAAAAGTGGAAGACCAAATCCAAACTAAGCTATAAAGCTCACTGGGCGTGAGTTTGGGTGCCAGTCACTGCGTCTCAGGCCACCCAACCTCACAGGGTTGTTGTTGGGGGGGGGAGTTCAATGAGGAAGGAAAAAACCATGGATGCTGCCTTCAACTTGTTGGGAGGAAAAGGTGGGATGTGAATGTGGTAAATGAAGAAATAAATAAAAACCTGGCGCCTTCTGTATTCAAAAGAGCTGCTTCAAAGCTGAGCTACGGTCCATGGCTATATATAACCTGCATTTAACAGGCTTATGAAAGTGCATTCCAGAAAAAGAGGCAGAAATATTATTGCAAATAAGACACAGCAAATGCCACAGCGGTGAAAACAGATGATTAGCTAAAAAAGGAATAAATCCACCGTAAAAAGTGCCTTCCCAAATACAAAGGGTTTCGGAGCCCATATGAAAGGGAGCTGTCAGATCTTCCCTGGGGAGATAATTCCTGAGTTGTGGGGCCACAACTAAGAAGGCTCTGCCATAGGAACTTCATGCAGCTCTCCTACTCTGAGTCAGACCTTGAGTCCATCTAGCCCAGTGCTAAACTGGAGGGAGAGGCTCCTGGATAATTTTCCCCCTCACCTGCATCCCTTGCAGGGAGAGCGGAAGATATGCTTTGCAATCCCAACCCCCAAGACCTCCAGTTAAAAGGATCTGGAAGCAGGCAGTGTGCAAGTCATGTTTCTGCCTGAGCCCATGGAAAGAGATCTGCTCCCAGTCAAAAGCGTTGCTGGAGAAACTGTCTGACCGTCTGTGGCTTCCAACAATCCACGTCCACCTGGAAGGCTCAGGAGGAAACCCCCCACAAATTCGGTGCAGAGCTCCTAAAACAGTTGGATGGCGTCTTGCATGCCTCCTTCCTGCAGCCAAGCTGGTGCCAAACACATTGTTCTGCTTTCCTCTGGACCACATCAGCCAGGCTGAGAGGGGGTCTTTGTGGTCCAGCCCAGGACCTCCAGACACACTGCCCAGGCTTGTGCCCCAGAAAGGTCATTTCAAAGCTGCGAATGGAGGGGTTTGACTTCACCCCCGAAGGCACGCTCCATTGTCTCTCGAGACAGATGGATGCCAACATTAACCTGGAAATGTGGCAGCTAGACTGGTGACTCGGGGTGGCCGCCGAGACCACAGCTGTCTTGAAAGCTCCCAATACGTTTCTGGGCACAATTCAATGTGTTGGTGCTGACCTTTAAAGCACTAAAAAGCCTCGGCCCAGTATACCTGAAGAAGCATCTCCACCCCCATCGTTCAGCCCGGACACTGAGGTCCAGCTCTGAGGGCCTTCTGGTGGTTCGTTCCCTGCAAAAAGGGAGATTACAGGGAACCAGGCAAAGGGCCTTCTCGGTGGTGGTGCCCTCCCTGTGGAACACCCTCCCATCACATGTCAAGGAAATAAACAACTATCTGACTTTTAGAAGACATCTGAAGACAGTCCTGTTTAGGGAGGTTTTTAATGTTTGATGTTTTATTCTGTTTAATATTCTTTTGAGAGCTGCCCAGAGTGGCTGGGGAAATCCAGCCACATGGGCGGGGTATAAATTATTATGATATTATTATTATTATTATTATTATTATTATTATTATTATTATTAAGAATGACTGGATCGGGCACTTCTGAATGCCAAGCATATGTTCCGCCACTGAGTCAAGCATACATGCTAATCGCAGTAACTGCAATTTCTCAAGATCTCCTAATCTTCCTCACTCCTTCCACGTCCCGAGAGAATTCCAAGCAACTTCATGGGGGAGGGGGAATCTCACTATGCCGCCTGCCCTCCAAAATGTTTAAAGGAAACATGCACCCCCAAAGTGTGCAACAGAACCATCACTGCAGTGTTCTGCTTTCAAAGTACCAGCTGCGAATTCAATTGTGCCAATGATGATTCCTGGTTTCTGCAATTGGGGGCAGCAAGATGCAATTGCCTCTCTACCTAATTCACAACTCCTGAACCAACACGCAAAACGAAACACAGCTACCCTTTGAAATCACCACAATTCTCCGAATTTTGCAACACAACCCAACAACAAAAATTGACATGTATTGGGAGTGAGTAAGCATGCATTTAAAAAAATACACATATTCAAAGGGGTGGGGACATATATAAGTGCATTCTATTGGGGAGAAATGTTTTGCAAAAAATGTTTACATTGGGCCAAATTGCATGTGAAATGTGTTTGTTAGGAGAAAATTGCAGAGGAGATTCCATGAGGGTTATTTAAAAAAAAAAACGGGTGGGGGAGGGATGCAGATTGCTGTGGAAATGTGGAGAGCTGAATTTAAGACTGGGCGAAAACACAAACAGAGGCAAACTGAAATGTAGTGATTTATGCCTCCCCCTTCCCTCTACCTGAAACATTTGTGAGTGCATCTTGCAGGAGAGGAGCAATGATAAAAGTGGCCATTGTCTAGCTAATGCGACAATACAGGGAGCCTGGGAGCAGTTTTCGCCCGATAATACGAAGGAGATTAAAGACCACAGAACTCCAGGAGCATAAAAGCCATTCTTGCCATCCTCACATCCACAATTAGGAGGAGGAGGTAATTGCGGCCACCACTGATTATCGCGGCACTAGAACTCGGCGCCGGGCACTTATAGGAAAGATCCGTCAACCAGGAAAAGCGTCACACTGATTATACACACATACACTTCTTGGGAGCCGACACCACTTGAGGTTCATCATGCTGGCATTAATCCCCATGCCCTCTTTTTTCACAATGTTCCGGCTGCAAGTGCCCTTCGTATTGTAGGCAAAATGGTTATCAACCTATGGACAAGTCAACAGGCTTGCGGGCAGGGGAGCCACCCCCAAAATTGCCTATTTGTACAAGATTTTTTAGGCAGATTGGGAAAACATGGCCTAGCAGAAAGCAGATAGGCTGGATGCAATTCTAGGGTGAATATTTTGAATAGTTTCTTTTATGTAACTGAGAGACAGAAAATCAAAAGTCCTCTTATTTTTATTTTTTCCTCTTTTCTTTTTTTTCTTTTTTTCTTCTTTTCATTTTTTGTTTTCCTTTGGTGTTTTCTCTTACTCTCTCTGTTTTTGTTTTGGTTTAGATTCGCTTATTATATCTTACTGTATTCTGGGGAAAAACTTCAATAGAATCTTATTTTTTAAAAAAAACATATTTTTAAAGGAAAAAATATTAAGGGAATTTTTTTTAAATATACCCCCCCTAAAAAAAATGTGGGGACCAGGATAGGGAGGAATTGCTGGCCACAGCAAATGAATTTGTGGACCCCATTAGAAGCGAGCGGGAAACAAATTGTGCAAAATAATGACTCACACAAAAATCAGACAAATAAAACTGCTCAGTTTGAAAGGCACATGCAATCTGAAAAATTCAGCTTTCATTTGTATTGCCTGGGAGGAGATTTGTTGTTGTTTTTTGTTTTTGTTTTTTGATGCACAAGACCCACAAGTCTTGATGCTAACGCTGACAAGAGATAATAGAATCATAGCACAGTCGGGTTGGAAGGGACCCTGAGGGTCATCTAGTCCAGTGTTTCCCAACCTTGGGCCTCCAGCTGTTTTTGGACTACAACTCCCATCATCCCTAGCTAGCAAGACCAGTGGTCAGGGATGATGGGAATTGTAGTTCAAAAACAGCTGGAGGCCCAAGGTTGGGAAACACTGAATTCTAGTCCAAACCACTGCAATGCAGGAGTCTTTTTGCCCAACATGGGGCTCACAACCCTAAGGTTCAGAGTCTATCCATGCTCTACCCACTGAGCTATCCTGCAGGCTCGAGTGCTATGCTTTTCACCCCATAAGCAGACCCCAGAGAGGCAACAGATAAAATATGGAATTGGCCTTGGGATTCATCTGGCACAGGCAACACACATGTAGCCCGCTCAAAAATAAAAAGGTTTGGAAGCAAGCGTCAAGGCCTCCATCCGTACAGACACTCAACACACCCAGGCAAAGAGGCATCCAGTCTTCAGATTTGAAATGCACTCCTTGAAAAAGGCCGCTCTGATTCAACAGCTGGACACAACTGCAGTAACTGTGCATTAAAAGGTTTCGCTAGAGGACCTCTTCCAGTTCCTTACCAGCACTTGTGTTCTAATGCTCTCACAGGGCCGGATTGAGGTTTGATGAGGCCCTCAGCTCCTGAAGTTAAGGGGGCCCTTTATATGTCCAGCTGTCCTTTGTCAACAACAAATTGTCACTGTTTTTTTGTGTTGAATATATGCTGTATGGTGATTTATGGACCTCATAGTATCTCAAGCCATTTGCACATGTTGCTGTGCAACCAGTCCATGCAAGATGTAGGCACCCTATATATAGAAAGGAGCAAAGCAGGGATATTTGAGGGAGCAGGTGGGGCCCATGACTGACATCATAGGAGCCTACGCAACACAAAACACTGTTGCTGCATGTAGGTTTTATTTAATTTGTTTTTCATTTTATATTTTGAAAATGTACATCCAGTTTGTTTTTACTTTAAAAAAATTTGGGGCCCCCAAGAGAGTGGAGCCCTGAGTTACAGCTTGTTTAGCTTATAAGTAAATCCAGCATGAAAGTGTGTGCATGCTGTCTGTCAGGGAACTGCCATCAGAGCCAAGAGTGGAGGTAAGGCTCCCTAGCGATGCAGGAGAAGGGCCCAGTAGGGAGAGAGGGAACACTTCCTCTGAGGAAGGAAATCAGCGTGACACCAGGAAGAAAGGGGAGCAGGGAAGGACTTCGGAGAGATGGCTCCAAGACTCTTCCACAGAGACCAGCTGGGAGAGCCCAGGACCTCCGCTGGCCACACCCACTCTGCGCAGAAAACTTCCACACAGGGAGGCTAGGCGGAGACATGGTGTCAAAGAGCTTTTATGCTGGAAGAAGTTCAGGAAACGCCCACTGACGGATTCTGCCAGTGACTGACACAGCCGCGGAGAAAGGGCTGTCCAGCCAGGGAAAGGTTTAGCCAGACAACATTGCCTAGAGCAGCGGCCACTTACACACAAGCAACCCCAATTCCCTTTACACCGTCTTTGCAAGGATTTGGGCCATGAGTGTGTGTTCTGTTTTGGAAAAACACGAGAGAAAGAGAAAGAGAGAAAGAGAAAGAGAGAGACTTGTCCCATCACCGATGGGACGAACACTCAATGTCAGACAATTCAAGTGCCCCTATTTTCCAGGGGCATTTGCAGATTTACAGAAGTCGTCCCGGTTTCTGATTTGAAACCAGAATGTCCCACTTTTCCTTAGGACGTCCCTATTTTCATCAGAGAAATGTTAGAGGGCATGGAATTATGTGAGTCAAGAAAATAAGGAACTATACAACCTTTCAAAGACATCTGAAGGCAGCCCTGTATAGGGAAGCTTTTTAATCTTTAATGGTTTATTATGTTTATATGCAGGCTGGAAGCCGCCCAGACTGGCTGAGGCAACCCAGTCAGGTGGGAGGGGTATAAATATTATCAATTATTTCTCTTAATTCTTTGGGATGGCGGCACAAAGCGAGAGGCTGGACCCTTCCCTGCCCGTTGGGCTGGGGGCAGAACACAACCAAAAGGAATGGTTCTGAATCCCAGTCTTGCCCTCTGCTGCCCAGTTTACGGGCAAATCAGGCATCTGCTTCTTGCAGCAAAGCTGGGGGGCAACCCAGGTTTAGAAAAGTTTATCTTCCTCAAAGCAAGAAGAAATTCTGACGAAAGAAGAATGGCAGACGAAATTAATGGACTATGCAGAATTGGACAAAATGACAGGAAGGATTCGAAACCTGTGGGACCAGAGATTTACAGAAGATTGGAAGAAGTATATAAACTATTTGAAGAGCAACTGTAGCCAACAAATTACGCTAGTAGGACTACAAGAAGTTTTGTAAGGAGAAATATACAAAGTGTTACAAAGTCGATAGAGATAGAGATGTTGGTTATGAGTTTTAAATGTAATAGGGAAAGTAAGAAAGGCATACTAAGAGATTAGATTGGAAAATTTTCAGATGAGATTGAGGGAACTCAAAAAAATTGAATAAGATGTGAAAGTATGTTTAATTACTGTTGAAAATAGTATGTTAAAAAACTAATAAAAAATTATATTTTAAAAAATAGAAAAGTTTATCTTCCTTTGCCCGCAGAATAGTTGCTCGTGGCAGGGATGAGGCAACTAAAGGAAGATAAATGGGACCACCGTCAAGGCAAAAATCAAGAGATCAGTCTGTTACGCGGATTACGGTAATTGCAATTTTGCTTTCGTTTCTAAAGGGCAGAAGTGGTAAAGGGACTCCTACTCAAAGAAGGAGAGGCGGGGATTTACCAATCTGCCTTACTATGAATCA
Organism: Podarcis melisellensis; assembly: GCF_964234715.1. NCBI lineage: Eukaryota > Metazoa > Chordata > Lepidosauria > Squamata > Lacertidae > Podarcis > Podarcis melisellensis. The sequence continues at coordinate 2,677,237 of NC_138537.1, forward strand.
CCACGCAGTGCAAAGTACGGCCATCGCATGCTAGATCTGAAAAAAAGGAAATCTCAATATCTTCGCATTTCCACCATGCACCTTACTAGTCCTCAGGGTGGCAGAAAATCATCTGAAAACACACCAGGGCAGCAAAGAATCTTGCATTATCTACATAAGAACATTAGAACGTAAAAAGTGTCTTCTGGATCAGGCCAATGGCTCATCTAGTCCATCATGCTGTTCCCACAGTTGCCTGTGGGATTCCACCACAAAAAGCCCTCTCCCCTTCCGTAAAGGTAAAGGTAAAGGTACCCCTGCCCGTACGGGCCAGTCTTGCCAGACTCTGGGGTTGTGCGCCCATCTCACTTAAGAGGCATGGGGCCAGCGCTGTCCGGAGACACTTCCGGGTCACGTGGCCAGCGTGACATCGCTGCTCTGGCGAGCCAGAGCCGCACACGGAAACGCCGTTTACCTTCCCGCTGGTAAGCGGTCCCTATTTATCTACTTGCACCCGGAGGTGCTTTCGAACTGCTAGGTTGGCAGGCGCTGGGACTGAGCAGCAGGAGCGCACCCCGCCGCAGGGATTCGAACCGCCGACCTTTCGATCGGCAAGTCCTAGGCGCTGAGGCTTTAACCCACAGCGCCACCTGTGTCCCTCTCCCCTTCCGTGGTTTCCAGCAATTCAGAAGAACGGCTGTGGCGGCAGAGCAAAGCCATTTTGGCCAGTAGCCATCGGTAGCCCTTTCCTCCTCCAGGAATTTGTCTAATCCACTCTCAGAGCCATTGGGTTGGGGGCCACCATCTCCTCCTGTGGCAAGGAGTTCCACAGTCGAACTATGCGATGCAAACAGACTTACGAAGATACACTCACTGTAACACAAATCCACCTCTTAAAGAAAATGGGGGGGGGGATATGCAGCTGTCCCAAATCATTGCCAAGCACCAGATCCCTCCTAATCCACAGGATTCCAATAGACTACGTGGCTCCATTAACAAACCACTGACCATCCACATGCGGGGCTGCCCTTGAAGCTGACCCAGAAACTCCAGCGGGTTAAGAATTCTGCAGCGAGGCTCCTTACGGGGTCCTTGCCATGGGAGCATATTCACCCAGTGCTTTACCAACTGCACTGGTTCCCGGTGGAGCACAGGGTCAGGTTCAAGGTGCTGGTTTTAACCTTTAAAGCCCTATATGGCCTAGGACCCTCGTACCTACGGGACCGCCTCTCCTGGTATGCCCCACGGAGGACCTTAAGGGGCTTAACACTTTGGAGGTCCTAGATCGCAAGGTGGTTAGATTGGTCTCAAATAGGGCCAGGGCCTTTTCAGCACTGGCCCCAACTTGGTGGAGCGCTCTGTCACAAGAGACCAGGGCCCTGCGGGACTTGACATCTTTCCGCAGGGCCTGCAAGACAGAGCTGTTCCACCTGGCCTTTGGTTTGGACTCAGTCTGACCCTTATGTTTTCCCTCCCCTTACGGTTTTGATCTATGGGCTACTTTTAAAATGAGTCTGCATTTTAAATTGCATTTTAACCTGTATTTTAAATCCCCCCCCCCCATTATGTTTTTACTGTAATTTTACTGGTGTTAGCCTCCCTGAGCCAAGCTCTGGTTGGGGAGGGCGGAGTATAAATAAAATTTATTATTATTGTTGTTATGCACCGTAAACCTCATTAGACAGCATCCAACATGCAGCATAATTCACTTTTACGACACAGTCTTAGCATTCTCCTCCTCCTCCTTGAACATTATTTTTTAAAAAGCTGTACAGTCTGCGTGTGGAAGGTGTCTGTCCAGCGCATCAAAATCAGAGACTCACCCTTAGAGATGGGCCTGCCTCAGACCCCAAACAAATGCCACCCTTTTGATTTTTAACTTTCATCAAAACCCCTGGAGGCTTCCCCAAAAAAGAGGCTCCTCCACACTCACCCCATCATTTAGCTGCAGGGATTTTTTAAAAAACAACAACAACAGCCATTCCAATTCCAGTCTTGTCAACTTTGCCTACTTCGTAGAGAGAATTGCTTCACCTGAAAAAGGACGCCCAGTAACCAATGACCCACCCCTTCAGCACACCTAAATTCACCTCTTCCACCTGTGCTTTTCCATACAGAAATGTGTGGAACTTCCTAGGCTGGGAGAACCTTTTAAATGTATTTTATTTCATCAGACAGTTTCTATACTGCACATATTAGAACAAAACTCTCCACAGTTTGCATAAAGCGTGTTCTCCTTCATGGAGAGCACATGTTGCAGTGGGGGCCAACAAGACACTCCAAAGTTGTGGGGCGGGCTAATTGATCATTGGCCACGGTTGTGACTGGGCTTCCCTTGTTGTTGGGAAGAAGTTAATGTTGCCATTCTGTGATTGACAGCCAGAATTGTTAAAACTCCCTGCACGAAGCGTAGAGCTTCCTCTTTTCGCCCGTGCATCAGATTGCCCGTCCCCCCTCCCTATATTTAGGGTTGTTCGCTTGACCTTGCTATGCCTGTCATGGGGTCGTCTGTTCTTGGGGCAGGGGCCCGGTAGGAATTTTGTCCATCTGGCTGATTGTCTGGGGCCATTTGGTTTTCGCCTACTGAGTAGCAAATCGTCACAACTTGTAAGGTTGCGGTTAGGCATTGGTTTATGGTTTGGTTGGTTGAGGGGCATGGATTGGCTGTGCCTGCCCCTCCAATGCTGCTGCTGCAATGGATTCCGTTAAAGGAATCGGGGGCTAACTATTGCTTGTCCACTCTGTCAAGGGGGCTCGGGCCACGCAAGAGCCCCTGATTGAGGGCAACCAAAATGGTCAAAGGCCTGGAAACGATGCCTTATGAGGAACGGCTAAGGGAGCTGGGCATGTTTAGCCTGGAGAAGAGGAGGTTAAGGGGTGATATGATAGCCATGTTCCAATATATAAAAGGAGGTCACATAGAGGAGGGAGAAAGGTTGTTTTCTGCTGCTCCAGAGAAGCGGACACGGAGCAATGGATCCAAACTACAAGAAAGAAGATTCCACCTAAACATTAGGAAGAACTTCCTGACAGTAAGAGCTGTTTGACAGTGGAATTTGCTGCCAAGGAGTGTGGTGGGGTCTCCTTCTTTGGAGGTCTTTAAGCAGAGGCTTGACAACCATATGTCAGGAGTGCTCTGATGGTGTTTCCTGCTTGGCAGGGGGTTGGACTCGATGGCCCTTGGGGTCTCTTCCAACTCTATGATTCTATGATTCTATGCTTTTGGGGAGGACTGAGGGCAGGTTCCCTGCTCCGTCGCTATCCCCAATATGTATTCCCCTTTTCTGACTTTCGCAGGCTTGCGAAATGTCAGTCTGTCCCCACTGGGGGCATACAGTCGCAACCAATGCTTAAGCAACCACTCACATTTTGTAATTTAATAAAGTTGTGGCCAAAATTATGCCAAAAACCTTAAACAAAAATGCCATGTGATGTGTGAGTTTTTTGGGATGGCTTGGGGACCTCGACACACAATAGGTTAAAATATCTTAAATGGCAAATGCAGAGGCAAGGGAGTGTTGCATAAGTGGCTGTTTTGTAACTTTATATATAAAAAAAATAGCGCACACATATGAGAAGGTGCCCTTCTGTAGTGAGGGACTTTGCACGTGATCAGTCACTTGGCCATCATTATGGTTTATTTAAAACAACAACAACCAGGGAGTGGCTACATTCTGTAAAACACAATGAACAACTAAACAGTGTCCCCTTTCAAGCCCCAAAATAAACATTGCACCTGAAAAGATCAGCTGCAAAAATACAATGAAAGTTCCTAATAAGCAGAGAAAACAACCATGAAAAATATTACAAAGGAATATTCAGCTATGAAGTACAAAATTCAACCTTTTTTAAAAAAAAATAACATGGGAGAAAATTAGGCAGAAGAAAATCAACTCATTTCTGGGCCACCATACATTAATAATACCATTAAACTAACCAAACCAATTAAATTCCCACCCCGCTATATAGCACTTAATCACAACTTAATCTAGCTACAGTGGGATTAGGCCCAGAGGTTAGATCATTCACCATAGGATATCTGGCTGCAGGCCTGATTTGGGAGCTTTTGCAAGTTCACTATTCAAATGCAACGTTTTGAAGATAAAACTCAAAATTTGGAGATTAAAGTCAAATGCAAAGTGTCGCATTTTGATTGAATTGCAAAATCCATCCTCTTTCTTCTTCGTTTTTTGCAATCTCTTTAATTCCCTCCCTCATTTCTACAGGTGTTAAAGGTAAAAAAGGGGCACCTTTGAAATGGCTTTTTGCCCTTGAAGATGCATATTTATCAGCCAGTGAATATTTATTGCCTGCTTCCCACTGAATATTTCCATCCCAGAGCAATGAAATAAAGTAACAGTATAATATACACGTAACAGACAAGATAGCAAGACGTAAAAATTACAGACTCCATAAAAATAAATCCAAGAAATAACTAACAAATTAGCAGCTCCAGCATAAAACAAAACAACACCCAGAATTTCCAATTTAGTCAAAGACCCGGATTAAAAAAACAGGCCATTCAGCTGACTGAAACTAGAAAACACCCCGATCGACACCTCTCGCCCCCTCAATCACCTGGGCCGTCCCACGCAGCCTTCCTCTGTCTCTCACGCAATGTGCACCTCGCTCTGTGGCTTGTGAGCCTCTTCACAACTTCCAACCCCGGTCCTCACCCACCCAGGCTCCGGCGTGAGTCATTGCCCACAACACCCACGGCAGAAACCTCCCACCCCCTTGTTCCACAATAACACCAGAGAGCAAAAATGTGTGCGTGCACACAAACACACAAAAGAAGGGAGGGTAGCGCCTTCACCCTTTGGAGACCCAGAGGGGCCTACCCCCAAGGGGAGATCTCCTTTGGGATCTCTCCCTTTGGGGTCACCCAATGTATTATGGCATTGTTGATCCAACAGGAATCTCTGGGATGAAATATACTCTGAGTCGAGAGTGGATTTCATGCTTTGTTCAGCTCATAGTGGTGAGGAGGAATGGAAGTTCCCCCAGAATGTCTGCTTTATATACATTATTTGCACAATGGGCCGCACGTGATTGGCTAATTCCGGGATTCTCCTGTAGGCCAATCAGGTCGCGGATTCACTTCCACTTGGAGCTGGACTGGGTGGTTCCTGTGGACCAATCAGGCTGCTGCATTCTGAATCCTATGGTTCTAGGACCAATCAGACTGCTGCATTTTGGATCCTATTCATCTCAGTACATAACACCTCTCCACCTGCCAGAACTGGCATAAGGACATAAAGACCATCTGCTGAATAAGGCCATTGAGCCATCAAGTCCATGGTCCTGTTCTGTTGGAATCAACTAGATGCCACAGTGGGAAACCAGCAAGAAGGATCCCAGCACAAGAGCCCCTTCCTGTGGCTTCCACAAACTGGGATTTGGATCAGGGGCCTTATAAGAGTTGATTTCAAAGTGGCAGAAATGTGTTTTTGTTGTTGTTGTTTTTCCATTTTCAGAACGTTTTGCATCTCGCCCTCCCAAGTCCAGCAAACGTGACCAGAAAGGGGTTTACCAAAGCAAAGAATGAAACGACGCATAAAGCTGAAATCTGGGATAGCGTGAGACTCTTCATCCCAGGGTCGTGGGTTCGAGGGAGGCCCACATTGGGCAAAAGATTCCTGCATTGCAAGGGGTTGGCATGATGACTTGTGGTATAAGGTAAAGGTAAAGGGACCCCTGACCATTAGGTCCAGTCGTGGCCAACTCTGGGGTTGCAGCGCTCATCTCACTTTATTGGCCGAGGGAGCCGGCGTACAGCTTCCGGGTCATGTGGCCAGCATGACTAAGCCGCTTCTGGCGAACCAGAGCAGCACACGGAAACGCCGTTTACCTTCCCGCCAGAGTGGTACCTATTTATCTACTTGCACTGGTGTGCTTTCGAACTGCTAGGTTGGCAGGAGCAGGGATCGAGCAACGGCAGCTCACCCCATCGCGGGAATTCGAACTGCAGACCTTCTGATCGGCAAGTCCTAGGCTCTGTGGTTTAACCCACAGCGCCACCCATGTCCCAGACTCTCGTGGTCCCTTCCACCAATTCTGTGAGTCTATGAAAATAAGCACACCAACGGAACAGAACTAAAAGGAAGAGCAAAGTTTTATCCTCCTAACTGGAGATTCCAGGAACTGAACCCGGGACTTTGGCTGGGCAGTGGGGTGGAGAGTTAATCACTCCAACTGGGGCAAAAGGCAGGGGGCAAATGAAAGTCTACTCTGGGCTATGTTCTGAGGCAGTATGGTGTAATGGTTAGATTGCCAGACTAGAACCTGGGAGAGATGAGGTTTCAAATCCCCACGCGGTCATGAGGCTGACTGAGCTGATCTTGGGGGCCAGTCACACTGCCTATCCGCTTAGCCTACCTCACAGGGTTGTTGTGTGGATCAGCTGAGGAACAAGGAGACCACATAAGCCACCTTGAGCTCTTTGGGAGGAGAATGTGAGGTATAGATGCTATCAGTCATAACAATAATAAAAACAAGGTGCCAATTTGGAGCTGGCCTAGTCATCGGTCCCAAATTGGGCCTGCTGAAGTGACAGAATTGGGGGCGACTCATGACCCAGTGGATCCTGAGCAGTTCAGCTCCTCCCCTGTAACGCCCCATTTCACAGAAATTCAACCCGGACAAAGCAGGGAGCTGGGCACTGGCAGAGAAATGCCACCCCTCCACGGACAGATAGATGCCAGTGTAGCTGTTCAGGGCTGGGGGGAATCAGAGCTCCCCCCCCCCTTCCAACACACAAACACCCCATATCAGAGGTTTGGCATGCACCCTAAAATCTTAAGGACACTGTTTCAGATCAAGCGGGACCACCTGGAACAGCCCTGGTGTCCTCAGGGTATTCCACAACCCCCCCCCCAAAAAAAACATTTCCCTGCTGCAACAGAAGAGCCCCTCTCTTGCATAATTCCACCTTCTCCAAAAGCCACCAAATCCTGCGACCGTCACATTCATGTGCCAGTGAGTTCCACAGGGGAATGATGCACTATGGGAACTTTCTCCCGCATGCTCTGAATCTGTGGCCAGCGTCACAGCTGCCCTGCAAAATAAGATAAAGGAGAGAAAGCTGGGGCTTGCCTCCATTTCCCCCTGGGAGCCAGGAAGCAGTAGGGGATCCAGGGTTTTCCTGCTGGCTCCCTGACTGTCCACAAAACAATTTCCTTTCAGGAAAAAGGGAAGGAGGGGGGTTCAGGGGACATGCCGTAGCTCAGGGTCAAAGCATCTGCCTTGAATGCAGAAGATCCCACAGGTTCAATCTGCAACAGCATCGCCGATTGCGAGACCCTCCTGCCCCAAACCTATCACTGCCAGTCAGTGTAGGAAATACTAAGTTAGGTGGTATCCCTCATTGCAAGGTAGCTTCCTACGTACTCCCTATCTGGTCAGATTTCCTCATTTTTTGCATGCAAAATGTGGGCTGGCACATTGGAGGAAAACAAGAGGCGATTACGGCACCAACAGAAAACAAGTTGCGAGCTGAAGAAACTGTTCCTGTTGAGATCTCCATTCCTTCGATGGATCAGAGATAAATATTAACTCGGGCAATGAATAAGTCCTCCGGCTCAACAGACCATACATGGGCAGGCAGCTCTTTCTGGAGACAAAGCATGTCAGGAACCATAAAGGCTGTTTTGACGCCTTCCTGGGACTCAAGGCAAATGGCAACAACGGACTGCAAACCATGGCTGGCACTGCCAATTTATGCCAAGGCCAGCCTTGAGCCTCACTGGCAAGGACCTTGACAGTCTGCCGAAAGGACTCTGAAGCACAGCTGCCTGTCTCCTCCTCCCCTTGCCCTCCCTTGCTGTCTGGCACTGGGCATTTCCCCTCTTTAACTAGACCCACATGGCACGATGCAAGCTCCATCTTGACCCCTCACTCTGCCACCCTGGTTGTTCGCCATTCCGCTCATGAGGCCAATAAGGAGGTACTTACTGGAGGCTGGGCTGTTCTCCCTCCCCGAGGGGACGCCTTGTCCCAGAGCGGAACAAATTTGGAACCGGCTCCAGGAGTGAGCGAAACTGCCGGAGTGACCACAAGCACAAGAAAGAGGGAGAGAGGCAGGCAGAAAGAAAGAAGGAAGGAAGGGGAAAAACTTCTCCTGCCTGCAGGAATTCAAATCTCGCTTCCACCAGGCCCTGAGTCACCTCCCCTCCCCTTCCAATAGATCAGAGCATGGGTAAACATTTCCAAATATGGAGATCACGACTACCAAAGGATGTCAGGAAAATCGCCCTTCTTCGGGCAACTTGGGGACGGCTGCTCCAGAGGCGGAATTCCCCCGCTGTGGGTCAATGATTAACGTCGAGCCGGGTGCTGGGCCTCGCTGGCCTGCCAGGTCAGTGCCTTGCCAACGTTGCAGGGAACTACGAACTATGAAAGGCGTTGCAAAGGCCACCAGCTCCTGCACGTTTCTCTTCCTCAGTGGGTTCAGCAAGCCCTGAGAGTCTTATCAGCAGCTCTTAGCAAAATGCAAAGTGGAAGTCTCACACTCAGAGGCAGCGCACCTCTCCACGGCGGTCACCATTCCTGAGAGCATCTGCTTATCCACTGTGGGGAACAGATGCCGGACTGCTTGATCTCCAGAGGGCATTCAAATGGCAAGAAAGGAGATCCCGTCTCAACATTAGGAAGCACTTTCAGAGAGCTGCTCAACAGCAGAATGGTCTTCCTCGGAAGGTGGTGGACTCTCCTTCCTTGGAGGGATTTTAGCTGAGGTTGGACGGCCATCTGCCCGGGATGCTTTAGCAGTGATTCCTGCATTGCAGGGGGCTGGACTAGATGGCCCTCGGTGGTCCCTTTCGACTCTATGACTCCACAAATCTATCTGATGCAACAGGGCAACTGCCATGCTCTTTATTTGCAAACTATCGAATCCAGAGCTGGAAAGGACTTTCCTCAGACTATGTGCATCCATTCACACCTGTAGCAACAGCACAGGTGGGCAATTGGATCCGGGCAGCTGGCTGAATCCTTATCTCTCCCGCGTTGGAGAGGTAGCGGGGGCTGCCTGTCTGCCCATCACCTGGCAGAAACCAAGTGCCAACCCCAGCTGATCGGCAGCTCTCACAAAGCACAGGGCTTCACAGGCAGCCAATGGCCTTGTCATGTGCTGATGGCCAGAGCAGCTCTGGCATAGACAAGGCTTTCAGCAAAGCAGCGACTTTACCAGGTCCACACCTGGGGTTGGGCACAAGGGCACTGCATTGCCTATATGGCTCAGATGTTGCTGGAACCCTCAAACGTCCATCATCCCTGTACAGCAGCCATGCTGGCTGGGGCTGGTTGGAACTGTTGACTTGTGGTCCACCAAGACCCCGAGATCCTTTTCACACGTACTGCTAGTAAGCCAGGTGTCCCCCATCCTATATTTGTGCATCTGGTTCTTCCTGCCTAGGTGCAGAACCTGACAGTTGTCCCTGCTGAAATGGATCTTGTTAGCTTGCGGCCAGTTCTCCAATCTGTTAAGGTCATCTTGAATCCCAATTGTGTCTTCTGCGGCATTAGCTACCCCTCCCAGTTTGGTGTCATCTGCAAATTTGATGAGCATCCCCTCAATTCCTTCATCCACATCATTTATAAAGACGTTGAACAACAACAGGACCCTGGGGCACCCCACTCGCCACTTTTCCCCAGGGTGACGGGAAACGATTAATGAGTCCTCTTTGCGTTTGGTCAGTCAACCAGCTACAAATTCACCTAAAAGTTACCTCGCTCAACCCACATTTTACCAGCTTTCCTGCGAGAATATCATGGGCGACTTTGTCAAAAGCCTTACTGAAATCAAGATACACTATGTTCACAGCATTCCCCTGATCTACCAAGTTTGCAACTCCATCAAAAAAGAAATAATAAAGTACAAGATCAGCCCCCACTGATTGGGTGGGTGTGTGTGTTATTGGGTGGTTGTTTTTATTTTAATTATATGTTTTGTGGTTTTATATTTTGCTTTTGTTCTGTGAACCTCCCTGAGACCTCCGGGTATAGGGCAATATATAAATTTAATAATAATACTAATAATAATAATAATAATAATAAATCCTTCCACACACCCCTCTCCAGCTCAAACGGAAAAGAGGACACACACACATAGAGCCCGAGAGTGCTCTATGCTTTGCCTTGTAAATGTAATTCTCCTCCCTCCCTAGATTGAGAAGCCTTCGGATTTTTCCCTCCTTGGGCCCTGGGGTGAGAGAGTTCAATGGGACAGCAGCCTTTATATGCCCTCCTTCTATTTTATTTATCTATTTTCCCTGGGGGCCAGTTGCAGAAGAGAAGACAGCCCTCCCAGTGCAAACAGTCCTCTCTCTGCGATTTGAGGACCGAAAATCTAAAGAATGCGCAATCCAGAAGAAAAAGGCTGTGACGCAGCTGGAGATTGCGGGGGCAGGCTGTGGCTGCTCTCTTAAAACAAGACACTTATCAGTTCTGCAGGGAAAGGAGCAGGAGTCCTGGGCTTTGGCCATATATGGCAAGGATCTGCTCAGAAACTGGCTTCATGATGTACTACTGCAGGGCTCAGGGGGGGCTTAGGCCAGCAGCAGAGAGGATCTGGCGGCAGCACGGCAGGCAGCATCAGCAGGGAGGACGCAACACCAAAGCGCAGGACATCGCTCAGATTTCACAGGGAGAGATAGGAAAGTCGGGCTGTGTGTGTGTGTGCCAGGGGCGTTGTCAGTCTGCACAACTGCTCCCTAGGCGGCACAGACCCAGAGGTGGGGAGGACGCAAGAACACGCCAGGATGACACAGGTTGGTGCAGAACAGGATCGTATCAAGTCCTACACGTTTAACGTATTTTAAATATTTTGTTGGAAGCCACCCAGAGTGGCTGGAGAAACCCAGCCAGGGCAGGGTATAAATAATAAAGGTAAAGGTAAAGGGACCCCTGACCATTAGGTCCAGTCGTGGCCGACTCTGGGGTTGCGGCGCTCATCTCACTTTACTGGCAGAGGGAGCCAGCATACAGCTTCCGGGTCATGTGGCCAGCAGGACTAAACCGCTTCTGGCGAAGTAGAGCAGCGCACGGAAACGCCATTTACCTTCCCGCCGGAGTGGTACCTATATTTCTACTTGCACTTTGACGTGCTTTCGAACTGCTAGGTGGGCAGGAGCAGGGACTGAGCAACGGGAGCTCAACCCGTCACATTTGAACCGCCAACCTTCTGATCGGCAAGTCCTAGGCTGTGTGGTTTAACCCACAGTGCCACCCGCGTCCCTTGTAAATAATAAATAATAAATAATAAATAATAAATAATAAATAATAAATAATAAATAATAAATAATAAATAATAAATAATAAATAATAAATAATAAATAATATTATTTTACAATGGACTCTTGGGTTGCGAACGTGATCCATGTGGGATGCACATTCACAACCCGCATCATTCGCAACCCACAGCTGCGCGTCTGCGCATTTCTGCACATGCGCAAAGCTTGATTTAGTGCTTCTGCGCATGCATGGCCGCCAAAACCCAGAGGTAACCCATTCCGGTACTTCCGGGTTTCGGCAGTCTGTAACCCAAAAAAACGCCACCTGAAGCATCTGTTACTCGAGGTATGACTGTAGTACACAGAAGCAGACATGCAACTCCTGAAAAAGTATTCTGCCAGAAGCTCTTCAGATCTCTCCTTCCTTGGAGGTTTTTAAGCAAAGGTTGGATGGCCATCTGTCCTGGATGCTTTAGCTGAGATTCCTTCATTGCAGGGGGTTGGACTAGATGACCCGCGGGGTCCCTTCCAACACTACAATTTGATGATTCTATGATTGTGTCCCAAGTCGGCCATGCCACGGTTGCAACAGGCTGCCACATCAGCATTGCAGAGGGTTAGACTATATGGCCCTTAGGGTCCCTTCTAGCTCCCGTGATTCCAGGCGCAGGAGACATGGAGGCAGCAGGACACCACCAGAGGGGCTTGTCGTCTTAGGAGAGAAGTAGGAAAGATATTGGGACTAGGACTTGCCGATCAGAAGGTCGGTGGTTCGAATCCCCACGACGGGGTGAGCTCCCGTTGCTCGGTCCCTGCTCCTGCCAACCTAGCAGTTCAAAAGCATGTCAAGTGCAAGTAGATAAATAGGTACCACTCTGGCGGGAAGGTAAACGGCGTTTCCGTGCGCTGCTCTGGTTTGCCAGAAGCGGCTTAGTCATGCTGGCCACATGACCCAGAAGCTGCACGCCGGCTCCCTCGGCCAATAAAGCGAGATGAGCGCCGCAACCCCAGAGTCGGCCACGAATGGACCTAATGGTCAAGGGTCCCTTTACCTTTACCTTAGGAAAGATATTCTCACCAATTCTCCAGCTTGGACGAGTTAAGAGAGGAGGGACGTCAGAGTTAGGAACAGGGGAGACACACGATTTAAACAGATTTATACATGGCACGCAGTGGTCCAATGAAGATCACAGGAATAAAAACTATGAAAGGTATTTGAAAAATACTAAAAGTATATATTAAAAAATGACTAAGTACTTTAATAGGAACTTCTGACTAACACACAAATTTTGCAGTCAGTTATCCTTACGTGTACTGCGTTCTGTGTGCTATTTTTTCAAATATGCACATTTTCCTGTGCACGGCTGCTGGATAAAGGCGTTGCAAAATGCAGAGCGGTGCAAATGTCAAAGGATGGCTGTGTTTCAGTTTTCAGGAAATGAGGATTAGCTATGTTCCTGTTAAAATGTGCATCTAATGAATTGATCCCCGATGGCTATGTGGAATATGAATAGCCCCTGCAAATTAAACTTATTAATGGCTTTGGGGACCCAAATTTATTTATTTATTTAGCAACAAATCATTAAAAAGTCAAAGTGGTTTACAGCATTAAAAAGATTTTAAAAAAACATACAATAAAAGCATGAAAACTTCTTTAAAAATTAAAAGCCACATATTTTAGAGGAGCAAGCCTCAATAAACCATTGTGAAAAGATGTTGCCTGCACAGGCCTGGAGGAATAGAAAAGTTCCCAGCAGGCGCTTAGAACTTGGCACAGAAGGCGCCCGCTGAATCTCCAGTGGCAGAGAGTTCCACAGGACTGGGCCCATGACATTAAAAGCTCAGTTTCTCTTTATTTGGTGCCCGGCCCAGCTCTCCCGTTGCCCAGGGCACCAGATGTGCCATGGTCAGATGTACTGGGACTCAATGCCTCCACCGACAAGACACCCCTCAGAGAGAGGCAGTGAGAGAGATCAGCTGAATTGGTGGTGCCACTGGGTGAAATTGAGTCAAGTGGTGAAGTGTGAAAGAGGCACCAAGTGTGTCCGCCGCCTCAGGGAGTCTCTCCCGGAAAGAGAATGCCCTGCTGGCAAGAGCAGGATGACTAAGCGTCAACCTTTCCCCTTAACCCCACAGTTAGCGCCTTCCACGCCCAGCGAAGGTAAGCAAGGTTTAGAGCAAGGGCTGCTGCTGCACCCTGAGCAGAGAGAGGCTCTCCTTATCTCTCTCCCCTGTAAAGCAGGTGACAAAGACGCAGCTACAATACCTCCAAAACCAGTAAAAGGGTTGGTGGCTCTGGCAGAGGCCCAGCTTGGGTAATACCAGCCCACAATCCCCACCCCTGCCAACCAATCAGGCATTCCCACGGCAGTTTCATTCCATTTTCACAAGGTTCCCCTGCTAATTCCTGCATTATATTTGAGCTTTGAATAGGATTTTATTATTACGGTCACAGACCAGCTCACATACAACATCAGGAAAATCACAAAACACAACAGGAATACAGTGGTACCTCGGGTTAAGAACTTAATTCGTTCCGGAGGTCCGTTCTTAACCTGAAACTGTTCCTAACCTGAAGCACCGCTTTAGCTAATGGGGCCTCCCGCTGCTGCGGCCGCCCCTCTGCCACCACCATCGCTGCAGCATCAACGGACCGAACTAGTCGTATATATTTATTTATTTAAAGTGTCCTCGGATTCCTTGGAAAAAATCTGGTAACCTTAGTCTCAACCACTTCTGGAAACATAGTGGGAAACAGAAAAAAGTTTAATGATATTTTTAATCATAGTTGAACACACGTCCGAGTTTCACCCAGCTTTTCTGTACAAAGACAGAAACAACAGGAGTTAACAACCCAAGAAGAGCGGCAGGTGAAAATGATGGACTTTGCAGAACTGGTGGGAAGAACCCGGAAGCAGCGAGACCAAGCATTCTGAAAGGACTGGAACAAATTTATATTATATTTGAAAGACAACTGTAAGCAGTTAACATCATTAGCAGGGTTATATGTGAGATGAAATGGCGACCTATTCAGGTTGAGTAATAAAGTATTTTAGGTAATGATATAACAGGGTAGGAAACAAAGTGAAATGTAAAGATGTAAAGTTTACATTTTGTAAACCATCAGACGGGAGGGAGGGAAGTCGTTAGGCTCAGTCGAGCCAAAGAGATAAAATAAGAGGCTACGATGTTACGTAATGTGATTATACGTAAAACCAATAAAAATCATTTATTTTTAAAAAAAAATTGCGTACAAATTCAACACTATGTTTTGTTGCTATTTTGTTAATGTTGTTAATATTGTTTTATAGACATGAATGCTGTCGTACTTTGTGAATCCTATAATACGATTTTTGGTGTAACTGTTTATATTATTTTTTAGTTGTTTTGGCAATAGTGTTACATAGATGGGAATTGCTTCATTGGGGATTTGGGATTGTTTTAGTGATGATTGGTTAAGTATTCTATACGATTTATGCTGTATTGTGATGTTCCATTATGTTATTTTTATCTTTTGTTTGCAAGCCGCTTTGGGATTTATTTGAATAAAAAACAGCATAGAAATAGAAGCGATCAATAGTTCCATCTTATTTGCAAAAAGGGTCCCCATCTCCCCGTCCCTGGAAGTGAATTACATGGAAACAAGCACTAAACTTGCACTATATTCCACTATATATCTGGAATTGGCTTTTACGTATTTTGAACATTTCGAGGGGGCGGGGTTAGTGGGTGCTGAGAGGCACGTTTAGTTTTAGAATGGTTCAAAAAATCTGGAATAATGAGCAAAGTGCCACACTACCCAAATGTTTAGAAAGTTGATGCAACTTTGAATTGGTTTTCAGCTTATGGTTATTTTCAATTTACAAAATTTTACATTGTTACTGTTAATTTTCCTTTGTGATAATTGTATTGTTAACTGCTTTGAAGGTATGTGTTTTTTACAATCACGTGCTACATAAATTTGCGAATCAAATTATTATAAAATAGTATAGAAGAACAAGCACTGAACAGATTTGTTGTACGGTGCACTCTATTGTATTTTGAAATGGTAAATTATAGGGTGAAGTTCACAGAAGGGTAATTAAAGGCATTTCAAGGATAGACGCTTTTGGTGAGACCTGGCCTCCTTCCTTTTCCTTTATAAAAGAGACAGAATATATTTTTGTTCCACCCTCAACACAAGATTCTCTGCGGAGAGGCTACTTGGATTGATTGACATGCCCAAGGATTAAGACTTTCTGGGAGATGATCTATAATGAAATGAAAAAGGTATTTAAATATACCTTTCTGAAGAAACCAGAGGCCTTTCTCCTGGGCATGACCGGCCAATTGGTGCTAAAGAAGGACAGAACTTTCTTTCTGTATGCTACAACAGCAGCAAGAATTCTTATTGCAAAGTACTGGAAGACACAAGATCTACCCACCCGGGAAGAATGGCAGATGAAGGTGATGGACTACATGGAACTGGCAGAAATGACTGGCAGAATCTGAGACCAGGGAGAAGAGTCGGTGGAAGAAGATTGGAAGAAATTTAAAGTTTACTTACAGAAACATTGTAAAATTAAGGAATGTTAGAAGGATGTTGGAATGAAGCTATGTGGTTTTAGCAGAAATGTTATATAGGATTAAGAAAAAATAGATTGTTAATTGGTGAAAGGAGGGAAAGTTACATCAGTTTAAGATAAATTACAGGACAAAAATTGGGAAAGATGGAAAGGATTTGCTGAAATAGCTAACCGAACTAGAATACAAAAAAGGGAGGTGTGAGGAAGTCAAGGAAACAAGCAAATGAAAGATAAGTTATGGGAAAGGTTTTGTTTTTATTCTTTTGTTTTTTCTTTTTTTATTATGATGTGTTGTCTTGTTTTTGTGTAATTTGGTGTTTTCTCTTTTCTTTTTCTGTAACCTTTAAAACTTTAATAAATATTATCTTGGATTGATAATACATAAATAAACATATTGTGTGTGTATTATGTCTTTCATATGAAGCTTAACAGGAAGGTACCATTGAACCATTGAACCATTGCGATTATACAGCTGCGCGTCTGCACACACGCAGGTTGCGATTCGGCACTTCTGTGCATGCATAAAGCGCAAACTGCCAAAACCCGGAAATAGCCCATTCTGGTACTTCTGGGTTTCAGCGGTCCATAACCCGAGGTATGACTGTATGTTGTTCTTGTACGTAAATGAAAACTAATAAAAATCATTTGGGGGTGTGTGTGGGAATTATAGGGCAATATTTATCCGTGTAATCTTTCTGCTTCGTTACAGCACTGTTCTATATATTGCATTTGATCTTATTTGTATATGGGTGTGTTCTTTTAAAAATAATAATGCTCTTTAAAAAGAAGAAGAAGAAGAAGAACTGGACCAGCTTTCTCTTAGGAAAAGTTTCTCTTAGGAAAAGTCAGGAAAAGGGAACAACGTCCAGCTTGTCTGCTTGGTGAGCTGATCTTGAAGGTTGGAACACTTATCCTAAAGGGATCTCCATTCCAACTGTCTGCCATTTAAACTGGTCTTGAAAGATACCTCTGCATACTCCTGCTAACATTTGCTGGCGAGCAACCTCACAGGACAGGCAAAATCGCAATGATCTCCCCGCGTAACGGCAACATCGATTTCAAATCCCCTGCCTCTTGTCTGATCCTCGCTTGATGGGCGAAAACAACTATTCCCTAGCTCCTTCCCGACATACTTTTAAACACTTGGAGGCTGTCAGCACGGCCTCTTTAATCTCCTTCTCTCCAGCCTAAAACATACCCGTCTCCCCCAGGCAACTGTCCTCAGAGGAACTGCCTTCACTCGTCATCCGTCCGGCTCAATATTGCTGAAACTTGCTTCACCAAGGATTCAGGCAGAAGTCGTCTATCTGTCCCTGCCTGGAAATGATGTTGGGGAACTGAACTTGGGACATAGCATCTCCTCCTCCCAGAGGAGCCCCCCTGCTCCTGATTGGGTCTGCTGCCACGGCCAAGCCTCCCAGCCGACCAATAGGGCCGGCTGGTGGGCGGAGCTAAATGCGTTTAAACAGCCGCGGCAGCGCTCTGCTCCCAGTCTGTTCGCGGCGATGGCGTCCATCTTTCTGATCAAGGAAATATTGTGTGGTTGGCAAACATCATCAGAAGTATTAAGAATTGGATGCAGCTGTGAGGGTATTGGCGGCGAGCCTTTTGGCTCGGGTGGCGGTGAGGCATTGGAATATGTGTGCTGTGTTGGAGGATTGGGTATGCGCCATCATCTACCCCTCCTCTTTTGGGTATTCCGTTAAAGGAATCCGGTGGTCGTGGATCCTGTCCGATGCCCTGCTGGTGGCTCGGGCCATGGCATGACCCCCGGTGACGTCATGGGGGAGCTTCCAGTTGTATTTGAATCAACAAGCTCCTCCCACTGGTTGTTAACCCCTGAAATGACTCCCCACTGAGTGGGGTGGAGTCATGTATTGCTGCTTCATTCAATGCCTAAGCCAATACTGCTCACATGCTGTAACCATTAAAAGTTGTGGCCTAATTTTGCCCATTAGCCTAAAATGACATGTCTGTGTGTCTTATTATAATCCTATGCGGGTGGCGGGTCCTTGACTCACAATCTGCGTGAAGAGAAGATGCTTTGGCACTGAGCCACGATCCTTGCAGAGAAGCACAACCCTTTTGCAGTTTAACTAAGCCCCTCTTCACACATACAGCTGGCAGCAACGGACCACAAACTTAGAATCATAAAAGTTGGAAGAGACTCCAAGTCCCACCACCTGCAATGCAGGAATCTCAACTAAAACATGAGTCCACAGTGTGGTGAAGCAGCAAAAAAAATGCAAATGCTATTCTAGGCTAAATCAAGGGTCAGCAACCTTTTTCAGCTGTGGGCCGGTCCACCATCCCTCAGACCATGTGGTGGGACGGACTATTTTGGGGGGGGGGAATGAATGAATTCCTATGCCCCACAAATAACCCAGAGATGCGTTTTAAATAAAAGCACACATTTTACTCATGTAAAAACACGCTGATTCCCGGACTGTCCGCGGGCCGGATTTAGAAGGTGATTGGGCCGCATCCAGCCCCCGGGCCTTAGTTTGCCTACCCCTGGTCTAGATCAAGGAAAGTAATAGTACCACTCTGTTCTGCCTTGGCCAGACCACAGCAGCAAGAAGAAGAAGAAGAAGAAGAAGAAGAAGAAGAAGAAGAAGAAGAAGAAGAAGAAGAAGAAGAAGAAGAATTTATTATTTATACCCTGCCCATCTGGGTGGGTTTCCCCAGCCACTCTGGGCGGCTTCCAACAAAATATTAAAATACAATAGTCTATTAAAAATTAAAATTTTCACTAAACAGGGAAAGCTGGAAGGTGTGTAGAGGAGGGTGACCAAGATGATCAAGGGTCTCGGAAGCAACGGTTGAAGGAGCTGGCAATCTTTAGTCTGGGAAAGAGGAGACTGAGAGGAGATATGAGAGCCATCTGCAAATATCTGAAGGGCTGCCCCATGGAAGATAGAGCAAGCTTGTTTCCTTCTACTCTGGAAGGTAGGACTCAAGGCAATGGCTTTAAGTTGTGAAGAAAGTAGACTCCGACTAAACGTTAGGAAGAACTTTCTGACAGCAAGAGCTGTTTGACAGAGGAAGGGTCTCCCTCGGGAGGTTGTGAACTCTCCTTCCTTGGAGGTTTTCCAGCAGAGGTTGGGTGGCCAACGGTCAGGGATGCTTTAGCTGAGATTCCTGCATTACAGGGGATTGGACTTGATGACCCCAGGGGGTCCCTTCCAACTCCACCATTCTAGGATTCTAGGATGTGAAATGAAACACAACTATCCCTGCACTTCTCCAAAATCTGAAATGCAGTTCTCAGACGCCAACATATCTACTAAAAGGTGTGTGCAGAAAATGCATATTGGAGAAAAAGCAACAAGGAAAAATGCATTGGGTTGCATCCAGCGCTGGTCATAACTCAGATGGGACCCATTGAAATCAAAGGAAGTAACTAACCTGGCCCAGCCATTTCAATGGGTCTACTCTGAGTAGGATTGAGTTGCTAGAAAAGGGGGGGGTTCTTAGGGGGTTGGCTTGCAAAAATACACGTATCAGGCAAATCTATGTAGAATGATGCGTGTTTTGGGGAAACGTGGATTTGAACAATGATGTCGAGAATGGGACTTGAAAGAAACCGAAACAGCCACCGTGAGATCATAGATAGGCCACTGGCCTGATCCAGGAGGCCCCACCTTATGCTCTTTTGATTTGTCTTTAGAAATATTTTGGGGGCTCCTGGTTAGAGGAAGCTGCTTTTGCAAGGCTGTAGCATCAGGCTTGGACGCGGGTGGCACTGTGGGTTAAACCACAGAGCCTAGGACTTGCCAATCAGAAGGTCGGTGGTTCGAATCCCCATGACGGGGTGAGCTCCTGTTGCTCGGTCCCTGCTCCTGCCAACCTAGCAGTTCGAAAGCACCTCAAAGTGCAAGTAGATAAATAGGTACCGCTCGGGCGAGAAGGTAAACGGCGTTTCCGTGCGCTGCTTTGGTTTGCCAGAAGCGGCTTAGTCATGCTGGCCCCATGACCCAGAAGCTGTACGCTGGCTCCCTCGGCCAGTAAAGCGAGATAAGCACTGCAACCCCAGAGTCATCCGCGACTGGACCTAATGGTCAGGGGTGCCCTTTACCTAGCATCAAGATTAAAATCAGGGGAAGAGAGCAGTCTAGCTTACCCCCAACTCTCCAATCTGCCTGCCGAAGGGGCTGGCAGCCAGCCAACCAACCGGTGCCCCCCACCCAAGCCTAGACCAATCCCTAGCCTTCGCTGGAGCACCGCACAAAATTACTCCTGCCAGGCTTGGAGTCGTGGAGAGGGGGGCTTTTACAGTCCCTTTTAAATTGACACGATTCATAATGAAAACTGCTGGCAACCGCATTAGTCTCTCGGGCTCTGCAGATCAAGGCCCAGTAGGAGTGAGGAAGCAAATTGGTAATAGGTGCAATTTTCTTCTTTTTATCCCGGATAATTACTGTGGAAAGGCAGCCTCTCCTGGTGCCTCGCAATTAGCTGAAATAACCAAATCAAACGCGACTCTCTTATTAGCAGGGGCTGCGCAGGGAAAACAAAACCCATGCCCGCCCCCTGGTCCAGCTACGAAGGCTGGACGTCAGAAGCACTGTTGATTAAAGAGAAAGGGAATCAGAATGGCTGTGGGGTGCTCCTGGGGGTACATTTGTCCCTGGAGGAGTTGGTCTGCCACACGTCTCACTTCCCGAAAAGTCCCAACTCAAGAGCTTAGCCACATCTTTCATCAAGGCCCCTTTCACATGCAGGAACGGGATCGTCCAATTCTTGCACAGATATCACATCATCACAAAATCACATTCTTCATACGGGTGTTGCTCTTTCCAAAGGAGTTGGGTATGTTTTGCACGGGAAATAAGGGACTGAGAGGAGATGTGCTAGCCATCTTCAAATATTTTAAGGGCTGTCATATGGAAGAGGGAGTAAGCTTGTTTTCTCCTGCCCCGGAGGAGAGGACCCGAACCCATGGCTCCAAACAGCAAGAAAGGAGACTCCAACTAACTGTTAGAAAGAACTTTCTGACGGGAAATGTGATTCCTGCATTCATGGAATAGAATTGTAGAGTTGGAAGGGACCCTAATAATAATAATAATAATAATAATAATAATAATAATAATAATTTTATTTATACCCCGCCCATCTGGCTGGGTTTCCCCAGCCACTTTGGGCTGCTCCCAACAGAATATTAAACAGAATGAAACATCAAACATTAAAAACTTCCCTAAACAGGGATGCCTTCAGATGTCTTCTAAAAGTCAGATAGTTGCTTATCTCCTTGACATCTGATGGGAGGGCATTCCGCAGGGCGGGTGCCACTACCAAGAAGGCCCTCTGACTGGTTCCCTGCAACCTCACTTCTTGCACTGAGGGAACTGCCAGAAGGCCCTCGGAGCTGGACCTCAGTGTCTGGGATGGACAATGGGGGTGGAGACGCTCCTTCAGATGTAATGAACTGAGGCTGTTCCGGGCTTTAAAGATTAGCACCAACACTTTGAATTGTACTCAGAAACGTACTGGGAGCCAATGTAGGTCTTTCAAGACCAGTGTTATATGGTCTCGGCGGCCCCTACCAGTCACCAGTCTAGCTGCCGCATTCTGGATTAGTTGTAGTTTCCGGATCACCTTCAAAGGGAGCCCCACGTAGAGCACATTGCAGTAGTCCAAGCGAGAGATAACTAGAGCATGCACCACTCTGGTGAGACAGACAGCAGGCAGGGAGGGTCTCATCCTGTGTAACAGATGGGGCTTGTAGACAGCTGCCCTGGACACAGACTTGACCTGCGCCTCCATGGACATCCAGTCATCTAGTCCAACCCCCTGCAGTGCCCTCCGGAGCAGGAGAAAACAAACTTGCTCCCTCTTCCATGTGACAGCCCTTGAGATATTTGAAGATGGCGATCATATCGCTTCTCAGTCTTCTCTTTTCCAGGCTAAACATACCAAACTCCCTTGATTTCAGGAGGCTGGACTAGATGTACAATTCTATTACAGTGGTACCTCGCAAGACGAAATTAATTCGTTCTGCGAGTTTTTTCGTCTTGCGAATTTTTCGTCTTGCGAATTTTTCATCTTGCGAAGCACGGTTTCCCATAGTAAAAAAGGAAACAAACTTGCAAGACGTTTTCGTCTTGCGAAGCAAGCCCATAGGGAAATTCGTCTTGCGAAGCAACTCAAAAAACGAAAAACTTTTTCGTCTTACGAGGCATTCATCTTACGAGGCATTCGTCTTGCGAGGTACCACTGTACAGTGGTACCTTGGGTTAAAAACGTAATTCATTCAGGAAGTCCGTTCTTAACCTGAAACTGTTTTAGCTAATGGGGCCTCCTGCTGCTGCCGTGCAATTTCTGTTCTCATCCTGAAGCAAAGTTCTTCACCCAAGGTACTATTTCTGGGTTAGCGGAGTCTGTAATCTGAAGTGTCTGTAACCCGAGGTACCATTGTATTCTAAGATTGTAACTTGGGGCCAGTCTACATGCTAGATCATCTTGTCCCATATGCACCCACTTGGTTGTTTTGATCAGCGAAAATGACATGCGTCACATGATACCTATATTCCCATCTCCAAGCTTCACCACAAATGTCATTATTGAGTATGTGGACAGACAGCAGCTGAAGCCCTTCTGCTGAGCTCCCGGCCTACCACACAGGGGCGCTATTTAACACCATCACCGACAGCACCTGCCTGCCAGGTGTGCAGGGAGACAGCCAGGTCCCCTGCCCCAAGGAGGCTGCAAAGTTGCAAGCAGACCTATCAGAGACTGTCAGTGGATATTCAGATTTAATGGGGACTGCCAAGGATCCAGATGAAGGAAACCCTCGAGCGTACATTTGATCCGGAAACCGGGTTCCACCCCCTTCGCTGCTGCTGTTACAACCATGTAATTACGACACCTGCTTGCAGGGAAGAAATTAGAAGCAGGCGGATCTCAGCCAGCAGAGACCTGTAAGCAGCGGGGAGGCATGTACAAAGAACACAGGAAGACCCGGGGTATTTTCCTCCGTTGCGAGACCCCCGCCTCTGTTTTAAACCATTGGGTATGTTCTTTTCCCCCTGGCCTGCTCAGAGCTCACAGCTAAAAGAGGACATGGGTTCGAATTGGAGAAACTATGATGAACCAAGTCCGGTGTGGAAGGCGTGGAAGAGTGGCTTCTGTTTCTCAGGAGGAGACCTGAGAGCTGCCATTTTGAAATATCATAAGGCTTGCAATGTGCAAGAAGGAACAGGGTGACTCTCTATCGCTCCGGCAGACACGGGAGAAACCAGGAGGTGGAAACATCGGGGGAAAGAAATTGCAGCGAAATTTTGAGGACGGAAGAAGATAAGACGAGCCTGCCGGACCAGGCCAGAATGGCAGACTGTTCTCCCAAGACCCTGTGGGAAACCTGTATGCAGGATTTGAGCACAACAGACTTCTCCCCGGAAAGATACATGATTGACATCCTCATGTGGCCTGCTCTCCTTCGATACAAGTATTTAAACAGACATTGGTCAGCCATCTATATGGGAGGAGGCTGCAGTTGCAAGACCCCTGCACTGACTGGGCAGTTTGACCACCTGAGCTCCGAGGACCCTCCTGGCTTTAAAACCCCATTTTTTAAACTCCTGCAATGCTGTCGGCTAAGGGAGAGTTAACGTGCAAGGTCGCTCGAAGCCTCGCACGCTTCTCGCATCTTCCCAAAGTCAGCGTGACCCCATCCGGTCAGCGTTTGCAAGTAAGTTGCTTTCATCTTCAACCTTCCAGGGTAGCTGCTGGCTTACTGCCCTGTGCTCTTTTCCTTTGCAAAAGTATAAGCCGCAGGCAGAGACAGCCATACTTCTGAACACTAGTTGCTGGGAACCACAGGAGAGGAGAGTGCTCTTGTGTTTGGATCCTGTTTGCAGGTTTTGCACAGTCAACTGTTCAGCTGTGAGAGCAGGATGCTGGACTTGGTGGGCCACTGGCCTGATCCAGGACTCTTCTCATGTTAAAATCCCATTTAGCATTAAATGCTTACATGAAGAGTTGGGGGGCTCCAAGTTGATGCTTCCTCTCTCTCTCTCTCTCTCTCTCTCTCTCTCTCTCTCTCTCTCACACACACACACACACACGTATTTTCCAGAAGCTCCTTGGAGTATTTATCTGCAACAAGCAAATGCACCTTGTTTGCTTCACAATCATCAGAGATGCGGATATTTGAAGCTTCCCTATTTAAACGTTACAGCCACCATGTGGAAACCAAGTGAAAGCACTCGGGGGGGGGGTCACATGTTGCTGTGGTGGTTTACGAAGTTCACCAATACAGTTGAGTTAAGTGCTTCGAAAGATCCCGGAAGCCACAATGGAGACTCAGAGGTCTTTATAAAGAACATAGGAATCGGCTGCTGAATAAGGGGCTGTGCAAACCACTGTTTTGAATACTGCTTTTTCTAGGACAGGGGGTGAGTTTATGGAACCAAGCAGGCAGCAGCCCAGAAATTTTGGGGAACAACTGGTGCAGAGTTTATGCCCCCCCCACCCTTATATTACTGCCTGGGGTCTTTTTAAGAGAAAGTGCTCACATGCAGAACATTTGCTCTCCCAATGAGTCTCAGCCTCCTTCTAAAAGGTTGTGAAACTGCAAGCCAGATCTTAGGGGGATCTGGCCCACCAGCCCTGCCTCCTTTGGTCTTTGGCATCTGGGAAACACATCTGGAGTCCTGTGTCCAGTTCTGGGCACCGCAGTCCAAGAAGAACATTGACAAGCTGGAAGGTGTGCAGAGGAGAGAGACCGAGACGATCAAGGGTCTGGAAACCAAGCCATATGAGGAACAGTTGAAGGAGCTGGGTATGTTTAGCCTGGGGAAAAGGGGACTGAGAGGAGATATGAGAACCATTTTCAAATATCTGAAGGGCTGTCACATGGAAGAGGGAACGAACTGCCTTGGAGGTTAGGACAAAGAAGGAGATTCCAACTAAAAGTCAGGGAAAGCTTTCTGACAGTAAGAACTGTTTAGAACGGATTTAATCGGGAGGTTGTGGACTCTCCTTCCTTGGAGGTTTTCCAGCAGAAGTTGGGTGGCCATCTGTCATGGATGCTATAACTGAGATTCCTGCATTACAGGGGGCTGGACTACATGACCCCAGGGGGTCCCTTCCAACTCTGCGTTTCTGTGATTCTATGATTCCACAGACCTTTCAGCGGGCAATGCCAAAGGTGGAGGCTGAGCCCTTCTGCCTGCAAAACTTGCGCTTTACCGCTGAGCTTAATCTCCTCGGGATTAAGGCAGAATTGCAACTCAAGTGCCTCCGACATTCATCTTAAATGCTCTTTAATCTCGACAATCAGGCAAGCTTCTTGGTATCAGGATTAGTAACATAACCGCATGCTGTATTCCTCCAGGCCTCCCGAGCAAAAACAACCAAATTATCACACCCGCCTAACCCAGTTTCTCGGGCATGCACTCGCAGCACCAAAAACATGTTGTCTCAAGGGGGTTTTTTGGGTCTGTGGTTTTCAGTTTGACTTTATCTTCTGTTTGGGGCTGGTTTTGCTTCTATTTTGCAAAAGTCAGAAGCTCTCCAGGAGGGGGAGAGGGAGGGGCACATGGACACACACTCAAAACGTCGTCTTCTTCTTTTTTTCAGATTTCGCCCACAATTCCTTTAATATGAAATGCTTGCAACATTCTTCTTTCTCATGCCCATGTTTGGAAAACTCTTTATCGCCTGCTGTTCTCCGTCAAGTTGTCTGTCCTCTAGCCAGGCGCTGAGTGTGAACAAAGAGTTCTAAGCAGTTGGGTCATCACTAAAACAGGGTGTGAATTAGTTCAAACCAATACTCCATCCCACAAATAAAAATTTCCTTGCATGCAGAAAGTCAGCAACTCAGGGGGGGAGCTGTCCCTAACATCTTGGTTTTCTACATGCACATTTTTCCCCCTCCTTGGGTGGGACTTCTCAAATGGCCTAAAGCACTATAACCCAGGCATGGGTCAATCATTTTCGTGAGATCTGAGAGGTGCTTCCCAATGACCTATTTGTCAAGCCTTCGTCCTAAATTGCTTGCTGAGGGATTGGATGATCTTGGTTATTTAATGAGCTTTCACTCTGTGCTGTTGGCCAGGAAGCTATACAGTGTCATGTCCAAGGAACCACACCTCTGTGAAAAGCTTTTTAAACCATCTAGGTTGGTGGCCAACATTGCCTCCTGCTGCGTGAAGAAGACCTTTCATTCTGTCTGTCCTGAATCTTCCAAAATTCAGCTTCAATGGGAGCCCATGGTTCTAGTTACTTGCTTGTAGATTGCGAGCCACAGCTGAAGAGTTGGGGCACCAAGCTGGGTCAACAGTCACATTCAGAAGGAAAGGTGAGGCGTTCACAACAGAAAGCTTCTCTAGGAAGGTCTGGGTACAGCAAGGATGCTTCCCCCGCCACGAGGGGGAGGAACGCCCTTCCGATTTCTGCTCTCTGACAAACGGAATCCATAAATCAACAGAGAATCCAGCAGGGACAAGCGCCAAAAGGCAGAGCACAGAACATCCCGCCAGAGGATTTGCATTAAAGAAATTCACACGGCTGTCAGGAAAGCCAACGGAGAAGGAGGGGGAAAACTGTCTGCAGCAATCGGAAGGGTGTGGACCATTTGGAGAGGAGCGTGTTGGCACTGCGGGGATCGTGTGGTGCTTTTTCCCATGCCCTGCCTAGGTAGTTCTGGGAGCATTCAGGAGCCGAGGACAAGCCGGGCCAGCTCAAGGTAGCAGTGGCGTAGCGTGGGTTGTCAGCACCCGGGGCAAGGCAAGTAATTTGCGCCCCCTAACCCATGGAGTGCGCCCCCCCGATGTTGCGCCCGGTGCGGCCAGCCCCCCCTGCACCCCCACGCTACGCCACTTTAAGGTAGCCGTCCACTGGAACCTGTGAGTAAAGAGTCCTATTAAGGCCCCAGAAAAATGCAGAGGGCCATTCAGTACAAGGGAGGAAAAGGCTAGTCCATCACAGTTCCCTCAGTCTGCCATCTTTCCATCTTCACCCCGCTGCAACAATCTGCAATTTCTTTAGCGAGAGAAAACCCTCGTGGAAATTTCAGCAGCATTTCAGGGCAAATTTCTCCTAATGAGCACATTCTTGCATGCAGCTTTGACCAATGTGCATATTTTTGCAAGGAATTTCCCCAAATGCAATGTGTTTCAACTACTTTGAGGGATTTCTTGCCTTTCTACATTCAAGCGGCATATAACTTTCATGACATAAACACAAACGTTTCCGGGTGTTTTTGGCACTAAACTAGCTCTTGCTAAGCTCAGTTTTCCCCTAATACATGCATTTTGCATTGCAGAATTCAAATATGTGCAAATTTCGAAAGGCGGCCAAGTTCTGGATCGCCTGTTGCTTTGGAAAGCGCCAAAGATTCACCATAAAATGCCAGCTGAACCAAACTGCTCCCATCCCTATCCAGCACCCAATGCTACGAAAGGATACATACAGACTTGGTGGCACAATCTGAACGACAAGTTAGCGATGGGCTAATCTGTCCATTTAAGTTTCCCACTTTATCAGTCTTATTTATAGAAAAATATTCATATACTGCTAATTCATCAAAAAAGAAAAAAATCAAAGTGGCTCAGAATAACCATACCTAAAAATATGAACCATATAAAAAGTGGAAATCAGAAATCAGCTAACCATGGTGGAAAGATGTGCTCTTCATTGCCTGCATGAACCTGATGAATCCAAATATCACCGTTTGATAGCCAAGTCCAAAACCAAAAGTCCTGTTGGGATGCATTCCCTGCTGATGAAACTGAGTGTGTGATGATTGATAATACTGTCATTCATCCGGTTTAGTAGCATTTGCCAGGACATTTGCCTGTTCACCTCTGCATAGTTCCTTCCTTATTTCGGATATCGTGGTATATCAATATACAGTAGTACCTCCAGTTGCGGATGGGATCCGTTCTGGAGGTTTGGTCGGATCCTGAGGTTTCTACAGCATGTGCGCGGGGAGAAACTCGGTCAAATACTTCCAGGTTTGCCACTTTCGCATCCTGAAGTTTACGTAACCAGAAGGTTACATAACTGCAAGGACTACTGTATTGCAATGTTTGGCTGCTGATATAACGCCATATTGATGACTGGCCATATTGCTCAGTATGCGGTCGCCCTAGTATGCAGTCTAAAATTCATTCCCAGCTTTGTTACTATAAATGCTGTCTAGTTTCACTTTTGCTTCTGTTCTCAATCTTCCAGATGACCTGTGCCTTCTGCCTAGGATCCAAGGGACAGCTGGGTGTTATAGTTTCAAAAGTGATCGGCCCCTGTCATTTTCTTTGTCCCAGCAAGCCTGGGTTGCAGCCCAGAGGCTCCCTGGCACCCACCTGGTGCAACCTAATCTCATCATCTGCTACCACCTCCCACATACCCTGAGACGGAATGAAAACTCTGCGGCTACAATATCAACCACATTTGTTTCCTCCTACTGTCTTCCCACTTGTTTCAACGTCGAAAACATAAGAAGAGCCCTCTGGACCAGGCCCATGGCCCATCTAGTCATAGAATCAGAGCTGAAAGGGACCCCCAAAGGTCATCCAGTGCACCCCCCGAAATGCAGGAATCTCGTCCAGCATCCTATTCCCACAGTGCCTGCAACTGTAGTCAAAGCCGTCTTTCCCATTGGTGTTAGTGGTTCGTTGCGCCAGGGCGTCGGCCTCTCAGGGGCGCCCCAGCGAGTGAGGGAGCTGCGCGGCTTTGCCAGAGGCCTCCCCTTTCCCTGAACGCCCACCAGCTGTGCCCCGCCAACTATATGGCTGGCGAGCGGGCTTGGAGCTTCCTTCCCAAGCCTCTACTGTAGGAGAGCAATCCACGCAGAGGTCGTTGTCCTCCTTCTGCTTCCTAGCAAAAGGAGTGTGCAGCCTTCCCAGCCTGCCTTCTCAGGCGCCCTGATGCCGTAGAGCATCTCCGCCAGCACGTTCTCCTTCTGGATCGCCACGCCATGGATCAGGGTGTTGGGAAAGGCAGAGGACATTTTCTACTGCCCCTCCCTTGTTTTGGAGCTTCCGGGGGAGGCGCGCTGGAAGGATCTTTCACCACGGCACTGAATATGCTTAAGATGGCCCTGACTGTAGTAACCATTGATAGCCCTCTCCTGCCCCATGGATTTGTCCAATCCTCTTATTCCAGCATTGCAGGGGGGTTGGGCTAGATGACCCTCAGGATACCTCCCAACTGTACAATTCTACGATTCCATGGGTGGGTGGCCATCTCAGACTCCTGTGGGAGGGAGTTCCGCAGTTTAATTAGGCGCTGCGTGAAGGCGTCCCTCCTTTCATCTGTCCCGAGCAGTGCCAGATTTACGTATAAGCTAAACAAGCTCTAGCTTAGCACCCCCCTCTCTTGGGGGCCCCGAAAAAAATTAAAGGGGGGGGACTGGATGTACGTTTCCAAAATATAAAAAGCAAATAAAATAAAACCTACATGCAGAAACAGTGTTTTGTGTTGTGTTGGCTCCTATGATGTGAGTCATGGGCCCCGCCTGCTAGCCTGCTCCCTCAAATATCACTGGTTTGCTCCTTTCTATATATAGGGTGCTCACTGGAAGGACAGATCCTGAAGCTGAGGCTCCAAGACTTTGGCCACCTCAGGAGAAGAGAAGACTCCCAGGAGAAGACCCTGATGTTGGGAAAGATGGAGGGCACAAGGAGAAGGGGATGACAGAGGACGAGAGGGTGGGACAGTGTTCTCGAAGCTACCAACATGAGTTTGACCAAACTGCGTGAGGCAATGGAAGACAGGAGTGCCTGGTGTGCTCTGGTCCAGGGGGTCACGAAGAGGCGGACACAACTAAACGACTAAACAACAACAATATATAGGGTGCCTACATTCTGCATGGACTGGGCAACATGTGCAAATGGCTTGAGATACCTATGAGGTCCATAAATTACCATATAGCATATATTCAACACAAGAAACAGGGACAATTTGTTGTTGGCAAAGGGCAGCTGGACATATAAAGGGCCCCATGACCTTCAGTAGCTTAGGATCTCATCAAACCTAAATCTGGCCCTGGTCCCAAACCTTCCAACATTCAGCTTTTCTGGAAGTCCACGGGGTCTAGCCTTAAGAGCTCGGGAAAGTGTTAAAAACAGTGTTGAAATGCTATTGTGTGACATTTGGCAGGTCTAATTAAAGCCTTGCCTGATGATGGATCTGGCGTTTTTCTTGAGCCAACACAGCTACCTGTCCTGTCCTTTGCCTAGCACAACCCAGTTTTTGTAAATCACAAAACCTTCAGAGATCAAGCCACTCACCTGGTGGCCTTGAGAGAGCCAGCACCAATTGACGAGCTGAGGATGCTTTCGTAAACCGTAAGAAAGTTGGCAAAATTCCTCGTCCTCCTCCTTGAGACCTTCAGTGCCCTGCTGGCAATTCAGGTAGGTCCATGTGCATTAAGACTTTGCCAGGGTCTTCTGCCAGAGCATTCGGTCTAAAAGCAACTGCAAGCGACAGAGCGAGAATCAGATCTTTGGTCCTCTATCCTGCACCTTAGGAAAGGGACCAGCCGCCTGCCCAGACACAAGATGCCTCGGGGAAACCACTGGGCCTTCATTTTTTGCATCTTCCTTTAATTCAGACTGCAATCCTTAGCACCAAGAAGCTGGTGTCTCAGAGCTTGGAAGGGTTTGCTCATGCGTAAGTACATTCATTGCACTGGTCCTGCACAAATCTACTCGAAAGTGAGTACCACTGAGAATGTGGATTTCTGCTGATACATATATTTTGTGGTATGCCCAGTTATGCCTAATATACAGGTAACCCCTGATTTGCTTGCAGGTTGCATTCCGGGTCATTGCGAGCCTGTGTGATATCGCATGCAACTGAAAAAGTCTGAAAGCACCCCGTGCCACCCCATCCCTCCCCTGCTTTGCCCTTTTAGAAACACCTTTTATGACATTTCCAGGTTACTTCCGGGATCGGTGCTGTGAGCTATTGTGCACATATCAGTAGCCCCTAAAACAGGGGGTTGCCTGTTGGCTATTTGCAGTTTAGTTGCGCTGCAGAAAGCTTGCTGGGGAGACCACGCATTACAGTGGTTCCCCGCAAGACGAACGCCTCGCAAGACGAAAAACCCGCTAGACGAAAGGGTTTTCCGTTTTGGAGGCGCTTCGCAAAACGAATTTCCCTATGGGCTTGCTTCGCAAGAAGAAAGCCCATAGGGAAATCTCCGGGGACCCCTTTTAAATGCTAGCGGTGGGGAGCAAAGCCTTTCCCCCCCCCCTCCGGCCTTCAGAAGAGGTCCAGGAAGGCCGGCGGGGGCCGAAAGGCTTTGCTCCCCACCGCCAGCATTTAAAAGCAGTCCGGGATAGCAGGGAAGCGCTTCCCGCTATCCCGGATGGCTTTTGAAGGCAGGTGGGTGGGAGCAAAGACTTTTGCCCCCCGCCAGCCTTCAGAAGAGGTCCTGGACCTCTTCTGAAGGCCGGCGGGGGGCAAAAGTCTTTGCTCCCCCCTGCCTGCCTTCCCGGGAGAGCGGAGAAACGCAGCGCTGCTGCGTAAAGAGAGCTAGGTGCTGCTCTTTATATACTAGACCCAATTGCTGACACAACTTAATTAACACAACTTAGCAGCACCTGCTATACTGTTTCACAGCTGTAAAACTGGGTCTCGCTATTTGCTCTGGCCCTTAAAGAAATGCACATCTTGTGGAACAATAATGAACATTCACATTTAAAGAGACCATTCAACACATATTTCTGCAAGATGTAGGTAGGTAGCCATGTTGGTCTGCCATAGTCGAAACAAAATTAAAAAATTCATTCCAGTAGCACCTTAGAGACCAACTAAGTTTGTTATTGGCATGAGCTTTCGTGTGCATACACTTCCAAACATTCTCATTGTATGTTATCTGTTAAATACACTTTTATCGCACAGTTACTTATTTCTTCTATTTTTTTATCGTATTTCTATGTAAATTGTCAATTACACAATATACTACAAGGCTCTCTCTAAGTCTACCAGGAGATTACCCTTTATACCATGGTTCTTCAAATATTCTTTAAATATTCTCCATTCCTTGTGGACTTTTTGTTTTGTTTGGCCTCTAACTCTTCCCGTCACCTTTGCTAGCTGCTAGTATTCTACCATTAGTGTTTGCCAGTCTGATATATTAGGTCTTCAGATGCCTGAAGAAGTATCTGAAGAAAGTGCTCCTGGAAGGAATATTTCTGCAAAGCCATTTCCCCAAATGTAACGCATTATTGCATGCTCTTTTCACTAACACGTACATTTTGTCCCCTAGCAAGTGCATTTTTCTGCGCCCTCCTTAGCCAGAGAACAGCACTGCAAGATATAAAAGGTAAAGGTACAGGGACCCCTGACCGTTAGGTCCAGTCGTGACCGACTCTGGGGTTGCAGCGCTCATCTCGCTTTATTGGCCAAGGGAGCCAGCGTACAGTTTCCGGGTCATGTGGCCAGCATGACTAAGCCACTTCTGGCGAACCAGAGCAGCGCACGGAAACGCTGTTTACCTTCCCGCCAGAGCGGTACCTATTTATCTACTTGCACTTTGACGTGCTTTCGAACTGCTAGGTTAGCAGGAGCAGGGACCGAGCAATGGGAGCTCACCCTGTTGTGGGGATTCGAACCGCTGACCTTCTGATCAGCAAGTCCTAGGCTCTGTGGTTTAGACCACAGTGCCACCCGCGTCCCTACTGCAAGATATAAGTAAAGGTAAAGGGACCCCTGACCATTAGGTCCAGTCGTGGCCGACTCTGGTGTTGTGGTGCTCATCTCACTTTATTGGAGGAGGGAGCCGGCGTACAGCTTCTGGGTCATGTGGCCAGCATGACTAAGCCACTTCTGGCGAACCAGAGCAGCGCACGGAAACGCTGTTTACCTTCCCGCCAGAGCGGTACCTATTTATCTACTTGTACTTGGATGTGCTTTCGAACTGCTAGGTTGGCAGGAGCTGGGACCGAGCAGCGGGAGCTCACCCCGTCACGGGGATTCGAACCACCAACTGCTGCTCTGGTTCGCCAGAAGAGGCTTAGTCCTGCTGGCCACATGACCCGGAAGCTGTACGCCGGCTCCCTCTGCCAATAAAGCGAGATGAGCACTGCAACCCCAGAGTCGGTCACGACTGGACCTAGTGGTCAGGGGTCCCTTTACCTTTTACCAGGGGGATACTAATCCCGAAATCCCAGCAAACTATATTTGGGAGGAGCTTCTGCAAAGATTCATCTGACTCATCTTCCACAGCCAGAGACAATTTCATGTTGGAAATGTAGTGGCGGTCGGCTGAGTTTGCCACGTATCAGCACCTTCCACTCACTGGGAAAAGCCCCCGAGAGAGAGCACAGATGCCAACTGAGCCACAAAGGAGCAGGGGAACAAGGTTTGGCAGCTCAAAAGAGCACAAATCAAAAATAAAATTAGGAGAAGACTCATCTAGCTGGGAAAATCTGCCACTCCCTTCTGGAGAAGCAGAGCAGGCGATGGGAAACCACCTGAAAGGACTGTTCCTCCTTTTGGCGTTTTGCGCTGTATCATGCAAAACATGCGCCACCTCTCCCTGAGGGAACTAGGAATAAGCCCTGGGGCCGCCGAGGGAGATCAAGGAGGCTTTCCCCACCAAACACAATCCATTCCTCTGGTACAGATGGCAAGCTCTTTTGGCTGGGAGTCCTGGAAGATCTGCTCCCTGCCTTGCAGGCTATTTTCCACCTGGCCTGGGAGGGGGAAGCCCAGACTGACTCCAGCTACAAAAGCTGCCACGGTTGAAAAAGCCAGAGAACATCTTGGCTTCCTCTAAGTGCAGACCCAGGTCATCGAGCCTGACTTTCCACCGCCACCATGAACCACCACCAGATAGGCAGCCTCAGCAGCAGATACGTTCTATGCTTATGATAATAAAATATTCTCTTGCTAATTATGCTGTATGTGCATTTTAACTTTGACTTTCTTCAGTGATGTTTTATCTGGGGTTGTTTTATTTGATACTTTAATGTAGGTTGTAAACAGCTTTGAGGTTTTTAAAAAATATATATATAAAGAGGTGTAGAAATAAAAAAGTAATAATAATAATGTGTTCTATGCAATAACCCTAAGGCTAAGCCAAACCATGACTAACCATGAATGTGCGAGCATGCAGATGTAGTTACCTGTGCTTTCATGAACTGCAAAGGGGTTGGACAAGGTAACACTTTAGCTCCCTTCCAATTGTATGACTCTAAAACTATTTTAAAAATGTTAAATAAAAAAAATGGGGGAAAAACCTGTAGACTGTGAAACATAAAAGCCTGTGTGAACACGAGGTGTCTTCACCCATGTGCTGAAATGGCTGCAAAGATCGCCATAAATGATTTGATTATAGGTATTCACAGGAAAAATCACAGCCACTTAACCCCTCACCTGGTTGCGCAACTGTCAGACCAACCAGAGCTAAGCCATGGTTTAGCGCAGCATTGCGCCTGAACCTGGGGTTATGGTTTGTCTGACTCCAGAGGAGCCATGAGTTCGTATCCAAGGTTTGTCCTCGGTTTACCACTTATAGTTCACCTCCTGGTGAAAGGAGAGCAATAAATTTGAAGACGGCAATGAAACACTCACTGGGTGTGCACTATCATACTTGGGTCCTGCATGCAGAAGAATCTTAGGAGTTGGAAGGGACCCCAAAGGTCATCCAATCCAACCCCCTGCAATGAAGGATTCTCAGCTAAAAAAAAAATCAATGACAGATGGCCATCCAAACTCTGCTTAAAAACTCCAAGGAAGGAGAGTCCACCACCTCCCAAGGGAGACCGTTCCACAGTCAAACAGCTCTTACTGCCAGAAAGTTATTTTATGGACGTTGAATTGGAATCTCCTTTCTTGTAACTTGAAGCCATGGGTTCGAGTCCTACAGTCCAGAGCAGGAGAAAACACAAGGCAATGGGTTGGCCACTGTGAGATCAGGGTGCTGTGCTCAAGTTGACCGCAGGATTGTCCACACTGAGTGGCAGTAGCGCCCCAGGATTTCAAGCAGAAGTCTCTCCCAGCCGTATCCGTAGATGCCATTGGGGCTTGAACCTGCGACCTTCTACCTGCCAGGCAGATGTTCCTCCACCACTGAGCTACGGCCATTCCCAGCTCATATCTGCTGCACATATTGGCATGGCATGACGTAGCCATGCGCAGCCTCTGTCTCTCTAAGCACACCTGCCCCTGTGCCATTCACTCAGCAGAAATGCTTCCACAGCCCCGACACACACACCCCATTTACTTAACAGGCACACAAAACAAGAACATTTTTTATTGACACGGAGAGATGTTGTGCCGTAAGATTATTTTGCAAACCAAATGAACTAGGGCATCGGCCCCACCACAACAATCAGGAGATCAGCATTTCAAAACAGAGATTTCTCTCCCCCCACACACACACACTTTCACATCGATGTGTCATAGACCTGCGCATTTTTGTCACGTTTGCACATCTCTGGCATCAATTTGCACATAGATAGCCTCTTGCTGACTCAGCCACTTCGACAGACACAATTTCCAGCTGGCAAAGTTACTAGTCCCAGTTTCCAAGTGGGGCAAGCTGAACCGTTCAACAGGTTGAACAGAGGCTCATCCGGGTGTTTTGGATATAACAAATCAATACACGCACCAGCGGCCACAAGGGCTGCAGAGAGATTTGGGGGGAATAAGTGGCTTGACTTGAAGCATCGCTAGACGCAGTTCACACACTCATCCCTCCCTCATCTCCGCTAAATAAACTTCAGAGGTTTTTTTGCAAAGTTAGAAGCCACCAAACTGGTCGGCCGGGAAAGACGGTGGCACAGTCAAAATGAGAGAGATCGCCACAGGCGACGGAAAAAACCAAACCGTTGTCCTTCTCCAGCCACAAACAGATGGAGAGCCCACAACCTTTCCTTTGCACACACACCACCACCCTACAAAAAGCATCGCCCACCTGCGCTCGGCACACCTGGCGTCACCCATAAGCCAGGCCTGCACAGGCCTCACGAGGATTTCTGCACCTTTCAAACTCTACATCTGGGGTCACCACAACTGATGCCCCAACCAAGCTCCTTGCAAACTCCTCCCTTTGTGGCTATGCAGTCTTGGGTAGCGCACCACAAACCCCAAAAAGCAAGTCTCTTGAGCCCTTGAGGTCATAAGTCTATGCAGGAAAAAAATCCCCCCTTAAACTCAGATAGGGGCAATATCACACACACACAGAATCACACCCTTTACCCAGATATGAGCTTAAGTTGTGGCTGCCTCGCAAGCGGGTGGGGCTAGATGACACCTGGAGATCCCTTCCCAATGCTAAAATTATAAATTTCTGTGCTTGCGGCAAAGAGTGAAAGATTCCCAGCTGAAAGATTGCTACACACATGTGCAGATTTTTCAGTGCCAGACAAAATAATTTATCTATTTATGTATTTATTTATGTATTTAATTTAGGCAAGCTAACCTAAACACATAACTTTAACATGCTATTCTGTTACAGTACATGCATTTTTTTTTCCTAAGTTGCTGACCAAGTTTATATTTCAATATTTATTTATTTTGACACCTCCTCTTTTTTGACAACATTTGGGGTTGGAGTGTTTAACAAATATTTTGTATCCTCCTGTGTAAACCGGATGGCAGTGTGCTGCAGTTGTCAGGCTGAGACCTGGGTTCAAATCCCCACTCAGCCAAGAAGTACACTAGGAGGGAGACCGGTCACGGCCTTCTCTCAGCCATCCTACCTCACAGGGTTGTTGTTTGTGGGGAAAATACGTATGTTTGCCTTGAGCTCCTTGGACAAAAAGGCGGGATAGAGACACAATAAATCAAAATAGGCAAAGCAACTGCTTGGAGGCTTTCGTCAATTCAGTGGCACATACGATTTCTCAAATGAAGAAAGGGAAATGCTCAGCCACATGTTCATAAAAATCGCAGAGTCGGAGAGTTGAAAGGGACCACAGGGGTCATTTAGTCCAACCCCATGCAGTGCAGAAATCTTTTACCCAACGTGGGGCTCAAACCCACGACCTTGAGATTAAGAATCTTGTGCTCTACCAACTGAGCTATCACAGGCCCATTTCTCCAACACGACCCACTGAGGCCTGGGAAGAGGAGAAGGCAAAGGATGGCCTTTTTATGAACACAAGCCTTTTTGTAATTCGCTCCCAGCGACCAGGAGAAAGGCAGTTTCTGCTCCTGACTGCGCAGGTGAGGATAGCCTACGAAGCTGCCTCAAACCATCAGTTCACCCAGCTCAGTATTGTCTACACCAAGGGCAGCAGCTGTCCTAAACGGCCTCGGTCCAGTAGACCTGAAGGAGCGTCTCCACCCCCATCGTTCTGCCTGGACACTGAGGTCCAGCTCCAAGGGCCTTCTGGCTGTTCCCTCATTGCGAGAAGCCAAGTTACAGGGAACCAGGCAGAGGGCCTTCTCGGTGGTGGCACCCACCCTGTGGAATGCCCTCCTGCCAGATGTCAAAGAGAACAACAACTACCAGACTTTTAGAAGACATCTGAAGCTTTTAATGTTTAATAGACTATTGTATTTTAATATTCTGTTGGAAGCCACCCAGAGTGGCTGGGGAAACCCAGCCAGATGGGCGGGGTATAAATAATAATAATAATTATAATAATAATATATTATTGTTATTGTTATTGTTACTACTACTACAGTGGTACCTCAGGTTAAGTACTTAATTCGTTCCACAGGTCTGTTCTTAACCTGAAACTGTTCTTAACCTGAAGCACCACTTTAGCTAATGGGGCCTCCTGCTGCAGCCATGCCTCCAGAGCATGATTTCTGTTCCCATCCTGAAGCAAAGTTCTTAACCTGAGGTACTATTTCTGGGTTAGCGGAGTCTGTAACCTGAAACGTATGTAATCTGAGGTACCACTGTATTATTATTATTATTATTATTATTTCAGGCAGGGCCTTTCTCTCAGCCCAACCTGGAGATTCCAGCGGGGAACGAATCTTCTGCAAGCCAAGCAGATGTCCTGCCGCTTTGCTACGGCCCTTTGGCTGAGCCAGAGCTCCGCGGGCCTAGCAGGTTCAGCATCATCTATTCTGAATGCATGACCCAATAATCACAATAACCTTCACGGCCATGATAATAATATTTTCCGGCTATTTGGTTAGTTTCCAGTGCTGGCCTATAAAGCCTTACAGGACTCAGGACCACAATATCTCAAGGACCGCCTCTCCCCATACGAACCAACCTGGACCCTGCGCTTGTCATCAGTGGCCCTTCTCCATGCCCTGCCCCATCTCAGGAGGTTTGGAGAGTGGCCACATAAGGAAGGGCCTTCTCCGTGGTGGCTCCCTGACTGTGGAATGCTCTCCCCAGAGGCTCGCCTGCTGCCATCATTACATGTCTTTAGGCACCAGGCGAAAAAACATTCCTCTTTCCCCAGGCCTTTGGCCTATAAATGATCTATGTCCTTTTAAAGTTATGGCAGAGGGGACTGTTATTATGATTATTATTTTTATTATGCTATCTATTACTATTATGGGCTGACTAGGGCCCTGCGGGACTTGACATCTTTCCGCAGGGCCTGCAAGACGGAGCTGTTCCACCAGGCCTTTGGCCAAGGCATAGTCTGACCCCCTCTCTTCTTCTGCAATCCTCATAGAACTCTAGCCCCAATGGTTAATAATAATAATAATAATAAATTTTATTTATATCCCGCCCTCCCCAGCCGAAGCCGGGCTCAGGGCGGCTAACAACAATCAAATAATCAAACAGTCAAATAATCACACATTCTAAAAATATTTCATTATAAAAATTAATTAAAATCAAATTGATGGCAACCGATTAAGCAAAATTCTGTGCAGGTTGCCAGAGGAGGGAGTCAGGCTGCGCCCTGACCAAAGGCCTGGTGGAACAACTCTGTTTTGCAGGCCCTGCGTAAAGATGTCAGGTCCCGCAGGGCCCTAGTCTCTTGTGACAGAGCGTTCCACGAGATTGGAGCCGCAGCCGAGAAGGCCCTGGCTCTAGTTGAGGCCAGCCTAACCTCTCTGAGGCCTGGGACCTTGAGGATGTTATTATTTGCAGACCGTAGGTTTCTCTGTGGGGCATACCAGGAGAGGCGGTCCCGTAGGTACGAGGGTCCTAGGCCGTATAGGGCTTTAAAGGTTGCCATTAATTTGATTCTGAATTGATTTTAGAATGTGTTTCAATTAATTTGACTGTGATTTTATGTAAACGGTGCTATTTTTACTGTGCTTAGCCGCTCTGGATGGGGAGGGCGCGATATAAATAATTTTATTTATTTATTTATTTTAATGTTGTTGTTGTTGTTGTTATGTGCAAGGAAGTTAGCTCCATTGTGGGGCTGATCATGTCAAGGTTGCAGGTTCAATCCCCACAGAGGAATATTCCTGCACTGCAGGGGGTACTACAATTCTACAATTTTTATGATGATGATGGCATCTTTGGACGAAAGGGCGGTATACAAATCAAATATCTCAAGGGCTCTTGCATGGAAGAGGCAGCAGGCTTGTATTTTCCTGCTCTGGAAAGGTAGGACTCGAACCCATGGCTTCAAGTTACAATAAAGGAGATTCCGTTTAAACATTCAGAAGAACTTTCTGACAGTAAGAACTGTTGGGCAGTGGAACCGTCTCCCTTGGGACATGGTGGACTCTCCTTCCTTGGACGTTTTTATGCAGAGGTTGGGCGGACATCTGTCATGGATGCTTGAGCTGAGATTCCTGCAGTGCAGGGGGGTCAGAATGGATGACCCCCTGGGGTCCCTTCTAACTTATAGAATAATAGAGTTCTATGATTCTAGGAATAAATAAGGGTTGCAATCTAGGGGTCTTTCCCAGTCCAACCTGGGCCTTCTTCACTCAAGGCGTATCATGTTTAGGGGAATAAACTTAACTTTTGCCAATTTCTTTAAAATACATTTTTGGGTGGGATGAACTCAACTCTGCTGTTATTTTTGCAACCGGGCAACATTTAGCTTGGCAAGCTTACGTCTGATGAAGAAGCACATCAGCTGCTTTGGGGGGGAAACCAGAGAATTTTAATTTTGCCTTTTGAAAATGCCGGGTAATGCTAAATAATAACAATAGCAAACAAACAAAATAAAACAACTGACATGGCAACTTTTCTAACACACGTTGCAACAATATATGTCGCGATACAACTTTTCAGCATCTTTCATTGTTGAAAGTTGAAAAAGGCGAGTGCTCAGCCACAAAGCTAGGTCATTTCCTTGAGCCAGGAGCCCACATTCTCTTGCAAAGGGGGTCAGCCCCCCATGGCTCTCTGGGCGCCCCCTCCCCGGACCCCAAAAGGGCAGACAACCCCTCAGCACCTTAACTCCCAGTGCCCATATTTCCTCCCTTAACTCACCTTCCTTCGTCCTCCTTTGAGGAGGGACTCCCCTAAATCTCTCCCCATTTCCTTAATTCCCCCTCCCACGTCCTCCTTATGGGGGGGCGGGGGCTGTCCCAGGTCCCCTCCTGCATTCCCTTAACACCACACCCTCTCCCAAATCCCCCTGGCTGCCCCATATCTTCCCCCCAAAACAACTCCCTTCCGTCCCCAGATTCTCCTTGGAGGTGTCCAAAGTCCCTCCCCAAAACAACTCCGCTAACTCCTCCTAGATCTTCCTCGGGGGCGTCTGCCCCAAGTCCTCCTTCCGGGGGGTGGAGCGCCCAAGCTTTCCCCCTCCCCAAAATCCCCACGCAGACGGAGAGAGGAGAAAGTGGGAGGGGGCGCACAGCTGGGGCCTCTGGGAACCCCCACCCCACCCCTTCCCTCCCCCCCACCCGCGTCCGCGGCCCCGCAGAGGGCGCAGCCCAAGCGGGCGCTGCTGCGCCCTCGACGGCGATGGCGGCGCCCGCGAGGCGCGGCAGCTTGGCGTACCTGCGCCGGGCGGAGCGGAGCGTTGCGCGGGCGGGCGGGCAGCGGACGGCGCCGGGCCCGGGGAGGGAGCCTCGGGCGGCGGCGGAGGAGGAGGCGGCGGCGGAGCAGCGGAGGAGGAGGAGGAGGAG
The DNA here is from genome assembly GCF_964234715.1 of Podarcis melisellensis. Classification (NCBI taxonomy): domain Eukaryota; kingdom Metazoa; phylum Chordata; class Lepidosauria; order Squamata; family Lacertidae; genus Podarcis; species Podarcis melisellensis. The sequence goes on from NC_138537.1 coordinate 2,717,939, forward strand.
CCGGCGGACGAGCCAGCCCAGCGCAGCCCGGACGGCACAGCAGCCTCCGCCCCGCGGACGCTTCGCTCCGCCCGCCGCCGCCGAGCGCAGGAGGAGGCTGGAAGGATGGAGCGATGCAGCCTCCGCGGTCCCTATTCCCGCCGCCCCGGCGCCGGGGGAAGCTCGACCGGTGGGATTCCTGCCTGTTGCAACGGAGGAAGCTGCATCCAGCTCAATATTTCCCGCACAACATCTCCGGGGTTTCAACCAGGTCGCTGGAGATGCCAGCGTGGTTGAAGCCGCTGAACAGAGCTCCTGGAAAGGGCCTGGGGGGGCGGGTCGGGTGTTCTGCTGCCTCCTCCTGCGAACCCCGGCCCCATTTCTCCCTGCAAGCTGGGGCCGAGGGGGAAGGGGGGCGCCTGACTTTTACTTCCCCTGGGGAGAAAAGGGCAGGCTCGCGTCAAGCAGAGGCTTCGCCCTTCGCATTCCTGCCTGTTACAAAGAACAGAGCCTCTTTTGTGTGTGGGGGGGGTGTTACTGCTCCCTCGCCTTCTGCACTCAGTCCAGCCCCATTGCACCCCGCAATGAGCCCTGCCGGGTAGGACCAAAGAAGGGGTCACCCCACCCAAGCCTTGCACTTCCCAAGGTTGGGAGCCAGGTGCCTCTAGTCTAGGGAAGACCACACCACTCCCAGCCTTCTGGGACTCTGGCAGGTAGACTGTGCCTATGCATGGAGGTTCTACTTAGCTAGCCCATGTCTGAGTTATGGCGGTGTGCTGCCCTGTTCTTCTCTCTCTCTCTCCTGCTCCCTGCTTTCTTCTCTTCCCCGCTTTCAAAATCCAGCCTGCTTTTTGCCATGCTCTGCTTTTGTCCCAGTTTCCTTTTGCTGATTTCCTCTTCCGTGGCCTCCCTTCTCATAAGAAGAGCCTGGCTGGATCAGGCCAGCAGCCCTACTAGTCCAGCACCCTGTTCTCACAGTGGGCAACCTCCATCCCGGTTTGCTTGCGCGATGCTTACAGCGGAGACCAGATGACATTCTGCCTTTACTGAGTTCATAGAATCCTAGAATTGTCAAGTTGGAAGGGACCCTTAGGGTCATCTAGTCCAACCCCCTGCAATACTGGAATCTGCAGCTGCCCCATATGGGGATCAAACCTGTAACCTTGGTGTTATCGGCCCCACACTCTAACCTGCTGAGCTATCGAGACCGAGTCGCTTGCGTAGTATTGTTTATATAGCATTTATGTCTTCATCTTCCTCTCCAAGGAGCTTAAGGTAGTGTTTGTGGGTCTCTCCCTCCTCAGTTACTCCCCACAACAACCTTGTGAGGTAGGCTGAGCTGAGAGGCAGCGACTGGCACAAAAATGTAGTGAAGCCTGGCTCATGAAGCCTTCACATCATCCCCCCGGTCCTTATCCCCATCTAATGATACAGAACACAACAAAACTCATTCGCCCCTCTGAACATTTGCTTCCCTCGTCTGCACTGGGCTGCCTGCTGTCTCACTTTAGATTGTAAGTTTCCTGGGGGCAGGGACCTCTGCAGCTTTGCCACTAAAGCAATACCACAGGACTGTGGACATGATCAAATACAGTGGTACCTCGGGTTACATACGCTTCAGGTTACGTACGCTTCAGGTTACAGACTCCGCTAACCCAGAAATACTTAAGAACTTTGCTTCAGGATGAGAACAGAAATCGTGCAGCGACAGCGCAGCAGCAACAGGAGGCCCCATTAGCTAAAGTGGTGCTTCAGGTTAAGAACAGTTTCAGGTTAAGAATGGACCTCCAGAATGAATTAAGTATTTAACCCGAGGTACCACTGTATTGCGTCTTGGCAGCTGTTCAAAGCATTGCCTACATACATAGCAGCTTTCCTCCAGGGGTCTCCCTGCGAGGTAGGCTGTGCTGAGAGAGGCAGCGGCTGGTACCCCGGGGGGGGGCATTCAAACCCTGGTCCCCCAGGTCCTAGTCATACCCTCTAACCACTACACCACCCTGCCTCTCATTCTCATTCATTCACCTGCCTTGGACCACTCCATCTTCGCCTCTCCTCCTTCCTCGTCCCTGCTTTCCTCCTTCATCCTTTTCCTCTCCTACTATTCCACTCTGAATCACTGCCTCCCACCGTTCTTAGCCGCCCCCTCCCAATAAAATCTCCTACCTCACCAGCATCTTCTGGCACCACACCTTACCTGGCCTGCTTCCTTTCCTCCAGGTGAATCCCTGAAATGAAGGGGAGGGAGGGGCATCCAGGTCTGCCCCCCAAGCGAATGTGAAATGTGCCTGGAGCTCCTGCTCTTGGGCTAATGCCTCCCCCCTTTCCTCTCCCCACCCCCTTCTAGCCTCCTTCTGCACTTTACCCAAAACCCTGGCTGCGGGGCTGACGTCAGGACCCAAAATTCCTATATTTCCCGAAGGCCGTTTTGACCATGTAAGGCATGAGCGTGGCAAATCAACCTCGCTGGAGGAAAACAGGCAGGGGGAATGCCAGGAACACTCTGGCAAGGGGATCTGCCCAGAGAGGCAGACAGCATTCTTGGACTGCTCTGTCCAGAGCGCGAGGGAATTCAGCAGATAGAGATGTTCTGGTTGAAAATGACCCATGCATAACTGCCTTGTGGAGCTCCTGTGTGAGTGTCTGGAGGCGGTTGGAGGATGGATGCGGCTAACAGATTGAGGTTGAATCCTGACAAGACAGAAGTACTATTCTTGGGGTACAGGGGGTGATCGGGTGTGGGGGACTCCCGGGTCCTGAATGGGGCAACTGTGCCCCTGAAGGACCAAGTGCACAGCCTGGGAGTCATTCTGGACTCACAGCTGTCCATGGAGGCGCAGGTCAATTCTGTGTCCACGGCAGCTGTTTATCAGCTCCATCTGGTACGCAGGATGAGACCCTCCCTGCCCACAGACTGTCTCACCAGAGTGGTGCATGCTTTGGTTATCTCTCGCTTGGACTACTGTAATGCACTCTATGTGGGGCTACCTTTGAAGGTAACCTGGAAACTACAACTAATCCAGAATGCAGCAGCTAGACTGGTGATTGGGAGCGGCCGCCGAGACCACATAACACCGGTCTTGAAAGACCTACACTGGCTCCCAGTACATTTCCGAGCACAATTCAAAGTGTTGGTGCTGATCTTTAAAGCCCTAAACGACCTTGGTCGTGTATACCTGAAGGAGCATCTCCACCTCCATCGTTCTGCCCAGACACTGAGATCCAGCACCGAGAGCCTTCTGGCGGTTCCCTCGCTACAAGAAGCCAAGTTACAGGGAACCAGGCAGAGGGCCTTCTCAGTAGTGGCACCCGCCCCGTGGAACGCCCTCCCACCAGATGTCAAAGAGAAAAATAACTACCAAACTTTTAGAAGACATCTGAAGGCAGCCCTCTTTAGAGAAGCTTTTAATGTTTAATAGGTTATTGTATTTTAGTGTTCTGTTGGAAGCCGCCCAGAGTGGCTGGGGAAACCCAGCCAGATGGGTGGGGTATAAATAATAAATTATTATTATTATTATTATTATTATTATTATTATTATTATTACTCATTGCCCTGAGAAGCCACAGCGGCTTCCAGTGGCTTTTCAAATGGATTGGACCAGCTTGCAAAGCAAACGTGGCGGCTCAATGGAACATCCACATTTAGTGGCAGTATATCTCTCGGGTGTCAGAAGCTTGGACCAAACAGCTGGGGATGGAGGACTCCCTTTGTGGGGAACTTCAGGCCTCCATGCCTTGCGGATAGGCCTTGGGAGTGACTGCAGGGCATATACCACCCCCTCCTTGAGGGCTTTGGCCTGGCTGGGATATGTCCTTTTTACAAAGAAATAAATAAAAATGGTTTATTAATTTCCAATATATAACAATTACAACAGAAGGGAAAAGGGGCGAAAATGAAATCCCTCCAGGACACCTCAATCTAGTTAAGTTTGCCAGGGAAAAAAAAGAAGTCCAATTTGTGGTTTTGATGGGACCATTCTTCAGGGTTATATCAGTAAAGTGTTTTATAACGGGATGCCAACTCTCAAGAAAATGTGTCCCTGAACTGCTTGCTTGGGTGGAGAGGGCAGAGCCGGTTTGGTGCTGAAACCCAGCTTTAGCGTGGCTAAAATGTCGCTTCCTGCAAAGCGATGAGAGTCATACCCTTCTCTTTTCTTTTTGAAGATAATCTTTATTGGTTTTATTATAACATACTACACATCTACACATTACATTTACTCCTAAGAGTTGACTTCCTTCCTTCCTTCTTCTGACTTATATTGTCTCTAAGTTTTTCACATTGTCTTTATCGATTTTGTATATTGTTGTTCTTCTTTCAACTTTATCCGTACAGTATCTATATACAAATAAATCTTTCTGCATATACACGTCTTGTTGTTTGTCTATATTCATTTACAGATACAATTAGTTACCTTGATTGTATTTTACATTTTAATTCATGTTTTCATTAACATCCAATAAAGTTTCTTTTAATTTCCCATTATGAGGTTTATTTCCATTCTACTGATTTCACTATTTCACCTTATGCTATGTACAGTGGTCCCTCGGGTTAAGTACTTAATTCATTCCGGAGGTCCATTCTTAACCTGAAACTGTTCTTAACCTGAAGCACCACTTTAGCTAATGGGGCCTCCTGCTGCCGCCAGAGCACGATTTCTGTTCTCATCCTGAAGCAAAGTTCTTAACCTGAAGCACTATTTCTGGGTTAGCGGAGTCTGTAACCTGAAGCGTATGTAACCTGAAGCATTTGTAACCTGAGGTACCACTCTATAACATAATTTTTTCCCATTCTTTTTGAAATGTTTCATCGCCCTGTTGTCCAAGAGAGTCATACCTCTCTCAGGAAGGTTGCCCACAAGGGATTAAGGCCCTTGGGCTTAAATAAGGAAATAAATAACACGTCCTCCAAGTCTTTTAGGTAAAGGTAAAGGTACCCCTGCCCGTATGGGCCAGTCTTGACAGACTCTGGGGTTGTGCGCCCATCTCACTTAAGAGGCCAGGGGCCAGCGCTGTCTGGAGACACTTCCAGGTCACGTGGCCAGCGTGACATTGCTGCTCTGGCGAGCCAGAGCTGCACATGGAAACGCTGTTTACCTTCCCGCTAGTAAGCGGTCCCTATTTATCTACTTGCACCCGGGGGTGCTTTCGAACTGCTAGGTTGGCAGGCGCTGGGACCGAACAACGGGAGCGCACCCCCCTGCGGGGATTCGAACCGCCAACCTTTCGATCGGCAAGCCCTAGGCGCTGAGGCTTTTACCCACAGCGCCACCTGCGTCCTGCTTGGGCTGCAAGTGTTCATATGTTGGATTGGCCCTTCTCCATGTGGTCCCCTCCAGATGTTTGGCCAAAGAATCTTATCCTCCCTGACTGTGGACCCTGCTAGCTGGAGCTGATGGGAATCGGGAGCCCAACAAGAACCTGGAAAGCACCAAGTTCAGGGAGGTTAGATTAAACTATGGAACTCACTGCCACAGGAGGAAGTGTTGTTATTTAGTTGTGTCCAACTCTTCGTGACCCCCTGGATCAGAGCACACCAGGCCCTCCTGTCTTCCACTGCCTCCCGCAGTTTGGTCAAACTCATGTTTGTAGCTTCGAGAACACTGTCCCACCATCTCGTTCTCCGTCCTCCGCTTCTCCTTGTGCCCTCCATCTTTCCCAACATCAGGGTCTTTTCCAGGGAGTCTTCTCTTCTCATGAGGTGGCCAAAGTCTTGGAGCCTCAGCTTCAGGATCTGTCCTTTCAGTGAGCACTCAGGGCTGATTTCCTTCAGAATGAAGAGGTTGGATCTTCTTGCAGTCCATGAGACTCTCAAGAGTCTCCTCCAGCGCCATAATTCAAAAGCGTCAATTCTTCGGCGATCAGCCTTCTTGATGGTCCAGCTCTCACTTCCATACATCACTACTGGGAAAACCATAGCTTGAGCTATATTGAGGAAGTGATGGTCACCAATTTGGATGGTTTTAAAAAGGGGATTGAAGATATCCATGGAGGAGAAGTCTCTTGGTGGATACTAGCCAGGATGGCAGAGTTCTGCCCTCCGTGGTCGGAGGCAGCGATGCTTCTGGATAGCAGTTGCTGGAAACCAAAGAAGGGGAGAGTGATCTTGTGTTTAAATCCTGCTTGCAGGTTTCCCTTGTGACATCTGAGTGACCATTGGGGGAACAAGATGCTGGACTGGGTTAGCCCCCTTTGGCCTGATCCTTAGGTTGTTAGTCTTTCATTTTAAAATTCTGTCTCTTTTTTACTGATTTAAAACACTCTTTGCTTGTCTCAGAAGGCGCCCCCAGTTTGCTCATTGCTTTGAATGTAATTGCTTTTCAATATAAGCCATTAGGGAAACTGCAAGTGGCTGGAACCAGTCTGGATGTGGTTGTTCCCTTTCTCTGGCATCACCCCTTAAGAAAAAACAAAAGCAGGGTGCACCAGAGCTCATGGGAATTGTAGTCCAACCAAAGCTGGCAGGTCAAAGGTGTCACACTCCTATTTTAAAGTGGGAAAGGGCTTTGGCAAAACTAGGAGGTGGCTCTTGAGAAGGGATGAGCCACGTTCATTGGCAATGGGAAGCTGGGATGGGGTTCAAGAATAGCGTGGCTCAAGGCAGAGGGAAAAAGCAAGGACAATGAATTACCATCTTTTGCCAGAAGAACTTATGTGGGTGTATTTCTAGGCTACACAGAAATTGTTATGTGCTGAGTTGAATAGGATCCAAAATGCAGCAGTCTGATTGGTCCTACAACAATAGGATTCAAAATGCAGCAGTCTGATTGGTCCTAGAACAATAGGATTCAGAATGCAGCAGTCTGATTGGCCCTAGAACAATAGGATTCAGAATGCAGCAGTCTGATTGGCCCTAGAACAATAGGATTCAGAATGCAGCAGTCTGATTGGTCCTAGAACAATAGGATCCAGAGTGCAGCAGTCTGATTGGTCCACAGGAGCCACCCAATCCAGCTCCAGGTGGAAGGGAATCCGCAACATGATTGGCCTACAGGAGAATCCCGGAATTAGCCAATCACGTGAGGCCCATTGTGTAAATAATCTATATAAAGCAGACATTTCAGGGGAACTTCCATTCCTCCTCACCACTATGAGCTGAATAAAGAGCATGATATCCACTCTCGACTCCCAGTATATTTCAGAAATCTTCCCTGGGCCCAGCTATTGAGGCCTGCCTAGTGAGCTCTGTGTCATGTTAATGCTTTTTACACAAACAGAAGATGCCCTGATATAAAGATATCGCTTTACCTTGTTCCTGTATTTCCTCTCTCCTGTGTCGCTCACGCTGTGCTCGCCAACAAAGGCACCGCCGTTGGGATCAGGCGGGATCTTCCCAGGTCACAGACGTGGAGCAAAAAGAAACTCGTCAATTAGATTGCCAGAGGGATTGTGTTGCAATGGGCGTGGAGTTGGTGTGTTGCCTTGGTTTGAGATTGAGAAATCACACAGGGCAAAGGGCAGGGATATATATTAAGGGCATAAAGGGAAGGTCGCTGGATGAGGCCAAGGGCCCATCTAGTCCAGCATCCTGTTCTCACAGGGGCCAAGCAGATGCCTACAGGAAACCCACAAACGGGTAAAACGCCGTTTATCTTCCCACCAGAGTGGTACCTATTTATCTACTTGCACTTTGACGTGCTTTTGAACTGCTAGGTTGGCAGGAGCAGGGATCGAGCAACGGGAGCTCACCCCGTCGCAGGGATTCGAACCGCTGACCTTCTGCTCAGCAAGTCCAAGGCTCTGTGGTTTAACCCACAGCACCACCCGCATCCCTACTGCAAGATATAGGTAAAGGTAAAGGGACCCCTGACCGTTAGGTCCAGTCGTGACCGACTCTGGGGTTGCGGCGCTCATCTCGCTTTATTGGCCGAGGGATCCGGCGTACAGCTTCCGGGTCCCGTGGCCAGCATGACTAAGCCGCTTCTGGAGAACCAGATCAGGGACTGGAGATTGGACAAGCAAGAGGCATTAGAACTAGAAGGACATGACAACAGGTTTGGCTGGCATGCATACTTATGGTACAGGGAAGGGAAGGCTCATAGAAGTTTTTACAACCATATAATCAGGAAATCACTAAAGAGGGTATGGGAGAGATACAAAGACTTGTTGGAACAAAAGACCCCGTGGTGGCTCTCACCACATGAAGCATTACTGCTCAAACCACCTGGAAATGGCTCACATATTCTGATTTATTAAAGGAACATGATGGAAAATGGAAATTAAGAGATTATGATGAGATCAAAGACCACTTTCAGAGTTGGTTGCATTATCGACAACTATATGAAACATAAAGAAGACAGCAAGAAAGGATTTAGTTATACTAGATCTAAGTTTCAAACGGAAGTGATTGAAGGGAAAGTGAAACTACTGAAGGCCGCATACAGCATACTATTAGAACGGGAGACGAAAGATGAAGAGGTAAAATCAGTTATGATTAAATGGGCACAAGATGTAGGTCACAAAATTATGATGGAGGATTGGGTTAAAATATGGAAAACTGACTTAAAATTTACAGATTGTTTCCTATTGAAGGAGAATTACATGAAGATGATGTACAGATGGTACATAACACCAGTGCAGTTAGGGAAAATGTACAAAACTACTTCAAATATATGTTGGAAGTGTAAGGAAAAGGAGGGAACATTTTATCATATGTGGTAGGAGTGTAAGGTAATTAATTTGGGGGGGGGGAATGATATACAACGAATTGAAGAAAAACCCGAGGCATTTTTGTTGGGGATTGTAGGGAAAGACCTGCCAAAAAAGTTGAAAAACATCTTCATGTATGCGACAACGGCAGCGAGAGTCCTAATAGCACAAGGATGGAAGACTGAAGAAACCCCAACTAAAGAATCATGGCAAGAAAAATTGATGGACTTTGCAGAACTGGCAAAACTGGCATATAAGTTACAGGACAAGGATAACTGTGACTTTAAGGATGAATGGGAACAAAGCGAACTGGACTCCTTGGCAGGTTTTGAATAAACATTCACAATTTTTTTATTGATAATAATCAGCTAAATAGTTTGAGGATCTATACAACTGTGTAACATGCAGAAAATAGCATTCTTAGAGAAACCAAAGACTGGAACTGAGGGAAGTCGGGGGGTGGGGGTTTTGTGGGGGGGGAGGGAGGAAAAATGGGGGGGACAAGGATGATATGTTTTTGGATAATATGTCTTGTTATAATTTTGAATATTTATTTTGTTTAAAAAGAGAGATGTTGTTTTTCTCCCTTAAAACCCTAAATGAGCTCGAGAATGACTATTTCTCATATGAGACTACATGTTTCCAAGGCCCTTCTTGTTGTGCCCCCTCCAGCCATGGTGTGACTTGTAGAGTTAAAAAAACGTGTTTGTGCAAAAGAGCCTCTGGTCCAGGGGGCCACCTCATGAGAAGAGAAGACTCCCTGGAAAAGACCCTGATGCTGGGAAAGATGGAGGGCACAAGGAGAAGGGGACGACAGAGGACGAGATGGTGGGACAGTGTTCTCGAAGCTACCAGCATGAGTTTGACCAAACTACGGGAGGGAGTGGAAGACAGGAGGGCCTGGCGTGCTCTGGTCCAGGGGGTCACAAAGAGTCGGACACAACTAAACTACTAAACAACAACAACAACATGGTAGATAGATAACCTAAGGATATGTATAATTTCATAACAGAGAACAATATGTGCTGAGAAATCAGAGAGAGGAGCTGAGGGAAGTCTTGGGGGGGTGGGGGGGTTTGAAGGGGGTGGGGGAAAGGGGGAAAATAATGAATATAATATGTTTCGATAGTTTGTATGTTGAAATTCTTAATAAAAATATTTTTTAAAAAAAGTGGGGCCGCATATCATTCTCCCAATCGTGTCATGAGCATAAATCATCACCCATACACAACAACAACAACAACAACAACAACAACAACAAACAGAACTAGTGAAGCTACTCTCTAATAGTGTCTGCCAATCTATTTCCTGGGCTCCATTTGAGATGTTGATTTTCTCCCTTAAAACCCTAAACGAGCTCAGGAATGACTATTTCTCACATGACTCTACATGCGATCGCCACCCACTTCCAGGGCTTTTCTTGTTGTGCCCCCTCCAGCCATGGTGTGACTTGTGGAGTTAAAAAAACGTGTTTGTGCAAAAGAGCCTTTTTAGGGTGAGGTGCCTAAATCGTGGGAAAGCCTCGTTGCCCCTTTTAAGTGAGCTCTTAAGGGTGTTTTATTGCAACGCCTCGAGAGAGACAGCGCTTTCACCTGTTCACCAAATCTGCACAATGGATTTTTATTACACTACCGTTCGAATTAATTGGCGTATCAATCCCAAGATTATGTTGTCAAACACTGTTTTCTCTGTGTGAACAGCCGTGTAATTATCACTGCGGGAATTTGAATTCCATTTCCTTCCAACGTGGCTGTTTACACACATTCACATACACCCCACAACCAGAGAAACCAGGACACAGTAAAGAAAATCCTCCTTCATGCAGCACTGAGGGGAACTGTGAAACTCCCTGCCACAGGAGGCAGTGCTGGCCGCCAACATAAATGGCTTTAAAGGAGGATTAGACAAATGCAGGGAGGAGAGGGCTATCGATGGCTACTAGCCATGGCTCTGCTTCGCTTCCGCAGTCAGAGGCAGCGATGCTTCTGAATCCCACTTGAATCAGAGTAGGAGAGCAGTTTCTGGTGCTCAAATTCCTGCTTTTGGGTTACATTCCTATGTTTAGATGATTTCAATTCTTTTAAACATGGGTGGTGCTGTGGTCCAAACCACTGAGCCTAGGGTTTGCCAATTGGAAGGTTAGCGGTTTGAATCCCCATGATGGGGTGAGCTCCTGTTGCTCGGTCCCAGCTCCTGCCAACCTAGCAGTTCAAAAGCACGTCAAAGTGCAAGTAGATAAATAGGTACCACTGCAGCGGGAAGGTAAACAGTGTTTCCGTGCACTGCTCTGGTTCGCCAGAAGCGGCTTAGTCATGTGGTTTAGTCAAGCTGTATGCCGGCTCCCTTGGTCAGTAAAGTGAGATGAGCGCTGCAACCCCAGAGTCGTTTACAACTGGACTTAACTGTCAGGGGTCCTTTACCTCTACCTTTTTAATATTTCAAAAATGGTATCATGTCATCGCCACTTTCCTCGCCGCTCTCCTTTGAGAGGAAGGGCAGGATATTAATCCAGAAATCAAGGAATTATATCAGGCAGGGGAAACTGGTCCGGAACTGGAAGGAAAATCTCGGAAGCCCCAGCCAGCCTCTTTGCATGGCAGGGAGATGAACAACGGCAGCAGCTTGCTGGAACAGCAGTGGAGTCGGCAGAAAAGGAGCCCGTCTTCCTCTCTCTCTTGGCACCGGAGAACGTTGGACAAGCTGTCAAGAGAAGAAAATTACCTCCGCAAGAAGCCAAGGAACAGACAGGCCCTGTTTAAACCCAGAGCTCTTAGCAAAATGTACTGACAAAATAATGTAGAGCAAGCGGGAAATGAGTTGGCCGTTTCAGCCTTGTTTATGAAAAATTATCACCCGCCCGCCCCCTTGTCAGGGTTTTCTCGTTGTTTAAGAGGCGAGGATAGCCAGTTAATTCGTCTTGCACAGGCTGCGCTCAAAGTGGTCGCCTGTGGTGATCCTTCGTCGTAATCCAGGGGTGCAGGGTGTGTTCCAGTCTTCAGAAGGCAGCAGTCTATCCTGCAAGACAACTTTCCGGTGGCCATGTGCCAATGGTGCGTTAGGCCGGAGGAACAAAAGTACGCAGGCCCAGGGGGGAAAAGAACCACCGGCGTCAGTAGGATACATCATTTCCAGCTACGCAAAGGCATTGGCAGCTGGAGCCTTTGGGGGCTGATAGGGGAGAAGGCAGGGAGGCAAACAGCAGGGGGAACCAGAGGCACTGCTAGGCGCTGCCAACGAGAGGAGGAGCCAGCTAATCCTCGATTTTTGGCTCTGTTCCTCTCTCCTTTGTTGAGTTTTACAAGGGCAACTCTGAGGCTAAGGAGGAGGAGGAAGGGGACAGGGAGAGCCAACTCCTGGTGTAGTCATCTCTTGCATGCCCTCCAACATTTCTCCCATAAAAATAGGGACATCAATAATAATAATAATAATAATAATAATAATAATAATACTATTTATACCCTGCTCATCTGACAGGATTGCCCCAGCCACTCTGGGCGGCTTCCAACACATATAAAATAATAAAACATTGAATATTAAATAACTTCCAGATCTGCTTTCAGCTGCTTTCTAAAGGTTGTATAGTTGCTTATCTCCTTGGCTCGGGGGTCGCATAGCTCCATACCCTCCAACCTTTCTCGGATGAAAATAGGGACGTCCTAAGGAAAAGCGGACGTGGGTGGCGCTGTGGGTTAAATCACAGAGCCTAGGACTTGCCGATCAGAAGGTCGGTGGTTCAAATCCCCGAGACGGGGTGCGCTCCCGTTGCTTGGTCCCTGCTCCTGCCAACCTAGCAGTTCGAAAGCACGTCAAAGTGCAAGTAGATAAATAGGTACCGCTCTGGCGGGAAGGTAAATGGTGTTTCCGTGCGCTGCTCTGGTTTGCCAGAAGCGGCTTAGTCCTGCTGGCCACATGACCCGGAAGCTGTACTCTGGCTCCCTCGGCCAGCAAAGCTAGATGAGCGACTCAACCCCAGAGTCGGCCACGACTGGACCTAATGGTCAGGGGTCCCTTTACCTTTATGGAAAACCGCGAGATTTTGGAATCAAATCAGAAACCAGGGACACTCAGAGGGGCTGCTCTTGAAGACCTTTTTATATCATAGGATCATAGAACTGGAGGGCTGGAAGGGACCCTGGGGTCATCTAGTCCAACCCCCTGCAACACAGGAATCTTCAGTTCTTTAATTCCTGCTTGCCCTTAAATGCTTCAGGTGTACAAAAGGGAGTCTTTCGTAAGTGGCCGGAAACCCCAGTCAAGGTTTGCCACACAAATCCTCCAGCCAAATATTTCTGAGCGCAAACTGGCTCCATGTTTGTTTGTTTGTTTGCTCATCCTTGTGGTTATAAAACTGCAGGGAGAGGTGTTAAGTTTGGGTGGAAGAAAACACCTCTCTAGCTCAGCAAAGGGATTGGCTTTCCCTTATCCTGGCTTGTTTGCTTTAGAGATTATCCCCTGAAATTTCCTCATCTGTAATTCAGGCATTTTGTCCAGGAAACAAAAGGTTTCCTCACTGGGCTCAGCTCGTTACATAAAAATAGCAAAATCCCTTTGCAAATGGGGACATCTCAGTTTTCACTGCCTGTGTAAAGTTGCACTGAGCTTCTGCTGGGAACAGGAGCATCGGACCATTTTATAGGCCAAGCAGGGGATGGGCTCTCTGAGCTCCTTTTAGGGTCTGGAAAGGGATGGTCATTAGGCAAATTCAGATATAGGGTCAGAATTCAGAGAGGATGTTCAGAAAAGGACCACTGAAATGTTCAGCGGGATGAAGGGACTGCCCTCTGAAGAAAGGTTCCAGCATTCAGGACTTTTTAGTTTAGAGAAAAGGCAATAATAATAATAATAATAATAATAATAATAATAATAATAATAATACCCCACCCATCTGGCTAGGTCTCTCCAGGGTGGCTTCCAACAGAGTATTAAAATATAGTGGTCTGTTAAACATTAAAAGCTTCTCTAAACAGGGCTGCCTTCAGATGTCTTCTAAAAGTCTGGTAGTTGTTGTTCTCTTTGACATCTGATGGGAGGGCGTTCCAGAGGGCGGGTGCCACCACCGAGAAGGCCCTCTGTCTGCTTCCCTGTAACTTGGCTTCTCGCAGTGAGGGAACCGCCAGGAGGCTCTTGGGCTTGGATCCTGCTTGTGGGTTTCCCACAGGCATCGGACTGGCCAGTGTGAGAACAGGATGCTGGACTTGGTAGGTCCTCCTGCAGTTTCCAGGAACTGGTGTTTAGAAGAATTGCTGCCTCCATCCTTGAATTCAATGTGTGGCCTCACAGGTGAGGCTGATTGGCAACTCACAGCACCTGGTGGCAAGAGCTGGGAAGGGATATAAGGTCAGCATTTCCCTTCAGCTCTTTGTTTTTTGGTTTTTTAAAAAAATAATATTTACTGTATTAAAGTTTCAAACGATTACAAAATTAAAAAAAGAAAAAGAAAACAGAAAATACAAAATACAAAAAGAAAAAAAAGATAAAAACAATTAAAAACAAGTCAATCTTTCCATGTCTTGTCTTTCATTTGCTTGTTTCCTTGACCTCCTCACACCTCCCTTTTTTGTATTCTAGTTCAATTAGTTATTTCAGCAAATCCTTTCCATCTTTGCTTTTATCTTAATAATTTATCTTAATATATTGTAACTTTACATTCTCACCTGTTCATAATCCAATTTTACTTAATTCTAAACTTTACTGCTAAAACCACATAACTTCATTCAAGCATCCTTCTAACATTCCTTAATTTTACAATATTTCTGTAAATAGTCTTTCAATTTCTTCCAATCTTCTTCTACCGAATCTTCTCCCTGGTCTCAGATTCTGCCAGTCATTTCCGCCAGTTCCATGTACTCCATCACCTTCATCTGCCATTCTTCCCGGGTCCCTTCGGCTCTTTGCCACAGCAACACGCTTCCCGCCTTGTGCTTCTTACTTCCTGATCCTTGAACCTCGGCTTCTTGACTCCCTGATCCTTGGACCCCTGACTTCGTGACTCCTTGCTTTCTGACCCTCAGACTCTTGGCTTCCTGAATCCTGGCTTCTGTACCCTCGTTGCTGCTCCCACCCCGCCATCCTGCCCCCGGTCCCGACATCCCCTGCCAGGTCTTTGATCGCCCGTGAACCGGACCATGACAGACGTGTGGCTTGGTGAGTGCCGCCAGGCATTTTGTCACCCCCTCTGTGGTGACACCTGGGGCAGACCGCACCTCCTTCCTCCGCCCCTGGCCATCACTGCCTTGTGGGAGAGCGAGCTCCTTTTCTCTGTCCCGAATATTCCAGCAATCAGCTTCATTGGGTGTCTGCAGGTTCTGGTGTTATCAGGAAGAAAAGCTTTCCCCTACCCTCTTTCTCTAGGCCATGCATAATTTTATAAACCCATATCATGCTACCTCTTTCTTGCCAGTCTCCACCTCCATCGTTCTGCCCGGACACTGAGGTCCAGCTCTGAGGGCCTTCAGGTGGTTCCCTCACTGCCAGAAGCGAGGTTATAGGGAACCAGGCAGAGGGCCTTCTCGGTGGTGGCACCCACCCTATGGAATGTATTCCCACCAGATGTCAAGGAAATAAACAACTATCTGATTTTTAGAAGACACCTGAAGGCAGCCCTGTTTAGGAAAGCTTTTATTACCTGATGCATTATTATATTTTAATATTTTGCTGGAAGCCACCCAGAGTGGCTGGGGAAACCCAGCTTGATGGGTGGGGTATTAATAATAATAATAATAATCCATGCAATGTACAATTTCATAGCTTTGTGAACTCTCACCTTTTCCCTAAAAAGTCCCAAACGATGCAACCTTTCTCATATGAGAGTCCCTCCAGGGTGTTTAGGGATGCTTTTAATGTTTGACGGGTTATTGTATTTTAATATTTTGTTGGAAGCTGCCCAGAGTGGCTGGGGAAACCCAGCTAGATGGGCGGGGTATAAATAAATTATCATTATCATTATCATTATTATGCCCTCAAGATGTTTTAGACTCTGTTTCCCATCCCTCGAAGCCAATATGTGCTGGGTCCTATGACCAGAAAGAGACTGGACCTGATTCCTAAAAATCCAGAAACTGGTGTGGAAAGGTGGAGATCTGAGCTTAAGACATATAATAATAATAATAATAATAATAATAATAATAATAATAATAATGAGAAATCGAGAGGATGAACCCAAAGTGACCTATCCCTGCTGTCTCTGTGTATCCCTGTGTTTCTTGATTTTCCTGACAGCCACAGTCCTTTGCCTGGCAAGCACATCCCGGTACTGTTTTACATTTGAAAGTTGCAGAGTGCGCACAGCGTGAAAATAAAAGCTATGGAAATGGCCCGGGCATTGTTGGTTTCGCAGGCCTGTTGAGTGACAGCATCTTAAAACGACAGCCCTTCCAGACACACCCTCCCTGTTTGCTCTTCGTTCCTGGATCGTACTCTTTTGTTTTGCAGCTTCACCTGGATCAACAACCGTTGCGACACCTTTCTCGAGAACTACCTGAGCCGCGCATCTCTGCAGATGACCTAATGTGCACTTCCTTGGCAGCTGAAGGCCTTGCCAACTGTTCCTGTTGCTTCTCCCTGCCCCCCCCCCCTTTCGCCCTTGGGGAGGAAGCCACTGCAATGAGTGATAAACACTGGAGCAGCCTCAGCATGCGCCCGGGGACTCTCTGCTCTGTTGCTGCAGCGGCTGAAACACACTCTTGGGAGTTTGCTCTTTTAAGTAAGGCTGAAGACAGGCAGGTGTTCAAAGGCAAAGGGGCTGGAGGTGACCTCCACACAGGGTCTGAGCTTCTGCCCCACAGAACAGATGCCCCAGAATGCAGAGCAGGAGAGAATTCAAACCACTTCCCCAAAACTAGAGAATTTATGTCAGTCTTCGCTCTTCAGTTTTGTAATTGTGCTGGGAGGAATAATAATAATAATAATAATAATAATAATAATAATAATAATAATTTATTACTTATACGCCACTCACACTCTGACTGCAAATAGGATCCGTTACAGAGCCTCTTTCACAGGGAGGGCCTTCTCGGTAGTGGTACCCGCCCTCTGGAATGCCCTCCCATCAGATGTCAAAGCGATAAACAACTACCTGGCATTCAGAAGACATCTGAAAGCAGCCCTGTTCAGGGAAGTTTTTAATATGTGACATTTTAGTGTATTTTTCACCTTTGTTGGAAGCCACCCAGAGTGGCTGAGGAAACCCAGCCAGATGGGCGGGGTACAAATAATTTGCCTCTTCTGTGCATGTGCGTGATGTCATTTTGCACATCTGCGCATGCGTGAGTGGCGAAACCCGGAAATAGCCCTTTCCAGTACGCAACCTGAAAACGTGCTACCTGAAGCAAACATAACAAGAGGTATGACTGTAGTTGTTTTTCTCTTTGACAACTGGTTGGAGGGCGTTCCACAGGGTGGGTGCCACCACCGAGAAGGCCCTCTGCCTGGTTCCCTGTAACTTTGCTTCTAGCAGTGAGGGAACCACCAGAAGGCCCTCACACTGGATCTCAGTGTCTGGGCAGAATGATGGGGGTGGAGACGCTCCTTCAGGTATATTGGACTGAGGCCATTTAGGGCTTTCAAGGTCAGAACCAACACTTTGAATTGTGCCCGGAAACATACTGGGAGCCAATGTAGGTCTTTCAAGACCAGTGTTATATGGTCTTGGCGGCTGCTTCCAGTCACCAGTCTAGCTGCCACATTCTGGATTAGTTGTAGTTTCCGAGTCACCTTCAAAGGTAGCCCCACGTAGAGCGCATTGCAGTAGTCTAAGCGGGAGATAACCAGAGCATGCACCACTCTGGCGAAACAGTCTGCAGGCAGGGAGGCGAAACATCCTGCGTACCAGATGGAGCTGGTAAACAGCTGCCCTGGACACAGAACTGACCTGTGCCTCCATGGAAAGCTGTGAGTCCAAAATGACTCCCAGGCTGCGCACCTGGTCCTTCAGGGGCACAGTTACCCCATTCAGGACCAGGCAGCCCTCCACACCAGCCTGCCCTCTGTACCCCAAGTACAGTATTTCTGTCTTGCCAGGATTCAACCTCAATCCATTAGCCGCCATCCATCCTCCCACCGCCTCCAGACACTCACACAGGACCTTCACCAGCTTCACTGGTTCTGATTTGAAAGAGAGGTAGAGTACAGAATACCCAAGTGTGGATTTGATCTCCAGGAAGAAAAGGTTTTGCTCTGAATATGGCATGTCCCAGGAGATCTTCGCCTGGTCCCGTCAGCACAAACAATCATTACGTTAAAACGCAACGTATGATTAGAGGCCATTCTATCCCTGCTTTCTCAGGTAAGCCACGTACATTCCATCCCCTCCCAAACAAAGGTGAAAAGTATCTGGCAGGCTCAGGAACGCAGAGAAGGTGTTCCTGATGGAGGAAGATCTGTAGAGCAGATTAGCTAGAGGGTGGTGCAAAGGAATGCCTCAACTAGGACACACAATGGACTTGCAAAACAGCAAAGCTGAGTCCGAGTCTGACCTTAGGGGAGGGTGATCGATGGCAGACCTTCTTGGCTGGGAGTCCTGGAAGACCTGATCCCTGCCTTGCAGGTCTTTCCCACCTGGCCTTGGAGGGCAAGGTCCAGACTGACTCCAGCTACAAAATCTGAGACTGATGCTTGAACAGATGCTTGGGCTAGGCTGTTGTTTTGGGTGGCGGTTGTTGGGGTGGGGATAGTTTGTTGCAATAAGGTTGTTGCTGTTGGTTGTTGTTTTTTAAAGAAATCTTTATTTTAGATTCTGTTGTCATTCATGCAGAAATTAAAAAATTAAAAAATTGTCCAGTAGCACCTTAAAGACCAACTAAGTTTGTTCTGGGTATAAGGTTTTGTGTGCATGCATGTCCGCTTGGACTACTGCAATGCGCTCTACGTAGGGCTACCTTTGAAGGTGACCCGGAAACTGCAATTACCGGTAATCCAGAATGCGGCAGCTAGACTGGTGACTAGGAGCGGCCGCCAGGACCACATAACACCGGTCCTGAGAGATCTGCATTGGCTCCAAGTACGTTTCCGAGCACGATTCAAAGTGTTGGTGCTGACCTTTAAAGCCCTAAACGGCCTCAGTCCTGTATACCTGAAGGAGCGTCTCCACCCCCATCGTTCAGCCCGGACACTGAGGTCCAGCTCTGAGGGCCTTCTGGCGGTTCCCTCGCTGTGAGAAGTCAAGTTACAGGGAACCAGGCAGAGGGCCTTCTCAGTGTTGGCGCCCACCCTGTGGAACGCCCTCCCAGCAGATGTCAAAGAGAAAAATAACTACCAAACTTTTAGAAGACATCTGAAGGCAGCCCTGTTTAGGGAAGCTTTTAATGCTTGATGCATTACGGTATGTTGGAAGCCACCCAGAGTGGCTGGGGAAACTCAGCCAGATGGGTGAGGTATAAATAAATTATTATTATTATTATTATTATTATTATTATTATTATTATTATTATTTATTATTATTAAGATACTTCAGATACAGGTACTTTCAGATACAGGTTCAGATTCAGATACTTTCAGATACAGGTATCTGAAGAAGTGTGCATGCACACGAAAGCTTATACCCAGAACAAACTTAATTGGTCTCTAAGGTGCTACTGGACAATATTTTAATTTTTAAATTTATTTTGACTGCGTCAGACCAACACGGCTACCTACCTGAATCTAGAATCATGCAGAAATTGTTCAGATTGGTTTTGTATTTTTAAATGTTTTGTTTATTGTTTATGGCCCCTGTTGTTTTGTTGCACTTGGGTTTTTTTCATAGTGTGGGCCACCTTGAGCATGGTTTGAACTGTGAAACTGTGGCCTGCAAATGACATGATGTCTGTCTGTCTGGCTACTAGCAAGGATGGCTGTGCTGGGCCCTCCACAGTTGGAGGAAGCAACGCATCTGGAAACCACAGGAGCAGAGAGTCGCTCCTGTGTTCGAATCCCGCTTGCAGGTTTCCCATAATGGGTATCTGGTTGTCCAATGGGAGAAAAGGATGCTGGCTGGACTCAATGGGCCATTGGCCTGATCCAGAAGACTCTTATTATGTTCTCATGACAGGTCTGTGAGTTTCGGTTTCTTCTTCATTTTTCCAGGTTCAGCCTCCGATTTCTGCATCAGTTCACGATCCTCATATTTGGCAGAGAAGCAGCGCCACCGTTGGCAACAATTTCAGGCAAGATCATGCCAGTCTCGCCCCAAATCCCCTGAAATCTTGCACACTCCACAAGTTCTCGGCGAGATCTTGCCCAAAATGATCTCACCTGAAATCGGCGGCGATGGCGGCAGAGTCTGGCCAGGTGGGGCACCTGTGAGGGGGCTTACACCACCTGAGACAGCAACCTCACCCTGCCTAATGCCTAGACCGGCTCTGGGAGGCCTGGGTTCAAATCCTTGCTCAGTCCCGAATCTGACCTTGGTGGCCAGTCATCGCCTCTCAGCCTATCCTACCTCCTACGGAAGGCACCCCCAAACTAGTTCCTCCAGCTGTTTTGGGACTACAATTCCCATCATCCCTGACCACTGGGATGATGGGAGTTGTAGTCCCAAAACAGCTGGAGGGACGAGTTTGGGGATGCCTGTCCTAGGGCTGTTGTGGGGATTAATTGAGAACTAGGACCTGGAAGACCAGGATTCAAATCCCTCACTCAGCCCGGAAGCTGAGTGACTCTCTTAGCCTAGCCTACTTTGCAGGGATGCTGTGAAGATCAATTGGGGACGAGTTAAACCACCTACGCCACCTTGCGCTTGAGGAAAGGTGGGGTATAAATAAAGCAAACGAATGAATATTTCACCATGCTAGGTCTGGCACCTTTCCCCTACTTGGTTTAAAAGGTGTGGCAGGCGTTGAAACCAGACACCCATCCCATGTTGGCGATTATCGTCTTGGCCCAGAGATGTCGTGTCACTCTCTCGATGCCTCATGGGGCAACCCGCCTGTCTGCCGGATCTCATTCCTATCACCGCCTGCATTTATCGCCCGCCTTTCAAAAGAGACTGAGTCACTGCCATCTTGTCATCGGCGTCCTTGCATGACAAAGGATTTGTGGAAGGGCTCTTGGGCAGGGAGACTTATAAGGACTGGCGCTTCGCCTTTCACCTCCTGGGCTTTGTGGGAAGTAAAAGATCGCTGCCTTGTTGAAACTGCTGGGTACAGAGGCGCCGGCAAGGAATAAGCCAGGGGAGGGAGGGAACTGCTGGCTTTGACAGGCAAGCCCCAGGTTTGAATCCACCCACAGCCAGTAAGCTCTCTGGTTAGCTTCTCCACAGCCTTGAAGGCTCACCAGTTCCTGATGTGATGCTGTGGGTTTGGGGAGAGGGGGGTCAGTCTAGATGAGGCCCTGCATTCCTTCCAATTCTTGGAGGTGGGGGTCCTGTACCCAGTGAAGGTCAGATTCTATTGCTGAACTGGTTTCTTTATAAGACAAGGCCCTCCCTGTGGAACTCCCTCCCACCAGATGTCAAAGAGAACAACAACTACCAGACTTTTAGAACAAAAAAATTCCTTCCAGTAGCACCTTAAAGACCAACTAAGTTAGTTCTTGGTATGAGCTTTCGTGTGCATGCACATGAAAGCTCATACCAAGAACTAACTTAGTTGGTCTTTAAGGTGCTACTGGAAGGAATTTTTTTGTTTTGACTATGGCAGACCAACACAGCTACCTATCTGTAACCAGACTTTTAGAAGACATCTGAAGGCAGCCCTGTTTAGGGAAGCTTTTGATGTTTGATGTATCACAGTATTTTAATATTCTTTTGGAAGCCACCCAGAGTGGCTGGGGAAGCCCAGCCAGATGGGCAGGGTATAAATAATAAATTATTATTATTATTATTATTATTATTATTATTATTATTATTATATCAACTGGCCACTTGGATGTCCTCATAAAGGTAAAGGGACCCCTGACCGTTAGGTCCAGTCGTGGCCGACTCTGGGGTTGCGGCGCTCATCTCGCTTTATTGGCCAAGTGAGCCGGCGTACAGCTTCCGGGTCATGTGGCTAGCAGGACTAAGCCACTTCTGGCGAACCAGAGCAGTGCACAGAAATGCCGTTTACTTTCCCGCCAGAGCGGTACCTATTTATCTACTTGCACTTTGACGTGCTTTCGAACTGCTAGGTTGGCAGGAGCAGGGACCGAGCAACGGGAGCTCACCCCGTCATGGGGATTCGAACCACCGACCTTCCGATCAGCAAGCCCTAGGCTCTGTGGTTTAACCCACAGTGCCACCCGCGTCCCTCCTAGATGTCCTCATAAGCTTCCCCAAAGAATGTGTCAGGTTGCAAGCGATGAGGCCCTCTGGGCAATTGGCAGGTTCTTCCTCCACCCTCTCACCTGTCTGCTAGGTAGGACAATAGCCAGAGTCGGGGTTGTGAGCCAAACTGGAAGCTGGAGACACAGAGACCTGCATGCTCTGTGCTGAACCCAAGCAACGAATGGAAAAGCCAGATCTGTTGCAAAATATCTTTTTATGGAAAATCTCAGAATAATAATAATGATCAGCACTTCCCAGATGAGCTGCTATTTAACTGACTTCTGAAAATTTCACCTGCCAGCGGCGGAGGAAGGTTTCCGGGCACCTGGTGTGGCGTGCCCAGGGGCAGGGCGATACCGCACAGTTCTGCTGTCTGACTGCTGCCTCCCCCCCAGCTGGAGGACAGCTGAGGCCCCCATGCGTGGCGCCATGGTCCCTATGGGTGCTGCCGCGTGCTGTCGGGCCTCAGGCACCTTACAGCTGGGGGGGGGGGAGAGAGGCAGCAGGCAGACAGCAGAACTGGGTGGAATCCTTTCGTCTTTCTTCCCTAAAAGGGGGGGACGCGTGAAGCAGGGACCCACACCCCTCCTGTGGCGGCGATCCCAGGGTTCCCCATTAAAGGGGTTGTTCTGAGGGGAGTCATTGGCCATAAGCCGAGAGGCTGTCATTGTTCTCCCCCGTGTTGCAGTGAATTGGGGGGGGGTCCTCTCTGCTTGAATTCCCACTCAATCTGGATATCCCTGATGTTCCCCAGATTCCCGGCCGGGGACTGGGAGGGATAAACGCCCAGTGCCTAAGCCAAGGTCTCCCTACATCTGAATTTTACATAAAGTTGTGGCCAATTTTAATCCCATAATGCAATCACTGCCTTGCCGTGGCGAAGGGGCTTGAATAACTCAGAGAAGCTATGAGCTATGCCGTGCAGGGCCACCCAAGATGGACAGGTCATAGTGGAGAGTTTTGACCAAACGTGATCCACCTGGAGCAGGAACCAGCAAGCCACTCCAGTATCCCTGCCAAGAAAACTCCAGGGACAAAGACAATAGGATGTATGGAAGTGAGAGCTGGACCATAAAAAAGGCTGATCGCCGAAGAATTGATGCTTTTGAATTCAGGCGCTGGAGGAGACTCTTGAGAGTCCCATGGACTGTAAGAAGATCCAACCTCTCCATTCTGAAGGAAATCAGCCCTGAGTGCTCACTGGAAGGACAAATCCAGAAGCTGAGGCTCCAAGACTTTGGCCAGCTCATGAGAAGAGAAGACTCCCTGGAGAAGACCCTGATGTTGGGAAAGATGGAGGGCGCAAGGAGAAGGGGATGACAGAGGACGAGATGGTGGGACAGTGTTCTCGAAGCTGCCAGCATGAGTTTGACCAAACTGTGGGAGGCAGTGGAAGACAGGAGTGCCTGGCCTGCTCTGGTCCAGGGGGTCACGAAGAGTCAGACACCACTAAACGACTAAACAACAACAAGAACAAACAGTGTTATGTGTCTTCATTCCATGCAGGAGCCGGCCTGGGGTTGGGGGGTCTCCGCCTGTCCACGCAAATAAAATGAACAATATTAAAATTGATGGATGAGTCTTTAGCACAAGTGTGAACTTTTTAGGGTTTTCGTTGTGTTTTAAATGCATTTCTTGTTTTATGTTATCTTATGTATTATTATTATTATTATTTATTTATTTATTTATTTATTATCCTGCCTTTTTCCTGGAGCAGGACTCAAGGTGGTCTTCACAAATCAAAAACCACCAGATAAAATGCAAAAAGCTAAAAGCTGATATAAAAGACAGTTGTTAGAAAACTATCAAATGTCACAAGATTATTTATTTGTTTAGTTTTGATTGTTTTAGTTTATGTATTCTGCATGCAGTCTCTGTATTCAGTAGAGAATGTATAAGCTTTTAAATGCTAATAAAATTAAAACGACATAAGGAAATGAATTTATTAAGCGACGGATAATAAAAACAGCACAGCACTGTTAAAAAAATGTCCCTTAAAAAAACACACAGTTGCTTTGAGATGGTGGTTTAGGAGATGAAAAATAAATTAATGAATAATAGTAACAAGCATCCTCTGCTCAAAATGGCAACCTTAGCTCCAATATTTCCAACGAGCCTATTCTGAATGCGACACTCTGATTATGGGTGCAACCCATTCTCTGTGTGGCTTCTCTGGCCGTGGTGTGTTTCACAAGGTGCAAAGCTGTGCATTCAAAGGCTATTGTGATTTGCCGGTAAAAGGAGGGAAGGGGGTCAGAAGAGAGCGGCCGAGAGGGGGCGAAGAAAAGAGGAGATTAAGCAAAGAAACAGCAGTGTCCAAGAGGCAAAGAGCTTGTTGGCTGGAGGAACGAGAGAACACGTTTGCTTCTATTTATTTTTTAAGTCAAGTGTCCCTGCTAAAAATGTCACTGCTGGGGGCAAATGTGCTTCTTGTCTCGGCTGATTAGGAAACTTTTCTCGAGTCGCAGGCTTGGCGAAACAAGGCCAGCGGTCAGCTGCTACCTGGGGGGACGGGGTCCGGAGAAGGCAGGCGGGTGGCGGACCGCTTGGCACCTGACCTGCGACACCCGAGTTGGCAAGGAGTCTGTGTGCGTGTGTCGGTGCTCGGCCCTGTCATGCCACATTTGCAGCAGTGGGCTGCTGCCCCCGCCACCCGGCGCCACCCCTCCTTTCCCTCTCCTGGGGTCCTCGTGACCTTTAACCTCTGTGTCCTGCCCATCACACTAAGCTGAGCTGGCTTCCACTTGGAGGTGGGGACGGCAGGGTGTAAAGGAAGGGGGAAATGGAGGGGACAAAGTGGGAGGCTGGGAAGGGATCCTCGGCCACCACTGTAGACGGTCTGGTGGACTTCCGGAGGCCTCCTCCAGTCAGCTTTCAAGTAGGATTCTAGAGTGCAAAGGGACACCCGGAGTCATCTAGTCCAACCCCCTGCAATGCAGGAATCTCAGCCAAAGCATCTCTTACAGACCCTCCAAATGTCCCTATTTTCCAAGGACGTTTCCGGATTTACAGCGGCTGTCCCAGTTTCTGATTTGATCCTGGTATGTCCCGCTTTTCTTTGTTGTTGTTGTTGTTGTTTAGTCATGTCTGACTCTTTGTGACCCCATGGACCAGAGCACGCCAGGCCCTCCTGTCTTCCACTGCCTCCCGCAGTTTGGTCAAACTCATGCTGGTAGCTTCAAGAACACTGTCCCACCATCTCGTCCTCTGTCGTCCCCTTCTCCTTGTGCCCTCCATCTTTCCCAACCTCAGGGTCTTTCCCAGGGAGTCTTTCTCTTCTCATGAGGTGGCCAAAGTCTTGGAGCCTCAGCTTTAGGATCTGTCCTTCCAGTGAGCACTCAGGGCTGATTTCCTTAAGAATGGAGAGGTTTGATCTTCTTGCAGTCCATGGGACATCCCTATTTTCATTGGAGAAATGTTGGAGGGTATGGAGTTATTCGACCCCCGAGCCATCTGAAGGCAGCCCTGTATAGGGAGGTTCTTTAATGCTTAATGTTTTATTATGTTTTTATTCAGCTCATAGTGGTGAGGAGGAATGGAAATTCCCCCACAATGTCTGCTTTATATACATTATTTACACAATGGGCCCCACGTGATTGGCTAATTCTGGGATTCTCCTGTAGGCCAATCAGGTTGTGGATTCACTTCCACCTGGAACTGGATTGGGTGGCTCCTGTGGACCAATCAGAGTGCTGCATTCTGGATCCTGTTGTTCTAGGGCCAATCAGAGTGCTGCATTCTGGATCCTATTGTTCTAGGACCAATCAGACTGTTGCATTCTGAATCCTATTGTTCTAGGGCCAATCAGACTGCTGCATTCTGAATCCTATTGTTCTAGGGCCAATCAGACTGCTGCATTCTGAATCCTATTCAGTTCAGTACATAACATTCCTCTTACTTTGGACATAGCTGAAGAAACCTTTTTTAACCTCTCTTGCAAGCCTGAGCTCATTCTGAGCTTTAGCCAGCCTGACTTCCTCCCTGCAACTGTTGGCTCCTCGTTTATACTCCTCCCTTGTGATTCCTCCTTTCTTCCATTTCTCATACTGTACATTCCCTTCTTAACTCTCATCTGTAAGCTCATTTTGCGCAATGCATCAAGAAATGTGATTTAGCTAAGAACCAAACTGAACCAATCCCCTATCCCTTATTTTAAAGTGAGCAAATGTTTTGCAATGCACTCGCAAACTACGTTTCACCAAACACCTGTCAGCTCCTGCCTGCAAAAAAGCTCTGCTAGGTGGCTGTGCAGGCTTGATGCCTTCTGTATAAATAGCCATCATCATAATAAAATAATAATCAACATCACTTCTCCCACCGCGAAAGCCAACTCTTATTTTCGTATTGCCAGGCGAGCACACTCCATCCCATAAAGAACACTGTTCTAGCACATTTTGTAGTTACCGGCAGGCGCATGATTGGAAAAATAGCAAGTGTTTGTCAGACACTCCTCGCTTTATTCAAAGTACTTAACATAATTGCTTCTTGACACACGCACACAAAGGATCCTGTGGAGATCTAATTTTCCATCTATGCACAGAGAAAAGATGGAACAACCTGTGTCCAGAGAAGGGGCCCCCGCTTTCTCTCCCTTCCCTTCCCACACACCAGCTTAGTGTGACTCATTCAAAAAAATTGCTGAGCACCTGCGATGGTGGCACAGATTGGGGAAACTGGGAAGATTTAACCTCCCACAGAGAGGACCACTTAGAAACGCCAAGTCCAACTCCTCGAAATATTCCATCAATGGTGTCTCCAAAATTTTTACACATCACTTGGGAAGACAGGCGAACTAATATCAGTGTCCTGGAAGGAGCAAAGATCACCAGTGTTGAAGCAAGGATTCTCCAACATCAACTTTGTTGGACTGGTCATGTTGGTGGATACCTGATGATCCTCTTCCAAAGCAACTACTCTATTCCAAACTTAAAAATGGAAAGCTTAATGCTGGTGGTCAACAAAAATGGTTTAAAGACTGTCTCAAGGCAAAGCTAAAAAAATGTAGTATAAACACCAACAACTGGGAAACACTGGCCTGTGAACAGTCCAGCTGGAGAACAGCCTTTACCAAAGGTGTCATGGGTTTTGAAGACACTCGAGCTCAGGACGCAAGGGAGAAACGTGCTAAGAGGAAGGCACGCTTGGCAAATCCACACCGTGATCAACTCCCGCCCGGAAACCAATGTCTCCACTGTGGAAGGACGTGTTGATCCATAATTGGCCTCCACAGTCACTTACGGACTCCTTGTTAAAACCGTGTTTATGAAAGACAATCTTACTCGGCTACAAGGGATGGTCAAAGAAGATTCGCTTTTTGTCCCCTCCCTTCCCACACACCAGCTTAGTGTGACTCATTCAAAAAGTTGCTGAGCACCTGCGATGGTGGCACAGATTGGGGAAACTGGGAAGATTTAACCTCCCGCAGAGAGAAGGGCAAGGCAGATCCGGATTTTCACCGGGTCTGTTGCACAGAAGCTCTTTCCTCACTGAAGCCTTTCATATCGGAGCGCTTGCCACAGACAGCCAATCTTCTCATCAAAGCGGCAGCGATGGCGTTGTCAACTACAGGTGTGCTGGCTCCTCCTCAGCCATCCCCTTCCATTACTCGGCGCTCTCAGAAGAAATTATAGCCCAGGGCCTGGCATGCTTTCTTCTTCCTTTTTTTTTTTGCTCAGAAAGGTGTCAGCCTCGGCAGACGCCAGAATGGCAGAATGGAAATACCGTAGTATCTTGCCCAGTTCTTGCCTTGGATGCTAAGAGCCTCTCCTACGGATGTCTGTCAAACTTATTTATAGTCCACCCTACTAGGGCTTAGGGAAGCAGGTGGTGCTGTGGGTTAAACCACAGAGCCTAGGGCTTGCCGATCAGAAGGTCGGCGGTTCGAATCCCCATGACGGGGTGAGCTCCCGTTGCTCGGTCCCTGCTCCTGCCAACCTAGCAGTTTGAAAGCACGTCAAAGTGCAAGTAGATAAATAGGTACCACTCCAGTGGGAAGGAAAATGGCGTTTCTGTGCACTGCTCTGGTTCGCCAGAAGCGGCTTAGTCATGCTGGCCACATGACCCGGAAGCTGTACGCCGGCTCCCTCGGCCAATAAAGTGAGATGAGCGCCGCAACCCCAGAGTCAGCCATGACTGGACCTAATGGTCAGGGGTCCCTTTACTAGGGCAACACGAGGCTGTTTTGAATCTGATCTATCTGTTCATTCATCCATCTCTTAAAGGGATCAGGGCAAAAAGAAAACTGGAAAACTGGAAAACTCGGGGGCCCTTGAATGCTTTCAGGACTCCCTCCTAAGCCACCCACTTTTCTTGCCCTGTTTCACCCCCTCCCTGAGTGCTCAGCTGGTTGCCAGAACTCCCAAGCACCACCACGCCAATGTTGCTTAACTTCAAAGTGCATGGATAAAAACGGACCAATTGATATCACCGATTGATATCATCAGCCGATTGACAGCATGGTGGCCCCGTGCACCGGTCAAACTCGGCCCGTGGTGGGAGGGGAAGGAGCTGGTGATGATGATGGCTGGTGATGTTGTTGTTGGCAACCATCTCTCTCAAGAGACAATGGAGTGCACCTCCGAGGGTGAAGCCAAACCGCTGGGAAATCACAGCACCCACTTTGTCGGCTCCTTATGGGAGAACCATCATGTGCGTCTCTAACGAAGTGTGTGACATCAGCACCATAAATTCACCACCTTACGGCAGTAAACCGGCAGCTGATCTATTCAGGGTGCAGAGAGCGGTGCAGCGCAGAATTTTGCAGCTGGTTAAAAATAAACACTGAGTGAAGTCTCTCTTCTAGACTGCAGCTCATTTAGGATTTTTTCGCCAGAGACACCCTTGGCAAAGGGAATCATCTTTTTGCGCACACAGACACACCGTGACCATGACAGTTCCAGGTGGGTGCAGCAGGATTATCATTCAGCACTAGCCAGGCTTGCAAAACAATGTCACGGCTAAAAAAACCAGGACCAGAGCACACCAGATATATGTTGTTGTTGTTGTTGTTGAGTCGTTTTGTCGTGTCCAACTCTTCATGACCCCCTGGACCAGAGCACACCAGGCCCTCCTGTCTTCCACTGCCTCCCACAGTTCAGTCAGACACATGTTTGTAGTTTCGACAACACTATCCCACCATCTCGTCCTCTGTCGTCCCCTTCTCCTTGCACCCTCCATCTTTCCCAACATCAGGGTCTTTTCCAGAGAGTCTTCTCTTCTCATGAGGTGGCCAAAGTACTGGAGCCTCAGCTTCAGGATCTGTCCTTCCAGTGAGCACTCAGGGCTGATTTCCTTCAGAATGGATCGGTTGGATCTTCTTGCAGTCCATGGGACTCTCAAGAGTCTCCTCCAGCACCAGAATTCAAAAGCATCAATTCTTCGGAGATCAGCCTTCTTTATGGTCCAGCTCTCACTTCCATACATCACTACTGGGAATACCATAGCTATAACGATACGGACCTTTGTTGGCAAGGTGATGTCTCTGCTTTTTAAGATGCTGTCTAGGTTTGTCATTGCTTTTCTCCCAAGAAGCAGGCGTCTCTTAATTTCATGGCTGCTGTCACCATCTGCAGTGATCACGGAGCCCAAGAAAGTAAAATCTCTCACTGCCTCCATTTCTTCCCCTTCTATTTGCCAGAAGGTGATGGGACCAGTGGCCATGATCTTCATTTTTTTGATGTTGAGCTTCAGACCATATTTTGCGCTCTCCTCTTTCACCCTCATTCAAAGGTTCTTTAATTCCTCCTCACTTTCTGCCATCAAGGTTGTGTCCTCTGCATATCTGAGGTTATATATATGTGTGTGTGTGTGTGTGTGTGTGTGTGTGTGTATGAAGAAATGAAGAAGAAGAAGAAGAAGAAGAAGAAGAAGAAGAAGAAGAAGAAGAAGAAGAAGAAGAAGAATCCACCCATCTGACTGGTTTGCCTCAGCTACTCTGGGTGGCTCCCAACAAAATATTAAAAACTCTACAAAACTTCCATGATTCTATGACCATACGATTGGACTTCCCCCGGTTCTGCAGCAGTCAGAGCCATGGAAGCTGAGCCGCAGAAGAAACTGGCAATGCTGAACTGGCCAACTTGAATAAAATATAGTGGGCGCCCAGGTAAGCCCTGCCCCACATAATCAATCACATATTGCAGTGCACACACACCATTTTAATTTGAACGCCCATCAACTTTGGGGGGCCCGCTGCACCCCTCAAATATTTTATTGTGGGGGCCGAAGCCCCCGTGTCTCCTAGGAGTTGGCTCCTATGATACTGAGTTCACCTGTGTTGGCATGGGCTGATGGGAGTTGTAGTTCAATGCACCTGGAAGGCACCAGGTTGGGGAAACCTGTAGTGATCTCTCCTAGACAGCATCTTAAAAAGCAGACATCACTTTGCCGACAAAGGTCTGTATGGTTAAAGCTCTGGTTTTCCCAGTTTTGATGTATGGAAGTGAGAGCTGGACCATAAAGAAGGCTGATCGCCGAAGAATTGATGCTTTTGAATTCTGGTGCTGGAGGAGACTCTTGAGAGTCCCATGGACTGCAAGAAGATCAAACCCATCCATTCTTAAAGAAATCAGCCCTGAGTGCTCACTGGAAGGACAGATCCTGAAGCTGAGGCTCCAAGACTTTGGCCACCTCATGAGAAGAGAAGACTCCCTGGAAAAGACCCCTGATGTTGGGAAAGATGGAGGACACAAGGAGAAGGGGACGACAGAGGACGAGATGGTGGGACAGTGTTCTAGAAGTGGCCAACATGAGTTTGACCAAGCTGCGGGAGGCAGTGGAAGGAAGGAGGGCCTGGCGTGTTCTGGTCCAGGGGGTCACGAAGAGTCGGACACGACAAAACAACAACAACAACAACAACAGTTTCCCATTGATCCTTGATGCCCCGAGGCTGAAGGCACATCCCTCGCGGCTCCCTTGTTCTTTTGCAGTGCCTTCCTTTGTCCTCATTTATAGATTTCCTCTCTCTTTTGAGGCCGTGTCTAAGAGAAAGATGAAAACGGCCCAAATGGGATGCGATTATACGCCAGAAGGATAATAAAATCCGCCAGCGATGGAAGGAAACAAACACTTCTATCTGCTAAGTGTGTTTCAGGAACATGGCAATTGGTACTTAACCGGAGCCTCAAAGGCACTGAGAACATCTCAGGCTCCTCAAGAGATGCGTTAGGCAAACTTGCGCACAAAAGCACTTCAAGCAGAAGTTATTTCTGTGGGTGGGTGGCATCTCTCCCCCCCCCCCCACATCCACACTGCATTTTTTCAAACCTACCAGGGACCCAGTTCATAATGGGATTCTCAGCACTCTAAACTCAGGAGGCAGGGAAGCAGGTGACACAAGTTCTGCTTTATCTCGAAGAGCTTCTATCTCTGTTTTAAGCAAACAAAAAATTAAGGAGGCTACCAAAAGAGCGGTCTCCAGCAGGTTGGGCTAGATGTCCTTTGAAGGAATTTCTAGCATTTGGTTCTGCATCACAATAGCAAACTAAATTCCTTCAAATGTCAGTCATTGTATATGGAGTTTCAGCAGGTTTGGAGAAATAAACCCTAAAGTTTTTTTGAGGGGGGTGGGGTGGTGACAAACAAAAATGCATCAAAAACTGCCTGTTTTAGGCTGAAACATGGTCAGAAGTGCATACTTTGAGATCAAACATGTATTTAACACTTGCAATAAAATGCAGATTTCAGTAGCTTATATATATATATGGGCAGAAGATAGAGGCCTAGCACTTCTCAGCACCTTGGTTGTAGCATTTTGTGCTAGTTGCAATGCTACTGAGATATACATGGCAGTTTATTCCATTCCCTTGACATTTCCCTAACTGTTAATTTCTGCGTTACATCTTAGCTTTCAAAAGACATAAGAGCCACTTCCGAAACTCTAGTGGAACATTCATGTTCATTGCTTCCAGAAAAGAAAAGAAAATCTGTTTGCAGCCCATCAACCCAGAAAATTAAGTGATGAAATTTGGGGCGGTCTCTGGTCATACAGTTCTTTCCTGCTCTTTTCTTTTTTTAAAATCATTTTTATTGATTTTCCAATAAAAACAGCCAATCAACATATCCGCGTCATAATCCAATTAAAAACAATAAACTAAAATAAAAAACCAACCAAATTGTAATTGTTTATTTTTCTGTGCTCTCCATAGTCTGGACCTCTGAAGCATATTTCCAAATTTTCATTCTTGCCTCTTCTCGTTGATTTCATATTTTCCACCTTTGATCTTAACGCTTTAAAGTTGTCCGTCCCTGGCTTTGCGATTCTCAGTCATGTCAGAAATCATATGTCCTTTCACCCATCGAATACAGCTTTATTTGTAAATATATATATATTTTCAGCTGTCTATTTCCTGCTGTTTTCATGGGGGAACCCTGGGAGGGACAGGTTTAGGGATGCCACTGGGGGAGGGGGAGAGATGCTCAGGGAAAGAAGAAGAAGAAGAAGAAGAAGAAGAAGAAGAAGAAGAAGAAGAAGAAGAAGAAGAAGAAGAAGAAGAAGAAGAATAGTAGTAGTAGTAGTTTGGATTTGATATCCCGCCTTTCACTCCCTTTAAGGAGTCTCAAAGCGGCTAACATTCTCCTTTCCCTTCCTGCCCCACAACAAACACTCTGTGAGGTGAGTGGGGCTGAGAGACTTCAGAGAAGTGTGACTGGCCCAAGGTCACCCAGCAGCTGCAGGTGGAGGAGCGGAGACGCGAACCCAGTTCCCCAGATTACGAGACTACCGCTCTTAACCACTATACCACACTGACAGCACTTTTGTGTCACCCCACGCTGACTGGTGTGAATTAAATTTAAAAACGTAACAAGAGTCTGGTGGATCAGGCCAGCCTACCTGCTCCAGCATCCTGTTCTCACAGTGGCCAACCAGATGTCTCTATTGGGTAACCCACAAGTAGGATCTGAGCACAAGATCCTCCTGGCCTCCTGTGGTTTCCAGCAACTGGGATTCAGGAACATCGCTACCTCTGACCTTGGGCACAGAGAATAGCCATAGTGGCTGGTAGCCACCCATAGGCTCCATGAATTTGTCTAATCCTGTTTTAAATGGGCATGTTTAGCCTGGAGAAGAGGAGACCAAGAGGAGATATGATTGTTGTTGTTTAGTCGTGTCCACCTCTTCGTGACCCCATGGAGGAGAGCACACCAGGCACTCCTGTCTTCCACTGCCTCCCACAGTTTGGTCAAACGCATGCTGGTAGCTTCGAGAACACTCTCCAACCATCTCGTCCTCTGTTGTCCCCTTCTCCTTGTGCCCTCCATCTTTCCCAACATCAGGGTCTTTTCCAGGGAGTCTTCTCTTCTCATGAGGTGGCCAAAGTATTGGAGCCTCGGCTTCAGGATCCATCCTTCCAGTGAGCACTCAGGGCTGATTTCCTTCAGAATAGAGAGGTTTGAACTTCTTGCGGTCCATGGGACTCTCCTCAAGGTCTGTCACATGGAAGATAGAGGAAGCTTGTTTTCTCCTGCTCTGGAGGGCAGGATTCGAACCAATAGCTTCAAGTTACAAAAAATGAAATTGCAACTCAACAACAGGAAGAACTTTCTGAGGGTAAGAGCTGTTTGACAGTGGAACAGTCTCCCTCGGAAGGTGGTGGACTCTCCTTCCTTGGAGGTTTATAAGCAGAGGTTGGATGGCCATCTGTCATGGATGCTTCAGTTGAGATTCTGGACTGACTCCAGCTACGGTTGAGATTCCTTTATTGCAGGGGGTTGGACTGGATGACCCTTGGGGTCTCTTCCAACTTTACGATTCTATGTTGCTAAAGCCATTTAGGCTGGGCTTTGTGGGAGCGAGTTCCATAGTTTAATAGTGTGCTGTGCAAAGAACTTTCTTTTACCTGTCCTGAATCAACTTCATGGGATATCTGCAAGTTCCTGTGTTACGAGGGAGGATGAAAACCACTTCCTCCATGCCATGGTTAATATTATACACCTCTATGATGTCACTTCTTACGGTCTTCAAACAAAAACATCTTGGAGGTCCCAGGCCACAGGGAGGTTAGGCTGGCCTCAACCAGAGCCAGGGCTTTCTCGGCTGTGGCCCCGATCTGGTGGAATGCTCTGTCCCAAGAGACTAGGGCCCTGCGGGACCTGACATCTTTCTGCAGGGCCTGCAAGATGGAGCTGTTCCACCTGGTCTTTGGCCAAGGCACAGTCTGACCCCCTCCTTTGGTAATCCTCACAAAACTCTAGCCCAATGGTTGCCATCAATTTGATTTGAACTGATTTTATAATGAATTGATTTTCGAATGCTGTATTATTTTACTGTTGTTAGCTGCTCTGAGCCCGGCTTCAGCTGGGGAGGGTAGGATATAAATACAATATTATTTTATTATTTATTATTATTCTCAGGGCTCATCCAGATTCCCCTTTGACCCACCACTTTCCCCTGGGGAAACCTGATGTTTACTTCTGCATGTGAGCAAACATGAATCACGTTTTCTCTGGATTGACGTTTTCCCCTGACTTAGGGCTAAAGCGCAGCTTTTCCAGGGGGGAAAGCAACAGGCCAGGGGGCAGAACCACTTGGACCCAGGCCTGGATGAGCGCTCATCTTTTCTCTTAACTAAAAGTTCCCAAACACTGCTACTTTTCCCCCTAAAGGAGTCTTTACACCCCACTTGGACTTTGTGGTGGCCCTGTCCTGAACTTTCTCCAACTCTACAATATCCTTTTTGAGGCGAGGAGACCACAACAGCACATGGTTTTCCAAATGCGGTTGCACCGTCGTTTTGTATACTGATATCAAGATAGTGACAGTTTTGTTTCCAGTTCCTTTCCTAATGACCCCTAGCATGGAATTTGCCTTTGGCAGAAAATCAAAAACCCATACTTTCAGGTACTGCAGTGTGAAAAGAACATTAGGGACAGAAGCACCAGCATTGAAACCAGGAGTACTAATTAGATATTTCCCATGTCTGAATGCATTCCACATTTTTGATCGGAACTCTCGGTGCTGTCACCAGATTTGACTCAATTCTTTTTCTTCTATCGGCTTGTTGTTGAGTTGTTAAGTCGTGTCCGCCTCTTTGTGACTCCCTGGACCAGAGCACGCCAGGCACTCCTGTCTTCCACTGCCTCCCGCAGTTTGGTCAAACTCATGCTGGTAGCTTCCAGAACACTCTCCCACCATCTCGTCCTCTGTCGTCCCCTTCTCCTTGTGCCCTCCATCTTTCCCAGCATCAGGGTCTTTTCCAGGGTGTCTTCTCTTCTCATGAGGGGGCCAAAGTATTGGAGCCTCAGCTTCAGGATCTGTCCTTCCAGTGAGCACTCAGGGCTGATTTCCTTCAGAATGGAGAGGTTTGATCTTCTTGCAGTCCATGGGACTCTCAAGAGTCTCTTCCAGCACCATAATTCAAAAGCATCAATTCTTTGGCTATCAGCCTTCTTTATGGTCCAGCTCTCACTTCCATACATCACTAGTGGGAAAACCAGAGCTTTAACTATATGGACCTTTGTTGGCAAGGTGATGTCTCTGCTTTTTAAGATGCTGTCTAGGTTTGTCATTGCTTTTCTCCCAAGAAGCAGGTGTCTTTTAATTTCATGGCTGCTGTCACCAAGACTCTGGTCTTGGAGAGGGACAAAACAGCCCTGCTGATTCTGATATCCACAGCTTGTTCTGTCATCTCTTAGGCATCTGTTGTGCTGACAGTATCCTTCAGCCACTACCTGTTCAGCACAGAGCAGCTCACAAAAATGTCTCCTCACTTCTTTGCCAAGGAGCACAGTGCGCTTAAGAAGGTCAATGGGATTACGCAAGGTCTGATCTGATCACCAGGAGAAGCTGTCATTACACTCACGGCAAGAGGAAGCAAACTGCTCTTCTGTCTCTGCGCAACGAAGAGATCGCCAAAACCCGACTGTTCTTGTTATTCTTATTTTGGTCCTGCAAAAGCAAGGGAGAACGTGGTTGATATTTTTTCCTTGCATAGGAAGGTAGGAGATAAATCATAGTGTCCAACACCACCCAAATCTCTGAGCATTGCAAGATTCCAGGGTCCTGGTACACTTACCAGGGCCTGTGTTTCCTTTGAGCCTCTGAGGCACAGTGGAGTCCGTGGTGTCTTTAAGATATATGGTTTATTTGCACATATTTACAACCTGCATTAGATGGAGAAAGTGCAGAGCATTCTGCATCTCAGGAACGTTGTGTTCCTCCCATCGCTGCAGCGTCAGATTCTGAGAAATGTCAAACATCATGTCTGATCTTCTCTGCGGCATAAAACAGGCTGCCCCAGACAGCCCAGATCCTGCTCCGCCCTCCATCCTGCTCTCCAAAGCACCTGCAAAATGAACACTGTTTCCCTCTTCACTTACATTATTCACCCTGTAATCCTAGCCCCTGTGGTCTCTGCCCACCAGCGCACAGCTGGAGGAGGCAACGCTCCCCTCCTCGCCTGACAGTCTTCACTCTCTTATGATGGTTTCCTTGATGGGCCATCTTTGTTTCCTAATGCTTTAAATTCACCTCACCCTGCCAGGTTGGCCCAGCTCCTCACAGAAACTGCATCCAGCGGCCTTTGGCACAGTTCAGTCAAACCTCAATGAATTCAAACTTTTTTAAAACCCAAGAATTACGAGTGTCCTGCACCCACAAAACTCTGGCACCCCAAGAAATAACCATTTGTCCTCTCGTGATGCTAAGTTAAAATGGTTTCCTCCTTTTCCTGGAGGGTGTAAAGGAAGGGGGAGATGGAGGTGATAAAGTGGGAGGCTGGGGGGGGGGTGTGTGGATCCTGGGCCATCACTGCAAACGGTTTGGTGAACTTCCGGAGGTCTCCTTCAGTCAGCATTCTCTTCTCTTTTTTTTTGGAAAATAATATTTATTAAAGTTTTAAACGTTACAAAAAGAAAGAAAATAAAAACACCATATTAAACAAAAACAAAACAGCTCATCACAATAAGAAAAGAAAAAAAAACAGGAAAAAACACAGAAAAATAGAAACAAGTAAAAAACACATCAAACCTTCCCATGACTTATCTTTCATTTGCTTGTTTCCTTGACCTCCTCACACCTCCCTTTTTTGTATTCTAGTTCGGTTAGCTATTTCAGCAAATCCTTTCCATCTTTTCCAATTTTTGTCCTGTAAATTATCTTAATATAATATAACTTAACTTTCCCTCCTTTCACCAATTAACAGTCTATTTTTTCCTAAACCTTGATAGCATTTCTGCTAAAACCACATAGTTTCATTCCAACATCCTTCTAACATTCATTAATTTTACAATGTTTCTGTACATAGTCTTTAAATTTCTTCCACTCTTCCTCCACCGACTCTTCTCCATGGTCTCAGATTCTGCCTGTCATTTCCACCAGTTCCATGTAGTCCATCACCTTCATCTGCCATTCTTCCCGGGTGGGTAGATCTTGTGTCTTCCAGTACTTTGCACAGTCAGCATTCTTAAAGGACTGTAAAGTTGGAGGAGACCTCAAGAATCATCTAGTCTAACCCCCTGCAAGACAAGAATCTCAACTAAAGCACCCATGACAGATCCAGCCTCTGCTTTAAAAACTTGAATGAAGCAGAGCCCACCTGCATTCGAGGTCGCACATTCCGCTATTGTTCTTGCCATCAGAAAGTCCCAACTAATGTTTAGCTGGAACATCCATTCTTCTCATTTGAATCCATTGTTTTGAATTGCAGAGTTGGAAGGGACCCCAAGGGTCATCTAGTCCAACCCTCTGCAATGCAGGAATCTCAACTAAAACATCCACGACAGATGGCCATCCAACCTCTGCTTAGAAACCTCCAAGGAAGGAGAGTCTTCCCGAGGGAGACCATTCCATGGTTGAACAGCTCTTACTTTCAGAAAGTTTCCCCTGGTGTTTAGTTGGAATCTCCTTTCTTGTCATTTGAAGCCATGGGTTCGAGTCCTATCCTCCAGAGCAGGAGAAAACAAGCTTGTTCCATCTTCCACATGACATCCCTTGAGATATTTGAATATGGCTCTCATATCTACTCTCAGTCTCCTCTTTTCCAGGTTAAACATTCCAGCTCCTTCAACTGTTCCTCATCAGGCTTGGTTCCCAGACCCTTCATCAGCTACACCAGCTGCACTGGCTCCCAGTGGAGTACAGGATCAGGTTTAAGGTGCTGGTTTTAACCTTTAAAGCTCTATACGACCTAGGACCCTCATACCTACGGGACCGCCTCTCCTGGTATGTCCCACGGAGGACCTTACGGTCTTCAAATAAAAACATCTTGGAGGTCCTGGGCCACAGGGAGATTAGGCTGGCCTCAACCAGAGCCAGGGTTTTTTTGGCTGTGGCCCCGATCTGGTGGAACACTCCGTCACAAGAGACTAGGGCCATGAGGGACTTGACATCTTTCTGTAGGGTCTGCAAGATGGAGCTGTTCCACCAGGCCTTTGGTTTGGACTCAGCCTGACCCCCTCTCTCCTTCTGCAATCCTCATAGAACTAAAAAATCCTCATAGCAGCTAAAAAAGCCAATGCAATTCTGGGCTGCATCAATAGGAGAATAGCATCTAGATCAAGGGAAGTAATAGTGCCACTGTATTCTGCTCTGCTCAGACCTCACCTGGAGTACTGTCTCCAGGTCTGGGCACTACAGTTCAAGAAGGACACTGACAAACTGGAACGTGTCCAGAGGAGGGCAACCAAAATGGTCAAAGGCCTGGAAACGATGCCTTATGAGGAACGGCTAAGGGAGCTGGGCATGTTTAGCCTGGAGAAGAGGAGGTTAAGGGGTGATATGATAGCCATGTTCAAATATATAAAAGGATGTCATATAGAAGAGGGAGAAAGGTTGTTTTCTGCTGCTCCAGAGAAGCGGACACGGAGCAATGGATCCAAACTACAAGAAAGAAGATTCCACCTAAACATTAGGAAGAACTTCCTGACAGTAAGAGCTGTTCGACAGTGGAATTTGCTGCCAAGGAGTGTGGTGGAGTCTCCTTCTTTGGAGGTCTTTAAGAAGAGGCTTGACAACCATATGTCAGGAGTGCTCTGATGGTGTTTCCTGCTTGGCAGGGGGTTGGACTCGATGGCCCTTGTGGTCTCTTCCAACTCTATGATTCTATGATTCTATTCTATGATTCTAACTCTAGCCCAATGGTTGCCATTAATTTGATTCTGAATTGATTATAGAATGAACTGATTTTAGAATGTATTTCAATTAATTGATTGTGATTTTATGAAAACTGTGTTACTTTTACTGTTGTTAGTTGCTCTGAGCCCAGCTTCGGCTGGGGAGGGCGGGATACAAATAAAATTTTATTATTATTATTATTATTATTATTATTATTATTATTATTATTATTATTATCATCTTGGTCACCCTCCTCTGAACACATTCCAGCTTGTCAACATCCTTCTTAAATTGTGGTGTCCAGAACTGGACACTGGACTCCAGATGGGGTCTGACCAAGGCATAACAGACCGGGAGTCAGGATGAGTCCTTTTTTTCCCATAGGGGTACGCAGGGGTACGCATATCCTAAACATTTTGTGAATCCAAGTTTGGCCTCAATGAGGGGCAGTATTTCAATATGAGTAGGAAAATGAGAGTACCCCTAAACATTTTATTTTTTTTCAAAGCACTGGTCAGGACCATCACATCATTGATCTGGAGACTGTAGCTTCCGTTAACGCAGCCCAGAATTGCATTAGAAATCTTGTCTAGAGATGGGCAGCGGCTGCTGGATGAACTTTGCCAGCTGTCTTGGCCATGGAAACCATCGTGTTTGTGGTCCTGGCATAGCCAAGGACCAAGAAATAGGGCCGTGACATGAAAGCAGATCAAAGACAGAGTGGATGACTCACAAATCGATTTGTATCGGGGGTTAGCAACTGGCTGCCCATTGGAGACTCCAGATTCCCAGAGGTGCCAGCGAGGGATCTTGCCTAAAACAGCTGACGGGGCAGCTGGTGGGATTGGTGAGGTGTCTCTCCTCTCTCTCCGTGGAATTTCTTTGGCTGTATCCCTCCTGTTTTCCACTGGGGTGTCTTAAATGAAAGAAACAGAGGCTGTTCCTCTGTGCCTGTCTCTCTGTATCAGGCTCCCTGGCATGGTTTGAATAGCGGTTCGGGTTCACTGAAATTCCTAATCAAGGCAGCTGGGGATTTGCGCCGGGCTGACATTCGCTATGCAAAACACAACCAAAGATGTCCCAGATTTGCATTTCCCCTTGCAAATGTCAAGGCCTCTCCTACTTCCATGCCAGGCTTGTTGGCCGCAAAGAGTGTGGACCTATCTCGCCCTTCCAGCAGATGTCAAAGCGATGAACAACTACCTGACATTCAGAAGACATCTTAAGGCAGCCCTGTTCAGGGAAGTTTTTAACGTGTGATATTTTACTGTATTTTTTGGTTTCTATGGAAGCCGCCCAGAGTAGCTGGGGAGGCCCAGCCAGATGGGCGGGGTATAAATAAATTATTATTATTATTATTATTATTATTATTATTATTATTAAATATCCTTCTCTGACTGCAGGTGACCTGAGGTGCTGTTACCTCATGATGGCTTCACGGGGAGGCCTCTAATCAGGTCCCATCATGGTTGAGGTATTGCTTCAACACAAACACCTGCAATGGCAATCTTGCCTGGTTTCCCACAAATTTGGAGCAGCCACTGAAATGATGTTGGCACCATTTTTCTCTCTGTTTCTTCGTGCTCATGGCTGAAACTCTGATTCCCATTATTCCCTGCTTCAGTTCACCTTCACTATTATTATAATATTAATAGACTCATGGCAGCTTACACAAATTAAAATGGCACAGATGAAATAGAAGAAACTAAGAACAATCTCAAGGGGGTGGGGGGTTTGAGCCCCACAATGGATGGGCAAAGAGATTCCTGCATTGCAGAATCACTGGAATAGAATCAGGCATGTCCAACAGGTAGATTGTGATCTACCAATAGATCACTAGACATCTGCGGTAGATCACAGGTAGATTATTCCCCCCCCAAAGTAGCTGAACAACTGTGGCTCCCCTAAAAAAAGCTCAACATTTTACCTCCTCCCTGAAAAAAGTCAACAACTTTGACCCTAACCCTCCAAAAGGGGGTAGATCACAGCCAGTTTTTAACTGTGAGTAGATTGCAGTCCAGCTCCTCCAGCTTTTGAATTTTTTGAATTCTGGTGCTGGAGGAGACTCTTGAGAGTCCCATGGTCTGCAAGAAGAACAAACCGATCCATTCTTAAGGAAATCAGCCCTGAGTGCTCACTGGAAGGACAGATCCTGAAGCTGAGGCTCCAAGACTTTGGCCACCTCCTGAGAAGAGAAGACTCCCTGGAAAAGACTCTGATGTTGGGAAAGATGGAGGGCAGAAGGAGAAGGGGACGACAGAGGACGAGATGGTTGGATAGTGTCTTCGAAACTACAAACATGAGTCTGACCAAACTGTGGGAGTCAGTGGAAGACAGGAGGGCCTGTTGTGCTCTGGTCCATGGGGTCACGAAGAGTCGGACACGACTAAATGACTAAACAACAACAACAACAACAACAACAACAAGATTGCAGTCTCTTGGGAGTTGACCACCCCTGGACTAGATGATGCTCATGGTCCCTTCTAACTCTGCAACAACAACAACAACAACAACAACAACAACAACAACTTATTTCTACCCTGCCTATCTGGCTGGGTTTCCCCAGCCACTCTGGGCAGCTTTCAACATAACATTTAAAAGAGAATAAAACTTCAAACATTAAAAAAAATCCCTGATTATATGATATAGACACTAAACAGCAATTAAACTCTAATTGAATTAAAACAATATATATATAAAGAAATATATTTAAATGCAAATGGCAAAAACAGCACAGCACTCTTAAAAGTCCTTTCCTTAAAAAAAATCAAAAATCAGTCGGTGCACGACGGCACACATGACAGCGCCCCTTTGCAAATGGGTAAGCTGCATCACCGCTGTTATTTTTAATGAATCTGGGATTTAAATTCTTTCAGGTGCGGAGACACAGAGGGAAGCAGAACTGTCATCCTTTTATGCACGTTACACCAAAAATAGGAGAAGGAGGTGGTTTTCCACAGGTATCTGGTTAGCCTCTGTGGATGAACATTAAACAACTTCCCTACAGTGGCGTAGCGTGGGTTGTCAGCACCCGGGGCAAGTCAAGTAATTTGCACCCTCTAACCCATGGATTTGCGCCCTCTAACCCATGGATTTGCGCCCCCTAACCCGTGGATTTGCGCCCCCTAACCCTAACCTAACCCTAACCCCCAGATGTTGCACCCAGTGCAGCCGGCCCCCCCTGCACCCCCCACACTACGCCACTGCTTCCCTATACAGGTCTGCCTTCCGCTGTCTTCTAAGGTTGCTTAGTTGCTTATTTCCTTGGCTCGGCGGTCGCATAACTCCAGACCCTCCAACATTTCACTGATGAAAAGAGGGATGTCCTGAGGAAAAGCAGGACATTTGGGAATCAAATCTTATACAGTGGACGCTTGGGTTGCGAACGTGATCCATGCAGGAAGCACATTCAAAACCCTTAGCGTTCGCAACCTGCAGCGCCACGTCTGCGCACATGCAGGTTGTGATTTGGTGCTTCTGCACATGCACAAAGTGCGATTTAGTGGTTCCGTGCATGCACGAGCACCGAAACCCGGAAGTAACCCGTTCCGGTGCTTCCAGGTTTCGGCGAGTCCGTGACCCAAAAATGCGCAACCTGAAACGTCTGTAACCCGAGGTATGACTGTAGAAGGGACACTCAGAGGGGCTGCTCTTGAAGACCTTTTTATATAATAGAATAATATAATATAATAGGATAAGAGAACTTCAGGGCTGGAAGGGACCCTGGGGTCATCTAGTCCAACTCCCTGCAATATTCAGTTCTACAATTCCCGCTTGCCCTTAAATAGACACAGATATACCAAAAGAGGGGAGGAAGGTATTTTTCTATGTCACCATGGCAGCAAGAATTCTAATAGCTAGAATCTGGAAAGGAGATGTAACACCAACTAAATTGGAGTGGCAACCTAAACTGTTAGAGTTTGCAGAATTAGCAAAAATGACGGGAAAATTAAGGGACCTGACTGAACAAACATTTATGAGGGAATAGGACATGTATAGAAAGTATCTCTGGGAGCACTGCGAAAACCTGAACTCGTTGTCAGGCCTGGAGTGACTTTTGTAGGAAAGTAGGAAACCGTAGAAATCTAAGAAAACTAAGATGTATTATCAGTGATAAAGATAAGTGCAACAAACCAAGAAGCACTAAGGAATCATGCTGGGGTGATGGAAAGTCGCCATAGAAGATATGTATTATGAAACTATTATTTCTTTTTGTAATGTGTTAAAGTGTTTTTGTTGACTGTTTTCTTTTTGGAATCAATAAATAAGAAAAGGAAAAAAAGAAAAGAAAATAGGGACATTCCAGGATCAAACTGGAAACTCGGACAGCTTCCGTAAATCCGGGACTGTCCCTGGAAAATAAGGGCATTTGGTCTGTTCTTGTGTTCTTCTGTTCCTAACCAGCTTCACAACCAGAGTGTGAGGAAAAATTAGAACTGGAGGAAAAATTAGAACTACCAAAGATATAAGCTGTAACAAAAAAAAGGAAGAATAAATACAGATTCTAAAAACAAGATAAAACACAAAACATGCAAAAAGCCATTTCTGAGATTTGTTCAATTAATGTTCCATCACACACTTCAGGGTAAGCCTTCTTAAACGAAAGCAGGCATGTGATATGTAGGATAAAGCAAGGAAAGGCAATCTTTTGCAAAGTGGCACATCTTTTGCGAACTGCCGGAAGGGGAGCAACGGGAGGATTTAGAAACAGGGGGCGGTTCCAGTTTGAAGTCATAAGGAAATCGATTTGCAGATAGTAGAACAGCAATACAGGCACAGAACAGGAGGAAATTATGTTTGCCTGTTTTTCAAATAAAATAAGAGCTTGTCTCTGTCTCTCTCTCTCAATCCACCTTCTTTTTGAATGGTCAAAGCACTTCACAAAGGTAACTTGGTAATCCTTCCTAGGTATGGAGGAAAACGTTGGTACAGTTTGCTTCTTAATGCAAACCTGGGTAATTTGTGCTCCCCCAAAGGAAGATGCAAAGCCATAAAGTGTGCATTAAAACACACATATTAGTGAAAATGAATTACAGAAATCCATTATGTTAGTGGGGTGGCAAGGTGGGGAATAGCTTGCCCCAAAGAAAAGGTGTACGTCAGGCAAAATTGCACAGCTAAATGTGAATATTAGGAGAAATGTTCAGTGAAATGCTGCTGAATTTTCATGAGGATTTTGAAGAAAATTCATAAGCTGATGTATCAATATGGCGAATAGAATTTAAGATTGGAAAAACAGGAGAAAGCGAGGGAACATAAGATTAGCTATCACTGCATCCATCCCCAGTCTTTACAACAACCCAGTAATAATAATAATCTTCTTCTTC
The DNA here is from genome assembly GCF_964234715.1 of Podarcis melisellensis. Lineage (NCBI taxonomy): Eukaryota > Metazoa > Chordata > Lepidosauria > Squamata > Lacertidae > Podarcis > Podarcis melisellensis. The sequence continues at coordinate 2,762,157 of NC_138537.1, forward strand.
TTCTTCTTCTTCTTCTTCTTCTTCTTCTTCTTCTTCTTCTTCTTCTTCTTCTCCTCCTTCTCCTTCTCCTTCTCCTTCTCCTTCTCCTTCTCCTTCTTCTTCCAATTTCTATCCCAGCCTTCATCCGAGGACCAGAGGGCAGTTTCCAACATAAAACCGCAAAATTACATAACGTAGCACCAAACAAAAACTAAATTGCGCATGTGTGTGCAGGAGGGGAGAGAAAACGAGCGCTTGGGATGCAGCTTAAATGTTTTGCATCACGGCTGTCCTTGATAGTAATAACAGGCTTGATCCAAAACAAACAAACAACCGGCTTTGGGGAGGAGGCTGCAAGGCGAATCTGCTGAGTTGCAGTTCATTTCTCAAATACAGCAGTGTCAGGCTGAGCTGGGCCTGGGCTGCTTTGCTGCGGAAACTCATTGTCCCCTGTGAGCTGTTTTCGTATTCTATATGCATCTTGTTTTGCCAGTTAGGTCACACTCCCTCAGATAAGATCATATATATATGTGGCACGACCTTGATTCCCTCGATGCTCTGCAATGTAATCCCTCGCATGCTCTGACCTTTCGGCTGCACTTTGTGAAAGAAGGCCCTCCCCTCTACTCTTTGCGCTGTGCCCACGATCGATGGCGTCTGATAAGATAAACGCATTAGCCTTTAAGGGGCCACAGGACTCTGCCTTGCCTTTGAGGGGCATTCGGCCATCTCTTTGGAACTTAAATGTGATACTTGAGAAGGTAGTTGTTCTTCCTTCCCCCACTCCAAGCAGAGTACCAGAGTTTGGTACTCTGTGCATTGTGACCTGTTGCTGTAAGAGAGGGAGAGGGAGAGCTATACAGTGGTACCTCAAGTTAAGTACTTAATTTGTTCCGGAGGTCCATACTTAACCTGAAACTGTTCTTAACCTGAAGCACCACTTTAGCTAATGGGGCCTCCTGCTGCCACTGCACCGCCGCTGCACGATTTCTGTTCTCATCCTGAAGCAAAGTTCTTAACCTGAAGCACTGTTTCTGGGTTAGCGGAGTCTGTACCCCTGAAGTGTATGTAACCTGAAGAGTATGTAACCTGAAGCGTATGTAACCCAAGGTACCATTGTATCTTCAATTTATTTTGTGCTGAGTGGTATTATCTAAAAGTCCCCAGAGCAGGATAAGAAAAGGCATGGAGATGCTATCTTCTTCTTGCTCCTCTTCTTCCTATTGCGCAGCCTGTCAGTCATTTTGGACTCACAGCTGTCCATGGAAGTGCAGGTTAATTCTGTGTCCAGGGCAGCTGACTCTCAGCTCCATCTGGTACGCAGGATGAGACCCAACCTGCCTGCGGACTGTCTTGCCAGAGTGTTGCATGCTCTAGTTATCTCCCGCTTGGACTACTGCAATGCGTTCTACGTGGGGCTACCTTTGAAGGTGTCCCGGAAACTGCAATTAATCCAGAAAGCGGCAGCTAAACTGGTGACTGGGAGTGGCCGCCGAGACCACATAACACTGGTCCTGAAAGAGATTCATTGGCTCCCAGTGCATTCCGAGCACAATTCAGTGTGTTGGTGCTGACCTTGAAAACCCTAAATAGCCTCAGTCCTGTATACCTGAAGGAGCATCTCCACCCCTATCGTTCAGCCCGGACACTGAAGTCCAGCTCCAAGGGCCCTCTGGCGGTTCCCTCATTGCAAGAAGCCCAGTTACAGGGAACCAGACAGAGGGCCTTCTCGGTGGTGGCACCCACCCTATGGAACACCCTCCCACTCGATGTCAAGGCAATAAACAAGTATTTTACTTTTGAAAGACACCTGTTTAGGGAAGCTTTTAATGTCTGACGCTGTATTGTTTTTGATATTTGGTTGGAAGCCACCCAGAGTAGCTGGGGAGACCCAGTCAGATGGGCGGGGTATAAATAAATTATTATTATTATTATTATTATTATTATTATTATTGTTGTTGTTGTTGTTGTTGTTGTTGTTGTTGTTGTTGTTGCCTTTGACCTTTGTGTCTATGGCACTTCTCACCTTCCCAGGCTCTGCCTCCTGGCTACCCCCCAAAAAAATCATGACCCCCCCCAACCTCACTTGTCACAGGATGGGCTTTACCTCTCGTTGCTATTTAACAAAATAACATCAACCATAAGCACATGCACAGTAACAATTTCATGCATAAAAACAAACTTGAACCCAATACAGATGCAGACCGTGAAAATAAAAAACGTATCTCCACTTATTGAAATCGGTGCTTTGTTTGCTCAAGTTTTATGTCACATTAATATTGACCCTGCCACATTTGTATTCGACCAGTGGGCGTTGGATCAAAACACTAGAGGACCAATCACTGTTTTAGTTAGGCGGATCCTCACCCTGTTTAGCAGGAAATGTAGTATAAACTGGGGTTCCAGGAAAATCTGAAGTGTTGCATCAAGGTTCCCACCGCTGATCTAAAAGGAACTTACAAAACTTCTTTCATAGATTTGCCCATCCCTATGTTGAACCCAGGGCTTCTGTTCTAGGAGACCAAATTGTTCCCAATATACATTCGTACCTTGGAAGTCAAACGGAATCCATTCCGGAAGTCCGTTCAACTTCCAAAATGTTCAGAAGCTGTGGAAGCCCTGTTGGACGTTCGGCTTCCAAAAATAGTTTGCAAACCAGAACGGTCACTCCTGGGTTTGCGACATTCGAGAGCCAAAACGTCCAAGTTCCAGAGCGTTTGACAAAGCGTGTTCTCATTCATAGAGACCACGTGTTTCTGGCAGGCCACCCCTCTGTTCCTGGGTGGGTTAGTTTGGATGACCATCCGCAGTGATTGGGCGGTTGGGTTACTGGGCAAATTTTGGTGTTGGCATTTAGGGGGTTGGACGAAAGGTTATGAAATTAAGTCACACAGCTCTGACTGGGCTCTTTTGCTGCGTGCTTCGGATCACCCGCCCACCCTCCCTCATCTAGGGCTATTGCGTTGACCTTGCTATGTCATGGGGTCACCTGTTTTTGAGCCAGGGGCCTGGTAGGAATTTTGTCCAATTGGCTGATTGGCTGGAGCCATTTGGTTTTTGCCTCCTGCATAGCAAATCGTCACAACTTGTAAGGTTGCGGTCAGGCATTGGTTAAAAAATTGGTTGGTGGAGGGGTAAGGATTGGCAGTGCCTGCCCCTCCAATGCTGCTGCTGCAAGGGGATTCCATTAAAGGAACCCAGGGGCTTGCCATTCTTTCATCCATACCCCAGAATGGGGCTTAGGGCTGTGCAAGCCCCCGGGAGCATGGGGGGGTCTGGTGCCCGGCTCCATGCTCTCCCCAATATTGTTTTCCCTTTCGCTGGAATCCAGAAGTCAGTTCTGTCCCAGGGCAGGGGACAGATAGTCTGAACCAATGTTAAAATACCACTCACATTTATGTATTTTAATAAAGTTGTGGCCAAAAATCTTAAACAAAAATTATGTGTGAATTGTGAATTATTTAGGGGTGGCTTGGGGGACATTGACACGCAACAAAGGTATGACTGTATGCTGAATTCTGCCCTACACAGGAGGTTTGAGCCCCATATGGGACAGCTGCAAATTCCTCCATTGCCGGGGTTGGGCTAGATGACTCTCAGGGTCCCTCCCAAGTCCACAATTCTATGATTCTGAGGCTCCTCTAGTCTCTCTAGTCCGTGAGGCTGCAGCGAAGTTCTGCTCTGTGCCTCCCATTGCCCTTCCTCTTTCTGCTTAGCCAGCTAATGACAATGAGCTGACGATTACTGCCTCCAGTTAAACTGCTGCTTTGTGTTCCATGTTCACTTAATGAACCGAGACCTTAATTCCGTTCCTCCTGCTTCCTCGCTGAGAGCTACAGCGGCCAAACCAGGGTTATTGCGTTTCAAACCTCGAGCCAAGAGCGCAATGAGAAAGGGCAAGGGAGGCTGGTCACAGTGGAACTTGGGGGCATCCCGTGAAGCTGAAGGCTGGAAGATTCAGGAATAAAGGAAAGTCCTTTAAACTGTGGAACCCCTTCCCACAGAAGGCAGTGAAGGCCATCTTTCTTCTGCGGCTTCTTATATTCATATTCTTCCATTCCTGCCCTCTCAGACACTTCCTGCATTTTTTTGCTCCATGCCTGTCCCTCCTTCCACCATCGCTTAAGATATGGTTACCAGACGTCCCCGTTTCCTGGGGACATTCCCCGGATTTACAAACCTGTCCCCGGACAAAATCTGTCCCCGGATCTCATTTAATGTCCCCAGATTTATATTTTAAGTGTTGTAGATTTATTAGTAGGGAATGAATGATGTGTGATCGGTTCAACGGCACAAGACACATCATATGGGGTCTTCTGGTGAGGCAAAATGGCGGGCACCATGGCAGCGAGCAGCCCCTGAAGTCAGCCAGAGCCAACTGCTCTACCAGCCTGGCTCCGGGCTGCTGAGACTGCCGCTGCCACTGCCAAGGGGGAACCAGGGATGGCTGGCGTGTCAACTGGGGGAATTGCTGACACACACACACACAACCCGCAACCCAAATTGAGCCAGGAGCGAGAGCGCCCGGCCAACTGCCCAGCGTCACTCTGGGGCCAGTAAAAACCCTGGAGCAGATGCAGGGAGAAGGAGGAGAGGAGAAGGAGAAGGGAGATAGAGAAAGAGGAATGAGGAAAAAGATGGGAGCCCCGACCTTGCCGCACTGCTGCCGCCTCTCAGGAGAAAGGTAGGAGAGCACCAGGAGGGCAAGGGAACGTGGCCAAGCCCAGGCCTGACCCGAGCCTACTCCATGGTGGCTAATGCTCCAAGAGAGCAGGCCAGGACCCAGAGGAAGGCCACGCGACAGAGGAGACCACAGAAGAGAAGATATTACTTCTTAAAATAATAATAATAATAATAATAATAATAATAATAATAATAATAATAATAATAATAACTCCCCCCCCCTTTTTTAAAAAAAGTTTGCCCGGATTCTTTGAAAAAAGTCTGGTATCCTTAGCTTAAGAGCTGTGCTCCTGAAATCTCATTTTTTGCCAACTGTTTCCTCCTATTTCATGTCAATGGGAAATGCTGACCTGCTAGATTATTACATGCAGGGAACTACTATAATGTGGGTGGAGCATTCAAAACAACTACCCCACCCATCTTCACCAGCATCTTCAAGGAGTCCAGCCCAGGATTCCATTGGCTCATTCTATGAGACAGCGTAGTGTAGTGGTTAGAGTGTCAAACTAGGACCAGGGAGACCAGGGTTTGAATCCCCACTTAGCCATGTAGCTCACTGGGTCACCTTGGATGCCAGTTACTGCCTGCCTCTCAGTCTAGCCTACCTGGCAGGCTTGTTGTTGGGACTAAATGAGGAGAGGTGGGGGCCATGCATGCCACCCAAAGGTGGGATATAAGCACACACAAAAAATACCATGCAGAGAAGATCACAGCCTCCCACAAGGAATCGGGGGCCAGAAGGTTGGTGAAACGGTTGAGAATTCAATGAGGGGTCCTTCTCCTCCTTCACAGACGCAACTGCAGTCCCGAGGACTCCCAGAGAAGCAAGAATAGCAATTAAAGGGGTTTTAGATGCCCAGGGTGGCTGGGGCAACTCCACCTGATGGGTGGGGTATAAATACAGTGGTGCCTTGGTTCTCAAACGCCTTGGTACTCAAACACTGCAACCCAAGCACTGCAAACCCAGAAATAAGTGTTCCGGTTTGCGGACTTATTTCAGAATCCGAACTTGCTCCGTTTTGAGTGTTACGCTTCCATTTTGAGTGCCTATTTATTCTGCATTTTTGTTTTTGCGTCTCTTTTTTGTGTGACTGTGTGGAACCCGGTTCAGCTACTGATTGATTGATTGATTGATTGTGTGACTGCAGTACATTGTTCATTGCTTTCATTTTATGGATCAATGGTCTCGTTAGATAGCAAAATTCATGTTCAGTTGCTGTTTTAGGGGTTGTTTTTAAAAGTCTGGAATGGATTGATCTGTTTTGCATTGGGAAAGCACGCCTTGGTTTTGGAATGCTTTGGTTTTGGAACGGACTTCTGGAATGGATTAAGTTTGAGAACCAAAGTACCACTGTAGTGAAATTATTAATATTATTAAGTTTGCTATTATTAAGTTTGTACCTCCATGGAGAATTGAAGGGGCGTCGTCTTCATGCAAGGAGATGTTTGATGCCTGTGCAGTTGTTTATCTCCCAAATGAACCCTCTCCACTTGTGAACTGGCTGACATCGCCTCCTGTTGCCCTCGATGCCCGGAAGTGCAACAACCGCTCAGTGTCCCTCGCCTCATTACATGAATCGCATTATCAGCCCAGAAAGGCCTTTGGTTTCAGGCCAGGCTCAATGCCAGGATGCAAACGCATGTCACACACACACACACACACACACACACAAACCCAACCCCCCCCCCCCCCACACGTGCCAAAGCAATGGATGGGGAAATCCAAATACCATCAAATGCTGGGCTGCTAACATGAGGATGCAGCTCTCCCACTTGGAAGCAAAGACTGGAAAATAACCTGCTGACCTTTTCCTGCCTTTGACCGCAGCTTCAGTGTGACTACGATGCTGCATTTTAAAGCCAGGATTTTGTGATTCTGCATGGAATAGCAAAGTAGGGTTGGAAGTGAACCCAAGGTCCTATTATTATTATTATTATTATTATTATTACTGCTCTTTTTGGGTCATGTTCAGTTTGCAGTACGCTGGCACCCCTAGATCCTTTTCACGTGTACTGCCTTAAGTCAGGTGTCCCCACCTTATAGTTGTGCACCTGGTTATCCCTGTCTTGCATGATTTGCCCCTATGGATATATCTAGAGCCAGTGTGGTGTAGTGGTTAAGAGTGGTAGTCTCGTAATCTGGGGAACCGGGTTCGCTTTCCTGCTCCTCCACATGCAGCTGCTGGGTGACCTTGGGCCAGTCACACTTCTCTGAAGTCTCTCAGCCCCACTCACCTCACAGAGTGTTTGTTGTGGGGGAGGAAGGGAAAGGAGAATGTTAGCCGCTTTGAGACTCCTTAAAGAGAGTGAAAGGCAGGATATCAAATCCAAACTCTTCTTCTTCCTCTTCTATCTTTGCGTTAAAGCTCTGGTTTTCCCAGTAGTGATGTATGGAAGTGAGAGCTGGACCATAAAGAAGGCTGATCGCCGAAGAATGGATCCTTTTGAATTATGGTGCTGGAGGAGACTCTTGAGAGTCCCATGGACTGCAAGAAGATCAAACCTCTCCATTCTGAAGGAATTCAGCCCTGAGTACTCACTGGAAGGACAGATTGTGAAGCTGAGGCTCCAGTACTTTGGCCACCTCATGAGAAGAGAAGACTCCCTGGAAAAGACCCTGATGTTGGGAAAGAAGGAGGGCACAAGGAGAAGGGGACAACAGAGGACGAGATGTTGGGGTAGTGTTGTCGAAGCTACAAACATGTGTCTGACTGAACTGTGGGAGGCAGTGGAAGACAGGAGGGCCTGGTGTGCTCTGGTCCAGGGGGTCATGAAGAGTTGGACACGACAAAACGACTCAACAACAACAACAACATATATCTTTGCATGCTCCTCACTTCCATGAGGAGTGAAGTATTGTAGAGAGAACGCTTGCCAGCTTTTGACTGCCTTTGGAGAAGAGACCTCTGGAAACTTAGCAGGGTTTTTTTGTGATTGATTTATTTCCAAATATATTAGTTCAGGGAGGTGGGGGGCCTTTTAGGGCATTCCATTCTGGGCAAGATTACCATTGCTGCCTCTTGTGGAGACAGGGCAGAACCATCTTGGCAAGTAGTCATTGACAGCCCCACCAGCGGAGGAAGGCAGGCACTGGGTATCACTGGGTACCAGCCGTGAGGGTGGATGACATCGCCATGCCACACACACACCCTGCTCGCTGCGCGGGCGGTGGGTCGCTAGGGTACAGTGCTGCCACAGGTGGCTAGCAGTGGCCCCCACGACACTCGCCGGTGGCTAGGGATGCTCCCCGAGCAGGCTGCTAGCAGCGCCACCCCCCCCCCACGCTTGCTACGTGGGCGATGGATGGCTAGCTCTGTCGCTGTGGGCCGGCTAGCCCTGCCCCTGGACAGCCCGCATTTCCATGGATTCGTCCAATCCTCTTTTAAAGCCATCCAAGTTGTTGAGGGCCAGCACTGTCTCCTGTGGGAGGGAGTTCCATAGTTTAACAATTTCATTTATAAGTCATCCTTCTGAGACGTCCGGGGTGGAAATGGAGCAGACAATTTATTCATTCGTTTCATAAAATCTATTCACTGCTTGATTGTAAACAAACAAACCTCAAAACGGTTTGCAATGAGAACCAAACAAAAAATTATCAGTAACAACTCCTCCTTTAAAACATTCAAAAACCAAAACTGGCAATAAATTAAAAACAGAATTAAGGCATGCATCAACGTTCCACATGTCTGGGTAGGCTTGCCGGAAGAAAAAGTTTTTAGCAGGCGCTGAAAAGAGTAAAAGGAAGGAACCTGCCTGGTGTCACTAGGAAGGGAGTTCCAAAGTGTCATTGTCACTACGGTTGATTTCTTCTGCATGTGGAACAGGTATCACATGGGACATGTTAACTGTGGCAGTTGAGTCGGGGTCCTTTCTAGTCTCCACCCAGAAAAGGAAGAGCCATCATCATAGCCCTATGCAGCCTAGGACCCACGTGCCTATGGGGCCACCTCTCCTGGTATGCCCCACGGAGGACCTTAAGGTCAACAAATGACAACATTTTGGAGGTCCCAGGTCGCAAGGTGGTTAGATTGGTCGCAACTGGGTCAGGGCCTTTTCAGTACTGGCCCCGATTTGGTGGAATGCTCTGTCACAAGAGACTAGGGCCCTGCGGGACTTGACATCTTTCCGCAGGGCCTGCAAGACAGAGCTGTTCCGCCTGTCCTTTGGTTTGGACTCAGTCTGACCCTTATGTTTCCCTGCCCTTATGGTCTTGATCTATGGGCTACTTGTAAAATGAGGCTGCATTTTAAACTGCATTTTAACCTGTATTTTAAATTGGTTCCTACCCACTATTATGTTTTTACTGTAATTTTTACTGTTGTTAGCTGCCCTGTGCCCAGCTCTGGCTGGGGAGGACAGGGTATGAATAAAATTTATTACTATTACAGTGGTACCTCAGGTTAAGTACTTAATTCGTTCCGGAGGTCCGTACTTAACCTGAAACTGTTCTTAACCTTAAGAACCACTTTAGCTAATGGGGCCTCCCGCTGCTGCCGTGCTGCCGGAGCCCGATTTCTGTTCTCATCCTGAAGCAAAGTTCTTAACCTGAAGCACTATTTCTGGGTTAGTGGAGTCTGTAACCTGAAGCGTATGTAACCTGAAGCGTATGTAACCTGAGGTACCACTGGATTATTATTATTATTATTATTATTATTATTAGCCAGTGAGAGCACTATTATTATTATTATTATTATTATTATTATTATTATTATTATTATTAGCCAGTGAGAGGAGCACTGGGGAGAGTTGCCTCTGCACTCAGGTCCTCGATTCAGGTTTCCCATTTGGGAATCTGGTCGGCTGCTGTGACAACAGCATCTTGGACTGGGCAAGTCCCCTTTGATCTGACCCGCAGCCATGTTCTTCTTCTGTAACCTGCCTTTGCTGGGTTTATTTTGGCACCAACTCAAGGAGGCTTGGGGTACCTCAATCCCCTTTGAGCCAGCCTTTCTCGCCTCGGCAGAGAAGGCTTCCCAAAAGGGGAATTTGCACAGCTGCAGCCCAAACAACGCACGGCAGCGCTGACTTGGAAGCCCGGGAGATAAACTGCGCAGAGATCTGATTGTGCAAAATGTATTTTATCGTTCCCAGCCATCGCTCCACGACTATTGATTCCTAGCCAACGATTAACTAGGAATGACCTTAGTGGCTCGAAAACACCGAGGCAAGACGCCGTGCAAAGGCGGAAGCCAATGGCCGAGGAATGCCGGCCGTGCCACTCCCACCCTTGCCCCTGCCCAGCCACACACACCCTTTGCTCCCAGCAGTAAACTCGAACCAGGTATTTTTCCACTGCGAGTCTTGAACTGGTGATCCATAAACAGCAAGGAAGTCATAGATGAAGGAAAGGGAGGTGTTGAGACTCCTACAGAACACTGAGCCAGTGACTTTCCAAGACGGAAATTGGGCTGGACTTGGGCCTGATGGTGCAGACTTTGTAAGGTGCTCACGTTCACAACTTCTCTTAGATACTTCAGCATGTTGTTCTTCCCTTTGTGAAGGAAAGCAGCTTAGATCTGGTGTCGTTGCAAGCTTCATCGAGGTGAACGGGATCTGGGGTTTGCAAACTGAGGTCCCATATCCTCCAGCATTTCTCTGATGAAAATAGGAACGTCCTAAGGAAAAGGGGATGCGGGTGGCGCTGTGGGTTAAAACACAGAGCCTAGGGCTTGCCGATCAGAAGGTCGGCGGTTCGAATCCCCGTGACGGCGTGAGCTCCCGTTGTTCAGTCCTTGCTCCTGTCAACCTAGTAGTTCAAAATCACATCAAAGTGCAAGTAGATAAATAGGTACTGCTCCAGCGGGAAGGCAAATGGCGTTTCTGGTTCGCCAAAAGCGGCTTAGTCATGCTGGCCACATGACCCAGAAGCTGTACGCCAGCTCCCTCGACCAATAAAGAGAGAGGAACGCCGCAACCCCAGAGTCGTCCACGACTGGACCTAACGGTCAGGGGTCCCTTTACCTAAGGAAAAGTGGGGCATTCCAGGATCAAATCAGAAACTGGGATGGCTTCTTTAAATCTGGGACGATCCCTGGAAAACAGGGACACTTGGAGGGTCTGAGGTTAGCAAACCACCCGTGGTCTATGAGTTCAGGTGGCCCAAGGCATGTCTGTGGACAATACTTACAAACTGAATTCTATATCATTCCAGGGAGTTCCATAGTTCAACTGTGCGAAGAGGTTATCTGTCCTGAATCTTCTAACATTCAGCTTAGCGGTGTCAACAGGTTCTGGTGGGAGAAAAGCTTTCCCCTAGCCTCTTTCTCTCGGCCACACAACATTTTATAAACTTCCATCATATTGTCTGACTAAGAAGTCCCAAACGCTGCAACCTTTCCTACTAGGGGAGCAACTCCACCCCCTGGATCATTTTGGTGGTCCTTCTGCAACCTTTTCCAACTCCATGACACCTTTTGGGAGGTGAGGCGACCAGAAAGATATAGAGTATTATCTGAGTGTTCAAGGGAAGGAATAGTCCTGCTCTATCCTGCTTTGGTCAGGCCCCAGTTTGAGTCTTGTGTCCAGTCTGAGCACCCCTGTTTAAGAAGGATATTGAAAAACTGGGACATGGGCAAAAGAGGTTGACCAGGATGATAACCTGATGAGGACCAGCTGAGGGTTTTAGGCATTCTTATCCTGGAGAAGAGGAGACTGAGAGGTAATAGGACATCCATTTTCAAAGATCTGATTGGTCACATGGAGAGTGGAGCAAGGTTGTTTTCTTGTGCTCCCAGGCAGGTCCCAAACCAATGGATTCAAATGACAACAAAGGTGATTCCAACCCAACGTTAGGAAGAACCTTCTGGCACTCGGAGCTGTTCAACAGCGGAATGAGCTCCCTTGGAAGGTGGTGGCCTCTCCTTCATTTGAGTTTTTTGTTTTATTTTAAAAGACATTGGAAGGCCACCTGTCATGGATTGTTTAGCTGTGATTCCAGCATTGCAGGGGGTTGGACTAGATGTCCCTTGGGGTCCCTTCCACCTCTACAGTTCTATGTGTGTAACTAGCAAGGGAAGGGAATAAGGGGTTCATCTCTGTGGTTCCTGTTTAGGGGCCGCAGCATACAGAGCTGGAGAAACGAGACTCGTAGCCAGAGGCCACTGCCTGTTGGGCCTGACACATTGCAGTGGACTTCTAATGACTTCTAGTAGAGGGCAGAATTAGGACCTTTCTCCTCAAGTCAGGGCAGCTGACCTTTCAGTTGCTTATTGCATCTGCCATCCATACAGTCATACCTCAGATTATGGACGCTTCAGGTTGTGTTTTTTTGGGTTACGGATTGCCGAAACCCAGAAGTACTGGAACAGATTCCAGTACCCAGAAGTACTGGAGCTTCTGGGTTTCGGTGGTCATGCATGCACAGAAGTGCTAAATCGTGCTTTATTGTATGCACAGAAGTGCTGAATCGCAACCCATGTGTGCACAGATGTGCAGCTGCAGGTTGCGAACACTGTGGGTTGCGACCTTGCATCCTGCACGGATCACGTTTGCAACCCGAATGTCCACTGTATAGTTGTTGTTGTTGTTGTTGTTGTTGTTGTTGTTGTTGTTGTTGTTGTCGTCGCTTATTGAGTTTATATACCGCCCTATACCCAGAGGTCTTAGGGCGGTTCACAGAACAGATCACAACATATATAATCAGAATAAAACAACAACCCAATCAGTGCTGGATTGATGTATAAGCTAAACAAGCTATAGCTGAGCCCCCCCTCTTGCCCCCCTTCACTATTAATATACTTCTTCTTAATTGTATTTCAGTTCAACAATTACACTGCTAAAATACATATCTTGTTATGTGCAAATGGCTTTAGATACCTACGAGGTCCATAAATTACCATACAGCATATATTCAACAACAAAAAAACAGTGACAGTTTGTTGTTGACAAAGGACAGCTGGACATATAAAGGGCCCCATGACCTTCAGGAGCTGAGGGCCTCAACAAACCTAAATCTGACCCTGAACCCAATAACACCCCCCTCAAAAAAGAGCCACATTCTAAAAGGGTGTTGGATGTCAATAAGATCAACCAAAGGCCTGGTTAAAAAGGAACATATTTGCCTGACACCTAAAAGTATATAATGAAGGCAACAGGCGAACTTCCCTGGGGAGAGCATCCTACAGACTGGGAGCCACTGCAGAGAAGGCCCTGTTCTTGTGTTGCCACCCTCTGGACCTCTTGAGGAGGAGGCATATGAAGAAGGGCCTCAGAAGATGATCTCAGGGTCTGGGGAGGTTCGTATGGGAAGAGGCGGTCCTTGAGGTATTGCGGTCCATTCTCTGTGCATACAAAAATTGGGTGGGTGGGAGGTGATTGGGAAGGGGGAAAGGGGAACAACTTTGGCTATTGTTTGCCTACCTTGCAGCTAGTTGAGGGCTGGAGGGGGAGTTCTTCTATGGCACAGAACAACTTATTTGGTTACACCAATCATGGTGCTTAACTAATCACTCCAAACCACTGCCTGGAGACAAAGGGACTGCTTTGGCATGCTTGCTCTATCCTCATAGACACAGGATCCCTAGAATTGAGTGGGCATCATCCAGACTGACTCCCCCAAACCCACAACAGTATATTCTGTGACAGGAGTGCCAACTTGGTTCTGAGACTGTGGGTGCCCAGGGTCGTGGGTGCCATGCAGCATGCATGGCCCTGGCATAGAAATTTGTGGGTGCCCGGGCCCTTCATGGGGAATTTTGTGGGTGCAAGCTTCCCTGAACATCTGCTGGCTGTCATATCCCCTCCATGCTTGGGGAGGGGGGCGGAATGGGTCTGGCTGGAGAAGCCAGCTGTTATTGTTGTTTAATCATTGAGTGGTGTCCGCCTCTTCGTGACCCCCTGGACCAGCGCACGCCAGGCACTCCTGTCTTCCACTGCCTCCCGCAGTTTGGTCAAACTGGTAGCTTCGAGAAGACTTTCCCACCATCTCGTCCTCAGTCGTCCGCATCTCCTTGTGCCCTCCATCTTTCCCAACATCAGGGTCTTTTCCAGGGAGTCTTCTCTTCTCATGAGGTGGCCAAAGTACTGGAGCCTCAGCTTCAGGATCTGTCCTTCCAGTGAGCACTCAGGGCTGATTTCCTTCAGAATCAGATAGGTGAAGAAGTGTGCATGCACACGAAAGCCCATACCAAGAACTAACTTAGTTGGTCTTTAAGGTGCTACTGGAAGGAATTTTTTTTGTTTTTCCTTCAGAATGGTGAGGTTTGATCTCCTTGCAGTCCAGGGGACTCTCAAGAGTCTCATCCAGCACCAGAATTCAAAAGCATCCATTCTTCGGCGATCAGCCTTCTTTATGGTCCAGCTCTCATTTCCATACATCACTACTGGGAAGACCATAGCTTTAACTATACGGACCTTTGTTGGCTAGTTGATGTCTCTGCTTTTTAAGATGTTGTCTAGGTTTGTCATTGCTTTTCTCCCACAAAAAAATGTGATCTACCTGGAGCAGGAACCGGCAAGCCACTCCAGTATCCCTGCCAAGAAAACTCCATGGACAAAGACAACAAGCCAGCTGTTATATAATACTGCAGATATTGTAGAGGGCTGTGGGATGACAGAAGCAGCAGTCTGTGGGGAAGAGGTGACAAGAAGCCCTGTTGCGCCACCAAGCCACAGCCCTGATGGCGCCGACTCCTGTCTTGTGACTTTCCGGGCCCCGCTGGGCACATTCCGTTTGGTGGCGCTCGGGAACTGACCACCGCTTGCTTAACTGTGGGTGACTAAGACAACCGCAGTTGCGTTTCCTATGCTCGCCTTTGTGATTTATGGTTGCCACATTAACCACATTGGGAAATCGCTCTCTGGGGCGGATGGGCTGCAGGCAGGGGCAGAGCAGACCGTGATCTGCTCTCGGGTCCTTGGAAGACAGAGGGCCGGGGAGTGACGCAAGGGCCTTCCATGCAAAGCATCCCCGTAGGTTCTCTGAATTCCTCAGAAGATGCAGTTCCTGGAAAGACCATCACAAATTATTCTACTGTTCTATGAGCTGCTCCTTGGCTTCCATTTATTATTATTTAAGAACCTAAGAAGAACATTGTTGGATCAGGCCAATGGCCCGTCTAGGCCAGCATCCTATTCTCACAGTGGCTAACCAGATGCAATGCGCTCTATGTGGGGCTACCTTTGAAGGTGACCCGGAAACTGCAATTAATCCAGAATGCGGCAGCTAGACTGGTGACTGGGAGCGGCCGCCGGGACCACATAACACCGGTCCTGAGAGATCTGCATTGGCTCCCAGTACAGTTCCGAGCACAATTCAAAGTGTTGCTGCTGACCTTTAACACCCTAAACGGCCTCGGTCCAGTAGACCTGAAGGAGTGTCTCCATCCCCATCATTTAGCCCGGACACTGAGGTCCAGCTCCGAGGGTCTTCCGGTGGTTCACTCCCAGTGAGATGTGAGGTTACAGAGAACCAGGCAGAGGGCCTTCTCGGTTGTGGCGCCTGCCCTGTGGAATGCCCTCCCATCAGATGTCAAGGCAATAAACAACTATCTGACTTTTAGAAGACAACTGAAGGTGGCCCTGTTTAGGGAAGTTTTTAATGTCTGGCGCTGTTTTCGATACAGTGGTAGCTCAGGTTAAGTACTTAATTCATTCCGGAGGTCCGTTCTTAACCTGAAAATGTTTTTAACCTGAAGCACCACTTTAGCTAATGGGGCCTCCCGCTGCTGCTACGCCACTGGAGCATGATTTCTGTTCTCATCCTGAAGCAAAGTTCTTAACCCAAGGTACTATTTCTGGGTTAGCGGAATCTGTAACCTGAAGCCTATGTAACCTGAAGCGTATGTAACCTGAGGTACCACTGTATTTGGTTGGAAGCCTCCAGAGTGGCTGGGGAAACCCGGTCAGATGGACGGGCTATAAATAATAAATTATTATTATTATTATTATTATTATTATTATTATTATTATTATGCCAATGGGAAATCTTCAAGCAGAATCTGAGCACTAGAGCAACACTTTCCCCTCCTGGGGTTTCTAGCAACTGGTATTCACAATCATTGCTGCTTCCAACTGTGGAGGCAGAGCAAAGTCATTCTGGCTAGTAGCCACTGACAGCCCTCGCCTCCATGAAGGCCTCCAATCCTCTTTTAAAGCCATCCAAGTTGAGGGCCAGCATTGTTTCCTGTGGGAGTGAGTTCCACAGTTTAACAATTTCATTTATAAGTCATCCTTCCACCCCGAGACGTCCGGGGCAGCAAGGGAGCAGACAATCTTCAATGAGGTTTACAAGAAAATTAGCAGTAAAAAACAACTCTTTTAAAACATTCACAAACCAAAACTGGCAATAAATTAAAAACAGAATTAAGGCATGCATCAACGTTCCACGTGTCTGGGAAGGCTTGCTGGAAAAAAGAAAGTTTTAGTGGGTGCTGAAAAGAGTAAAGGGGAGAAACGAGCCTGGTGTCACTAGGCAGGGAGTTCCAAAGTGTCCTTTTCACTGCACTTGATTTCTTCTGCATGTGGAACAGGTATCACATGGCACTTGTTAACAGTGGCAGTTGAACCGGTGTCCATGGAGTAAGGCGATCTCATAGGTACAGTGGTACCTCGGGTTAAGAACTTAATTCTTTCCGGAGGTCCGTTCTTAACCTGAAACTGTTCTTAACCTGAAGCACCATTTAGCTAATGGGGCCTCCCACTGCTGCCGTGCCGCCGAAGCACGATTTCTGTTCTTATCCTGAAGCAAAGTTCTTAACCCGAGGCACTATTTCTGGGTTAGTGGAGTCTGTAACCTGAAGTGTCTATAACCTGAGGTACCACTGTACTCAGTTTCTCCAGGGTGAGTAGAAATTCTCCAACAGTTTCTCTGAAGTTGCGTCTCACCATTACCAAAGTTGTTCGTTCTCTCTCTCTCTCTCTCTCTCTCTCTCTCTCTCTCTCTCTCTCTCTCTGTGTGTGTGTGTGTGTGTGTTTCTTTTTATCTGTCTGTGGGAGTGCAGGATTGCAGGCCCCATGGGAGGGAACGTGGAGAAAATCTGGAGACTATCTTGCAAAGTGGGCTTCTTTTGCTGGAGGGCTAAGAAAAAAGATCTCCAAAATTGTCTCAGGAAAGAAAAGTCATCAATTTGGCTTTACCGAAAATGTCTCTGAGATGCAGGGCTAGTCTTGGAAGGGGTCATAGCTCAGTGTCCAAACCATACAGGTGTTCTGCCTATAGAAGGTCTCCAGGTCAATTTTTGGCACCTCCAGGTAAAGGGGTCAGGTGAGGTCCCTGTGGCGCTGGCGAGCTGCTTGCAGCACCAAAGGAACAGCACCAAAGGTCTCAACTCAGAGCGAGGCTTCTTTATATTTTCAATCTTACTCAAGATGTTTTGACAGAGCAGGAACTCCCAATTTTTGCTTTGCTTAAACTTTTAAGCAACATATATCATTGTGTGGCAGCTCCAGGGTGCGGAAAAGAAAGAAAGAAGAAAACGTCCCCTTTGACTCTCTGCTTTGGTATGAATCTAAGATGACAAAACTGTCAACAATGACTCGTGGAGAACGAAATCATTAAGGTGTGATGATGTTATCTGATGAGGAAACGGTTCGATGACGCTTTTCAAATGTGCAAGGCTGGCAAACCCGCCACAGAGGAAACAAAAGTGCAAAGTCTTTCAACACAAACACAATTCAGGAAATGGCAACAGGTGTCTCTGTGTTTCTGTGGGTGTCCCTGCCTCTGCACAGTGGATTTTTTGAACCTTGGAATTTGGCAAAATTGACCGGTAAGAAAGATCACATCCTTCCAGAGTGAATTTCTTGCCTTTTTCATTCGTTCGTTGTTGTTTTTTAATTTAAAGCCACTTTAGATCACAACCAAGTAAGTTCTACTCAAAGCAGCTAATCATAGAACTGCAGGATTGCAAAGGATCCAGCCCAACCCCCTGTGATGCAAGTACAGACCCCAGATCTTAATTGCAATTAGAAAATCTGACTCATCAGTATTCCCATTAACTTGCATTGCAAAACCAACATATTCATAACTTTTTTTCACATAAGTGCAAGAGACTTAGTGACGTGGTAGCCCATCCAAAGGGGATTGTACTTAGCAAATTGCAGCCCAACAGGTGCTGAAGGCTGTGGGTCTTCCGCCCCCACTACTAGCCACATTTCAAGCCACTTATTTCAGGCCCTGTATTGGAAGCTAGAGCTGTCAATGAGCAATGCCAATGTCCCCTCCTCCCTAGCCTGGTGTTCTCCATATATGGTGCTGCACTTCGTAATTACAACACTTTGGATACAGCCTGTCTGGCTTTCTTACAGAGCGCATTCAACTATGAACTACTCTCACATACCCTCCAACGTTTCTCTGATGAAAATAGGGACGTCCTATTCCATAATAAAAATAACTTTATTATTTATACCCTGCCCATCTGACTGAGTTGCCCTAGCCACTCTGGGTGGCTGCTGACATATATAAAAATTTAATAAAACATTAAACATTAAAAAACTTCCCTATAGTGGGCTGCCTTCAGGTGTCTTCCAAAGGTTATATAGTTACTTATCTCCTTGACTTGGGGGGTTGCATAACTCCATGCCCTCCAACGTTTCTCTAATGAAAATAAGTAGTGCTTTTTCCCCTAGAAAAATAGGTGCTGGAATTCACCATGAAGTTGCTACAGTAAGTGCTACACTTTTTAATCAAAGAGAGGGGTGTGCCGGTACTGCGTACCCTTGAAGAAGAAGAAAAGCACCGAAATTAGGGACGTCCCAATGAAAAACGGGACATTCTGGGACCAAATCAGAAACCGGGACAGCTTCTGTAAATCTGGGGTTGTCCTCGGAAATCAGGGACACTCTGGAGTGAACTAGAACTGCCATGACCCAAAAGAGAGCAGTTTCAGTATGACTGAAATCAGTTCCGTATTCAACTGGATTGTTTGTATTTAAATCAATAACCAGCAATGCTTCCGTTTGTGTTGCCTGGGTTTGGCATCTGTCAGTTTAACTATAGGTATGTTCGTGTAAAGGTAAAGGGACCCCTGACCATTAGGTCCATTCATGACCGACTCTGGGGTTGCGGCACTCATCTCGCTTTATTGGCCAAGGGAGCTGGCGTACAGCTTCCGGGTCATGTGGCCAGCATGACTAAGCTGCTTCTGGCGATCCAGAGCAGTGCACAGAAACGGCGTTTACCTTCCCGCCGGAGGTTATCTACTTGCACTTTGACGTGCTTTCAAACTGCTAGGTTGGCAGGAGCAGGGACCGAGCAACGGGAGCTCACCCCGTCGTGGGGATTCGAACCGCCGACCTTCTGATCGGCAAGTCCTACGCTCTGTGGTTTAACCCACAGCGCCACCTATGTCCCTATGTTCATGTAGGCTTTTTTTTTCTAGCTGTTACAATGCATCATGTGGTTTGTAGCCTTACCACTGCCAAAGAAATATTTTTTTAAAAGTCTTTTGCTTGGAAAAAAGTGGTGTTGGAAAAAGAATTGTTCAGCTGTGTCACGGACCTTCTCTGATGTGCAGAAGAATTCCAAGTCACGGGGACATGAGGATAATCGTCCTGGTCTTCCTCAGAGAGTTGTTGCAAAGATTTCTGAAAGAAAACCTGTGAAATGCAGGGCACTTTCAATGATTTTTTACAAAACAAAATGAACAACTGCCGCCAACGCTAGAAAATGGCACGAATGGAACCCAGATTCCAAGCCAAGAAAAACTCAATCCTATGATCTGAATTAAAGACATAAATCAAATATCCTTGATTGCACAACAGACTTGGCTTCTTCTAGTCATGGGATGGGTCACAGAACATTGGATAACAAAGGCTGGAAAATCCCATATGTTGTGGTTGCTATGGGTTGGCCTAATGTTTGTTTATTATTTTGTTGGAGTGCCAGGCACTCTGCAACAAAGAATATAACACGGGTTGTAGCTCTGTGAGAATAGGAGGGTTTTCTGGAAGATCATGAGATACAGCTTTGAACATATAGGGCAGATAGGTCCTTAGACAGGAATTGAAGTGGGAAAAGAGAATTGAGAGCAAAAATGCTGAAGTGTACCGTATTTTTTGCTCTATAGGACGCACTTTTCCCCCTCCAAAAATTAAGGGGAAATGTGTGTGCATCCTATAGAGCGAATGCAGGCTCCTTCCGTGCTCCCTCCGCACTCACAGAGGCTTCACGTTGCTTTCGCTGAAGCCTGTAGAGCGAGAGGGGTCGGTGTGCACCGACCCCTCTTGCTCTCCAGGCTTCAGGGACAGCCGCCTGAAGCCTTCGGAGCACAGCGCGAGTTCCTGCTGCACTCCGCAGGCTTCAGGTTCCTTTCGCTGAAGCCAGGAGAGCAAGACTCCTTGCTGACAAAGGTTCGTATAGTTAAAGCCATGGTTTTCCCAGTAGTAATGTATGGAAGTGAGAGCTGCACCATAAAGAAGGCTGATCGCCGAAGAATGGATGCTTTTGAAGTCTGGTGCTGGAGGAGACTCTTGAGAGTCCCAGGGACTGCAAGAAGATCAAACTGATCCATTCTTAAGGAAATCAGCCCTGAGTGCTCACTGGAAGGACAGATCCTGAAGCTGAGGCTCCAATACTTTGGCCACCTCATGAGAAGAGAAGACTCCCTGGAAAAGACCCTGATGTTGGGAAAGATGGAGGGCACAAGGAGAAGGGGACGACCGAGGACGAGATGGTGGGACAGTGTTCTCGAAGCTACCAGCATGAGTTTGACCAAACTGCGGGAGGCAGTGGAAGACAGGAGGGCCTGGCATGCTCTGGTCCAGGGGGTCACGAAGAGTCGGACATGACTAAACGACTAAACAACAACAACATGTCCAGGTCTCCTATTTATTGATTATCCATTCTTACTTGTTGGTGGGGAGCTTAGACAAAGTTGTGTCAAGCAAGGGTTGTTCTCCCAAGTTTCCCAGTGCATCCACCATCATTCCCCTTATTGCAAACACTCCAATGGGAGGGGGGAGAGGCTTTGTTGCACAGGAACTCCAAACTGACTGAATACCACCCCCAAAAAGGCATCAACAGCCAGGAACTGCCACAAGGACAGGGTGGCACATAATTCTTCCACTTTTGCTCCCTGCATTTATGGTTTTCTGGAAGACCACTTCTATCTGTATAGAATGTAAGAACATAAGAAGGGGCTGCTGGATCAGGCCAGTTTCCCATCTAGTTGAGCATCCTGTTCTCACAAGTACACTCTCCCCTCCTATGGGTTCCAGCAACTAGTATTCAGAAACAAGCACAGCCATTGTGCCTAAGAGCCATCAATATCCTTCTACTGAACTTCCAGCTGCCCATGGAGACGCAGGTCAATTCTGTGTCCTGGGCAGCTGTCTACCAGCTCCATCTGATACACAAGCTGAGACCTTCCCTACCCACAGACTGTCTCACCAGAGTGGTGCATGCTCTGGTTATCTTTCGCTTGGACTACTGCAATGCACTCTACATGGGGCTAACTTTGAAGGTGACCCGGAAACTACAACTAATCCAGAATTTGGCAGCTAGACTGGTGACTGGGAGCGGCTGCTGAGACCACATAACACTGGTCCTGAAAGAGATTCATTGGCTCCCATTACGTTTCCGAGCACAAGTCAAAGTGTTGGCGCTGACCTATAAAGCCGTAAACGGTCTCAGTACTGTATCCCTGAAGGAGCGTCTCCACCCCCATTGTTCAGTCCGGACACTGAGGTCCAGCTCTGAGGGCCTTCTGGCGGTTCCCTCATTGCGAGAAGTGAGGTTACAGGGAACCAGGGCCTTATCAGTAGTAGCGCCCACCCTGCGGAACGCCCTCCCAACAGATGTCAAAGAGAAAAACATCTACCACACTTTTAGAAGACATCTGAAGGCAGCCCTGTTTAGGGAAGCTTTTATTGTTTGATGTTTTACTATGTTCTGATATATACTGTGAGGCACCCAGAGTGGCTGGGGAAACCCAGTCAGATGGGTGGGGTATAAATAATAAATTATCATCATCATCATCATCATTATGTACTGAAGTTCTCACCCTGGGCCAGCAGGGGGACACTGTAGATAGTTTTCACTCAGGTCCACATATGCAAATAAGGAATGGAAAGTGACATTCAGTGATTGGATAGTTACAGAAAGTTGTTACTGTTGCTTTGTAGTTGAGCTGAATCCTTCAGCCCAGTTCTGTTCTGGGTCTGTGAATAACCAAGAGCTGTTTGAAGAATCGCTGTATCATCTGATATGTTCACCCACAACTTAACAATCATCATCATCATCTCCCTGAAATTGTCTAATCCTCTTTCAAAGCCAGTCAAGATAGTGGCCCTCACTGTCTCCTGTGGCAATGAGTTCCACAGTTTAACCATCATGCACTGTGTGAAGAAGTCCTCCCTCTTATCCGTGCTGAACCTTCCAACCATCTTCTTCACTGGATGTCCACGAGTTCCAGTGTTATGAGAGAAGGAGAAAAAAACTTTTCCCCATCCACTCTCCGCATGCCAGGCATAATTGTATAAACTTCTATCATGTCGCCTCTTATTTGCCTTTTCTCTAAACCAAAAAGTCAAAATGCTGCGACCTTTTGCTCCATCCCTGGATCGTTTGGGTGGCCTTTCCCCCCTTCCATTCTCTTCCGACCAAAGTGTGCTGCCCAGGACTCTCAAGAAATCTCTCTTTTTGTGTGTGTTGTGTTGAGCCGAGCTCGGCCAACCCAGAATCCCAGCTGCAACGCCGCATGTGCGTGTGAGCGCATTCCTTTGCCCTGCTCACAAATGAATTTCTCAGCAAAAACAGATGAGCAAGGTCAGTGGGAAGCAGCAGAAAGAGGGAGAAAGTCAGGGCCCGATTTTCAAAGCATGGAGCTGCTCTTCTCTCAGGGCTTATCCACATTTAACTTCTGCCCTACTCTTTCAGGTCCGGGTCTCTGCTTTAAAATGCCATGTCTGAGAGCTCTCTCTTTCTCTCCCTGCCTCCCGTAGCTTCACCCATAAAAACCCACTCAGTCCATCGTTCTCAAACCTATATTGGCATACAGACAAAATTCCGAAAGGTTTATAGCAGAATAAAATCACTCGGCAAAAATCTGCACCCAACAATTGCAATGCTGTTGTGTAACATTCACCAATCCTCACTGTGTGTTGCAAGAAACCTGGCTGTGATCTCCCCCAAAATAATAGTAAAAATAAATAAAAATAATAGTAAAAATAAATAAAAATCCTCTTTAAAGCTGAAGTGCAACAAATAGCAATTGCAGGTTGTGTATAAGCCCTTAGTTGATGCAACACCAATCTCAGCAACACAGAGCCACATATTCCAGCCTGGAATTCCAGTCTGTGTCTTTGTTGTTGTTGTTGTTTAGTCGTTTAGTTGTGTCCGGCTCTTCGTGACCCTCTGGACCAGAGCATGCCAGGTACTCCTGTCTTCCACTGCCTCCCGCAGTTTGGTCAAACTCATGCTGGTAGCTTCAAGAACACTGTCCCATCATCTCGTCCTCTGTCGTCCCCTTCTCCTTGTGCCCTCCATCTTTCCCAGCATCAGGGTCTCTTTCAGGGAGCCTTCTCTTCTCATGAGGTGGCCAAAGAATTGGAGCCTCAGCTTCAGGATCTTTCCTTCCAGTGAGCACTCAGGGCTGATTTCCTTCAGAATGGAGAGGTTGGATCTTCTTGCAGTCCATGGGACTGTCAAAAGTCTCCTCCAGCACCATAATTCAAAGGCATCAATTCTTCTTGATGGTCCAGCTCTCACTTCCATACATCACTACTGGGAAAACCATAGCTTGAGCTATACGGGTTTGATCTTCTTGCAGTCCATGGGACTCTCAACAGTCTCCTCCAGCCCCAGAATTCAAAAGCATCAATTCTTCGGCGATCAGTCTTCTTTATGGTCCAGCTCTCACTTCCATACATCACTACTGGGAAAACCATGGCTTTAACTATACGGACCTTTGTTGGCAAGGAAAAGGTGGGGAATTAGGACCGACCCCTTTGCCTCAAAGGCTCAGCACTAGGGATTCTCCCGGGATCAGCCTTCGCTCGATTCCGACCTGCCTTCTGAGCATCTGCTCTGTCAACACACTTAGCAAAGCAGAACTCGGTCTCTCCTGTTTCTAGGATTTTGCTAGCTGAGCTACAGGGAAGTGGGAAGCTTCTGTTACTTTTTCCCCGCAGCAAAAAGCAAGATATAATACAAACTCTCTCCCTCTCCGCTTACATAAAATAAAAAGAAGAGAGGCAGCAATGCTTCTGAATCCCACTTGCTAGAAAGCACAGGAGGGAAGAGAGTTGCTCTTGTGGTTGAACCCTGCTTATGGCTTTCCTGTTAAGGGGACCTGGTGGGCTGCTGCGAGAAGAGGGTGCCGGATGAGCAGTGGCGTAGCATGTGTTGTCAGCACCCGGGGCAAGGCAAGTAATTTGCACCCCCTAACCCTTGGATTTGCGCCCCCTAACCCTAACCCCCCGATGTTGCGCCCAGTGCGGCCGGCCCCCCCTGCACCCCCCACGCTACGCCACTGCGGATGAGATGGACCAGCGGCCTGATTCAACAGGCTCTTTTTATGTATTGATGTTCTTATGAAGCAAACTGGAATCCACTCTTTGCCTTCCACTGACACGCCCCTCTTCCTGTCCCAGCAGGCATCTCTGTTCAGGGTGAGCAAAACATCTGGGATGTTCAGGGATTTCCCCCTTTCTGCGCTCATGCAAATGGATTGTTACAGCCTTGCATGACTCATGTTGCATGTCACCCCAATCTCTAAGTGGCGCGAGATTCCAGGAGTCCCAGGGTTCATGTTTCCTTTGGGAATGAGGCATAGAGGAGACTGTGGGGTCTTTGTGATATATAGTTTATTTGCATGCATATACAACCTGACCTTGCAATAGAGGGGTTCGCAGCATGAACACCCCAAACAGTCTTGTTTACCCCATAGCTGCAGCCTTGGCTTCAAAGAGAAATCAAACATTGCTGTCAAACGTTGCTCTGGCTCTCTCTCCAAATCAGCAGTTGCTGGTTGTTCCTCAGGTGCATGCACATGCCTCAAGCCTTTTCTGCATGCTTTCTTCCACTGCCATTTCCTCAGGTGCTGGCTGCTCCCCCTGCACGTTGGCAAGGACCTTCAACGCCTCCTGTTCATGTATGCAACCCTATTGCCTCCCGTCTTCCACAGCAGGCTCACAGAGAGTGGAGAAATGAATCAGCAGAAGCTCCTCAGCTCCATCCATCTTGCTCTTCTCGGAAGCATCGTCTTCCCCCTTGCCTTCAGCTGCTGACTGCATCTCTTTGCAATCTCAGCCCCTCAGCTGCCCGTTAACACTCTGCATCTTCATTAACCTCAGCTGCTCCAGGAATGTTGCTATTTCTCCTTCCACTTAGACCAGTGTTTCCCAAACTTTTTTGGGCAACGGCACACCTGTTTACTGAAAAAAAATCTCACGGCACACCACCATTAAAGCCCCGCCCCGTGACGTCAGCGCGCAGCGTCACGCCGGGAGGGACGCACGAAAGTGAAAGTTTTTTCCCTCCCCCTTGCCGGGGAACCTCCAAGCTTTGGGGGTGGGAGGAGGCAGCAGAGCGAGGGACTGAGGGACGGCGGCAACTGAGGCGGCGGCGGCTGTTGTGGTGGTGGCGGCGATAGCGGGCGGAGGAGGGGGCGGCGGCGGGGCTTGAGGAGCCGTCGCCGGGAGTTGCTGCTGCTGTTGTTGCTGCTGCTGCCCGGACATGCCGGCCTCCTCCTCCTCCGCTGTCTCGCGCTCCTCCCTTTTGCACGCGCTGCCCCGCCGCTCGGCACCACCACCGCGGAGCCGCCCCCGGCTCGACGCGGATCCTCGCCGCCGCCGCCTCTCACCGCCCGACTCACCCGCCTCCCTCCCACGGCACACCAGCCAATGTCTGACGGCACAGTAGTGTGCCGCGGAACACCGGTTGGGAAACACTGACTTAGACTCAGTCAAGCTTCGCTCACAGCTGCTCCTTCAGGAAACACAAATCCCACTTCTGACACCACTGTTGCACACCACCCCAATCCACTAACTGTGTGATATTCCAGGGGTTCCAGGCACTTACCTAGGGTTCGAGTTTTCTTTGGGAATGACACTCAGTGCGCACTGTGGTATATTTATGACATATGGTTTATTTACAAATATATACAACCTGAGGCTACGATGGACGGCATCAACACTCCAAGAGGGTCTTGTTTCTCCCATAGCCTTGGTTTCAAACAAAAACTGAACATTTCTCTCAAACATTGCTCTGACTCTCTATCTAGCTTGGTGCAGTGGTGCCTCGCAAGATTAATTCGTTCCGCGAGTTGTTTCGTATTGCAATTCTTTCGTCTTGCAGGGTGCGGATTCCCTGGGTATTAACGGCTTTAAGAAAAAGGAAGCAAACTCACAAGCCCATAGGGAAAATCGTCTTGCGAAGCAACTCAAAAAACGAAAAACCCTTTCGTCTTGCGCGTTTTTCGTCTTGCGAGGCATTCGTCTTGCAAGGTACCACTGTGCTTTTCTTCTAGGTTATATTACTGCAATTCAGCCCTAAACGCAGACGTTGTCCTTCTAATGAACCATGAGCTGAGGGCAACCATTTGCCATCTCACACAGATCCCCGTGCCTTTATTTTCCTGAATGGCCTATCACCCAGGCTATCACCTCAACACAGGAAGCTAGCCTGGCTTATATTTTAACACTTGTTGAATCCAAGGATTAGAACAGCTTCACATGAAGCCCAAAGCTTCTGAACTCCAGTTGCTAGAAACCTCAGGAGGGGAGAATGTCATTGTGCTCAACTTCTGCTTAGAGGTTTCCCATTAAGGGCATCTGGTTGGTCACTGTAAGAAGAGGGCAGAGGAGAGCAACCAAGATGATCCAGGGTGTGGAAACCAAGCCTTATGAGGAACGGTTGAAGGAGCAAGGTAAGAGGAGACTGAGAGGAGATATGATTTGTTGTTTAGTCGTTTAGTGGTGCCCGCCTCTTTGTGACCCCCTGGACCAGAGCATGCCAGGCACTCCTGTCTTCCACTGCCTCCCGCAGTTTAGTCAAAGTCATGCTGGTAGCTTTGAGAACACTATCCAACCATCTCGTCCTCTGTTGTCCCCTTCTCCTTGTGCCCTCCATCTTTCCCAACATCAGGGTCTTTTCCAGGGAGTCTTCTTTTCTCATGAGGAGGCCAAAGTCTTGGAGCCTCAGCTTCAGGATCTGCCCTTCCAGTGAGCACTCAGGGCTGATTTCCTTAAGAATGGATCAGTTTGATCTTGCAGTCCATGGGACTCTCAAGAGTCTCCTCCAGCACCATAATAGATATGATATGATAGCCATCGTCAAACATCTAAAGGGCTGTCACATGGAAGATGGAACAAGCTTGTTTTCTCCTGCTCTGGAGTGTAGAACCCGAACCAATGGCTTCAAGTGAAAAGAAAGGAGATTCCGACTAAATGTCAGGAAGAACTTTCTGACAGTAGGCGCTGTTAGACCGTGGAATGGTCTCCCTTGGGAGGATGTGGACTCTCCTTCCTCCAAGATTTTAAAGCATAAGTTATCATGGATGCTTTAGCTGAGATTCCTGCATTGCAGGGGTTGGACCAGATGACCCATGGGATTCCCCGCCCCCCAACTTTACGATTCTATGTTTCTAAGATTCTCGGATTCTAGGAAGCAGGATGAGATGGGCCATTGGCCTGATGGGAGACTTGCTCTTGTGCTCAGATCTTGCTTGCTGGTTTCCCCACAGACATCTGGCTGGCCACTGTGAAAAATCAAAACAGGAATTTTTTTCAAAATGGGAGATTATATAAATATAGTAGTTTAAACTCGGTTGCAGCATTTGAGGAACTTTTAATATAATTGCAAGGCAGATATAAGAATTAAGATATACAGTGGTACCTCGGGTTACATATGCTTCAGGTTACATACGCTTCAGGTTACAGACTCTGCTAACCCAGAAATAGTACCTCGAGTTAAGAACTTTGCTTCAGGATAAGAACAGAAATCGCGCTCTGGCAGTGCAGCGGCAGTGGGAAGCCCCATTAGCTAAAGTGCTGCTTCAGGTTAAGAACAGTTTCAGGTTAAGAACAGACCTCCGGAATGAATTAAGTACTTAACCTGAGGTACCACTGTATTAAGAAAAAGATTAATAATGATAAAAGTGTGTACTGGCAATAAGTTATATAAAATCGAAATATGGAATAGACAGGAGGTTGGGTCTTTAGTGTCAAGGCCAATTTATGTCTTATTGTTTGTTAAGAAAATTCAGTATCTATTGTTATTCTTGTGTGTAATTTGGTATTTGTGTTTTCCCTTTTTCCTTTTCCTGCTCTATCAATAAAAAATTAAACAAACAGAGAGAACAGGTGCTGAGGTAGACGGTCCATTGGCCTGATTCAGCAGGTTCTTTTTACCTATTCATGTTCTTATGAAGCAAACTGGAATTCAACCTATGCCTTCCACGGATACACCCCTCTTCCTGTCCCAGCAGGCATCTCTGTTTGGGGTGAGCAAAACATCTGGGATATTCAGGGAGTTCCCCTGTTCTGCACTCATGCAAACTGGCTGTTACAACCTCTTGTGAGTCACCTGCAGCCGCTTCAACCCACCAGCATGCAGGTGAATCTCAGCTAAAGCCCTGAAGCCTGGGCTTGCCTTGAGCTTTTGCTCGATGCGCCCTCTGAACTGCTCCTAAACTCTCCTTGGATCCGTGCCAAAAGGCCCCATTGACCCAGATTTCAGTTTCTTTCCTGGGTGCGTTGCGAAACCCTCACGTGAGCAAGGAGAGCAAAAGCTCCCTTTGGCGACAGAGACAAGTCAGTGATGACCCACAGAACATTTGCCTGGGGGTGGGGGAGAGAGAGAGAGAGAGACTACCCTGCAAGAAAGGGTGTGTGACTAAGGGTGTGAGACATCGTGGGTGGCTCCCCTCTTGCACAACAGCCTGAAGATGCTGCGGTATAGGGGTTGTCCCTCTGAGGCTATGCAGGGAGAAGAGCAGGGTGGGTGGGCTTGGAGAAGACTTGGCCCATGGCTTGGACAGTACGTTCCAGCTCTTCAGTCCCCCTGCTTCTCTGATTAAAAGGATCAGATGGAAAAGACCATTCTCTGCCGGAGAGTCTGATGAACTATTGCCATCGAGTGTGGACCCAGATGGACCATTGGTCTTTCTCCGTGTAAGGCACCTTCCTCTGCACCTGTGCCAAGAAAACTCCAATAATAATAATAATAATTGTCAGAGCCACCCGTCTGGTCCCAGCTCACAAGAGACCCAACTCCAATCCGGTTTATTTACAGAAAGTCTTTATTGAAGATCATGGTTGCGTTTACATTCCATCTTTGTGACTCTACGTCTGTAACGTTAGACCGCTGAAGTACCCTCTGAATCTGTACCGCCTCGGCACCAATTTAAGAGGCTTGTGCTGGACCACCTCTTCCTCTCTTTCCTTTTCCGCAGGGTCTTTCTGCCCCCCTGGGTTCCCCCTCGCCGGGACTCGCCCGAGGCTGAATCCTCTGACGCCTCCGCCCCCCTCCTTCTCGCTTTGGGGCCGGGCTCCTCCCCAGGGCTCTCCTCACTTCCGCGCGCCTCTACATTTGAACTTGGCGCGCGTACGTTGCTTCTGACCTTTCTCTCGACCGCTACACTGCTCCCGGTGCTACTCTCCACCCCCTCCGGCTGAGCGTCCTGCTCCGATCTCCTCCCCCTGTCTCCTTCTCGCTCTGCTCCCTCTGACACACTGGTAACTCCACCCCCTTCACTCCGTTCCGGCTGAGAAGCCGGCTCCTGTGTCCTACTCCTACTGGGGCTTCTCCCTTCGCTCCCCTGCTCCTCACTGCTTCCCCCTTGGCCTCCCTTTGGTCTGACCAGGGGGGCTCCCTTCTGGGAGTCCTCTGACTCACTGGACAGACTCATGGACGACCTTTGGTCATCGTCATCCTCCTCCTCATCTCTCTGGAATTCTTCCCCCTCGCTCTCTGTCTCCTCCCCCATCTGCTCTTCTCTCCCTGAAACCCTGACAATAATAATAATAGTAATAATAATAATAATAATAAATTTATACCCCGCTCATCTGGCTGGGTTTCCCCAGCCACTCTGGGTGGCTCCCAACAGAATAATTTTGTGTATTTTTGTGTTTTTCATTTATTTTTACTGTATGATGTTTTTCTTTTATTCTTTTTTGTGTATCTTTTTCTTTACCTGTGTGTTAACCTTTGTTTTTCTTTACGGAATAACAATAAAAATTTATATCGGGGGAAAAAAACATTAAAAGCTTCCCTAAACAGGGCTGCCTTCAGATGTCTTCTAAAAGTCAGATAGTTGTTTATTTCCTTGACATAGGATGGGAGGGCTTTCCACAGGGAGGGTGCCACCACCGAGAAGGCCCTCTGCCTGTTTCCCTGTAACCTCACTTCTCGCAGGGAGGGAACCGCCAGAAGGCCCTCGGAGCTGGACCTCAGTGTCTGGGCTGGATGATGGGGGTGGAGATCTCCTTCAGGTCTACTGGGCCTTTGAGGCCGTTTAGGGCTTTAAAGGTCAGCACCAACACTCTGAATTGTGTTCAGAAATGTACTGAGAGCCAATGTAGGTCTTTCAAGAGGTCCAGCGCCGAGGGCTTTCTGGCGGTTCCCTTGTTGCGAGAAGCGAAGTTACAGGGAACCACACAGAGGGCCTTCTTGGTGTTGGCACCCACCCTGTGGAACGCCCTATCACTAGATGTCAAAGAGAAAAACAACTACCAGACTTTTAGATGACATCCGAAGGCAGCCCTGTTTGGGGAAGCTTTTAATGTTTGACGCACTATTGTATTTTAATATTTTATTGGAAGCCGCCCAGAGTGGCTGGGGAAACCTAGCCAGATGGGCAGGGTATAAATAATAAATTATTATTATTATTATATTATTACTACATGAACTCCTGGGGGAGAGAGTTCCGCAGTCTATGCGCTTTCTTTTATCTGTCTCAAATCTTCCAGCATTCAGCTAGATTGGATGCCTGCGAGTTCTAGTGTTATGAAAGAGGGAGAAATGCGAGAGGCATAGACAGCTGCCAACTTGGGGGGCTTTGAAAGAGAATTAGACAACTTCACTATTATCCATGTTGGCTATTGTCTGGCTCCACAGCAGAGGCAACAGTGATTGAAACCAAAGAAGGGGAGAATTGCTCTCGTGCTCAAACCCTGCTTTCCCATAATAGGCATCTGGTTGGCCCTTGTGAGAACACGATGCTGGAATACACCAGCCATTGGCCTGATCCATGTTCTTAAAGATCTGCAACTGCCACCTTCGAAACTACTTCTTATCAGAGCAACTGACGAAGGAGGAAGCTGAAAGGTTTCGCTGTAAGAGATTAAAATTTCTGATATAGATATGGATATATATATATATATATATATGCATGCAAGATGGAAAATGTCCACCCACGCTTTTAAAATCTCTTGTAAACGTGCTCCTCCAAGTATTGTGCAAAAGGACTTGCTCCAAGACCTTACAGTGAGTGGGTGATGGCTACACAAGGCAGCCTTCATTGAAGAGGAGCAACCCACCGATTCCTCGCTTTCGCTCTGCTCCCGGCCCCCCCCTTCCTGCTCCCCAGCTGAGTCACTGGTGCTGAGTCACCCAACCTGTCTATTTTCTCCTCTCTTCCCCCGCTGCCTTCAGCTGGGCATGCAGATTTGTTTTGGCTGTTGCAATCTGGGAAGAGGAAAAGCCATCTGCTGCCACCAATCTGCTTGCCGTGGAAGATGAACGTCTCCTGCCGTGTGGTGGGGTCGAATCAGGTCTGAATTAGCCCGGGGCCATCCCGTCATGGCACTGCCCTCCCTCTCTCGGAAGCGACAGTCACGAGAGGCATGGAAAAACCCTTCCCAACATGAGCTTTGCAGCATGGGGAGGGGGGTATCAGATGGGGGCTCCTACCCACTCCGCTTGGGTCATATGACGCAAGTAAGCTACCAAATGGGGATCTCAAATCCATGGGCTTCTCTAAAGAGCTTGCAGATTGGCATACATCCACAGAGCAGAGGAGATGTGAGAGCCATCTTGAAAGAGCAACAAAACCCAGCTCCAAATTTGAATAGGAAAAGACTGGATGGACTAGATCAAGGGTTACCCAAAAAATTGGTGTTTTGACTACTGTGGAAACAGGGGTATTGAATATTTCTGCTGCTATGAAGTCAGAAAAGATCAAATAGCGTGGAAACTCAAAAGTCACAATATGGATTAAAGCGTAATTTGTAAATGTAAACATGTAAAATGTGTGTAAACTCTAAAAACCATGTATTCTTATGGCTTTGCTTTTTTAAAAAATAAAAAAAGTTAAAGACTTTAAAAAAATATATCTGAAGAGTTGCCACACGGAAGATGGGGCAAACTTGTTTTCTCTTGCTGTAGATGGGGGACTCAAACAAATGGATTGGAAGCTACAAGATATGAGATTCCGATTAAATATTAGGAAGGACATTCTGGTGGTAAGAGCCGTTGGACAGTGAGATGGACTCCTTTGGAAGGTGGTGGACTCTCCTTCCTTGGAGATTTTAAAGCAGAAATTGGATGATCATCTGTCACGGATGCTTTAGCTGTAGACCAACACTGAAATACCCCCTTAGGAGTTATTTATATGCAGATGAAGCTCATTTATGAAAATGGGCTCTGCATTTGCACAGAACAATGTCTCCCATGCATACTATATGGGTGAGAAATTTGGCCCAGCAATTTAGACGTCACAAACTCATAGGCAGGCTACCCTTCAAAAGTCAAATTTCTATGAATTTTGCAGTGCAAGTCTCCAACCCAATAGTGTGTTAGGGGAAAGTGCACTTTAAAAAATAGATATATTAGTGAGAATAACATGGAAATATGCATGAAGAAATGTGTGTATTTCATACGAAGATGGGTACATTGAAAGAATTGCACTGCAAGGTGCCAATTAAATTTCAAGCAGGCTATTTTATTTTTAAAAAATGCAAAATGATGCAAAACAAATGAGAAAGTAAGAGGATGCTTTAGTTGTGATTCCTGCTCTTCTATGATTCCATGAATTTCAAGTGCAACAATGGATGTGCCTTGCTGAAAAATCAACAGTGACTCGAAGGTTTCCTAAGAACACAAGAAGTCCCTGCTGGATCAGGCCCAAGAGGCCCCCATCTAGCCCAGCATTTTGTTCTCAGAGTGGCCAGCCTCAAAGGGAAGCCCACAAGCAGGATTTGAGCACAAGAGCAGCTCTCCCTTCCTTTGGTTTCCGGCAACTGGTATTCAGAAACATCGCTGCCTCCATCTGCTGCCACATGTTTTCGACCAGAAGGTCCTGTCAGCAGTCTGGCCTCAGCATTTTGCATCAGCTGCAGTTTCCAAACCAAACCCAAGGGCAACGCCACATACAGCACACTACAATCATCTAGTATTGAGGGTACCAATGCATGCATCCCCTCCAACATTTCTCTGAAGAAAATTTTGTTGTTGTTGTTTAGTCATTTAGTTGTGTTCGACTCTTCGTGACCCCCTGGACCAGAGGACGCCAGGCACTCCTGTCTTCCACTGCCTCCCGCAGTTTGGTCAAACTCATGCTGGTAGCTTCGAGAACACTGTCCAACCATCTCATCCTCTGTCATCCCCTTCTCCTTGTGGCCTCCATAAGTCCATAAGTGACTGTGGAGGCCTATTCTGGATCCACACGTCCTTCCACAGTGGGGACATAGGCTTCTGGGTGGGATTTGATCACGGTGAGGGTTTGTCAATCATGCCTTCCTCTTAGCACGTTTCTCCCTTGCGTCCTGAGTTTGTGTGTCTCCAAAGCTCATGACACCTTTGGTCAAGGCTGTTCTCCAACTGGAGCACTCGCAGGCCAGTGTTTCCCACTTGTCAGTGTTTATATTTGTTTTAGATTTGCCTTGAGACAGTCTTTGAACCTCTTTTGTTGACCACCAGCATTACGCTTTCCATTTTTAAGTTTGGAGTAGAGTAGTTGAAAACGACAATCAGGCATCCGCACAACATGACCAGTCCAACGAAGTTGACAGATGATAGATAGATATAGATAGATAGATGATAGATAGATAGATGATAGATGATAGATAGACAGATAGATAGATAGATGATAGATAGATATAGATAGATAGATGATAGATAGATAGATGATAGATAGATAGACAGATGATCAATGTACAGAAACACACACTCAGATCAGTCTTGAAGAGATATATACAATCTTACAGATTACTATTCAATGTCACCAGGTTCAAGAGTTCAGCTGTAGTGTACTGAAGACCAGAGTGTAGATTCTTTGTGTTAAATCTTGTAGTTGAGAAACTGTGTACGAGGAGGACTCTGACAATGAGACATCCCGGTAAAATCTCTGCTTCGTCACCCTTCTTCAGGTCGGTCCAAGTACATTGATGGAGGCAATTGAAATCTCAATAAAGTTGTCTGTTTGTCAATGTACTTGGACCAACCTGAATGTCTCCTTGTCAGAGTCAGATGTGCCTAGTTGCCATAGAGTCAGCTCCATTGAATACAGTGGGACTTCCTTTTGAGTAGACAGTGTCTGGCTCCATTTACAGTCAAGGAATCAACACTCCTTGGGTTTCCTAAAAAATGGCTGGCCGTGGAAGCATTGCGGTGAAAGAATTTAAAGTGGATTGGTGACCTTTTCCTTCAACATCGTAGGAAGGGCTTCGTAGGCCAGCTTCACTGTTTCCTTCGTTTGGTGCAGGGATTTTGTTTTCAGGATAAACAGGACTCCATTTTTGCACACCACTTTTAATTGTTCTCTCAGACATGGAGGGAAAAGGAAAAACAGGGACATTCCAACAGGATCCAATCAGAAACCGAGATGGCTTCTGTCATTCTGGGACCGTCCCTGGAAAATTGAGACAATTGGAGGGCCTGGAGCATGGAATGCAGAGGTCAGGCTATCTCCAACCGGGAACAGGCATAGGTGATGAACCAAACAGAGCTCACAAAAGGCCCTCCTAGCCGCAGAAGGCATTTTTGGGCCTCTGGTGACAAAGGTATATCTAAGACCACCTGCCAGCTATGCACTTGCTCCCCCAGAGGGTGCCCAACCCCATCTAGAGTAGGGAACTTGCCAATTTCCTGAACATACGCACCACCACCTCCCCAAGATTCAAGCATTACCCTGCATTGCCCTGCAACGCTTCCCCGATGTTACCGCATTATTCCTCTGCAGAGGAGCTGTGGTAGGACGAAAGCAGAACCAAAACAAACCGGGACGTTTGTGGTGTAGAGAAAGTTACGGGATTTCAGCAGGAAGTTTGAGAATAGGCACGGTGATTGGAAATGAAGACGCATGGCCATGCCAAAAAAAATTTGCAGGCTGAAAAAGCATTGAAAGCGGGAGCGCAAATCGTCATGGGTGCACAATAGAACAGGCATGTGGAGAGCGAATCGTGGCATAGAGCAAACTTTTAAATACCCCCCCTGCATTGATCCCTGTGCTCTGGTGGTCTGCGTCAAGAAACCAGAAGTATTGGGGTCAATGCAAACCACACTTGCTTCAATATAGCAGGGACAGCCCCAGTGGATTGATTTGTTTTGCTAACTGTGCCCCACAAATTCCTGTTCCGATTTTGTCTCTAATCAGGGGATGAGGAACAGATGTCTGTCAAGCATCTGGTTGGCCACTGTGAGAACAGGATGCTGGACTGCATAGGCCATTGGCCTGATCCAGCGGCCAGACTCTTCTTCCTAGGCTCTTATCTGTTTGTGCATAATACCACCTGCTGAAGCCCATTCAGTGACTCCTATTGTCTGGACTGAGGGCTGATCTGTCTGTGCATTTGCAAGCCAGCAACTTTGTCTTTTTTTAAAAGGCATCCCCTGAAATAGAGACAAAAGTAGGAACAGGAATTTACTAGGGAGAGTGGGGAAAACAAACAAGCAAACAGGGAGAGTCCCCTGCTAAACTGAAAAACTGTGTCATTTGCATGGGCACCAATACTTCTGGTTTCTAGATGCAAATGCTCAGGCCGGATTGAGATCAAACTTGGGAAAGTCATTCTTAATGTTATTATTATTTATTTTCCTTTCCTTTCATTATTTCATTTCATTTTAAAACTTGCCCAGGGCAACCCAAAGTGACTTACAATAAAACAAATAGACAATGCACTCTGCGCAGCTGAGTTAAAACCAAGAGGAAAGAGAAATACATTAAAAACATCCCACCCACTTCTAAAAGGCTACAGTTAGTTAAAGGCCAAAGGGCTGGTTGCAGAGGTAGGTATTCGCCAGGCACCTAAAGATATACAATGATTGCACCAGGCAAGCCTCCCTGGGGAGAGAGTCCCACAAACAGGGAGCCACTGCAGAAAAGGCCCCGTTCTCATGTTGCCACCCACTGGACCTCTTGTGGAGGGGGCACACAAAGACTTAATATTACGGAAAACTTTCTGCTTGACCATGGAACGGACTTCCTCTGAAGGTGGTGGCCTCTCCTTGGAGATTTCTAAAGAGAGGTTGAGTGGCTATCTGTCGGGGATTTTTAAGCTGTGATTCCTGCATTGCAGGGGGTTGGACTAGATGACCCTTGGGGTCTCCGTTCCAATGCTACAATTTCTCCGATGAAAATAGGGACATCCCATTCCATAATGATAATTTTACTATTTATACCCCACACATCCCACTGGGTTGCCCCAGCCACACTGGGCAGCTTCCAACATATATAAAAACATTCTTGTTCTTCTTCTTTGGCAGTCCCTCATAGCTAAGTAATATTGTCTTCCAATAAACACGGTTTTAACAGTGAGTCCGTAAGTGACTGTGGAGGCCAATTCTGGATCCACACGTCCTTCCACAGTGGGGACATTGGCTTCCAGGAGGGAGTTGATCACGGTGTGGATTTGCCAAGCATGCCTTCCTCTTAGCACGTTTCTCCTTTGTGTCCTGAGTTCGAGAGTCTTCAAAGCCCATGACACCTTTGGTAAAGGCTGTTCTCCAACTGGAGCGCTTGCAGGCCAGTGTTTCCCATTTGTCAGTGTTTATACTACATTTTTAAAGATTTGCCTTGAGACTGTCTTTAAACCTCTTTTGTTGACCACCAGCATTACACTTACCATTTTTAAGTTTGGAATAGAGTAGTTGTTTTGGAAGACAATCATCAGGCATCCGCACAACATGATCAGTCCAACGAAGTTGATGTTAAAGAATCATTGCTTCAACCCTGGTGATCTTTGCTTCTTCCAGTACACTGGCATTAGTTCGCCTGTCTTCCCAAGTGATGTGTAAATTTTTCCAGATACATTGTTGATGGAATCTTTCAAGGAGTTGGAGATGGCTTTTATAAATGGTCCATGTTTCACAAGCATATAGTAAGGTTGGTAGTACAACAGCTTTGTAAACAAGCATTTTGGTTTCCCTGTGAATGTCCCAGTCCTCAAACACTCTGCACTTCAATCGGGAGAAAGCCGCACTCACATTAAACATTAAAAAACCCCTCCCCTTTACAAGATTGCCTTCAGATGGCTCGGGGGTTGGATAACTCCATCCCCTCCAACACTTCTCCAATGAAAATAGGGACACTCTAAGGAAATGCGGGACATTCCGGGATCAAATCAGAAACCGAGACGGCTTCTCTAAATCAGCGACATCTTGGAGGGTCTGAAATATAGGATTCCACGATGTCTTCTGGCAGTGAATACGACACATTAACTTAAGGCTACCAGATTTTTTTCATTGAATCCGGGGACACTTTAAATACATACATACATACATACATACATACATACATACATACATACATACTATCTCTTTTAAATCAGAACCAGTGAGGGCAGTGAAGGTCCTGTGAGAGTGTCTGGAGGCGGTTGGAGGATGGATGGCGGCTAACAGATTGAGGTTGAATCCTGACAAGACAGAAGTACTGTTTCTGGGTGACAGGAGGCGGGCAGGTGTGGAGGATTCCCTGGTCCTGAATGGGGTAAATGTGCCCCTGAAGGACCAGGTGCGCAGCCTGGGAGTCATTTTGGACCCACAGCTGTCCATGGAGGCACAGGTCAAATCTGTGTCCAGGGCAGCTGTTTACCAGCTCCATCTGGTACGTAGGCTGAGACCCTATCTGCCTGCGGACTGTCTTGCCAGAGTGGTGCATGCTCTGGTTATCTCCCGCTTGGACTACTGCAATGCACTCTACGTGGGGCTACCTTTGAAGGTGACTTGGAAACTACAACTAATCCAGAATGTGGCAGCTAGACTGGTGACTGGGAGTGGCCGCTGAGACCATATAACACCGGTCTTGAAAGACCTACATTGGCTCCCAGTACGTTTCCGAGCACAATTCAAAGTGTTGGTGCTGACCTTTAAAGCCCTAAACGGCCTCGGTCCAGTATACCTGAAGGAGCGTCTCCACCCCCATCATTCTGCCCGGACGCTGAGGTCCAGCGCCAAGGGCCTTCTGGTGGTTCCCTCATTGCGAGAAGCCAAGTTACAGGGAACCAGGCAGAGGGCCTTCTCGGTAGTGGCGCCCGCCCTGTGGAACGCCCTTCCAGCAGATGTCAAAGCGATAAACAACTACCTGACATTCAGAAGACATCTTAAGGCAGCCCTGTTCAGGGAAGTTTTGAACGTGTGATATTTTACTGTATTTTTGGTTTTTATGGAAGCCGCCCAGAGTGGCTGGGGATGCCCAGCCAGATGGGTGGGGTATAAATAATAAATTATTATTATTATTATTATTATTATTATTATTATTATTAAACGCTTGGGACGTTGATGCTGCAGCGATGGCGGTGGCAGAGGGAAGGGAGGTATCACACTGCCTTTCAGAGCAGCCCCACCCCAACTCCTACGTGTGTGTAAGCAGGAGGGGGCAGGGATCCCTCAGCTGGGAAGGGAGGCTTCCCGTTGCCTAACTGAGAGATCCCTGCCCCCTCCTGCTTCCACGCAAGCTCCATTAGGCAGCATGAAGCCTCCCTTCCCAGCTGAGAGATCCCCACGCAGCTCCTGCTTGCACGCAAGTAGGAGTTGGGGAGCTGCTCCAATAAGCAGCATGAAGCTTCCCTTCACAGCTTAGTTGCTGGAGTCATGGAAGGTAGAGGCAGCCCAGAAGCTGCATCTTTGAGCCCCTGCTCCACCATCATATGGGGACTTCCAAGCAGCTCCTGAAGCCAGCCAGCTCCAACTGCTCCAGGCTGCTGAGACTGCCGCTGCTGCGTTTCCCAGGGACATTAGATGAAATCCGGGGACATTCCGGGGATGGAATTTGTCCAGGGACTTATTCACAAATCCGGAGACTGTCCCCGGGAAACGGGAATGTCTGTTAACCCTACATTACCTATGCCTTGTTTGCAGAAACGAGGCTGATCTGCACAAGCAGTTTCATTCATATAAATATATTTCCGTGTGATTAATTGCACCTGTTCTCTGCTCAGAGCTTGGACCAGATTGTGTGGATTTAATCGTGCGCAGGGGCTGGCGATGCGTTTGATGAGTGAGTGATCCTTTTGCGCCACGGAGCTTTTAGCAGGGGGGTAGCTGAGAAAGTTCTCAGTAGAACCCAGCTGAAATGAAGGTGGCGATTTGTCCCCACGCACCCACCCTTTAGCCACCGTGGGGAAGGAAAAAGAGAGAAAAACGCTGTGAACTTCATCTGTGCCTGGAAAGCTATCAAAGAGACCCAGCATATCATCTCACCCGCCCACCCCTGCCTGGATGGCAGCCATCCAGCTTCAAACCAGCTGTAGCTTTGCATGCTCTTCAAAGGCATCTCCACCAAAGGCACATTACAGCAGTAAAAGTCAGGAGCTTACACAGACATGCTGTAGATTAAACACCCTCTTCTGCCCCCTCTGCATTCCCTGAACCCGGGCCAAGATGCCTCCTGGTTCTCATCAAGACCTGGAAGTAGATCCCGCAGCACGGCAGACTTCCGCATGGGTACCAGCGCCAGATTTAGGTTTGATGAGGCCCTAAGCTTCTGAAGGTAATGGGGCTCTTTATATGTCCAGCTGTCCTTTGCCAACAACAAATTGACATTGTTTCTTCGGTTGAATATATGCTATATGGTAACTGATTGATCTCATAGGTATCTCAAGCCATTTGCACATAACAAAATATGTATTTTATCAAAGTAATTGATAAAGAAAGGAGCAAAGCAGGGATATTTTAGGGAGCAGGTTAGCAGGCAGGGCCCATGACTTACATCATAGGAGCCAACACAACACAAGACACTGTTGCTGGATGTAGGTTTTATTTTTTTATTTTTTGTTATGTACTGAAGTTCTCACCCTGGGCCAGCAGGGGGATACTGTAGATAGTTTTCACTCAGGTCCACATATGCAAATAAGGGATTGAAAGTGACACTCAGTGATTGGATAGTTACAGAAAGTGGTTACTGTTGCGTTCTAGTGGAGCTCTATATAAGCAGGCTGGCTGAACCCTTCAGTTCAGTTCTGTTCTGGCCTGTGAATAAACAAGAGCTGTTTGAAGAATCGCTGTGTCATCTGATATGTTCACCCACAACTTAAACAGTTTTTATCTTGTATTTTGGAAATGTACATCCAGTTTTTTCCCCTTTAAATTTTAGCTTAGGGCCCCAAGAGAGTGGGGCCCTAAACTATAGCTTGTTTAGATGATACAATCCAGCACTAATGGGTGCACAGTGATGACAAACAGCAGGTGTGCTCCACCTTCCTTCGTGTAACGCTTAGCTGGTTAATAAGAACATAGGAATAGCCTGCTAGATTAGACCACCAGCCCATCGAGTCCAGCATGGGTGTAGCCAGGATTTTGTTGGGGGGGGCAGAACCAATGCGATTGGTCAGTTAGTTACCAGTATTTCTCTCTTTTTTCTTGTTGTATATAATTTTTATTAAGTTTTCTATTTTACAATTTAAAATATTCATTAAACAACCTTAAAATGTCAATGACTTCCCTTCTTCTCTTTCCACGGTTGAGTCTGCATATCATAAATCCCTGCATATTTTACATAAACTAAACCGTTCAGTATTCCATTAATACATCCATCAAGACTTGTTTACACTGTTGCATTTATCTTAATGCTGCCAACGTTTTCAAATGTACACAGCCCCCCCCCCCATATATCCAGCAAACATTTTCCAGTCTTCTTTAAACGTATCTATCAATGGTATCTGACACCGAGGTAACTGGCGAAAATGTATAAAACTAAGTCAAATAAGTGTTGGAAATGTAAAGAGAAAGAAGGTTCTTTTTATTATATGTGGTGGTCTTGTAGTAAGGTTATAGCTTACTGGGAAATGATATATAATGAAAGGGAAAGGATGTTTAAAATAACATCCTTTCTCTTGGGAATTATAAGGATAGAATTACTTAAATTGTATAGAAATTTATTCATGTATGTGACTACAGCAGCAAGAGTGTTACTTGCCCAAAAACTGAAAGAAGAATAAGTCCCAGCAAAGGAAGATTGGATGCAAAAACTTAATGGAATATGCAGAAATGGTGAAACTCACCGGAAGAATAAGAAATCAAGATAAACTTCTTATAGAGGAATGGAAACTGTTTATTGACTCTGTCCTGCATGGAGGGGTTACTTTTTTCTCTCTGTCCTGAATCTTC
This sequence comes from Podarcis melisellensis, assembly GCF_964234715.1. Classification (NCBI taxonomy): domain Eukaryota; kingdom Metazoa; phylum Chordata; class Lepidosauria; order Squamata; family Lacertidae; genus Podarcis; species Podarcis melisellensis. Next base: position 2,803,240 of record NC_138537.1, read on the forward strand.
ACTGAATGTTCATGAGTTCCAGGAATACGAGATATTCCATGAATACTTCTGTAAACGTCTATCGTGTCCCCTCTCCCTCGCCTTTTCTCTAAATAAAAGCTCCCAAAAACGGCAAGCTTCCTCCATAGGGAAGTCGCTCCATCACCTGGGTGATTTTGGTTGCCCTTTTCTGAACCTTCTCAAAATATCCATTTTGAGGTGACCAGATTTCGTTTTGGATAGGGAAATTGGTGCTGATGGTGTTTGGGTTAGAGTAAGAGAGCCCACAATGACAAACCTAGACAGCATCTTAAAAAGCAGAGACATCACCTTGCCAACAAAGGTCCATATAGTTAAAGCTATGGTTTTCCCAGTAGTGATGTATGGAAGTGAGAGCTGGACCATCAAGAAGGCTGATCGCCAAAGAATAGATGCTTTTGAATTCTGGTGCTGGAGGAGACTCTTGAGAGTCCCATGGACTGCAAGAAGATCAAACCTCTCCATTCTGAAGGAAATAAGCCTTGAGTGCTCACTGGAAGGACAGATCCTGAAGCTGAGGCTCCAAGACTTTGGCCACCTCATGAGAAGAGAAGACTCCCTGGAAAAGACCCTGATGTTGGGAAAGATGGAGGGCACAAGGAGAAGGGGACGATGGAGGACGAGATGGTGGAACAGTGTTCTCGAAGCTACCAGCATGAGTTTGACCAAACTGCGGGAGGCAGTGGAAGACAGGAGGGCCTGGCGTGCTCTGGTCCAGGGGGTCACGAAGAGTTGGACACGACTAAACGGCTAAACAACAACAACAAAGAGAGCCCAAGTGGAGGAGAAGGGCCAAAGCAGTAATCCAGTCTGCAGAGATGATATTTGAAGCTACCTTATACTGAGTCAGACCATTGGTCCACCTATCCCATGTTTGCCAGTTTGATTGGCAGTGGATCTCAGCAAGGGGTCAGGTCTTGGGATGTGGGAAGGGGTCTTTCCTGTAACCAGATCATCCCAGCCAGAGAGGCCAGAAATTAAACCTGAGACCTTTTCACGCACAAGGCGCTTGTCTTACGAGCGAGTTGATCAGCTTGGTGACTCTGAGTCGAAAGCCTGGAAGGCGTTCTAGACTGCAGTCCTCAGATGACCCCCCTGGTCTGATCAAGGCCAGGAAAGACATAGAATCACAATTTTCTGGCAGTGTAATTTTTGGTTTACTTTGCAGAAACGTTGTGAGGATCACAGCTAGATAAATGTGAAGCATTCAGCTTTTGCAAAATCTCCTTTTGCGTAATTCTTCAGGTTCCAGATGGGCTCTCCTCTTTTGCATCTCGTCATCCCACTTCCCCCTCGTCACCACCAAAAGTAGGAAGCCCTCTGTTCTCTTCCAGTATTCTTCTTCCCCTCTAGAGAAAGGGGCATTTCACAAGATTTTCGGTCCGTTTCCGAACTTTCTCGTAGCCAAGTTCCCTTTTGCTTTCTAGTCTTCTTTTCCCCCCCACTCAAACTTTCAAGTGCATAAACAACCATTCAAGCTGCTTCGCCGAGGACTTCAAAGTCTGCCTGCCAGTTAAGACATGTCAGTCTACCTGTACAGGTGAAGTTTAGAATTATCAGTGTGCATGCAGAGTAGTGCTAAAAAAACAAAAAAACCTTGCTCCGTTAGTGCAAGGAATTATTTATATAGATTATTTCTATGGCCCTCTGTTGTGCAAGCCATAGGGGGGTTTACAAAAAGACAAATAGGTTTTAAAATGTAAAATAATAATAATAATAATTCCATAAAACATCAAATCACCAAATAACAACGACTAATAGAATTGGAAGGTTCCCCCAAGGGCTTTCTAGTCCAGTGCAGGAAGGCTAACTAAAGCATCCAAGACTGTCATTCCACAAAGTTCTTCCTGATGTTTATTCGGAATTTCCTTTCTTGTAACTTGAATCCATTGGTTGGAGTCGTATTCTCTAGAGCAAGAGAAAAGAAGCTTGCTCCATCTTCCAGGGGACAACCCTTGAGGTATTTGAAGATGGCTGTCATATCTCCTCTCAGTCTCCTCTTTTCCAGGCTAAACATACCCAGCTCCTTCAACCATTCGTCATCAGGCTTGGTTTCCAGATCCTTGATCATCTCAGTTTGGGGGGGAAGGAGGTACAGGGTCTGCATGTGGGAAGGAGAGAAGGCAAAGTGCCATTGCACAGGCAGAAATCCTTGCGCTAACCAAACGTGGGCTTTGGATTCTGGCCATTTAGAATTTAGGCAGAAATACAGGGCATCTCAACAGCCCAGGGACAGCTTCACGCCTCCTGTTCTCCCCTTTTCATGGAACATTTTCTTTAAATCAGGCTCAGACCGTCCTTCAAAAATACTACTACTAATATTAATACTAATAATTTATTATTATTATTATTATTTATACCCCACCCATCTGCCTGGGTGTCCCCAGCCACTCTCGGCAGCTTCCAGCAAAAGATTAAATATACATTAAAACATCAGTTATTACAAATTTCCTAAAGAGGCTGCCTTCAGATGTCTTCTAAACGTCAGATAGTTGTTTATTTCTTTGACATCTGATGGGAGGGCGTTCCACAGGGCGGGCGCCACTACCGAGAAGGCCCTCTGCCTGGTTCCCTGTGACATCACTTCTCACAGTATATAGTGGTACCTAGGCTTAAGAACTTAATTCGTTCTGGAGGTCCGTTCTTAACCTGAAACTGTTCTTAACCTGAGGTACTACTTTAGCTAATGGGCCTCCCACTGCCGCAGCCGTGCGATTACTGTTCTCATCCTGAAGCAAAGTACTATTTCTGGGTTAGCGGAGTCTGTAAAATGAAGTATATGTAACCTGAAGCGTCTGTAACCTGAGATACCACTGTATAGGACACTTTCTTCTTCTTCTTCTTCTTCTTCTTCTTCTTCTTCTTCTTCTTCTTCTTCTTCATTTGATTTTTCAGATTAAAGTTTTACAATCACATATCCAACATACAGGGATGCGGGTGGCACTGTGGGTTAAACCACAGAGCCTAGGACTTGCCAATCAGAAGGTCAGTGGTTCGAATCCCCGCGACGGGGTGAGCTCCCGTTGCTTGGTCCCTGCTCCAGCCAACCTAGCAGTTCGAAAGCACACCAGTGCAAGTAGATAAATAGGTACCCCTCCGGCGGGATGGTAAATGGTGCTTCTGTGTGCTGCTCTGGTTCGCCAGAAGTGGCTTAGTCATGCTGGCCACATGAACCGGAAGCTGTACGCCAGCTCCCTCGGCCAGTAAAGTGAGATGAGCGCCGCAACCCCAGAGTCGTTCGCAACTGGACTTAACTGTCAGTGGTCCCTTTACCTTTACCTTTTCATCCAACATGCAACATACAAACAAGATTCCAAAGACTTCTCCCCTCCCCTTTGTGGGTCCCATCATTAGTCATTCCCTCCTGCATCTTTTATAATAATCCAAATCTTTTACATCTCCATTATGCCCAAAATTCACCATTAAACTACAAGTGTTATTCCAATCCTACTAATGATTTTAGCTGTCTGCAATGGTTTTTAAGATAAATTATATAAATTTTCCCCGTTCCTTATTAAAATTTTGGTCTCCCTGATTTCTGATTATTCTGGTCATTTGAGCCGTTTAGGCACAATCCATCAATTTAATCTGCCATTCTTCTCTGGTCAGGACTTTATCTTCCTTCCATCTATATTGGACACTTTCAAACAGAGGATTGACTTCCTGCTGTAGAGCCAGCACACCACAACTGGTGACTGGGAGCGGCCGCCAAGACCACATAACACTGGTCTTGAAAGACCTACATTGGCTCCCAGTACGTTTCCGAGCACAATTCAAAGTGTTGGTGCTGACCTTTAAAGCCCTAAATGGCCTCCGCCCAGTATACCTGAAGGAGCGTCTCCACCCCCATCGTTCTGCCCGGACATTGAGGTCCAACTCCAAGGGCCTTCTGGCGGTTCCCTTCCTGCGAGAAGCCACGTTACAGGGAACCAGGCAGAGGGCCTTCTCGGTGGTGGCGCCCACCCTGTGGATCGTGCTCCCATCAAGGAGATAAACAACTACCAGACTTTTAGAAGACATCTGAAGGCAGCCCTGTTTAGGGTAGCTTTTAATGTTTAACAGACCACTGTATTTTAATACTTTGTTGGAAGCCACCCAGAGTGGCTGGGGAAACCCAGCCAGATGGGCGGGGTATAAATAATAAATTATTATTATTATTATTATTATTATTATTATTATTATTATTATTATTACCACCCCAAGAGCCTAGAGGTTGCCCATTGATCCAGGCAGCGATCTGAGTGGACACGCAGTCTTCCCCACTAGGGTGAGCTGTGCAGAATTTCTATTTAACATAATAGTAAAATAGGTTTCAGAGAGGAGAGGTTCCCAGCCCAGCCTGGAGATGCCTCATACCTTCTGCATGCAAAGGACGTGCTCACGCCCTCTTTGTCACGATTTTCCAAATCAGCTGCTCTGCATATAAATTTCAAATGCAAAATGCATGCAAATAAGCGCCCTCTTTCTCTGGGGTTTCCCCTGCAATCTACTTAGTGGGCTGTAATTAATGGGATTTGTGTAAACAGCTCCCTCTGCCCCTCGTCAGCCTGTTGGCAAATCACCTCCTCTCCTCAATTTTAATGGTATGAGAAAGGGAGGGGGGAAATCTCCTCCTCATAAGGATAGCCTGCCGCAGGATCAGGCCAGTGGCCCATACTGGCCAGCATCCTGTTCTCACAGAGGGTAACCAGATGCCCCAGGGAAAATGGCAAGCAGGATTCAAGCACTAGAGCAACTCTCTCCACTTCTGCCGTTTCCAGCAAATCGGGTCCTCCCTTAAAGAGGGCACGTGTGGTGGTGAGACCTGGCCAGTGGCGTAGCGTGGGTTGTCAGCACCCGGGGCAAGGCAAGTAATTTGTGCCCCCTAACCCGTGGATTTGCGCCCCCTAACCCATGGATTTGCGCCCCCTAACCCCCAGATGTTGCGCCCGGTGCGGCCGCCCCCCCTTCACCCCCCACGCTACACCACTGGACCTGGCAACCAAACCCTGTGTTGTGGGTGGGTATGATTGGATAGCCACAACACCCTATTGGTAGGTCCCTCGATGCAGGGTTTAATCAGGCCAATGGGACGCAAGCTATACGGATCAAGGGGCCTATATATGCCCATGCACATGACCCAGAGCTTCCTCTTTGGGCCAGTGCATCAGAACATCCGCCCACCTCTCCCTATTTTTAGGGCTTTGCGCTTGACCTTGCTGTGCCGTCATGTGTCGTCTGTCATTGGGACAGGGGCACGGCAGGAATTTCCCCCACTTGGCTGATTGGCTGTTGCCATTTGGGTTTCGCCTGCCGTGTAGCAAATTGTCACAACTTGTAAGGTTGTGGAAAGGCTCTGGTTCAGGTGATTGTTGTTGTTGTTTAGTCGTTTAGTGGTGTCCGCCTCTTTGTGACCCCCTGGACCAGAGCACGCCAGGCACTCCTGTCTTCCACTGCCTCCCGCAGTTTGGTCAAACTCGTGCTGGTTGCTTCGAGAACACTGTCCCACCATCTCATCCTCTGTCGTCCCCTTCTCCTTGTGCCCTCCATCTTTCCCAACATCAGGGTCTTTCCCAGGGAGTCTTCTCTTCTCAAGAGGTGGCCAAAATATTGGAGCCTCAGCTTCAGGATCTGTCTTTCCAGTGAGCACTCAGGGCTGATTTCCTTCAGAATGGAGAGGTTGGATCTTCTTGCAGTCCATGAGACTCTCAAGAGTTTCCTCCAACACCAGAATTCAAAAGCATTCTTTGAATTCTTTGGCGATCAGCCTTCTTTATGGTCCAGCTCTCACACTCTCGCCATCCCTATGTGAAGGGTATTCCGTTAAAGGAATCCAGGGACTCGATGGTTTGGTCAACCCCTAAGAGGGGGTTGTGCCCATGCCCAAGTCCAGGGGGACATCTGGGTGGTGGACATAGCCTGTTCCCGGCTTCCCGCCTATCCAGGTGTTCACCCTTGGCTGACCTATGCTGGTGCCCTAGGCAAGCACTACCTGCAACGGTGCAGGGAGCTAGTCGAACCAGAACCTATGCAACCACTCACTTGCTGTAATCAACAAAGTTGTGACCTAAATTCTGCCAAAAACAAAACCAAAATTTTGAGTCTTCTCTGAATTTATTTAAGGGGAAGGTTCTGCCCGAACACTGAGGTCCAGCTCCGAGGGCCTTCTAGCCGTTCCCGCACTGCGAGAAGCCAAGTTACAGGGAACCAGGCAGAGGGCCTTCTCGGTGGTGGCGCCAGCCCTGTGGAACGCCCTCCCACCAGATGTCAAAGAGATAAACAACTACCTGACATTCGGAAGACATCTGAAGTCAGCGCTGTTCAGGGACGTTTTTAATGTGTGACATTTTAGTGTATTTTTGGTCTTTGTTGGAAGCCCCCCAGAGTGGCTGGGGAAACCCAGCCAGATGGGCGGGATACAAATAAATTATTATTATTATTATTATTATTATTATTATTATTATTATTATTATTAAAGGTCTGAACACACAACTGGAGAACCATCCTGGTTAGTATCCATCAATACCCCTGGCCTCCATGAATTGATCCAATCACTGCTTTTACTTGGACATGGACAGGGCAGGGATGCAGAGCCAGTTAGGAGCCACTCAGATGCACCAACAGGGCCCCCACCACCAGTGGCGTAGCGTGGGTTGTCAGCACCCGGGGCAAGGCAAGTAATTTGTGCCCCCTAACCCATGGATTTGCGCCCCCTAACGCTAACCCCCAGATGTTGCGCCCGGTGCGGCCAGCCCCCCTGCACCCCCCACGCTACGCCACTGACCACCACCACAACCGAGTCCTCATCTGCCAGAAAGCCAGTGTGGCATAGTGGTTAGAGGGTTGAGCTATGGCCTGGGAAACCAGGGTTCAAATCCACACTCAACCATGAAGCTCACTTGGCGACCTTGGGTGTTGTTCAATTGCTCTCAGCCCAACTTCCCTCACAGTGTTGTTGTGGGGATAAAATGGGGGGAAAGATGTATGAAAGCTCCCTCGGACTCCTCAGAGGAAAGATGGGATGCAAACAGAAGAAATAATAATAATAATAATAATAATAATAATACTTAATAATAATAAATTTGTAAACTGTTTTGAAGTTCGTCAGCAATCAAGTAGTGTGTAATCTTTATGAAATAAATATTTCATGCCAAGGGTCAAAACACCGAGTGTCAAATCCCGGCTGTGTTACCGCAATTTGAAATCTGGACATATTGCAAGGTGGTTTTGAGAAACAGACTGAAAAGAGGAAGAAAACAGAACCTTGTTCTCAGTTCGTCTTGAGAAACAAGGACATAGGAACTGAAATCCCATACTTGCACACCCTGGACTCTTCTAAGAACAGTTTTATGCAACAGGAGGGTTGGCTTAAAAATTGGGCAATTAAATGTTTGATTGAAGTATAAATTCAAACATTGGCACACAATTTTTAAGTTTGCTGATTCTCCTGTGAGCTTTGGAGAGCTTTCCTTCCACCCACCTCCTTCTCCTCCACTTTTCGCTGGAACAAATAGTAAAATTACGTCAGAAATGCATCATTCTGAAACTGGGCGCTGGCATGCTCTGAAATTTTGCCAAGAGCAGAAGAACATTAAAAGAGACCCCTTTCCTTGATCCATGGCTGTCTAACCTCCTGCTTCCCAGAGTGGGCAACTGCTATTGGAAAAGCAAGACATCTTCAGTAAAGACCACAAGCTTAGCATGAGTCTGTTGGATATTCTCTCTGTGTGAGAGAGATGCATTTCTTCCAGAAACAGAGAAGAACAGAGAAGGAGTTTCAGGAAGCAGCAGAAGGCTGAGATTGTTATGTCTGTGCAAGGATGTTTTCTTTGGAAACTGTTCTTATTTTGCGGTGAGAGAGTCTTAGACTCTTGTCAGACACTTAAGCATGCCTTGACGATGGCAGTGGTGAAAGTCTGTATATATTTGCTAACAATATGCTTTTCTGCCTGTCAAGTAAACCTCCACACTTGACTTTATGGGCTCCATGACTGTTTATTGTCTACTGTGTGTACCTTCAACCCCGAAGATGTTTCCAAACAAGGAGAGATGTAACTCTGCTGAGTATGGATATTGGCACACATGCAAAGCAAAAGTGATTGTTATGCACTGAGTTGAACAGGATCCAAAATGCAGCAGTCTGATTGGTCCTAGAACAATAGGATTCAGAATGCAGCAGTCTGATTGGTCCTAGAACCATAGGATCCAGAATGCAATAGTCTGATTGGTCCTAGAACCATAGGATCCAGAATGCAGCAGTCTGATTGGTCCTAGAATAGGATCCAGAATGCAGCAGTCTGATTGGTCCGCAGGAGCCACCCAATCCAGCTCCAGGTGGAAGTGAATCCGCAACCTGATTGGCCTACAGGAGAATCCCGGAGTTATATATATCTCCCATGGAAGATGGAGCTAGCTGGTTTTCTCCTGCTCCAGAGGGTAGGATTCGAACTAATGGATTGACGTTACAATAAAAGAGATTCCGACTAAACATCAGGAAGCACTTTTTGAGCTATTCAACAGCGGAACAAACTCCCCCAGGAGGCGATGGACTCACCTTTCATTGGGGGGGTTTTAAGCAGCGGTTGGAAGGCAATTTGTCAGGGGGCTGGGCTTGATGACCTTTGAGGTTCCCTTTCAACTCTACAAATCAACGATTCTATGAATTATCATCTCCCATGTTGCTCTGCTTTCCATAGGGGCCCAACACCATCATGGCGGCTTCTTAACAGATTTCTTTACAGTGCCATGAAAGTTGCTCTTTAATCACTCAAAAAATATCACACCTCTTCTGTAACCAACATTTCGGTATCTTGGCTCTATTTTTATAACAACGCTTTGGTTAGTAATACTGTTTTGACAATATATGACAGAATTTCAAAAATATTTTTCCCCCTCCATTCTCTCTGACACCTCCCCCACTTCCAGATTCAGTCTTTTCCCTTTCAAGTTCGATTCCTTTTGCTATCTTACTCAAATAGGTAATGTGATTTATCAAAAGTGAAAATAACGGTGGGCTAACTTGCCACTTTTCTATGATTGTTTGAATATTTTTATTCGATGGCAGCCTTGGTGGCTGAGCACCCCATTTCTTCTTCTTCTTTTCCAAACATGGAAACTTCTAAACTTATCCTTTCCTCTTTGATCCGCGACACGATAAGTAAATTCTTCGGAATTGCTTTTCTACCTGCCGCAAACTGTTTTTGCACAGGGTTGAATGTCACAATACTTTATTCTGCTTTCTGTTTTGTTTTTGGAGATCTGCATGTGAAATGTTTGCTCTCGTTGACAATTCTTCCATAGTTCTAAAGAGGCAAGTTTCACTTCTTTGACGGCACTCCCACCTCGTAAATTTCTGCAAGGGAATTGCCGTTACTGGTAGTTTTATTTTCAGTCTCTTTCCTAATAATTCCCAGCCTAGAATTCACCTTATTTGCAGCTGTCACTCTCTGAGTCAGCATTTTGATTGAGCCGTCATCCACCGTGATCCCCAAGTTCTCTTTCCAGGTCCAAAACAAGCTGTTCAGTAAATCGGGTTTCAAGGATGATTCTTCATAAATTCCAAACAAATTGTCCTCTCAGGTACAAATAATGACTATGGATCAGTACTCACAAGTTTACTTATCCTGGAAAAACTGTTCTGTTTGCTGTTTACTGCTGCATCCTACAGCACTTCGAATACAGTGGTACCTCGGGTTACATACACTTCAGGTTATAGACTCCGCTAACCCAGAAATATTATCTCAGGTTAAGAACTTTGCTTCAGGATGAGAACAGAAATTGTGCTCCGGCGGCGCAGCAGCAGCAGGAGGCCCCATTAGCTAAAGTGGTGCTTCAGGTTAAGAACAGTTTCAGATTAAGTACGGACCTCCAGAACGAATTAAGTACTTAACCTGAGGTACCACTGTACATTATTCCTACGTTTTGAGGACCTACCACTGCAATATTGCTGGATATTGACTATTGAAAGGCATCTTGCTCCCTGATAGCGATTGATTACGCTTAGTATTTCTTTCCAATGAACTTTTGCATAACTATGTCTCATATGTGGATGTTTATGATTTGTACATTTTATAGCATGATCAAATGATTGGTAATGCATTTTTAGCCACGTGTGGCTTTCAGATTCTTCTGTATTGCAACACAGGGGTTTTCCTCAGCCACGAAAGAAAGGCAGTTTACTTGCGAGATCGCCTTAGACTACTTCATTCTGGATTTATACGAACTCAGCCTGTTAGTGTGACAAAATCTACACTTTGGAACTCCCTGCCTGATGATATCAGACATGCGACTTCCCTACATTATTTTTGGCACTTGCTAAGATGAAATTTTATAATGAAATGATTTTAGAATGTTGTATTATTTTATTGTTGTTAGCCGCCCTGAGCCCGGCTTCGGCTGGGGAGGGCGGGATATAAATAAAATATTATTATTATTATTATTATTATTATTATTATTATTATTATTATTATTATTAAAAACATACTTGTTTGGATGAGCCTTTCTAGATGCTTAGGAAGTCTATTGTTCTTGTTATTTTTTCAAAGTCTCAAATTATTGCTGCTAATTTTCCTTAGTGGTTATTTTATTGTTCTATTATTATTATTTTTTAAAAAACAAAACAAAACATTACCGCCAACACAAATCAAGCCACTGGTGTCCCTTATTAGCTACACACACACACAAACATATTTTGGAAAATGAACTAAAAATATAATAATCAGCACCTGACCTTTTTTTAAAATTTAAATTTTTATTTTATTGCAGAGAAAGAGAGGCAGCTGCACAGCGAGGAAAGCTTCAGAGCTAGAAAGTGAGAGGAAGTTGAAAGGAGCGAAGCGAGAGCTGGCGATGGGGTTCTGGTCACCGGAAGCAAAATAAAAATAAAAAGATTCAGAAATAGCATAACTGACATGCAAAGCGAGCCTGTATGAGGGGCTCAGAATAGCTCTCCCGAAAAGAAGTGTAGTAGGCGGCCGGGGAGAGGAGGGGAAAAGTTCTGTTCTGCTTTCTCCTGGGCCCATTTGGGTCCTTTTTCGACAAAAGAGCCTCCCATATCTTTACGGCTTATTAGTTCTTCCAAGAGTTGCTAGGTAGGGTTGCATTTGGCCGGATTCTTCTTACCCATTAATTATTATTATTATTTTTTGCAAATAATTTTTATTAAATTTTAGAATTTTACAATCATCACAATCAATATTATCTCAAAGGCCGAAAAGAACATAAATCCCACCCCCACCCACCACGACTTCCCTCAACTTCCTCTTCTGGTTCTTTGAATATTTACCGCCCTGCTTGTTTTATTCTACCTTGATATTGCAATCTCTAAGTTAAATATGGTGATATTCTTGTCATTTTTATACCTTAATTGTTTTCAAATTGCATTTTACAAGTGCGTATTTAAATAATTTTATCAGGGAAAGCAATGGAAGGATCAGAGGTCAAGTTAAATTGTATTACAAAACGATGTACAAACCAAGTATCAATTAAGGAATGAAAGATTGTATACTTTTATTTTTATTTTGTGTTTAACATCAATTGATCATCTTATGTTATGCAATTTTCAACCAATAAAGCATTTGTGTGGCAAGTTCCTCCTCCCCCAGTAGAAATAAAGACACGACACAATTATTAAGGTTAATGGGCTAATTAAGGCCACAACTTTATTGGTTACAGGTGATGAGCTTAGGCATTGGTCCTAACCGACTATATCCGACTTCAGCCCGTCCACTTGAATTCCGGGAAGGGTTAACCACCAGTAGGGGGAGTCCTGCTGATGCACATCAACTAGGAACTCGCCCAGGGTCACCATTAGGGGGCGTACCTTAGGCCCTCACCTCCCTAGGCTTTGGATAGGGCCACGCCCCCCAGAATCCTTTATCGGACGACCCTTCAATATGGGGGGGCAGGTGATGGCGCTTCCTCCCCTCTTCCAACTACAGAGCAATACCAATACCAAGAAAGTTGTGACGATTTGCTACGAGGTAGGCGAAAACCAAGTGCCCGGTGCCAATTTGCCAAGTGGCAAAATTCCTACCAGGCCCCTCAACGGCGACCAACCAAGGTCCATAGCAAGGTCAAGGAACGGAAACCTTATAGGGCGGGAGGGTGGGAAAAGCAGTAACAGCTGGCAGGCGGAAAAGAGGGAGATCCCTGGCCGCGTCCTGTTTAAATAAGGCAGGCCACACCCCCAAAGCCAGCCAATTGGCTGGCCAGGGGTTGACGTGGCTGGGGATTCCCCCAATCGTGCAGGGGCTGGGCTCCAGCCACCGCATGCGTCGTGGGGCCGTAATGCCTGCAATCCCACCTCCTCTGCAGGGCAGAAGTGGCTTTATAAACAAAACAGAAAACAAAACAAAAATTTGAAGCCATTGGTTCGAGTCCTACCTTCCAGAGCAGGAGAGAGAATCTTGCTCCGTCTTCTGTGCAATGGCCCATCTAAGTCCCCTAGCATGGATGCACTGCAGGGGGCTGGACTAGATGCCCCCCAGGTTCCCTTCCAACTCTACCATTCTATGCTTCTATGAAAATTGGGGTAACAACAAAACAATCAACTCCTGCACGTTCTCCTTTAACAGGAGGCTGGCCTGCACGGCAGCAAGAGATCATTGCTGTTGCCGATTCCACAAAAGCTTTGATTGATTAACCTGTTAGTTTGGCTGAAAAGCTTTTAATCAACTGGGGAAAAGGTGCATTAGAAAACCATTCGGATGACAAGAGATGTTTGCCAGTAGAACGGACTCCCTCAGAAGGTGGTGGGCTCTCTTTAATTGGAGGTTTTTAAGCAGAGGTTGGCTGGCCACCTGTCAGGGGTTGAGGGAATTGCGTATGGTGCTGGAGGAGACTCTTGAGAGTACCATGGACTGCAAGAAGATCAAACCCGTATAGTTAAAGCTATGGTTTTCCCAGTAGTGAGGTATGGAAGTGAGAGCTGGACCATCAAGAATTCTGGTGCTGGAGGAGACTCTTGAGAGGCCCATGGACTGCAAAAAGATCCAACCTCTCCATTCTGAAGGAAATCAGCCCTGAGTGCTCGCTGGAAGGACAGATTCTGAAGCTGAGGCTCCAAGACTTTGGCCACCTCAGGAGAAGAGAAGACTCCCTGGAAAAGACCCTGATGTTGGGAAAGATGGAGGGCACAAGGAGAAGGGGATGACGGAGGACAAGATGGTGGGACCGTGTTCTCGAAGCTACGAACGTGAGTTTGACCAAACTGCGGGAGGCAGTGGAAGACAGGAGTGCCTGGCGTGCGCTGGTCCAGGGGGTCACGAAGAGTCGGACATGGCTAAACGACTCAACAACAACAACAGCTCCAGCACCGGGAGCGGAGAGTAGGCAAGGGCGTGGCTGGTGCATGTCCCGGGGGCGTGATGCCCAGCGTGGTGGGGGAATGCACAGCGCATGTCAGGAGCGGCTGCGATGGTACCCTTCTCCCTGATGGTGCCTGGGGCGGTGCGCTCCCCCCCCCCCCGTTCCTCTGCCAGTGCATGCAAGATAGAGCAAACTTTTCTTTGCTGCTCTGGAGGGAGTTCCACTAAATGTGAGGAAGAACTTTCTGATAGCAAGAGCTGTTTGACAGCAGAACAGACGTCCTCAGAAGCCGGACTCTCCTTTGTTGAACATCTGTCAGAGATCCTTCAGCTGCCATTCCTGCACGACAGGGGTTGGACTAGATGTCCTTTGAGGGTCTACTCTACAATTCTGTGATTCTATGAGCCATCCCTGAGATTTAGTCAAGAATAAACTCCAGCAATAGCCTGATTGGAAGCACATATGATCAGGCAAAAAAAAAAAAAAAAAGCTCAAGGAAATGAAATATAATTTTGATATTTTTATTTTTCTGTTGTAAAATTTAATCTAGAGCAGGTTAATGAAACTAGGCTCGTCACTTTCAAACTATTGCTTTCCCCCACTTGTAGATCTGAACAACAGGAATTTAAATGTAAGCATATGCTGTATGCATATACCTGCGTTTTATTGATCTAAAACCTATATTCACTTGTTCTTTCCATTGTTTAAAAATCTATCTTTGATTGTTTTTAATTGTGTGATGCCCTTGAGGCTTTGGTGGAAAGTGATTAATAAATCAAAATAATAACAATACAGTCACACAGATGACAAATTCCACCCAAATATTATTTCATCTAGTGGATTGGGTTTTTTTGTTGTTATTTTACTATTATGATTTCTTCCTTCTCTTCGAATTGTTTGACATTAAGTAACAAAAATGGGAAGGAAATAATGACAATAATAAAGTGTTCATGAAAGGTTATTATTATTATTATTATTATTATTATTATTATTATTACTATCATTATTATTTTAAAAGCATACTCTGCTTTTTGGTCCCCCCAGAATGACACATGCATGTCAAAAATACACAGTTCTTAAAGCCGCCGATTTAAATACCGATTGCTATTTTTGAAACGACAGTAAAACTACTTTGGTCATATAATGAAGCAGCTGCGTGTGATCTCAGGAGGAACCCAGTGAGATCAAGGAGTGGTTTAACCCTTTCCTTTGCAGACTTTCGTCTGCCCAGGAAAAAAATCACCTGTGTGGCCCTCAACTCACTGGACTTTCTTGCCCTGTTTAGTGAAGCTCAGGCAGGGTTGATTCCTAGTTGATTCCCAGCCATGATGCTCCATGATTTGCTCTGGTAGTCATTGCTGGCCACAGGAACTGGAAGCTGTACGCCGGCTCAGCCAGTAAAGCGAGATGAGCACCGCAACCCCAGAGTCATCCGCGACTAGACCTAACGGTCAGGGGTCCCCTTACCCTTTACTTTTACCTAATAGTTGCACTGCAGCAATTGCATACAGAAATAAGTTAATAATAATAATAATAAATTTTATTTATATCCCGCCCTCCCCAGCCGAAGCCGGGCTCAGGGCGGCTAACAACAATCAAATAATCAAACAGTCAAATAATCACACATTCTAAATATTTCATTATAAAAATTAATTAAAATCAAATTGATGGCAACTGATTAAGCAAAATTCTGTGCAGGTTGCCAGAGGAGGGAGTCAGGCTGCGCCCTGACCAAAGGCCTGGTGGAACAGCTCTGTCTTGCAGGCCCTGCAGAAAGATGTCAAGTCCTGCAAGGCCCTAGTCTCTTGTGACAGAGCGTTCCACCAGATTGGAGCTGCAGCCGAGAAGGCCCTGGCTCTAGTTGAGGCCAGCCTAACCTCTCTAAGGCCTGGGACCTTGAGGATGTTATTATTTGCAGACCGTAGGTTTCTCTGTGGGGCATACCAGGAGAGGCGGTCCTGTAGGTATGAGGGTCCTAGGCCGTATAGGGCTTTAAAGGTTAAAACCAGCACCTTGAACCTGATCCACCGGGAGCCAGTGCAGCTGGTATAGTACCGGATGAATGTGATCTCGCAGCAAAGACCCCGTAAGGAGTCTCGCCGCGGCATTCTGCACCCGCTGGAGTTTCTGGGTCAGTCTCAAGGGCAGCCCCAATTAGAGCGAGTTACAATAATCCAGTCTGGAGGTGACCGTCGCGTGGATCACAGTGGCTACGTCAGGGCGAGAGAGATAAGGGGCCAACTGCTTAGCTTGGCGGAGATTCTTTGGTACGTCTGACCCAGTTATCCCTAAAAGAAAAGCTTTCAGGATTGTCGTCTTAAATATCCCCCTCTCCAACTCATTATGTATCATCTCCCAAAATTCCTTAGCTACTCTACAAGTCTACCACATATGGTAAAATGTACTTTCCATTTCTTTACATTCCCAGCATGGTGTCTGGGAGTGGCTGCTGAGACCACATAACATCGGTCTTGAAAGACCTACATTGGCTCCCAGTATGTTTTTGAGCACAATTCAAAGTGTTGGTGCTGACCTTTAAAGCCCTAAATGGCCCTGGCCCAGTAGACCTGAAGGAGCGTCTCCACCCCCATCGCTCAGCCCGAACACTGAGGTCCAACTCTGAGGGCCTTCTGGTGGTTCCCTCATTGCGAGAAGTGAGGTTACAGGGAACCAGGCAGAGGGCCTTCTTGGTGGTGGCGCCCTCCCTGTGGAACACCCTCCCATCAGATGTCAAGGAAAATAAGAAAATAATGTGTGATGTTTTATCATGTTTTTAATATTCTGATGGAGGCTGCCCAGAGTGGCTGGGGAAGCCCAGCCAGATGGGCAGGGTATAAATAATATTTTAGTAGTAGTAGTAGTAGTAGTAGTAGTAGTAGTAGTAGTAGTACCTGAGCTCCAGTGGCCTGGCCGGAACCCATTGCTCCTGACAGCCACAGCCTCTTCCATGCTGGGCATCTAGATCTTTCAGCTACCCACTCTTTCCTTTACTTATGAACATGCTTGATACAGCATAGTTTTTATCAAAGGTCGCCATCAGTTGCAAAATGTCACTGACTCAGACAAATCATGCCATACTCATAAGGAGAACGGTGTTGTCCTGTTGAAGACACAATAGCACACGGAAACGCTGTTTACCTTCCTGCTGGTAAGCGGTCCCTATTTATCTACTTGCACCCAGGGGTGCTTTCAAACTGCTAGGTTGGCAGGCGCTGGGACCGAACAACGGGAGCACACCCCGCCACAGGGATTCGAACCACTGACCATGCGATTGGCAAGTCCTAGGCACTGAGGTTTTACCCACAGCGCCACCCGCGTCCATATATATATATATGATTAGTTTTTTTAACATATCATTTTCAACCGTAATTAAACATACTTTTACATCTTATTCAAATTTTTGACTTCCATCAATCCTGTCTGAAAATTTTCCAATCTAATCTCTCAGTATGCATTTCTTATCTTCCCTATTACATTTCAAACTCATAACCAATATCTCTATCTTTTTCTACTTTGTAACACTTCGTATATTTCTCTTTACAAAACTTCTTGTAGTCCTACTAGCGTAATTTGTTGATTACAGTTGCTCTTCAAATAATTCATATACTTCTTCCAATCTTCTGTAAATCTTTGGTCCTGCAGGTTTCGAATCCTTCCTGTCATGTTGTCCAATTCTGCATAGTCCATTAATTTCGTCTGCCATTCTTCTTCCATCGGAATTTCTTCTAGTTTCCATTTCTGGGCTAACAATACTCTTGGTGCAGTTGTTGCATATAAAACAATTTAACATCTTGCCTATTAATATCCTGACCTATAATACCAAGTAAAAATGCTTCTAGTTTTTTAAAAAACGTATATTTCAACATCTTTTTCATCTCATTATACTGTATATCATTTCCCAGAAGTTCTTTAGTTTTTTACATTCCCAGGATCTCGATGCGTTTTGAATGGGTAGCTTTCGTTGGGTAACGACCGTCTGTTTTCTGCAACACGCAGTGAAGTTTTTCCATCTCACCACAAGACCTGCACACCTTGGTTTTTCTTCTCTAAGGTGATGTGTCAATCTGCTGAGAGCTGCAAAATATTCTCAAATAGGGAGTGTGTGAGCGTGTTCCAACAAAGCATCCTTCTTGCAGCTAATGTAATTCTGAATATCCCGCTGCCACTGACCTTTCCAGGCAATTCAATAAGGGAGCAGTCCTAGGGCAAGATCCACTGGGATGGAGCGAATGTGCAGCTCAGACAGCTGGTTCATGAACCCTCCCCCCAGGCGCTAGTATGACACTCTAACCACTACAGCACAACAGCCCTCTTAAGGCTCGAGACTCACAAGTTCAAAGCATTGCACATGAAATAGAAAGGGGAAAACCAAAACCTTTGAAAGCAGAGGGGAAAATGCCTGGTCAAGGCTTCACACACAGCAGAGAAGCCAAGAGATTGGGCAAGAGAGGTGTTTTCCTGTTTGGGTCCCCATCAGAGTGACGCCACCCCCAGCCTCTGAGTGTGACACACAGAATCTGGTTGTCCTGGGATTACCCTCAGAGTCTTGCATGATCTATCGGATCAAGGAAGCTGGTAGTTTCTCCCTGATTTGCAAAAGGTGTTCCAGCACGCAGGACCCCGAGTCACGAAACCGAGAGATTGCTTCTTTCCCCTGAATGTGGAGCTAAGTGCCACCAGAATACTGGCAGGTTTTTTTTGGGGGGGGTGTTTGTGTTGTTGTTGTTTAGTCGTTTAGTCATGTCCGACTCTTCGTGACCCCCTGGACCAGAGCACACCAGGCACTCCTGTCTTCCACTGCCTCCCACAGTTTGGTCAAACTCATGCTGGTAGCTTCGAGAAGACTGTCCCACCACCTCGTCCTCTATCGTCCCCTTCTCCTTGTGCCCTCCATCTTTCCCAACATCAGGGTCTTTTCCAGGGAGTCTTCTCTTCTCCTGAGGTGGCCAAAGTCTTGGAGCCTCAGCTTCAGGATCTGTCCTTCCAGTGAGCACTCAGGGCTGATTTCCTTAAGAATGGAGAGGTTGGATCTTCTTGCAGTCTCAAGAGTCTCCTCCTCCATGGATCACTGCCTTGCCATGGCAAAGGGGCTTGAATAACTCAGAGAAGGTATGAACTATGCCGTGCAGGGCCACCCAAGATGGACAGGTCATAGTGGAGAGTTTTGACCAAACGTGATCCACCTGGAGCAGGAACCGGCAAGCCACTCCAGTATCCCTGCCAAGAAAACTCCATGGACAAAGACAACAGGAATTATTATTATTATTATTATTATTATTATTATTATTATTATTATTACTATTCTCTGGCTTTCCCCCCTTCTTTCTGCTGCTGCTTCTTCTTTGGTGACTACTCATAGCGGAGTACGATTATCTTCCATAAACACAGTTTTAACAATGAGTCCCTAAGTGACTGTGGAGGCCAGTTCTGGATCCACATGTCTTTCCACAGTGGGGAGATAGGTTTCTGGGCAGGAGTTGATCACAGTGAAGGTTTGCCAAGTGTACCTTCCTTTTAGCGTGTTTATTAAGTATGGAGTAGAGTAGTTGCTTTTGTCTTCCATAAACAAGATTTATACTTGATCTTAGCCAAAAGGCTGAGAAGCAATGGAGGAGACTCTTGAGAGTCCCATGGACTGCAAGAAGATCCAACCTCTCCATTCTGAAGGAAATCAGCCCTGAGTGCTCACTGGAAGGACAGATCCTGAAGCTGAGGCTCCAAGACTTTGGCCACCTCATAAGAAGAGAAGAGAAGACTCCCTGGAAAAGACCCTGATGTTGGGAAAGATGGAGGGCACAAGGAGAAGGGGACGACAGAGGACAAGATGGTGGGACAGTGTCCTCAAAGCTACCAGCATGAGTTTGACCAAACTGTGGGAGGCAGTGGAAGGCAGGAGTGCCTGGCGTGCTCTGGTCCAGGGGGCCACGAAGAGTCGGACACGACTAAACGACTAAACAACAACAAACAAGATTCTAAAAGTGAGTCTGTAAGTGACTGTGGAGGCCAATTCTGAATCCACACGTCCTTCCACGGTGGGTTTCCGGGTGGGAATTGATCACGGTGTGGATTTGCCAAGTGTACCTTCCTATTAGCACATTTCTCCCTTTCACCCTGAGTTCAAGCATCTTCAAAGCCCATGACACCTTTGGTCAAGGCTGTTCTCCAACTGGAGCGCTCACAGGCCAGTGTTTCCCAGTTGTCGGTGTTTATACTACATTTTTAAAGATTTGCCTTGAGACAGTCTGTAAAGCTATTTTGTTAACCACCATCATTACGCTTTCCATTTTTAAGTTTGGAATAGAATAGTTGCTTTGGAAGATGATCATCAGGCGATCGTCATCAGATGTTGAAGAATCATTGCTTTGACACTGGTGATCTTTGCTTCTTCCAGGACACTGGAATTAGTATGCCTGTCTTCATTCTCAGGGAAACCAAAATGCTTGTTTAGAAAGCAGTTGTACTTCCAACCTTACTGTATGCTTATGCAACATGGACCACATAAACGCCATCTCCAACTTGTGCTGCACTGGGACAGAGGCAGCCCACGAGCTGAATCTAGCCATGTCAGAGGCTGTCAGGACAGTCCCACCCACAGCAATGCTTTTTCCCCACCTCTGGGAAGCCTCACTCCCCTTGGGCGGCATTTAAGAATCACCCAATGCTTTATTTGCCAATTTGCAGCCATCTCAAACAATGAACTGTGTGGTAGTCCTAAGCAGAGAGTGTTTGCAGCAGAATTCACTCCTGCTTAGATGTTAAGAAGTGGGGGTGGAGGATGGTATATGTATTTTCTTTTTAAGGAAAGAGAGAGAGAGAGAGAGAGAGAGAGAGAGAGAGAGAGAGAGAGAGAGAGAGAGAGTAAGTATACTGCCCCGTTCCAAATGCCCCAGCTGCACCAGTTCAAACTCTTTCCCATCTAGGAAGGCAAATCTGTTTAAGTTCTTTCTCAAGTTAATCCATTTAGGAAAACCAAGGAACAATGGATGGAGGAGAAATTCAACTCAGTTCCCATTGAAAGGTGAAACTACTCAATTTTTCACTTTCTGAAGCAGCAGGCGAAGGAAAGCACAGACATCCTTTGAGATACCACACTTCTCTGAATTTTGCAATGCAGTTCTCCAGTCCTGCAATCTGGGCAAAAATGCATCTATTGGTGGAAACAGCGTACAAAAAAAATGTATTCTGTTAGAGTAGAATGCTTGCCTACATGCTTAAAGCAAGAATGCAAACAGCCCTGAGACCTCTGGGTATAGAGTGGTAAATAAATTCAATAAATAAATACATAAATACATAAATATATCAGGGGAAATTTGCACTAAAAATAATGATGAATTTTCATGAGCACTTTTTTTTTTAATCACAAACCGATGTGAAACTGATGTGAAAATGTGGACAAATGCACTTAAGATCTGAATAATGAGAAAATGAGAGAAAGTGAAATTGATTCTCCTGTCCTTAACCCACGGGCTGTCTTCACCCTCTTGAAACCACACCGGGGGCGAGGATTCAGTTTTGAACATGTTTTCATACATTTAGATATTTATATGTGAACACTGCTTTTCTGCATGAGATTGTTTTTAATTGTTTTTATACACAAGATTGTTTTCTATATATCTTCTCGTTGCTGACCTTTGAAAGTGTGAAATCGCTTGTGAGAGGTTTCTTGTGAGCGATTCGCAAATGAGATTTAGTACATTGAGACATCAACTGAAAGAGAAAGTTTGTCCTAAATATACAGGCTGACTTTCATGCTGAGATTTGCACATTTATTTATCATGTTTATGAGAGAACCCAGAAAATCAAATTTCAAGCCATCATACCAGAGAGAGAGAGAGGGAGAGAATGAAAGCATAACCTTTCTAAAAGGAAGCTAAACCACAATGTGTTGTGTTTTGCACAGTTGCACCCCCCCCCAAAAAAAATCACCGCAACTGGAAAATGGCCCTGTGGGCGAAACTGGCTCATCTTTTCAATGCAGAAGGCTGTCCTAAATGAAACACACTGACTTTCATTTTGATATCTCAGCCTTCAAGTGAAGAGTCAAACTGCATCTGGGTTTCTCAGATTTTCCTACCCTTGTTGACAGTGACTGAGGCAGTCAAGTTCAAGCTTGAAACACACAGGAAGACCCTGATGGGCCTTCTGTACATGCTCACTGAATGGATGCGGTGGCAGGGCAGACTGTGTGACCTCATGGAAGCAAGCTCCATCCTTTGACCTTTGAATATTTATCTAAACATCTGCAGAGCACCTATATACAGTGGTACCTCAGGTTAAGTACTTAATTCGTTCCGGAGGTCCATTCTTAATCTGAAACTGTTCTTAACCTGAAGCACCACTTTAGCTAATGGGGCCTCCTGCTGCTGTCGCACCACCGGAGCACGATTTCTGTTCTCATCCTGAAGCAAAGTTCTTAACCTGAAGCACTATTTCTGGGTTAGCGGAGTCTGTAACCTGAAACGTATGTAACCTGAAGCGTATGTAACCTGAAGTGTATGTAACCCAAGGTACCACTGTATATGGGGTGCAATGCTTTCTCTGTGTGAATGTGGACTCTTGAGGAGCTATGTTTCCAATTGCGGGCCTCCGATGAAGCTGAACGTTGAAAGATGCCTGACCCACCTGCACCGCTTCCCCACCACCACCACCAAAGAACCAACAACTCAGGGGCTGCCCAGGCTCATGGAAAAAGAAGATAGAAGCCTCGGAGGAAGGAGAAACATGGCGGTTGAGGTCAAGGTGGCGACCGCCCCTCTGCCACCGCCATTGCTGCAGCATCAATGTCCTGAATGCGTAGTATTTAATTAATTAATTAAAGTCTCTCCAGATTCATTGAGAAAAATCTGGTAACCTTAGCAGCCAGGGGGGATTGAACCGGCAACCTTCTGCATTCCAAGCTGTGATATTCCGCCACTGAGCTACAGCCCTTCCCAAATCTTGGGCTTTAGAGGTGTCCAGTAGCAGGGTTTGTGTGTCATGGCAGAGAATCTCACTGAGCAAACAGGAAATGAACTGAGCTGCATCAGGTGTGAGAGGACACCCAACCTCTCCATGGGTGGGGTATCCCACACATTTATGTCAGTGCTGGCTAATATCTAGGTCGCCCTCGTGCTTGCCTTCCTAAAGTTGGCATCTGATCAAGAGTGGAAGCTGAAGGAGGCAGGCATGTTGCCGTCTGGCGAGATGAGGGCGACAAACACCACTTGACAGATCTCCCCTAGCAATCCTTGTTTAACCTCCCGAAGGGAAGCTGCACCTTCCAAACACAGCTGAGCACCTTGGGTTCTTCAAGGACAGCTCCAGGAGGTCAACTCAGATCAGATGAACCCTTGGCCAGTTCTCCTTTCTTCTGGCAACAGAACTGGCCCATCCTGCTCCCCCCCCTTCAGCCTGGGTGGGGTCCTGGCATCGCTCCCTCGGCGTTTGGGCAAGTTGAGGTGCTTGAGAAAAGAAAGCGAAAAGATGAGAAGCAAGACTGGGAGCAGTTGGCAGCCTGCCACCCAGAGAGCTGCGCCAATTTGGTGCCTGCTGGGATGCTTGGCTGGGACATCAAGGGCTTTGGAAAGAAAGACTCTGTGCCCATCTGAGGGATCTGGGAAAGAGGAGGTGGAAGGGTGAGAAGGGAAGGGAAGTGATAGGATGGGGTGGGATGGGATGGGGAGATAAATGGCTTGGGACTCCTTCATGGAGCAGCAGTAAAGCTGGGAAGCTCCTGAGATGTGGGCAAATCCATTCCACTTCCCAGTGGGGAGGAGTTGCAGTGGACCGTCTGGCCTCCCCATCCCCTATTGCCCAGGGGATCCTGGCCACGTCAGAGCAGGGGGGCATGGCCGGGACCATTTAAACCGAGGAGTGAGCCGGAGGACTTCCTCTTTGGTTCGCTTCCTCAATCACCCTCCCTCCCTCCCTATTTTGCAGGTTAGGCACTGGCCTTGCTATGGACTTTGGTTGGCCGCCTTGGTTGTCCAAGGGGCCTGGTAGGAATTTTTCCACTTGGCAAATTGGCACCGGCCATTTGGTTTCCACCTTCCTCATAGCAATCATCACAACTTTGTTAGGGTTGTGGTTAGGCATTGTTTGACCTTGTGTGGGGGAGGGGAGGTGTGGCCATCACCTGCCCCTCCATGTTTAAGGGTATTCCGTTAAAGGAATCCGGGGGTGTTGATCTAGTCTGAAGCCCGGCTGGGGGGCTAAGGCCTTGACACGACCCCCACGGGAACACCAGGGGGAGCTTGAGTTGGTTCACATCAACAGGGCTCCCCCTTCTGGTGGTTTACCCTTACAGGACTTCCTGCGCAGCGGGCAAGAGTCAGATATAGTCGGGTCCAATCAATGCCGAAGCCGATACCACTCACATTCTGTAATTCAATAAAGTTGTGGCCAAAATTGCCCAATAACATAAACCTAATATCCGTGTAAGGTCCGTATAGTTCAAGCTCTGGTTTTTCCAGTAGTGATGTATGGAAGTGAGAGCTGGACCATAAAGAAGGCTGATCGCCGAAGAATGGATGCTTTTGAATTCTGGTGCTGGAGGAGACTCTTGAGAGTCCCATGGACTGCAAGAAGATCAAACTCATCCATTCTGAAGGAAATCAGCCCTGAGTGCTCACTGGAAGGACAGATCCTGAAGCTGAGGCTCCAAGATTTTGGCCACCTCATGAGAAGAGAAGACTCCCTGGAAAAGACCCTGATGTTGGGAAAGATGGAGGGCACAAAGAGAAGGGGACGACGGAGGACGAGATGGTTGGACAGTGTTCTCGAAGGTACCAGCATGAGTTTGACCAAACTGCGGGAGGCAGTGCTCTGGTCCAGGGGCTCACGAAGAGGCGGACACGACTAAACAACTGAACAACAATGTGTCCTTGTGTGAGTTATTTCCCAACGAGGCGGTGGCTGCGGGGTCTAGACACGCAACACCAGGCTGTGCCTTGATCTCTTCTGGATTTCCAGGTTGTTACAAGACAGCTGTGGAAGAAATCTGGAAGCAAGAAGGTACCTTGAGGGGAAGCAATGTCCTTCTTTACATCATCATCATCATTAAATGTTTCTCTTCATGTGTTTGTTTATGTGATTCATTTATGAAAATATTTCTATACAGCTTTACAGTAGTAAAAAATAATAACACCCTGTGACAAAAACCACAACAAACAAACAAAGATCACTTAGCCATTGTGGAAGGGTGTTCTTCATTCTTTGCAACCATAATTTCAGTTGTCCACATTTCCACATCACTTTGTGATTCCCCCCCCTTTTTTTAAAAAAAAAGCCCTCATAAAAATCATCTGTATTTTAGTGCAGATTCCTCTTCCTACATACATTTTTGCATGCAGCTTTCTGTAATATACACAATTATGCAAGCAATTCCCCCTATTGCAGTGCATTTTTTTTGGCGTTTTCATAAATATATGCAAATTTATGCACATTTTCCCCTTATATGCACGCTGAATTCCACTAAGAAATGGTAGTATTCAGTGGTATATTAATTCAATAAAGAAACAGCACTTGGTTTCTGCTGGAATGCTCACTATTTTTTATTTCCCATAGTTGTTATTAAAGTTTGAAGAAAGTTGATATCACATACCCAATATCTTATATCCATAGTAAGATGAGTGCCACAACCCCAGAGCCGTTTGCGACTGGATTTAACTGTCAGGGGTCCTTTACATTTTTTACATCGATTATTGCTTTCATTTTATGGATCAGTGGTCCCATTGATAGTAAAAATCATGTTAAATTGCTGTTTAAGGGGTTGTTTTTAAAAGTCTGGAACGGATTAATCCATTTTGCATTACTTTCTATGGGAAAGCACGCCTTGGTTTTGGAACGCTTTGGTTTTGGAACGGACTTGCGGAACGGATTAAGTTTAAGAACCAAGGTACCCAGCACTGCCTTTAGCATATGTGCCGCCAGGGTACAAAGGTATGCCCAGCGCCCCCAAATTAAATTTTATTATGCTTATGTCAGACACCACGCTTACGCCTTATCTCTCGTTTACGAAAGAAGGGAGGAAAAAGAAACTTTTTTATTTGCTCATTTCTTTACAATACACTTATACTTAAGTATGCAACACCACCACACTTAAATTTATAAGTATTGTTTAGGCGCAGTGCGTTTTTGGTGATTGAGCGCACAAAGTCAAAAGTCCTTTAGTGAAACAGTAGGTACGCATTTTGGTAATACCTAGGTTTAGATGTATTTTGTTTTTCTAGCTTGATCAAAATTTATTGTTTCATAACAGGTAGATAGTTAAGAGCTTAGGCAGTTTCAGTGGAGGATTTCGGCTGAAGCCGCCCCCAGAATTCAGCGCCCGGGTGCCCCACACCCCTTGCACCCCGGGTAAAGACGGCCCTGGAGGTATCGCTGTACCATGTCAGACCATTGCTCCCATCTAGCCCAGTACATTGACTTGCAACAGCTCTCTCCAGGATTTCAACAAACAATATAGGCAACAGATTCCAGCGAAACAGTCAGATTATCCAGGATCACTTTCCTACGTTGTTCTTCACTTACTACTTCGGCACCATGAACACCTAAAAATTTTTTACTGCTTAGCCCACAGGATTGCATCTATTTCTTTGTTTCAGCCATACTTATTAAACTTTCAAAGCTTGACAGACGTGTGTTCATTCGCTTTCAAATATACTAGAGTATTCACAAACGTACGTATTTTGGTTTTGTTGTACTAAATCATGTATATTATGCAATAAGAATTGCAGTGCTGCCTAGTAAACTGGTCTTCATGTTGCCTGTATTGTTTGCTGTGTGAAGTTTGCAACACAGGGGTTTGTTGATCTCCAGGATTTCAGGCTGGGGTTCCTCCCAGCCCTACCTGGAGATGCCATGGGGGTGGGGGTGGGATTGAACCCATGACCTTCTGCAAGCAAAGGAGATGATTCGCCTCTGAGCCACAGACCGTCCCTCGCAGAACATTGCCCCTATTCCCCCTCAAGAAGCAAAACATCTGCTCCACAGGGAACGGAGTTGGAATTTGAGACAGCGAGGATTAGGGTTTGGGGGCGAGAGCTGGTGGGGCTGTTCTTCCACGTCGGCCGAAGGTCAAGGCCCATAAAGATAACTCGGAGAGCCTGTGCCAAGGGCTGCGCAGGCTTTGCACCAGAGGAGAAGCATCAGAGAAGGGCTCTGATCAGCAACTTTGCCGGAGACAGAGAGAAAAGAGGTGTGTTGTCCATGGCACACCCACCCACAGCCCTCTCCACGCACACTGGCTGCTGACTCGTAAAATAGCACACCCCTTCGGAGCTTGCCAAGTTCCCGACCCGCCGAGCCACCAACAAGAGTTGGGCAATAAGCATTTGCAAGAGAAGCCGTGGAGATTTTTCTTTAGGGGACAGGTTGTCTAAACTAGAGAACATGCAAGAAAATTAAGGCATTCTGGGAGATAATCTTCAATGAGCTTAAAAGAATGTTTCAGATATCATTTAAAAAAAAACAACAACAACAACCAGAGGCTTTCCTCCTGGAGATTACAGGCCCAGATACACCAAAAAAATATAAGGAAAATATTTCTCTCCGCTGCGGTGGCTGTGAGAATATTGATAGCCCCTAATTGGAAGGGTGGTACCGGCAAAATTGGATTGGCAAAATAAATCGTTGGAGTATGCTGAATTGGCAAAACTAGCAGAAAAACTGAGAGACAGCACGGAACAAACCTTTATTAGAAAATGGAGTACGTACAAAAATTATCTTAAGGAATATCGTAATAATATGAAGTCTGTGGCAGCTCTAGAATAACTCCTGTGATAGACTGGATGAGTACTAGAAAAGATAATATACATGAGATATAATGAATAAGAAGACCGAAATAAAAGGTGTGATGGGTGAAACAATGTTTAGAGGCATAAGGGGTTGGCGGGAAGTCATTGGAATTTCAAGAATTTAATACAATGTAATAATTACTAAAAATATATATATTTCTTTATTACATATAATTTTGTTACATATTTTTCTTTTATAGTTTCAATAAAGCAATTTAAAAGCAAATGAACTAACTAACTAACTAACTAACTAGAAAACATAGGGTGGGTGTGGGTATTCTTCTAAGTTCAGGAAATTATTATTATTATTATTATTATTATTATTATTATTATTATTATACCCTACCCATCTGACTGGGTTTACCCAGCTACTCTGGGCAGCTTACATCATATATAAAAACACAATAAAACATCAAACATTAAAGATTTCCCTAAACAGGGCTGCCTTCAGATGTCTTCTAAAAGTCAGACAGTTGTTTATCTCCTTGACATCCGATGGGAGGGCGTTCCACAGGGCGGGTGCCACTACCAAGAAGGCCCTCTGCCTGCTTCCCTGCAACCTCACTTCTCGCAGGGAGGGAACTGTCAAAAGGCCTTTGGAGCTGGACCTCAGTGTCCGGGCTGAACGATGGGGGTGGAGACGCTCCTTCTGGGCCAAGGCCGTTTAGGGCTTTATAGATCAGCACCAACACTTTTGCTCAGAAACGTACTGGTAGTCAGTGTAGAAGATTGAGATGGTCTCTAGAGCTCAGTCAGTAAAGCATGAGACCCTTAATCTCAAGTTTGTGGGTTTGAGCCCCAGGTTGGGCAAAAGATTCCTGCATTGCAGGGGTTCGGATCATGCAGGGGGGGAATTCACACTAAAATGCTGCTGAATTTTCATGAGGGCTTTAATTTTCAGAGCAATGTGGAGAGCTGGACAACCCTGGAAAAATGGGAAATAGAGAGACTCCTATGAAATTCTGCCCAAGGCCTTCCCAAGGCCCTGGCATTAGGCAGAGTGAGGCAGCTGCTTCAGGCGTCAGATGCTGCAGGGCAGACAGCAATGGGGAGGCATCTTATATATCACATGGCATGCCCTAATCTAGCCAGCGTCTCTTGAGCATAACAGAGGATGATGCCCACTATATAGTATTGGCTTTTCTACATGGATTGTGAAGGAGAGAGAGAGAGAGAGAGAGAGAGAGAGAGAGAGAGAGAGAGAGAGAGAGAGAGAGAGAGAGAGAGAGAGAGAGACTCAGGTAGCAAAAGGTCTTGGGCCAGCACTGGGCATTATTCTGAAATATTGTTCCAAGGAAACATGTTGTACAGGATTGTGGCATTGGCCTACAATTCTGCCCACAATACACTCCAGGGAACGTCACTGCCAGCCTGCAAACATGCATAAGATCAAGATAGTCATAACAGATATTTATCTGCATGTTCCAGTGTCCTCTTTTGCGTGTTGCATCACCAGGTACTTTATGTCATAACACTTGTAAGCCAACAAACTCCGCTTCTCCCTGTGGTGAAAGCCTGTTGCAGCAACGTCCTCTCTTAGACATATAGGAAACCCGCATCTTTTCTACGGAAGGAGGGGCAGCAACAGAACGTATCCGTTCCGGCTGACCTTTGATTTAACTCATGGTAATCGAGCCTACAGTCCATCACAAATGCCTAGGAGATGCTTGCGGCGATGAAAGGTCTTTCGAAACCAGGCACAGCCCTTAACGGGTAAATCCGTTTCTCCAGAAACGACCCTTCGCTGTCCCTATTGCTAACGGACTTCATCTCAATCTCCACCTCCCACCCTACAAAGAGAGTTTGGAGGTGAACCCTGGCATGTTTCTCCAGAACAGGAGCTAAGACCCTCTGAGTCTGGTGGAACTGACTTCTAGGTAAACGTGAATCGTATTGCGGTCTTCTTTGCCACCCTCTCAGGCTTGCTAATTAACACGCACAATGATTAACTTCTCAGCTGTGAACCATTTCATAACATTTGAGTCCCATCCGATCTTTGCCTTTGTTTATGCAATGGGTTTACTTAGCCCTGCTACAATCCAGCCACCTCCCTTACAACCAGATCCTAATCATGTTTACATAAGCTATTTACCAGGGAGAGCCCCAGTTTTTTTTAAAAAAATGTCCCCGTGGCTGTTTGATGCTATTCCCCCCCCCCCCACACACCTTTGGGAACTCTGAATTAAAACTCTGTTAGTGAGAGTTGCCAAAGTTTCAGCTGCAAAACCCCTCCCACCTTAATTCAGAGAGGCAGAGCCCTCTCGTTCCCTTTACCTGTGAAAAACATTTGTATTTAGACAAACCTACCCAGAAGTCTAGAAAGTGAATGTGAGCTTTCATCTGTTTTTAGTCTACTGTTATTTTAACTTTTTGAAAGTCTTGACTATCCGTTGTTATTCTTTATTGATAATTTTATTTTTAAAAACTTTTTCCGGAAACCACTTTGGTTTTCTTTTTAAAAAAAAACAAGAACAAGAACAATTGAGCAATGTATAAACTTTATTAAATAAAAAAGATTTTTTAAAAAGACAGTTGCATGGGGTGGGAGAAAACCCCAGTTAATGCTGGCTTGTATACTCAGGTTGGGAGCTTCAATCACATTGCAGACCTGGATTAAAATTCATAGAGGATACATGGAGGATACATGAGAGCCAGCAGTGGTGTAGTGGTTAAGAGCGGTAGTCTCGTAATCTGGTGAACTGGGTTCGCTTCCCTGCTCCTCCACATGCAGCTGCTGGGTGACCTTGGGCCAGTCACACTTCTTTGAAGTCTCTCAGCCCCACTCACCTCACAGAGTGTTTGTTGTGGGGGAGGAAGGGAAAGGAGAATGTTAGCCCAGTGGCGTAGCGTGGGGGGTGCAGGGGGCCCCGGCCGCACCGGGCGCAACATCTGGGGGTTAGGGTTAGGGGGCGCAAATCCACGGGTTAGGGGGTGCAAATCCACGGGTTAGGGGGCACAAATTACTTGCCTTGCCCCAGGAGCTGACAACCCATGCTACGCCACTGTGCTAGCCGCTTTGGGCTCCTTAGGTTAGTGATAAAGCAGGATATCAAATCCAAACTCTTCTTCTTCGTCATCATCTATTTATGGGTTCAGGATGGTGAGATGGAGCTTCCAGGAGCAGAGGCTTTGTACCTGCAAGTACCAGGCACTGGGTGAAATGATGGGGGACTTGTGGGCTTCTCCAAGCCAACTGGGCTGAGCACAGCTGGAATCCAGACGCTAGATCAGATGAACCCTTGGCCTGATCCATCAAGGGCAGGGATCTGCTTAGCCTTTGTGCATTATTCAGTCCCCGTTGGATCCAAACACTCATTATTTCCACCTCGGTGTCAGGTTCCCTTCGCTTCCTCCTCGTTATCTGACTTGCAGAGCACCAGAAGAGATGGGCTTGCTCAGACTGTTGGGGCTAACAGACGTCTCCAGCAAGAGTTTAGTCGGCTTAGTCAAGAGAGTGACTCAGATGCTGATGTGAGGAGGGAAAAACAAAACAAGCCTCCCTCTCTCTCTAGTAAACCAGCACCTCTGTAATGAAGACATCATCACCTACTTATTCCGTAAGAATGTAAGGAGAGCCTGCTGGATAGGGTCAGTGGCTCATCTAGCCCAGCATCCTCCAAGATGCCCACGGGGAAAGTTCAGCGGTAGAGTGTCTGAGCTAGAGGATACGGAGCTAAGTGGAGCATTGGTCTGACTCTGTATAAGGCAGTTTTGATGTAGGCCTGAGAGCAACAGGACTCTCCCATCCTGCCCTTTCCAGCAATGGGTATATTATGACTGAATATGGTGGCTCATGGCAGTTAGTAGCTCCTGTTCTCCAGGAATTGGTCCAGTCCCCTTTTGAAGCCATTCACATTGTTTGGTGGCCACCACAACATCTTGTGGGAGTGAGTTCCGTAGATTAACTAGTCCCCTCAAAGCAGCCGGTTCACAGCTCAAAGGTGCTCCTTGAAGAGTTGTCGTTCAGCTTTGCCATCAACAGCTACCTGATCGCTTGAAAAAGAACAATTGGAGATAGGACCAGGATTGAACCTGAGGTGTTCTGCATACAACCTGCCTGCTCTCCCGGTGAGTTATGGGCCTTATCCTGAAAGGGACTCCAATGTCAGACACCCTCTTCTGCAAAAAGAGCGTCCAAGTCCCATGCAGATCAAATTCTTCAACTGGAATTCATTATGCAACTGAAACTAATCTGTGTGATGTGCTTAGATTTCATCATTGGCTCCAATTACCCTCTTCCTGAATCCTTCTCCGCCTTTTTGGCTCAGCGTTCACGGGACCCTGCTCTGGGCCATGATCTGTGAATCATCCACCGACACTCCTCCCCACGCCCAACCCCACTCCCTCCTGCCCTGGCTCACTGAGTCTGCTTCACAGTCTACCACCTCGTTTCTCCAACTTCCCTGCATATCCCCTTGCTCTCTGCCCCTCGTTTAGAGCTCTGCGTTCAGACTCTTTCATTTGCTCCCATAACCCAATAAACTAGTCAGCAACTACTGAATGCAAGGGGGACTCAAAGCAGGAGAAGATGCACAAGGGTTGGAGAACATGCTCAGAATTCAGGGTGACCCCAGGAAAATGAAACTGGAAACCGAAACCTGTCACAGAATCGTAGAGTTTGAAGATACCCCAAGGGTAATCTAATCCAACCCTGACAATATGTATTATTATTATTATTATTATTATTATTATTATTATTATTATTATTATTATTATTTGGTTTGGGACATGAGCTGGAGGGGGGGTTCCAATCCCTCTCGCATCAATTATGCTGTAGAAAAAATCAACAGGGCCATGCGCGATACCATGTGGCAAATTGGCGGGTTCTCTATCCCACATCCCAGCATCAGGGCAGATAAGGTTGACCTATTCCGGGAGGATGGAGAGCACCTGACCCGACTGGGTAATGACCTCTGGCTGCACGACTTGCGACAAGTCCTTAGGGGCTGGGTAGATGAAATATACTCAGAGTCGAGAGTGGATTTCATGCTCTTTATTCAGCTCATAGTGGTGAGGAGGAATGAATGAAAGTCCCCTCAAAGTATCTGCTTTATATACATTATTTACACAATGGGCTGCACGTGATTGGCTAATTCCGGAATTCTCCTGTAGGCCAATCAGGTTGCGGATTCACTTCCATCTGGAGCTGGATTGGGTGTCTCCTGCAGACTAGTCAGACTGCTGCATTCTGAATCCTATTGTTCTGGGACCAATCAGACTGCTGCATTCTGAATCCTATTGTTCTGGGACCAATCAGACTGCTGCATTCTGAATCCTATTGTTCTAGGACCAATCAGACTGCTGCATTCTGAATCCTATTGTTCTAGGACCAATCAGACTGCTGCATTCTGAATCCTATTGTTCTAGGACCAATCAGACTGCTGCATTTTGGATCCTATTGTTCTGGGACCAATCAGACTGCTGCATTTTGGATCCCATTCAACTCAGTACATAACAGTAGACTACAGGGTTTGATTGGTCTTCAGTTGTAGGACTTGGTGGCACGTGCAGGGCCCATTAAAGGGCAAAAACTGCGAGTCCCTGGCCCTAGAGCAGTGGCATGTAGGTCAAACTCCCGGGACGAGGTCGGTGGAAGGGCATGCTGTGTAAGTTTGCGCTTTGCATTCCCCTCTCACTGGACCTCATCTGCCTGCGTATCCTCAGCCAGGCGGGCTGAGAGGGTTGCCTGCCAAGGCCTGTGCCAAGTTTCCCACTTCTGAAGCTCTGCAAATATCCACAGGTTGGGCCTTGCAGGTAAGGCAGGCTCACCACTTTCCTATCGTTCCAATGACCCCCCCCCAAAAAAAAATATCCCTCCCTCCGCAGACAGCTCCCAAGATCTGAATCTGTAGCTAACTGCCCAGCCTTCTGTCAGGTTGTCTATTTTCTGCTCCCCTCTGGAAAGTGGGGCATAAAAATTACAGCCCATCAGCTGCCAGGGATGAAATATTACTGTGAAATTTTATTTGGATGGGTGGGTGTGCCCGTTCAGCCTTACCCAGCACCGCAGAAAGTCCTGTCCTCTGGAAAACTTTAGACCCTGTGTTAGACTAGGACAGGGGTCAACAACCTTTTTCAGCCGTGAGCCGGTCCACCATACCATGTGGTGGGCTGGATTATATGGGGGGGGGGAGGATTGAACAAATTCTTATACCCCACAAATAACCCAGAGATGCATTTTAAATAAAAGCACACATTCTGTCAGGAGCTCGTCCTACACTCGAGTAGGACCCCGGTAGAGACACATGCCCGACTGGCATGTTCTCTCCCTCCTGGTCGATCGTTTGGGAGCTTCATAAGCTTTCTTCAGCCCAGACATCACAGTGACCTTTGCCAACAGATATCGGCACACTTAGGGATCCGCAGAGTCTTCGCAGCTTGTGTAACAGACCTCAGCAATTCAGCATGTTGGCTAATCTACTTTATTTACATATAAACACACACGGAGCACTGCAACATGGCTCCCACTCTCTCTAGCATCAGACAGCAAAGAGAAAAAGAACAAAGGACAATAGTTCCACTTCACGGAACAGTTACACAAACATCCTGTCTCCGTCTCTTCCCACTCTGCGGAGTCAAAATATGCACCGTCATGTAATAGACAATCCCATGACTGCAATCACAGAGCAGGAATTCTAACACATTCTACTTATGTAAAAACCCCAGGCAGGCCCCACAAATAACCCAGGGATGAATTTTAAATACAGTGGTGCCTCGCTAGACGAAATTAATCCGTTCCGTGATTCTCTTCGTCTAGCGGTTTTTTCGTCTTGCGAAGCAAGCCCATTGACAGCTTAGCGGATTAGTGCTAGAGCTGTCAAGCGGCTTCCAGCGATCAGCTGTTAAGCGGCTTATCAGCGGAACAGCTGATAAGCGGCTTAGCGGCTTAGGAAAAGGGCGAAAAAAGCAAAAAAAAACCCGCCGGGGGACACAAGATTTTTTTGTCTTGTGAAGCAACCCCATAGGGAAATTCGTTTTGCGAAGCGCCTCCAAAACGGAAAAACCCTTTCGTCTAGCGGGTTTTTCGTCTTGTGAGGCGTTCGTCTTGCGGGGCACCACTGTAAAAGGACACATTCTACTCATGTAAAATCATGTGGATTCTCGGACCATTCCTGGGCCAGATTGAGAAGGCGATTGGGCCACATCCGGCCCACGGGCCTTAGGTTGCCTTCCTCTGGACTAGAACCTGGGAGAGACTAGGTTTCAGTTCCCCACTTGGCCATGAAGCTCACTGGGGTGTATGGCTGTTAGGGGAGGGTAGCACCTCTGGTGGGGGGCAGAGCACTCCTTCTGGGGTAGTTGTCCACCTTTGGTACCCCATCCTTCACTCAGCTCTCACCTGTGGCTCCTAGAAGATGTCAGCATGCGACAATGGCCACACCTAGGGAATGGCTTTGACTGGCCAGCTAAATCATGTGAAGGCACCCAATGGCTCTCAAACCCTCAGTGAGTTGGGGACTGCATGTGAAGATAGACTCCAGAAGATTCAGTGGACAAGACCAAGAGTGAGTCCCATGGTCAAGAAGGCAGTTTCTGCACGTGCAGCAAAGGGAAGTGAGGGGGAGATGGGGCTCGTCCACCTGGGAAGGGAGCCCATCTAGGAGAAGGAAGACTCTGGTGCTAAGCTTCCACTGTCTTGTGGGATGTCTTCAGGAGAAAAAAAAGGCTAAGGAGTAAACCCTACACAAATCTGGAATGGAGTCCCTAAGGTGGTTGAATGGTGTCTTGTTATGTGGCAAGGTCTATGGAGGTTCAGGTTAGGGTAAGATATGGAGTAATGTTGCGTTCCTCCTTCATGGATCACTGAATAACTCAGAGAAGCTATGAGCTATGCCGTGCAGGGCCACCCAAGATGGACAGGTGTATAGTGGAGAGTTTTGACCAACCGTGATCCACCTG
Source organism: Podarcis melisellensis (assembly GCF_964234715.1). NCBI lineage: Eukaryota > Metazoa > Chordata > Lepidosauria > Squamata > Lacertidae > Podarcis > Podarcis melisellensis. The sequence goes on from NC_138537.1 coordinate 2,838,219, forward strand.
GAGCAGGAACCGGCAAGCCATTCCAGTATCCCTGCCAAGAAAACTCCATGGACAAAGACAACAGGCATATAAAAGTTATGACGCTGGAAGATGAGCCCCTCAGATCGGAAGGCATCCAACATGCTACTGAGGAAGAGCGGAGGACAAGTACAAGTAGATTCAGAGCTGATGAAGCGGCTGGGCCAAAGCCGAAAGGTCACCCCGTTTGCAGATATGCCTGGAAGCAAAAGGAAAGTCCAATGCTGTAAAGAAATATATTGTATATGGTGCTGGAGGAGGCTCTTGAGAGCCCCATGGACTGCAAGAAGATCAAACCTCTCTTGGAGCCTCAGCTTCAGGATCTGTCCTTCCAGTGAGCACTTAGAGATCTATAAGCTCTATTAAAACTTAAAGATAATTACAATGAAAATATGGCAGCACCAGCTCTTTCCTTAAAAGCAGTCAGTTCCCATAGGCCTGTTGGAACAAGGATGTCTTCAATTGCTGGCAAAATGACATCAAGGAGGGAGGCAGGTTAACTTCTCTCAGCAGAAAGTGTCTGGGGGCAGCACCGAGAAGGCTCTGTCCCGTGCCACTACCAAGCAGGGCTGTGAGGGAGGTGGAACAGAGAGAAAGGGCTTCCTTAGACACATTTGTATGAGGGAATGTGGTCTTTCTGATAACCCAGACCTAACCCCCCTGCTGCTGTTGTTGTTAATTGAGTTTATATTCCACCCTATACCTGCAGGCCTCAGGGCAGTTTACAGAGTAAAATCAAAATATAAAACTACAAAATCCATAATCACAATAAAAACAACAGGAACCCAATAACACACATTCCTGTGAATGTGTTCCCTGATTGTCTACAGCCAGGTAGAAGGAACAGGAATTACAAAAATGGGGGGAACCAATGCCAAAAAACAGCTGCGGCAGATCAAGAAAACAATAGAAGAAAACAGGAGTGAAAGAAAAGCAAGTGTTATTTACATCGTCACCACAAAAGGCGACTTTTCGTCTGAAAATCAAAATGGGAGAACATTTGGTACATACTGGTTTTATCTGATTTATCTTCAAAAGTGCCTAGGAAAGGCGTGGGCTTCTGAAATTTCTCGCAATTCGCTTGCAGTATTTACATATCAATTATATGTGGGGATTCCCATTCAAGTCTGCGGGTTTTTTGTGGGGGGGGGGGACCAAGAGAAGGCTCTGCCGTTCTCTGTGCTCCTGAAAAGGGATGCGTGTTTATGGAAATAATCTTGAACAGCAGATAAGAGCGCTGTTTCTTGACTGTGTGTGATTTCCATTCCACCAGAACTGTGGTGGTTTATTAGACAGATGAGAAAGTACAGTTATGCTGGCTTTGACTATGGCTTGAATTGCACGGTTGTGATCACGGCCTCTTGTTTAAATTCGTTGCAATCAGATTGGTACAGTTGCTGCAGAAATGTGTCCTGTGCATCAGGTTTTTGCTGATGCTGATCTAAACCGAATTTCTCTATTAACCCTCCTCCCAAAATAATAATGGAAACATAGAAGAATACATTATTATTATATGTGGAATGCCCTCCCATTCGATGTCAAGGAAATAAACAACCATCTGATTTTCAGAAGACATCTCAAGGCAGCCCTGCAAAGGGAAGTTGTCATGTGTGATGTTTCACTGTGGTTTTGCAATTTTGGGGGAGATGAATGGTCTATCTATCTAGATCAGCGGTTCTCAACCTATGGATCCCCAGATGTTGTTGGACTACAACTCCCATCATCCCTGAGCTCTGGCCTTGCTAGCTAGGGGTGATGGGAGTTGTAGTTCAACAACATCTGGGGACCCACAGGTGGAGAAAGGCTGATCTAGATACTTGGACAATAGGAATAGCTTTTTGATGGTAAGAGCTGTTCAACAGTGGAATCAAGTGCCTTGGGAGTGGACTGTCATCCCTTGGAAGTTTTTAAGCAGAGGTTGGATGGTCATCTGCCAAGGATTCTTGCAGGAGGTGGACTAGATGACCCTTGGCAATCCCAATGCTCTACAGTTATAGGATTCGATCTCTTGTCTACTGAAGCCTTCCACAAGAACAGAAGTCTAGCAGGAGCAGCCCAATCGCCCATTAAGTCCAGTGTCCTGTTGCATGACAAGACACCTGAGCCATAATAATAATAATAATAATAATAATAATAATAATAATAATAATACTCTGCCCATCTGGCTGGGTTTCCCCAGCCACTCTGGGCGCCTTACAACAAAGTATTAAAATACAGTGGTCTGTTAAACATTAAAAGCTTCCCTGAACAGGGCTGCCTTTAGATGTCTTCTAAAAGTCTGGTAGTTGTTTTTCTCTTTGACATCTGGTGGGGGGGCGTTCCACAGGGTGGGTGCCACTACCGAGAAGGCCCTCTGCTTGGTTCCCTGTAACTTGGCTTCTCGAAGTGAGGGAACCGCCAGAAGGCCCTCGGAGCTGGACCTCAGTATCCGGGCAGATTGATGGGGGTGGAGACGCTCCTTCAGTTCTACTAGACCACAAAGTTCCCAGGAGAACAATAAAGAACTGTGTCCCACTGGCCAAATCCACCCAGCTACAAGGGACCTACCAATCGGGTATTGTAGCTGGCCAATCGTACCCACCCACAACACAGGGTTTGGTTGTCAGGTCTCACCGCACTACGTGCCATCTTTAAGGGAAGACCCGATTTACCAAAGATGCACCATACTTGTCATTCACAACAAGAGATAAGGCGTAAGCGTGATGCCTGACACAAGCATAATTAAAGTTAATTTGGGGGCTAAACTAAATTTGAGGACGCTGGGCAAATCTTTGCACCCCAGCAGCATATATGCTAAAGACAGGGCTGGGTTCTACAAAAAAAGTGCACTGCTGGGGGATGGAATAGATGACCCTTAGGATCCCTTCCAATTCTACATTTCTATGATTTTATGAAAAAGAAGACAACATAAGAATCTACAAAACTTTTACAAAATGTGGTCCGCTTTTATTTCATTTGTAGCAAAGGAAGAACATGCTTCGAAACCAAACCGAGACGCACGGGAACGACACTTTCTAAATTACTAGCTCTTGAGTTAATGTTTTATTTTATTATTGCTATTACAGCAGGACATATCTTGGGGTTGTTACGGGTGGGGAGCTGTAACTGATTGCAGGTTTGTTCCTATATTGAAAATTAATGAAAATGAAAAAATCCCCCTCTGGCATAAAATCAGTTTGGTCTCATATTAAGGCCAACGAGTTCAGAACCTCACCTCTGGCCTTCACTCGCATCTATTCTGGGCGTCGGAGAATGATGCCATTGCAACGAGGTCATCCCTAATGAAAGCTAACTCAGTGTTCTCCAAAGCACAGGGTCACTGCAGTCAGTCTGGCCAATCAGGAAGCCAAGCCAGGGGCTCTGCCTTCTGGCGATGACTAATGAGGCGACTTGGAACCTCCTATGGAATCCAGCCCAGAGAACGTCTCCCCTTCCCTGGGGTCATTTACCTTCTCCAGTGGCTCCTCAACGTTCCTGAGGATCATTCCAGGCTTGATCACGGCGTCCAAGAAATCAGAGAAGGGAAACTCCAGAAGTTGCCCCATCAGGGCTGGCTAGAAATGTTTCCCATAGAACCTGAAGCATAACTCCCAGTGGCTGCAAAAAAATATGCATTTATTAGTTTTGTTTATTTATTCCCCTCCCCCGTTCTTATTTCTGGATTTGCTTATAATTGTGAAATGCCTTAGGACAGGGGAAACTGCATTGATGGTTGCTGGACAGCTTTGAGATTTGCCCTGGGAGAGAGACTGGAATTTAGCATCTTGTAAGATGGCAGGCTGCCTGAACAGCATCACTCCGCGCTGCAACATTTTGTTCCAGCTCTTGCTTGTCTTTCAAATACCATTCTAGTGGTCTTCACATCTTCTTGTGGCAATGCAGACAGTGACTTGCAATCTCGATCACACGCAGTCTGTAGTCCGCTGGCAGTAGGAGTACAATATGGGCATGTCTTTAAGTTAACATCTTACATTAAAAACCTGGCAGTACCAAACTATCGAAGGCTTTTCAACAAAGCCAGACTAAACGTCTTTCCTTCTGCAGTGTTGGATGGCAGGTTGAGAGGAGTTCCCTACCAGGACAGACTTTGATCGTGTGCTCAAGACATCGATTCCATAAAACATATTTTCTTGCACTGTGCAAAATATGAGCAAGCCAGGGATGAACTGATACTACCCTTGCTGGTACCCTTCCCGGGAAAATCAGAGGCTCACTATGTCAGGTTCCTATTGGAAGACCGGACAAATGCTAGAACATTAGCAGTGGCAAAGTTTTTAGCGGTGGTTGCAAGAACCAAAGATCCCTATATTCTGAACAAAATGCTTGTTTAACGTGGAGGTAGGCTGCATGAATTGTGTATTGCTTTGTAACGATTTGTTGGGTCTCTGGACCGTAATAAAGATTATTGATGATGATGATGATGATGATGATGTGGCAATGAGTTCTCCTATTGTGCATTGTGCAAAGGGCAGGAATAGAAATGTAACAGTCATGCAAATAATTGCTTCCCCTTTCTGGAGATTTATTACCGGTATATATTCATTTTCTTTCTTTCTTTCTTTCTTTCTTTCTTTCTTTCTTTCTTTCTTTCTTTCTTTCTTTCTTTCTTTCTTTCTTTCTTTCGCTTCTCTCTGTCCTTTGATCCCCTGGGAGCGCTGTTCATCTGTTTCCTGTACAGATACACTTCGGCAGTTTTTGGATGGGGAAAATCTAAACAATACTCATAAGTGAGATCAAAAAGTTTTCTAGAACACCCAAGCATATTGTAAGCTGCCCTACACTGAATCAGATTGTTGGTCTTAGTATTAAGTAAAGGTAAAGGGACCCCTGACCATTAGGTCCAGTCGTGACCGACTCTGGGGTTGCGGCACTCATTTCACTTTATTGGCCGAGGGAGCCGGCGTACAGCTTCCGGGTCATGTGGCCAGCATGACTAAGCCGCTTCTGGCGAACCAGAGCAGCGCACGGAAACGCCGTTTACCTTCCCGCCAGAGTGGTACCTATTTATCTACTTGCACTTTGACGTGCTTTCAAACTGCTAGGTTGGCAGGAGCAGGGACTGAGTAACGGGAACTCACCCTGTCGCGGGGATTCGAACTGCCAACCTTCTGATTGGCAAGTCCTAGGCTCTGTGGTTTAATCCACAGCGCCACCCGTGTCCCACATGGTCTTAGTATTAGTATTAGCTTAATATTATTTATCCTTAACTGGCAGCAGTTTCTCTCCTAACACTAGAACTTGCAGACATCCAATGAATCTGAAGTCTGGAAGATCCAGGACAGATTGAAGGAAAGACTTCTTCACGCAGCGCAGAGTTAAACTATGGAACTCCCTGCCACAGGAGGCAATGATGGCCACCAACTTAAAAAGAAGATTGGACAAATTCATGGAGGAGGAGAGGCTATTGATGGCTACTCGCTAGGATGGCTGTGCTTCCACCTCCATATTGCCAGGCAGCCAGATCTTGAAAACATGATGCCAACTGTTTGTCATGTCCAGAACATCAGCAAACTGGTTTCTGGAAGCACCGCTACCTGCAACCTGGATGAGAAAATAGTGAGAGTCTTGTTAGATCAGGTCAATGGCCTACCTAGTCCAGCATCCTTTTTTCACAGTGGCCAACCAGATATCCATGGGGAATCCACAAGCAAGGTTCAAGTAATTGTTATTATTATTATTGTTGTTATTGTTATTTGTACCCCGCCCTCCCCAGCCAGAGCTGGGCTCAGGGCGGCTAACACCAATAAAATCACAGTAAAAACATAATAGGGGGGAAAGAGAGGGGGAACCAATTTAAAATGCAATTTAGAATGCAGTCTCATTTTAAAGTAGCTGATAAATCAAGACCATAAGGGGAGGGAAACATAAAGGTCAGACTGAGTCCAAACCAAAGGCCAGGCGGAACAGCTCTGTCTTGCAGGCCCTGCGGAAAGATGTCAAGTCCCGCAGGGCCCTGGTCTCTTGTGACAGAACATTTCACCATGTCGGGGCCAATACTGAAAAGGCCCTGGCCCTAGTTGAGACCAATCTAACCTCCCTGAGGCTCGGGACCTCCAAAGTGTTGTTATTTGTGGACCTTAGGCTCCTCTGCGGGGCATACCAGTACAAGAACGACTCTCGCCTCCTGTGGTTTCCAGCAACTGGTTACACCGCAATAAGTGTTTGTTGTTCTAAGAGCGTACCCAGTAAAGAAAGAGGACCAGAAAGAAGAGGAATATCAAGAAGATTGGAAGAAACTTAAAGACTATTTGAATAAATATTGCAATATTAAAGATTAGTAGCTACTTGAAAGTACTAAATAGGCCTAGGATTAAATTAGGATTTAAATAATTAAATGAGACATAGAATGTTAAGAAAAGTTAAGAAATTTGATTATAATCGGAATATTGTTGTTGTTTTTTAATAATGATATTGGGAAACTGCTACATTTAGTTACAAGGAAATTCAGATGGAAGAGATTAGAGGAAGTCAAGCAATATGTTTATGAAGTTAGAAGTTTAACTAATTAATTAACTTTTATTGTCTATATGTTTGTGCTTATATTTTTGGTTATTATTTGCTATATTTGTTTTAATTCTTTTTTCTTTTTGTTTCATTGGTTCTATAGTATGTGTTGTATTTGTACGAAGCTTAATAAATATTATTGGGGGGGGGGAATAAGAGTGTACACAGTAAAAGGAAAAGGGAAAAAACTGAGGAGATTTCACCCCTCCCTCCCATATCCAAGAATCTCCTGATGATCTCCTGATGATCTCTGCTGACTCTCCAGAGAGGAGGAGGCGTGTTCTGCTATCTACTTATTCTGCCCCAGCACCACATCAATGTGTGTGTGTGTGAGAGTCAGTCAGTGTATCGGAGAGAGAGAGTGTTAGAGATCGTGTCTAGAGATAAGGTTGCTGCTAAGAGCAGCTGCAGACTCTCAGTGTAGCATTGATTTATGCTTAGAATATTCAGCTCTGTATATAGTTTTGTCCTGCTCGGCATAGTTCATAGCTTCTCTGAGTTCTTCAAGCCCCTTCGCCACGGCAAGGCAGTGATCCATGAAGGGGTAGTGATGTTTTCCCAGTAGTGATGTATGGAAGTGAGAGCTGGACCATAAAGAAGGCTGATCGCCGAAGAATTGATGCTTTTGAATTATGGTGCTGGAGGAGACTCTTGAGAGTCCCATGGACTTCAAGAAGATCAAACCTCTCCATACTGAAGGAAATCAACCCTGAGTGCTCACTGGAAGGACAGATTGTGAAGCTGAGGCTCCAGTACTTTGGCCACCTCATGAGAAGAGAAGACTCCCTGGAGAAGACCCTGATGTTGGGAAAGATGGAGGGCACAAGGAGAAGGGGGCGACAGAGGACGAGATGGTTGGATAGTGTTTTCGAGGCTACCAGCATGAGTTTGACCAAACTGCGGGAGGCAGTAGAGGACAGAGGTGCCTGGCGTTCTCTGGTCCATGGGGTCACAAAGAGTCGGACACGACTAAACGACTAAACAACAAACAACAACATATAGTTTTGTATCATAGTTGTAGTTACAGAATAAAAGGAAGATATTCTACAGAGCTGCTCTCCGAGTGGTTTATAATCTGCAAGACTCTGCAAAACTCTGCTGCGCAACGACTGTATTATTGAGACAGTGAATCCGGTGCTCTCAGCTCTAAGCTGTGAGTCCACAGCACTGTGACCTGTTCCTGTGAGAAAGGTGGTCTCTGGCAGTGCTACCCAGCTCGCCTAGCCCAGTCGGGGTTGAGGTGCATGAGTCCAGTTGGTGCACTGGCTCAAGGGCGATGCTGACATAAACCCCTTTATTTCTGTACATAAAGCTACCCAACTGTTTATATCCCATCCCTTTTCCAAGTTGCTCAGGGTGGCAAACAGGGTTTCCCTCCACAGTTCTCTCTGCACAACCCTGCAAGGATGACTAGGTTGCAAAACGGTGACAGATTTTCCCAAATACGACAACAGCAGTGTGACTACTACTGGCCCAGAGATGGAAAGATGACAAAGTTCCGACCAGAGACGAATGGCTGATGAAGATGATGGACTGCGCCGAAATTGGCCTGGAAAATCAGAAACCAAGAAGAGAAGAACTTTAAGAAGGAACGGGGGAAGTTTACAACATACTGTATTTTTCCCTCCATAAGACCCCACAATGTATTTTGGGGGACTCCAAATTAAGAAAACACCCCTCAGCACTACCCATGTATAAGACGAGCCCCAATTTTAAACCTAATTTTTGGCTTAAAAAACCCTAGTCTTATACACAGAAAAATACGGTACTTAGGAGAACACTGCAAACAATTAAAAACTTTGGAAGGATTTGAGTAATGCTTGTACAGTGGTACCTCAGGTTAAGTACTTAATTCGTTCCGGAGGTCCGAACTTAACCTGAAACTGTTCTTAACCTGAAGCACCACTTTAGCTAATGGGGCTTCCTGCTGCTGCCGCGCTGCCGGAGCACGATTTCTTTTTCTCATCCTGAAGCAAAGTTCTTAACCTGAAGCATTATTTCTGGGTTAGCGGAGTCTGTAACCTGAAGCGTATGTAAAACTCTCTCTCTCTCTCTAGCGTTTTCCCAAATAAAATTCCTGGAGAACTGAACCTGGGTTCCCACAGACTTCGACCACATCACATCATCATGACGCCTAGAGCCACTATCAACTTTCTAGCTGTTGTGCAATTCTCCTGCCACTGTTAACAGGCCCTGCGAATGAGTTATGTGCATCTGTGATATTCAATATGCAAAGCTGTTTTCTGAAAATATCGCTCTGCACCGAGCGCTTGGGTGGGTGATGGGAAGAGATACATAAACAAATAAGCACATTTGAACAAAGAAATAAAGAGACCATCGCAGGGTAGAGCCGAGGCCAAACTCCCCAGCCCCTTGCAAGCGTCTGCAACCAGCGTTTGTCTTGACTAAGCCCCACAGTTTCTCTTCCTGCCTCAAGCCGTGCTTGTCGCACAAACAGATTCTCAGTTTGACTCACAACAGCAGATATAATTCTTGTTTTGCTCTTGGTATTAGTGCGAAAACATCCCTGCAACATCGCCACCAGCCAGCCACAAGCCTGTGCTCGATTTCACCTTGCCTGGGTCCCAGTTGTCCGCCAGGAGATGCAGCTGGGCCCTGCAGGTGGATCGGGCTCACTAGGGCGGATCGTCGTTCCACGCTGCCTTCTCCTTGGTCCAAGGCACCTAGCAGTGAAATAAACAGAAGATGGGTCTGCAGGTGCAGATCTTGTGTCAGCTGTATGAGGACCATACTCTGGTTGCTTAACTGTGGCTGAGATGAACATGCATAGTTTTCTCCCCTTTACGGAAGCAAGGGGCGAATCATAGAAAGGTAGAATTGTAGGGTTGGAAGGGATCAAGGGCCAGCTGGTCAGGTTGAATCCTGACAAGACAGAAGCACTGTTTTGGGGGGACAGGGGGCAGGCAGGTGTGGAGGACTCCCTGGTCCTGAATGGGGCAACTGTGCCCCTGAAGGACCAGGTGCGCAGCCTGGGAGTCATTCTGGACTCACAGCTGTCCATGGAGGCGCAGGTCAGTTCTGTGTCCAGGGCAGCTGTCTACCAGCTCCATCTGGTATGCAGGATGAGACCCTACTTGCCTGCGGACTGTCTGGCCAAAGTGGTACATGCTCTAGTTATCTCTCCCTTGGACTACTGTAATGCGCTCTATGTGGGGCTACCTTTGAAGGTGACCCAGAAACTGCAACTAATCCAGAATGTGGCAGCTAGACTGGTGACTGGGAGCGGCAGCCGAGATCATGTAACACTGGTCCTGAAAGATTTACATTGGCTCCCAGTACGTTTCCGAGCACAATTCAAAGTCTTGGTGCTGACCTTTAAAGCCCAGCTGTCCATGGAGGTGCAGGTCAGTTCTGTGTCCAGGGCAGCTGTCTACCAGCTCCATCTGGTACGCAGGATGAGACCCTAGTAGGTAATATCTGAATCGGTAGAAATTAAAAACGAGTTTGACCATTGCTCCTTTCAGCTCAGCATTGTCTACTCTGGCTGGCAGAAGTCCTCCGAAATTTCAGAAAAGGGACATTCCTCGCCTTTACCTGGAGCTGCCATTAGGAATTGAACCCAGCACCTTTTGCGGGTTGAGCACCCTTCAGCTCCAACCTTGCTCGGACCAGGCCTTCAGGTTGCAAGGCATTCCTGGTCCCTCAGCTGCTATCTCCTTCTGTCTGCCTAAATCCCATCCTTTGGAGTCAATTTGCGCTTCTCCCGATGGCCAGATGGTGGGAACAGGGAAGGGCAAACGGGGTGAACGCTTGCAAGGTCACACCGGGGTGAATCTCTCAATGTGTGCATGTGCGTGCATGCAGCTTCCTGGTCTCATCTACAGCTGCTGCAGACAGACACGGCCTGAGGATCACAGCAGGTCAGCCAGGGGGAAAACAGGCTCGGCTGCTTTATTGGGGATCCCCAATAAACCGAACCTTTGATTGATTCTGCCGAAAATAGCAGAGCATCGTCCCCCCCACCTCACATCCGAATGATACTGGGCCTCCCCCTCCCTCTCTCTTTGTCTCTTTCACACACAAACACAAAAGCACAAAATGGGCTGCATTCCAGTTTCTCTCTGCAGCTTTTTGAAGAATTGGATTTCCTCCCTTTTTTTTGCACACTGTGCTGCACAGAAATGTTCCGGAATGAGGATGCAAGGAATGCCAGTGTGTGTCTGCGCAGCTTGGCAGCTGTTCTACAAATCGAGCTCACTTTGTGCGCCTTCCTTGTTGTTCTTATCCCTGCCCTGCTTCCAGTGCGGATGCTTTCAAGGAACTTGGAACATTTCAGGGTAAGGTAAGCAGAGCTGCCTTCAGACAAAGCCTAGGGACCTCAGTGTCAGGCCTTGGACTTCGGAAACAATAATAATATGGGGGGTGGGTACCAGAGCATGTACTGAAGGATCCTGGGAGGCAAAGTGCAGCCTTACTTATCCAAATTTTTATACTTCTAAATTATCCATACTTTCTTTTCTTTTTTTAAAATTTATTAGATTTCCCACAATTATAACAAAAGCCACAAAGCAGAATGGCACACAAAAAAAGGGGGGGGGGGAGAGAAAAATACATCAATGAACAAAAGAAGAAAAAAGGAACAATAAACAATAACAACAAACTTAATTCTTTACAAATCCTTTTTTTTAATGATTTTTATTAATTTACAACAAAAACAAAAACACATATTAATTTCACATCCAATTTTTTACAAATTATTCCTTTTCTGGACTTCCTTCAGCTTTTCCGTAAATCATCCATAGTCATTATTTGAATTACGCATTCCTTAGGTTTATATTGACATTATTTATATCTTTCTTTTCTATTCCCTTTAGACAATACTTCTTAATTTTTCACAGTGCTTCTTTAAATCCCTCTAGCGTTATCTGTCCCTCACTTATACTTTCCAGATATTCCACAAATTTCCCCCAGTCCTGGGGGAATTCTTTACAAATCCAACCTTTTAAACATCTTGGTTGACTTCCTCTAGTCCCTCCCTTCTGAGTTTCCTTGTAATTAAAAGTAACAGCTTTCCAATATCATTATTGAACTAAAACAATTTCCTATTATATTCCATCTTATTCACTTTTCTTAATATTCTAAATCCCATTTATTTAATTATAACTTAGTTTAATTCTAGGCCTATTTTTTTTCTTTCAAGTAATTTCTAATTTTTTATATTACAATATTTATTCAAATACTCCTTAAATTTCCTCCTAAATTATCCATACTTTCTGTTACTTTAAAGGTGTGGTTAAAATCCTGCCAGTATTTTAACCTGCTTACAGAGGTTTCGTAAATAAATTATAAACTTTTCCCATTCTTTCTTAAAGTTCTTGTCTTCTTGGTTTCTGAGCTCCCCGGTTAATTTTGCCATTTCAGCGTAGTCCATCAACTTGGTTTGCCATTCTTCTCTGGTCTTAAAGTTCTAGCCACAAAACTCAACGCCCCACTTGCCCAACACACATGCTGCAGTTCACACTCACAAGCTGTTTTTGTTTTTTGCAAATTTGGGAGTGAGCCAACCAATGGAATAGTCACCCTGTTGTCATGAATCAATCACACCCTTTTAAACATGTTTGTGGCAGCAGGGTGCTTGTGTGTGTGTGTATTGGTTTGTGGTTGTTGCTTCTTTTGCTCTTATTTTTATTGTGCATTTTGTGTTTTTGTTCTTGCATCTTGGGAACCACCCTAAGATCTACAGATGCAGGTTGGTATACAAATGTAATCAATAGGTAAATGATAGCAAGTAAATGAAACCACAGAGCCTAGGGCTTGCTGATCAGAAGGTTGGCGGTTTGAATCCCCACAACGGGGTGAGCTCCCGTTGCTTGGTCCCTGCTCCTGCCAACCTAGCAGTTCGAAAGCACACCAGTGCAAGTAGATAAATAGGTACCGCTCTGGCGGAAAGATAAATGGCATTTCCGTGCACTGCTCTGGTTCACCAGAAGTGGCTTAGTCATGCTGGCCACATGACCCAGAAGCTATACACAGGCTCCCTCGGCCAATAAAATGATATGAGTGCCGCAACCCCAGAGTCAGCCACGACTGGACCTAATGGTCAGAGGTCCCTTTACCTTTACCTAAATGGTAGCACTAGGAGCTTTCATCTCAGGATTTGGGGGTAAAGTGCTATTAACAATCTTCATGTGCCTCTACGTATGCTTGCTTTTTGCCTCTTGACTTTATTGTTTTAGTTTTCATAAACTGCTTTGAGGGAAGGTACTATGAGGGTCATCTAGTAGTCCAACTGCCTGCAATGCAAGAATCTCAACTAAAGCATCCAAGACAGATGTCCATCCAAACTCTGCTTAAAAACCTCCATGGAAAAAGAGTCTGCAACTTCCCGAGGGAGACTGCTCCACTGTCAAAGAGCTCTTACTGTCAGAAAGTTCTTCCTGGTGTTTAATCAGAATCTCCTTTCTTGTAGCTTGAAGCCATTGGTTCAGATCCTCTCTTACAGAGCTGGAGAAAACAAGCTTGCTCCATCTTCCGTGGAAGAACCCTTAAGATCTTTGAAGAAAGGTATCATATCTCTACTCAGCCTCCTCATTTTCAAGCTAAACTTGTCCAACTCCCTCAACCGTTCCTGGAAAGCTTGATTTTGAGACCCTTTAGCTGGATGTTGTTGTGGTGGTTTAGTAGTTTAGTCGTGTCCGCCTCTTCGTGATCCCCTGGACCAGAGCACGCCAGGCACTCCTGTCTTCCGCTGCCTCCCGCAGGTTGGTCAAACTCATGTTAGTAGCTTCGAGAACACTGTCCAACCATCTCGTCCTCTGTCGTCCCCTTCTCCTTGTGCCCTCCATCTTTCCCAACATCAGGGTCTTTTCCAGGGAGTCTTCTCTTCTCATGAGGTGGCCAAAGTCTTGGAGCCTCAGCTTCAGGATCTGTCCTTCCAGTGAGCACTCAGGGCTGATTTCCTTAAGAATGGAGAGGTTTGATGTTCTCGCAGTCCATGGGACTCTCAAGAGTCTCCTCCAGCACCATCACTCAAAAGCATCCATTCTTCGGCGATCAGCCTTCTTTATGGTCCAGCTCTCACTTCCATACATCACTACTGGGAAAACTGTAGCTTTAACTATATGGACCTTTGTTGGCAAGGTGATGTCTCTACTTTTTAAGATGCTGTCTAGGTTTGTCATTGCTTTTCTCCCAAGAAGCAGGCACTGTCACCATCTGCAGTGATCATGGAGCCCCATAAACTGGAGCTGAATCTTAGTATGATGGAAATGCTATGGGTCGATGGTTCTCGAATCCAGGATTTATAGAGGTGGCCTATCCTTGATGGAGTCGCACGCAACCTGAAGGAACATGTACATAGCTTGTGGGTTCTTCTCAATCTGATCTCAATTTTCTCACTGGAGGCACAGGCCTCAGTAAGCTATGCTCTAATAACCTCATGGCTGGACTGCTGCAATGCACTCTACATGGGGGCAACCCTTGAAGACAGCCTGAAAAGTGCAGCAAGCAGAGACAGATTTAGAGGAGCATGACCGGTTTGCCTGTATTGAGTGCCAAGCCAAGAGGGGGTGCCGCAACAATGATGTAGAATGGAAGGCAGGAGGCAGGGTGTGTGTGCCAATTTTTGCTGAAAACTCAAAGCTCTGCACTGTCTGGCTGTGAGCTACCAAGCCCAATTCAAGATGTTGGCGCTGAGGGTTGGTGTTCCAATTCAGGGCCTTCTTGGCATTGGCACCCCAATTTTAGAGATCCTCCCTCAAAGAAGTGCTGCCTTCCACTCTCCACCCCATCACTGCTGGTGGTCAACAAAAGAGGTTTAAAGACTGTCTCAAGGCAGATTTTTAAAAAATGTAGTATAAACACCAACAATTGGGAAACACTGGCTTGCGAGCGTTCCAGTTGGAGAACAGCCTTTACCAAAGGTGTCATGGGCTTTGAAGACACTCGAACTCAGGACGCAAGGGAGAAACATGCTAAGAGGAAGGCACACTTGGCAAATCCACACCGTGATCAACTCCTGCTGTAAACCAATGTCCCCACTGTGGAAGGACGTGTGGATCCAGAATTGGCCTCCTCATTTACTTACGGACTCACTTTTAAAACCGTGTTTATGGAAGACAATCTTACTTGGCTATGAGGGGTCGCCAAAGAAGAAGACCCCATCACTATTCAGATACAGTTCTGCTGTTCTGCTGCTTTGGTATATGTGTCATTGGCCAGGAGTGAGCTTCACCTGTTGAGCAGCAGCCTGAAGGAGCAGAAGGCGAAGTGACTCCACCTGCTGCTGATCAGCCTTCTTGCTCCTGATGAGAACCAGCTGGCTCCAGGTTTCTTAAGCAGGGTTTGCGGCCTCAGTTAGTTGTTGGAAATGACATTCGTTGTTCCTGGCCAAACCTTGCTGCTTCTTGTTTCTCGTGATCTTGGACCCTCGACTTTCTGGACCCCCAGATCATCTGATTACATGAACTGAGATACTCCTGACCTTGGGACTGGACTGGACCCTCCAGGCCAGTACCCCCCGAGACTCGGCTACTTGGCTGGCTTCTGCCTACACTGGCTGGCAGCATAGAGCGACAACAGTATGGAGCCTGACAGCTGGATCAAGCCCATCTAGTCCAGCATCCTGTTCTCACCCAGAGGCCTCAGTGGGAAGCCTGAAAGCAGGGCCAGAGTGTAATTGCATTTCTCCCGCTTGTATTTCATAACCCCTAGCAGATTTTTAGCAACCTGCGGCGCTTCCATCAGCAAAATAACCAGACAGACTTTTGCCGTGGAATGATAGTACAACTTTCAAGCCGAGATATTTTGCTTGAAGTTCTAATATGAATGTACTGATGGCCTTTGCTTACCGAAGACTACAGAACCCACGATGCAGGGCAAAATAAGCAAGCAGACTACACAAACCATGGTGCAGTATTGGTGACATACATTTTTTTTTAGTGTTTGCATGTTTGGTCATGTGCAACAGCATCCAGGGCATGTGAACTGAGACAAACAATGCTATTGGCAGGATGCATGAAAAATTTAAAGTGAATGAATATATATATATATATATATATATATATATATATATATATATATATGCAGGTTTTGGTGTCCTCGGGTGTCTTCCCGTGTAAAAGAAGACACCCGAGGACACCAAAACCTGCATTCCTGTATCCGTGAAAATCTACGAAAGCATATATATATATATATATATATGAAATATGTGTCTGCAGACCAAGGGAATGGATTCCACGGCATAATTCCCTGTAAGAGTTTCATGCCTCTCTGCAATTGTGGTTGAGTGCAAATGCAATTGCTTGCAATGAGAAAGGAGAGGGGTTCTTTGACTTGTTTTCAACAGAGCACCAAGCAAGCTGAGTGGGACAGAGTTTTGTGTTTTTTTGCTCCATTGCAGCTGGCAGCTCAGAGATGAGAAACCTCCCCTCTTCTGCGGCCACCCCCCCTTCATTTCGGCAAATGCACCTGCCTGCTTTTTAACAAGAAGCAGGGCTCTTTCTTTCTTCCTTGCCCCCTCCCTAGATGTGTGAGGTCTGACCTTTACGCAGGAAAAAAACATTCTTAACCACAAACTAAATATAGATGCTTTAAGGCAGGAGGAGATAAAGATATAGGTCAAGTAACTGTGTGCTCCCCCCCCCCTTTTATTGAAAGCATAAATGCAGCAAAAAAAGAAGTGAGGCTCTTGCATAAAGGAGAAAGCGATACGGATTATTTGCTCTTATTCTTGTTTCTTAAATTCGTATACAGCCCCCTTCTTCTGAAGATGCCAGGGCAGTTCACAAAATACAGGATAAAAGCACAAATAGAAAACAAAACAAAACAATCTCCTTCCTTGGAGGTTTTTAATCAGAGTGTGGAGGGCCATCTGACATGGATGCTTTAGCTGAAATTCCTGTCTTGCATGGGGTCAGACTAGATGACCCCTGGGGTCCCTTCCAACTCTTCAGTTCTAAGGTTCTGTGATTCTAATCCCTGCTCCCACAAACACATTGAAAAAGCCGTAGAATATTAATCAGCCAAAGGCCGGGTTGCAGAGGAACATTTTTGACTGGCATCTAAAAATATATAATGAAGGTGCCAGACCTTCCCCATATATAACAGATGGGGAGCCACTGCAGAGAAGGCCCTGTTCTCGTGTTGCCACCCTCTGGATGTCTTGTGGAAGAGGCACGCGAAGGAGGGCCTCAGATGCTGAACGCAGAGTCTGGGGCGGTTTATTTGGTCCTTGAAGTATTGCGGTCCTGAGCCATTTAAGGCTTTATAGGTCAACATCAGCACTTTGAATTTGATTCCCGTCTTTGATTCCTGACTTTATTTTAAAATGTTCCCCTGAACACACCGAGCTCTGCCGTTGGGCAAAGTGAGGCAATGGTGGCTGGGGCAGATGGGGAGGCAGTGGCAGCAGCTTCTGGAGCAAGGAGAACAAGGACATTGGTTCGAGTCCTACCCTCCAGAGCAGCAGGAAGAAAAGCTTGCTCCATCTTCCATGTGACAGCCCTTTGTAGATATTGGAAGGTGGTTATTGATAGCCTCATCTTCCATGGAGCTGTCTTGAGCCCTTTTAAAGCCACCTGAGTCAGTGGCTGTGACTATTTCTTGTAGCAGGGAGTTCCACAGTATCATTGCTAATTTTCACCTACCCACATGCCCCTTCCGGCAGCTAAAAACAGCAACTCCTTCCCATTATATATGTCATACCAACACACAAGTGGAATGAAAGAGGGGCAAGAGTTTCTGCTAACAGACTAAAAAAAAAAAAAATTCAGAACGAGGAAAAAAAGTGAAAACAAAGCAGAGTTGATCTGACCCAGCTTTTGGTGTAAACTGGAAACTCTCCGGCTTAAGGAGGCTGCTGAGTCTTGCTGGTTTTCACCTTCTACTTACCAAAACTAGTCTTGGTTTCTCTATCCTCTTTTCCTCTCTGTATCAAAATTTTCAGTAGATTCTCTTTGCCATTTTAAGAACTTTTGTCATTCTGCAACTGCAACGCTGGCTAGGCCAGTTTAGGTTGTGGCTTCATAAGCCTCTTTTCAGATATGCCGAATGCACTTTCTCAAACCGCGAGTTGTGAGCCGGGACCTGAGGAGACCGGCTGTCCCCCAGCAAATTAACCTTTTCCAGCCCCACCAGACTGAGGCAGCTGCTGACATCTTCCCTGCCCGCTTCGTCCGAATGCAATTTTGGAAGAGATGATAGCTAAATGTCCACACATCTATTAACTGCTGCCCATATAACAATCTGATTACAACTGGGGTGGGAGGGAATAAGGATTCTAACATCAGATGTTTTTTCTTTAATAGAATTTATGAACTGCCTGTTTGCAAAAAAACAACAACAACCCAACTCTAAGCAGTTTACATTAAAGTTTTCTTTACTTCTGATTATCTGTTCCTAGCTGTTGTTTATTTGTTTATTACATTTGTCAGTTGCTTCCTCTTGCCCAGGGCAACCCAAAACCGCTCACAACCAAACAAATAGACAATAAACTCGACACAGATACATTAAAACCAATAGGAAGACAAATACATTATAGTCATTGGCTACTAGCTCTTGTGCTCGGATCCTGCTTAAGACTTTCCCACAGACATTTGGTTGGTCACTGTGAGAAAAGGATGCTAGACTAGATTAGCCAGTGGCCTCATCCAGCAACCTCCTCTTATATTCCAGGGGCTGTTACTTTCATACTTGTTATACGATTCCTCCAAACCCAAGACTGTAAATTCCTATCCAGAATTGTTCCCTGAGCTTTGCTGGCCAGAATGCACACAAGAGTGTCCAACTTAGGTAATTTGTTTTAGAACATGGGTGCATTTAGCCAAACAGAGAGAAATTTTCAAACCCTACCATTTTCTCCAAACTAGATTTGGGGGTTGTTTTTTTGTTGTTGTTGTTTGTTTAGTAACTTCATCACAGTTACCCAATGAACACGATATGCCATTTTCAATTTCTGTTTTACTCAGAGCAAACCCACTGAAATTGATGGACCTAACTTGGTCATCTTCATTCATTTCGGTGGTTCCACACCAGCTAAAAATCGGTGCAATACCACCCTTAGTCTGAATGTCCAGATTGGGCCTCAGATTTTGCTAATTGCATTGGATTCAAGTAACCATTTAGCGGTGGAAAGACACAGAAAGAGCAACAGTGTAAGCAGACACCTAAAGAGGGACAAATCATTGCTGTAATGAGCAAGAGGCAGGATTTATTGAGGTCAAATTAAATCGTCTCCGAAGTGCTAATGAGTTTCGGTTTGGTGGCTTCACACTGAATCTTCCTTTGAAACTTTATTGGTCAGAATTATGGCACCTTTAAGGTCTGCTAAAAAGAGCAGGCAAACAGGCCCTTTTTCTGCAGCATATTTGCAACCCCGCACACACACACACACTGTTGCTGAGTCAGGAGAGAGCATGGATAGATTTTGCAAGGCACAGGTGATGCAGCACAATAGACACTGGTGGGTCACTGGTGGACTTGGCTGGGTGATGGGCAGAGCCGGGTCAGAACTAGGATTTATTGCTGTTTAGACCTTCAACACTGGTTGTCTGAGAAAAGATTTGTTGGCAGTACTGGTACAATATCAATGCCTGGTTGTCAGCCCTAACCATGCGAGATCCTGTGTCCACCACGTTGAGCTCCTCCTCCTGTCTCTACTATTTCAGACTTCCACTCAGTGTAGGAACGATGCTCTGATTTCTTCTCTTCATCAGAGATGGGGAGAATGTATGCATGGTGATGATGATGATCAAATCAGTGACTAAAGAGTTATCTGCACCGTACATGTAAAGCTTATGTTTGCATCACTTGGCTTCCCATGAAAGAATCCTTGAGATTGTAGCTTCCCCTTCCCAGAGCTATGATTCTAAGCACCCATAACAAACTGCAGCCCCCATGATTCTTTGGGGGAAGCCGTACTGTAGGTGTGCTCTAAGTTAGATCCATTAATTTCAGTGGGTTTACTCTGAGTAATACTTGCTTGACTACTACCCACTATAGCCCCATAATTTTGCAGCAGAGTTCTAGGGGTTTCAGAATCACAAGTTATCTATTAATATGAGGAAGAGCTGAGAAACCTTCCTCAATATGGCACCACCCAGATGTCAGCCATTCTTGGTCAAGAATGATGGGAGTTGGACTCCAGAAGAGTTTGGATTTGATATCCCGCTTTATCACTACCTGAAGGAGTCTCAAAGTGGCTAACATTCTCCTTTCCCTTCTTCCCCCACAACAAACACTCTGTGAGGTGAGTGGGGCTGAGAGACTTCAAAGAAGTGTGACTGGCCCAAGGTCACCCAGCAGCTGCAGGTGGAGGAGCGGAGACGCGAACCTGGTTCCCCAGATTACGAGACTACCGCTCTTAACCACTACACCACACTGGCTCTCTCCAGCAAGATCTGGAGGGTGCTGTGTTGGAGAAGGCAGTGGTGGAGACTCCTGGGCCCCAATCCCCTTTTCTCATAGGTTATCTTGAAGGCTGCACTCATCTTACCAACTGGGAACAGTCAGGCTGTTCATGGGCACATACCAGTATGTCAATTCCCCCAGAGAGCAATACTTGCCAGTCACTAGCCAGCCAACCCGTTTAGGAAAAAACAAGGGGGGGGAAGGAGATTTAAAAGCAAGATATATTGATCATATCTTGAAGAAGTGTGCATGCACACGAAAGCTCATACCAAGAACTAACTTAGTTGGTCTTTAAGGTGCTACTGAAAGGAATTTTTTTGTTTTGATCATATATTGGGAGAACATGACTAAATGCCAGATTTGGCAGAGAGAGAGAGACAGACAGACAGACACACAGAGAGAAAGAGAACGAATCTCACAGAACAATAAATATCGCCAGGATGTGCCATTTCACTTGGGTTTCCCGTTTGCTGAGCTCTGAGGCTTGTTTTGAATGCATCTCGCTATTTCGATCTCCAGCCAGGCTGCTGAGAGAATCGGGGTTTGAATCAGATGCTTTACATAAACCTCAGGTTTCACTAAATGTCAGTCCATGTGCCTTCTCTGCTTCTGCAGGAAGGGTATTAAAAGATTCAGCTCTCGCTTATATCTGGAAATAGACCAGGGTTGGCCACCGAGAGGGGAATAGGTCCTTTGCACCAACCTAGCGAGAGACGGGTTGCAAAGCAGAGCCGCTCCTAATGGTTGCCCTCTGGCCAAAGCTGTATCTTAACTTGGCGAGATGGAATGATGGCTTCCTAGTGCAGGAGGTCTTGTCTGGGATATCTTAAGCCAAACCAGGGCTCACTTAGACTGTGTGAACAACATGTGGGTTCCCAAAGAGGTGTTTGAGGCCACTTTTCCCCCTCTCGGGTCCTTCTGTTCCAAGCTAAACCAAGGTTTGGCTTAGAGTGCGATCCAAACTAGGACTCGTGGTTGAGGTCTTTCCTCCCTAACAATGAGTTGTAACAGCATGAGAAGAGGCTGCTGGATCAGGCCAACGGCTCATCTAGCTCAGTGTCAGGAGTCCAAGTTCCCAGCTTGATAACACAGTAAGCGTAGATAATTAAAAGGAGCATTTATTGCAAAAACAAATAGATAACTCCGGACGGCTCGCACAAAGCCTTCGGTATCATTACTCAAGATGACCCTTCGGAAGACTCCTTCCAGGATCTACAGAAGATATTAAACTTACGACTCTTACATCTCTTGTTTTGCTTCCTGTCTGACAACCCTCCCATTCACCAACTCTTAGGACTTAGTGGTCTTAGTGGTGTGAGAGGCTGCCTCTGAGACTCTTGGTGCCTTTTTGTGCTTCTGGTGAGCTTTGGCTGTGTTCTAGCCTGCACTCCATTACTGCCTTATCAGCCAGCCTGTCAAGGTAAGGAAGAGCCGAAGTCTGCAGCTGCCGGTTCTTCCCTGCCTGTCTCACATCTGAGTCTCCCTGTTCCTGGCTGCTTTCTGCAGTTGGCTGCACGCCTTCTCCAGGAGCTGGCTCATTCTTGACACTCAGCATTGTGTTCTCACAATGGCTGACCAAATGCCTGTGGGAAACTCACAAGCAGGACCCAAGCACAAGGGCACTTTCTGCCCCTCCTGTGGTTTCCAGCAACTGGTATTCAGAAGCATTGCTGCCTCCAATTTCCTGCATTGTTTTATTCCTCTTTTGCTTCGAGCTGTTCGGTGTGTCCTTAGCCATCACTGCAAAAAGACTGGCTGAATCACCTGGAATTCTGTACACAGGGCATGCCTTGGCAATATACTGCCCTATGTGAGGCCCAACATTTGACGCCCTCCCCACAGCCCTCATTGTACTGACTTAAGCTGGGCTTCGGGGAAGGAGGCGCAAGGCTCTGGCAGGGTCCTGGAGCCCTCCTCCCTCCTTGGCAGTGCTTGCCCAAATTTGCAAAAGAGGCAGGAGGACTCCAGGAGCCTGCTAGAGCCCTCATACCTCCTTCCTGAAGTCGGGCATGTGCTTACTAGGCTTTGAGAAGGCGCCCTTCTTGGCTGAACGCCTGGAGTGACTGCGCCTCTTGCGCTGCCCTAAATTCACCCCTGCTGTACATCAGAGGTTATCATAGCTGGGTCCCTGGACCAGCTGCAGGGAGGAGATGGGCAGGAAGGCTCATGGAGAATTTTTTTTTACTTGAGAGCTGAAGATGACACTGATTCAGTACATCTACAGACCTTTCTTCAATTCTTCAAAGAAAGGTCTGTAGGAGAATTGATGCTTTTGAATTATGGTGCTGGAGGAGACTCTTGAGAGTCCCATGGGCTGCAAGAAGATCCAACCTCTCCATTCTGAAGGAAATCAGCCCTGAGTGCTCACTGGAAGGACAGATCCTGAAGCTGAGCCTCCAAGACTTTGGCCACCTCGTGAGAAGAGAAGACTCCCTGGAAAAGACCCTGATGTGGGGAAAGATGGAGGGCACAAGGAGAAGGGGACGGCAGAGGACGAGATGGTGGGACAGTGTTCTCGAAGCTGCCAGCATGAGTCTGACCAAACTGCGGGAGGCAGTGGAACACAGGAGTTCCTGGCGTGCTCTGGTCCAGGGGGTCACGAAGAGTCGGACACGACTAAACAAAAAAACAACAACAACAGACCTTTCTGTTCACTTCTAAATCTCTCTCTCTCTCTCTCTCTCTCTCTCTCTCTCTCTCTCTCTCTCTCTCTCTCTCTCCTTTTCCTCCCTCCTGCTTTCTTCTGCTCTTCCATGGAATGTTTTTTAAACAGTGGCTGGGTTGAGTTTCCACCTGTCAACGGCCCCTTTAACTGCGCTTCCTGCCACAACGCTATGATTCTATGTCCCCTTCACCTCCAATGATTTTATATTGGAAAGGATCCTTTCCGTGCAGAAGAAGAAAACAGAAAAGGAATATAAAAGGGTGTGATAAAGGAAATTTCACACTCGGTTTGCTGAGCAAACATCCCGAGCAGCCGGGTTGCTGAGCAGGTGCCTATAAAGTCCCTATTAACCCAGGGAAATGTCAGGCGAGCATGTGACTCTCAGGCTAGAGGATGCTTTGGGGAGACTTAATTTATCCGCGGGAGGCACAGCTGTGGCTGCACGCCAAAGAGCAAGATCTCTCCGTGAAAATGAATTAGAGGTTTCAGTTCCGGAGCTGGTGGGCCAGTCACCTGGCCTTTGTAATGCGAGCGGCTGCTTTGCCTTCAGGAAGTCGCGCCGCTGAAACTGAGCGTGGAAAGTGACTCACCAACCAGCATCTCTCTGTCTTTGTGAAATTAGACTTCTCTCGGCCTCCAGACTTGCAGGGTGAAGGAAGGCCGAAAGCCTCAGCTATGAGTGCAGCTGCCAAAGCCTCGGTACCTGGAGAGCAACAGAGTGATGCCCTCTGAATCTCCGACTGCCTGCCCTTTCTCACAATTAGGAAGATGTGTCATTCAGAGGACAGCTGAGAAAGGAGGTCTCGGTGGGAATGGGCAAATCGGCGGTCAGTTCTGGTTTCTTGTCTTCTCTCCCTGAAGCACAGCTGGCCTCCTTTTTTACATCAGTCGGCGATTTATTTTGGCCAAGTCTGCACTCACAAAAATTGTACTCATTTTTGTACACAGTTCTCCTCATTCTTGGAAACCGTTTCCCCAAATCTTACACATTTTTAAGGCATTATTTTAACTTCCATTTGTGAACACTTTCCCTAAAACACATCTTTCTTTTTTTGTACACATCTTTTGCCTGGAGAAGTACATCCAGAAATTTGGAGAACTGTGAATTTTGAAGGACAGTTGTGTTTCGGGTTTTGCAGTGGTTCAGGAACAGTGAACTTGGTATATATCCTGATCAAAATGCGAATCAAGCACAGTTCTCCTCCATCTCTAATTCAGAGTTGTCCTTAAGGTAGGAAGTGGAGTCTTTGGGCAAAATCTCCTCCCTCCCAGCTGAAAAGTGTTTCCATAATGCAAGAGTCCCAGCCATCCAATGAAGCTGAACAGTGGAAGAAGCCGCTGCTTCTTCACACAGCATGGAATTAACCTATGGAACTCTCTGCCACAAGAGCTAGTGATGACCACCAAACATGGATGGCTTTAAAAGAGGTTTGGACAGATTCACGACGGAGGAGAGGGGCTATTGATGGCAACAATGATTATGTTCTGCCTCCACAGTCATAAGTAGCACCTGGTTGGCCCTGTGGGAACTAGATGCTCGACTGAGTGTGGTCTGATGCAGCTGGGCTCTCCTCGTGCCTTATTTTTTTATTCATGAAAACACTTACACATCGCTAGCTCATAAAAAATTATATCAGTGCAGTTTACCATGATAAAAACTATAAAATCACACAACAGAAACCATGTGAAAAAGCTTAAAACTGGCATCAATCAACCGTTGTGGAAGGACGCGTTCTTAATTGCTTGCATAGAAAAGTTTTCAGTGGGTGTTTAGAAGTTGGCACAGAAGAAGCCTGCTGAATCTCCAGTGGCAGGGAGTTCCGCAGGACTGGGCGGATGACGCTAAAGGATCAACTTCTTGTTATCGGATGAGCCTTACCAATTTGGGGAATGTTCAGTGTTGCTCCAGCGGGTGACCTCGGTGACTGACCTGGGATATAAGGATGGAGCCTAAGTTGTTCAGGGCTCTGTAAATTTGTAAGGACATGCATTGTTCTTCACTGTGCACCCCAGAGGCAAAGGAGAGCTGTGGATAAGTGCTGCACACCCTTCTTCAGAAGTCACCATCTACAGCAGATCCAGGAAGCAAGATCACCAACACAAGTGAAGTCAGCAGCAAAGCCTTGCTGGCTCGACAACAACCCAGAGCAACTGCGCCTGGAAATTTACTGGAATGCAAGTGAGCCGGGTGTTGCTCAGTCAGCTGAGAACTGGCTTAGCTGGGGGCTCTTCCCTCCGTAGGTGGGACGGAATGAGGTAAGGGCTGCCGCCAAACAGAACGGAAAGCCACTATCAGCACAGCTGTCAGGGGAGGAGATAGGGAGATCAAGTGGCCTGGCACAAGCCCTCTGGGGCCTCCACGATATAACAGCTTTTTGGTACCACAGCTGCCTGGGAGGGAGGCAGCAGCTATTGCAAACACCACCTCCTGCGAGAATGTGACCCCTGTCCTATTTATAACCAGATGAGCGCTCATTGCAGGTGTGACGAGTGTCAGCAACCTGCGGCCCACACGCCAAATCTGGGCCAATGAATGGACTCTGCTTGGCCCTCTGGTTATGGCTGGAAAATCTCTCCTCTGACCTCCCCTTTGGTAAAGAGAGAAGGGGAGGAAGAGAGAAACAAAGAAGCAGGGAATGTTGTATTGCATATTGTTTTTCATTTGTCATTTAATTGATTATACTTTTATCACGCTGTTGGGTTGCTTCAGACTGTAGAAAGCGACTAACAAATGCAAAAATTGCGTTGTTGTTTAGTCGTTTAGTCGTGTCCAACTCTTCGTGACCCCCTGGACCAGAGCACGCCAGGCACTCCTGTCTTCCACTGCCTCCCGCAGTTTGGTCAAACTCATGCTGGAAGCTTTGAGAACATTGTCCCACCATCTCGTCCTCTGTCGTCCCCTTCTCCTTGTGCCCTCCATCTTTCCCAGCATCAGGGTCTTTTCCAGGGAGTCTTCTCTTCTCATGAGGTGGCCAAAGTATTGGAGCCTCAGCTTCAGGATCTGTCCTTCCAGTGAGCACTCAGGGCTGATTTCCTTCAGAATGGAAAAGTTGGATCTTCTTGCAGTCCATGGGACTCTCAAGAGTCTCCTCCAGCACCAGAATTCAAAAGCATCCATTCTTCGGCAATCAGCCTTCTTCATGGTCCAGCTCTCACTTCCATACATCACTACTGGGAAAACCATTGCTTTAACTATACAGACCTTGTTGGCAAGGTGATGTCTCTGCTTTTTAAGATGCTGTCTAGGTTGGTCATTGCTTTCCTCCCAAGAAGCAGGCGTCTTTTAATTTCACGGCTGCCGTCACCATCTGCAGTGATCACGGAGCCCAAGAAAGTAAAATCTCTCACTGCCTCCATTTCTTCCCCTTCTATTTGCCAGGAGGTAATGGGACCAGTGGCCAAGATCTTCATTTTTTTGATGTTGAGCTTCAAACCATGTTTTGTGCTCTCCTCTTTCACCCTCATGGATCACTGCCTTGCCGTGGCGAAGGGGCTTGAATAACTCAGAGAAGCTATGTACTATGCCAGGTAGGGTACCCAAGAGGGACAGGTCATAGTGGAGAGTTTTGACCAAATGTGATCCACCTGGAGCAGGAACCAGCAATCCACTCTAGAATCCCTGCCAAGAAAACTCAATGGACAAAGACAACAGGCAATAATTGTAATAATCCATAATGATTAATAGTAAGAACAGCTGTGTTTCGGGGGAGGTTACTGGGTACTGATGGTGGCGACTTCTGTCTGTCCTGAATCTCATTAAATTGTAGAGTTGGAGATGGCTCTCTCCTCTCAGTCTCCTCTTTTCCAGGCTAAACATCCCCAACGCCTTCAACCGTTCCTCATCAGGTTTGGTTTCCAGACCCTTGGTCATCTTGGTCGCCCTCCTCTACACATGTTCCAGTTTGACCCACCTCTGATTCACCAGCCATAGATGAAAAGTGAGAAGAAAGGGAGAGAGAAAGTTTGCATTTCACTTTCAGCGTCACTGCAAGCTCCTGAGATCTTTTCACCTGAGGTGGTTCACACGTTGAGCTGTGAGTCATCCAATGAGGGGACTGCGTGTGACGTCCATGCATGTGTGAATCAGGACTCAGATTATTTTTAAAAAGCAGGAAGGGTTGCGGTTCATGGCGAGGCCTAAAGAAGATTGATTGCACAGTCCTTCAATCAGAAGTACATTTTATAATAGTGAAGACTAGCTGCATTTTTTAAAAGTAGGTAGCTTGAAGAAATCCAATGCTTGCATACAGTGCTTTTTTCTAAAAAAAATATATGTTTAGAGGTACTCTCATTTTGACTCAAGAAAATCACCGTTTTATAGTTCAAATCAGGAAAAATAAATACAGTAAATGGACAAAAGTATGAAGATTCACGAAATGTTTAGGGGTATGCATACCCCTGCGTCCCCCAGAAAAAAACACTGCTTGCGTCTAACTAAGTCATGGTACTTGCAGAATGGAAATGGTGGCCAGTATGATAATACCAGTATACAAATCTTGGGTGCCGCCACATCTGGAATACTGTGTAACCTCCTTTTTGAGGTGAGGCAACTAGAACTGTACACAGTATTCCAGATGTGGTCTGGGTGGGCCGGATCCAGCAGGCCTTTCTTACATTCTCACAAGGGTCCCCACTCAAAGTTGGGGCGAGAGAGGAGGACTTTTCCTTCCGTTCAGGGAACTGTAGCTGCACGGTGGAGTCAGGAGAGCAGGAATCAGGTTGATGCAAAGAGTAGGCATTAGCTTGTTGCAAATCTGGTAATTAAGTTGCGGCCCTTGTTTAAAGTCAGCGCTTGTTGATTTATGAACAAGTGTGGGCGCAATCAGCTACCTGACGGGTGCTATCTAGCTTTGCCCCTCCCCACGATTGGAACATCACCCAGTGAGTCACTCGGCACAAGATCCTCTCCCCTTCCTGCGATGGATGCAAATCTCTGCCAGCAGATCATCCCAATGGAATGGCAGGTTATAATTCCAAACTGTTGCACCTGGGGGAGGTGTGGCTGCAAACAGGGCTGTCACATGCTACCTCCAGACCCCCTGCCCCCTCGTGGGGACGCTTCTGCTCAGCTGTGAAGGACAAAGACCTTTGGGCGCCAATCGTATCCAACCACTTTGCAGAAGAGGCGTGATCGGTGGCAATGCCGCAGATCAAACTTGTGACCTGAATGCCAGGCAGGTGCGCTGCCACCTTGCTTACGGCCCTTGCAAGTTGCGTCATGGAGAGGTTTCCTCCGTGTTGTGCTAGGAGAAAACCTCTTCCCTTGTTACTCACACAAAGGGGCAAAGCGTTTAGGAAGGGGCTGGGACTCTGTTAGGATATAGTTCCATCCCACCTTTAGAACAGATGTGTAGATTGTTGTATGTCACATGTCTGTTTACTTCCAGCACAGTCTGCTGGGAACTTCCGTTGTATATTGCTTTTGCTATGCTGCTGTTTCGTGGCGACAGCAGCCACGAAATTAGAAGACGCCTGCTTCTTGGGAGGAAAGCAACGACAAACCTAGACAGCATCTTAAAAAGCAGAGACATCACCTTGCCAACAAAGGTCCGTATAGTTAAAGCCATGGTTTTCCCGGTAGTGATGTATGGAAGTGAGAGCTGGACCATCAAGAAGGCTGATCGCTGAAGAATTGATGCTTTTGAATTCTGGTGCTGGAGGAGACTCTTGAGAGTCCCATGGACTGCAAGAAGATCAAACCTCTCCATTCACTCCCCCAACTGCTCAACTTCCTTCCTATAGAAGAGTGGAATTGAAAGGGACCTCAAGGATCATCTAGTCCAAACCCCTGCAATGCAGGAATCTTGCCCACAGCCATCCTTAGGTGGGCTTGAACCATCAACCTTCAGGTTAACAGACTGACCAATTAAGATCCACTGACCGATTGAGCCACTTCACATGGAAGATGGAGCAAGCTTGTTTTCTGCTGTCTCCTGCTTAAAACATTTGTTTTTCCTTTGAGAAAGCCTATGCAGACATGTAGATGTTTTAATATTTTTTAAATCTTTATTAGTTTGTACTATTTCCAAATGCTTTAAATTGTTTTCATCTGCTTTCATTGACCATTTTGTTATTCCTTCTTAGAGGTTTTCCTGCAATCAATACAAGATTTTTCTTTAAATTTAAATAATAAAAGGGGGTGACAGGCAAGGGGAGCCCAATGAGTTTCAGTGAAATTTCTGGTGGTGGTTGTTCCGTATCCTTCAGGCTGATTTGTCCGTGTCGCAAAGGAAAGGAGACCTCGGAATTTGCTGCAATGGAAACGGTCGCCTGGTATCCATTTCCCGGGGACGAAGAAGGCCGGAGGAATCACAAACCGTGCCTTTTCTCTTGGGAGCCCAAGTTCCTCAAAGTAACCCAGAACAAAGCCGGGGAGGAAATGGTTGGAAGGAGAAATTCTAGGAATGTCACTCCTCAGCTTGCCAGATTCAGGTGCAGTTAAGCCTCTGGGCTTGTTTACATGGTCAGCTGTTTTGCGTTGAGGACTCCTGCCCACTCCATAATGACATTCACTTTGTTTACAGGATAAATCAGAAGCTGGAGCAAGTTGGAACAGTCCGACAGACGCACACCCAGCCAGACAAGCAGCTCCAGTCCTGCAGCCATTTCCCTTATCTGATCTGAACAAGTGTTTGGGATTCGGGCGTTGCAGAGGGTTGGACTAGTTGACCCTAGACAAAATATTCAGAGGAGCCTAGTTTCCGAGGGGCTGGCTGGATTCTGAGTTCTTCAGCTCCTGGCTGGCCTTGTTTTGCATCTCCAGCACCCTGACGATGATAATAATAAAAACAGCTGCCAACGTCAACCGATTAGGGATTGTTTACGTTGATTAGCCATCTCCCTTGTAATCAACTAATTGATTATTTCCTTGATTACATTTAAATACGTTTATGCAATAACATTTGTTTGTTTGGAAGCTTTATAGCGGCCCTTTGGGAAGCTTTGCCTCTTGAAGAGATGGAAGGAACTGTTTAGGATTGAGCATAAATAAATAAATAAATATTTTTTTAATTTATACCCTGCCCTTCCCAATTCAGAAAACCAGGCTCAGGGCAGCTAACAACAAATTTAAAACACTTAATTGATGCAACAAAAAACAGCATAAAATACAGTATAAAACGTGAATAACAATAAATTCAGAATTCAAAAATCAATTTGGAATTCAAAAATCAATTTAGCAGTGACAAGGCTGCCCCAATCCAGGGGACAAAGAAAGCCACCACACGACAATCTCCATTTTGGAATTGGAAACATGGACTGTTCTTAGGAAATGGTTAGCTGAAGGGATTCTCTGTACTGTAGGCAGGGGCATCCCAGGGGGTTGGGCCAGATGGCCTCTGGGGTCCCTTCAAACTCTGCAATTTTACATTTTTTTCTTTCCCTACATCAGGGGTGGTGAACTCAACCAGTGTGACCAACAGTGAGGGGTGAGAGGAGATGAAAATATACATAAAATTTCCAAGTGAAGGAAACAGTGAAGCTGGCATATAAAGCCCTTCCTATAATTTTGAAGGAAAAGGTCACCAATCCATTTTATATCCTTTCTTTGCAATGCTTCAGCAGTCAGCCGTTTCTTAGGAAATGCACGGAGTGTTTATTCCTTTATTGTAAAAATTAAAATTTAAAAAAGCCTTCCTCTGGCTACTCAGAAGTAAGCCCCAAGGTATTAATGGAGCTCACTCCCAGGTACCTGGGTGAAGACTGGGCAGCCTTAAGCTGCAATCCAAACCACTTTTACTCAGAAGTAAGTCCCACTGAGTTCAACAGGATTTACTCTCTGCTGTGTTCCTGAGCATTCTCAGAGTTTCTATTATTATTATTATTATTATTATTATTATTATTATTATTATTATTAAATTTTTATTTATACCCTGCCCTTCCCAGTTTAAAAACCGGGCTCAGGGTGGCTAATAGCAAATATAAAACATTGATTAAAATGCGACTTAAGAACAGCATAAAACAGCATAAAAGGCAACGTAAAATGAAGCATCAATAGCAAGAAAAATTCAAGGGTCATTTGGGGGAAAATATTATTTTATGTATATATATAATATATAAAAATATAATGTGTGTGTGTGTGTAATTTTTATCATTATCATTATTATTATATCCTGCCTTTTCCCCAGACAGGGAGTCAAGGCAACTTACAGATACAATTTCACTCCATTTATCTGTGGAAGGCGTTGTACAGGATCCCGTCCCTCACACATTTTTTTCTTTACAACAATCTTGCAAGGTAGGTTCGACTTAGAGGCTGTCATTGGCTCAAGGTGACCGATGTCGATACGTATAGGACATCCATTTGTGCAAGAGATCAAACTCAGGAGAAGCTTCCTGGTGTAGAATAGGACACCCCTGTTTTCATCGGAGAAATGTTGGAGGGGATGCATGCACAGAAGCAGGTGGCAGCAGCAGCAGCTGCAATTACCCAGCCTTCAGTCACCAGCATCATTTACCAAGACGGGGGAGCAATAAAGCCGTGGCAAGTTTGGCCCAGAACAAGTGCAGAAGCATTCTAGCATTTCTGCCGGTGTGTGTGCACCGCGCTGACCTCCCAGCTGCCTTGCGTCTCTCTCCCTGCTGGGAAGCTGCAAGAGCATCAGGGCAAGAGGTCAGGTAATGTAATGGTCATAGGGGTTGCTCATGCGTAAGTTGCCGCCACTCCTGGCTAGGTTACCTGGTTAAACCCTTTCTGTCTGGACAGCCCTTCACTCCATGGCTGTCTCAGTCGCTGGCAGAATCCATCAGTGGGCGTTTCTTGAACCTCTTCCAGCAAAGAAGTTCTTTGACGCCAAGTCTCCACCTACTCTCCCTGCGCGGAAGTCTTCTGCGCAGGGTGGGTGTGGGCAGCGGAGGACCCGTGCTCTCCCCGCTGGTCTCCGGCGAGGAGTCCTGGAGCCCCCTCGCTGATTCCCCCATCTGCCCCCCTTTACCCCTGGTGTTATGCTGATTTCCTTCCCCAGCCGATGAGCTGCCTCTCTCCCTGCTGGGCCCTTCCCCAGCATCGCTTTGGAGCCTTGCCTCGGCCTCTAGCTCCGATGGCAGTTCCCTGACAGGTAAGCACCACCAAGCCCACCGACTGATATTGCATTAACACACTGGAACCAAGGTGACTGCAAAAAAGTTAAATTAGTATGCCTTTAAAAATAAGCCCCACTGATTAATCCTCCTTTCAGACTGTAGTCTTGCAGGCAGGATGGTTCTTGGAGAAACTTAATGACTGCCTAGCACCTAGCAACCAAGATGCTTTCTGCAAGGTAAATGGCATTGTAAAAGCTTCACGGTGCAATCCTGCGCATATTTTCCTTTGAAGTACATTCCACTGCAAAACAACAACCCCTCAGGATTGCCTCCTTAGTTAGCTGATCTATCAATTTAGCTGATTTAAAAATGGTTTTGCATTAATTTGAGCACCGCATTTTGAAAAATATTGCATTTGCTTTCGTTGCAAAAATTTCAGCAGAACATTCTCCCAGTCCTACCTGGAAATGCCACGGACTGATCCTGGCAACTTCTGCATCCACACTCTTGAGCCAAGGCCGCGACCCTAAGTGCAAGGATTTCTGCATTATTATCCCAGCATTTCTTAAAACAACCCTGTAATGTCGTTGTCTTCTTTGGCAATCCCTCGTAGCCGAGTAAGACTATCTTCCATGAACACGGTCTTAACAGTGAGTCTGTAAATGACTGTGGAGGCCAATTCTGGATCCACACGTCCTTCCACAGTGGGAACACAGGGTGAGAGTTGATCACAGTGTGGATTTGCCAAGGGTGCCTTAGGGCACCTATTCTAACCCCTCCCCCTTTACGGGGTGAGCAGAGTGGATCCCAAAAAGGGCTGCTCAGTCATGGATACAGCTGCCGAGCTGCTCAACTGCCTCGTTCCTTGAGTCAGAATGACTGACTCTGTATCCACCGCCCATGTGCCTGTTCATGACTCCTGGTATGTCCCATGGAGGACCTTACGGTCTTCAAATAAAAACATCTTGGAGATCCCAGGCCACAGGGAGATTAAGCTGGCCTCAACCAGAGCCAGGGCTTTTTCGGTCGTGGCCCCGAACTGGTGGAACGCTCTGTCCCAAGAGACTAGGGCCCTGCGGGACTTGACATCTTTCTGCAGGGCCTGCAAGACAGAGCTGTTCCACCAGGCCTTTGGCCAAGGCACAGCCTGACCCCCTCTCTTCTTCTGTAATCCTCATAGAACTCTAGCCCAATGGTTGCCATTAATTTGATTCTGAATTGATTTTAGAATGTATTTTAATTAATTGACTGTGATTTTATGTAAATTGTGCTATTTTTACTGTTAGCCGCTCTGAGTCCAGCTTTGGCCAGGGATGGTGGTATATAAATAAAAAATATTATTATTATTATTATTATTATTATTATTATTATTATTATTATTATTATTTATTAGGGGCTTCCACGATCCTGCCCCCATTACCATTTGCTGATCGCCATGGGACTTTTGGGATTTGGGATGGGTTTTTGGAAGATGCCTGTGCTATGAATTTGTTTTATGTGTGTAGATCAGTCTTTGCAGTAAGGCTCTGATCCGATAGACTCTTATCCGCTGCAGCCTTCATCCGCCTTCACAGCCATTGTAACATGCCGCTTGTTATCATCCGCCTGTTCTGCCATTGAGGACTTCTTGGATCATTGTTTGTCCGGCTCCTTCCCTTTGACCTTACCGCCTTGGGTGACCCGGCTGGGAGTACGAGATTCCCGACGACTTTGCTCACAAGGGCCATAGGAACATGCAAGCCCACTCACCACGACAAGGTGATGATCCAGCGAGTGAGAACCCTGTAATGTAGGTCAGCCATATTAAATGCATCCGTGACTGATGACTGATGTGTGATTGACTCAGAGGATTCCCCACTTTGCATCTTATCCTCGTCTGACGCAACAAACTCAATCGCGGTCCCTGTGACTGTTCCATAACTAGGGTTGTCACTCAAAGTTCCCCACTGTCAGATGCTGCTGGTGATTGCTCGTGAGTAACCAGTCAGGACTCCAACCTGTCTTTTACAACAAAATACATAATAAAAACAAAACAAAAACAAAAACAATAGCATCCCCTTCCCCTCTTAGAGGTTTTCGTTATTTAGGTGGCATATGAATCCCATCGAATAAATAAAATGTTATCCTTGCCATCCCACGAAGGAGGAGATAAGCAATGGATACGACATGTTCTTGGGGGTCATTAGCCTATTTACTCCAGAATGATGGAAGCTGGGCCAGGTTAGTTCGGAGTCTAACCAGAGGCAGCTGTTGGCAGATGGTTTCGTCACCATCCAATCTGGACCATTCTAATTAACACATTGTGGGCGTGTGAGCGTGGCAGAGATACGCAAGAGCCATTAAATGCAGGCAGATAGAAGCTGAGAGCAACACCCATCTCCTCCAGCCCAGGGAGAAAGAGGCCGCAGTCTAACTGTACACACGGACACCTGGTGATTTGGAAATAATTCCACCCCACACCCCACCCCCTTGACTTCCCAGGTGAGAGGTTACATGACTGCAGCCTGAGAGAGCTCTCTAAAACAGCAGTTCCCAAAAACCTTTGAGGCCACGGCCCTCTCGGATCCATGAACTCATCCCCTTAGTGCCTCCTACCCCATAAAAAAGCATTAATCAGAATATCAGTTTGCACAACTCACTAAGGAAGATAACAACGCAGTAAAATCCGGAAGGGGAACAATTAATCACACATTCATTCGAGTCCAATTAAAGCAATTTAGTCTTATTAATACAACAGAGCGGAGGAACTTGATCCATAGATACCAGGTTTTCAAAAGCTGATGGTCATTTAAATCTCCAACACCCACCCTGCCAACCCCTTGCCTCTGAGCCCATTGCCCCCCCCGGGGGGGGTCACACAGCCCACTCTGGGAGCCCTTGCTCTGAAATCTGTACTTAAACACAGCTTAGGAACATAAAAAGATACCTGACAGATCAGATGAAAACAGGAAATACCAGTCCAAAGTTTGGGGTTGGCGATGACCAAAGAACCGGACCATCAGGCCTTATGCTGAGGTATTCCCAAGCTGTTCACCTGATATAGACGCAATGCTGGGACATATTGAAAGTTGAGCAGAGGCTGACTTCAAGAGAGAAGCTGGCATCAAAGTCTTCACAGGGGTTCAGTGATGCATTTGATGTAAATAGGCAGCTAGACGGAGTGTCTGAAATAAGCACGGGCATGAGTGTGAAGGACTTGCATTTTTATTGCACCATCTGAAAGAAGAGCAGCAAAGTTGACAATGATGGGGAATTTTGCAACTGGCAGAGAAAAGCCCAGACTAGATAATCATCAGCCTCACGGTGACCCAAAAGCCATCAGGGGAAATGCAGAATATACATGGATCCAAAGCTCTTTGATAAAATTCTGCAAAAAAAGAAGAAAAAAACCCCACATCCACGATTGCAGATAGATTGCTGCAAAAGCAAGGGCTATTCTCCGTCTGTGACAACAGAAATGGATTCTGGGTGGTTGATTCTGGGACCACATAACACCGGTCCTGAGAGATCTGCATGGGCTCCCAGTATGTTTCCTGGCACAATTCAAAGCGTTGGTGCTGACCTTTAAAGCCCTTGTTGTTGTTGTTTAGTTGTTTAGTCGTGTCCGACTCTTCGT
Organism: Podarcis melisellensis; assembly: GCF_964234715.1. Lineage (NCBI taxonomy): Eukaryota > Metazoa > Chordata > Lepidosauria > Squamata > Lacertidae > Podarcis > Podarcis melisellensis. The sequence goes on from NC_138537.1 coordinate 2,873,411, forward strand.
GACCCCCTGAACCAGAGAACGCCAGGCACCTCTGTCCTCCACTGCCTCCCGCAGTTTGGTCAAACTCATGCTGGTAGCTTCGAGAACACTGTCCCACCATCTCGTCCTCCGTCGTCCCCTTCTCCTTGTGCCCTCCATCTTTCCCAACATCAGGGTCTTTTCCAGGGAGTCTTCTCTTCTCACGAGGTGGCCAAAGTATTGGAGTCTCAGCTTCAGGATCTGTACTTCCAGTGAGCACTCAGGGCTGATTTCCTTCAGAATGGAGAGGTTGGATCTTCTTGCAGTCCATGGGACTCTCAAGAGTCTCCTCCAGCACCAGAATTCAAAAGCATCCATTCTTCAGCGATCAGCCTTCTTTATGGTCCAGCTCCCACTTCCATACATCACTACTGGGAAAACCATAGCTTTAACTATACGAACCTTTGTTGGCAAGGTGATGTCTCTACATCTCAAGATGCTGTCTAGGCCTGTCTTTGCCCTTCTCCCAAGAAGCAGGCGTCTTTTAATTTCGTGGCTGCTGTCACCATCTGCAGTGATCATGGAGCCCAAGAAAGTAAAATCTCTCACTGCCTCCATTTCTTCCCCTTCTATTTGCCAGGAGGTGATGGGACCAGTGGCCATGATCTTCATTTTTTTAATGTTGAGCTTCAGACCATTAAAAGCCCTAAACGGCCTCAAATGCCCAATAGACCTTAAGGAGCGTCTCCACCCCCATCGTTCAGCCCAGACACTGAGGTCCAGCACCGAGGGCCTTCTGGCGGTTCCCTCATTGCGAGAAATGAGGTTCCAGGGAACCAGGCAGAGAGCCTTCTTGGTAGTGGCGCCTGCCATGAGGAACACCCTCCCTTCAGATGTCAAGGAAATAAGCAGCTATCCTATCTTTAAAAGACATCTGAAGGCAGCCCTGTTCAGGGAAGTTTTTAATATTTAATGCTGTACTGTTTTTAACATTTGATTGGGAGCCGCCCAGAGTGGCTGGGGAAACTCAGCCAGATGGGTGGTGTATAAATAATAAATTATTATTATTATTATTATTATTATTATTATTATTATTATTATTATCATTATTGAGCTGGGTAAAGAGTCCAGGTATTGGAGACCATTTGATGGCCGCCTTTCAAGAGATGCCACTGCATTCACCACCTGCACTCTGACCACATGCCAGTCCACTTCACAGCGACATAGGAACCGACACCATTGTAGGTGACACATAAGACCTTTCTCGCATTTGCAAGAGATCGAACCTTTGGTGTGGTGGCATTGCGGTTGGGCCACTGTCCCCATGCCAGCGGATTAGCCAATGGCAGGCAGGCCTGGGTCAGGGGATCCCCTGGAAGGTTGGTCCGACTGCCGAATGGGCATCACTTGGGTCTGCCCCGGGGGGGGGGGGAATAAATCAAGGCTGGCCCAATGCCTCCTCAATTTTTTCGTCGGATCTCCCACTCACCCCTCCCTTTTTCAAATGTTTCTTCTTTCATGCTAAGGCCTTGCTATGGTGATATTTGGAGCTGGGCAGCTGTTTTCCCACTAGGCTGAATAGCACGGGCACTTGGTTTTCTCCTACCTCATAGCAATTGTCACACACACCCCCCCCCCCAGATAATCTTAGTTAGTTTTTTAGTCACATACTATACATACACATATTACATTACATTTTACATTTATACTTGCTCCTAAGAGTTGACTTCCCTCCTTCCTCCTTCTGGCTTTTTTATATCGTCTCTAAATTTTCCGCATTGTCTTTATCCATTTTGTATATAGTTCTTCTTCTTAGATAGACAGACAGTAAGAATTGTGTATATAGAAAGATTTATTTGCTTTCGTAGATTTTCACGGGTACAGGAATGCAGGTTTTGGTGTCCTCGGGTGTCTTCCCGTGTAAAAGTTGGGGTGTCTAGGCGACGTTTCGACGAGGTCTCACTCGTCATCTTCAGGCTGGTGCTTTCGGCTTCTTGTTACTGGAACAGAGCTCTAGACACCCCAACTTTTACACGGGAAGACACCCGAGGACACCAAAACCTGCAAAGATTTATTTGTTTACAGACTCTCTATGGACAAATCGGCACAACTTTGTGAGGCTAGGCATTGGGACGCAGGTGGCGCTGTGGTCTAAACCACTGGGCCTTTGGGCTTGCCGATCAGAAGGTTGGCAGTTCGAATCCCTGCGACGGGGTGAGCTCCCCTTGCTCGGTCCCAGCTCCTGCCCACCTAGCAGTTCGAAAACACGCCAAAATGTGCAAGTAGATAAATAGGTACCGCTCCGGTGGGAAGGTAAACGGCGTTTATGTGCACTGCTCTGGTTCGCCAGAAGCGGCTTAGTCATACTGGCCACATGACCTGCAAAAACTGTCTGCAGACAAACGCCGGCTCCCTCGGCCAGTAAAGCGAGATGAATGCCGCAACCCCAGAGTCGTCTGCAACTGGACTTAACTATCAGGGGTCCTTTACCTTTACCTTTAAGCCTAGCCTTGGCTGGAGGGAAGGTTGTAGCCCCTCTTGCTTCTGTCCGATGCCCAGATGGGGGCTTGGGCCATAGAACTCCTCCTACCCTTTGGGGGTACCCCTTTTTGATGTAAGTCTTGGGGGGCATGTGTGGTTTACCCTTAGATACACTCCCAGCAGGTGGACTGGAGTTAAATAAATGCCTATGCCATCTGGGTTTTTCACATCTGTAGCCTGTTTGAACCCCAAAGCTATATGCTGCTGTTATGACCCATAGGGAGCTATTGGGTCACAGGGCCTTGGCCCTCAATAGCTACACTGTGGAACTCCCTGCCTATTGACATCAGGCAAGTGCCTTCACTGTACTCTGAACATTCCTGTTCAGACAAGCCTATACAGACGTGTAGAATACGTAGGTATGTTTTGATGCGTTTTCAATTAATTGTTGATTTTAGGTTTTGAATGGATATGCTTTCACAGATAATTTTATTGTTTCATTTTCTTCGCAAGCCACCTAGAGGGTTAAAGAACAAACAAGTAGCATATAAATTTTATGGAATAAATAAAACAAATAAAGCCATCGCAAGCTGTTGGGCATCGTTCTGAGAAACCGGAAAGTACCTTTCTTTACTCTAGGGGAGAAAAGGGATGCAGATTGTCAAATGCGTTTCTAGTTATGCATTCCAAAGGAACCAATTTGTTCAGCTGGCGGGCTTTATCTCACGAGACATCATTCCTACGTGAGACACAAAAAGGGCTGGATGTAACCTGCAGGATCTTTTCTCACGGAGCAATTGCAACTTTCCGCTCCTCCTTCTCCTCCTGTGTGTTTTTGTTGCATTCCTCCCATTGCCTCAATCCAGTGAAAGTCTGTCTTTGACTTTAATTAAAAAGCCACAATTGGTTTGTTTTGAGCTGGAGATATCCCTGTTCTTCCCTGCAGGGGTGTGTTTGGTTCTGTGGGATATTGCAGAAGGGAAGATAGAATCGTTCTAGTTGGGGAGAAAGGGTGGGAACCAGGAGGCTACACCTGTTGGGAACCTCACAGGTTCTCAGAGATGGGTCGGGGAGTCTTTGGAGGAAATCAGTGCAGATCTAGAATTTGGGCTGTTTTCTCAGCTCTCCGGGATGTTGCAAGAGACCAAAGCCCATTACCAAGCTCCTTGCCTGAACCTTGCAACTGGTTTCTTGAGGCAAAAAGACGAAGCTTTGCGCAGTGTGCAGAGTCAAGCAGCAACACGCACACTATCCTATCTCATTTATTTAAATTTCCTTCTTGCCCTATCAGGTTGGCTTGCTGCATTTACAGATAATGTCATCCCAGCCTGCAATCTGTACAGAGGAACAGGTTTCGAAACAAGGAGAAGCCAAGCCTGTGTTGACTGTGGCAGACCCTCCAAGTATCCCTGTTATCCAGGGACACCCCTGACTTAAAGAAGCCGTCCCGGTTTCTGGTTTGATCCCAGAATGTCCCACTTTTCCTTGTTGTTGTTGTTTAGTCGTTTAGTCGTGTCCAACTCTTTGTGACCCCCTGGACCAGAGCACGCCAGGTACTCCTGTCTTCCACTGCCTTCCGCAGTTTGGTCAAACTCATGCTGGTAGTTTCGATAACACTGTCCCACCATCTCGTCCTCTGTCGTCCCCTTCTCCTTGTGCCCTCCATCTTTCCCAACACCAGGGTCTTTTCCAGGGAGTCTTCTCTTCTCATGAGGTGCCCAAAGTATTGGAGCCTCAGCTTCAGGATCTGTCCTTCCAGTGAGCACTCAGGGCTGATTTCCTCCAGAATGGAGAGGTTGGATCTTCTTTTTTTTTTTTTTATAAATATTTATTAAGATTTTTACAGAAAAAAAAGAAAACATCCAATAACAGTATACAATATTACTTTGTTTAACAAAATTTCATATCCTCTTTGAACTTCCTCACGCCTCCCACTCCCATTTGCATCATTAATAAATTTTGTCCAGCAAATTATCATCTTATTTCCAAATTTTAAAACCGCTTAATTACAATAAAATTGTTCTCCTGCAAATTTGTTTTTCTTAATCTCTCTTATCATCAGTTCCTGATCTATTTTAGTGATGGCCAATTATTTATAACTAAGCATCTTTTTTAACATTCCGATAAATCATAATATTTTTGTAAATAAATCTTAAATTTCTTCCAGTCTTCTTCCATCCTTTCTTCTCCCAGGTCTCGGATTCTGCCAGTCATCTCCGCCAGTTGCATATAGTCCATCAGTTGCATCTGCCATTCTTCCAGTGTGGGTAGATCTTGAGTTTTCCAATTCTTAGCGAGTAGTATCCTTGCTGCTGTTGTCGCATACATGAAAAATGTTCTATCTTTCTTTAACACCTTCTGGTCGACAATGCCCAGAAGAAAGGCCTCTGGTTTCTTGGTAAAGGTATACTTAAACACCTTTTTCAACTCATTATATATCATTTCCCAGAAGGCCTTCACCTTAGGGCAAGTCCACCAGAGGTGGTAGAATGTTCCTTCATTTTCCTTACATTTCCAGCATTTATTGTCTGACGAATGGTATATTTTAGCAAGTTTAACTGGGGTCATGTACCATCTGTATATCATTTTCATTACATTTTCTTTCAAAGCATTACATGCAGTAAAGTTCAGCCCGGTGGTCCACAACCTTTCCCAATCCTCAAACATAATATTATGCCCAATATCCTGTGCCCAACTTCGATTTCTCCACCTGGAATCCTAACTTTTTGTCACTTTTAAAAGTTTCCTTAATCTGAGCGTAGTGTAACCAGTCTCGCACTTTGTCCTTCATTTTCTCCATACTCTGCAATTTCCAATTATCTCCGTCTTTTTCTAACAGTTCCCAATACTTTGGCCAGTAGGCTTCCATATTGGTTCCTTTTCGGGCCTTAGCTTCCAAAGGTGAAAGCCACCTTGGTGTTTTATTTTCCAGTAAGTCTTTATATTTAGTCCAGACATTAAACACTGCTTTTCTGACAATATGGTTCTTAAAGGCCTTATTGATCTTAACTTTATCATACCACAAATATGCATGCCAACCAAAAGCATTGTTGTAACCTTCGAGATCTAACACATCAGTGTCCTCAAGAAGTAGCCAATCCTTTAGCCAGCAGAAAGCTGCGGCTTCATAATACAACCTTAAGTCTGGCAGGGCAAAGCCCCCTCTTTCCTTTGCATCTGTTAATATCTTAAACTTGATTCTGGGCTTTTTGCCCTGCCAGACAAATTTGGAAATATCTCTCTGCCACCTCCGGAAACACTCTGCTTTGTCCACAATTTGCAATGTTTGAAACAAAAACAACATCTTTGGCAGCACATTCATCTTAATTGCAGCAATTCGGCCTAACAGAGAAAGCTTCAGCTTTGCCCAACTTTCCAAGTCTCTCTTAATTTCCGACCAACATTTTTCATAATTATCTTTAAATAGACTCAGATTTTTGGCTGTTATATTTACCCCTAGGTATTTTACCCTTTTCACTAGTGATAATTCTGTTTCTCTCTGAAACCGTTCTGACTCTGTATCTGTCATATTTTTCCCTAACACCTTCGTTTTTTGTTTATTTAACTTAAATCCTGCCACCGAGAGGTTGGATCTTCTTGCAGTCCATGGGACTCTCAAGAGTCTCCTCCAGCACCAGAATTCAAAAGCATTCATTCTTCAGTGATCTGCCTTCTTTATGGTCCAGCTCTCACTTCCATACATCACTACTGGGAAAATTTTCCTCAGGATGTCCCTATTTTAATTGGAGAAATGTTGGCGGGGGGGGGGGGGGAGTATGCTGTGGCCCACCAAGCCAAGCATAGGCCGGCAGCTACCTATCATGGACCTGCCACTGGGACCTTGGTTTCCTGCTTTTGGCAGGAGGCCCTGGTTCTCCCATCCCCCAAGTATATGGCTGCCGAACAGGATCACAAGTCAGGTAGTTCTACTTAACTCAAGCCTGTCTGCTGGGAGTATATTTAAAGGTAAACCACAAATGGGGGTCAGGGAGCAGAGGGTCAATGGAACCCCTGGCACCGATGCCACCGATGCTTTCTTCTGGGTGGGCACTGAGTGGGTGAGCAGGCAGTGCGGTCCCACTTGACTCTTGTGGGGCGGACCCCAGAGAGCCAATGCAGAGCCACATTCTCCTCTCTCTCTACAAGAAGGGGGTGCCGTCCCAGCCCCAAAGGTCCAGCCCTGGCGCGGCTTACCTCCCCGCAGGGTGCCTGTTGTGGGGGCACCTGGTTGTGCCCTCTCACACCCTCTCAGAATCATGTGCCCAGGGCCACCACCCCCACAGACGCAGTCAAGCTACACCAGTGACCATCGTTGTATCCTGCTATATGTGCCATGGCCTCTGTCCACCACCAGGGTAATGTGTGTAGGCAGGATTTACAACCATGCGAGTGAGAGCTCCTGAGCTCTTGAGGTGCGGGACATGGGGCGTATCCTGCCACTGCAATATAATAATAATAATAATAATAATAATAATAATAATAATAATAATAATACCCCGCCCACCTGGCTGGGCTTCCGCAGCTAATCTGCGTGGCTCCCAACAGAATTAAAAGCACAATAAACCATTAAACATTAAAAACTTCCCTAAACAGCGCTGCCTTCAGATGTCTTCTAAAAGGCAGATGGAGCCACTTCAAGGAGGTGGGGTTGCAGGCTTCGTGGCCCCACTATGCATGTGGCAGCTGAAGCCAGCCCCACGCGATTGGGGGGATTCCCAGCTGCGTCATCCCCTGGCCAGCCAATCGGTTGGCTCTGGGGGCGTGGCCTGCCCTATTTAAACCAGGACGTGACCGGGGATCTCCCTCTTTGCCGCCTTCCAGCTGTTCCTGCTTTTCCCACCCTCCTGCCCTATAAGGTTTTCATTCCTTGACCTTGCTATGGACCTTGGTTGGTCGCCATTGAGGAGCCTGGTAGGAATTTTGCCACTTGGCAAATTAGCACCAGCCACTTGGTTTTAGCCTACCTAGTAGCAAATCGTCACAACTTTCTTGGTATTGGCAGTTAGGTATTGTTCTGTAGATGGAAGAGGGGAGGTAGCGCCATCACCTGCCCCCCATATTGAAGGGTAGTCTGTTAAAGGATTCCGGGGGGCATGGCCCTGTCCAAAGCCTAGGGAGGTGTGGGCCTAAGGCACGCCCCCTAGCGGTGACCCCGGGGGAGTTCCTAGATGATGTGCATCAGCAGGACTCCCCCTACTGGTGGTTAACCCTTCCCGGACTTCTAACGGACGGGCTGAAGTCGGATATAGTCAGTTAGGACCAATGCCTAAGCCAATACCGCTCATCACCTGTAACCAATAAAGTTGTGGCCTTAATTAGCCCATTAACCTTAATAACTGTGTCAAGCGTCATTATTTCCATGGGGGGGGGACTCGCCATGCAATTGTTTATTTCCTTGACATCTCATGGGAGGGCGTTCCACAGAGCCGGCGCCACCACCAAGAAGGCCCTCCGCCCATCAGAGCATAAGAAGCATCTGCTAGATCAGGCGTTGGCTCACCCAGTCCAGCATCCCATTCTCACAGTGGTCAACTGGATGCCTGTGGGGAACCTGCAATCAGGATTCGAACTCAGGTGCACACTCTCCTCCTGAGATTTCTAGCCACTGGTGCACACATGCAAGCACACTGACTCATTAAACACCTTGCTGAATGACTGGAGCAGGCTGATATTATATTGCAGCCCTAGACATAGGGCCATCTTCCACCCTCCTCCAGACTGTGATATTTTTGCTGGGAATGGACTCTATGAACTTGAGCCTTCCAACAGAACAACTGCTTGCCTGGGTCCTTTTCTGCTCTCCCATGCTTAGCATAAAAGTTACATAACTTTGCGTAACACAAGCCAACTGATCTTTGTTTTCTGTCTCGGCAGAGGAGCCTGTGGTAAGAGACCCACAAACACACGCAACGTAACTCCTTAATGGCTTTCTGTTTTGTAGCCCGCCAACCCCTTGAGGTTGCGCCACTCATACCCCAACCCCACCCCAAGAACTTGGAAGGGCAAGATTTTAATTCTCCCAGTGTGTGAAAACGGTAGGCAAAGACGAAAATCTCAGGCTAAATTTAGCCGCCGATTGCACAAGGAGCCCCTCCCAGGGATCCAGCCCTTTTAAAGACAGTAACAGTTTCATAATTCCGCTCTGGTGGAGGAGCTCTGATCTGCGACGATCGGTGGCATGAACAATTTATGACTTGTTGTGGAATTATGAGGGGAGGAGGAGTTCTCCACCATGTGACCCCCCACTTTCCTAGAGGAAATGTATTTCGTAACCTAACATTTGGAAGAGGAGCATCATGTGCCTCTAAAATCTTCCGTTTGGCTGGATTCCAAAGGCGAAGGAAGGAAAGCGATGAAACACTTTCTGGAACAGGGTTGCCAGACAGCCAGGATCATACCGGTTTGGGCAGTAAAATTGGGTTGAACGAGGCTGTGGGAGGGGCGATGTAGCTCAGTGGCAGTGCAGGTGCTAGGCATTCAGAATGTCATGGGCTCAAAGCACAGCATTGCTCATCAGAAGTATCTCAGGTAGCTTCCCTGGAGAAGAGACCCTCAGGCTGAGACCTTGCAGAGGTCAAACTGGCTAGCTGGACCAGCATAGGGTTCGCCAATTTGATGCCATATGGATTGATTGATTTACTTACTAACTTTGTATATCAACCTTCATCCGAAGATCACAGAGCTGTTTACAATACAAAAACAAAAAAATATATCCCACAGCAACAAGCAAAGACAATAACCTCCCTTGGTTTAAAAGGCCATGTTGTTGTTGTTTAGTCGTTTAGTCATGTCCGACTCTTGGTGACCCCCTGGACCAGAGCACGCCAGGCACTCCTGTCTTCCACTGCCTCCCGCAGTTTGGTCAAACGCATGCTGGTAGCTTCGAGAACACTGTCCAACCATCTCGCCCTCTGCCGTCCCCTTCTCCTTGTGCCCTCCATCTTTCCCAACATCAGGGTCTTTTCCAGGGAGTCTTCTCTTCTCATGAGGTGGCCAAAGTATTGGAGCCTCAGCTTCAGGATCTGTCCTTCCAGTGAGCACTCAGGGCTGATTTCCTTCAGAATGGAGAGGTTGGATCTTCTTGCAGTCCATGGGACTCTCAAGAGTCTCCTCCAGCACCATAATTCATAAGCATCAATTCTTCAGTGTTAAAAGGCCATAGAGTGTTTAATTAGTCAAAGGCCTAGAAGAAGAGGAATGTTTTTGCCTGGTGCCTAAAGATACATAAAGACAGTACCAGGTGAACCTTCTTCAGGAGAGCATCCTACAAACAGAGAGCCACCACAAAAAAGGGCCATTCTCATGTTCTCACCCTCAGGACCTCTGGGGGGACATAGAGAAGGGTCCTAGATGCCAAGCACAGAGTCCGGGTTGGTTCATTCTTTGAGATATTGTGCTCCTGATCCATTTAAGGCTTCTACAAATCCAGGGCCATTCCTGGAAAACAGGAACACTTGGTGGGTGTGATCCAAGATGGCAGCATTTGTGCCATTTCTGAAAGCTGACCCTCCTGGCTATTCTCACTTGACTTTTCCACGAAATACAATATCCTCCCTTTCCAGTCAAAACTACAGACAAACGAGGGGTAGCTGGCGCATGTGAGGCTGCTTACGGCATGATCAGTCATTCATTTTGCCAAAGATACACAAACACATGGAATTAATCCAGGACATGATTGTGGATGATAAAGCTGACCTAGTTTGCACTATTAAGATGAGGCAGCTGTTCTTGTCTGAGTGCAACCCTGAGCAGTCGGGAGAGAGTGTCGCTGGGGTGGAGGAGAGGCGCAATGATTCATAGAGATATTATCACCCTTGCCAGGTGTCAGATGGCCTATATCAAATATAAATCTTTTACCTTGTGTTGGGCAATAGGGACAGTCCTGGGATTCTGTGAGCATATCATGAGGCTGAGCAAATATTGCTCTTATTCTAAGCCTCATCCTGCTTAAATGTCCTGCTGGTTAGACACTGGTGTTCCCTTTCAAACCAGGATTGCTTTGGCTGTGTATCACATTACTTTGCTTTTAATTGTAAAACTGCCTGGGGATCTGTTAGAGCTGAAAGGCACTCTGTAAATACAGCAAGTAAGTAATGAGCAGGATCTGTTCCTCAGCCGCACCAGCTTCCGTGGCTCCATTTGGAAACAATTCCCAGCCACTTTGGGGGAATAATTTCAGGAGCTGGAGGGAGAAATGTACCAGAGTTCTTGATGTTCTATGTGGGGATGAGCCGCCATTTTGGATTTCCCCAGAATGCACTGTCCCGATGGGCATTTGGGGGTAGGATTAAAGCTGTCGCGATGGCAGCACCATTCCTGCGGCAAGGGCCATTCTGTTTAGAGTATGGCATTCTGGGAAATCTGAAATGGCAGCTACCAATCCAACAAAGATCTTGTTATGCTCCAGACCATAGAGAAATAGCTAGATAACTAGATAGAGGAATGCAAAATGCAAAAGGGGGAAAGCTGTCCCAGAGAGAGAGAGTTACAGATAGGTAGCCGTGTTGGTCTGCCATAGTCAAAACAAAAAAAAATTCCTTCCAGTAGCACCTTAAAGACCAACTAAGTTAGTTCTTGGTATGAGCTTTCGTGTGCATGCACACTTCTTCAGATACCCAGAGAGAGAGAGAGAGAGAGAGATGCCCAGCTGCAACGAATATCTCTGATAGGTATTCCTTGGCTGTGATGCCAGCATTGCATGGGGCTTCACTAGACAACCCTTTGGGTCCATCCACCTCTGTAATTCTGTAAATAGTCTGCATCAGTGCTGGGGTCCACCAGCGCATGCGCCCCAAAGCCACTAGCTCCAGCTCCACCTGCTCTGATTTTCATCTCCTGACCAAGAATTCTGCTCCAGAAGAGAAGAGTTTTTGGATTTGATATCCCGCTTTATCACTACCCTAAGGAGTCTCAAAGCGGCTAACATTCTCCTTTCCCTTCCTCCCCCCAACAAACATTCTGTGAGGTGAGTGGGGCTGAGAGACTTCAGAGAAGTGTGACTGGCCCAAGGTCACCCAGCAGCTGCAGGTGGAGGAGCGGAGACACGAACCCGGTTCCCCAGATTGCAAGACTACCGCTCTTAACCACTACACCACACTGGCTCTCCAGAACACACTAGGAACCAGATTTCCCTTTCCTTTTTCCAAACGTCGGCCGCTCTACCCTTGGCGCAATCGTTGACTGCGCTTGAACACTTGGCGTAATCCTTTGCTTTGCGATTTAAATTACAATTTATAGCTTAGTGTCCCCTGTGCTATTAAACACCTTTCTGAAACCACTAGGAGCTGTTGTTTGGAGTGAGGTGTCACCAACGCACGGGTGACGACAGCCAACTCTATCTCTCTGCTCCATCTAAATCAGGGGAGGCGGTTGAGGTGCTGCACCAGTGCTTTGAAGTGTTGACGAGCTGGACGTGAGCCAATAAATTGAAACTGGATTGAGGACAGGTCAGTGCTAGGTGTTTCGAGTTCAAAAGGTGGGGAGATGGGCTCTGCTGGGCCAAGGTTCACCCCCTGCAAGAAATAGGCCTGTACCTTGGGAGGTGCTTCTGCATCCAACCCTCTCAGGTGGCTTTCTCAGCCTTGTTGTTGTTTAGTCGTTTAGTCGTATAGCCTCTTCGTGACCCCATAGACCAGAACCAGAGCACGCCAGGCCCTCCTGTCTTCCACTGCCTCCCGTAGTTTGGTCAAACTCATGCTGGTAGCTTCGAGAACACTGTCCCACCATCTCGTCCTCTGTCATCCCCTTCTCCTTGTGCCCTCCATCTTTCCCAACATCAGGGTCTTTTCCAGGGAGTCTTCACTTCTCATGTGGTGGCCAAAGTCTTTGAGCCTCAGCTTCAGGATCTGTCCTTCCAGTGATCACTCAGGGCTGATTTCCTTAAGAATGGATGCGTTTGATCTTCTTGCAATCCATGGGACTCTCAAGAGTCTCCTCCAGCACCAGAATTCAAAAGCATCCATTCTTTGGCGATCAGCCTTCTTTATGGTCCAGCTCTCACTTCCATACATCACTACTGGGAAAACCATAGCTTTAACTATAACAGACCTTTGTTGGCAAGATGATGTCTCTGCTTTTTAAGATGCTGCCTAGGTTTGTCATCTCCCAGGAAAATAATTTAATTATAATTTAATACAATGCTACTTAATTTTGCTTGTTTGCTGGAGCAATGTAGGGCACAGCTTTTATATCCCACCTTTTCCTCCAAGCAACTCTAGGTGATGTACATGATTCTATCTCTCCTCATTTAATCCACACAACAACCCTGTGAGGTAGGTCAATCTGAGAAGCCGTGACTCGCCCCCCACTGTCACCCAGTGAGATTCATGGTTGAGTAGGGATTTGAAATACCCTGGGTTCCCAGGTCTTGGCCCAACACCATAACCACTTACAATTGCACTTTCTGTTTCTCCCAGTGGAACCTGGAAGCTCACAAACTGGGCGGCAAATGGCAACTCTCTCTACCACCTGTGTACCAGCCCAGTGCTCACCTGTTTCCAAAGTTTACCTGAAGACCAAGTCAGCGGTTCAAGTCGGTGAAAGCTCTTCTGTGCCCTACGCTGCTCCAGCAAATCTTGCCACATTTCCTGGCAAGGTCAGACTGACCTCTTTTGGAGAATTAAGCTGATCCGTGCTCTAATATGTCTCCATTTGTTTTGACATGATAAGAACTTCATAAAGTTGAGAGTTTCAAAATCTCGCCTGGAGGAAGCAGCAGGCCAAGGAACGGCTTTAGAGGGTGGGGGAGGAAGAAACGAAAGCAATAGGATTGCTCTTCTTAATCGAAAGAGATTTCCAGGCACCCAAATGTCATCTTGGAGAGATGCTCTCTAAATGATAGACGGTGCCCCCAAACACCCTTTGCAATGACCTACTGGTCCTTGCCATTTTCCAGAAAAACAGAATGTCTTTGCCATGTCACAAGCCATATGCTTAGATTTGTGCAACCAAATTTCTTTACAAAGAGCACCAAGTATTGTGGAGGAAAGCTGGTACTGAAACCGTGGAAGATCTTCTCTCCTTTCCTCCCTTCCTGACTCCCAGTTTTCAGAGAAAGGCAACCAAATCAATCAAAGGGGTGGAGCAACGTGCTTAAGAAGAAAGGTTGCAGCATCTGATAACTTGTGCGATGGCCTGGGACTCGGGCTCAGGCTCGGAACCAGAGGAGTCTCAGTCTGCACCAGAACCTTTGCCTCAGGAGGCATCTGAACCAAGTCTGGGGCCTGATCCTGAAGAGCCCCAGTCTGCACAGGTTCCCCTGCAACAAGCACCAGCTGGGCCGAGTCAGGGGCCTGAGCCTGCCCTGGCTCCAGATGCGGGGATGACCTCATTGCCTCTAGCTGGGCCATCACTTACAGCTGCTCCTCTACCGGTTTGGTCAGGGGAGGCTGAGGCGGCCCCTGGGTCTAGTAACCCACAATGTCTCCCGAGCTGCAGAGACTAAGGTCTGAGAGAAGGAGAGATCTGAGTACTCGCAGGAGGAGTGCTCGCCTTCAGGTGAAACAGGGAGGTGAGTCGCCGGGGGATCAGGACCGGCCGCTACCCCGACAAAGATAAAAGGCTTCTGGACCCCACCCCAGGTTGCGGGAGCAACATTGCTGTATGTCAGATCCTTCCTGAGATCCTGTACCTGTCCTTGCCTGGTTTCCTGCCTGGTGTCCTGCCTTGACCCTGTTGGAATGACTCCTAGTGGAACCCTTGGATTCGGGACCGGACCTGGACAGCGTTGCTTGGGTTACCCCGGGCCCAGCACACCTTTTAGTTTTGAGAAAAGCCGACCCCATTATCTTCCCAGGGCAGCAACACTGTGTTCTAGGCTGGTATTATCAACTCTGACTGGCAGCAGCCCCCCTAGGTCTCAGGCAGAGCAGGAGCTTCCCCATCTCTCCTGCCCAAGAGCCTTTGATTCAGGGATGGGGAGCCTGTGGCCTTTGAGCTATTGTTGGACACCAACTCCCAACAACTCCATCCAGCTTGGCTGGTGTTCAGGGATGCTGGGAGGTGGAGTCCAGAAAAATCTCGATGGGTGACCAAGATGATCAAGGATCTGGAAGCCAGACCTTATGAGGAACGGTTGAGGGAGCTGGGTATGTTGAGCCTTGAAAATAGGAGAGAAGATGTAAAAACCACCTTCAAATCTCTTAAGGGCTGTCACACAGAAGATGAAGCAGGCTTGTTTTCTCTTACTCCAGAGGGCAGGACTCGAATCAAGAAAGGAGATTCCGACTAAGGGTTGTTCAACAGCGGAATGGACTACCTTGGAAGGTGGTGGATTCTCCTTCCTCAGATGTTTTTAAGCAGAGGTTGGATGGCCGTCTGTCATGGATGCTTCAGTTGAGATTCCTGTATTGCAGGGCTTGGATTAGATGAAACCTGTAGTCCTTTTCAACTGTAAGGTAAAGGTAAAGGGACCCCTGACCATTAGGTCCAGTCATGGCCGACTCTGGGGTTGTGGCACTCATCTCGCTTTACTGGATGAGGTAGCCGGCGTACAGCTTCCGGGTCATGTGGCCAGCATGACTAAGCCGCTTCTGGCGAACCAGAGCAGCGCACAGAAACGCCGTTTATCTTCCCACCAGAGCGGTACCTATTTATCTAATTGCACTGGCATGCTTTTGAACTGCTAGGTTGGCAGGAGCAGGGACTGAGCAACGGGAGCTCACCCCGTCGCGGGGATTCGAAACGCCAACCTTCTGATCGGCAAGCCCTAGGCTCTGTGGTTTAACCCACAGTGCCACCTGCATCCCTCTTTTCAACTGTACAGTTCTATGATTCTTTAGTGCAGGTCTACTCAACATTGCTATAATACTGGGGGTTGAATCTAGGACTGGCCATGATACACCAAGATCAGACATGGGTAGGCAGGCTCTGACAGAGGAGGAGGAGGAGAAATGAGAGGGGCTCTAAGTTGCAGGAATGTGGGTTGGAAGATAAGGGATGTTGGCTTTCACATCTGACCTCCTTGCAGACTAGAGAACTGAAGAAAGTTAGGGAGGTCTTTGATCAACCACAGTGGAAAGGCTGAGCAGGAGATGGCAGCAGCAGAACAGGAGGATGCCGTCTTTTTGTCAAGAGCCAATGTGGTGTAGTGGTTAGCATATCAGACTAAGACCTGGGAGACCTGGGTTCAAATCCCCACTTGGCCGCAAAGTTAATTGGGTGACCTTGAGTGTCAGTCACTGCCTTCTCTCAGCCTAACCTACTTCACAGGGTGGTTGTGGGGATTAAATGAGGAGGGGGAGAAGCTTCTACACCACCTTGAGCTCTTCGGAGAAAAAGGTGGGATAGAAATGCAGTTAAATAAATGCATAGAACCAGGCACCACCTTTGCAGATGGGAACTGATTCGCCCTCCGCGGCGGAATGCCTACTTGCAATCTTGATATTCCCACAAGGTGAAAGGGTCTTGCAAGTGAGTTTGCCATGCCTCTCTTTTTAAAGCTTGGTGAGAGTGGGTGAGCGAACTTGTTGGGACATCTTCTTTGCTCGTATCTAGTTCTGAACTTCTCGCCTGTTCCTGAGCTCCTCGGTCATGACTACTGTTCCATGTTTCTGCTGCCAAGCCTGTACAGTTACTTGCCTGCATAAAGATCTCTTTCGTACTGGGCGGGAACCAGGGTGGCCTTCTGCACGCAGAAGATGTGTTCCACAACTGACTACTGTGTGCTTGTTTCTGTCTTGCTGGTGCTTGTGAAACACTTGTAGTTGGGGCTGCATTGCTTTGATCCCTGATGGCCTGTTATCATGTCAAGGCAGCCTCGGTGTCAAGGGACTTGTAAGCACACGCAAGGAGTGGTGCGCCTTACATAAACAGAGCACAGTCTTTGCGCTTCACCCTGTGACCCTGCCCAGTTCTCCAGAAATCTGTGTGCCAATAGCTGGCATCCTCATTAAGGATGGTGCATGATTAAACTGCGATAGCTTCTGTTGCATGGGCAGCCCCGAAGCCACAATGCAGTAATGACACTTAGTCACACCGGGTGGTGATTGTATATTTCGAGCTCCTACCTGCAACGTTCCTATCAGGCACGACATTCAAAAGCTGGTGAGTCACTCCAATTTCAAGATATTAATTGTTGCATAATGCTCTGCTGGAGAGAACATCTGGTTCATCTTTCCAGATCAAACGGCATGCTACTCTTCCCCAACCTGGTGCTCTCTGCATCCTCGAAGACTCGGTTCCCAGTTGTCCCAGCCTGCATGGCCAATGGTCAAGTATGATGGGAGTTATAGTCCAGTAGCACCTAGAGGGCGCCAGGCTGTAGTATATGCAGTGCTCTTTTTCCTAGGAAAAGAGGTGAACACCTCCCTTGTTCTCTTATACAGTCATACCTCATGTTATGTTTGCTTCATGTTACTTTTTTCAGGTTGCGATCCACGGCGACCCAGAAGTACTGGAAAGGGTTACTTCCGGAACGGATCCCGTTCGCAACCAGAGCTACCACTGTAATGGCAATGGAGCCCACCTGAAAGGGACCAGAACTGAGTTCCTGTGAATTCCGGCTGGAAAAAAGCCCAGGGTATATATGTCAATAGGAAATCTGTAATTAAAATCAGAAGGAGAGCCTTTCTGCTGGATCAGGCCACTGGTCCACTTAGTTCAGCATCCTGTTCTCACGGGGGCAACCAGATACCTATGGGAAGATTGCAAGCATGAAATTAGCACAGAAAGCACTTTCTCTCCTCCTGTGGTTTCCAGCAAGTTGTATTCAGAAGCACTGCCATCCTGCCTAACAGCCATCAGGAGCCCTCCCCCCTCCAAGAATTTGTCCAATGGTTGGCAGCCATCACTAACTCCTGTGGGAAGGAGTTCCATAGTTTAACAATGCGCTGCATGAAGAAGGATGTTCTTGTATATGACTTGAATCTTCCAACTCTCAGCTTCATTGGATTTCCGCCAGTTCTAGTATTACAGGGGGGGGGCGACTTTTTTCTGCCCACTTTCTCCCCACTGGACCTGATTTTGCAAACTTCTATCATGCTGCCTCTTGCCTTTTCTCTAAACCAGCCTTTCTCAACCTGTGGATCCCCAGATGTTTTGGGACTACAACTCCCATCATCCCTAGCTAGCAAGGCCAGAGCTCAGGGATGAAAGGAGTTGTAGTCCAACAAGATCTGGGGACCCACAAGTTGAGAACCACTGCTCTAAACCATGGGTAGGCAAACTAAGGCCCGGGGGCCGGATCCAGCCCAATCGCCTTCTAAATCCGGCCCGCGGATGGTCCGGGAATCAGTGTGTTTTTATATGAGTAGAATGTGTCCTTTTATTTAAAATGCATCTCTGGGTTATTTGTGGGGCATAGGAATTTGTTCATTTCCCCCCCAGCAGTGGAAGATGCAGTGGATCTGTGCCACTCACCTGACCTCCTCACCTCCATCTGAGTCTTCTGCCACAAACCAGGATGGATGGCAGGAGGAGCGAGGCTAAATCAGGCTAAAGAGACATAAATGTTAGGTTATTACATTTTCTGTTATTAACGTATATGTGTTACTGGAAACGTTTGCACTTTTGTGGGATAAATATTGGCGACATCCCTTTAAGCGAATATTTTTTGTTCTTAACTTGCATTTGCATTATCAGTAACACCACCCAGAAGGACTTGGAAGTAGAGAAGAGAACAAAACTGCCAACCAATTCATTAGGGAGCCAGACAGCAGCTCAAGGAGACACAGAGATGTTTGGTGGCTCACTAGCCAAACTGTTTTTAAACTACCAGTAAGTAAGTACCACGTGTAGGAGGGACGTGGGAGGCGCTGTGGTCTAAACCACTGAGCCTCTTGGGCTTGTCAATCAGAAGGTCGGTGGTTCGAATCCCCGCGACGGGGTGAGTTCCCGTTGCTTGATCCCAGCTCCTGCCAACCTAGCAGTTCAAAAGCACATCAAAGTGCAAGTAGATAATGAGGTACCACTCTGGCGGGAAGTTAAACGGCGTTTCCGTGCGCTGCTCTGGTTCTCCAGAAGTGACTTAGTCATGTTGGCCACATGACCCGGAAGCTGTACGCTGGCTCCCTTGGCCAGTAAAGCGAGATGAGCGCCATAACCCCAGAGTCGGCCGCGACTGGACCTAATGGTCAGGGGTCCCTTTACCTTTACCTAAGTGCCACGTGTAGGATGATATGTGTGTTAAACTAATATTATTTGTATTCCATGCACAATTTGCAATAGAAGAAGAAGAGTTTGGATTTGATATCTCGCCTTTCACTCCCCTTCAGGAGTCTCAAAGCGGCTAACATTCTCCTTTCCCTTCCTCCCCCACAACAAACACTCTGTGAGGTGAGTGGGGCTGAGAGACTTCAGAGAAGTGGGACTGGCCCAAGGTCACCCAGCAGCTGCAGGTGGAGGAGCGGAGACGCGAACCCGGTTCACCAGATTACGAGTCCACCGCTCTTAACCACTACACCACACTGGCTCTCAATAAATAGCGATTCCCCCCTCCTGCTGTTTTGAGGCTCCATTTAGAAGGGCAGTTCATGTTCTTGGAGAGCTCACCGTATGCAACAAGGCATTCACATGTTTGAGTGTGGCACTCAAAGGCTACAAAGTATTTATGTTGGTAGTCCAAAATGGTGAGTATTGCTTTGATATTTAAAAAAATGAATTAAAATATTGGTCAAAAGTATATATTTTGACCAATATTTTAATTCTTTTTTTTTCCAAATAGTTAACAATATTGATAATATGTGTGGGACGCGGGTGGCGCTGTGGGTAAAAGCCTCAGCGCCTAGGGCTTGCCGATCGAAAGGTCGGTGGTTCGAATGCCCGCGGCGGGGTGCGCTCCCGTTGCTCGGTCCCAGCGCCTGCCAACCTAGCAGTTCGAAAGCACATCAAAGTGCAAGTAGATAAATAGGGACCGCTCACTAGCGGGAAGGTAAACGGCGTTTCCGTGTGCAGCTCTGGCTCACCAGAGCAGCGATGTCACGCTGGCCACGTGACCCGGAAGTGTCTCCGGACAGCGCTGGCCCCTGGCCTCTTAAGTGAGATGGGCGCACAACCCCAGAGTCTGTCAAGACTGGCCCCTACGGGCAGGGGTACCTTTACCTTTACCTATTGATAATATGTATTTGCAGGTGGTGTCATTTTTAAATTTGTATCTATGGTAAGGTTAAAAAAAAGGTAAAGGTAAAGGACCCCTGGACAATTAAGGCCGAGGGAGTTGGCGTTTGTCCACAGACAGCTTTCCGGGTCATGTGGCCAGCAGGACTAAACCACTTCTGGTGCAATGGGACACTGTGATGGAAGCCAGAGTGCATGGAAACACCGTTTACCTTCCTGCCAGAGCAGTACCTATTTATCTACTTGCGCTGGTGTGCTTTTGAACTGCTAGGTTGGCAGGAGCTGGGACAGAGCAACAAGAGCTCACCCCATCGCAGTGGCATAGTGTGGGTTGTCAGCACCCGGGGCAAGGCAAGTAATTTGCGCCCCCTAACCCCTAACCTGCCGCCACTGCCAGCTTCTTCTTGCTGCTGCCTGGTCTGGTCTGGTGTGGTTCTCTCCCGCGCTCAGCGCTGCGCTGGGCGGCCGCTGCACTGTCCCTCCCCCAGATAGTCCCTCACTCTCTCTCCGCATCGCACGCCTGGCACCCACCCCCTCCACAGTGGGCGGCGACCCGGCGGCTCGGATCGGATTCGCACAGCCAGCACTGCAGTGAGAGAGAGAGAGTGAGCCAGGTAGGGGCAGAGAGCTGTGAGTGTGAGCACCCCCCCCCAGATGTTGCGCCCAGTGTGGCCGGCCCCCCCTGCACCTCCCACGCTATGCCACTGCCCCATCGCACGGATTCGAACCACCAACTTTCTGATCGGCAAGCCCAAGAGGCTCAGTGGTTTAGACCACAGAGCCACCCGCGTCCTATGTTAATTTGTTTGTAAAGCCACATTTGCTAATATGTCAAACAGTTTTTATGTGCACAATGCAGAGACTACCGACAAAGGCCAAGGACAAAAAGCATTTGGCTTCCAGGATACTTTGCACGTCACGACTGTTCCCGTTCCTGATATTTTGTCTGCGCACTGAGACAATATGATAGGAGTTTATAAAGTTATGCACAACATAGAGAGGGTGGACAGAGAAAGGTTTTCCTCCCTCTCTCATAGCAACAGAACTCGTGGACATCCAATGAAGCTGAAGGCTGGAAGATTCAGGACAGATAAAATGAAAGACTTCTTCGTGCAGCGCATAGTTAATCTGTGGAACTTGCTGCCACAGGAGGCAGTGATGACCACCAACTTGGATGGCTGTGAAATTAATGGACAAATTCATGCAGCAGGAGAAGGCGACTTACCGCGACAGCTATGCTTGAATCCTACTTGCTAGTTTCCCACCTGTGAGAACAGGATGCTGGACTGATCCAGCAGGCTCTCCTCATGTCATTGTGTTCTGAATTGAGCTGAGAGTCTGAGGACCAAATCTGTGAGTGGGAGCCTGGAGAGCAACCGTTGATCATTTTACCTTTGTTGTAGGATGTGATACATAAGTAGCAGTCAAGTAGAACATTCCTTGTTTTCCTAGAGTGGACATGCGGGGGAATGTTTGGTCCAGCCAGTCGACAACTTCCTGTTTCCTCCTGGCTGGGACATACTTCCTTTGCATGTGACTAGAGGTGGGTGTGGCCTTACCTGTTCAGGTAAGAAAAGGGACAAGGCATGCTGCCATACTCTCTCTCTCTTTGACTTCCTCTGTCGTTGGAGCAGCAGCTTTTAGCTAGAATTGCTCTCTTGGCTCTCAGCCAACAGAGGACACTGGGACTATCTCCATATGGGATAGATCCACATGTATATACTTTGTAACTAAGTCTGCCTTCAGGGATCCAACTGTGAACTGATGATGTGAGTAAACTTCTTTTATATACTTTACACAAGATTGTGGCGTGTTTATTCTTATGCCTGTTGTCTCGGTCCATGGAGTTTTCTCGGCAGGGATACTGGAGTGGCTTGCCGGTCCCTCTTCCAGGTGGATCATGTTTGGTCAAAACTCTCCACTATGACCTGTTCATCTTGGGTTCCCTGCTCGGCATAGTTCATAGCTTCTCTGACTTATTCAAGCCCCTTCACCATGGCAAGGCAATGATCCATGAAGGAGAAATCAGTCCTGTGTGCTCACTGGAAGGACAGATCCTGAAGCTGAGGCTCCAATACTTTGGCCACCTCATGAGAAGAGAAGACTCCCTGGAAAAGACCCTGATGTTGGGAAAGATGGAGGGCACAAGGAGAAGGGGACGACAGAGGACGAGATGGTGGGACATTGTTCTCAAAGCTACCAGCATGAGTTTGACCAAACTGCGGGAGGCAGTGGAAGACAGGAGTGCCTGGCGTGCTCTGGTCCAGGGGGTCATGAAGAGTTGGACACGGCTAAACGACTAAACAACAACAACAAAGGAACTTACCAGGAATCCAATACTGAGAGGCTTAAACAAGCCTGCAACCAGCTATCTGCTGTGTGTTTAAAAGGGGAATGTAAAACTCTGCTAAGTTATAGAACTCGCTAGGACAAGTTTGGAAGGATATCACTAAACAATATGCCTCCCTGAACACTCCCACATTTGTAAAGCAGAGTAGCTTTTACCATGCACAGACCCTATCCTTCATCCTGGCCGGCAAGAGCCATCATGGGAGTCCAAGAACACCTCTCCACTAGGCAAAAGCATTTGAGGAAGGCCTAGGGAGTGTTTGAAGGACCTGTGGAGCAGGACCAGATTGCATCCCAAGGTTTCACACCCTGGGATCAGTTTCCCCAACCAACTAGTATTTTTTTCTCATCTGACCTCCAAACATATATTTTGTCTAGGACCGTGATGAAACAACTCCTGACCCCACCAAAAAATATTCCTCATTTTCAGGGAGCAAGGATGAGGGAGGGGCACGGTCTGTTCTGAGCGTTTGCAGAGCTTTCCTGATCTCTGCTGGAATTTGAATGTCTCACTGTCCCATAACGGACCACCTCTCTGAGAGGCTAGCAAGCCCTGAGACTCAGCTGCTTAGCCAAAGGAGTCACAGCGAAAAAGAGAAAGCTGACCGCAAAGAGGCTGCTGCTCAGAACCTAATGCCAGGAGGTCTTTGCAGTTTCTGGAAGAGCCTCATTTATACTGTATATGTGACTCTTTGCACAAATGTTGTACCCAGACCGCGCCTGAGACCACATTTGCAAAAGCCAGTCAGTCTGCAAAGCTCAGAGACGGGCCCCAATTTCAACGGGGACCAAATCTTAAAATGCAAAATAGCCTCCCTGGCAATTGGTGAGAGCTAGAAAGTGATTTTGAACAAATCTGAAACCAACA
Organism: Podarcis melisellensis; assembly: GCF_964234715.1. Taxonomy (NCBI): domain Eukaryota; kingdom Metazoa; phylum Chordata; class Lepidosauria; order Squamata; family Lacertidae; genus Podarcis; species Podarcis melisellensis. Next base: position 2,896,119 of record NC_138537.1, read on the forward strand.
AGGCCCTGTGTTGTGACCAACATTTACGCTCTGAGGTAACTTGCACTTTCCCCATGATTAATCATCGAAGAGGCTTACGGGAAAGTCAAGTGAACGAAAGGATTTTTCTTTTTTCAAAGGTTTCTTTCCCATTTCTATTTATTATCACACATATCGTGGTGGCGGCTTAGGTGCCTGTTTATTTATACAAGATAGAAGAGTTGATTTTTACAAGATTTCCTATGACTACTCTTTCCCCTTCAATTTCTTTTTTGCAAATGTTTGTGTTGGATTACTTGAATTCCCAGACATTTGCAGGGTATCAGGTGCTCAAAGTGTTAACTTTACTCGTTGAAACTTTTTTCAGGCCTTCCTGCCTTTTTCAACTGCCTATTCCCACTTGAAATTCAGCAGTAATGTCCTTCTGAAATTTACACAATATCCAGCTTTCTTGGCTGTTTCACAGAAGCCCAGGCATTGGATGGGGACTTGGAAGTCATCTAGCCTCTTGGGCTTGCCGATCTGAAGGTCGGCGGTTCAAATCCCCACGATGGGGTAAGCGCCCATTGCTCTGTCCCAGCTCCTGCCAACCTAACAGTTCAAAAGCACACCAGTGCAAGTAGATAAATAGGTACCACTGTGGAAGGTAGGCAAAACTGCATTTCCCTGCGCTCTGGTTTCCGTCACGCTGTTCCATTGCACCAGGAGCAGTTTAGTCCTGCTGGCCACATGATCCAGAAAGCTGTCTGCGGACAAACACTGGCTTCCTTGGCCTGAAAGCGAGATGAGCGCCACACCCCATAGTTGCCTTTGAATGGACTTAACTGTCCAGGGGTCCTTTACCTTTACCTTTTTACCTTCTAACTCTGCAGTCCAGAGAGCAATCGGACTCCACCTTTTATAGTGCAGCCTGTCCTATTAGGGTCACAGGGTCCAATGACTGACTGAACCCTTGAGAATGCAGAGTGAACACCTTGGTTAGAGGGTAGACTTCACCTGTTGCAAAAACACAGAAAGAGAAATGCTTGCATGCAATAAAATAGCAAAGTTGCTTATTTTAGGAAATGCATCACTTGGATCGAAAAGGTTTCTAGTTGTAGTGCAACTGGCTAGTTTGGAAGTGAGCAAAGGCAGTGGTGCATGTTCCTCTGTCCTCTCAGAGGCTAGTTCAAAGGGGACCTTTCATTCCGAGGTCTGAGAGAAAAGCGGAGGGGGGAGGGGTTAATGGGATGCAACCTAAGACATATCAGTCTGGTAAACAAACAAAGAGATAGAGAAGTGAGCTGATGGGTTAAAGGTACAGGGGTAGTCTGGGAATGTGGATATTCCTCACTCTGCCCCATGCAGACCCTGTTTTTTTGCAAGCTGCGGGTTTTCGATACTTCTGATATTTGAAGAGCACAGTTCAAGAAGGACACTGACAAACTGGAACGTGTCCAGAGGAGGGCAACCAAAATGGTCAAAGGCCTGGAAACGATGCCTTATGAGGAACGGCTAAGGGAGCTGGGCATGTTTAGCCTGGAGAAGAGGAGGTTAAGGGGTGATATGATAGCCATGTTCCAATATATAAAAGGATGTCACATAGAGGAGGGAGAAAGGTTGTTTTCTGCTGCTCCAGAGAAGAGGACACGGAGCAATGGATCCAAACTACAAGAAAGAAGATTCCACCTAAACATTAGGAAGAACTTCCTGACAGTAAGAGCTGTTTGACAGTGGAATTTGCTGCCAAGGAGTGTGGTGGAGTCTCCTTCTTTGGAGGTCTTTAAGCAGAGGCTTGACAACCATATGTCAGGAGTGCTCTGATGGGGTTTCCTGCTTGGCAGGGGGTTGGACTCGATGGCCCTTGTGGTCTCTTCCAACTCTATGATTCTATGATTCTAGTATGCCTCCCCTTAACCTTCTCTTCTCCAGGCTAAGCGGAAACATGGCCAGCTCTCTTTTTTTAAAAAGAAGTTTTCATAAGATGTGGTTTCTAGACCTCTCAACATCTTAGTCACCTTCTTTAAGACATGCTCCAGGTAGCACATGTGCTTCTTAGTGGTCCCGGGCCCTAAGGAAGTTAGATTAGCTTCAACCAGAGGCAGGGCCTTTTCAACACTGGCTCCAGCCTGGTGGAACACTCTGCCTCATGAGACCAGGGCCCTGAAGGATCTGATTTCTTTCCACAGGGCCTGTAAGACAGAGTTGTTCCGCCTGGCCTTTGGCTTGGAGCCAATTTGACTCCCTCCTGTGATGAGGCTGCATTTTAATATTTTAATGTTTCAATATTTTACTGTTGTATTTTAATCTTGTTTTTAAGTTGTATTCATTCAACTTGTTTTTAATATTGCTTGTTAGCCGCCCTGAGCCTGGCCTTGGCTGGGGAGGGCGGGGTATAAATAAAAATTATTATTATTATTATCTGGCATCCAGGACAGAGCTTCAGATGTGACTTGACCGGTGCTGAGACAGGAGCGGATTTATGACTTCTCGTGATCTGGACACCATTCCTCTGTTGTGTGACATCTGAGTCTGAATATGCATTTTACAGAGCTGCATCACAGTGGTGTGTCCTGATTGTGATGCACTGAGGCGCAGGAAGTGAAAGCTGGACCATAAAGAAGGCTGATCGCCAAAGAATGGATGCTTTTGAATTCTGGTGCTGGAGGAGACTCTGGAGAGTCCCATGGACTGCAAGAAGATCCAACCTCTCCATTCTGCAGGAAATCAGCCCTGAGTGCTCACTGGAAGGACAGATCCTGAAGCTGAGGCTCCAAGACTTTGGCCACCTCATGAGAAGAGAAGACTCTCTGGAAAAGACCCTGATTTTGGGAAAGATGGAGGGCACAAGGAGAAGGGGATGACAGAGGACGAGATGGTGGGACAGTGTTCTCAAAGCTACCAGCCTGAGTTTGACCAAACTGCAGGAGGCAGTGGAAGACAGGAGTGCCTGGCGTGCTCTGGTCCAGGGGGTCACAAAGAGGCGGACATGACTAAACGACTAAACAACAAAGGCGCAGGTAGGGGAAACCTGAACTGTACACAGTATTCCAAGTAAGACATCGCCATAAATTTGTACAACACAGTCATGATGTTGGCAGTTTCACTTTCAGTCCTGTTCACCTTCAGATCCTTTTGGATCTCCTCACCGTGCCTTGTTCTTCACCCCACCTTTTGCCAGAAGTGAAGCTGTCTAAATGCTGCATGCAGAAAACGGAAGGGCTTTGGGTTTTTATTTTTTGTTAAATCAGAGAAATCAAAACTGGGGAGACTGAGCTTAGCAGAGCCACCCTGGCTAGGAGCCATCGATACAGTCCGCCCCCCTCCTCCATAAATTTGTGCAATCCTCTTTGTTGCAAAATGCATTTTTCCTGTCTATAAATACCCATCTTCTGATATTTTTCTCCCTCTTTCTTTTGGAGGGGGAAGGAAGAAAAAAATAATAATAAAGCTTGCGAAGAAGTGAGCCAACAAATTAAACTGCATCACCAGAAGTGAAAAGGAGCCGTCGTGACTTAGGGCAAACTCTGCTAGGAAGCTGCTTAAAAGGGATGGGAGCTACGTCAGAGGCCTCTGTTGGAGTCTGCCCTTTATTTTGTAATCCGGCAAAGTGACTGGGTCAACAGAAGCTTTGCTTAGAAAGCTGACTCCGCGTTCTTGCCGGTGACATCACCTTCCCTGCCCGGCTCCCGTCCCCTGACGAAACGCTCCCTCTCGCTCCAAACACACCATCTCTCCAAAAAACAGTGAGTGGCTGGCACAGAGACATCCCTATCCCCCCCCCCTTGCAGTTAAAAAATCATTATAATGATGAGGGCTTTTGTTTCTTTGTGGATCATTTGTTTTGTCTTTAATAAAGCCTAATGAATTCTGCATCGCTTTCAAAGCTCGGGAATTAACCTTGTCCTTCATTGCAAAATTGCAGCAGTGTGCAAAGGATTCACGGCCATGTCCCGCCTTGCGAAACCTTCTCAAGGCCAACTTCTAGCGCCAATGTTTTTTGGCCACCAATCGAAGGCACCCTTTTCGGACCTTGCAGCAGCAGAGAGAGGGGTACTGGTCCTTTCAAAGTAGCACCACCTGGGAGACCCCTGCTTGTTTTCTCCTGCTCTGGAGGGTAGGACTCGAACCCATGGCTTCAAGTTACAAGAAAGGGGATTCCGACTCAACATCAGGAAAAACTTTCTGGCAGTAAGAGCTGTTGGACAATGGAACAAACTTCCTTGGAGGTTTGTAAACAGAGGTTGGGTGGCCATCTGCCATGGATGCTTTAGCTGAGATTCCTGCATTGCAGCGGGTTGGACTAGATGACCTTGGGATGCCTTCCAGCTCTAAGATTCTGTGATTCTCTGTCCTTCCTCTGAAATTGCTTCATAGCTTGGATCAGGGGTGGTTATGAGGCCGTAGGCAGGACATGGCCGGGTTGGAAACTTGCCCTTTCTGAGCCTGGGAAGAGCAAGAACCAGCAAACTGAGACTTAAGAGCATAAGAAGAACTTGCAGGATGAGGCCAGTGGTCCATTTGGTCCAGCATCCTGTTCTCGCAGTGGCCAACCAGAGGCTCGTGGGAAGCCTGCAGGCAGGATTCGAACACAAGATCCCAGAAGCAGGACCTGAACTCAAGAGCAACACTCTCTCGTCTTGTTGTTTCCAGCAACTGATATTCAGAAGCATGGCTGCCTCCAACTGTGGAAGCAAAGTATAGGCATCCTGGCTAGTGGCCTCCTCCATGGATTTGCCTAACCCTCTTTTAAAGCCACCCAAGTTGGTTGGTATCATTGCTTCCTGAGGCAGGGAGTTCCATAGTTTAACTCTGCTCTGCACAATGAAGTGCTTTCTTGTGAGTGTTGTAAGCGGTAGGGGGGTACAACTCACCCCAAACCCACACCCCAAAACCTGTAGAGGTCCAGGGTGATGGACACTCATAGGATTGGCGCTGCCCACATACTTCCAGGTCTACTTAACATTACCGCAAGGGCAGTAGATGGAACCAAGGGGAAGGGCTGTAAGTTCAATGGGTAGAGCATCAGGCAGAAGGTCCCATGTTCATTCCTCAGGTAGGGTTGAGAGAGACTGAAATCCCCAAGAGCTGCTGCCAGTCTGTGTCGGGCCAATGATCTGACGCAGGGTCAGGCAGCTTCCTAGGCTCCTATTTAAAATCGGTGTTTGTTCGAAACCATGAGGACTACCATCTTTATTTCTCCGGAAAGTTAGCTCAGTGGTACAGCATCTGTTTACATGCAGGAGGTCCCATTGTTCAATTCCTAAATGGCATGCCCAAAACCCTGGAGAGGTGCTGCCTGCCAGTGTAGACAGTACTGTGTTAGATTGACCCATGGGCTGAGTTGGTACAAGGTGACTTCTTATGTCCCTACAGCTCCTGCAATCCATCTAGTAAGGATTGATGATGCACGGAAGGTGCTACCACAGGTCAAATTACCAGTCTGAGTTTTGCATTTTGCATAACAGGTTTGCACAACACAATCACTGCAATGTCTTGATCTCTCAATAATCCTCAGGACACCACTGACAGCCTGCATGTAAACAGATGCATCCCTGCAACTTCCCCCTCTTGGCTCCATTTCCCCCCTCCGTCGCCTGTTTTAAGGTATGTTGCATCATCACCATGTTTGCAGTCTTGCCAACCATTATGCTTTAATGGCACGAGTGGCTTTATTTTTGTATTTTGAAGGGGGGAAATCTACATTGTTTGATTGTCAAAACCCCCCAAAAAATTCAAAGTGCTTTACAAAAAATAAAATAAAATTATCACTGCAAAGAAATAACAGCAATAATTTGAAACTTTGAATGTTAAAATAAGAATAGACTAAAAGCAGATTAATACTTACATCAACTTCCTAAACATCAGGCTAGGCTTGCCTAAACAGAAATGTTTTTAGCAGGTTCCGAAAGAGGGAACACACCTGCCTGATATCAATAGGCAGGGAGTTCCTAAGTTCAGGTGCTAAAATATCAAGTTCTTACATATGTGGAACCGGTATTATATGGCACCTATAATGGAGCCTGTTGTCTTTGTCCATAGAGTTTTCTTGGTAGGGATACTGGAGTGGCTTGCCGGTTCTTGCTCCAGGTGGATCACGTTTGGTCAAAACTCTCCACTATGACCTGTTCATCTTGGGTGCCCTGCACAGCATATCTCATAGCTTCTATGGGTTATTCAAGCCCCTTCGCTGCGGCAAGGCAGTGATCCATGAAGGTGCTGCTAGATAGCATCTTAAAAAGTAGAGACATCACCTTGCTAACAAAGGTCCATATAGTAAAAGCTATGGTTTTCCCAGTAGTGATGTATGGAAGTGAGAGCTGGACCATAAAAAAGGCTGATCGCCAAAGAATGGATGCTTTTGAATTCTGGTGCTGGAGGAGACTCTTGAGAGTCCCACGGACTGCAAGAAGATCCAACCTCTCCATTCTGAAGGAAATCAGCCCTGAGTGCTCACTGGAAGGACAGATCCTGAAGCTGAGGCTCCAAGACTTTGGCCACCTCATGAGAAGAGAGGATTCCCTGGAAAAGACCCTGATGTTGGGAAAGATGGAGGGCACGAGGAGAAGGGGACGGCAGAGGACGAGATGGTGGGACAGTGTTCTCGAAGGTACCAGCATGAGTTTGACCAAACTGCGGGAGGCAGTGGAAAACAGGAGTGCCTGGCGTGCTCTGGTCCAGGGGGTCACAAAGAGGTGGACATGACTAAACGACTAAACAACAACAACAAATAATGGAGCCAGTTTTACTGAACAAAGTGGTTGAGTGGATACATTTGGGGTAAGGGGATCTCCTTGATAAACTGGTCCCGAGTTGTCAAGGTCATTATATACTAATAATAACACCTTGATCTTGGACCGATAGAAAATCAGCACAGATCTCGGAGCACAGGTGTTGTATGCCAGCAAGGCCTCACCCCATCAGCAATTGTGCTGCAGCATTTTGCACTAACTGCAGCTTCCAGATCACAGAATCACAGAATTGTAAATGCACCCAAAGGTCATTTAGCCCAACCCCGTGCAATGCAGGGATCTCAGCTAAAGCATCCATCCAACCGCTGCTTAAAAACCTCCAAGGAAGGAGAGTCTGCCACCTTCTGAGGGAGACCGTTCCTCTGTCGAACAGAAAGCCTTTCCGTAAGTTTAGTCGGAATCTCCTTTATTGTAACTTGAAGCCATGGGTTCGAGTCCTACCCTCCACAGCAGGAGAAACCTGGCTTGTTCCCTCTTCCATAAGACAGCCCTTCAGATATTTGAAGATGCCTGTCTCCCAAAATACAGATGTGCTTTTACCTTCGCAAGACTGGATGTTTTTCCATCTGTGGTACTTGAGGGTCAATTCCAAAAGATCCCGTCTAAGAAATGTCTTTGCCCCTGTGGATATAGTAGCACCGAAACAGCGGCACACGTCCTCCTGTCTTGCGCTCTCTACAAAGACCTGAGGAACGAGATCACCACTTCACTTGTACTAACCATCCCAGGGCGCTCAGCCACTGCCACGATGTCCTTTCTTCTATCAGGTCAAAATGAGCAGATAACAGCAAAGGTTGCTAGGTTCATAGCAGGGGCAATCAGAATAAGGGCCACTAAATGACGACTGATTGTGCTCTTATATCAAATTTCCTTTCCATGTACAGTGGTACCTCTGGTTATGTACTTAATTCGTTCCGGAGGTCCGTTCTTAACCTGAAACTGTTCTTAACCTGAAGCACCACTTTAGCTAATGGGGCCTCCTGCTGCTGCTGCACCGCCGCTGCACAATTTCTGTTCTCATCCTGAAGCAAAGTTCTTAACCCGAGGTAATATTTCTGGGTTAGCAGAGTCTGTAACCTGAAGCGTATGTAATCTGAAGCGTATGTACCACTGAGGTACCACTATATACTGTAAAGTTTTACTTTTGCTATGGCCATTGGCTAATGCGAATAAAGTTTTATCTTATCTATCTATCTCCTCTCAGTCTCCTCTTAACCATGTAAAATATACCCAGCTCCTTCAACCGTTCCTCATAAGGCTTGGTTTCCAGACCCTTGATCATCTTGATCACCCCCAAGATAATTACCGTATTTTTCGCTCTATAAGACACACCTAGTTTTTGGAGGAAGAAAACAAGAAGAAAAAAAATTTGAATCTCAGAAAAAAATCGCTCCACAGTGAAAGCAGCAATCCCTCTTGCTGTTTTGGCTTCTGAGATAGCTGTGCAGCCTGCATTCGCTCCATAACACACACACACACACACACACACACACACACTTCCCTTTACTTTTTAAGAGGGAAAAAGTGAGTCTTATAGAGCAAAAAATATGGTAAATTGTGGTGCCCAGAATTGGACACAGTATTCCAAGTGTGGTCTGACTAAGGCAGAATAGTGTGATAATATTACCTCCTTTGAACTGGACACTAGATTTCTGTGGATGCAGCCTAGAATAGCATTAGCCTTTTTTGCTGCTGCATCACACTGTTGCCTCTTGTTAAGCTTGCGGTCCATTGAGTCCATCTTTTAATTCTGCAGCTTTCTCTTCCTTCCTAAGTACAGGACCTTACATTTGTAAAGTTCAAGGGTTTTTGCCTGCACAGCCTGTTAGGGAACCTTTCTGCCCCATTTACATCTTTGGAGGGGTTTCTTGAAGGATACAACTGAGTTTCCCCTACCTGATCTTCCTTGAGCTGGCTGGTATGTCAGCTGTATAACTTTGTTGTTATTATTTTTGATGTGAACTTGCCCTACAGCTGGGAACAACTGTGCAGATTTTTTTGCCCCCTCAAAAAAAGAAGAAGTTTCTGCAAATGCACACCTGCGGAGTTGCACAGCTGTGTCCAGCTTTGCAGAAGCCTCTTCTACTTTTAATAATGTCTGCAGACCTAGCAGAGGGGGAAGAGTGCCATGGAAGACACAGCGCACCCTGGTTCTTTGGGACATTGATAGAAGTTTTTAACATTATGGATGGTTAGAGAAGATTTTCCTCCGCCTTCTTGAAACATGAGAAGTCAGGGACATCCAGTGAAGCTGAATATTGGGAAATTTAGGTTAGGATTTCTTTGTGCAGTGTAAACTGTGGAACTCCCTGCCACAGGACACAGTGATGTCCGCCATCTTGGATGGCTTTAGACAAGGATTAGGCAAAGTCACAGAAGAATATGCTATTGAGGGCTATTAGCCATGAGGGCTACGTCATACCTTTAGGGAGGTCCTAAAGAAAACCGCCCCTTCATGGATCACTGCCTTGCCGTGGCGAAGGGGCTTGAAGAACTCAGAGAAGCTATGAACTATGCCGAGCAGGGCACCCAAGATGAACAGGTCATAGTGGAGAGTTTTGACCAAACGTGATCCACCTGGAGGAGGAACCGGCAAGCCACTCCAGTATCCCTGCCAAGAAAACTCCATGGACAAAGACAACAGGCATATAAAAGATATGACGCTGGAAGATGAGCCCCTCAGGTCGGAAGGCGTCCAACATGCTACTGGGGAAGAGCGGAGGGCAAGTACAAGTAGATCCAGAGCTGATGAAGCGGCTGGGCCAAAGCCGAAAGGACGCTCAGTTGCGGATATGCCTGGAAGCGAAAGGAAAGTCCAATGCTGTAAAGAAAAATATTGCATAGGAACCTGGAATGTAAGAACCATGAACCTGGTCTGAAGCTCAACATCAAAAAAACGAAGATCATGGCCACTGGTCCCATCACCTCCTGGCAAATAGAAGGGGAAGAAATGGAGGTAGTGAGAGATTTTACTTTCTTGGGCTCAATAATCACTGCAGATGGTGACAGCAGCCACGAAATTAAAAGACGCCTGCTTCTTGGGAGAAGGGCAATTACAGGCCTAGACAGCATCTTGAGAAGTAGAGACATCACCTTGCCAACAAAGGTTCGTATAGTTAAAGCTATGGTTTTCCCAGTCGTGATGTATGGAAGTGAGAGCTGGACCATCAAGAAGGCTGATCGCCGAAGAATTGATGCTTTTGAATTATGGTGCTGGAGGAGACTCTTGAGAGTCCCATGGACTGCAAGAAGATCAAACCTCTCCATACTGAAGGAAATCAACCCTGAGTGCTCACTGGAAGGACAGATTGTAAAGCTGAGGCTCCAGTACTTTGGCCACCTCATGAGAAGAGAAGACTCCCTGGAGAAGACCCTGATGTTGGGAAAGATGGAGGGCACAAGGAGAAGGGGACGGCAGAGGACGAGATGGTTGGATAGTGTTTTCGAGGTTACCAGCATGAGTTTGACCAAACTGCGGGAGGCAGTGGAGGACAGAGGTGCCTGGCGTTCTCTGGTCCATGGGGTCACGAAGAGTCGGACACGACTAAACGACTAAACAACAACAACAACAAAGAAAACCGGGACATTCCAGGACATTCCAGGATCAAATCAAGCCTCCGCAGGAGTAGAGTGATCCCCGCAGAGGCTTGGGAAAATGTCATCAACTCTGGGAAATGGGGGCACTGGAGGGATCTTTGCACCACGGTGCTGGATATGCTTAAGACCGCCCTGGCTGCATGTTTTGATTTCAGCAAATTAAAATCAGTCCGCATGCACAAAACACTTTTGCTGTATGTAGGAGACGCGGGTGGTGCTGTGGTCTAAACCACAGAGCCTAGGGCTTGCCGATCGGAAGGTCAGCGGTTCAAATCCCCGCGACAGGGTGAGCTCCCGTTGCTCGGTCCCTGCTCCTGCCCACCTAGCAGTTTGAAAGCACGAAGTGCAAGTAGATAAATAGGTACCGCTCTGGTGGGAAGGTAAACGGCATTTCTCTGCGCTGCTCTGGTTCGCCAAAAGTGGCTGGCCACATGACCCGGAAGCTGTACACCGGCCCCCTCAGCCAATAAAGCGAGATGAGGGCCACAACTCCAGAGTCATCCACGACTGGACCTAATGGTCAGAGGTCCCTTTACCTTTAGGTTTCATTTTATTTATTTTTTATCTTATATTTTGGAAATGTACATCCAGGTTTTTTTCCTTTAATTTTTGGGGGGCAGAGAGAGTGGGGCCCTAAGCTATAGCTTGCTTAGTTTATATGTAAATCCAGCACTGGACCCTGAGAGTCAATCACCGCGTTGCTTCCCAGAAGGCGTCTGAAAGAGGCAGCAGCCACGCTGCATAAAACTCCCTTAACAGCCTTAAAGAACGAGAATTAAAACTGAACTTTTAAACCCTGGACACATCAGCTGAGGGAGCCAGAAAGCGTCCCGTTCCCTCACGTGGCTCTCGCCTGGCTGTATCTCACCGAGTTCATTTTACCAACAGAAGGTGTGCTCTCAGAACAGCCTGGGGCAGAGTTTGTACTTTGCCTGGATTCGAACTTTTGTTTACCGAGGCAATAAACCAGCCTCTTCTTTCGCAGGTGTGAAAGCTATTATGAAAAGGCCTGTTTGGTGCGGGTGACCCCGCCTCGCGCGGGCCTGGAATGCGCCCTTGCGTCCTACTCTTTGGAGCCTTGTCCTGGATTCCTTTTCCGAGCTGGGGAGGAGAGAGGACAAAATGCAATCGCCGCATCGGTCATGCACATGGAGGCGTGCAGCTGTTGTCCTGCAGGGTTTAAGCTACTGGGAGCGGCCAAAGCCCTTGAAAGCTGCCCTGTCCTTGTAATGTGGTTCCAGTATTCCAACCTCTTTCCTAAGAAGTGTTGCCAGCCCAGCCCTACTCACGAGGAGTGCTTGCATTTGGAGCAGAACTTTAAATCCCAGCTCAGGGACAAGGCAAAGCCATGGGTTAGAGGCCTGGTTGTGTGCTCTGCTTGGACAGGTGGCTTAAACCCCAGTGACTTATTAGGTCATGCCTCCATTCCACACAAGGGACGTGGGTGGCACTGTGGGTTAAACTGCAGAGCCTAGGACTTGCTGATCAGAAGGCTGGCGGTTCGAATCCCCGCCACGGAATGAGCTCCCGTTGCTCGGTCCCTGCTCCTGCCAACCTAGCAGTTTGAAAGCACCTCAAAGTGCAAGTAGATAAATAGGTACCACTCCAGCGGGAAGGTAAACGGTGTTTCCGTGCACTGCTCTGGTTCGCCAGAAGCGGCTTAGTCATGCTGGCCACATGACCCAGAAGCTGTACGCTGGCTCCCTCGGCCAATAAAGTGAAATGAGCACCACAACACCAGAGTCGGCCACGACTGGACCTAATGGTCAGGCATCCCTTTAACTTTTACCACTCCACACTCTAGGGCTGTGGTTCCCAATGTGGGGCACATGCCCCACAGGGGCGCGATTTGATTTTTAGGGGGGGCAATTCGAGAATGAGTTATTAACAGTTGATGGCCTTTTAGGCACCGCTCCACGTAAATAGGAGTTCACTTTTTGAATACAGTGGTACCTCTACTTTTGGATGTGATCCATCCCAGGGTGCCGTTCGCACCCCGAAAAGTCCATAAGTTGAGTGCCGCTTCTGCGTGCGTGCGTGACTCAATAGAGCACTCCTGCGCATGCATGAAGTGCACAGAACACTTCTGTGTGTGCATGCGTGGCAAAACCTGGAAGTATACACTTCTGGGCTTGCCGTGTTCACAACCCGAAAGTCCACAACTTGAACCACAATGCAACTAGAGGTATGACTGTAATAAGAATTATATGTCATGGGGGGCACCAGGCTTTTAGAGGTGCTTAGGTGGCCAAAAAAAGTTGGGAACAACTGCTCTAAGGCCTCATCCAGACTTGTCCTTGCCCCGTAAATTCCCCCGGAAACCACTGAATCCAAGCAAATGGCTATCAGGTGTGTTTTTTTTTTCTTCTGGATTGACATTTCACAGAATCTCAGAATCCTAGAATTGTAGCGTTAGAAGGGACCCAATGGTCATCTAGTCTAACCCTCTGCAACGCAGGCATAATGCAACTTATGTTTTACATATGGGCCCAAGGTGACAACGCACAGGCCCTTCTCTCTCTGTGTGTGCAGACGGGGCTTCTAGAACCTGCCAGACCAGGGTATGATCTGGCCCCAGGTTGTGATTCCTGAACTGCAGCCGGTTGGACTAGATGACTCTTAGAGTCCCTTCCAACACTACAGTTCTATGAGTCTTTGAGTCTATAAGCAGGTCTGGGTTTGCTCAATGCCTCCACAGTCAGAGGCAGCGATGCTTCTGGATGCCAGTTCTGGAAAACACAGCAGAGGGGAGACTTGTTCTTGTGTTCGAATCCTGCTTGAATGTATCCAGTAGGCATCTGCGTAGCCACTGTGAGAACAGGATGCTGGACTGGGTTGGGCACTGGTCTGATCCAGCAGGCAGGCTTTTCTTGTGTTCCTGCTATATTTTTGGGGTTAACCCCCGACCCAGCACAAATGCAAGCTCAGTTTGGCAGCTGCAAGAGCATGCACATTGAAACTGCAACCTCAAGCACCCCGGGAAATGATGCAATTTGGGTTCAGGCAACGCTTGTCCCTGGGAATGACCCCGTATCCTTCGATTGTTTCCTGGGGACAGCTGAGGCTGCAGTTTCAAAGGGTGATGAAGTGCAGAGGCATGCTTGCCTTTATTAAAAGGTTTCGTTGCAATACACAGAAAACTCTGCAAAATAAAAAGAAATAGAGAAAACCCACACACCTTATTCCTGAGGTGAGGGGACAGAGTTCAATGGCAGAGCACTTGCAGCTAAGGCAGGGCTGGGAAAGACAATTTTATGCCTTAAACACTGGAGTTCAGCTGCAAGTCAGCAGAGTACTGAGCCAAATCAGGGGTTCCCAAATGTTTTTGGACCATCTTGGTTCCATGAACTCATCCCAGTGCCCCCTGCCCCATAAAAAGCATTCTTTGGAATAGCGGTTTGCACGGCCCGCTAAGAAAGATGATGATGATTTAATAATAATTTTTTAAAATTTATATCCCACCCATCTTGCTGGGTTTCTCCAGCCACTCTGGGCAGCTTACAACACATATGAAAACAAAGTAGAACATCAAACATTAAAAAGACAAACTGCTACAACAAAACAACAATGTAGATTTACTGCCGGGTAATACTGTCTTCCATGAACGCAGTTTTAAAAGTGAGTCCGTAAGTGACTGTGGAGGCCAATTCTGAATCCAAACGTCCCTCCACAGTGGGGACATTGGTTTCTGGGTGGGAGTTGACCACGGTGAGGGTTTGCCAAGCGTGCCTTCCTCTTAGCACTTTTCTCCCTTGCGTCCTGAGTTCGAGTTTCTTCAAAGCCCATGACACCTTTGGTAAAGCCTGTTCTGAGTTAGCAACTACAGGTGTCTTTTAAGACATATCAGTATCATCCTTCCCATACTGCAGAGTGGAGTTTGAAACTATTATTCATATTTATCAATATCCCACCTTTCCTTGCTCAAGGCAGCTTGCATAATAACACAGCAGAAGTCAAAACACTAACAGCACTTTGAATTGTGATCTGAAACGTACTGGGAGCCAATGTAGGTCTTTCAGGACCAGTGTTATATGGTCTCAGCGGCCGTTCCCAGTCACCACTCTATCTGCCACATTCTGGATTAGTTGCGGTTTCCGGGTCACCTTCAAAGGTAGCCCCACGTAGAGCGCATGGCAGTAGTCCAAGCAGGAGATAACCAGAGCATGCACCACTCTGGGGAGACAGTCTGTGGGCAGGGAGGGTCTCAGCCTGCATACCAGATAAATGTTGATTTGATCTTGAAATATCAAATAAAAAACGTATTAGGAGATTATTTGCAGGGGGGCGGGCAAGATTTTGACTGTCTAGAGGCCTCTCACTTCCATATGTATGGAAGTGAGAGCTGGACCATAAAAAAGGCTGATCGCCGAAGAATTGATGCTTTTGAATTCTGGTGCTGGAGGAGACTCTTGAGAGCCCCATGGACTCCAACCGATCCATTCTTAAGGAAATCAGCCCTGAGTGCTCACTGGAAGGACAGATCCTGAAGCTGAGGCTCCAAGACTTTGGCCACCTCATGAGAAGAGAAGACTCCCTAGAAAAGCCCCTGATGTTGGGAAAGATGGAGGGCACAAGGAGAAGGGGATGACAGAGGACGAGATGGTGGGACAGTGTTCTCGAAGCTACCAGCATGAGTTTGACCAAACTGCGGGAGGCAGTGGAAGACAGGAGTGCCTGGCGTGCTCTGGTCCAGGGGGTCACGAAGAGGCGGACACGACTAAATGGCTAAACAACAACAACAGAGGCCTCTAGGGGGTTTGATCTGGCACTGCCCCAGGGGGGTTCTTGGGCGGGTGGCATCCATCACTCTTCCTCATCCAACCAGCCCCTGACATCACCTGAGCCTCAGGGCTGGAGCCAGGGCAACTGCCTCGCTGCAAAGTTCCTTCTGGGGAAGCCCAGGTGTGTCTGCAGCAGACAAGCTCTTTGTCATTGCGGATGTGAGAATTCAGTACACCCCTGTCTGGGCAAGATTCAGCTTCAATTTATGAGCCCAAATTCAGATCACCACCTCAAAGCACCAGCCTACTGCCTCAAGCAACTGTCCTTGTTTAGATGCAAGAGAAAGATAGAATCGGGTGTCCTCCCCACATTGGTAACAGCTCGTTCCAACCACCCTGGCAACAGTTTCCCGTCCTTTCAGATAGGTGTCAAACTTCTGGGAACAAGTTGTAATTCATTGTAATTTAAACAGCAACGCTCAGGATTGCACCAGGCACGTAGCCTAATAACTAGTGCTGCCAACGCTTAAAATGAATTTTAAAAATTGGGTACCAGGTGCGTTCTGGAGCAGAAATCTAGGCCAGGAGATAAAGACCAGAGTAGGTGGAGTCAGAGGGACAGCCCAGTGGGTTGGGTTGGGTACACTGGTGGACCGCAGCACTCATGAAGACTTTTCATTCCTGATGGGCCAAACATTTGAACTTTTGGATGCTTGCCTGTCCATAAAAAGGGGTGAATTGGGACAGAGGAGCAGTTCTTGTGCCTGAAACATCTGCAGAGAAATGGCTGATCCCTGCGCCTGTGTTCCCCATCTGTAAAATGGGACAAACGGACTTCATGTTGCCGTTTAGATGTTTTGCCAGCTGCAAGCAACTGCTTAATAGTTGGGGAAACATTTTCATTACTTAACTTTTGGTGTGGGCAGGGGGCAACAGAACGGGGAATTGGGGAAGGTCCAACGGCCCCAAATGGGTGATGCTTCTCAATAAATAAAAAAAGTTTACCTCCACCAATCCAGTTTCTGCAGCACCACAGAATCATAGAATCTTAGAGCTGGAAGGAACACCAAAGATCATCTAGTCCAGCTCCCTGCAATGCAGGAATCTCAGCTAAAGCATCCAGGACAGAGTCCACCACATCACAAGGGAGTCTGTTCCCCTGTTCTGCAGCTCTTACTGCCAGAAAGTTCTTCCTGGTGTTTAGTCTGTATCTCCTTTCTTGCAACCAGTGTGGTGTAGTGGTTAAGAGCGGTAGTCTCGTAATCTGGAGAACCGGGTTCGAGTCTCCGCTCCTCCACATGCAGCTGCTGGGTGACCTTGGGCCAGTCACACTTCTCTGAAGTCTCTCAGCCCCACTCACCTCACAGAGTGTTTGTTGTGGGGGAGGAAGGGAAAGGAGATTGTTAGCCACTTTGAGACTCCTTAAAGGGAGTGAAAGGCGGGATATCAAATCCAAACTCTTCTTCTTCTTCTTCTTCAACTTGAAGCCATGGGTTCGAGTCCAACCCTCCAGAGCAGGAGAAAACAAGCTTGCTCCATCTTCCATGTGACAGCCCTCGAGATATTTGAAGATGGCTATCATATCTCCTCCCAGTCTCCTATTTTCCAGGCTAACATATGCAGCTCCTTCAACTGTTCTTCATCAGGCTTGGTTTCCAGATCATCTTGGTTGCCCTCCTCAGCACATGTTCCAGGTTGTCATCCTTCCTAGATTGTGGTGCCCAGAACTGGACACCGGACTCCAAGTGTACTCTGACCAAGGCAGAATAGAGCTTCACTATCACTTCTCTTGACTATACAGCATGAAGAGGCTGCGATTCTACTTGTGCCACCATGAAAACGAAGAAGATCAGAATGGTTTGGTGGCAGCAAGAGATGGAGGAGAAGTTCAGTTGGGCTTTTTAATGCAACCTACCCAGTTTCCACTTCCTGAAATAATCTGCAGACCTTAAGTCAGTTATCTTTTGAGATTCGCACTTCTCCAAATTTTGTAATGCAGTTGCCCAACCCAAAAAAATGGGTTCAAAAATTTTGCATGTGCACAATAGACTTTCATTTTGCATACAGTTTGTGCTTCATGTGTACATTAAGAATCAATATATCTACACCTGGGAGAAGAACTGGTGGAGGAGGACTGGAAGAAATTTAAGGACTATCTACAAAAACATTGTAAATTGTATGAATGTTAAGAAAGATGTAAGATTAGCAATAACATGGTTCCAACAATTTAGTTATAAGGAATATGAATCTAAATGCAATTGAAAGAAAAGACAAATTTTGGATAAATATTATGTTAAAACTAAGTCTCTAAAAGAGTGATCTAAATTTTCTAAAATTTGAGATTTAATATTGGAAAATTACATTACATGAATTGAAACAAGTTAATAAATTGCTGGCAAAATTTAAGAGTTTGGAATGCAGGAACAAGAGTTGTGAGGAAGTCCAATGATGAGAATGAAATGTGGATATTGGAAAATACTATGTTACTATGTATGTCTTTTATTGTTTAAACAAAATTTCAATAAATATTATTATAAAAAAAAGAACCAATATATCTACAATGAGCTTAAAAGAATGTTTAAGGTATCTTTTTTTTAAAAAAAACACCTCTTGGGGATACTAGGCCCAAAAAACGCAAGGGAAATATCCTTGTACGCCACGGTGGGTGCAAGAATATTGATAGCTATGATCTGGAAGGGTGATAAAATACTGGCAAAGCTGGACTGGCAAAATAAATTGTTGGAATATGCTGAGTTGGCGAAATTAACAGCAAAACCGCGAGACCACACTGAACAAACTTTTATTAGGAAACGGGGTGTGTACCAAAGTATCTCAAGGATTGTTGTGATAACATAAAGTCTGTGGCAGCTCTTGAATAACTTCTGTGAGATATTGGATAAGTATTAAAAAACATAATATATATGGAACTTAACAAAAGAAAATTGAAATAAATAGTGTGATAGGTAAAACAATGTTTGCGGACATGAGGGGTTGGCGGGAAGAATCTTAAGAAGAATGTGATCTAATGTAACAAACACTAATCTCTTTTCCCTTTCCCCCCTTTTTGTTATACATTACTTTGTTTCCCCCCTTAATTTCAATAAAGCATTTTTTTAAAAAAAAAGAACCAATACATCAGTGAAAATAACCAAAAGTAATGCTTTATTACATAGTAGGAAATTGTTTGTGAAAATAAACTCACTAAAATGCTGAGAAATCTTCATGAGGACTTGTTATTGTTATGCTAGCTGATGGAGAAATATGGCAAACTGAATTTAAGACTGGGGAGGAAATAGGAAAAAAACGAAAAATGAAATTGATAGAAGCCCCGGCTCATACATTGCTTGTGTGAAGAAGCTAAGCGCGTAGGAAGAGCTGTGGGACTGTACAACTCCCCCGTGGTCATGTTGCACACAGTTGTCTGAGGAAAAAAGCTTATGTTCCTAAAAAGGGTCAGGAAGAATCAATTTTGATTTCCCCAACCCAAAAAAAAAAAGGTGGAGTGTGTAGTATTTGACAGCAGATGAAAAGGAAGTCAGAATAAACTGCTAGTGAAGAACAGGGATTTGATTTGGTTTGCATTTAAAGGCAAATTTACATCATAATGCAATTTCCAAAATGATACATTGGCCGAAAGAAGGCCATTCCCGCAATGTATTTTTTGCCAGGCAGTTCTCTGACCAAGTAATGTACACAGAAATGCATATAATAGGGTAAAGCACACATTTTAAAAAATGCATATATTCATAAAAAAGCACCCCAAGATGCATTATATTGGGGAAAATTGATATGGGAAAAAATCTGCACATTCGGCAAAATGTGTGCATTTATAGAAATTTGCACTGAAATGCCTATTTTTTAAAAAAAATATGCAAAGTGATATGGAGAATTGAAGATAAGGTTGGGAAAATGAGAAACTGAGAGAAGCCAAGACAGAGAGATTCACCCACCCTTAGTGACGGAAGCTAGAGTAAGTTTAGGACTTGTGCCACAGATGTTTGGCAGCCTAGATAATGTGAACAAACTCAATATGATGCTCCCTCCCTCCAAGTTTTTCCAATGTTCGGCACAGCTGCTTCTCTGGCAGATTGCATGTTTTGTAACCACTTTGCCCACTCCCCTATTCCTGCACACTGCTGGTGGGTGCTGTTCCTGGGTTCTAAATGGGCGCAGCTGGCAGTCAAGAGCAACGCCTTGCGCTTGGTGCCAGTGTAATCTATGGCATGTGCATAATTCATGGCGCCAGTTGGCATGGTGGCTTTTTGCTGTTGTTGCAGCCACAGACAGGAGACCAGAGTGGGCGAGGTTGGCATCATCAGGAGATTTTGCTCCCAAATGTTCCCAAGAATGCTGAGATGAAGGGAAACTCTTCCTTGTCAGTCTTGAGAACCAACAGGCCCCAAAGCTGGCATGGTTCCATGTTCTGGGCTCCACAGCTCGCACAGAGCTTTGCCCAAACCTAACTGCCACACAGAAGTTAGTTGCAGCTGGGGAGAGAAGGGTTAATGCTGTCCTTTGCATGTCATGAGAACATAAGAACATAGAATCATAGAGTTGGAAGAGACCACCAGGGCCATCGAGTCCAACCCCCTGCCAAGCAGGAAACACCATCAGAGCACTCCTGACATATGGTTGTCAAGCCTCTGCTTAAAGACCTCCAAAGAAGGAGACTCCACCACACTCCTTGGCAGCAAATTCCACTGTCGAACAGCTCTTACTGTCAGGAAGTTCTTCCTAATGTTTAGGTGGAATCTTCTTTCTTGTAGTTTGGATCCATTGCTCCGTGTCCGCTTCTCTGGAGCAGCAGAAAACAACCTTTCTCCCTGCTCTATGCAACATCCTTTTATATATTTGAACATGGCTATCATATCACCCCTTAACCTCCTCTTCTCCAGGCTAAACATGCCCAGCTCCCTTAGCCGTTCCTCATAAGGCATCGTTTCCAGGCCTTTGACCATTTTGGTTGCCCTCCTCTGGACCCGTTCCAGTTTGTCAGTGTCCTTCTTGAACTGTGGTGCCCAGAACTGGACACAGTACTCCAGGTGAGGTCTGACCAGAGCAGAATACAGTGGCACTATTACTTCCCTTGTTCTAGATGCTATACTCCTATTGATGCAGCCCAGAATTGCATTGGCTTTTTTAGCGGCCGCGTCACACTGTTGGCTCATGTCCAGTTTGTGGTCAACCAAGACTCCTAGATCCTTTTCACATGTACTGCTCTCAAGCCAGGTGTCACCCATCTTGTATTTGTGCCTCTCATTTTTTTTGCCCAAGTGCAATACTTTACATTTCTCCCTGTTAAAATTCATCTTGTTTGTTTTGGCCCAGTTCTCTAAACTGTCAAGGTCGTTTTGAAGTGTGATCAAGAGCACTCCTGGATCAGGCCAAAGCCCCACCTGTGAGATGCCTCTGAGTAGTCTGCAAGCAAGAGATCAGCGCAACAGTACTCTTTGCACCTGTGGTTCCCTGCTATCCAGAAGCACTACAGAGATGGAACTCGTCTGGCGATAGCTTTTGAGCACATGGCACGGATCCTGCCTTGCCTACTCTGCCTGCCAGTCACCTTCCAGGCCCAATTCAAAACACAATGGTACCTCGGTTTTCCTTTTTTTAAAAAAAAAAGATATTTATTAAAGTTTTACAAAGAGAAAAAAGTTACAGAAGAAAAAAGAAGAAAAAGGAAAAATACAAAAAGTACAAAAATACATAGGAAAAAAATGCAAAATACAGAAAAAATAAATAGAAAAAATACAGAAAAAATAATACAAAATACAGAAAAAATAAATAGAAAACAGCTAAAAACAAATCAATCTTTTCATATCTTAGATTTCATTTACTTATTTCCCTGACCTCCTCACACCTCCCTTTTTTGTATTCCAGTTCACATGGTTAATTCAGCAAATCCTTACCTATATATCTTATATTCTATATCTTAACGTATTATAACTTTATATTTTCATCCGTTATCAATCCATTTTTACATATTCTAATTAACCTTGCTGCTAAGGCCGCTTCATTTCAATCCGACATCATTTTAACATTCATTAATTTTACAATGTTTCTGCAAATAGTCTTTGAATTTCTTCCAATCTTCTTCCACCGACTCTTCTCCCTGGTCTCGGATTCTGCCAGTCATTTCCGCCAGTTCCATATAGTCTATCACTTTCATCTGCCATTCTTCCAGGGTGGGTAGATCTTGTGTCTTCCAATACTTTGCGATGAGTATTCTTGCTGCTGTTGTGGCATACATAAAGAAAGTTCTATCCTTCTTTAACACCAATTGGCCAACCATGCCCAAGAGAAAGGCCTCTGGCTTCTTCAGGAAGGTATATCTAAATCCCTTTTCATTTCATTATAAATCATTTCCCAGAAAGCCTTAATCCTTGAGCACGTCCACCAAAGGTGAAAGAATGTACCTTCATTCTCTTTACATTTCCAACATTTATTATCGGGCAAACGATAAATTTTTGCAAGCTTGACTGGGGTCATGTACCACCTGTATATCTGTTTTCCAATGTAATCCATTCCAGAAGACTGTTTGAATTCCAAAATGTCCGAAAACCGAGGTGCAAAGGGCGTTCTGCAAATCTAACAGAGAAAATTGGGAAGAATAACATATACAGATGTACCTAGGCTCCTGAAGGCCTTGAGAGTCGAACATTACGGCTCCCGTATGATCAAAAACTGGAAGTGAGTGTTCCGGTTTTTGAACATTTTTTTGGAAGCTGAACGTCCGATGTGGCTTCCGCTATTGTTTCCGGCGCGCCTGTGCAATCGGAAACCAATCAGAAGCCGCGCCTTGGTTATCGAACATTTTGGAAATCAAACAGACTTCTGGAACGGATTCCGTTCGACTTCCGAGGTGTGTTCAAAAATGGAAGCATTTACTTCCAGGTTTATGGAATTCGAGTTCTGAAATGTTCTGGTGGCTTCCAGCAAAATATAAAAAATAATAAAATGTCAGACATTAAAAACTGATTTCAGCTGATTTCAGATGTCTTCTAAAAGTCAGACAGCTCTTTATCTCCTTGACATCTGATGGGAGGGCGTTCCACAGGGCGGGTGCCACCACCGAGAAGGCCCTCTGCCTGGTTCCCTGTAACTTGACTAATCCCAATGAGGGAACCGCCAGAAGGCCCTTGGTGCTGGACCTCAGTGTCCGGGCAGAATGCTGGGGGTGGAGACACTCCTTCAGGTATACAGGGCCAAGGCCATTTAGGACTTTAACGGCTAGTACCAATAAGAAACATACTGGAAACCAATGCAGATCTTTTAGGACTGGTGTTATATGGCCCCAGTGGCTGCTACCAGCTATCAGTCTAGCTGCCACATTCTGGATTGTTGTACTTCGTATTGGAGGGCACACCATCTTCCAGGGAGCTGGTTAAACATTCCCCTTGCGGCAGGCAGAGGCCACTCCCAGTATCCCACTGGAGCCTTCCCCTGGGTCTTTTGAATCCACTGGTTCCGGCCCTACCCCCTGGAGCCACAGAAAACAAGCTTGCTCTGTCTTGCATGCAACAACCCTTCTGAGAGCCAGTGTGGTGTAGTGGTTAAGAGCAGTAGTCTCGTAACCTGGGGAACCGGCTTCGCTTCCCCGCTCCTCCACCTGCAGCTGCTGGGTGACCTTGGGCCAGTCACACTTCTCTGAAGTCTCTCAGCCCCACTCACCTCACAGAGTGTTTGTTGTGGGGGGGGAAGGGAAAGGAGAATGTTAGCTGCTTTGAGACTCCTTTGGGTAGTGATAAAGCGGGATATCAAATCCAAACTCTTCTTCTTCTTCTGAGATTTGAAGATGGTCAGCAGTCCAGGAGAAATCTTTGAACAGGTGTTCTTCTACAGTCTACACGCTTGTCAACACAGCTCATGTTTCAAGTGAAAGGCAACTTGAATAACCTGAATCTCACAAGAATGCACCTCCTTCGAAGAAGAGTGGCCTGAGATGTAGGTTCTTTGTAGCATCAATAGTTGCTTGGATAAAGGTAAAGGTAAAGGTACCCCTGCCCGTACGGGCCAGTCTTGCCAGACTCTGGGGTTGTGCGCCCATCTCACTTAAGAGGCCAGGGGCCAGCGCTGTCCGGAGACACTTCCGGGTCACGTGGCCAGCGTGACATCGCTGCTCTGGCGAGCCAGAGCTGCACACGGAAACGCCGTTTACCTTCCCGCTGGTAAGCGGTCCCTATTTATCTACTTGCACCCGGAGGTGCTTTCGAACTGCTAGGTTGGCAGGCGCTGGGACCGAGCAACGGGAGCGCACCCCGCCGCGGGGATTCGAACCGCCGACCTTTCGATCGGCAAGTCCTAGGCGCTGAGGCTTTAACCCACAGCGCCACCTGCGTCCCTTGCTTGGATAAGTAGCGTCTAATTGGCTGGTGGGGGGAATTATTGATGTAATACAGAGCCTTTTGTTCTTCGTACTCCTTGTGCCTCTGATGATTTCAGTTTCAGGTTTACGTTTCTGTACATTTTGCAAGCCACGTGTGTTACACCTCTTGATCTCTCTCTCTTTTTCCTTACATGGTGCTCTCCACTAATCCTCTAATCTGTGCCTTATCACAAACATCCAGATATTATCATTTTTTTCCTTGTGAATGTAACACTCCGTCCCAGCCTTGGCTTGGCTCAGTTAAGATTTTTAGGTGTTTGTCTCAGCAAGTTCTGTTTTGTTATTTGGGTAATATGGATTAATTTTTAATTTTTTTTTAAAAAAAAGAGTAGTCAGGAGACCCAGCTCTAAAGATGCCTGTTTCTTATTTTGTGTTGTAGCTAAATTTATAGACTGCTTTTCCCAACAGGGCCCTCGGGCCTATTTACAATAAAACCACTGTAAACGGAGTATGACAACACCATAAAACAACCCATTAAATGAACATGGAAGACATGTGTGTTTTGTTGCAGGTCTCCAAACAGTCCAAGGTCGTAAGAAGCCTGGCAGAATAACATCAGGACCCCTTTAAATATCGCCAGGGAATGTGTTGGTTGCAAGGGGGGAAAATAGGTATAAAAGGAGAATTCCTGGATGCCAATATCCAAATTTGGGGCAAGTACTCTTTGGTGAGACAACCGAAGCATAGAATTAAAATTACAAATTATGCAGCAAAGTAACGCCTGGAAATATAGGCTGTTAGACCTTTAAAATATGCACTTCTGAGATCCTTCCACAGTTCCTCTCTTCCCCTAGCATAGAAGAAGACCAAACATTTGTTAAGCTTAAAATGGTTTACTTACAAACTCTTCAAAGGCTGGATTCATGTGCTTTTCCATACAGCATTCAGAAAAAAGTTGCTTAGGCAGTACAACTTGGTTTAGTTACAGCGGTGAAAGTTCCTAAATTATCGGTATAGGAATTCAAGAGTGGCTTGCGAGAACCATGTGGTCTGAGGTGGAGCAACTGAGCTTCTCAGGTAGACTGGAGGTTGAATAATAGGCTTCATTACCCATTTCCTCCCAAAGTGATCTAAGCCTGGCAGGACAGCTTACTCTATGGCCTTAACCCCTTCATTGGACTTCAGCATGTTGGTTGGATGAGGCTGGTTGTCCCACAGAATGGACCCAGCAAAGGACTTTGCTTGCTTGCTAGCAGATGGTTTAGCTTGGAGAAGAGAGGTTGATTGAACCCAAAATGACACCTCTCTTGCAGTGTGGCCCTGTGGCTTACTTTGCTGAGGGCAGTTCCCAGTTCAAAGTCTTTAAGAGGACATAAGAACATGTGAAGAGCCGTTTGAGGAGAACAGTGGCCCATGCAGTCCAGCACTCTGTTCTCATAGTGGCCAACCGGCAATGCAAAACAGGCAAGCAGAATTTGAGCACAATTGTCCTCTCCCGTTCCGTGACTTCCAGCAATGAGAAGCACTGAGACCTCCAACTGTGGAAGCAGAGCACAGCCATCCTGGCTAGTGGCCACCAACAACCCTCTCCATCTCCATGAATTTGTCTACTTTGATCAGGAATTTGATTCTGGTGAAGGTTCAAGCAGGTTGTCAGAGAAGTGTCTCACCCCTGTGATATCAGTCAGGCACCTCCGATAGGGTCGATGCAGCTGCCAGTTCCTCCTATCTGTAAGGAGCCTCCTCCAGGAGAGTAAGTTGGATACTGAACTGGCACCTCTGGCACCAAGCACATTGAAACAAACCCCACAGAAAAGCGGACACGGAGCTATGGATCCAAACTACAAGAAAGAAGATTCCACCTAAACATTAGGAAGAACTTCCTGACAGTAAGAGCTGTTTGACAGTGGAATTTGCTGCCAAGGAGTGTGGCGGAGTCTCCTTCTTTGGAGGTCTTTAAGCAGAGGCTTGACAACCATATGTCAGGAGTGCTCTGATGGTGTTTCCTGCTTGGCAGGGGGTTGGACTCGATGGCCCTTGTGGTCTCCTCCAACTCTATGATTCTATGATTCTAATTGAACAAGGTGCATTAAATTTGAGTCCTACACATTTTGCAACCATTTCAACTTTACCAGTATAGATTGAGTCTCTTGATTCAAGTCAACCTTGCTGTAACCGATAAATTGAGGCTGTCATGTTTCTCAAAATCCAGCAGACAGCACTCTGGGCATGATGGCAATTGCATGCTTGATTGTTCGTTATATGAACACCCTATAGGTGGTATTAGAGCTATGATGTGCCATAAATGACCCACCTTATTTTTATGGTTGGAAGTTGTTTTAAATTGCTTTTATGTTGTGTTTTAATGCTGCAGGGGCACCAACTATAGGGGGCCCTGGGGGCCCGAGCACCCACTCAAAAAATTGTTGCAGCCCCCACACTGCAGGGCCCCCAACACAACTTCCGGTGCCTCGTGAAGCACCGGACGTCACGTCCCAGGCCTCACGAGACCTCGGAGATGCTATACGAGGCCTGTGAGGTCTCAGAAACCTGACTTCCAGTGCCACCACAGAAAAGGCCCACTCCCATGTTGCCATCCTCCAAACCTCTCCTGGAGGGGGCACAAGAAGCATATTAAGGTAAATCTCTCCTAATAAACAAGAGGGACGCGGGTGGCGCTGTGGGTAAAACCTCAGCGCCTAGGACTTGCCGATTGCATAGTCGGCAGTTCGAATCCCCGCGGCGGGGTGCGCTCCCGTCGTTCGGTCCCAGCGGCTGCCAACCTAGCAGTTCGAAAGCACCTCCGGGTGCAAGTAGATAAATAGGGACCGCTTACCAGTGGGAAGGCGTTCCGTGTGATGCGCTGGCTCGCCAGATGCAGCTTGTCACGCTGGCCATGTGACCTGGAAGTGTCTGCGGACAGCGCTGGCTCCCGGCTATAGACTGAGATGAGCGCACAACCCTAGAGTCTGGCAAGACTTGCTCGAACGGGCAGGGTACCTTTACCTTTACTCCTAATAAACACATTTTTGTATGCAGTTTTGGTTAAGATACACATCTTCGCGAGGAATCCCTCCTAATAGAATGCATTTCTCCGTGGTATTTTCACTAATGTGGTCCTTTTGGTGCCCTTTCCCTCCAACTTCATGTTTTTGTAAACCTCGGTTGGAGAACTGCATTGCAAAATTCAGCTTTGTGCAAATCTCAAAGGATGTCTGTTTCGGTTTTCCTATTGTTTTGGAAATCTGATTTGTCTTTAAATGCAAACCGAAGGTAGCTTCTCCCCCATCCCTCCTGTTCACCCGGAGTCTGCTTAAAAACCTCTAATGAAGAAGACAATTCACCACCTCCTGAGGCAGTCTGTTCCACTGTTAAACAGCTTGTACCATCAGAAAGTGTGTGTGTGTGTGTGTGTGTGTGTGTGTGTGTGTGTGTCATTCAAAAAACCTAGAATTTGAATCCCAACCCTTCAACTTTGGGGCTCCAATCAAACCTACCTTAGTTTCCCCATGTTTCCAAACAGAAGATGACATAAAATAGGATTTGACAGCTCATAATTCATTTGGAAACCAACACAAACTGCTTCCCACCCACCCTTTCAGTTTGAATGTTCCACACAGTATCTGTTACTCCTACCTGGACAATTCACTAGCTCTTAAAAAGCCCTTAGCTAATACTCTCACGAATACTACTGATATACTACAATGAGTGAATCATTCCTGGGTGCGTAAAAGGACAGCTTCGCCATGCACAAGGAAACAGGTGCAAACACCTTTGAGGGATGTTAGAGCTCCAGCCTGGTGAGAGACTATTTGCACAGTACTTTTGGGTGCCAGCTGGCAAGCTGTTCCTATAATTCATCCGCAAAGTTGCAGTGCAGCCAGGGAGCAGGCAAGCCGTACTCCGGCAGAAATTGTGGGAATTTCCATTGTGGAGGCCGATACAAAAGGAAGATTGTCAAGGTACTTCTTCCACTTTGTACGCAGACTGCGAGTCTTACCGCAAAAGAGAAAGCACTGCAAAGTGGCGTGGGCTCAGCAATTTGCCAAAGACGAACAGTGCGAGACGACATCTTGATTTTCATTCCTATGCTGAGCTCCTTCTACGCACCCAGAATTCCACTGGCAGAACTAGTGGCAGACCTACATCTGGGGGGACCCTGAAGCCTGAACCACTATGGGGCCACCTTTGCAATCATCAACAAGGTCTGGGTAACCCCTGTTATCGTCTTCAATGGAGCTCTTCCATGAAAGCTCACCACAATCTCTTTTAAAGAAATTAACTACTACACGTCAGATTTTGATTAGAATTGCTGTACTGGATTATCTCACATGTCAAAGTCATCGGTGTGAATAAAAAAAGTCCTATGCCTCATTTTTGGGGGGGTTATGGGGGGGGTGAAAATTGGGGAAATGCTATATACATGCATAAATAAAATTGCTTCTGGGCCTTTCCAGAATTATTAAGCTTAAGCTTCATAAGTTTCATAGTAGATCTGGCCCTCAGCTGAATCTACTTTCTCTTCACCCCTGTGTCAGGGAATGCCACTACCTGTCCCTTAAGATCAGGAGTGGAGTCCCACTCCACTCGTTCTGCCTGGACGCTGAGGTCCAGCTCCGAGGGCCTTCTGGCGGTTCCCTCATTGCAAGAAGCCAAGAAACCCAACCAGATGGGCGGGGTACAAATAAATTATTACTGTTATTATTATTATTATTATTATTATTATTATTATTATTATTATACTAGTGAGCTGTGGAGTTGGAAGAGACCCAGAGCTATTTCTACTCCAACTCCCTGCAACAAAGTTGGTGAGATTTGTGGCTCATCTTTCTCTGTGGTTGCCCCAAATCCTGCAAAAACATGGTTGCTCTAGCACAGCTTAACAGCATGGATTTCCAACAAAGTTTGCAGATAGATAGATGATAGATAGATAGATGGTGTGTCCAGGGTAGTAAAGACTGCAGAGAGAATAATTGGGTGCACTTTTCCCACCTTAGATCAAATCTATGCTTCCAGGTGTCATAAGAAAGCTGCAGAGATAGCGCAGGATAGTGCGCACCCCGGAAATGGTCTTTTCCACCTTCTGCCTTCTGGAAGAAGGTCCAGGGTTATAAAAACTAGGACTAGCCGTCTGAGAAACAGTTTCTATTCAAATGCGATTTTGGTTTTAAACGCAGTGTAAGGTAGTCTCTGTGGGAGTATATTGTATTTAATTATGGGGTATCAGAGTTTTTAGGGGGCTAACCAGGCTGGGATAGCTGGGATAGCAGGCTTGTTGTTTTTTAATAAATAATAATAATAAATTTTATTTATATCCCGCCCTCCCCAGCCGAAGCCGGGCTCAGGGCGGCTAACAACACCAAAATAGTGTGACATTATAAAAACATTATAAAAATTAATTAAAATCAAGATTGATGGCAGCCATAAAGTTTTGTAAAGGTTGCCAAAGGAGGGAGTCAGGCTGCGCCCTAACCAAAGGCCTGGCGGAACAGCTCTGTCTTGCAGGCCCTACGGAAAGATGTCAAGTCCTGCAGGGCCCTTGTCTCTTGTGACAGAGCATTCCACCAGGTTGGAGCCGCAGCCAAAAAGGCCCTGGCTCTAGTTGAGGCCAGCCTAACCTCTCTGTGGCCTGGGACCTTCAAGGTGTTTTTGTTTGAAGACCGTAAGTTCCTCTGTGGGGCATACCAGGAGAGGCGGTCCCGTAGGTACGAGGGTCCTAGGCCGTATAGGGCTTTGAAGGTTAAAACCAGCACCTTAAACCTGATCCTGTACTCCACCGGGAGCCAGTGCAGCTGGTATAGCACCGGATGAATGTGATCTCGCAGCGAAGACCCCGTAAGGAGTCTCGCTGCGGCATTCTGCACCCGCTGGAGTTTTTAGGTCAGTCTCAAGGGCAGCCCCACGTAGAGCGAGTTACAATAATCCAGTCTGGAGGTGACCGTCGCGTGGATCACAGTAGCTAGGTCAGGGCGAGAGAGGTAAGGAGCCAACTGCTTAGCTTGGCGGAGATGAAAAAATGCCGCCTTTGTAATAGCTGCAATCTGCGCCTCCATGGAGAGGGAGGTATCGAAGATTACACCCAAACTCTTAACGGACGGTGCTGGCACTAATTGCACCCCCGCAAGAGATGGGAGTTGCCCCCTCAGTCCCATATCATCCCGTCCCAGCCAGAGGACCTCTGTCTTCGAAGGATTTAACTTCAACCGGCTCCCACGTAACCATCCAGCCACAGCTTCCAAGCATCTGATCAGTGTGTCTGGGGCCGAGTCAGGATGGCCGTCCATCAACAGATAGAGTTGGGTGTCATCAGCATACTGATGGCAGCCCAGCCCAAAACTCCGGACAAGCTGGGCGAGGGGGCGCATAAAGATGTTAAAAAGCATCGGGGAGAGATCTGCTTGTTCTTTTCTTCCTTTTATTCTTACTTTATTTTTAATTCTTTTTTTTTTTTTTTATAAAAATTTTTATTAAGATTTTTTACCGATACATATTTAACAAACAAAATAGGTTTCATAACATCTTTTCATTCTATTGCGGACTCCCTCACGTCTCCCGCTTCCACTTTCATCATTAAAAACGAATTTTTCCAAGCAAATTATCATCTTGTTTATACTCTTAGGTGCAATATTTAGGTTAAACTCAAATAAAAAATTATAATTTAATGGTAGACAGTTATTTCTGCTCTGGCTTCCTTGTTAGGATTCAACCAAATTACAGTACTTTTGTAAATAAATCTTAAATTTCTTCCAGTCTTCTTCAACCCTCTCCTCTCCCAGGTCGCGGATTCTGCCAGTCATCTCAGCCAGTTGCATATAGTCCATCAGCTGCATCTGCCATTCTTCCAGTGTTGGTAGATCTTGGGTTTTCCAGCTCTTAGCAATAAGTATCCTTGCCGCCGTTGTAGCGTACATAAAAAATGTTCTATCCTTCTTTAGCACGTTCTGGCCGACCATGCCCAGAAGGAAGGCCTCTGGTTTCTTGGTGAAGGTATACTTAAATACCTTTTTTAACTCATTATATATCATTTCCCAAAAGGCCTTCACTTTAGGGCAGGTCCACCAGAGGTGAAAGAATGTTCCTTCATTTTCCTTACATTTCCAACATTTGTTATCAGACGAATGGTATATTTTAGCCAATTTCACTGGGGTCATGTACCATCTATATATCATTTTCATTACATTTTCCTTCAGAGCATTACATGCTGTGAAGTTCAGCCCGGTAGTCCATAACCTTTCCCAGTCCTCAAACATAATGTTGTGCCCAATATCCTGGGCCCACTTTATCATAGCCGATTTAACCAATTCGTCTTGTGTGTTCCATTTCAGCAGCAAGTTATACATTTTTGAAAGTACCTTGGTCTTAGGTTCTAGCAGTTCTGTCTCCAGTTTCGATTTCTCCACCTGGAATCCTAACTTTTTATCAATCTTAAACACTTCCTTAATCTGAGCATAGTGTAACCAGTCTCGCACTTTATCTTTCATTTTCTCTAAACTCTGCAGTTTCCAATTGTCTCCATCCCTTTCTAGTATTTCCCAATATTTTGGCCAATTGGCCTCCATATTGGGTCTTTTTCGGGCCTTGGCCTCCAAAGGTGACAGCCACCTCGGTGTTTTGTTTTCTAATAAGTCTTTGTATCTTGTCCAGACATTAAATATTGCTTTTCTGACAATATGGTTCTTAAAGACCTTGTTGATCTTAACCTTGTCATACCATAAATATGCATGCCATCCAAATGCATTGTTAAAACCTTCCAAATCCAGCACATCCGTGTCCTCCAGAAGTAGCCAGTCTTTTAGCCAGCAGAAAGCTGCGGCTTCATAGTACAACTTTAAGTCTGGCAGGGCAAAGCCCCCACTTTATTTTTAATTCTTGCATAGCTGTGGCCTGTTGGCTTTGCTAATAAAGTTTTGATTGATTCATCGGGGAGAGAATCGCACCCTGGGGCACACCACACACCAAGGAGTGGCGCGATGACAATTCCCCCCCAAGCGCCACCCTCTGTCCCCGACCAGAGAGAAACGAGCGCAGCCATTGAAGGACTGTGCCCTGGATCCCCACGTCGGCAAGGCGGTGGTCCAGAAGTTCGTGATCGACCATGTCAAAAGCTGCTGACAAATCTAGAAGAATCAGCAGCCCCGACCCGCCTCGATCCAGCTGTCTACGAAGATCATCTGTTAGGGCAACCAGAGCCGTCTCGGTCCCATGACCAGCGCGGAAGCCGGACTGGAATGGATCCAGAGCCGATGTTTCATCCAGAAACCCACCAAGCTGTTCAGCAACCGCTCTCTCAATCACCTTACCCAGGAACAGAAGATTCGAAACCGGGCGGTAATTTCATAGATCTAAGGGATCTAATGATGTTTTCTTTAAGAGCGGGCGCACCACTGCCTCCTTCAGTTCCCCTGAAAGTCTGATGTAGATTTTTTCAATTTTGTTGTTCTGTATGGGACAAGGACAATAAAGATGATCGTATCATATCGTATCGTATCGTTTAACATGGTGCTATTTTGATTGTGCTGATTTTAGGTAGATTGTTTTATTGTAGGTTTTATGTTGGTGTTTGTTATCTGCTTCTGAGGTCTATTATCAGCCTATATCTTGATAATTGGAGAGGATAGACCTTTCTTAAGCAAACAGAGCTAAATTAGCTTGGATTAGGTGTGCCAAAGTATACTGACCCTGTTCGGCATAGATCGAAAGAGGGAGAAATGTTTATCGGGGAGCTGATGGAAGGATGGGCAAGAAAAACTGATGGAATATGCTGAAGTGGCGAAATTAACCGCAAAACTTAGAGACAATAGAGATTTTTTAAAAGACTGGGAACCATTTATGTTGTACCTACAGAAAAACTGTAACGATGTAGACTCACTAGCAGGGTTTGAGCAAATATTTACAATTAACAACACAGAAATTAAGATGTAAAAATTGGAAAATGATAAAGTGCCAGGGGAAATGTAAAAATAAGTAGGGTATAAAAATGTGAAGAATAGAATAACATTTAAGTTAAAGACTGCATATTAAGGTAAAATAAAACAAGAGGGGGAAGTAAACATTCAAAGAATCAGAAAAAGAAGTTGAGGGAAGTTGGGAGAGGGGAGGGGGGTTGGGGATCTATATTCTATATTGTTTTTGAGATAATGTTGATTGTGATGATAATAAAATTTGTAAAACTCAATAAAAATTTATTCAGAAAAGAAAGAAAGCGGAAGGATGGGCTGGGAACCTGCCCAGCGGAAACGCCACTTGCCCCCACGTGGACCTGTCTGTTCCCTTGAGACCATCATTGCACCAGGTGATCCTGCCGACAATGACCACAAGCAGTGGTGACTGCAGGTATGAACGCAATAACGTAATAAGAGACTCTGGATCAGGCTAGTGACCCATCTAGTCTAGCATCCTGTTTGTGATGGCCTGGGACTCGAGCTCAGATTCGGAACCAGAGGAGTCTCAGTCCGCACCGGATCCTTTGCCTCAGGCATCACCTGAACCAAGTCTGGGGCCTGATCCTGAAGAGTCCCAGTCTACACAAGGTTCCCTTGCAACAAACCTAGCTGGGCTGAGTCATGGGCCTGAGGCTGCCCTGGCTCCAGATGTGGGGATGACCTGGTTGCCTCCAGCTGAGCCATCACTTACAGCTGCTCCACTACCGGTTGTGTCAGGGGAGGCTGAGGTGGCCTCTGGGTCTAGTAACCCACCGACGTCTCCTGAGCTGCAGAGACTGAGGTCTGAGAGAAGGAGAGACCTGAGAACTTGCAGGAGGTTTGCTCGCCTTTGGGCGAAGCAGGGAGGTGAGTCGCCAGGGGATCAGGACTGGCTGCTACCCCAACAAAGATAAAAGGCTGTTGGACCCCACCCCAGGTTGCGGGAGCAACATTGCTGTATGCCAGATCCTGCCTGAGATCCTGTACCTGTCCTTGCCTGGTTTCCTGCCTTGGCCCTGTCGGACTGACTCCTAGCGGAACCTTTGGATTCTGGACAGGTCCTGGACCATGTTTCATGGGTTACCCCTGGGCCCAGCACACTGTTCTCACAGTGATCAACCAGATGCCCCAATGGCAAACCCGCAAGCAGGATTCAGCCCCCTCTCCTCCTGTGGCTTCAGCACCTGTCTGGTCTGCTTCGTTTAGTTGTTGTTCAGTCGTCTTAGTCGTGTTCGACTCTTCATGACCCCATGAACCACAGCATGCCTTGGAAACTCACTTTCTTCTCAAAGCTTCTCCTTTTTTATGTCCATGAAGTTTTCTTGGCAAAATACTGGAGTGGTTTGCCAGTTCCTTCTCCAGGTGGGTCACATTTAGTCTAAACTCTCGGCTATGACCTGTCCATCTTGGGTGGAACTGCACAGCATAGCTCACAGCTTCTTGGAGTTATTCAAGCCCCTTCGCCATGACAAGGCAATGATCCATGAAGGTCTGCTTTACACCAGCTTAACTCAAGCCAAGGGAGCTTCAGCTGGCTTCCCATCCTGAGGATTGCTCCCTAGGTTTGTCGTTGTTGTTAGTCATTTAGTCATGTCCGACTCTTCGTGACCCCCTGGACTAGAGCACGCCAGGCACTTCTGTCTTCCACTGCCTCCAGCAGTTTGGTCAAACTCATGTTGGTAGCTTCGAGAACACTATCCAACCATCTCATCCCCTTCTCCTTGTGCCCTCCATCTTTCCCAACATCAGGGTCTTTTCCAGGGAGTCTTCTCTTCTCATGAGGTGGCCAAAGTATTTGAGTCTCAGCTTCAGGATCTGTCCTTCCAGTGAGCACTCAGGGCTGATTTCCTTCAGAATGGAGAGGTTTGATCTTCTTGCAGTCCATGGGACTCTCAAGAGTCTCCTCCAGCACCAGAATTCAAAAGCACCCATTCTTCGGCCATCAGCCTTCTTTATGGTCCAGCTCTCACTTCCATACATCACTACTGGGGAAACCATAGCTTTAACTATATGGACCTTTGTTGGCAAGGTGATGTCTCTGGCATTAGTAACTGAAGTCCATTGATTGCAATAAGTCTGCTCTGAGTAAAGACTCAGCCAGGTACAACTCAATGGATAGAAGGAACGTTGGAGTCCAAGCACTTGGCTGAGCAAAACTGTGCAAGATTTCTACCCTCTTCTTCCTCTTGGACGATCACTCGTAGCCAAGTAAGATTGTCTTCCATGAACACAGTTTTAACAATGAGTCCGTAAGTGACTGTGGAGGCCAATTCTAGATCCACACATCCTTCCACAGTGGTGACATAGGTTTCCGGGCAGGAGTTGATTGCGGTGAGGGTTTGCCAAGCGTGCCTTCCTCTTAGCACGTTTCTCCCTTCCGTCCTGAGTTCGAGCGTTTTCAAAGTCCATGACACCTTTGGTAAAGGCTGTCCTCCAACTGGAGCGCTCGCAGGTAAATGTTTCCCAGTTGTCAGTGTTTATACTACTTTTTTTTAGATTTGCCTTGAGACAGTCATAGAATCATAGAATAGAATCATAGAATCATAGAGTTGGAAGAGACCACAAGGGCCATCGAGTCCAACCCCCTGCCAAGCAGGAAACCCCATCAGAGCACTCCTGACATATGGTTGTCAAGCCTCTGCTTAAAGACCTCCAAAGAAGGAGACTCCACCACACTCCTTGGCAGCAAATTCCACTGTCGAACAGCTCTTACTGTCAGGAGGTTCTTCCTAATGTTTAGGTGGAATCGTCTTTAAACCTCTTTTGTTGACCACCAGCATTATGCTTTCCATTTTTAAGTTGGGAATAGAGTAGTTGCTTTGGAGGACGATCATCAGGCATCCGCACAACATGACCAGTCCAATGAAGTTGGTGTTGAAGAATCATCACTTTGACACTGGTGATCTTTGCTTCTTCCAGGATGCTGGCATTAGTTTGCCTGTCTTCCCAAGCGATGTGTAAAAATTTTCGGAGACACCGTTGATGGAATCTTTCAAGGAGCTGGAGATGGTGTTTCTATCCAGTGTCTTCTTGCACCACTAAATCTCCCACCACAGCATAGTAGAGACAGCCACAATGTTAGATAAAACAAATTGCAGTAATACAATAAGATTGGAAATTGAACTAGACAATGCTAGTCTAATTTGCTTTATAAGGACCACAGATATCACATTATGGCAGTGAAGTGCTATAATTGTCCAAACAATGTGGGTTACCCCCAGCTGCTCCTTCTGTATGAAACACCAAATGGGTGCTGATCCCATGACAACCACTCAGGGAAGATTTGCTCAATTGCTAGCTCATCTCTGAGAATTAATAAAGCCTTTCTTTCAAATGCAATCTCCTGCTTGCATTTCCCAGATTACCCTTTTCTAGGTGAAATTTATACATGCAAATGGATCGTCTTTGGAAAAGGCATGGGGTGCGCGTGTGGAGGAGCACTTTCAAAAGAGTTTCTCATGAAATCTCTCCCTATTTTTATACATGTTCCTCACACCCACCCCAATTCCCTTAATTTTGCATATGGTGGAACCAGAATGGCAGCCTTCGCCTCTAAATAGCGAGTGGTCCACCATTAATGAAGTGCTATTTATTTATTTAATTACTATATCCACTGTTTCTTGTATTACTATAAGACCACTGTTTCTTGGTGGAATTCAGTATGTACATCAGGGGAAAATGTACGTAAAGATGCACACATTTGTGAAAATAACACACAAAATTGCATCGCAGTAGTGGAAATTGGTTTTAAAAATTGTGCATATTAGGGAAAGTCACATACAAAAAATGTATATAAGGGGAGGAATCTGCACTAAAATACTGGTGAGTTTTGTGAGAGATTTTTGTGGGCGAATCACAAATTAATGTGGAGAACTAAACTTATGGTTGCAAAGAAGGAGGAACAGCCTAACACGGTGGCTAAATGATGACTATTTTTAACTTTTTTTGTTTTTGTTGCATGGTGCTATGTTTTTATTAAACCATATATGACACAGCAGTATACAGTGGTACCTCGGGTTAAGAACTTAATTCATTCCAGAGGTCCGTTCTTAACCTGAAACTGTTCTTAACCTGAAGCACCACTTTAGCTAATGGGGCCTGCTGCTGCTGCTGCCATGCTGCCGGAGCACGATTTCTGTTCTCATCCTGAAGCAAAGTCCTTAACCTGAGGTACTATTTCTGGGTTAGCGGAGTCTGTAACCTGAAGCGTCTGTAACCCTTTTTTAAAAAATAAATTGTTAAATGAGCAGAGAGAAAATGTGACAGATAATAATAGTGGCAGTAGTGTAAAGACGGACATTGCCTCCCCTCAAGGCACCTTCATGTCTCCAGATTTCCTCCAGAGCTATCTATAACAACCTGGGAATCCAGAAGAGAATCCAGAAGAGACAGCCTGGTGTTGCCCACATCTCAGGAGCTTCCCAGCTTTACTGATGATCCATGAAGGACTCCCAAGCTTTCTGTCTCCCCATTGCTTCCAGCCTTGCTTTCCCTCTCCTTCATTTTCCCTTTTCAGAAGCACCTAAACGGCCTCGGTCCAGTATACCTGAAGGAGCGTCTCCACCCCCATCATTCTGCCCAGATGCTGAGGTCCAGTGCTGAGGGCCTTCTGGTGGTTCCCTCATTGCGAGAAGCAAAGCTACAGGGAACCAGGCAGAGGGCCTTCTCGGTAGTGGCGCCCGCCCTGTGGAACGCCCTTCCAGCAGATGTCAAAGCGATAAACAACTACCTGACATTCAGAAGACATCTTAAGGCAGCCCTGTTCAGGGAAGTTTTTAACGTGTAATATTTTACTGTATTTTTGGTTTCTATGGAAGCCACCCAGAGTGGCTGGGGAGGCCCAGCTAGATGGGTGGGGTATAAATAATATATTATTATTATTATTATCCAAAAGCCAAGGGAGCGATGCCCCACCCAGGCTGGAGGTGAAAACAGGAGCAGAATGAACTGGTCCATCTCCCAGAAGAAATGAGAACTGACCAAGACTTCATCTGAAGAGAGGATCTGAGTTGACCTCCTGGAGCTGTCCTTGGAGCACCCATGGTACTCGGCTGTGTTTGAAAGGCGTGGCTTCCCATTGGGAGGTTAAACAAGGATTGCTCGGGGAGACTCTTGAGAGTCCCATGGACTGCAAGAAGATCAAACCATTCTGAAGGATATCAGCCCTGAGTGCTCACTGGAAGGACAGATCCTGAAGCTGAGGCTCCTAGACTTTGGCCACCTCCTGAGAAGAGAAGACTCCCTGGAAAAGACCCTGATGTTGGGAAAGATGGAGGGCACAAGGAGAAGGGGACGACAGAGGACGAGATGGTGGGACAGTGTTCTTGAAGCTACCAGCATGAGTTTGACCAAACTGCGGGAGGCAGTGGAAGACAGGAGTGCCTGGCGTGCTCTGGTCCAGGGGGTCACGAAGAGGCGGACACGACTAAACGACTAAACAACAACAACAAAAATAAACACTTTATGCTAACAACCTGTCACTCACAAGGGAACTCTGCCCCCGGCTCTCCCCGCCACGTTGTTTCCCTTTTATAGCTAGAACAAATGCTTCGATTTTGGGCAGGCACCCTGCATGATTTCTGAAACCTCCGAATTGCCCAACAACACTTTAGAGATCCTCCACCCCAGTTTGGAGCACTTTGGAGACATTGGCCTTCAACCCAGACCAGACCCACACCTGTCCAAAGCAACCGACTTTGGTTTAGGATTAAGAACATGAGGAGAGGCTGTTGGGTCAGGCCAATGGCCCAACTCGTCCACTTCTCACAGTGGCCAACCAGATGCCCACTATGGGAGTGTCGCAAGCAGGATCTCAGCACAAGAATGGCAACTGGGTTCCAGAGGCATTTATTTCCTCCAGCTGTGGAGACAGAGCACAGCCTACATAGTGGTTAGAAGTAATAATAATAATAATTTATTATTTCCCCAGCCACTCTGAGCGGCTTTCAACAGAACATTAAAAACAGGTAAAACATCAAACATTAAAAACTTCCCTAAACAGGGATGCCTTCAGATGTCTTCTAAATGTCAGGTAGTTGTTTATCTCTTTGACATCTGATGGGAGGGCGTTCCACAGGGAGGGCGCTACAACCGAGAAGGCCCTCTGCCTGGTTCCCTGTAATTTGGCTTCTCGCAATGAGGGAACCGCCAGAAGGCCCTTGGAGTTGGACCTCAGTGTCCGGGCAGAACGATGGGGGTGGAGACACTCCTTCAGGTCTACTGGGCCAAGGCCGTTTAGGGCTTTCAAGGTCAGCACCAACACTTTGAATTGCCATCTCCTCCTCCATGAATCTGTCTAATCCTCTCATAAAGCCATCTAGGATGGCAGCCATAATTGCCTCTTGTGGGAAAGAGCTCCACAGTTTAACCATGTGCGGCATAGTTTCTTTCTTTCAAAGTCAACTCTACTTCATAGCCATAATGTCTCCATTATATTGACATGGTTCTCATGTGCTCCATGTGAGTTGCATCCCAATCCAACCCGTTCCAGGCATTTCTGCCCTTCTGGCGAAAAGGAAGCATATTTGTGGTGTCTTAGTTGTGGCACAGACCTTTCCCCATCAACGCCCAGGTGTTGTGGCCTAGATAGAGTTATTAAATGCAATAATCCCACTGGAACGAGCGAGCCAGTGACTCGAGAGAACGTGCATCTCTCTGGGCATTTAATTTTGGTTGGGTTGAGAAACAGATTTAGCAACAGAGAGCTGGCAACCCTGGACCTTCTCGAAAGAAATACACCACAGGCAGCAGGCCTGGCCTCCACCCACAACACCCTGTCGGCCAGCGTGCCTTGATCTCATTTCTTTGAAGATTTGGAATCAGCAAGCCAATGTGACCCGGTGAATGTACCATGCCATATACCGTACTTTTCGCTCTATAAGATGCACCAGACCACAAGACGCACCTAGTTTTTGGAGGAGGAAAACAAGAAAAAAAAATATTCTGAATCTCAGAATCCAGAACAGCAAGAGGGATCGCTGCGCAGTGAAAGCAGCAATCCCTCTTGCTTTTCTGGCTTCTGGGATAGCTGCGCAGCCTGCATTCACTCCATAAGACGCACACACATTTCCCCTTACTTTTTAGGAGGGAAAAAGGGAGTCTTATAGAGCAAAAAATACGGTATTCTCCAAAGAGATGGTTGTGTCTTTGAGGGGAGTGGCAAATGGATGGTTTCAGTTGACGCAAGTTGTGCGAGGAGTGTTACATTGGAAGATTCAGGACAGATAAAATAAAGCCCTTCTCCACGCATCACATAATTAAACCATGGAACTCCCTCCCACAGGAGGCAGTGAGTGAGGGTCACCAACTGG
The DNA here is from genome assembly GCF_964234715.1 of Podarcis melisellensis. Classification (NCBI taxonomy): domain Eukaryota; kingdom Metazoa; phylum Chordata; class Lepidosauria; order Squamata; family Lacertidae; genus Podarcis; species Podarcis melisellensis. Next base: position 2,935,705 of record NC_138537.1, read on the forward strand.
GATGGCTTTAAAATAAGATTAGACAAATTCATGGAAGAGGAGAACGCTAGTTGCTGAAAACCATAGGAGGGGAGAGTCGACTCTTGTACTCAAATGCTGCTTGCGTGGTTCCCACAATCATCTCATTGGCCACTGTGGGAATAAGATGCTGGACTAGATAGAGCACTGGTCTAATCCAGCAAGCTCTTCTTATGTTCTTATGTGAGGATGGGTGGTGATGCCTTGGATCTGAGCACATTGCATGAAGGAAATAGCCGAGTATCAATGTCGTATCCAAGTAATGGGGGGGAACTTCACATTTTACAAAACTACAGTGGTACCTCGGGTTACAGACACTTCAGCTTACATACGCTTCAGGTTACAGACTCCGCTAACCCAGAAATATTGCTTCAGGTTAAGAACTTTGCTTCAGGATGAGAACAGAAATCGTGTTCTGGCGGCGTGGCGGCAGCGGGAGGCCCCATTAACTAAAATGGTGCTTCAGGTTGAGAACAGTTTCAGGTTAAAGAACAGACCTCCGGAACGAATTAAGTACTTAACTTGAGGTACCACTGTATAGGGTTTTTGTCATGGTAGTGTTTTCAATGTATTGTTATAAGTTTGGAGAAGTATCAGTCTGGATGATGCCCGAATCCAGTGCCAGATTTACATATAAAATAAACAATCTATATTGTAGTTTAGGGTCCCACTCTCTTGGGGGCCCCAAAAAAATTTAAAGGAAAAAACACACCTGGATGTACATTTCCAAAATATAAGATAAAAAACAAATAAAACAAAACCCGCATGCAGCAGCAGTGTTTTGTGTTGTGTGGGCTCCTATGATGTAATTACGTCCATAAATTACCATGCAGCATATATTCAACACAAAAGAACAGTGACAGTTGGTTGTTGACAAAGGACAGCTGGACATATAAAGGGCCCCATTACCTTCAGTAGCTGAGGGCCTCAACAAACCTAAATCCGGCCCTGCCTGCATCCCTCCCAGTTCCTGGGGTTCTGTGTCTGGAGGGGTGGTAGAATGTATGGGAGCAAGCTTGCCAAATCAGTCACTTTGTCTAGGTGATGGTTTTGGCTGATTGGTTAAGTACCACAATTGGCGTAACCAACAAAGGTGCTCTGTGCCGTAGGGTGGGGGGCTTCCCTTCTAACCTAGATACTAGGTAGGACAGGCAAGTCCGATCAGTTCAATCCTGGGGCAGTTCATCTCCTGAGGTAAAATCCCCCCAAAAGCCCAACAACTTCTGGTGGGAATGTAAGAAAGTAAAAAAACTTCTGGGAAATGATATATAATGAGATGAAAAAGATGTTGAAATATACATTTTTTTAAAAAAAACCAGAAGCATTTTTACTTGGTATTATAGGTGAAGATATTAATAGGCAAGATGTTAAATTGTTTTTATATGCAACAACAGCAGCAAGAGTATTGTTAGCCAGAAATGGAAGCAAGAAGAAATTCCGACGAAAGAAGAATGGCAGACAAAATTAATGGACTACACAGAATTAGATAAAACGACAGGAAGGATTTGAAACCTGTGGGACCAGAGATTCACAGAAGATCGGAAGAAATATACGAACTATTTGAAGAGCAACTGTAATCAACAAATTACGCTAGTAGGACTGCAAGAAGTTTTGTAACGAGAAATATATGAAATATTGCAAAGTAGAGCAAGAATAGAGATATTAGTTATGAGATTTAAATGTAATAGTCAAAGTAAGAAATGTATATTAAATGAATAGATTGGAAATTTTTCAGATGTGATTGATGGAAGTCAAAAAAATGGTATAAGATATGAAAGTATGTTTAATTACAGGGGTGCCTCGCTAGACAAAATTAATCCGTTCCGCGATTCTCTTCGTCTAGCGGATTTTTCGTCTTGCGAAGCAAGCCCATTGACAGCTTAGTGGTTTAGTGCTAGAGCTGTCAAGCGGCTTCCAGCGATCAGCTGTTAAGCAGCTTATCAGCGGAACAGCTGATAAGCGGCTTAGCGGCTTAGGAAAAGGGCAAAAAAAGCAAAAAAAAAAACCGCCGGGGGACGCAAGATTTTTTCGTCTTGTGAAGCAACCCCATAGGGAAATTCGTATTGCGAAGCACCTCCAAAACGGAAAAACCCTTTCGTCTAGCGGGTTTTTCGACTTGCGAGGCGTTCGTCTTGCGGGGCACCACTGTATTGTTGAAAATGATATGTTGAAAAACTAATAAAAAGTTATTTTTTTAAAAAAAAAAAGCCCAACAACTTCAATCCTAAAAAAAAGAGCTCAACAACTTTGGGGTAAAATCCCCCCAAAAGCTCAACAACCTCAATCCTAAAAAAGCTCAATAATTTTGGTCGGACCTCACGCACGTTCACTTCATCAAATTTGGCCCTCTTTGGAAAAAGTTTGGGCGCCTCTGAAGTAGGAGAACCGTAGACAGAGAAGGTGTTTGAGCTGAGCTGGAACAGGCTGGAAGCTGGATCCACAGAGAGCTGCTTGCTCTGTGCTGGATCCAAAGGTGCGACTAATGGATTTGCAAGATCTGTTGGGGTGTCGATGCCCTGAGCTCCCCACCTTGTCCTAAAAATTCCACCGTCTCCACTGACCCCCATTCTCTGGAAACAGAACCCTGGGGAAATTCTGGAATCTCCCACCACTCAGAGAATGGGGTGGCTTGTAAGATTATTTTTTAATTTTGTACCGCCTTTGATCATCTGCACTCATAGTTGGCTCCACATAAGAGATGCATCTCTTTCTCACCTTAAACAAAATGCAAATTGCTCATTTTAATTATCCATCATCCCATGGCTCTCTCCTTATTCCTGAAATTAAACCACAAGGCATGCACTGTTCCTCTCAAATGAGAAGGGCCTCAAAGTCCTGAACCTTTGCAGATTCCATTGGCCAAGCATTCAGACTCTTGCCTCATTTGGTTTCATCCTTCCAAGAGGCTGGTTCCTAGAGTGAGCTGCTTGCCTTTCAATCTCTGGCTCACATCTTGGGGCGTGTCTCTCCAAACCTGCCTTTGGTGAACTGGAAAGGCACCTTTTCGCTGTTGACTGAAATCAGGCGTCCCAAAAGCTTTCGCGCTTTCAACCGGGGAGACTTGGCAGCTTGCATAAGGAGGTGTGCTCCACCAGGACACAACCTTGGCTGTTTAGGCAAGCATGAGATGTCCCGGGGACACGCCCCTACTTGACTAGATTCAATATGGTACTGGGAACTTGCCCAAGTTCAGAGACAGGAAAAGAGCCGGCAGGCGTTGTAAAAGCTGGCAAATGTGCGGAAACTAGAGTGGCGACTTCGGAGTAGAAAGTGGTTGAACCGGAGTCAACAGTGGCAAGGAGGCAGCTTCGAAGATGGGACTGTAGCACCATCAGCAAAGCAAGGTAAGCCTGTGGTCAACAGTTTCTGCTAACCTGAAACCCTGTGCTTTGATGCAGAATGAGAAACACACGACATTTTTTATTTGACGCAAGTATGGAAAGGATCTCAGTCAACATTGCCCAGGAGGATCAACAGATGGTCTAATGGCAGGCGATCTCTAGGAACGAGTTCTTAGAAGCTGCGAGACCAACCACTTACTCACATCCTTGTGTAGAGAAGGCAGGCTCCATAACTCTAACCATTCAGTTGCCTTCTGCAAACCTTTTTATTTTCTTCCCAAACCTTTCTCAATGAAGGCTTAACTGTATTCACACATTGTTCTTAATGGAACAGAGCGGTGTTTAGATTCTTCTTGCAACTGAGATTTATAACATGAGCTGAACCTACTTTGTATTTTACATATGGATGTTGCGGTCAGCCACTTAGATGCACCTGTTTGAAGCATCGTATATTCAGGGCCGGATTTAGGTTTGATGAGGCCCAAAGCTCCTGAAGGTCATGGGGCCCTTTATATGTCCAGCTGTCCTTTGTCAACAACAAATTCACAATTTTTAGTGTTGAATATATGCTATATGGTAATTTATGGACCTCACAGGTATGTAGGATTTTTATTTATTTATTTATTTTTATCTTATATTTTGGAAATGTACATCCAGTTTTTTTCTTTATTTTTTTTGGGGGGGGGGCAAGAGAGTGGGGCCCTAAGCTATAACTTGTTTAGCTTATACGTAAATCCGGCACTGAGTATAATAATGGTCTGCTCTGAGTATTCTTATTTTTCATGAATTATTTGCAAATTTAGTAAAGGAGAGGAATGGATAAAAACTAAAAATATATAATTGGGGGGGGGTTATTTAAACATATATATATTTAAAAACATTTTCTAATTATTTTTTTAAAAAACAGATGCCTATAAGTTCATATTGTCTGAGAGAGCCAGTTCGAAAACCTTCCACTTTCTATTCCATGAGCTGCTCCCCATTTTTCAAACTCTGGTTTCCACTTCACCTGTATGAACTTGCCAGGTATTAAGGTCAGAACACTACTGATAGCGCTACTAATAAATGAGGAAGAATAATGTTTTTTATTTACACCTCCAGACCCTCCCCTCCACAGCTGCCTCCTTGTCTTAGCACACCCCTAGGATATCCCTCTGCCTAGTGGATGGTACGGACCACTTTGGGAACTGTTTTCCTAAACCATGTCACATACCGTATTGACCTGAGTATAAGCCTCACGTTTTTTTCCAAATTCTGAACGTGAAAAGTGAGTTAAAGTGTGGCTTAAATTTGCGACCTTGCAAAAATCGGCTGTTACGATATCGCTGCTGAAACAGACATACGGTAAAACAGAACAGGTGTGAGCGCCTGTAGAATTTTAAAGGACTGGCTTATATTCAGGTATTGTCTCCCCCCCTCCCCTCCTTGAATTTTAAAGGTGTGGCTTATGTTCGGGTGCGGCTTATATTCGGGCAAATACGGTAATCAATAGAAGTGATTCCTTCGCGAGAGGCTCAGCCACGCCCTCTGACGGCCACGCCTCTGCTAAGGTTACATATCCTTTTGGGTTTATGCAGGAATTCTGTAATTATACAACGTTAACAACGAGGAATGCATCGCCGACAATTAGCACAGCTCTCCCTGCGTTGCCCTTCAGCAAGACCTGTTTTCTGTGCAACATACTCAGGCAAATCATTTGGCATGCTCCAGCAGCTTCTTCCAGTGTAGCAACCTTAATACTTAGCAGGAGTTGCCCACCGTTCTCTGAAAACTGAAGCACCTGGTGCTTCTGGTGTCCAGAAATGCTTAGCTTTGGAGCACAAAGAATAAGAACTGTTTGGTATTCTTCCTGGGTGCTTTCTCCCAGATTGATCCTAGGAGCCATTCCTCACTTCCTTTTACTCCAATTAGCTGCAGCCAGCACAAAGGGGAATAGGACTTATTCTCAGTGACTCAAAGACACTTTTACATGCCGTTTGAGTGGCCCTTGGACCCTGGAGACTGGGACCATGGTGCAGCAATAGGTTCAGGTCTGCAACCCCAGACCACTGCCCCACTGATGTCCAGCAAAGAATTTCTGGAAGTAGTATAGGAGAAACATACCATAGATTCCGGTGACTGGGCATATAAAATGACCCCCAGCTTTTGATGTTCAATTTTAGAGTTTCTAAAAGTTTGAACACCACCAGGGCAGAGTTATAGAGTTTGAACACCACCAGGGCAGAGCATGCACCCCTCCACCGCCTCTGCCATCGCAGCAGCAGTAGCAGCAGCCCAAGGCGAGGGGTTTGGCGGGCGGGTAAGCACCGCACTCAGAAGGACTTTCCACGTCCCCTTCTGAGAGGAGGGAGGAGGAGCGAGGGCAGAAGGGGTGCCTCTGCTCACCGGCTCCCACTCCTCCTTCCCAAGGCGTATACCCGGCGTATAAGACGACCCCCAACTTTTGTGGTGATTTTCCAGGGATAAAAAGTTGTCTTCTACGCCGGAACATACAGTAAATAACTGTAGAGTCAGGAGGGACCCAAAGTGTCATCTAGGCCAGTCCAAAGCAAACTACGGTGGTACCTTGATTCTCAAACGCCTTGGTACTCAAACAACTTGGAACCCAAACACTGCAAACCAAGAAGTAAGTTTTCCAGTTTGCGAACATTTTTCAGAAGCCGAACGTGCTCTGTTTTGAGTGTTACGCTGAGGTCCGTCTGTTTTTGCTATTTATTTTGTGTTTTTGTGGCTCTTTTTTGTTTTTGTGACTGTGTGGAACCCAGTTCAGCTACTGATGGATTGATTGATTGATTGTGTGACTGCAGTACATTGTTTGTTGCTTGCGTTTTATGGATCAATGGTCTCGTTAGATAGCAAAATTCATGTTAAATTGCTGTTTTAGCGGTTGTTTTTAAAGGTCTGGAACGGATTAATCCATTTTGCATTACTTTCTATGGGAAAGCACGCCTTGGTTTTGGAACGCTTTGGTTTTGGAACGGAATTCCGGAACGAATTAAGTTTGAGAACCAAGGTACCACTGTACTAAATAATCCCTTACAGATGGCCATGCAAACTTCTGCTTTAAAACCTCCGGTGAACAATAATGCAATTAACACTTAAGGGCAAAACAACAGCCCGAGAGCAGCGCAGATTAAAGATATTACGTCTTAAAACTTGAGGCAATGAAAGCTGGCACTGCATGTTAAAAAGCGATTGTCAAGAAATGGTTTTCGATTCCTGGCAAAAGATGCAAATTTGGACAAAGGTCCAGTTAAGGAACCTGCGGAGTTCCACTGTCTGGGTGGGTACTGACCCGGGGTTACCAGACGTCCCCGGTTCCCGGGGACAGTCCCCAGATTTGCAAATCTGTCCCTAGAAAATGTGGCAGCACCAGCCTCAGCAGCCCAGAGCCAGCCTGGAAGCACAGTTGGCTCTGGCCGGCTTCAGGAGCTGCTCACTGCCATGGCGCCTGCCTTTTTTCCTCTTCGGAAGTCCCCATAATGTGTTTGTGTGTGGTTTTTCTGCTGGGCAAGGTGCAAAGCAGTTCTTTCACACCCTGTGAAACATAAATGCGCAGTTTTTTTAAAGAACCAGGCTATGGCACGCCACACGCCCATGTCTCCCGAGCCTCCCCCGATGTCCTGCCCCCTTCCCCCTTTGTTTGGACAGATCAGGGGAGGCTTGGGAGTTGCGGACTGGCAGCCGTTGCCCAGTTTCCCCGGATTCATTGAAAAAGGTCTGGTAACCATATACTGACCTCGGGATCCCAGGATTTATTGGAGGAATTATTGGAGTTTGATGATATGTCCCGGCAAGGCCAAAACACTCAAGGAAGTTATGAAACACCTGCTCTAGAACAAGGACATCCGCACTGGCAGGAAGCTTTATGCTTGCTCATAGAATCATAAAATTGTAGAGTCGGAAGGCACCCCCTGAAATGCAGGAATCACAAAATAATGGGTGGGATGGACGGAACTGGCAGGGATGAAAGCCAGAAGGGAATATGTCTCGCCTCCTTAGCCCTTTGCATCACGAAGGATGCATCGCATTGATCCTGGCCCGGTTTAATTCAAATCCATCAAACCTCCTTTGGGGAAGGTTCTCAGGCAGGGTGGAAGGAGAAAGAACTTGCCCATGTGAAAACCCTCTGGTGGAAACCCTTACACATCTGGTTCTTAATTGTAAACTATATGCTGATCTCTGCCAGCAATTTCTAGATCAACTCTGCATCCCCAAATGGAAACCAAATTTGGAGGTCATACATTTTCTATTACTGGGGAATGATTAGGAGCTCATCAAGTTAGTGGCTAAATATCTCTGTTTGGTCTTTTTGTTGTCAAAATACACTGCAGACGCCTGATCCTCCCTGGAGACCAAGAGATGCGATGATAGACTGCTCTGCCTCCTTTCTTTTAGCAAATGTCTTGTGCTGCTGGGGAAGTGGCAATTCTGTATTGATTTGTTTTGGATGTTTGTATGTGATGCCAATAAAAGGGTTGTTGATGATGATGATGATCCTGGCCCAACTTAGGCAGCTAGGGACGGCGCTTGGCAGACTGGCATGGCGCAGTGTACTAGATATGAGCTCGGATTTTGGAAGTCAAGGCTTGAGCCTCCATGCCAAGCAGAAAGTGAATTATTTGCTCCCGGGTCCCTCCGCTGCACTACAGAAGTAAAAAATTGCCTTTGGCACAGAAGGGAGCACCAAATTAGCCGCCATATTCAATTGCGAGATGCCCTTTGGATTCTCTCCCCACTTCTATTAGCTGTGTCTTGATGGGTTGATCCCCTGTAGAAGGAAAATAAGACACTGTCTGGTGCTCTTGGTTGCAGCTAGGTGGGTTGAGAGGACTGGTATTTTACTAGAAAGAGATTTCCTTGAAGAGGCGGTTTCAAGGCATTCGTGGCAGGTTATGTAACAGGTGGATGGGTGGGAAGAGGAAGGAAGTTTTATCCTGTTGTTGTCAGGGTGGTAACCATTGCTAAGAAAACGATTGGCCGTTTAATCCAAGTGGATTGTCCTGGGCTTGGTTTTTTATCCTAGGAAGTTGGCAAAACTGGGAATCTTAATTTTTCTCGTAGTTTTGCTTGTCAACCTTAGGGCAGAAGAGTTAATTTGTTGTTTGTTGGACATGTTCATGCATTTTTGTGATTACTGCATATTGCTCTTTTCTTTTCTTTTCGATTCTATTGTTTTTCTTGTTTGAATTACTTTTGCTGGTCATTGTCTTCTTGTTGCTTTTTCCTCACTTTCTTCGTTGCTCTGGGATTGAAAATACGCAGCGGAGAGCGGTCTATAACTGTAAATGACTAAGTAAATATTGAGGGCCACTGTTGTAGTCTCCTATCAAGGCCATCTGTCTGCTTTCTTTTCAACCTGCCTACTCAGTACAGCTGCACAGGAGTGCAGAAGGAGCTGTGCCCTAATTCAACGTTTATCGCTGTTTGCTCTTGTATTGCTTGCAAAACAGATATAACAGTAATATTGAATTGAATTTTATTATTTCGGTCACAGACCAGTTCCAGCCCACATACAATATCAAGGAAGTCATAAAACACAATAGGGATACATTTGTATTTGCAATTACAGGGACGCTACAGATAGAGCAACAGTTAAAAAATATATAAATTCAAACTTAGTCACTAACATATAACCTAAAATTATTGTTTAAGGCCTTAATCATTATGATAGCACAGCTTGTTAACAGTAATATTGGTAAATGGTATTGCACGAGACCCATGCAATTAATAATGTTGCACAAGGACCATTATTTTGCCAACACCCCTCCCTACAAGTCTGTGATGGCTCCAGAACCAAAGAATTGGAAATGTTCCCAGAGGTCATCTATCCCACCCCCCTCCTCAGTGCCAACTCTGTGCTGGATTCAGGGAGCTGAACTAAATAACCCCTGGGCTCGCTTCCAGTTCTATGATCATGTTGTGTTATTGAGGAGTTTGGAGCATCTGGGAAGTAAAATGATTCCCAGTCTCCCTTCTGACAACCCCTACCCCTCAGATCCAAGCTTAGGAGGGAGCCATGCAAAATGTGCCTCCACCTCCTTCTGTGATCCCTCGTAGCCGAGTAAGATTGTCTTCCATAAACATGGTCTTAACAGTGAGTCCGTAAGTGACTGTGGAGGCCAATTCTGGATCCAAGCACCCTTCCACAGTGGGGACATTGGTTTCTGGGTGGGAGTTGATCACGGTGAGGGTTTGCCAAACATGCCTTCCTCTTATCATGTTTCTCCCTTGCGTCCTGAGTTTGAGTGTCTTCAAAGCCCATGACACCTTTGGTCAAGGCTGTTCTTCAATTGGAGCGCTTGCAGGCCAGTGTTTCCCAGTTATTGGTGTTTATACTACATTTTAAAAGATTCTTTAAACCTCTTTTGTTGACCACCAGCATTACGCTTTCCATTTTTAAGTTGGGAATAGAGTAGTTGCTTTGGAGGAAGATCATCCGGTATCCGCACAACATGACCAGTCCAATGAAGTTGATGTTGAAGAATCATCACTTTGACACTGGTGATCTTTGCTTCTTCCAGTACACTGACATTAGTTCGCCTGTCTTCCCAAGTGATGTGTAAAATTTTTTGGAGACACCTTGATGGAATCTTTTGAGGAGTTGGAGATGGTGTTTATAAGTGGGCCATTTTTCACAAGCATACAGTAAGGCTGGTAGTACGATAGCTCTGTAAACAAGCATTTTGGTTTCCCCGTGAATGTCCCGCTCCTCAAACACTCTGCACTTCGATCCAAATGGAGCTGTGGGTTTTGGTTCTATTTCATATGTGTTGTGTTGACTCAGATGATGAATCTTCAACTAACTTTGTGTAAAAGTGCAAGGATTAGCACTTGTGCAAGAGGATTGCCTCCTCCCTCCCCGCTCACACCCCACAATGCCCCCAAATCTGCTCTGGAGGGTTAGAGAACCCCCTCCCCCAGAACAGATTTAGTGGGCAGTAATGAGAAGAGGGGACGCGGGTGGCACTGTGAGTTAAACCACAGAGCCTAGGGCTTTCCAATCAGAAGGTTAGCAGTTTGAATCCCCACGACGGGGTGAGCTCCCGTTGCTCGGTCCCTGCTCCTGCCAACCTAGCAGTTCAAAAGCACATCAAAGTGCAAGTAGATAAATAGGTACCGCTCTGGCAGGAAGGTAAACAGTGTTTCTGTGCGCTGCTCTTGTTCTCCAGAAGCGGCTTAGTCATGCTGGCCACATGACCCGTAAGCTGTATGACAGCTCCCTCGGTCAGTAAAGCGAGATGAGCACCGCAACCCCAGAGTTGGTCCTGACTGGACCTAATGGTCAGGGGTCCCTTTACCTTTACTAATGAGAAGACGTTTGGATGAGCTTGTAATTTGATCCAGCTACAGGGCATTTCTTATGTCCTCGTTATTGGAGGGGGATGCCAGCCGGTGGCAGAGGACAGAGTGACTCCAGGAGACATAGGTGTAAAAACACCAAACGGAAAAACGAAGACTTTATTACTAAACAAATAAACACAAGCTCTGGTGGATGTTATTCCTGCAGGCAAGGCAACAAAACTCAGCTTTTTTCCTTTATAGCAACGGTCACCTGCAGCCAATTAATCCCAGAAACTTCTTAAAGGTATACACACATGTTTCTGTGCCGAATGTCCTCTAACACCCCCTCTCATTCAAACAGAAACAATAGTATTTTAAACAGAAAAGAACATATTTACATATCACACACTGCAACTCCCAACTTTGTTACCAGTCGTGTATGTTTTTCAAGGGTTAACGCTTTTGTAAATACATCCGCCACATTTTGTGTACTTTCACAATACTTCAGCATTATCTGGTTCTGTTTTACATTTTCAGCTACATTTTGGTATTTAATTTCTAAATGCTTTGATTTGTTTCTAAACAGGTCAGATCCAGACAAGGTTATTACGGCTTGATTATCTTCCATAACTTGAATAGGATAATTACACTCTACGTCTATATCCTTGAGGATCTGAACATAAAATTTTACTTCATTACATAATTCCGACAATGCACAGTATTCGGCTTCAGTTGATGATGTGGCCACTATAGTTTGTTTTTTGGATTTCCATCCTACTAAAGAATCTCCAAATTGAAATGCCATTCCAGAAATTGATTTTTTATCAGGCAGGTTGGCCCAATCGCTGTCCACGTAACACTGCAATTTTGTGGACCCTGAAGATGGTAATTTTAAACAATAATCAAGTGTTTGCTTTAGATACCGGAAAATACGTTTTAAACCTTTCCAGGCATTTTCTGTAGGACAGCTTACTAGTCTGCTTAGTATTCCAATTGCATAACTCAAATCTGGTCTGCTCCACAATGAAATGTATAATAAACTTCCAATTATTGAATGGTACATTTCAGGATTTACAGGTTCTGTGCATTTTTCTTCATTTTTGAAAAAAACCTATTTCCATTGGGGTTTTTATTCCCTTGCAGTTTTGCATATTGTTTCTTTCAAGTAACTCCACTATTTTGTCTTTTTGACTCAACAAAAAACTTCCATCGTTTGTTCTTTGAATTTCTAAACCGAGATAATTTTTTACTGGCCCCAAATCTCTTACTTTAAATTCCTTTCTTAGTTGTTCTGCAAATTTTTTCACTTGCTTGTCACCTTTTGTAGAGTAAAGCAAATCATCAACATAACACAAACACAATTCTTGTTTATCACCCTTTCCTTTAGTGTATAAGCAGTTATCAGCTAAGCTTCTTTTAAAACCAAGATTTTTTAAAGCATTATCAAGACATTCGTTCCAATTTCTAGCTGACTGTTTGAGCCCATAAATTGCTTTGTTCAGCCTATATACAGAATTCTGTTCTCCTGCCTCAAAACCTGGCGCTTGATTCATAAAAATTTCTTCTTGCAGATTTGCGTTAAGATAAGCTGTTTCAATATCAAAATGGTTTACCTTAAACCCACGTTGTGCTGCAAGAGCTAACAATAAGCGTACACTTTCACTCCTTGCAGTAGGAGAAAAGGTTTCATCAAAGCTTTCACCTTTTCTTTGAGTAAAGCCTTGTGCTACCAGTCTGGCTTTGTACTTAACATCACCACCTGCCAAGTGTTTTATTTTATACACCCATCTACAGCCCACTGCCTTTTTTCCTTCTGGCAATGGCTCAATGGTAAAGACATCGTGTTCTGCTAAAGATTTCATTTCTGCTTTCATTGCATTTTTCCACCTTACTATTTCCTGGTGTGGTAACTTTAAAACTTCCTCATAATCACGAGGTTCCTTTTTCACATCAACAGTTTTAGCTTCTTGTATAGTAAACCTTTCTGGAGGTACCCCCTTATTGCTTCTTTGTGACCTTCTAACTTGAACACTCTCCCCCTCTGAACTATCTTCCCCTTCTGATTCATCCTGCTCAGGAGAAATTGGTTCAGCTTTAGGAGATTGTGTACTGGGATCCTCATCCCCTGAATCCTCATCACTGTCACTTTCAGAACTTTCTTTAATTTGTGGCTTATCTTCCTCAGATTTCACAAATTTATCTGTATTATCAGAATATAACATAACTTCTGAATTTCCATGTAAACGAACCCAACCATCTTGCTCACAAAACTCTGCATGTCTTGATATTACAACTCTGCCACGCCCTAGTGCAAAACGATACCCCTTTGACCAAGTTTGATAGCCAACAAACCTAAGTTTCTTTGCCTTGGGCTCACCTTTCCTTCTCTGTCCTTTTGGGATGTGAACCCAAGCCCAGCAACCAAAAGTTTTAACATGGTCCAAAAAGGGTTTTTTTCCATAAAGCAAAAAATGAGGGGTGTTGTTTATGGTAGAATGAAACAATCTGTTCTGTATGTAGTTAGCACACAGAATTCCTTCTCCCCAATACTTCCTGGATAGGCCAGAATCACATAGCATTGAATCTAACATTGTTTGTAAAGATCTTATCTTGCGTTCTGCAACTGAATTTTCTTCAGGTGAAAAAGGACACGATTTACGGTGACAAATACCACGCTTTTTCAACCAAACTTGGAGGGCTTCAGACATGAACTCGCCTCCACGGTCACTTTGTAACTGGGTAACTTTGTAAGGAAACTGCCTTTCTATATAGTTGATCCAATTCTTAATCAGTTGACCAGTTTCACTTTTGTGTTTTAACAAATATACCCAAGTATACCGGCTATAATCATCCACAAGAACCAAAAAAAACTTTGCTCCTCCTTCAGACTCTGCAAATGGCCCACAAAGGTCTGAATGTACTAAAGCAAATGGCCTCTTGCTAATTCTAGTACTTTCAGGGTAAGACCCTCGCTTACTTTTAGACTCCTTGCAGGTATTGCAGTCTAGAAAAACTGAACATTTTTTCATTTTAATTCCCTTGCTTAATTCTGGCATTTTTGCAATACTGCGGAAATTGGCATGCCCCAAACGACGATGCCACAGATGCTGGCACTCATCATGCAAGGCTCTATTACAGGCTTTAACACATGCCCCAGACTCACTTACTAGCTGGTCTTTCAAAACAAACAAACCATTTTGTAGCGACGCTGTAACCACTTTTCCAGCTTTCTCTATTCTACAGCCTGAACCAGAAAAGGTTACTTTAAATCCCTGCTTAACAAGACTTGTAACTGAAAGCAAATTATTTTCTAAGCTTGGTACACATAAAACATTGGTAAACTTGGTACTAAACAAACACAAGCTCTGGTGGATGTTATTCCTGCAGGCAAGGCAACAAAACTCAGCTTTTTTCCTTTATAGCAACGGTCACCTGCAGCCAATTAATCCCAGAAACTTCTTAAAGGTATACACACATGTTTCTGTGCCGAATGTCCTCTAACACTCGTGACTTATGGCTCATGCAAAACTTTCACAAACCCCAAAACAACTACCTGTCCATCCGCGTCTCTAGGCAAAACACATCTTCTGCATTTCCTCCAGAAAGCTATGTCCTTTCTTCAGCCCTGAACTCCCTGTGAGGTCTAGAGAAACCGTACAATCTGAACCTCAGTCTTCGGTTTTTCATATGAGAAATAATTAGGCGGCAAGATTTAATCTGTCCAATCAGTAGATTAATCAACCTATTAGGGGCCCAGCATTATTGCTGTTTTCCTCTTCGTGGGAGATGGAGACCTGGGAGACGGCGATTTGGCAGGGGCCACCCAGGGAGTGCAAGCTCAAGCTGAAATTTTAGTTCTGACTTCTTAATCACCTCACTGCATTCGTATGGGGAGAACCCAGGAAAAGGTGCATTTTGATCAACACAGACTTAAAACAGGGTGGGGGTGGGAATTAAGATCAGTTTAGGAATGAGGGTGAAATTCAGTTCAGTTCATATTTCAAGGCAGAGCCATAACCCCACCACCTAACTGGCAGTTTCCAAAAGCAATATGTGGAACGAAACACATCCATCCTTCGAAATTAGCATTTCTCCAAATTTTGCAATGCAGTTCTCCGGTCAAGAAATGTTTTTTAAAAAGCATAATAATGCAGATGTGTGCATAAGGTGAACGTGTGCATAAAACTGCAGTTATTAGTGAACATGCAAGCGAAAAATGCCTTGTATTGAAGGAAATTGCTTTGCAAAAATATGCATGTTAGGCAAAATTGAATAGATAGATATAGATTGGATTAATTTCAGCTCCATGATTCTAATAGATTGACATTCTGTAAAATCAATGAATGTTAGAAAAACGTTGGAATGAAGTTATATGGCTTTAGTAGAAATGTTATAAGGAACTAAGTACAAATAGATTATTAATGTATTAAAGGGGAAAAATAAGGTTAGAACATGTTAAGAAAAATTACAGGACAGAAAACAGAGGAAGATGGAAAGGAATTGCTGAAACAGTTAACTGAAGTGGAAAAAAAAGGGAGGTGTGAGGAGGTTGTTGAAACAAGTGAATGAAAGATAAGATATTGAAACTATTGGATGTGTTTTAAACTGTTTTTGTTTTGTTAACTCAATGTTTTAGTGTTATTGTTATGTAGTGTCTTGTTTTTGTATTGTATTGTATTGTTTTGTTTAATTCTTTTGCTTTCTTCTGTAATCTTTAAACTGTTAATAAATATTATTTTTTAAAAAAAGATTGACATTTGCGCTTGAGTGCTGGTGAATTTTCACAAGGAAATTAAATAAAGAATTTACAAACGGCAAATGTGGAGGACCAAACATAAGATGGCAGAAATGAGGAATGGAGGGAAACTGAAATTGGCAGGTTCTCGCACCCCCTACTTCGGAGTGGTTAGATGCAGCACAAGGTCTTCCCTCTTCTTGCTCCAACCCAAACACAACTTTGGCAGAGCTGGTTCGGTGTGCCCGCTGGTGCGTTTGCACTGCACCAACCATATCACCAACCCTATCGTATAGTTAAACCTATGGTTTTCCCATTAGTGATGTATGGAAGTGAGAGCTGGACCATAAAGAAGGCTGATCGCCGAAGAATGCGTGCTTTTGAATTCTGGTGCTGGAGGAGACTCTTGAGAGTCCCATGGACTGCAAGAAGATCCAACCTCTCCATTCTGAAGGAAATCAGCCCTGAGTGCTCACTGGAAGGACAGATCCTGAAGCTGAGGCTCCTAGACTTTGGCCACCTCATGAGAAGAGAAGACTCCCTGGAAAAGACCCTGATGTTGGGAAAGATGGAGGGCACAAGGAGAAGGGGACGACAGAGGACGAGATGGTGGGACAGTGTTCTCGAAGCTACCAGCATGAGTTTGACCAAACTGTGGGAGGCAGTGGAAGACAGGAGGGCCTGGTGTGCTCTGGTCCAGGGGGTCACGAAGAGTCGGACACGACTAAACGACTAAACAACAACATAACTTCCCTTGATCTGGACACCAGACTTCTGTTGCAGCAGCCAGGAATCGCATTAGCCTTTTCTGCAGCTGCATCACACGGTGGACTGATGTGAGACCCATAGAGCCTCTTCACATGTCAAAGCGATTCCTACCTTTATCTAAACGGCTGGACGTTCCTGAGTCTGTCTAAGCTCCAGGGAAACTGTAAGTGCTCCTATTAATAAGTGCATCAACGTAGATTGCAACAGACATGGAGACAATTCCTTGAGTGTTAGCAAGTTGCCAAATGCATCACTGTTGTTGATTCCAAGATTTTGCATAGTAGCAGTAAGGATCCAATGGCTGTAAAGAAACATCTCTCCCTCTCTCTCTGCCATTACCTTGTCCACAGCTGATCCACCGTATTCTAAATCAAATATTTGCAAGCAAATACATTAAAAACAGATGCATTAATAATGTCACTGCCTTCTGCAACAGCTACCCGTTTCCCTTCTGGCACCAAACTGTGGTGCAAACAATTAATAGCAGCACAATAAAAAGCTTATCTGTCGCCTCTGTGAGAGCCGGCTGATGAGCTATCAGTTTTGATCCTAGAAAGCAAACTGTCGCCTTTATCTCTTCCAAGGGTGAAGTGTGTTGGTCCAATCCAGACAATCTCTATAGCCTTTCATTGCTCTTGGGGTTTGAGTGCTGAGTGAGTGCAGATGAAATGAATGGCAGAGCTGTGTCACCGCAAGGTCCCCCCCCCCAAGATCATAAGAAGTGTGTGCTGGACCAGGTCAGCAGGTTTTATAAAGCCCAGAATCCTGGCCTCACAGTGGCCAACCAGATACCCCTGTGGGAAACCAGAAAGCAGGATTCGAACACAAGAGCGGCTCTCGCCTCCTGTGGTTTCCAACAACTGGTAAAAAGGTAAAAGGACCCCTGACCGTTAGGTCCAGTCGCGGACGACTCTGGGGTTGCGGCGCTCATCTCGCTTTATTGGCCGAGGGAGCCGGCATACAGCTTCCGGGTCATGTGGCCAGCATGACAAAGCCGATTCTGGCGAACCAGAGCAGTGCATGGAAACGCCGTTTACCTTCCCGCCGGAGTGGTACCTATGTATCTACAGTGGTACCTCAGGTTACATACGCTTCAGGTTACAGGCGCTTCAGGTTACAGACTCCGCTAACCCAGAAATAGCACCTCGGGTTAAGAACTTTGCTTTAGGATGAGAACAGAAATCATGCTCTGGCGGCATGGCGGCAGCGGGAGGCCCCATTAGCTAAAGTGTTGCTTCAGGTTAAGAACAGTTTCAGGTTAAGAACGGACCTCCAGAACGAATTAAGTACTTAACCCGAGGTACCACTGTACTTGCATTTTGATGTGCTTTCGAACTGCTAGGTTGGCAGGAGCAGGGACCGAGCAACGGGAGCTCACCCCGTCGCAGGGATTCGAACCACCGACCTTCCGATCGGCAAGCCCTCGGCTCTGTGGTTTAGACCACAGCACCACCCACGTCCCTTCAGCAACTGCTATTCAGAAGCATTTTTGCCTCCAACTGTGGAGGTGGAACAGAGCCCTTATGGCTAGGAGACACCAGTAGCCCTCTCCTTCTCCATGAATAATAATAACAATTATTATTATTATTATTATTATTATTATTATTATTATTATTATTATTATTATTAATACCCACCCTTCTGGCTGGGTTTCTCCAGCCACTCTGGGTGGCTTCCAAAGGAATAGTAAAATACAATAACCTATTAAACATTAAAAGCCTCCCTAAACAGGGCTGCCTTCAGCTGAATTTGTCCAATCTTTTAAATCAGTCTAGCTTGGTGGCCATCATTGCTTCCTGTGTCAGGGAGTTCCACAGTTTAACTCTGTGCCGTGTGAAGAAGTGCTTTCTTTGATCTGTCCTGAATTTCTTTCTTTCTTTTCATCTGTCCTAAGTGCTGGCCTTGGCTGATGGGAGTTGTAGCACAGAAGACCTTGAAGGCACCCAGTTGGCAAAGGCTGCCGTAGCCACTTTCAAGTTCCCGTAGCTGCCTTGAAGAGAGGAAATGTCTGTTGAACCGGTTTAGGCCTGTACCATGAGATATGCCCTCGGTGAGCTATAATCTTCAAAGCAGATCTAATTCTCTCTTTCCCCACTCTCTTCAGTGCCAGGAAACCCATCTGGGAGCAATGTGGCACACAGGCACCGAACACGACTTGATACCCCAAGCACATGTGGTGATTTGACAAACCTGTTTGTGCCTCAGAGCCCCACAGCCCTTTGGATCGGGGCCCGTGTCTATATCCACTGCTCCATCTGACTGAGATAAGAGTCGCAGAGCTGCTCCCGTTGAGAAAACAGTGCTAATAATTGAATTACGGCAATGACACAACGGTAGCTTATCTTCCAGGAGAAAGAAGTGGGTGAATTTTAGGCCCTATCTGCACCTCACCTTAAAAGCACTTTTGCTTGGCGGGCCCCGAGCCCTGCAGTTCCCCTAAGAAATAAACACACAGATACGAGTATGTTGGGTTAATGGGATAAATTAGGACACAACTTTATTGGTTACAGATGTGAGAGGTTTGGCTTAGGCGCTTGGGTGAAGCCAGACTATAGCCTGACTCTCCTGTCCGTCTGCAGGAAGTCTCTCGAGGGTCAACCACCGATAGGGGGAGCCCTATGACATACAGTGGACCCTCTGGATATGAATTAAATTCGTTCCGGGGGTCCGTGCGCACCTCCCAAAAATCCGTATCCAGAGGCACCGCTTTTGCGCACGCATGCAGCGCTATAGAGTGATTTTGTGCATGCGCGAGCAGTGAAACCTGGAAAAGTGCTTCTGGGTTTGCCGCTTTCGCAGCCCAAAGTTGACATTACTTGAGAGTAATGTAACCCAAGGGTCTAGGTAAAGGTAAAGGGACCCCTGACCATTAGGTCCAGTCGTGGCCCATTCTGGTGGCCATCACTGTTTCCTGAGGCAGGGAGTTCCATAAGTTAACTCTGTGCTGCATGAAAACGGACTTTCCTTTGTCCATCCAGACTCTCCTGTCAGTGGGGGGGGGGATCCCTAGAAAGGGCGGACCTGGCCGTTTATGGAATATTAACCACAGAACTGCAGAAATAGTGACCATGGCCATCTGTGGCGGATGCCTGAGCTGAGATTCCTGCATTATAGCAGGTTGGACTACATGACTTTTGTGGTCCCCTCCAATTCTAGGTTTGCCTTTTATTTTTTTAGAAACGGTTTACCTGTTTTGAGAGTTTGTTACCTTTGCATTTTTCCCTGTTCTGTCTTCTTGTGGACCTCTTCGGTTGTTTCTTGCTGTGCTTTATAAATATGCAAAATAATAAATAAATACTTTTAGAACGATGAGGGCAGGAGATACACTTATTTTTGCATTTCAAACCTTTGCAAGCGACAAGCTGAGGCGTTCCTGGAAAGGCATGTTTGTATGCGCACCTTGCGTGTGGGTGGGTTCGCGCATATGACTGCATATCAATATATTCAAAATCAGTAGGGCACATTTGGGCAAAGCTCTGCCCGCCTTTCCTCCCACTGCCGACAGGAGACCTATTTTCGTCCTGCCGCCTGCTTACTCAGCATAAAAAGCAAAATAAAGACTTTGCTCAGCAAGGAGTTAAAAATTGATTTGGAGGAAGGTGGGTCAGAGAGGGAGATTAATTGCCGTTGATTGGCTTAACACCTCCTAATTGGCAGGCCTGTTGCTTCCTCATTAAGTCAGATTGTGCACGGGATACACAGCAGAGAATAGCAATGACTACTTAGCTGTGTGATAAGGCATGCTAATCCGTATTTCTGTGCTTGCTGAGTGATATTTAAGAGAAAAGAGTTGCATGGAGCTGTTAGCTGTGAGGTGCAGACAGAAGGACAGGGAAAGGAAGAGAAAGACAGATGGATTCACAGAGTCTGTTTCGGGGGCCTAATCCTTTTTTAAAAAAAGATTTTTATTAAAGTTTCAAAAATTTTATAAAAACAAAACAAAACAATAATACAAACAGACAAAAGTAAAAACAAGTATAGTTTCAATCCCTTATTTTCTTATAACTTACTTCCCCGACTTCCTCATACCTGCCCTTTCTGTATTCCAGTTTTTAATTTATTAATTCAGCAAATCCTTTCCCTTAATTTTCATTTAGTTTTTGGCTTTTCTTTTCTTTTTACATATCCATTACAGCTGGAAACCACGCAATTTCTAAACCAACGTCATTCTAACATTCATTCATTTTGCAATGTTTCTTAAGATAGTCCTTAAATTTCTTCCAATCTTCTTCCGCTGTCTCTCTCCCCTGGTCTCGGATTCTGCCAGTCATTTCTGCCAGTCCCATATAGTCTATCACCTTCATCTGCCATTCTTCCAAGGTGGGTAGATCTTGTGTCTTCCAGTACTTTGTGATGAGTATTCTTGCTGCTGTTGTAGCATACATAAAGAATGTTCTATCCTTCTTTGGCACCAATTGGCCGACAATACCCAAGAGAAAGGCCTCTGGTTTCTTCAGAAAGGTATATTTAAATACCTTTTTCAGTTCATTATATATCATTTCCCAGAACGCCTTAATCTTTGTTTCGGGGGCCTAATCCGGCCCGCTGGTCAATTTAATCCGGTCCCCATGGCAGTATATGTCCTGGGGTAAAATCCTAAAAAAGCTGAATAACTTTGAGCTCCCTCCCACATTTCACTTCATCAAATCTGGCCCTCTTTGAAAAAAATTTGGACACCTCTGGTCTACAGTGCCTGGGATTTTACTGCTGGAGTGTCCTGCAAATCCAGATTATCCCCTTTCCTTTGCTAGCACCTAATAAGCGACAAGCGGGTGGCGCTGTGGTCTAAACCACAGAGCCTAGGGCTTGCCGATCAGAAGGTCGGTGGTTTGAATCCCCATGATGGGGTGAGCTCCTGTTGCTCGGTCCCTGCTCCTGCCCACCTAGCAGTTCGAAAGCACGTCAAGTGCAAGTAGATAAATAGGTACCACTCCGGTGGGAAGGTAAACAGCGTTTCCGTGCGCTGCTCTGGTTCGCCAGAAGTAGCTTAGTCATGCTGACCACATGACCCGGAAGCTGTACTCCGGCTCCCTCAGCCAGTAAAGTGAGATGAGTCGTCTGCGATTGGACCTAACGGTCAGGGCTCCCTTTACCTTTAATAAGTGACAAATTGCACAATGCAGGATACTTTTTGCGAGCATAGTATTCAAAATCATGCCAATACGCAATGCTTACTATTTGCAACCCCCACCCCATTGCTCATTTCCATTTTCAAAAACAGATGTCTTGTAGGAAAAAAATGGAAAAGCACAAAAGTTGAAACCGCTAAATTTATTTTAAATTGCAAAAACAAATGATGCAATGATATTTGATTGTTTTTTCTTAAATGCAAAAGGAAATGTTTTAGCACGCGGGTCATTTTGAATAAGCTTGTGGATTGCGGTTTTGTAATGCAAGTTTCTCAAAAGTTTCAATTCGAAATCCTTTTCCTTTGCAAATTTTATCACCAGTTCCTTCGGGTCAAGTGCCGATAGGTAAAGGTACCCCTGCCCGTACAGGCCAGTCTTGACAGACTCTAGGGTTGTGCGCTCATCTCACTCTATAGGCCGGGAGCCAGCGCTGTCCGCAGACACTTCCGGGTCACGTGGCCAGCGTGACAAGCTGCATCTGGCAAGCCAGCGCAGCACACGGAACGCCGTTTACCTTCCCGCTGGTAAGCGGTCCCTATTTATCTACTTGCACCCGGAGGTGCTTTCGAACTGCTAGGTTGGCAGGCGCTGGGACCGAACGACAGGAGCGCACCCCGCTGCGGGGATTCAAACCGCCGACCATGCGATTGGCAAGTCCTAGGCGCTGAGATTTTACCCACAGCGCCACCCGCGTCCCTCCAAGTGCCGATACTTGGGTGTTTTCAAGTGATATAGTTGGCCAAGCAAACTGGTCTCTTTGGAAACATGTGCACATGTAAGTTTTTATTAGTCTGAGCTGTGAGAAACCGCATCCATCGTTTGCCACTGACCCTGGAAACAGTGTTGCCAACCCATGGCCTTAGCACTCAGAAAAGTTTGATGGGTAAAGGATTAGTTTTCTGTAGAAAGACTGCACAAGACTGGAAATGCCATTGCAGGGTCTCTCTCTCTCTCTCTCTCTCTCTCTCTCTCTCTCTGTGTGTGTGTGTGTGTGTGTGTGTGTGTGTGTGTGTGTGTGAGAGAGAGAGAGAGAGAGAGAGAGAGAGAGAGAGAGTAGGGGTCAGCAAACTTTTTCAGCAGGGGACCGGTCCGCTGTCCATCAGACCTTGTGGGGGGGCTGGACTATTTTGGGGGGGGGGGATGAACGAATTCCTATGCCCTACAAATACCTCAGACATGCATTTTAAATAAAAGCACAATTCTACTCATGTAAAAACATGCTGATTCCCGGACCGTCTGCAGGCCAAATTGAGAAGGCAATTGGGCTACATTAGGCCCCCGGGCCATGGGTTAGAGTGTTAGACTAGGAGCTGGAAGATCAAGGTTCAAATCCCTGCTTGGCCGCAAAGTGGTAGTAGTAGTAGTAGTAGTAGTAGTAGTAGTAGTAGTAATAATAATAATAATAATAATAATAATAATAATAATAATAAATTTATTATTTATACCCCGCCCATCTGGCTGGCTTTTTCCAGCCACTCTGGACGGCTTCCAACACAATATTAAAATACAATAACCTATTAAACATTAAAAGCTTCCCTAAACAGGGCTGCCTTCAGATGTCTTCTAAAAATCTGGTAGTTGTTTTCCTCTTTGACATCTGGTAGGAGGGCATTCCACAGGGTGGGTGCCACTACTGAGAAGGCCCTCTGCCTGGTTCCCTGTAACTTGGCTTCTCGCAGTGAGGGAACCACCAGAAGGCCCTCGGCGCTGGACCTCAGTGTCCGGGCAGAACAATGGAGGTGGAGACACTCTTCAGGTATAGTGGGCCGAGCTCATTGGGCCAAGCTTGTTTTCTCCCATCCTGGAAGCAGGGACGTTCTAAGGTGGGAGCAGGGGGCAGTCTGCCCCAGGTGCCATTCCAAAGGGGGGGGGACGACAAAATGCCAACCTCCAATCGGCGGCATATCTGGGGCACGCCACACCCCCCCGGGACGAGCGCCACCCCAGGTATCGGAGCAGTTTGCTTCACCTCTGTCTGGAAGGTAGGACTCAAACCAATGGATTCAAGTTGCAGGAAAGGAGATTCTGACTAAACTTCAGGAAGAACTTTTTGACAGTAAGAGCTATTTGACAGAGGAAGGTTCTCCCTCAGGAGGTTGTGGACTCTCCTTTTTTGGAGGTTTTTAAGCAGAGGTCAGAGGGCCACCTGTCTTTTTTTATAATAATATTTATAAAAGTTTCAAAAAAGTTACAAAAATGAGAAAGAAAATATGAGGGAAAAAAGAGAAGGGAAAAAAACAAAAATTACAAAATACAGAAAAGTAAAAGCAATTAAAAACATTTCCCTCTTTCCATGTCTTATCTTTCATTTACTTATTTCCCTGACCTCCTCACACCTCCCTTTTTTGTATTCTAGTTCAATTAAATATTCCAGCAAATCCTTTCCAGCTTGGTTTTTATGCTAATAGTTTATCCTAATGTAGTATAATTTTACATTCTCGTCTTTCAACAATAAAAAAAACAATTTTTACCTAGTCTTTTATATCATTTCTGCTAATACCACATTACTTCATTCCAACATCCTTCTAACATTCCTGAATTTTACAATGTTTCTGTAGATAAACTTTGAATTTTCTCCAATCTTCTTCCACCAACTCTTCACCTTGGTCTCAGATTCTGCCAGTCATCTCCGCCAGTTCCGTCTTGGATGCTTGAGCTGATATTCCTGCATTGCAGGGGGTTTGACTAGATGACCCTTGGATAAGTTCCAATAATAATAATAATAATAATAATAATAATAATAATAATAATAATTTATTATTTATACCCCGCCCATCTGGCTGAGTTTCCCCAGCCACTCTGGGCGGCTCCCAATCAAGTATTAAAAACAATACAGCATTAAATATTAATAACTTCCCTAAACTGGGCTGCCTTCAGATGTCTTTTAAAAAGAAGATAGCTGCTTATTTCTTCACATCTGAAGGGAGGGTGCCACCACCGAGAAGGCCCTCATTCTGGTTCCCTGTAGCCTCACTTTTCGTAATGAGGGAACTGCCAGAAGGCCCTCAGAGATGGACCTCAGTGTCCGGGCAGAATGATGGGGGTGGAGACGCTCCTTCAGGTATACAGGACCAAGGCCGTTTAGGGCTTTAAAGGTCAGCACCAACCCTTTGAATTGTGCTCGGAAACATACTGGGAGCCAATGCAGATCTCTCAGGACTGGTGTTATGTGGTCTTGGCAGCTGCTCCCAGTCACCATTCTAGCTGCTGCATTCTGGGTTAATTGCAGTTTCCGGGTCACCTTCAAGGGTAGCCCCACGTAGAGTGCATTGCTGTAGTGATGATCGATGACCTTGGCCATTCACTGACTCTCAGCTGGACCTACTTCACAGTGTTATTGTAGGGATGAAATGAGGAGAGGAAGAAGATACGTGGAAGAGGAAGAAGATACGTGCCACCATGAGCTCCTCAGAGAAAAATGGTGGGATCCAAATGCAACAAACAAATGGTGCCCCCAAATTTCCTACAGCTATCACACTCACTTCCCTCGGCATAACTTCTGTGAGCATTGAAAACAAATTTCACGTGACTTCAGAAACCGTGGCAGGGGTGGATCCGAACCTGCTTGTGTTTTGAATACTTTCCACATTTCAGTTGTTGCCTTCTTCTTTTTTTAAAGGCTTTGGATACTATGTAAATATGACATTAAATTAAACCCAAGCACCCCGATCATATGCCTGACTGTTCCCTTCGCCTTCTGCCTTTCCTTTTCTTTTTCCACATCTGATTTTGCTTTTAGCCTCTTGCCGAAATGGAAATTTCATTTTAATAGTTTGCCATTCGGTTGTTTGCCATCCAAAGCGGCAATGTTTTCCTTTGCCGCTCCGTGCATTTTTTTTTGAATTTTTTATTGAAGCTGTTTCATGATGCCTTGTGGCTTTTATTGTGGTTTATTGCTCCGTGCATCTGAGGGTGGTAGTGGTGGGAACTGCAATTGTCTCTGGGAAGGAGTCTGCGAAAGACCTCTGTCCGTTCGCCATCGCCCACCACCCATCCTTGGAGCCCCCCCTTTAAAAAACCCTCTTATCTGCCCTTCGACTTTGAGCACACTTTGTCCAGAGTGAGGGCAGGGGCACCTTGAAAGAGCAGCTCACCCTGTCTAAAGGTTCTTGCCTGGGATAAACAAGGGAACTTTGCAGGAATGGAAAACTACAACGTCTCTCTACTCCCCAAAGCACGTTGCAGGCCTGGCTCAGAGCGGAGTGTGGAGCAGCCTGCCTTCTGCAGGCAGGTGTGTGTGTGTGTGTGCGTACGGAGGGCGTGTTGCACGAAAACAAGGCAGGCCAGTCTGGTTTGACTGCTCCCCTCCCTTGGGCTGGGAGGAAAAGATCCAGACATGCAACCAAAACACTCCACAGTCAAACAAATAGGACTGGCTAATGAGCAAAAGTCATGCCAGACCCTTTCTTTCGTTTTGACAAGGAGAAATCGTCTCTTTCTCTCCCTGCACCACCTCAATACTGCACATTCTTCCTGCTACTTTCTTTTCTTGCAACCGTGCAATGGCGACTCAAAAGCTGCCAGGCAGGCCGAAGAAGCAGCCTCTGGATTCCGAGGAGTTCTGCCGGCATCGCAGCGAGACCTTGACTTCTGGGGAGGAAAAGCAGAACTTCTTCCCCTGGCACAGCCAGAACATCTGCGGCTCACTGGGCAGAGAGTGTTAGACATCTACACACACACACACCAGCTCCCTTCCTCTCCCCTCCTATAACTTATTAAACTAAATAACGCGAGCTGGCATTTCAAAGAGTCAAATAAAATTCATGAGGACCGGCTGCCAGCTTCTCCGGGGGACGCTTCTGGGAGCAGCTGTTGAGATTTCCAAACTTTGCCCCTCTGCACATCCTCTCCCCCCCTTTGCTTCCAAATGTGCCCAGGAGACAGTCTGCGAGATTTATAAGCACCAGTTTCATTGGCCTGCTTTTTTTTGTTCCTTGGAGAGGGTGTGTCGCAGAAAGTCACGCCATTTGGATCGGATTAATTAATCTGGAACAGCTCCTCTTTTGCCCCCATTTCTGTGGTTGCAGCAGCCTTGTGGTTTCGAAAACATCCCAATCCGAGGGAGAAAATAAGAAGAGCCTGCTAGATCACGGAACGGCGTGGTTGGGATGCCAAGGGTCATCTAGACCAACCCCCTGCAACACAGGAATGGCAGCCAAAGAATCTCTGGCCGATGGCCATCTAACCTCGGTTTTAAAACTTCCAAGGAATTAGAGCTCACCACCTCCCAAGGGAGTCTGTTCCTCGGATCAGGCCCATGACCCATCTAGTCCGGCATCCTGGTCTCACAGTGGCCGACCACATACCTGTGGGAAACCTACAAGCAGGATTTGAACACAAGAGTAATTCTCCCCTCCTGTGGTTTCATAAAATCATAGAATTGTAGACTTGGAAGGGAGCCAAGGCGTGCAATGCAGGAATCTCAGTATGACTGATAGCATTACTATCCACCCCCATCGTTCAGCCCAGACACTGAGGTCCAGCTCCGAGGGCCTTCTGGCGCTTCCCTCCCTGTGAGAAGTGAGGGTACAGGGAACCAGGAAGAGGGCCTTCTTGGTGGTGGCACCCGCTCTGTGGAATCCGTTTCATAACCCAACCAAAATTAAATGCCCAGAGAGCTGCACGTTCTCTCGAGTCACTGGCTCGCATGTTCCAGTGGGATTATTGCATTTAGTAACTCTATCTAGGCCACAAGACTTGGACGTTTATGGGGAAAGGTCTGTACCCACAACTAAGACACCACAAATATGCTTCATGGTCGCCCGAAGGGCAGAAATGCCCAGAAGGGGTTGGATTGGGGTGCAACTTGCATGGAGCGCATGAGAACCATGTCAAGTATAATGGGATGAGAACCATGTCAAGTATAATGGAGACATTATGGCTATGAAATAGAGTTGGCTTTGAAAGAAAGAAAGTATGCCGCACATGGTTAAACTGTGGAGCTCTTTCCCACAAGAGGCAATTATGGCTGCCATCCTAGATGGTTTTATGAGAGGATTAGACAGATTCATGGAGGAGGAGAGGGCAATTCAAAGTGTTGGTGCTGACCTTGTAAGCCCTAAACAGCCTCGGTCCAGTAGACCTGAAGGAGTGTCTCCACTCGTTCTGCCCGTTCTGCCCGGACACTGAGGTCCTGCTCCAAGGGTCTTCTGGCGGTTCCCTCACTGCGAGAAGCCAAGTTACAGGGAACAAGGCAGAGGGCCTTCTCGGTAGTGGCACCCACCCTGTGGAACACCCTCCCATCAGATGTCAAGGAAATAAACTATCTGACTTTTAGAAGACATCTGAAGGCATTCCTGTTTAGGGAAGTTTTTAATGCTTGATGTTTTATTATGTTTTTAATATTCTGTTGGGAGCCGCCCAGAGTGGCTGGGGAAATCCAGCCAGATGGGCGGGGTATAAATAATAAATTGTTGTTGTTGTTGCTGTTGTTGTTGTTATCTGCACTGATGTAGATAACTGAGAACATACAATTGAGAGGAGGGGTCTAGTGTACATATGGCTGAAAAAGGAGGGGTATGCTTTAGCTGAAATTCCTGCATTGCAGGGGGTTAGACTAGATGACTCTTGGGGTCCCTACAATTCTAGGATTTGTGAGAAAGCACACCCTCCAACTTTTCTCCAGTTAAAATAGGGGCATCCAATTCCATCATGATAACAATGTTATTATTTATACCCCACCCATCTTACTGGTTTGCCCCAGCCACTCTGGGCGGCTTCCAACTTATATAGAGAAACATAATAAAACATTAAACATTTTTTTTAAAAAAAAAAACACCCCTTCTAAAGATTGCTTAGTTCCTTGTCTCCTTAGCTCAGGGCCCCCTAACTCCATACGCTCCAAAATTTCTCCGGTGAAAATAGAGACGTCCGAAGGAAAAGTGGGACATTCCAGGATCAAATTGGAAACCAGGACAGCTTCTGCAAATCTGGGATTGTCCCTCGAAAACAGGGCCCCTTGGAGGGTCTGAGAAAGAGCCCTAAATCCAGGGCTGTCAACCAGTGACAAGTTTTGCCAGCTGGCTGATCATTTGCCAGTGAAGTGATAGATCAATTAATTAATCTGTTAAATCAAAATGAATGTGCAGGTTAGCCAAATTCCATGCAGGCTACCTTGCAATATGAAGCAGTAAATGATGCTTCGTGCTCTGTTTACGTCCTTGATCAAGTAACAAACCTGAATGAAAAGGAGCTCAATGGACTAAACTAAAAATAAATAAATAAATAAACTGTTGTGGCTGATTTTACTTGGGTGAATTGATGATTGTTTTTCCTTTGCTGACTTTTCTTCACCGGAAAGCCACAGTTTGGTTTACAACATAGAAACATAATTACAAATGTAAAATAGATAACACAATATTCATAAAATGTAATTTAAGAAGTTACTTGGATAAAACTAATAATCATATCACAGAAATATTGCTTTTATTTATATATTTAACCAGGTTTCTCTATCACTGAATCATCAAAAGTTCTAAGTGGTTTACAAAAAAATATAAAACTTGCATTAAATTTACTGATAAAAGCTAAATGTTTAAAAAAAGTTAGGCTTAATTTTTAGGGAGGGGAATCTGTAGTTTTAAAATATACATTATAAAATAAAATTTATAAAATATATATGTATATATTAAATTCCAGTTCAGATTTACATATTTGGTAAAAAAAAAAGAGAGAGAGAGAGAGAAAGGTTTTGGTCGGCTCCAAAACCAGTACTGCTTCCGATATTTTTTATTTTGCCTTCAAGCTTATGAGCAACTTTAAGAGCCGGTATAAAACTTTAAAGGCTGCAGAGATATTCTGTAAAAATATACATAAATAACTCAGTTCTCAGCCCTGCCAATTAAAATGAGCCTCTCCCCTGATGATCTTCTAGAGTTTTAGTTGATTAGATACTGATCAAACTGATTTAGGCTTGCAACCTTAGCTAATGTTTATTATTATTATTGAATAATAAAAAGCATGCTAGATCAGACCAACAGCCCATTAAATGCAGTATCTTGTCTTCTGCAAAGTCTCTGCAAAGTCCAGAAGCCATGCATAAAACCAGCAGCCAGCTCTCTCCCTTGTGATCACCAGTAACTGGAATTCAGAGGCACAGGGCATCGCTGGTCTTACTCAAAGTAGACCCACTGAAATGAACAGAGGTGACAAACTGAGGTCCATTAATTCCTAGGCAGAAGAGAACACAGTTGAATACAGCCCATAATATCCCAAATGGTGGAGGTGGTACACAGCCCCCATGCCTTTCTCACCCATGAATTTGTCTAATGACCTAATCTGCTTTTAATAGCACAATTAAGTGGGACGTTTACCTCCTCGAGGTCTCTGGGAATTATTAAATGGCAAGACCTAAGGGAGTGGCTGGCACCCCAATTACCACAGCAAGAACGATGGTTGTAAAAACCGGAAATAGTGTCGCACAGTGAACATTAAATTCAGGGCCTGAAATAGTGCTAAATTGAGCCTTTTGACAAGTTTTCCTAATGAACCTAGAACCCATGTTTTTCTCTCCCTACCATGGAGTCATCTGTGGTATGTAATCGATATTGTTGCAATTAGTTGAGTACGTGGAACTAATAAAATGCAAATAAATAAGCAGAAGGAGAAATCACTGCTCCAGACATTGAACTGTATCAGACGATGTTTCTAATACCAGTTGCTGGAAATAAAAGGAGGATGTTTGCAGGTTTCCCAGTGCCGGATTTACATATAAGCTAAACAAGCTATAGCTCAGGGCCCCACTCTCTTGGGGGCCCCCAAAAAAATTAAAGGGGAAAAACTTGGATGTACATTTCCAAAATATAAGATAAAAAACAAATAAAATAAAACCTACATGCAGCAAAAGTGTTTTGCGTTGTGTAGGCTCCTATGATGCAAGTCATGGGCCCCGCCTGCTAGCCTGCTCCCTAAAATATCACTGGTTTGCTCCTTTCTATAAACAGCGGTACCTTGGTTCTCAAACTTAATCCGTTCCGGAAGTCCGTTCCAAAACCAAAGCGTTCCGAAACCAAAGCGTGCTTTCCCATAGAAGGTAATGCAAATCGGGTTAATCCGTTCCAGACTTTAAAAAAACAACCCCTAAAACGGCAATTGAATGTGCATTTTGCTATCTAATGGGACCACTGATCCATAAAATGAAAGCAATGATCAGTGTACTGTACTATAAAATTAATAATAATAATAATAATAATAATAACAACAACAACAACAACAACAACAATAATATATTTATATTCCGCCCATCTGGTTGGGCTTCGCCAGCCACTCTGGGTGGCTTTCAACAAAATATTAAAATACAGTAATGCATCAAACATTAAAAGCTTCCCTAAACAGGGCTGCCTTCAGATGTCTTCTAATAAACAAACAAACAAATAAATAAATAAATAAATAAATAAATAATGAGTAAAATAAATGAATAAATAAATATCATTGTAGATGATAAAAATGAAAATGATTTTTTTCCCCCTTGCCTGCATTGATGTCATTGTTTGGATGAGGGGCTTTTATCCATATCAAGGGCCCCATTACCTTCAGGAGCTTAGGGCCTCATCAAACCTAAATCTGGCCCTGCTTCAGGCAGCAGAAGCTATCAAGGTGTCACACCCATGGGTGCCCTGCCTGATCGCCACCTCCTCCAGTGTTGGAGAAGCACCACTGCCAGTGGCACCGATTTTGGGGACGATCACGGCCCATTTGGAGCAAGATCTGCTTGGCCATTGTGAGGACACGATGCATGTTTAGATGGGCAGTGGACCTGATCCGGAAACGATCTTTTCCTGTGCTGAGCCAAAGCTGGCGTAAGTCCCCCCCCCACAAAGGGGGCATGAAAGAGGCAGGACTAGAGATGGCGACAGAGGTCGGATCCTAAGCCCATTCAGAGGAGTCACGGAGCAGAGCACGATTTAAAAGTTTTCATTTTCTGTCTGCCAGGCTTAGTAGCCCCATCGGTGACTGGGGTTTGGATCCGGTGTAAATTTACGCCAGCTTAATTTACGACACTTTGCTCTATGCCCCTTTCTTGTGCACAGGGATTGCTCGCTTACAGTCAGTGGGCTGACTCTGAGTAGGGCTGACACTGCATACGGCCTGAAATCATGAATAAATATGCCACCAAGTATTAAAAGTTAAATTCCAGTTTATAGCATCAGTAAGATTAGGACAGAGCTATTACATAAATCCTGTATATATTTATTTATTTTAAAAAGGAATATTACTTATTTTTACTTTTCATTTAATACAATTCATACATTTTATTCATTCTAAACCCTCCAAGAGTTAAAAAGAATTACGATGGAATTTGATATGCATTCAGGCCCTCAAAACTCTTACGATAGCTCTCCGGCAATCGGTTTAGGGGATTTTCATTGCCGAGGTGAAAAACCGGGTTCAAGAAGATGTCCCGGGAGATTGCTGCCTGTAGTTTATGTGGTTAGGCAGAATGGTGACTGTTGAGATAAATGTGCCTCGAGAGATGCTCTCTATTTAAGAAAGCCCAGATTTTGCATTCAGGTCCATGCTCTTGAAATCTCAGTCGTTAACATCTGGCAAAACACTCTCTGCAGCCGATGAAATACTTAGCCCTACCGCCTTGCGGAGAGCTCCCCCCGACCCGAAAGGACCCTATAGCAAATACAAAGTCACTGCTGTCTTGTTTTTATTGATAATTGTATTCAGCTAAGATGCCTCCATCATCTGCAACAGAAGAAGGGAGCTGAAATATCACCATGGTTTGCTTAGGGAAATATCAAATATAATTGAAGCATTCTGTTTTAGTGGTAAGGGGCAAGTTTAAGAATGCAATGACTGGAAATGGAAATCTGTCGTATCCTGAATCAAATCCATTGATCCATCTTAGTCCAGAACTGTCTGCTTTGATTGACAGTGTTTCTCCAGTGGGGATTTCCCAAATTTGTGACCTGAGTTTGTATGTGTCTGTGTGCGGACGTGTGCATTGCTATTATAAACCTTGCAGACTTGGGACACATAAATGCTATCTATAAATAATAACCGGACATATCACAGCCATCCATAGTCTTCTTTTAAGCCAGCACCTCTAAAGGGTCTCCAAAGTTGTGGAATTACTCGAGAGTAGGGCTCTTTAAGCTCAGCGTCACTTCCCTCGCCCCACAAAATCTGAACAGAACCAGGAAGCACATTTTCTCTTTGGTTAACTATTTGCCTCTGGAATAAAAATAATTAAAAATTGTTTAGTAGTACCTTATAGACCAACTAAGTTTGTTCTGGGTATAAGCTTTCATGTACATGCACACTTCTTTAGATACACTGAAACAGTGTATATAGTGGGAGGGTGGGGTTTTACGAGATGGGTGATTAACTCAATGGGTATGGTCAACCTGTTGATGACTGTTAACGACTGCAATTAGTCCTACAGGAAAAAGCAAGGGATAGTATGCAGATGATTAGCATATGTAATGAGACAGGAATCCCATATCTCTATTCAGACCAGATCTCTCCATAGTTTTCCATAGTTAGTGATAAGTTGTAATTCAGCAACTTCTCTTTCAAGCCTGTTTCTGAAATTCTTTTGTAATAAGATAGCTGCTTGGAGATCCTGTATTGAATGTCCTGGGAGACTGAAGTGTTCTCCTACTGGCTTCTCTGTCGTGATTCCTGATGTCAGATTTATTTCCATTTATCCTTTGGCGTAGGGTTTGGCCTGTTTGTCCATTATAGAGAGTTGAAGGGCACTGCTGGCATTTGATGGCATACACAATGTTAGAAGGTGAGCAATTATTTGCCTCTGTTGAGAGAGGCAGTGTGGTGTAGTGGTTAGATCTGTTGGACTAAGGGCTGGGAGATACCAGTGCCAGGGCCATGAAGCTCGCTGGGTGTCACCGTGGGCGCCAGTCTCCACCTTTCAGCCTGTCCTACCTTGTCAGGCTGTTGTGGGGATTAAATGAGGAGGGGAACAAGGCACGTATTTCCACCTTGAGCTCCTTGTTGGGGGGGGGGAGAAGAGGATATAAATGCAATAAATACATGAAATAATAAATGAATAAGTCTCTGAGAATCATGAAATTCCTCCCTGGGCACAACTGGCCTTTGTGCCAGTTATTGCAAGAAAGAAAGAAAGAAAGAAAGAAAGAAAGAAAGAAAGAAAGAAAGAAAGAAAGAAAGAAAATAAGGAAGTAAATAAATCAAATTGGAAATGGATTTCACCACACACTGGATAAGAAAATTTGGGATGGGATGAGTCAAGGGTGTATTTCAAAAGAGGACTTGCTTAATCGGTTATCAATTGATTACGCATTTTGCGAGGGGAAGGGGAAATCCCTGCTGGCTTCAATAATTTGAATGTGAAGATACCCTTAATGATCAGAGAGTAAATGGGATTTGGTCCTCCCTCGGCTCAATTGATACATAGTGATTAACTGTGGCACAGAATTCAAAGCGGTACGATCAAAGTTTTATTCAACTATAATATATGGTACTAACATCATTATCTGTCTCGAAATAATGTCCAGCGAAATAGGACATTGTGCGGGGGAGAAACATTATGGGATCAGAGTTGTGCAAGAACTTCACGAAGGAATTTCCCTTAGAGAAAAGCCATTGTGGGATGCTTTGCCAATTTGCATTTCGCACCGCATGAATTGGATAAAATATACAGAGAGCGCTTTAATAAACCCTGGTGGTACAACTGTTTGTTTGCAGTTTTCCTACACATCTGTAGAACGGACCACAATATTGTTGAGTTTAGAAATTAGCATGTTTATTCCAAAGTCCCGCTGAGTTCGATAGGACTTACTCTCAGATCGGTGTGAGTAGGATTGCAGTTGAAAGGAAAATAAAATTAATGAGACTGCGGGTTTTCTCGTCAGATCTATTGGCTGGGTTATTTAGATTTATTAGGCAGAGCACAACTCCTTTACTGATTCCCCAAGCTTCAGGCAGCGACCAAGATAATCGTTGCAAAGAATCGGTGTTGCAGTACATCTCCATCTGTCAAACTGTGGCACGTCACGCAAATGCCAAAACTTAGCAGAAATAATTTTACTCAGAAAAAGAAGACAAGAGAAGATACAGTTTTGTCAATATATCTCATGTTTATTCATTGAGCTCTGGAAAACTAGCCATGGTATTTTGATATTTCCAACACATTTCTGTTATAATTTCTAAATGCTGCGTTTTCCACTTTCCGGATTTATTTTCTTTTATTGATTTATGAACAAAGGGCAAACATAACAAAAACAGAAGAAGAAAGACAAAGAATCAGACATTTAAACCACAAAGCGTCACAGTCTGAAAGGGCACAAAGGTACAGGGAGGCTCCGAAGAAATAATAATATATTAACTCATGCAAAGATTCCCTTCGCAAATAATAAAGATTTCTAAAATAAAAGCATTCTCCACTGGTGTGGGTCCCATAATTATTAAGAATAAAGGTTCTATCTCGTCTTAAATGAGCCAGACCTTTGCATACGCTGGTAGTACCTCAGTATTTGTATATGGAATAAAATCAGGCCATCAAGTTCTTTAGATACTTTCAGTTTCTGAGATATCTTTTCCAGAAGGGCAATTTGCCAAAGCTTTGAATACCAGCGGTCCAACTGGTTAAGCTTAAATGTATTCCTACATTTGGCAAAAAAAAACAGAGAGAGGGAAATGAAAGAGGGGGAAATGAGGTGTTGATGGAATATTCACCCTGGCAATATACCGTACTTTTCCATGTATAAGACTATGTGGTTTTTTTACTCTAAAATAATGCTCAAAATCTGGGCTTGTCTTATACACGGATAGTATCTCCCCCTGTTTTCTTAAATCGGAGTCCCCCAAAATAGGGGGCATCTTATACATGGGGGGCGTCTTATAGATGGGGAAATACAGGATCATTCAGGACAAATGGCTGGCCTCTAATAGCAGAAATTTATTTATATAAATCTGCCTACATCCTCCCAGATTTTAATACTCCATGTGGAACTTCACCCAGGATGGATCATTACCAAAGTTGAGTTGGAGAGATGGAGAGGACTGTGCCTTTCCTTTGTAGGAATAACCAAAGGGTCATCCTGGATCAGGCCATTTGGCCACCGAATCCAGCATCTTCTGCCTAAGCAGATTCTCCGCCAGCAGGGTGTGGGGCCCTCAGAATGCCCCCTCCCCAATATTTGTGCTTGAGCGTTTGGCTTTCGGAGGTATACTGCCTCTGCAAATGGAAGTCCTTTTTTAAAATAAAAAAAAGCCGTCATGCCTAATAAACAAAAGCTTTTAAGGGATTGTCGCCCACAAAGCAGCCACAATTAGCTTCCACAACTCTGAGGTAGCAAAGGGTTTTCAGGTCTAAAAAGCCTAACTTCCAGGAATGCTGAAACCACGCCTCTCGATGCAGAAAGGCGTTTGTGACACATGCATGTTCTTAGGGGAAGGAAACGATGGGGTCTGTTCAGTGCCAGATTTATGTATAAGCTAAACAAGCTATAGCTTAGGGCCCCATTCTCTTGGGGGTCCCCCAAAAAATTTAAAGGAAAAAAACAAAACCTCTGGATGGACATTTCCAAAATATAAAAGACGAATAAAATAAAACCTACATACAGCAACAATGTTTTGTGTTGTGTGGGCTCCTATGAGGTCCATAAATTACCAGGTAGCATACATTCAACACAAAAAACAGTGGCAATTTGTTGTTGACAAAGGACAGCTGGACATAGAAAGGGTCCCAATTCCCTTCAGTAGGTGAGGGCGTCATCAAACCTAAATCTGGCCCTGGGTCTACTCATAGGAAGGGTTCTGTTTGGAGATGCAAAGTTCTACATGTATTAAGTCCTAAATTCAGCACCCAGGTTGTCCCCTGCAGTGATCCTAAGGTTTGTCCCCTGCCCAAGGACAATAGGATCTGGGATGGGGAACATTTGCATCCCTCCAAGCAGCTCTGAAGAGGTACAGATCTTCTCCTTCCCAACTTTAGACACTCAGCGCCGGGTTAAGCAATGATGGATGTATCTAAATCAGCCAGTCCACTTGTTTAAATGATCTAAAACACTGGTTACCAAATTGGGTGGTACCACTCGAGGGGGGGGGAGTAACCTAGGTGATGTTAAGAGGCAAGGGGGGGCAGTCCTGGAGGTATAAATGACTATCAGAAAAGGTGGATCATCAATTTTGTTGAATTAAACAAATTAGTTTTAATTGGATTTTGGATAACCGTGCAATTAATTGTTACTGTTTTTGAATTGTATTGCTTGAGTTGTGCAAACTGCTATTCTGAATAATGCCTTTTATAGAGTTGGGTAAGGGGCACGAGGAGATGAGCTTATGGGAACAAGGGGCCTGGAAAAGTTTGGGCTGCATCATACGAAGGAACACATTACGATGCTTTTGCAAAAGTTCAGCTTTAGTGCACCACCCAGCTCAAAACAATTCTGCCGTCACTGGTATTATAGACTAGTAATGCTGTTTTGGAGATCAATTGGAGGCTTGCTCCCGGCTAATTATTTAAGTGCATCTGTAGTCCAGGCAAGGAGCAGAAAAGCAAACCCTAGCAGCTTGGTTACATGCATTGCTGATGCTATAAAACCAGAAGACACATAATATTAAAAAAATTAAAAATTATACGACCATGCGATGTTTATGTACATTAAGCAAGCAAGCAGGCAGGCAGTTAAAAACTGAACATCAGGGAGATAAGATCTTGGACACCTCATGCAGTCTGCTGTGAATTATACCGACGCTTGGGAACAAACAAATAAGAAACGTAGTAGCAGGAGAAAATTATATGTCAGACCTGGAAATAGCACAGGGGCTGTACAGAAAGCCGCCACCCAGCCCCAAACTTTTTTAAAAGAAGAA
Organism: Podarcis melisellensis; assembly: GCF_964234715.1. Classification (NCBI taxonomy): domain Eukaryota; kingdom Metazoa; phylum Chordata; class Lepidosauria; order Squamata; family Lacertidae; genus Podarcis; species Podarcis melisellensis. Next base: position 2,972,787 of record NC_138537.1, read on the forward strand.
GAGGAGGAGGAAGAAGAAGAAGGCTAGATCGATTGCAAAATAAGGCTGAAGTGCTCACTAACTGGTCAAATAGCAGGCAATAGGGCTCTCCCTAATGTGCAAACAATCCACATTTTGGCTAGGATGCTCAAGAGGCAGCTAGTACAAATCTGGTAGTGCAATAGTTACATTGTTTTGACATATCGAGGGATGAAGGGGGATAACAAGAGTGGATGCCCTTGTTTGCATTTTATGGGCTCATGAGAAGAAGAAAAAGAGGAAACGTTCATTTTTTAAAAAAACAAAACCGACACCATTAAAATGTAGCCCATAATATTCACCAGTGCAAGGACAAAGGCAGATGGGTTTTATACCCACCAGATAATAATCATGGAATATGCCCACTCTGTTCTTAATCTGGGTTAATCAGTCAGGAATGACTATCGGTTTCACATATGCACACACATTCCGTATTATATATCTTTGGACAATAATCACCAGTGCTTTTCTTCTAGAAAAAATGGTACTGGTACTCTTCATGAAGTCGTTACAGTAAATGCCACATTTTTAACCAGTGCTTCTCTTCCAGATAAAATGGTGCCAGTACTGCATACCTTTGAGTATCCGCAGAAATAATAATAATAGTAATAATAATAATAATATATGATCCGAAGACTCATGAGGCTACCTCATTGCAGATGCTAAACATGTCCTCTTGTTATAATCCAGGTGGGAGACTTCCGGGGAACCCCTTATACATTGCCTTGGCTTCTAAAAGTGGGATATAAATCAAAGTTTTAATTTTTTTTAAAAATGCATGGATTAAAATTCCAGAGATAATTTCCCATAAATAATTTTTGTGGTCTGAAAGAGATGAAAAATCTCCTTTCCCTCTGTGCATCACATAAATCACTTTGAGGGTCTCTAAACCACAGTAGAGATGTGATACAGGGCAACTTATCGAGCTCGTTTATGAGCCCGTGTTCCCTGAATAGGTTAATGTTTCCCCTCCCTAAAATTGTTGCAATTGAAGATGTAATTGGGTTATTAAAATATGCATTCTTCTCTCGTTTTTGTGGGGGGAAAGAGTGAGGAATGTAGGTGGAGGTTAATTTTGAAAATAAGGAGAAAAGAAGAAGAAGAAACTTATTAGAAGTTCTATTATGTCCTGCCACGGAAGGTAGGGTTGATGGCATGTAATGACAGCTGTCATGTTACCCCGTGGGCCTTGCTGTGAGGCCTCCACCTCAGAGAGGGAAAGGTGCACAACCAAGGACAGGACGGCAGTCGGCATAAACATGCAACCAGTTTAATTTCCCGTGAGCTGTCCTGCTCCGTTTGGAAGGGCTTCGCTTTCTTTTGGAACTGGACTCGTTCTGCTCCCTAGAACTGCACATTATTCTACTGTTGCTCCTGCCCTTAAACCATGTGGTGAAGAACCAGCTTTCCTTCAGGGTCTTGGAGATCACCCTATCTAAGGCCAGTTCCTCTTGGACTGTGAGATGACTGAACAGCCTTCATCGGGTTTGGGACGGCTGTAGAACCAAAAGTGCAGCCAAAAGTGCGGCCCAAACAAAACGGCTGCTAACTCTTCCCTGAATGCTCGAATATTTGCCAAGCAATATTCACCAAAGATTTCTTAACTTGCATTGAAACCAGCCTCGTGATTATTTGATTCCAAACCTTTTGATGACTGCCAGTCGACACTGTTTGATAGCTGACAAGCAATGCTGTTTGCTAGGAGAGCATGGCCCAGCATTTAGCACTTGACAGCTGACAGCTTACGGGATTTCACATTTCATGCCTGCCAGTGCAATCGGCAAGACACCCACAAGGCTAGGGTTTCCAATTTTGAAAAGCTTCACATTCAGATTTCTAATGCCGGAGATTCCAATTTGGGACTTGATTGAAGTTTGGAGATGTGCAAACACTTCTTTTGAGTTCCAGACAGTTGCATGATTTCTCTTGTTTGCCCCTCCCAATGTCCCTGCTCTCAGTTTTGGGGGGCACTGTGGCATGCAAAATGGACTCCATCAGTTATTCACCCGGAGATCATCAAGCTAAAGATCTGCTGCATCTGTACCATACAATTTGGGTGAGGGGAAACAAGAGAAGGTACAGTGGTACCTCAGGTTAAGACTTAATTTGTTCTGGAGGTCCCTTCTTAACCTGAAACTGTTCTTAATCTGAGGTACCACTTTAGCTAATGGGGCCTCCCATTGCTGCTGTGCGATTTCTGTTCTCATCCTGAAGCAAAGTTCTTAACCCAAGGTACTATTTCTGGGTTAGCGGAGTCTGTAACCTGAAGCGTCTGTAAGCCGAGGTACCACTGTATCAAAATAGAAATTATTTGCAGTTGCAAAAGCATAACAGAATTGTTCCGTAAGAATCAATTGTGACTTAAAAATGTGTATTTCATAATCTGTGCTTCCGTCCCCTTAGGAAAAGATCCTGTGACAGGGCCCTCGTTACAAAATATCTGTGCCTTTTTGGTGATTTAGGCACCATCCTTCAGAGGACACTTCATTTGCTTAATTCCTCCAATCGAAAAAAACAAGTTTAGTGACAGGATGTCAGCTTATTTAAAGGGATGAATTTGAGTGTAAATCTGCTCCGAGAAGCAGCACTCCGGCTAAGCTCCTCCAAGGCATGTTGAAATCATTGGGATTTACTTCCAAGTAAACATGCTCACGTCTCAATGGCATCATCGAACGCTCCTGCGTTTAAGTCATTTGCTGGATCAGTAAAGCTTTGGGGAGGAGGGTTATTTTGAGGGTGTTTGCTGGGGTCCTGCAATGGGCATTTTAACCTGACTGCTCATCGAACGGTCACTTAAGAGCACGACAATTAAATGGCTTAAATGTTTTGTGCCATCCCTGCACAGAGCTTTTCCAGGAAGGGAAACAGCAGGCTAACTTCTCCGAATGCGAGGCCAGGGAGTGGGCAGGCAGGAATGAGCCATTTGGCTGGGGAGCCAAGGCTCAAATATGCCCTTTTTTAATTTCCATCCGATCAGAAATAGCAGCTCCAACCCAAATGCAAAGCAGATGCCCACTTGTTGTTGTTGTTGTTGTGGGTTTTTTCCTGCACGCAGGGCCAACCCATCCCCCCTGGCCACAGTGGATGTCCTACACCCCATTCTCTCCTGATTGCTCTCAGATGAAACAAAAGCCCCTCCATTCACTTATATGGGAAAATCAGTGACTTATCCGGCAGGTCCTGGGGTGAAAGCTAAATTCCCTCCTCAGCTGCATGAAGCAAAATTGATGGAGAGGGCAGGATCCACAGTGAGAGCTGGATGAAAATATATAGATGAACCAGCTGGAGACAGAACTAAGATTTTAAAATATAAGGGACCTTATTTATTGTATTTCAGGAGGGGTGGGTGGGCAACATGGTCAGTTTCAGTTTCCTTCAGTTTCTCATTTTTTGCAAATGTTAAATTCAGTTCACCTTTCTATATCACTTTTCATTTTTAAAAAACCACTTTTCAAAGTTTTCATAAATATTCATAGCTACTGCAAATATCTCCCAATATACACAATTTTGCATGCAGATCTGCCTAATAAACATATTTTTTGCAAAAACATTTCCCTCCAATACATTCTGCAGTAGCACGTAAGACTCAGGCAGTTCTGCTGTTAGCTTCTGTGAGACAAGGATTGGAAATCTAAAGGGCAAATGCCAACAGTTATTTATTAATTAATTAACTTTCTATACCACCCTTCATTTGAAGATCACAGGGTAATTTACAATATAATGTAAAAGAGATGTGTTATAACAATGCATTAGGTATAGCTCTCTCAAAACATCGAAACATCTCTTGAAACATCTAACCACTGCTGGGTAATTCAAAGGGAGACTGAACTCAGCTTGTTTGATAAAGAATAATATCCCTTCTTAAAGTTTATTAATGGCGGAGGTGAGTTTAGAGAGCCTCCAGTGATTCAGTCATCTTCATGGCAGTTTTATTTGAAAATATTAGTGACTTAGTTTGGGCTTCCAGGTGTATAGCAGACTTAATATTGTATGTAATACTGTTGCATTGCATCGTGCCAGAGTTGTCCATGATTTTTCTCTTTTGCTACTATTGAAAAGAACGTTGTGATTTCTTTAAGAAAGAAAAAAACCAGTAATGTATGCCTTTAATGCATACTTTGCCCCCAGGATATGCATTTCCGTACACATTACTCGGCTGTAGAACTGCCTTGCAGAATTCAGAAAAGTGCAAATTTCGAAGGACACTTCCACTTTTCGGTTTGCTTATTATTCACAGAAAGTGCGAATTAGGTCAGTTTGCCTTTAAATGCAAAACCGAACTCAATTTCTCCCTCATCTCCAGTATGCATGGTGGGTGGTCGGATTCCATAGCCACCTATCGATCAAGGCTCCTGTCTATACCTTGTTGCCCCATATACACTTTTGCTTTGCATTTATATTGTGCCTTTCCAGGGCTCTCGGCGTTGTTCATCTCGGTCAGACAATTCCCCCTCACAGTCAACTGTGTGAGGGCATTCAGTCTCGCGATTCCCATATTAAAAATGGCAGGTTCCACTTTCAAAGTGGGGAATGGGGTGTAACAGAGATGGGGACCCTCCCAGATACTTAGAATCATAGAACCGTACAGTTGGGAGGGACCCTAAGAGTCTTCTAGTCCAGCCCCAATGCAATGCAGGAATCTCAGCTAAAGCATCCCTGACAGATACTTATGGAGATGACGCCTTGCAGGGATATTTGCAGACACGGGGACTTCAAAGCATGCAATGGGGAAATGGCAAAATCAGATATTCCTCCCCATTCTTTTCTCTTTTGCACAGAGGGGCTATTGCAAATAAACAAACAGCTGTTTCCTACCCAGATCCTTTTCTCGGGGCCTCTCTACCGAGGCTTTAAAAACATGGAAGCAGGTGCAATGTGTGTGTTTGTGTGCACTTGCTAAAAGATGCTCGCTTTGCAGGGTTGATGGGCTTGGGGGGGGTGCAGGGGGAGGAATCTGGTCCCTTGAGAACAGCGCTTGAAACCCAGCTGGGAATTTGCAAAGGCGATTCATGGCTTCTTCCTCCTGCTCTGCAGTGCCCCCTCTGGCTACTTTAGGAACACTACCCTCTGACCTCTGAAGGGGAATGGCTCTGAAGAATAATACATTTCTTCCCCACTTAAAATCAGCCTATAGGGAGGAAATATTAGGCTGCGGGCAGATGATGGCACACAGGGAGGAGCGCAAATAGGAGGCGCACTCAAAGCCTTGAGGTCCATTTTACTTGGGGCCGCAGGCAGACATCAAAGTAAATAATTTCAGCCAGTTTGGTCCATTATTTACAACACACATATGCATTTATATTCTTTTTGGCTCTGTATTGGCTGACATCCTGTCATCTAGTGGGTGGGAGCATGGTTCGCAATAATGAATTTGAAACGAGTTTTCATACTCCAAGGAAACACAATAGGAATTTTGTCTCCCCCTTCAAACTGCGATTGTGCTAAAGCATTAAGGTGGTCAATGTCAAACCGTTCGAACAGCCCATTCACTGCCTCAAACTCGAGAGATTTAAATTTCAGGAAAATATAGATTTTTATTTTCAGGAAAATAATGACTTGTAAATATAGTTGTTATCTATCTGCACACAAACAAACAAATGCAAGGACAAATCGTCCCTCTGATTTATGGCTCTATTTGCAGACATCCACCAAAACATTGTGCCCTTTGCTCTGCAATCGACAAAATGAGATAAATCCATGTTCCTGAATTGCAGTTTTTCTTAAACTGCATTTAAAGTCTGGATTCTCTGCAAGACATTAATCGCTGGAAGGTGCATAACCCCCAAATCATATGTATTTCTTCCTTTCTCAAAGATCTGAGAGGATCTATGCGATATTTATACTGAGAATTAAACACACACACTGAAGTTACAGCTGAGTGTTTCAAACAATTTGCATGTCATTTAATCAGTTTCCCTAAGCAATTTGATTAGCCAGTGTGACTGTGCTGTGATTCAAACTTGGAGAGATTGTTGTAAACAAATTTCCATTCATAGTTTATCGAGCTTCCTTGATTCTCTTCCCCTCCCCCTTCTGTCAAAGGGGGGGGGGAGTTTAAGAGAGAAAGAGTCACTGAGCTATTTATAGATCCTCCCACAATCTCATAACAATTAGAGGTTTATTATCATTAAATAAACAAATAATTGAGAACTCTGCTTGATAGGACGGCATCCTGCTTAGGCCCTGATACTGTACAGTGAAAGTCGGAAAGACATCTGCATCGTCATAAGTTCCAAAACAAGAACAACAACACCTTTGATCCTCAAAGTTTTGGCAAACCGTCTTCCCCCTCCATGCCGCCTCCCAGGCCATGCAGGGATACATATATATATTTACAATCTATTTAGCTTGATAAAACCCAACAGGCCACACGTTTCCAGGTCTAAAGTCTCCTTCAACAGTTAAAAAGAAGGGAGGCCTTTTCACACAAACACACAGGCAGTTCTGAAATGCTACAAAGCGAACAAATAATCCCCCCCTCAAAAATTCCTAGCAATAATTTTCAATCTACAACTTTAAAATAAAGGCTTTGCAGAGACTCTGGAGCACGCAGAACGATCCGCATTAAACTGCTCTCATTTCTAATCAAGGACAAGCTTTCGAGGCAGAAAACTGTTTTGACAGCTAGGGATTCCCAAAGCCTGGTTTCATTTTACATTTGCTCCAGATTGAAACCCCCCCCCCAACACACACAACTCCCCTTCAAAACCAGAGATCTGCTATGACCCAGCCTGCAGGGCACAAGGGGGTCTGGATCTCCCCTCCCCCGTCACCCAGCTGCCCACCCCACAGCTGCAACCCAGGCGTGGGTACTGCAAGGCCCGCTTGCGGTTCCACCATAAGCAAAGTGGGCTCCTTCTGCAACTTTTCCTCTTGCCTTCCCCACTGCAAAGGACTGAAAGGAGCTGGTCCATTTGGGAGCCCCCGAAGGCCCACAATCTGAACAGGGGAAAGGGGGGAAAGTGAAGCGTCCCAGAACCGAACCACCACGCCAGAATCCTTCAGAAAGATAAGCCGAGTGAGTCCTCCCAGCAAATTGAGTTTGATCAAGAGTCCTCGATTTATAGAAGAGCCAGTTGGAACGGAGGGGGAACCCCACAAAGCTGAAAAACTTCTAGAAAAAGTATCTAGAACGGAAAAACAAAAACAAGAATCCACAAACCAACCACGACCTTGTTTCTCCAGCAGCGAATCCTCCCCCTTCTCTGAAATCACAAGAGCCCAGAGGAGATGTTTTCCAAAAAAGCAAAAAGGCAGGTCCCAGGTCTCTCTGGAAAGCAACGTTCCACAAACGCACTGTCGATAAATTAAAAAAAAAGAGACAAGGTATTTGCACGCACAAACACACGCAAAATTCCCCAGTAAAGCACAGAAGAAAAACAAAACAAAAGTGTCTTATTTCTGAACGGGCTTCTTCTCCTTCTTCCTCGCTCTCAGCCCGAAAAACTGCAGGTCTGGGTCCCCCCCCTTCTTCCTTTTTCAGTTTTTTAAAAATACGAACCTTACTCCAATTCTTCACCCTCACCAGCGCCTGCGGCGCAACGAGGATCTCTCTTTGCCCTCCTCCTGCTCTCGTTTCTTTTTCTCCCCTTTCCTACTGAATATTGCTGGCGGCGGTGGGGGGGGGGGAGAGAAAAAGCAAAAAGTCAAAGCAACCCCCCCCATCAAAAGCTGCATATTATTATCACCATGTTTTGGGTCTCTCTCCCTCTTTCTCTCTCTGCTTAGGACCTGGAAAGCAAATGCAAAAACCTTTGGAACGAGGAGGGGGGGTTGTTAAAGCTTTTTTTTTTCTTCTCCCCTTAAAGAGATGCTGGGATGGGGGGGTGGGAACCGAAGCTGCGAAATGGAATTCGCCCCGGATCCCCGGATTTCTCTTATGTCACCGCCAAGCAAATTAGTTCTCAGAATTCCAGCGGGGGGAGGCGGGCGGGAGGGAGGAGGGGGGAGGAAAGCGAATAGAACTCTGCAACATTGTATTGAGGCCGATCCCTGACGTCACGGTAGGCAAGGTCCCCACGTGACTGCCAGAGAGGAGCCTACCATTGGCGACGGGGGGGTCCGGGCCCCGCGCCTCCCTCCTGGCCCCTTCCCGCAAGTTTTTCCCCGGGGGTCTCCTTGGAGACCCTTTCCATTCGTCTCTCTCCAAGCTCGGGGGTGTTCCCGAGTGGGTTCCGGGCCCCCTTTGGCCCCTCCTGGCAGAAAGCCCTTCCCCGGGATCCTCCCCGGGCTGCCCGCGATGGTAGCGCCTGCCGCTCAAATTCCGAGAATTGAGCTGTGTTGATTCTTAGAACTGGGGTTCTTAGAAGTGGTGATGCAAGGAGTTTCTAGGAAAGCGCGGAGACCAGGTGATTCGCTCTCGCTCGCTGCTTTGCATTGCTGCCGCTGTCCGGGCTGCTGCTGCTGCTGCTGCTGCCTGCGCCGTGCCTCTTTGGATGAGGACGATTAATAATAACCAGAATAATAACCATAATAATATTGAGAGCAATAACAATAGCAACGCAGCCAAGATGCTGGCGGCGGCGGTGCCAGGGCTCCGTTGCGCGCTGCGCCTCTTTCATTTCCATCCATCCCATTGCCACCTTTTTTGTTGCCTGGAAATCGGGGGCTTTCTTGAGCAAGGAGGGGGAGGTGGCTGGAGGGGGGGGGAAGGCTCTGGTCCCGTTCGGCGCCGGTGCTTTTGCAAAGGGGGGTCTGTTTCTCGCGTTGTATGTGTGTGTACCCCCTCTCTTTCCTTCTCCCTGGCGCGGCAGGTGGAAGGCAGGCAGGCGGGCGGGCGCGCAGGGCTCCCCCTGCTCTCCAATCGCCCAGAGTCACCAGGAGGGGGGGGGGAAGCCATGCTTGGCTCTTAAGCCTTGTCAGTCTCCCCGGCGGGGTTTGCTTGCCTGCCTGCCTCGCTCTCCTGAGCTGGTCCATTTCTGCTTGCAGGGAGCAGAGAGGGTGGCTGTTTTGACGCTTGTCAGTTTCATTTTGGAAAGGCGAGGAGGCGCGGGGCGTTTTGCCGAGAGGATCGTGGCTGTTGTGTTGGGATCGCGTGTTTCCTGGGCTGTTTTTTTGGGAAGGGCTGCCCGTGGAAGGAAGCTGGCGGGGAGGGAGAGCGCGAGAGAGCTCTGGGGGAAGCTGGTGGTTGGGCTGATCGGGCGAGCCGAGCAGGGCACCTCTTCTCCGCGAGTCCTTTCCACGCACAGAGCCGGCGGCTGCCTTTGCTCGTGTTTGTCCCATCGTGACCGGGTCTTAATATTTTTTGGCCATGGAGGCATTTTTCAATTCCCCCCCCCACCCTCTTATTTTTATTTTCATTTTCAAGCACTTTGCAAAACTGGGTTCCCCGAAACGTGTTTTGTTTTTTCCTTCTCCCCCCTCTAGTCTCTTTCCTTTCGGGCGCTCGAGAACGCCAGCTCGCCTCGCTCGCCTGGCGCCGCTCCACCGACCAGGGCCTCGCGTGCGCGCGGGCGAAGCGCACAAGGGCAGCCGGGGAAGGGAAAGAAGCGGAGGAGGAGGAGGAGGAGGAGGGGACGGTTGTTTGTTTGTTTGTTCCACCGGGCGACCCAAATATAAATAAACAAGCACAAGTAAACATGCAACCGGCTGGCGCTCCGAAACCCACCAAAGCGTGTATATATAGGATTGCGCGCCGGGGTGAAGGGGTTTCCTCAATGGGGCTTACTCCCGAGGAAACATGCAGAGGATAGAAAACACGCACCCCCCAAAATGCCCTTTTTGTCTTTTCTCGGGGGCAGACAAAAAGCCAGCTTACGACTGACTTATGTCCGGGCAACTCGCCCCCCAAAAGAGATCGGCCGGGTCCCGAGGCTTTGGGCACCTGCCGCGGCGCGTCTCCCGGGATCGGGGCCGGAGAGGGAGGGGGGCGCCTCTCTGGCCTCGCTCGGTGTGTGTATTTCTGCGGCGGCCGGGGCTGCGTGCCTGCCACTCGCCTCCCAATGGCCGGGCCGGCCTCCTCCTCTCTCCTTCCTCCTCCTCCTCCTACTTCTCGGCCGGCTGTCATCCGGCGCGGCCCGGGTAGCCGCCGCCGGAGCGCCGCGCGCGAAGCCGGAGAGCGCCGGGGCTCTTGCAAAGGCGGGCGCGCGCGCGGAGGAGCGCGGGAGGCGGAGGTCCCTGGCCCGGCGCGCAAGATGCGCGCACGAGCCCAACGTAGGACGGTGCTTCCCTCCCGTAACAGCCCCAGAAAAAAAGGGAAAAAAACCTGTCTGGTTCCGCCGGCAGCCTCTGCCGCAAACCCAGAGAGGCAGGCAGTTTCCAACATCTCTATCCCCGCATCGCAATTTCACATGTGCATGTACAGTATATATATATATAAATAATATATATATATATATATATGTATTTAAATGGAGCTGCAGAAAAAAATATTTGCCACGATGCCTTTTGTTTCTCTCTTTAAAAATATGGGAGGCGATGAATATATGGGGGATTCATGTCTTTGAAAAATATTAGGAAAGGCGAAATCCTTCATCTTGGATACTTTGGCGATGCCGGGGGACTTTATCACGCAGCAGAATTCTCCAGGGTGGGTTATATTTGGGTAGGGCGATGTGAAGAGAAAAAGTTAGGGGGCAGACCCTCTTGTTTATTTATATCCGCGCCCCTGCCTCCGCGGGGCGCCGGGTTGTTGTGTTTCTCCTGAGCGAAAAATAGGCAGGTCCCGGCCCCGAGGAGACTCCATCTGCGTTCGATATCGGCTGGCGCGCGTCGGGTCCTGCTGGCGCGCGCATGTTTCCAGGCTCCCCGGCGTGTGTGTGCGTGGGGACGGTGGCGGGGGGGAGAGAAAGGCAGCCAGCTGAGCCTGGGAACAGAAGCTGTGCCATGAAAACAGAGTCTGCCTGGTGGAGGTGGCTGTTGGATTAATATTAATCCCTGTTTTCTCTTCTTCTCTTCCCCCCCCCCCCGCCTGATAGCAAATGTGGCGACTTTATTTTCAAGAAACAATTAAAAAATGAGCCTCTCTGAAGGATGTAGGAAAGTCTGGTTTCCGAAACACGAGCCCAATTTTTAGAAGAAGGAAAAAAAACCTAGTGCATTTGAAAGATACATGTAATATACTGTAATAGATATGGGGAACACTAGAATTTAATCTATAGATGTTTTTGCTGGACTGGTGATGGGAAGATCAGGCAAGCCTGGAGTGCGGTTTTAATTTTTTTTTGGGGGGGGGGTCTTTTTGCTCTCTTATTCTGGAGTCACCTACTCCGGAATAACAGACCCCTTCCCCAATTCCATACTAGCCAAATTTTGCCACTCCCCTCCCCTAGACATTAAGCCTTGAAATAGGTGTGGGGAGATGGGAGACCTCATCTTTCTCTACCCCTTGACTATGGAAGTGGGGCAGTTACCGCGCAGTTAAGCCGCGCTGGTTGCTCCAGGCTTCCCCTATCTCTCCAGAATGGCCCAGACGGCCCCTTTAAAAAACAAGCAAACCCAGACGCTTGAAGAAGCGTTCCTGGAAGGGAACACAGGAATTAATAGCGGGGAAGGAGACGCATTTATTAACACTTACCCGTCTGTAAACTGATCTCCTTTATCCCTGCAGAGAAAGAGGCAAAATTTAGGATCTGGGTTTGGACAAGGTGGGGGTGGGGAGCCCTCTCCAAAGCCCTAAAAACCAGAGCAACTAACGGCCCCCTCTGCAGAGCCAAAGACCCACGAGTCAGGGGTGCCCGTTTGTTTTGGTACCCCCTCCCCAAATTAAAATGCTTTGGCGGGCGAGAGCGGGGCCGTGGAGAAGACGGCGAAGTCTTGTTTGTTTGCTTAAGGAACGGCCAAGGCGAAAGGAGATCGAGCGCAGCCAACTCCGAGAGTTCAATCCTCTCTCTCTCCTCCTCCGGCACTTTTTGTAAATTTCTTAAAGCGCTTCCTTAGAATAAAGGGGTCTATATTTACGGGTGGGGGGCGCTGAAGTGGGGGGAAGAGAAGGGGGAAATCGTGTTCTCTTGGGGACAAAGTTATCCAGGTGTAAGGGAAAGTTGTTAGAAATCCAACCTCTTTATTAAAAAAAAAAAAAATCGAGGATTTCCCCGTCCTTCGCTTGACAGTGTGTTTAGGTGTGTCTTCTCCTCCGGAGTGGGGGGGGTGGGAAAACTTTGTTGTGAGTTGGAATGGGGGGGGGGGAGAGACTTCTGATTTAAATCGGTATGTTTGAGTGTGGGGCAAGATTGACCCCTGGTGGTTAAATGTGGAATAGCGGAGAAGGATCGCTCTCCCCTCCCCCCCAACCTGCCCCCTATTTGGCAAATCTGTGGGGTGTGCGTACCGTATTGCAAAATAACCTCGGTTGTGGGTGCTGAGAACGCTGTTGGGGTTTGCCCTTGTCCTGTGGGTGAGGTGCTGCCTCTTATATAAAACAGCATTTGCCCAACGTTCACAATGCTTTGCAAAAGGCCTAGAGTTTGTTTGCGGAGTTTTGTTTTGGGCTTTGAATTGTTTCTGTCCACCAGCAAACCCGCCCTGTGACCCTCAGATGAAGAGCTGTATCGAAATCTAATACATTTAAACTTTAGTTTAAAATAACCCCTAGGCCCATTTTGCAGATGGGGAAACTGAGGCTTCAAAACCACAGGCAGAGCAGGGAGTCTGAATATGGGTGTCTGTATGTCAGGTACTAGAGACACAGAAGGGGAGAAGGTTGCTCTTGTACTCAGATCCTGCTTGTGGGTTTCCGCAGAAAGGCATCTGGTTGGCCACTGTGAGAACAGGATACTGGATTCTATGGGTCATAGGCCTGATCCAGACAGGCTCTCCTTAATGTTCTTATGTGTGATTCTGCCCCACATTTAAACTGTGTATATGAGCAATAGAAAGGAGTTTTGCAGGGTCTAAAATAGGAATGGGGAACCTGTGGCCGTCTAGATGGTCACTGGCTTCTCCTCATGGTCGTTGGCCATCCTCAGGCTGACGGACAGGCAGGTGTTGGAGTCCAGCACCATCTGAAAAACTGCAGGTTCCTCACTCCTAGGTCTTAAAATCAAACCAGGAAGCTCCAGGGTTTGACACACTAGAGTTTGGCAATGGGAGAAAAGTCCTTACCATCCAGTACAAGGCTTGTGTTTTTCCACTTCCATCAAATCAAAACACAAAGAGAGGCTTGATCGGAGGTTTGTTTGTTTTTTTAAAAAAATTGTTTTAATTATTGTTTGCGACGCCGCAGGGAGAGATTTAAAGGAGGAATACAAAGTACAGGCTGCCTTCAACTCTTAGGGGGGGGGGGTGTCCAAGCTTGCTTCAGAGTAAATTGAGGCAATCTATTTGAAAAGAGAGAGAAACTGGACCAATAACTGACATTTATCCAGCTAAATGGATGGGTAACTACTCTCAAGTAGAAGGTCTTCTCATATAGGTAGGGGGGAAAGTGCAGAACTTCACCAGGGAAAGGGTCCATCAGCTCTCGGGATTACCTTTGGTTCCAAATCGGATACCAATAACAAACTTAGTTAGTCTCTTAAGGTGCTACTGGAAGGGATTTTTAAATTTTGTTTCATCTCAGGGAAGTTTGTCAGACAACCTATAAAAGGAAAAACATCTTTATCACTTGAGTGTTGGGTCTTCTGATGACTCTTGGCTGTGCAAAGATCACCTAGTTTGGTTAAAATCAGCCTTCATCATTCTGGTGCCCTTTTCCAGATAGGTTTCTGGAAGAATGGTAGCTTTATTTGCACCGGTGGGTTCCCGGCTCAAAGCATGGCCCCTTAACCTAGGTGAAGCCCACCTGGTGCCTTCCAGGTACTGGACAACAACTCCCATCAGCCCCTGTAGGAGGTTGATGGGAGTTGTAGTCCAATCTATGGAGGGCGCAAGGTCGGCAAAGGAACGAGCTTGTCTTCTCCTGCTCAGGGTAGGGCTCAAACCGATGGATTCAGATTGCAAGAAAGTGAGATTCCAACTAAACATCAGGAAGAACTTTTGAGAGTAGGAGCTGTTTGAGAGTGGAAAGATAGCTGGTGGTTTCTCCATCGTTGGAGGTTTTTTAAGCAGAGCTTGGATGGCCACATATCAGGGATACCGCGTGGCGGTAGACTAGATTACCTTAGAGGGTAATCCAATTTGACAATTCTGTGATACCAGAAGTCAAATGATTTGGGGGCAGCAGCAAGAGGACTACTTGTTGGAGAATGTCTCCCCATATATATGTCAACACCCACTGTTTTGCCTTGCACAACTTCTCATTTCAATGGGGTTTGCGCAACACAGTGGATGGAGCCTCAAGTTTCAGCTTCCCAAACTAAAGGATGCCAAGAGCTGTAGCTTAATTTTAAGAAAACTTTTTGAGTTCTGCAAAGGTGTGAAGAGGTGAGTGGGGGTGTTAATTGGTGGGGGTCTGGGGTCAGTTTTGAAACTTGAATTTGGAGATCGGGTGCTGGTAACTGGAAAGCCAGCAGGGCACATCAGAGTTGACTTTTTTTTAAAACAAACAAACAAACCATAATACCAGTCAATCAGGAAAAAACCTGATCCTAGGATTTCAGCCATTTCAGTTTCAGGAAACGCGTGCTTAGCTCTCCCATTGAAATAAATGGACTTTCTGTGTGCTTGATGGGCTGGATTAATGGGTTTTTGTGTTGCTCATGTTGCACTGAAGTCTCTGTGTGCAGAGGAACCCTTGGAAAATTGAACAATGCTTTCCGCCTCCCTCCAAATATGTACTCGTAAGTATTGAGCCAGTTCAGAACTGGGCCCGTCAAAGTTGGCTCTGCATTGTCCTTGGCCAAGCCAGTACGCTCCAGATGTTTTACCTGAAACATCTGGAGGGCACTGGCTTGGCAAAGGCTTGCTCTGCGCTGGAAGAAATCCCATTAGCAACGTCTGAGCTGGTTGGAGTGAAATGCAACACTGGTTTTTGCACGGTGGTCCGCGTGCGAGAAGCTTGTTTACTCTTCCTCCTTCGTCTCCCACGAACTTTCACTTTGTTTTTCGGGTCAGTATCACTTGTGGTTACTGGGGAGGCAAGGGAGCGGGTGGGGGGGGGGTGAAGAAAGAGATGGCTTTGGGGAAGTGGTTACAGCCACGGAGTCCTGTTTTCACTCTCGCTCTTGCTCTCCCAGTGGCAGGTTATATAAAAACTCTGTTTGCAAGTCCCCCTCCACCACTTCTAATCTGTTCTCTTACTCATTGTGGGCATAAAAACATTTATTATTATTATTATTATTATTATTATTATTATTATTAATAATAATAATAATAATAATAATAATAAAACCTCTTGCATGTTATGATTACTGATTTATTTTCTGCGCTCTTGATTCATTCATCAAACGATTCTCACGAAACTTAGCCACCCCACACAAAGCTTGATTTTATTTACCCATTTCAGTAAATTTATATACTGCTTGATTGCAAAGAAAACCCCAAAGCGGTTTTCGTTAAAAGACAAAGCAATAAAATGACCGCAGTGCAAAATTAACAACAGAACGCTACTACCGTTTTCCCTTTCTGGGGGAGGGACAGGTGAAATATCAGGAGGGTCTGCTATGCGTCTGTAAGTCAAGTGCCCCAAATGAACCAGAGGCGTTAAGAAATTCTCCCCTTCTGAAGACATCTGCGGTTGACTTCCAGACCATAGTAAATTTGTTAGCAGATCCACTGTAATTGAGGGGAAATCTAATCAATTTCATTGGGTCTCCTCTAAGCATAACTTAAGTCTGGATCCAACCCTTTGTTGAGCCCAGGGATGGGGAATGGGGCACCCTTTAGGTGACGATTGCCAAACTTCTGTTGTCTACGCTCCTGTAACCTCTAGGTTAGAATATGGCAATGTGTTATATTTGGGGCTGCTTCTGAAGATGGTCTGGTAGTCATTTACACCTCTAGTGCCCCCTTGCCTCCCTCCTGCCTCTTAGCCTCCCCCCAGCTCCCTGCCCCAAAGTGTCCATTGATTATAGAATAAAATGAGAGCCAGCGTGGTGTAGTGGTTAAGAGCGGTGGACTTGTAATCTGGTGAACCGGGTTTGCATCTCCGCTCCTCCAGCTGCAGCTGCTGGGTGACCTTGGGCCAGTCACACTTCTCTGAAGTCTCCCAGCCTCACTCACCTCACAGAGTGTTTGTTGTGGGGGAGGAAGGGAAAGGAGAATGTTAGCTGCTTTGAGACTCCTTAGGATATTGATAAAGCGGGATATCAAATCCAAACTCCTCCTCCTCTTCTTCTTCTTCTTCTTCTTCTTCTTCTTCTTCTTCTTCTTCTTCTTCTTCTTCTTCTTCTTCTTCTTCTATTAACTAGCCTGCCTGATCTGTAAGGAAATCCCCATGGACTCTAACCCTTAGTTCATCCTCTTTTGCTGCATCTCTGCTGAGGTTTCCCTTCCGCAGATGGCAGCTGCGATGTAGTGATCATACTTTCCCCAGGACCAGCTGGCACCCAGGCTTTGAACCCAGATCCATAGCTGATCCTGTTTGTCAGAACATTTGCGTTTGAGCTTCCATCCCTGATTGAAATCCAACTGGGAGGATTGCTGATCCCTGCGAACTGGCGGTGGGGAAGGGTGTTTGTGAAATCACGGAATCCAACAGTTATTAACACCAGAAAGTTCTTTCTGAAGTTTAGTTGTTATCTCCTTTCCTGTCATGGAACCCATTGGTTTGGGTCCCGCTTATAAGATGGTGTCATATCCCCTCTCTTTCTCTCAGATAAACAAACCCAACTCCCTCAACCGTTCTTCATCAGGCTTGGTTTCCAGACCTGTTATCAGATCTTTCATATGTGTGTGTACAGGGGGAGAGTAATTTTCTTGAATATGGGAATTGGCCTTTGGGAATTGGCAACAACTCAAACATTTCGCACATGAGAAGAGAGTGTGTCTGCGTGAGTCAGGCAGCCTGTGTGATAAGGGACGGACGGACATGGGATGCCCTGAGCAGGAAGAAAGGAGGGAGTGTTGGCAAGTCGGGGTGAGCAGTGGTTACATATTTTCATGCCCACTGCTCCTTGTGCAATTTTCTAATCTATGGGTTGTGCTGAAGAAGATTCTAACGAAACAGTCAGATTATCCGGGATCACTGTCCTACGTTGTTCTTCACTTACTATTTTGGCACCATGAACTCCTAAAAAAAGTTTTACCGCTTAGCCCACAGGATAGCATCTATTACTTTGTTTCAACCATAGACTCATTATACTTCTATGGATTTCCAAAGATTGACAGATGTGTGTTCATTTGGTTACAAATATATTAGAGAATTTACAAGTGTACACGTTTTGTTTTTGTTGGACTAAATCATGTATATTATGCAATAAGAATCGCAGTGCTATCTAGTATACTGGTCTTCGTGTTGCTTGTGTTGTTTGTTGTGTTAAGTTTGCAACACAGGGGTTTGTTGTTCTGTAGGGCTGAGCACCTTGGCCCATAAGAATGGGCTTGAGTCAGAAATCCTTGCAGGGAGATCTACTGCTAGATTCAAGTATACCTTACGTCGCCTGCACCTTTGAGGGAAGAAGCACCACAGCTCAGTAGCAGAGCATGCACTTTGCAAACAGAATGTCCCAGGTTCGAATTCTCAGCATCTCTGGGTAGGACTGGGAAAATCATCCGCCTGAAACCACGGAGAGCCGCTGCAATTCAGGGCTGACAGTTCTGAGCTCAATGGGCCAGTGGGTTCCTATGTTCCTGTGCTCAGATCGCTTTAACTGACAATGCTGGGAATTCAACCTGGGATCTTCTTGCATGCAACCTTCTCGTAATGGTTTTGCATGGCCAGCATGCACTTGTAACTGGCTGTATAACTGTTTGTGCTCATGGTCAGCAGGTTTGTGGGTCTCCTGAGTTGAAAAGCAGAGCGTGGATTTAGTAAAATGTGCCTCACCGCTGAGCAGGGTTGTGATGTTTTTAGAACGAAGCTTCTCCTTCACCCAGTGCAGAGTTAAACTGTGGAACTCACTGCCACAGGAGGCAGTGATTGCCGCCAGAGACGGCACCCCTTTAACACTAACCCTAGAACTTGTAGACATCTCATGAAGCTGAACGTTGGAAGACCCTGGATGGCTGGATGAAATGGCTTATCCGTGAAGCACATAGTTAGCCTACGGAACTCCCTCCCACAAGAGTGGCTTTAAAAGAGGACTGGACAAATTCATGGAGGGTGGCTACTAGCCACAATGGCAATGCTCTGCCCTCCACAGCTGGAGGCAGGAAATGATTCTGAACGCCAGCTGCTGGAAGCCACAAGAGGGGTGTTGTGTTCGAATCCTGCTTGCGGGTTTCCTTCAGGCATCTGGCTGGCTGCTGCGAGAACAAGATGGTAGATGAGATGGGGCCGCTGGCCTAATCCAGCAGCCTCTCCTCATGTTCCTAATGCTTTGAAGAGTGGAGGAAGGAGGACATCGTACAAAGTTGCAGGCCTCCTTACCTGAGTCGTCGCAAAAAGGGGGCTTCCCACCTCCCTAGCCTTCTCCTTTCGGCAATTCTGAGTGGAGACCGCGTGCGTGTTTCTGGCTTTTTGTTTTCCTGGTTACAGGCTAACAAACCTGCCCCCTTTCTCTGCCCTGCCATTGTGTTTCCTAGAAGCATTTGTGTCTGCTCTGGCAGGAAACTGGATCAGGCAGGAGCTTGGAACAAAATGCTCAGTGTGGTAACCTCTTAGGCGCACAATACAGGAGGGGAGGAAGCTGGCAGAATCAAAGTCTCTTTGATCTGCACTGACTAAGGAGTTTCGATGCTCAGAGCCGTGGTTGGCCTCCATTCTCGTCGCCCTCACCTCCATTTTCCTCTCGCTGCTGCTGTCGAATCTCAGGTCGCTTGTCTTAGACAGCAGACAGGGACGGCTAACTTGGGAAGTGAGAGAAAGAAGGCCTCTCAAGTCCTTCTACCAGGAGGGGGAAAACCCTGCAAGCGATCTTTGCTCATTGCGAGAAATGCTGTGGCGAGGATCAGTGACTTCCAAATTTCCCCTCTTCCGAGAACTCTATCTGCATCAATCTGCTTGCTGCAGAACTCCTGGTTGGGGGGTCCAATTGCCTTGCATAGAGTGCATGAACACCAGGAACAGTGCCAGTGTTCGAAATTAGCCATGCGCCAGGCGCGTTTTGCTACCCGTGCAGTCCCATTTGCAACCGCATGGGGATTTCTGGGCACCAGGTTTAAAAACCTCTGCCTTACTCTGTAGTTAATACCGTTTCTGTTTCCACATTGCATGTTTCTTCTTCTTGCATACTGGGACAAGCAAATTGTAAGAGCAAGCGCAATATCAAAGAATCGTGGAATTGTAGCATTGGAATAATAATAATATTATAATAATTTATTATTTATACCCCACCCATCTGGCTGAGTTTCCCCAGCCACTCTGGGCGGCTTCCAATCAAGTGTTAAAAACAATACATCATTAAATATCAAGAACTTCCCTAAACAGGGCTGCCTCCAGATGTCTTTTAAAGAGAAGATAGCTACTTATTTCCTTCACATCTGAAGGGAGGGCGCCACCACTGAGAAGGCCCTCTGTCTGGTTCCCTGTAACCTCACTTCTTGCAATGAGGGAACCGCCAGAAGGCCCTTGGTACTGGATCTCAGGGTCCGGGCTGAACAATGGGGGTGGAGACGCTCCTTCAGGTATACTGGACTGAGGCCGTTTAGGGCTTTAAAGGCCAGCACCAACACTTTGAATTGTGCTCGGAAACGTACTGGAAGCCAATGCAGGTCTCTTAGGACCGGTGTTATGTGATCCCGGCGGCCACTCCCAGTCACCAGTCTAGGGGATCCCAAAGGCCATTTAGTCCAACCCCTGGGCAAACTGACATTCTGCGTTGGCAACCGCAATCTAGATTCAAGGTGCCATTCGGCGCCTAGGTTATATATCTGAGTTTTTAACATTGGAACAGCCATAGCTCAGTGACGGAGCAGCAGGCAGAAAGAAGGTCTCCTTCCATCCCTGGGATATCTGCCTTGAAACCCTGGAGAGAAGATGCTGCCAGTCAGTGTGGGAAATGCTAAGCTAGTCAGACCAGCACTATGGCTCTATCTAAAGCAGTTTCCTATCTTCCTGCGTTTGCCAGAACTTTAGGAGTTCAGCATCGCCTTGGGTGAGCCGAGAGCAAAGACAGGAGAGCACCTGCTACTCCTATGATCACGTTATGCAGAGGGCCTATAAGTTGTCCTTCGGGGAGGCTTGTTTGCCATTGCAGATCTGCTTCCAGGGGTGGGGGGAGACTCACAACTGTGGCTCTATTCCTTCTGAGGGATACCTGGTTCCCTTCAGATTTGCTTTGGCATTTGCATTTTGCTTTCTCAGCAACAAATGTTGGGCAAAAAGGGAACTCAGAAGGATCGCAGTGGCATTAAGGAACAACAACACATTGTAGCCGCTGAACTATCAAGCCGAACAGCATACAGTGGTACCTTGCAAGACGAATGCCTCGCTAGACGAAAAACGCGCAAGACGAAAGGGTTTTTCGTTTCTTGAGTTGCTTCGCAAGACGATTTTCCCTATGGGCTTGCTTCGCAAGACGAAAACGTCTTGCGGGTTTGCTTCCTTTTTCTTAAAGCCGTTAACACCCAGGGAATCCGCGCTCCGCAAGACGAAAAAATCGCAAGACGAAGCAACTCGCGGAACGAATTAATTTCGTCTTGCGAGGCACCACTGTATAGACAAAGCAAACGGCGACAGCAAATCCATCAAAACAATTAACACAATTTAGAAATGATGTATTGAAATTTTTCCGAGCAGTGGTGGTGCTGAAGCATAAGAAATATACTTTAAAAATAAAAACCACCTTTTTTTGGCGAGGGCGTGCCTTGCAACTGAAATGAAACAGTACGGAATGCAGTTAAAAATTCCTTCCCTGCAAGGCCTTGAACCCAGTGACCCTTTGGGTCTCTTCCAATTCTATGATTCCGTGAAAAAGAACCCAAATGCAGCAGAGGTGATGCTGCCTTCAGAAAGGGGGGCAATGAAGGGTGTTTGGGGATGATGGAATTGCTTCCCAGATGCTGTCCAAAGGCAGAGTTGGAAGAGACACCAGGTGTCATCTAGTCTGACCCCCTGCTGCAATGCAGGAACCACAGCCAGAGAATCCATGACAGATGGCCATGCAACCTCTGCTTGAAAACCTCCAAGGAAGGAGAGTCCACAACCTTTGGAGGAATTCCGTTCCAATGTCTCAGAAAGCTCTTCCCAATGTTTTGTTGGAATCTCCGGACTTGTAACTTGAATGCATTGGTTTGGCTCCTGCTCTGCCTTCCATATCTACGGGACCGTATCTACGGGACGGCCTTTCCTGGTCTGCCCCGCAGAGGATCTTAAGGTCCATGAATAACCATAGTTTAGAGGTCCCGGGCCCTAAGGAAGTCAGACTATCCTCCACCAGGGCCTTCACAGTGATGGCTCCGATCTGGTGGAATGTTCTGTCCCATGAGACCAGGGCCCTTCAGGATTTAACCTCCTTGCGTTGGGCCTGTAAGAGCTATTCCGCCTGGCCTTTAATTTGAATTCAGCCTGATCTTTTATTTCCCTTCCATTCCCTCAACCGCTCTGAGACCCCACAGCTAATTCTCCCCTGGCCTCCTTGCTGGCCCAAGTAGGACCAATTCAGCCAGCTAGCCCTGGGGATTATCTAATGCTTATTTCCCCTAAATTGATTTTTGAATTTTATTGTTATTCATGTTTCTATACTGTATTTTATGCTGCTTTTATAATTAAGTGTTTTAAATTTGTTGTTAGCCGCCCTGAGCCCGGTTTTTGAACCCGGAAGGGTGGGGTATAAATAAAAATATATTATTATTATGTGGCAGCCCTTCAGATATTTGAAGTTGTAGTCTCAACTCCCTCATCCCCAACTCCCTCAACCGTTCCTCATCAGGCTTGGTTTCCAGACCCTTGATCATCTTGGTCACCCTACATTCCAGCTCGTCAACATCCTTCTTAAATTGTGGACACAATCGTACAATTTCCCTATAGGAGTCTGGATTTCTCTTGTGCATGGTGAGAAATTGCATGAGCGTTTTTTTATCCTCTTTCCCCGAAGGATTGGGAGATCTTGATGTCTTATCTTTTATTGGGCCAGCTTCTGTTGGTGTAAGGCTTTGCGGCTTAGGGAAGGCCGGGAGATTGTGTGGAGCAGGAAGGCAGGCGATTGGATGATTGGATCCGGTAGCTTTCCATTCTGTGTGTAGCCATTCTGTTGTGCCAGCTGAATGGGTGGGTAGCTGGTCAATGATTGCAAGGCTGGCTTGTGATCTAAATTCCTTCAATAAAAGGAACTGCAAGAAGGGACATGGGTGCATTTCTCATGCAAGGCTGCCCTCTTGCGGAGAGAAAGGTGGCTACAATTTTAGTGTGAAACTTTCTGACGAGGGCAAGCGCGATGATGATTAATTTTAGCCTAGCGGTTTTTGTTTTAAAGTGGAGCATGGCAGCTGAGTTGGAGATGCACAGAAAAGGCTCTCTCTGCCTGTGAAAGTGAGATCTGGTCTGGAGAGTTGATGGTCAACGTGCTTTCTCTTCTTCCTGTTGGTATAGGAAACAGGCTGGTCAAAAATAGAAAAATACAGTTTCAATCCCTAACTAGTGAATCACAGCTTCCCTTGATGGCTTTTAATGAGAAGCTCTGACAAACATCCGAATGGGTATATAACTGGGATTTTGTGACGTGCCCCAACCTTTGGTGCAGCTGATTTAAGCAAGGGGGGAAAGGCGAAAGATCTGCAAATCAGAAGAGAAGGCTTACTGAGACCAGTAGCCTTCTGTCCCGCAGCTGCCAACCAGATGATGACGATAATTTAATTCATATATCGTTTCATGCCCAAATAGGCTTCTGAGTGGTTTACACAGTGAAGCCGCCAATTACACAAACATTATATCACCCGTAATTAAAACGCGCTATAAAACAATCTCAGTAAAACAACCCAACTATTAAAAGTGGAAACTCTGGTCGAGAGATCAAGAAAACCCAAGACGCCTCTGGGTTGTCCACAAACAGGTGGTGATGAGGGCATATGGATGGGCGACTGGAGCAATGTTGTGCACATTTTAGCAAAGCAGGAGTAGGCTATGAGCAGGAAAGGGGGGGGGTTCCCTTTAGAAACTGAAGGAGGAATGAGGAGTTCGGAAAGGGTGCTTGCATGTTCACAAGGCGTGAGATCCCTTCTACCAACTTTGCAGGAGTTGCTAAACTTTGCAGGCCCCCTGCAAGATTTTATTGTTCAATCTTCCACAAACCGTTTCCAAAATACCTTATCAGCTCCTATGCAATATTTTTTTGCAATTGTGGCAAATCTTTTTGCAACATGACTGATGTTTTCTCTAGACTAGACTTGTTATTTGTTTTAAAAATTCCTAATAAAAACATTGATTTTTAAAACATATTAAAAGTTTTCCCGCTTGAGCGCAGGAATCTGGAGGCAGAGCATTGGCTCTCTGGCTTTTGTTGCTGTCCATTTATTTATTTCATGGAATTTATACAATGTTTGATGGGTTTTTTTTAAAAAAAAAACACAAATCCTCAGAGCACTTTACGAAAAGATAAAACGGGAAAATCAAGAAAAAATTACCACTGTACCTCGAAAACATACAAAAAGTTAAAATACTGAAACAGGTTAAAACTCACATCAAGTTTCTAAGCATCAGGATAGACTTGAAAAGAATACACTGATATCAATAGGCAGGGAGTTCCAAAGGATAGGCGCTGTCACACTCAAACATTGAGTTCTTACACACGCAGAACAGATGTGATTTGGCACCTGGGCTGCCCGTTCTACTGATTGAAGAGATCAAGTGGGCACATCTGGGATGAAGCAATCTCACAGGTAAACTGCTCCCAAGAGGAACACCTTGGATTTGGTCTGGTAGCTAATGAGCCCAGATGTTAGGCGCTGGCACGCCTGTTCTAGCTGCAGGTAGCTCCCTGCGTCTTGTGTCATCACAACCGCCACAGCCGCAACGCGCCCCTGGCACTCCCTCTTCAAGCTTGATGGCTTGAGACGAGCTGTGTCAAGAGAGGCTATCCTCAGAGCCTTCAAAATCTGAAGCGGCAATTATGCAAGATTCCCGGGCGGCTTTGTGGAGGGGCTGCTCTCCCTTTCATGTCTCCGAAATGGAATCGTAATGGCACACATTTTTTACGCTGGCAATTAGATGCTGCATTGCAATTCAGCGCCACACGTCCCACACTGTTTTTTTCCTTTGTGGGTGTGGGAGTGTTTTTATGGGCCAGATCACAAGAGCCACATAACAGAGGATTTTTTATTTTATTTTTACAGTGTGGTTTTTATTGAGATTTCAAAATGCAACGCTGGGAAGACAGGGGATCTGTCCCCGGCTAGATTTAAAAGAAAGAACTGCGGCATTAAAAAATAATAATGTGTGGGATGTTTTTGGTTCCACCTCCATTCCCATCCCTGTGGATCAGAGAATTGTAGGGACCCTCAAGGGTCATCTAGTCCAACCCCCTGCAATGCGGAGATCTCAGCTGGATGCAATTTACATGACAGATGGACATCCAACCTCTGCTTAACAGTCTCCAAGGAAGGAGAGTCCACCACCTTCCAAATTAGTCCGCAGAAAACAGTCTTGCTGCATCTCCCATGTGACAGCCCTTGAGATATTTGAAGATGACTATTGATGGGAAGCTATTGTTGGCACCACAGGAATTGTCCTATGGTTTCCCACAGGGTCCCACATTTTGTCCCCTTTGCTGTCTGACATCTGGGAGTTGTCATCAGGAGGTCTGGAGTGAAGTGTCATCAATATATGGTTCGCACTCGGCTCCATCTCTCTGTCCCATCTGAATCGGGAGAGGCTTTTGAGGTGCAAACTGCATCTGTTGCAGCGAAACTATATTTAAACTGTAATCTTCACCAGCTGTAATCTTTGCATTCCATTGCCATTCAACTCCCACCTTTCGATATTCTCCTTTTAGATACCGGCCACCTAAGATTTCGCACCGGGTATCTGACGACATAGGCTCGAGTCCATGGGAGCTTTATGCCATGATAAATTTGTGGTGCCACAAGATTCTTCTGTGCTTTTTGTGTAAGAGCCTGACACCTCTATTATTTTTTTTTATAAAAAACAACAACCACACATCTGTTGTGTGACTTGTGATGTTTGGAAAAGGTCATGGGAGGGAGTTTTGCAGAAGTGTGTGTTGGGTTTTGTTGCTGCTCTGACAAACCCCACCCTGATTTTGTGGTCCAAGTGCCTTTGTAAGACCTTTGGGGCAGAGTAGGTGAAAGAAAACTACTGGTCATGCACTGAGCATCTTCAATGGAGTTATAACTTTCACACTGTACTATAGAAAAAAAGCATTGACCACTTGGGTCCCCATCATGTTAATACGTGGCTAGAACTGTAGTTTTATTTTGTTTATAATATTTTGTTAAGAGCCACCCAGAGTGGCCAGGGACAACCCAGTCAGATGGGCAGCTAATTGTTGTTGTTGTTGTTGACTGCAATTCCAGACTGCTGAATGTTGCCAGACAAAGGGAACATGCCACTCCCTTGTTAAAACGACTTCACTCACTATTGATCTGTTTCTGGGCACAATTCAAAGTGTCCAAGCTACCTGAAAGATCACATCTCCCATTATGAACCTACCCAGATGCTGAGATCCCTGGCTGAGCATCTTCTCTCGGTCTCGCTGAGTTCCCTTAGTCTCATCAACATCCGAAGTACAGCTGGTGGTGACCTAGACAGAGCCTTTTCTGTGGCTGCTTCCATATTAGGGCACTGGCTGTGCTTTGGGTCCCTTCCAACTCTATGATTACAAGGAAGGAGATTCCTTGGTGTCCCTCCAACTCTATGATCCTACGAATTCACTCCCAAGAGAGGTCAGCCTGGCTCCCTCTTTGTTATCCTCCTGGTTTCAGAAAGGCCTTTGGAGATGAAGGTGCAGACATTGCTGACCGCTGGGCTGCTCTCGGGGCAAACTGTATTTTTAATTGCTGGTTCTCAATGTGTCCTGGTGTATTTTAATTATTGTTTTCAACCAGTTTGCATTCATTACTTTGCATTTTATAATGTTGTTTTTAAATGTCAGGAGCCACCTTGAATCTCAGCTTAGGAGAAAGGCGGAATATAAACACAATTATTGATAATTATATGAATACTTGCGGTTTTCCTGTTGGGGCCTTTGGCTGGCCACTGTAAGAACAGAATGCTAGACTAAATGGACCACTGGCTCAATCATGCAGGCTGTGCTTATATATATATATACTTACGAGGTTCTTTGTGTTTTTGTCTTTTGTCTGTGCAGGTCTGAAAGAAACCCATCGACTGTGAATTGAAACAGGAGGTACGGCTCCGTAATTGCATGCCTCATTCCTTCAAGTGTGTCGAATGGAATATTGCAGCCGGCTCAGCTGGAAGCGTTTTTCAGGAGGGCGTCTGGCTTGATTTAAGGAAATAAAAACACAAGTGGCGTCCTCCCGCCCTTGCTGATGGGAACCGTGTGGGTGGGTTTGGTGGAGGCTGCCCTCCCATAGTCGGGGGTCGAAGGCTTCCTTCCACCTGCCCCTCTTCAGGAGGGAATTAGCGTATTTTTCGCTCTATAAGACGCACCACACCATAAGACGCACCTAGTTTTTGGAGGAGGAAAACAAGAAAAAAAATATTCTGAATCCCAGAAGCCAGAACAGCAAGAGGGATCACTGCACAGCGAAAGCAACGATCCCTCTTGCTATTCTGGCTTCTGGGATAGCTGCGCAGCCTGCATTCGCTCCATAAGACGCACACACATTTCCCCTTACTTTTTAGGAGGGAAAAAGTGAGTCTTATAGAGAAAAAATTGCAGTACTTTGTGGTCTCTACTTCTTGGTGTTTTGGTTTTCCTTAAATTTCTTGGCCTTGTTTGTGACCCCCCTGGGGGCTCAGAGCAGCTTTCGCAGAGTCAAAACCAGAAACGGCAAATCAGACCCGGCATGATACACTTTGAAAGAATTTTAAAAGATGGTTTCAAAGTGCAATTAAAAGGCAACGCTGACAATCACCAGCATTCAGCCATCCAGCCCTAAAATTCAAAACGAGCCTTTGAAGAAATTTCTGTGGCAGATGAAATAAGCTGACAATTCTCCTTAGGCAGAAAAAAATCCGCTCTAAGGAATTTTCACCAGTGAAAACGTTCAGCTCCCAGTCACTGCCAGCCTGGCATGGCATCTTTCCAGTTTGGGACGGCCTTTTCTGGATCAGGCTAGTCCCAACCAGCTAAAGCTTCACTTTCCAGTTGCTTTTGGGAGCTTACAAGCAGGGCATGGAGGTGGGTTGCAGTTCCACCAGTTCACTTGCGATCTATGTTAGAGGTACACTGCCTGTGACTATGGAGGCTCCTCTTTACGGTCCCATGCGGTAATATCTAGCAGGCCTGTTTCTCTGTGGGCTGCCGCTCCTTCACAACAGCTTTGAGGTGGGACTCAAACAGGCCTAACCATGTGTTTGGAGTGTATGGGGCTGATTGGATTTGTAGTCCGAAACTTCTCGAGGGCCCCAGGTTGAGGAAGTCTTGACTAGAGCCTCAGGTGTGTGTTCTATAGATGAGTTCACCCTGCTGAAATGAAGAGCCCTCCTGACCCCATAGATCTCCGCCCAGGGCCACCTGCAGCCAGGACCTCTTTGCAATGCTCGTAATAATTTCTGCCTTTGCTCTCTTCTTCTGCACGCCGACAGGACAGACCCAAGATGGCTTCACCGGCAGACAGTTGCATCCAGTTCACCCGACACGCGAGCGACGTCCTCCTCAATCTCAACCGCCTCAGGAGCAGGGATATCCTGACGGACGTGGTGATCATCGTCAACCGGGAACAGTTCCGAGCCCACAAAACAGTCCTGATGGCCTGCAGGTGAGGAGAACGACCCCAGGACTCGCCAACGTCCCCCGAAGCTGAGTGCTGGGAGATGCAGGGCTGATAAAAGGAAGTTCCTTCTTCACACAGCGCATAGTTAACTGTGGAACTCCCTGCCAAAGGACGGCCACCAACTGGGATGGGTGGAGACTAATTGATGGAGCAGAGGGCTATTGATGGCTCTGCAATTCTTCTGAGTAAAAGCCGTGTACCTTGGAAGATAGGTGGGCTGTAAAATGAATAAATAAACACTCCTCCACTTCTGTTTTTTCTTCTTCTCTTCACCCCAGTGGCCTTTTCTACAGCATTTTCACCGATCAGCTGAAGTGCAATTTGAACGTCATCAACTTGGACCCAGAGATCAACCCCGAAGGCTTTGGCATCCTCCTGGAGTTCATGTACACCTCCCGTCTCAACCTGCGGGAAAGCAACATCATGGCTGTCATGACCACGGCTCTCTACCTGCAGATGGAGCACGTGGTAGATACGTGCCGGAGGCTGGTCAACACCAGGTGAGTTGGCCTGGGCTAACCTTAGCGAGGTCAGTCCATGGTGATGCATTTTTCGAGAATGTTGTGTGCTCTTAGGGTAGCTCCTTCTACCGCTGGGTCCAGCAGTCCTCACTGTTAGGGGTCTGCTGTGTTAACTCTACCACCATCAGCCCTGGTTTCACCCCAAAGTAGGAAACACTAGAAATCGTGGACATCCAAGGAAGTTGAATGTTCTGTCTATGAACTTGCTCCTACAGTGGTGACCATTGATCTAGATGGCTTTAAAAGAGGAGGAGACAAATTCCTGGAGGAAGAGAGGTCTGTTGCTGGAAACCACAGAAGGTGGAGAGTGCTGTTGTTGTGCTCTGATCCTGCTCCTGGGTTTCCCTTGGCCACCATGAGAACAGGATGCTGGACTAGATTGGCCTGATCCAGAAGGCTCGTCTTACCCTCTTATGTTGGTTGGCATCCATCTGTCTCAGGAGACAATGGAAGAAGAGTACACCTTCGGGGGTCAAACTAGTGCATGGATAGCTCAGTTGGTTAGAGCATGGTGCTAATGCCAAGGTTGCAGGTTTGATCCTCATATGGGGACAACTGAATATTCCTGCCTTGCAGCGGGTTGGACGAGATGATCCTCGGTGTCCCTTCCAAGTCTACAATTCTATGAAACTGTTGGAGAGTCACAGCGCCTGCTGTGGCTGTAGATACAGGAGAGACATGCTTGGTTGCAGCTGGGGCAGAGGACAGTATCTTCTATCTGTGTTCTTATGTAGGAAGAAGGAGTTGCCTGTTGTGACCATGATCTATCAATTATTCCAACATTTCCCTCTCTCTTTCTCTCCCTTCCTGCCACGTCCAGTGACACAGAGATGATGTCTGCCGTGAAGACCCAGCGGGAAGACTTTCTGGGCGGTCGCCTGGCCAGCCACCCGGACATGATGGCATACAGGAGCAGCAGGGAAGTCTCCGAAAGCGGGCTGCCTCTCCGAAACGGGTCCATCTGCGACGGAAGAGCCTTCGTCCCTGGCTTGTACAGTGGCCTTTCGGGCTCCCCCATCTCCTACACTGGATACAGCCCAATGCCCGTCGGCGGGTACCTCTTCTCAGACGATGAGCTGCGGGAAGCAAGGATGCCCCTGTCGGACATTTCTAGGGCCAACCCTTTCCCGAGGGAGCGGGCGCTGCCGTGCGGCGCATCCCGGACGGGCGCTGCCGGTTATGCCCGGAGCGTCACCGAGGTATCGCCCGGCATGTGCCAGGCCGCCATCTACTCCCCGAAGAAAGCTGCTGCCGAAGAGGTCAAAAGTGATGTGCACTACAGTGGCGCCCCTGCCCCCAAGCCTGCCGCCCCCTTGGTAGCCCGGAACAGCGCCTACTTCCCCTGCGACAAGGCAGGGAAGGAGGAGGAAAGGTCCCCGGCCGAAGACGACATCAGCCAGCGCTTCGAGGCAAGCAACGCCCCCATGAACCGCAAGGTCCTGGTCAGCCCCCAGAGCCCCCAGAAGTCGGACTGCCAGCCCAACTCGCCCACCGAGTCCAGCAGCAGCAAGAACGCCTGCATCGGGCAAGGGCCTGGCGGGCCGCCCTCGGCCAAAAGCCCCACCGATCCCAAGGCTTGCAACTGGAAGAAGTACAAGTTCATCGTGCTCAACTCGCTCAACCAGAGCGCCAAGCCGGACGGCCCGGAGCAAGGCGAGGCGGGGACCCTCTCCCCCCACACCTACGCCCCCTCCCTGACCTGCCAGCAGTCGATGGAGCCCGAGAGCTTGGATGTTCAGTCCCCCACCAAGATGAGCATCAACGGGGAGGACTCGACGATCCCTCAGGCCAGCAGGCTGAACAACATTGTCAACAGGTAAAAGCTCCTGGTTGGTTGGGGCTCCTTACGGGCTCACCAAAGGCCCTTTGAGTGTGGCAAAGAGGTGGAGAGCTTCCATTTTCTTTCTCCATCCTCCTCCCCATCACTGAAGCCCTCAGCTTCGGGCAGAGCAAAGAGGGATGAGAGTCAGGACTGCCTTTTCCAATAATAATAATAATAATAATAATATATTTATACCCTGCCCTTCCCGGTTCAGAAAACCAGGCTCAGGGCGGCTAACAACAAATTTAAAACACTTAATTGATGCAACAAAAAAACAGTATAAAACGTGAATAACAATAAATTCAAAAATCAATTTAGGGGGAGAATCCATTCAATAAACATTAGATGTTCCCCAGGGCTAGCTGGCTAAATTAGTCCTATTTGGGCCAGTGAGGAGACCAGGGGAGAATTAGCTGTGGGATCCCATTTCCCCCAAATAAGAACATCAGAAAAGCCTGTTGGATAAGGGCAATGCCATGGCCCAATCTGCTCAGCATCCTCTTCTCACGAAGCCTGCTAGCAGGATCCGAATGCGAGAGCCCTCTCCCCTCCTGATGCTTCCAGCAACATTGCTGCCTCCAACTGTGTGAGGCGCAGCATGGTCATGGTGGCTAGAAGCCATCGATAGTCCCCCTACTCCATGAATTTGTCCAGTCCTCTTTTAAAGCTGTCTGGCCGTCACTGGCTCCTGTGGGAGGGAGTTCCACAGTTTAACTCTACGGCGCGTGGAGAAGGACTTTCTTTTATTTACTCTGAATCTTCCAACACTTTGGATGTCCACAAGTTCTGGTTGTGTCATCAGAGAAGGAGGAGAGATGAAACAGGGGTTGCCATGAAACAGGGGTCAGGTGCCCATCTGCCAAAAGGGTTCTTTATCTGGGATTCCTTTCACTGCCGTGGGTTGGACTGGATGACCCTTGGGGGCCCCCTTGCCAGGTCTACAGTTCTGTGATTCCGTCTCCGTTGCTTACACTCCTTCCCTCACCCGCTCTGCCTAGGTCGCTAGATGGGTCTCCTCGCGGCAGCGATGCCCAGTCGCCTTTGTACCTGCATTCTTCCAAGTGCAGCTCCTGCGGTTCGCAATCCCCCCAGCATTCTGAGATGTGCCTTCATACCCCCGGCTCACACTTCGGAGAAGAGATGGGAGAAACGCAATCGGAATACTCCGACTCCAGTTGTGGTAAGCCCAGACCAATCCATTTCCTGGTTATTTCGGCAATGGAGTTCCGGAACTCGGCACAGGGACACCTGCTTGGCTTGCAGAAGGCCCCGGCGGGTTCAATCCCAGGTTGGCGCTGCCAGGCAGGGCTGGGATTGCCCTCTGCCTGAAACCCTGGAGAGCATTGTGGGCAATAGTGGATCAGACGGCACAATGGTCTGATTCGCCATAAAGCAAGATTCCCTATGTTCCCTGCATGCTCTCATTTCCCCTGCTTGCTTGCT
Source organism: Podarcis melisellensis (assembly GCF_964234715.1). Lineage (NCBI taxonomy): Eukaryota > Metazoa > Chordata > Lepidosauria > Squamata > Lacertidae > Podarcis > Podarcis melisellensis. Next base: position 3,004,365 of record NC_138537.1, read on the forward strand.
CGCTCTACGGGCAAACAATATATAGGTACCCAGAAGCCAATCTCTGGCCTTATAAGATGCAGCACATAGCAAGCAGGAAATCCCTCTTCTGCCAATGAAATCCGTTCAGATAATGATTGGGTGGCTTTCCCAATTCAAAGGTTGGGTATTTTTTAAAAAAGGTCTCTTAAAAAACCAAACCAGAGACATATGGTTTGTTTCTGGAACCAGATCATTCCTGTGCCACACATCCCTTTCAGAGTCTCATCCGCACACTCCAAATATTGCATCCCTTAATTCGGAAATTCAGAACGTCCCGAATTCAGGTTCCGAAAACCTAAAGCCAAAGCGATCCAAGGCTCTGAAGTTCTCCAAAATTGGACTGAAAATTTTTCATATTTGATTTAAAAAAACAACAGCCACCCAAAATGTATTTCTCTAGCTCCAGCAACATCTGGTTCAGAATCTCTATTTGTGGGGGTGGGGTTGGCAAAGCCGTTTCACATCCTTTCGGATCACATAGTGCTGTACAAACCTCTTTTGCAGAGGCCAGACGTGACTTTTGTAGGATAAGGCCTGGATTTGGGGGGGGGGGGAGTGTCAAGCCATGCATCCAACATTGTGCGCCACCCTGCTGGCATGTAGCCCTGAGGTCCCCTGCTCTACCCACACGCCTGGAGTTTTGCACAGCACCCCTTCCCTCTCCCCAGAAACTGAGCTGGATCAGCTCTGGTACCAGTGCCAAAGGGGCTTTATATTAATGGCAGGGTCTCCTGGCATTTGCCCCACTCTGCCAGGAGAAGCCGGCGCCTGCGTTCGCCGTGTAATTTCGCCTCTGCTCTAGAGCATGCAGCAGCTGTTTATCTTACCCAATGCATCTGTAGTCCACCTTTTCCTTCTCCAAGGAGTGAAGTGAAGGACATGAGGCAGGAGTTGATAATGCAGGTGAGCTGCGCACAGGTGAGCTGCAAGCAAGCTGCCGGCCAGCTCTGTGGAGGCTCCTTTTATTGACACAATATGCAAACCCAGGCAGATACATTTTGGGCTGCGACCTTTGCACATCTTCCAGTCCCGAGATTGTGGGGTGGTACAAAGCTATTCTGGCACCTGTTTCCACCGCGTCATTTTCCCCTTGCACAGTGTGTGACGAAGGAGACAAAGGTCTCAGAGACAAAGGTCACAGACAGGACATGGCAGACTACTGAGACTGCAAAATATTAGACAGAGGGCAAGATGTTCAGACAGCTGTGGCCTTATCCGTGAGGGGGAGTGCTCCGCACCCAGCGATCATTCCTACAGAGGAGCTCGAGCTGGAGCACATGGCTCCCGCCTCCCCCCTTTAAACCCCACAACGACAACGCTACAAGGTAGGCTAGGCTCAGAGAAGGTAGTGACTGGCCTCAAAATTCAAACCCAGCGAGTTCATGGGGATTCAAACCCAAGTCCGGCACAAGCGCTAGGCCACGTTGGCTCTGGCGGACGAGGATTTCCAGCAAGGAGGAATTGAGGGTCCCACTGGATCTTCCCGTCCCCCAAGCAGCAATACTGGCACAAGCTAGCCCCCGTATGTGTGTGTTTGTGTGTGCTTAGCTGTTGCGCTTAGCTTCCTCTGACTCCCGGCCGCCTCTTCCTCCTTCGGTTCCCCCGACAGAGAACGGAACCTTTTTCTGCAACGAGTGCCACTGCCGCTTTTCGGAAGAGGCGTCGCTGAAGAGACACTCCCTCCAAATGCACAGCGACAAGCCCTACAAGTGTGACCGTTGCCAGGCCTCCTTCCGCTACAAAGGGAACCTTGCCAGCCATAAAACTGTGCACACAGGTACGGCACTTCTGGGCCGCCACAGGGGCAGGGGAGAGGTCTGTCGGGATGGTGGACGGTCAGGCCGAGGGAGCCATGCGGCCTGGGGCCGTGGAACCGCAGGATTGCCAGGTTGGAAGGGGCCCCAAGCGGCCATCTAGTCTGACTCCCTGCAGTGCAGGGATCCCGGACAGACGGCCCTCTGAGCTCTGTTTAAAAGTTTCCAGCGAAGGAGGGTCCACCACCCTCCGAGGTCATACGATCACGGAACCGTAGAGCTGGAAGAGATCCCTTGCAACACGGTAATCGTAGCTAAAGAACCCCTGACAGTTGCCCACCGAAGCTCTGCTTGAAAACCTCAAATGAGTCATTGAAGGGCTCCCCAAGGGACATCTAGTCCAACCCCCTGCAATGCAGGAATCTCAGCTATAGTATCCCTGGCAGATGGCCGTCCAACTTCTGCTAAAGCACCTCCAAGAAACAAGAGTCCACCAGCTCCTCAAGGAGTCTGTTCCACCTTCCATTTCCCCCCGTATGTCTGGCTGAAATGAAACTAAACCCCAAAAACCTTCAGTGAGGACCAAAAGAGGGAGAACCGGTGCAGGAATGGGAACCTCCAGATTAATGGCGGGCCACAATTCCCGCCTTCCCTGACCAGTGTTGGAGGACGGTGGGAATTTGTGTCCCCGCACAGTGTTGAGGTGCCCTTTTTCGAGGGACAAAGCTGTTTCTGTTTTGTAAAGCACTTTGTGATCTGTGGCAGCGGAAGGATCTGAGACAGGCAGTATCATCGAGTTAAGGGAGCGAGCTTTGAGCCAGGGAGTCAGCAGTTCAAATGACCTCGCCTTGGCCATGGACTCTCTGGCTGGCTTTGCAACCTCCGCTCCTCATCTGTAAAATGGGGGCAAACCCTTATCCGGTTCTGGGAAAATCATGAGGGGCGCTCACATGTAATGTTTTAACGAGTATGCAACCTGGGTACACAAAAAGCTGAGCTGTATCCTTGTAGAGTTATTCACATGTAACGTGGAAAAAAGTGTACGCAGTCTAAGTATCTGTACTTAGCTGTAGGTTTGGTTGTGCTGGATGCAGGCAAATAAATAAATAAATAAATAAATAAATAAATAAATAAATAAATAAATAAAAATTTATTATTTATACCCCACCCATCTGATTGGGTTTCCCCAGCCACCCTGGACGGATTCCAACAAAATATTAAAATACAACAGTCCATCAAACATTAAAAGCTTCCCTAAACAGGGCTGCCTTCAGATGTCTTCTAAAAGTCTGGTAGTTGTTGTTCTCTTTGACATCTGGTGGGAGGGCGTTCCACAGGGTGGGTGCCACCACCAAGAAGGCCGTCTGCCTGTAACTTGGCTTCTTGCAGTGAGGGAACTGCCAGAAGGCCCTTGGCGCTGGACCTCAGTGTCCAGACAGAACGATGGGGGTGGAGACAGAGGAAGTCACTCAGGCGCCGGGGGCAGCGCACCCAGAGGCAGGGCGAACCACCCATAGGGGCAGGGCACACCGCAGGGCCTCGAGAGTCTGCCTACCTCCTCCCACTCAGCCACCCTACAGCAGGGAGGGGGGAGACAGTGGGTGGACCGTTTGGGCAGCGCGGAGCCTGCGTGCACCCAAGCCACCATGTCTCTCCCAGGAGGATGTCAAGGAAATAAACAGCTATCTGACTTTTAGAAGACATCTGAAGGCATCCCTGTTTAGGGAAGTTTTTAATGTTTGATGTTTTATTGTGCTTTTAATATTCTGTTGGGAGCTGCCCAGAGTGGCTGGGGAAACCCAGCCAGGTGGGCGGGGTATAAATAATAAATTATTATATTATTAAGGTCCCATGGCATCTCCAGGCAGGGCTAGAAGATGCTGCCAGCCCGTGTAGACAATACTGAGCTGCAGGGGCCAATGGTGTGGCTCCGTATAAGGCAACTTCCTATGGCTTTCCTATCCGTTTGGGTCCTTGGCGCTGAGAGTTTTGAAGGCGAGGGGGCACCCTAGTCGCCCAGGCCCCATTCCTTACCCAAAGGAGCGCCCTCCCTTCTAGGCGGGCCACACACACTTTCATAGAAGCACCTTCTCTTTTTTTCTTTCTTTTGCTTCATACCGCGACACTAAACAGGCTCCGTTCTGTTTGTCGAGACAGGCGAGAAGCCGTATCGCTGCAGCATCTGCGGGGCCCAGTTCAACCGGCCGGCCAACCTGAAGACCCACACGCGGATCCACTCGGGAGAGAAGCCCTACAAGTGCGAGACCTGTGGGGCGAGGTTTGTCCAGGTGGGTAGCTGGTAGGCGGAGGATTTGGCCGTATTAGCAGAACTTGAGTGATACTTGTAAACACAACCAATACCGCTTGTGGAGTAGACGGGAACAATATTAAAGAATATAAAACTTTGCAGAAAAAACGACAGTATAAACAGTACAATGAGAATGATTGAAAGGATTTGCTGAAATAACTAATTGAACTAGAATACAAAAAAGGGAGGTGTGAGGAGGTCAGGGAAACAAGTAAATGAAAGACAAGACATGGAAAGATTGACTTGTTTTTAATTGTTTTTACTTTTCTGTATTTTGTATTTTTTGTTTCCTTTTCCCCCTCATTTTTGTAACTTTTTTGAAACTTTAATAGATATTATTTATTTAAAAATGAATGATTTGAAGACTTGTTTTGTCAGAAGTCTTTTTTATTTAAGCGTTTATTTAAGTATTACAGTGGTACCTCTAGATACGAACGGGATCCGTTCCGGAGACCCGTTCACATCTAGAAGCAAACGTAACTAGTGACGGCACGTCTGCGCAAGCGCGCGTCGCTTTTTGCCGCTTCTGCGCATGCACGTGACGTCATTTTGAGTGTCTGCGCATACGCAAGCGGCGAAACCCAGAAGTAATGCACTCCATGACAGTGAATTAGGAAGATTAAGGGTTTTTTTATGCACACAAATCTGCTTTTTCTTCTTTCTTTTCCCCTGTATTTTCTTCTTTTCTTTTTTCTTAATTGTTTTTTCTTTAATTTTCTTTTTGTAGTATGAGATTGTAAATTCTTTGTATATGTGTGTAATTTAAATTAATAAAGATTATTTAAAGAGAGAGAGAGAATTTGGCCCTTCTGGAACCCCTTTGCCAGCACCAAAGGGGGTCTTTCTTTTGTGTGTTTTAAATTTTGTAATGTAATCTTTATTGCATTTATAAAATTTACAAAAAAAGAGAAAAAATTCAGCCTAACACCCACGTATATTTTTTAAAAAAGAAAACACATTAAAGGAAATTATAAAAAGAAAAAGATATTTGTCAAATACGCAAAATTCTTTAAGGAGTACAACCCATAATTTGAATATTCTATACACAAAATTCATAGAAAGAAGTTATCTTCATATTTCTTCTTTCCTCCCCTTACAGTCACATTCTTTCTGTTCCCCAAAACTGACTTGAGTCCCCTATATGTTTATTGACTTCCCTCTATCTCTTTGTGGCTTCAACACTTCTCTTACATTTAAGTAATCTCTATTCAGTTATAAAAAGAAAATTCCCTTATTCCTCTGAAGTTAATCTAGGCACACAACCAAGTATCGTTATTGGAACCTTATTTTGTCAAGTAGCTTTTAAAACAATCCCATTCTTCTTCTTTTTTTCTTTTTAATTTTTTTATTAGTAATTTCAGCATCACATTTTATCAAAAAACATATCACCCTTAAATTCTCCCCCTCTGTTTGTCCCCTCCCCCTCCCCAAAAACATAACCCACTCTCCCCCCACCCAGACTTTTCTCCGCTCCTCTCTCTGGTTTATCAACATATGTTATTTTCTGCATGTTACAAAAATGTACAGATCCTTAATTTACTGTATTTTTCGCTCTATAAGACGCACCAGACCACAAGACGCACCTAGTTTTTTGGAGGAGGAAAACAAGAAAAAAATATTCTGAATCCCAGAAGCAGTGAAAGCAGCAATCCCTCTTGCTGTTCTGGCTTCTGGGATAGCTGCGCAGCCTGCATTCGCTCCATAAGACGCACACACATTTCCCCTTACTTTTTAGGAGGGGAAAAGTGAGTCTTATAGAGCAAAAAACATAGTATCTATCTAAATGTTATCAATAAAAAGTTTGTGAATGTTTATTCAAAGCCTGCCAAGGAGTCCAGTTCGTTTTGTTGTTTCTTTGTAAAGGGTTCTCATTCATCTTTAAAAAGCAATTCCATTCCTTTTTTAACTTTGATTTCTTATTAATCCTGTTTCATTTGACGACCCAAATGAACTCGTGGGAACCGCCCCTCTTGACACCTGTATTCCTTTCGCCAGGTAGCACACCTGAGAGCTCATGTGCTGATACACACCGGCGAGAAGCCCTACCCGTGTGAAATCTGTGGGACCCGATTCCGGCATCTGCAGACCCTCAAGAGTCACCTGCGAATCCACACTGGGGAAAAGCCCTACCATGTAAGTCGCGGCATCTGAATGCCCCATGGCTGGAGATTCCTGCATTGCAGGGGGTTAGACTAGATTTCCCACGGGGTCCCTTCCAATTCTACAATTTTAGAATCTTGTAAGTCAGGCTTCGCCAAGCTGGTGCTCTCCCCCAACAGCTAGCAGTGGCCAAAAACCTGGATGGCTTTAAAAGTCGTGGTTTTATTACCGTATTTTTCACTCTATAAGATGCACCAGACCACAAGACGCACCTAGTTTTTGGAGGAGGGAAACAAGAGGGGGGAAATTCTGAATCTCAGAAGCCAGAACAGCAAGAGGGATCGCTGCACAGTGAAAGCAGCAATCCCTCTTGCTGTTCTGGCTTCTGGGATAGCTGCGCAGCCTGCATTCGCTCCATAAGATGGACACACATTTCCCCTTACTTTTTAGGAGGGAAAAAGTGAGTCTTATAGAGCAAAAAATACAGTAATTCTCAGGCCACAGGCCATTCATGTATAAGATGAATAGGTACAGCGCAGAAACCTGCAATATAAAATACTGTATAAAATCACATTTCTACTTAGAAGTATGCATCTTAAAAATACCGCGTAAATCACATGTAATGTAGATAAAACTTACATATCGAAAGCACTAAATTTAATACAGAGAAAAAGCATTGCTTATTGAAAGGTAAAAAGGTTTTACCTTTTTACCTTTCAATAAGCAATAAGTTTTGCTTCGTTTTTAAAGGCACACTTAAAGTAAAGGTAAAGGGACCTCTGACCATTAGGTCCAGTTGTGGCCGACTCTGGGGTTGTGGCGCTCATCTCGCTTTACTGGCCGAGGGAGTCAGCGTACAGCTTCCGGGTCATGTGGCCATCAGGACTAAGCCGCTTCTGGTGAACCAGAGCAGTGCACAGAAACGCTGTTTGCCTTTACCTATTAATCTACTTGCACTTTGACGTGCTTTTGAACTGCTAGGTTGGCAGGAGCAGGGACCGAGCAATGGGAGCTCACCCCATCGCATGGATTCGAACCGCCGACCTTCTGATTGGCAAGCCCAAGAGGCTCAGTGGTTTAGACCAGGCATCCCCAACCTGCATCCCTCCAGAAGCTTTGGCCTACAACTCCCATGATCCCTAGCTAACAAGACCAGTGGTCAGGGATGCTGGGAATTGTAGTCCAAAACATCTGGAGGGCCGAAGCTTGGGGATGCCTGGTTTAGACCACAGCGCCACTCTATTCTGTCTTGGTCAGACCACACTTGGAATACTGTGTCCAGTTCTGGGCATCAGAATGGTCTGCGCATGCGCAGAAGTGGTCTTCAGGTTGCGGAAACCTCAGGAAACCTGCTTGTATATTCATTTAAGCATTCCCATTGCTACTGAATTATAATTTTTGGTTTATGCCTTATTAAATCCGTCCGTTTTGCTAACTCCAGGTACTCACACAGTTTACTTAACCATTCCCCTTTTGTTGGGATATAATTTCCTTTCCAATGACTGGCTACCAACAGCTGCTGCTGTTGCATACAGAAAGACCAGAAAAGACAATTTATCCCTGTTCTTAGAGCCCTGACTTGATGCCTTTTCGCTTTTTCTCCTCTCCCCCCCCACTCCAGTGTGAAAAGTGCAACCTGCACTTCCGCCACAAAAGCCAGCTGCGCCTGCACTTGCGCCAGAAGCACGGCGCCATCACCAACACCAAGGTGCAGTACCGCGTCTCGACAGTGGAAGGCGCCGCCGAGCTCCCGAAGGCTTGCTGAAGGAATGACCTGTTTCTCGGGAGAAGAGGGTCTGGCTTAGGAGGAGGAGGAAGGGCAGTGAGGGCGATGTCCAAAGGAAACTTGTAACACTTTAGGGGGGGGGGACGGGACAAAAACTTTATTATTCTTTATTGTCACACAATGGAGTGCCTCTCGAAGCCCGGAGTGCAGTTGCAAAGGAGGAAGAGCGGAATGGTATAATGACACGGGTTTTACATTTCCTTTTTGTTTTTTCCTGCTTCCCAGTTATGTGAATTTTCAAAAAAGTATATATATATCTATATATCTCTCTATATATATCTATATATATATATATAGTCAGATCGACATTTTGTGTGTATGTGTGCGTGCGTGTGTGTTTACGTGCAAGAGAGTTTGGGTTTTGGAGCTGGGGGGGAAAGAACCCCTGTCTTTTAAAAGTCTGTGCTGCAAAAGGCCTGATCCTTTCGCAGCCGGGAGATGAGGAATGTAGATCGTTTCATGGGAACAAATTGTTATTTCTTTTTTCTTTTTCCTTTTTTTTTTTTGCAAATGATATTGTGTGTTTTTTAACGAAAGAGCGGGGGCGGCGGGCGGGGAGATTGTATATGCTATCAGAATGGAGAGGGCTTTAACTTTTTAACCAAAGGTGATGGAATCTATGGCAGAGTTGTAAATATATGAATATATATATATATATAAATATATATAAATATATAAAAAATATAAACCTTTAAAAAAGAGATATTAAATGCATACACACACACACACACACACACACACACACACATATATATATATGCATTAAAGTCTCCTGCTAGACCTCTGCAGGCAGATGGCTGATCCGGGAGTCTTTATTGTGACAAAGCACTTAACAAGATATTTTAAAAGTATTGCATCTGTATTAGTGAGAAAATATTTTGTCTAAGAGCATTGAGTGTGTATTTGTATTTTTTGCAAGTGAAGGTTTACAATTTACAAAAAAAAGAGTGTGTATTAAACCAACAAAGCTGCAGAAGGAATTTAAAATAATTTAAAAAACCTAATTTTGTGTTCTGTTCTCCTTCTTCCTTTCTTTCCTTTCCCCCAGTCTGTATATATGTACAATGTTCGTTTGGGGTTTTATTTTTATTTCGCTCTTTTTTTGCGTTTTCTCACAGTGCCTTTCTTTTCGACTAAATTAGAGCCCAGTTTTGAGGTACGGTGTCGCTATAAAGGGGGTCGTTGCAGACTCTTGATGGAGAATGTCAGGTGTTGTTGTTTTTATTAAGATAATAATAATTTGGTCTCATTTTATACACTTGTGTTACAATCAGTCAATCTCGGGTGACAGGGTTTGGGGGTGTGTCAAACTGCATTAATGCGTTCTGTAAAATATAGCTGTACAAATTCAAGAATAAAACGGCAGAAAGCAACCATGAGCAAGGCTGTGTGGTGTGTTTCTTTCCCTTCCTACCTGCCCCAGCAGCTGTTTCTTGAGAAGGCATCCCTTTGTGCCAGTTCAAGGTCCAATGCAGCCTTCCTCAACCTGGTGCCCTCCTGGTGCCCAGAATTCAAACTCTCACCCATTCCCAGCCAGCAAGACCATTCTCCTTTGTCCTCTCATGTTGCCCTGGGGCTGATGGGAAGTGGAGGATGCAGGGACAAGTCTTGGAAGCGATTCCTCCTAACCCATCGGTAGGCAAGCTAAGGCCATAGCTGTCAACTTACAGATTTGAAAATAAGGGACCAGCAGCCTTGAAAATAAGGGATCAGCAGCCAAAATAAGGGATTTTAGCCAACCAGCTGAAATACCAAGTTAAAAGGGACCAGATAATTTGGGAGAGCAGCGCCGGTTTTTAGCCCTTCGTTTCCAGAGGTTGCTGCTCAAGACACCAGCCAATGAAACACTGCAATTAAATAACTACAAGCAGCAACCACTTTTCACGCAAAACGAAGTCTAAGCTACGAAGATGCTGCTGCAGCTCTGTATCTTTTCTCTCATGCTCCATCTGCAGCTTTCAGTTCCATCAGGTGGGGCGGGAGGGGGGGGGAATAGCGCCCAAAGTAAACCCGCAGATCAGACCATCTATGCTGGTCTACCACTACAAATCTATGGGAGAAGCGCTTGCGGCCCTTCCCTTGTAGCCCTTGGAACACCTGCCCGCGCCTCCTCCTCTCCCTCCTCTCTCTGAACTGCTTTCTCTATGGTTGCCCTCACTCTCCTCTCAAGGCTCCTCAGCCAATTCATAGGCCACACCAGGCTGCCCATCTCATCTGGGCCCTTGGGTGGCCCAGGCAGAGAAACTCAGTTTGGTGGCTGTGAGGAGGATGGCGATGGAAGAGCCCGAGGCTCCCGAGTCCTGGTGGGGAGGGGCTCCCGAGGGGCAAGGCTGGTGAGAGGAGGCCAGAGGGGGGCGGGCTGGGCAGCCAAGCAACACAGTTGGAGCCTCCCTCCTCCCTGGCCGGCAGGGAGGGAGGGAGAGGAGCTGCTTCCTTTGAAACCCCGGAAATTTAAGGGACATCATCAATAAGGGACAGCAGCGGGACACGGCACTGGGATAAGGGAGTTTCCCGCCAAATCAGGGACAGTTGACAGCTATGGCTAAGGCCCAGGGGCCAGATCTGGCCCAACTGCCTTCTAAACCCGGCCCGCGGACAGTCCGGGAATAAGCGTGTTTTTACATGAGTAGAATGTGTCCTTTATTTAAAATGCACCTCTGGGTTGTTTGTGGGGCATAGGAATTTGTTCATTCCCCCCCCAAATATAGTCTGGCCCCCCACAAGGTCTGAGGGACAGTGGACTGGTCCCCTGCTGAAAAAGTTTGCTGACCCCTGTCCTAACCTGACCGAGTGGGTTCTGGTGTATCCACACGTATCAGTCAAATGCTATCTCACAGATGACAAAAGTTGTAACTTCAAGGTGACAGTGTGACCTTGCTTCCCTTCCACTCTGAATACCAAGGCATAGTCAGCTGAACCATACAGAAATAAAAACCAGTCCACATGTATTAATTTGTGAAATCCTCTCTTCACGAGCAACCTCTTACCCCCTAGTAACCATGACAAGGTTAACCACTTACAGAGGGGCTGGAGCTCTGTTCATCTCTCACAGGAAACACAACAAAGAATCTTGTGGCATCCTAAAGACTAAACAAATTTATTATAGCTTAAGCCAATGGTTTCTAAACCTTTTCACCCTCCCCCCTACAAGTTCCATATATTCCTCCCCAGTGGCTCCTACCCTGTAAAAAGCATTATTCAGAATAGTGGTTTGCACAAACCACTAAGGAAGATAATGACTTAATAAAATTCAAAGTAGTTGCAACTTCACTGAAAACTGGTCGCTTCATCTGCCCCAACTGCAACAAAATATGTCTCTCCTATATTGGTCTCTACAGCCACAGGTTTGACTTCACCCTTCAAGGCGCATTTCCCACTGTCTCCTGAGACAAACAGATGTCAACAAGTACAGTTGTACCTCAGAAGTCGAACAGAATCCGTTCCGGAAGTCCATTTGACATCCGAAACGTTCAGAAACCAAGGCACAGCTTCCGTTTGGTTTCTGAATGTGCAGGGGCACCGGAAACAATAGAAGAAGCCACACCGGACGTCCGGCTCCCAAAAAACGTTCAAAAACCAGAACACTTCCAGTTTTCAAGAGTTCGGGAGCTGGAACATTTGACTCCCAAGGGATTTGGGAGCCGAGGTACAACTGTAAAATTATTTAGTTTAATGAATTCAACGGAATTAGTGAACTTGATCCAGTGATAGCAGTTTTCCAAAGTCCGGTAGCCATTTATACCCTTATCTCCCAACAGCTGTGGCCACTTGGCTCTTAGCACCTCCCCTAGGTAATGCTGAATGTCACCTTTGGGAACCACCAATTTAAGATTTGAGGACAACAGCATGAACACAGCTGATGAAGTGGAAACTTATAGTCTGTGAAAACTTATAGCATAATCATATAGATGGATGATAGATAGATAGATAGATATAGTAATTTTTTATTAATTTTCCACATTTTTAACATCCTCACAATATTCATTTTTCATCTCCACTTAGTAGGTTCTTTTGAACCTTTGAACTCCCCTCCACCCCTCCACGGCTTCTTTCTTTATTCCCTAATTAACTGCATCTTTTACGTTTTCCAAATCATTATATAAATCATCAGTAAAATACAGTAGACTTTCACATTACAAGTGCCTTCACATTCCCGCCAGTGTCTTTACATTTTTACAGTGATCTTTTAAATAAGGCACCCTTTTGCTCCGGTCCTTTTCGAATGCTTGATCTTCCTGGTTTCAGATCTTTCCCGTCAGTTTCGCCATCTCCACATAGCCCATCAGTTTTGCTTGCCACTCCTCTTTCGATATACCAAGAAAAAAGCACACCAAGAACTCAGGCCAGACAGGGCCCTGTTTCGATCTATTCACCTTCATCAGCTGGAAGTATCAAATATTACATGAAAATACATTTAAATTCTAAATTATCATAAATTATAAAATTATAAAACAGTATTATATAACATTTGGTTCCTTAACTAATTTCTAAAGGGTCATGTAAGTTTGAAGAATTTGTATAGATATATCCTCTTATTTTCTACTTTTCTCAGAGATAACAACTGAAAATGATCCATATTAATGAATTACATGTGTTTTGTAAACTAAGAAAATCTTTAATAAAAATACATTAAAAAAAAATAATTGGCGAGCCCTGCTACGTTGCTCCCAAAGCCTCAGAATCCTACCTCACACTGGAAACTACACAGATTTACACCAGGCAGCAAAACGTGAGTTTTTTCTGGGTCGAAGGGAAGCTTATAGTTTGACGATAATTATTCCCAATTTATTTTCTGAGAGGCAAGGGGCATTTCAGCTGCAACATCGACCAAAGCAAAGTGGCCCAGTTATTTGTCTACCCTCCAATCGACAGTCAGATCCCTTCACGCACAGCAACCATGGTGAAGAATATACTGGAATGTTGAAAAACATCCAGTGTGGTAGAGTGGGAAGAGCATCAGACTAAGACCAGGGAGACCCGAGTTCAAATCTCCACTCACAGATTCATAGAATCATAGAATGGTAGAGTTGGACGCTTGCCAGATGACTTTTAGCCCCCACCCCCCCTCTCTCAGCCCACCTCACAGGGTTGTTGTGATGACAACATGTGTGTGGAAAAGAACCATGTACTGTACCTCCTCTGAGGATGGATGGAGTGGTATCTAATCATTTTGATAAAATGGCCACAGTGCTTTTTGGAGCTCTTCTCCTCAAAAGCAGCTTGCGGCAATATTTCAAGCCCCAGCAGTATTGCAAAATAAAACTGTCCAAAGTCCGTTTCAGGGGCCTAATCCAGCCGGCCCTCACGCATGTTCACTTCATCAAATCTGGCCCTCTTTGAAAAAAGTTTGGGCACCCCTGGGCTAATCAAACGCCACTGACAGCAAGAATGACAATTTCCACTACAACCACAAGGTGGCAGATTGAGGCAAGATTTAAGTATCATGTGAACATTAAATATGTTTTGGGGGTAACTTTGCTTCCATGGGGATGCAGTCAACTAACTAGACCCACTGAAATTAATGAACATTACCATGCATTTCAATGAGCCTACTCAGAGTCTTCTTTCTTTTTTGGTGATCTCTCTTTTTTTAAAAATAATAATAATTTTTTAAATTAATTTTTCCATAAAATCTCCAATCGTACAGATTTCACATCACATATTTTAACTTTTTTGACTTCCCTCAATCCCTCTAACAATCATCCGTAGTCAAATTCCTAACTTCACATTCCTTAATCATAATATCGCCTTTAGGTAAAAAGTTTCCCCCCTGATTTCCATTTTAGCAATATTTTTTGTTTTTTTCACAAAGCTTCTTTAAAACACACTAGCGTTGTATGTTCTTCACATATAGTTTTCAAATATTCTCTAAATTTTCCCCAGTCCTCTAGAAACCTATGATCCCTTTGAAATCTTATTTTTCCAGTTTTTTGGTGATCTCTCGTAGCTGAGTAAGATGGTACTCATCTTGCCCCAACCTACATCCTTTTGCATGGTGCTTAACTCTTATTCTTTGGTGATCCCTCATAGCCAAGTAAGATTGTCTTCCATAAACACAGTTTTAGCAGTGAGTCCATAAGTGACTGTGGAGGCCAATTCTGGATCCACACGTGCTTCCACAGTGGGGACATGGGTTTCCGGGCGGGAGTTGATCACGGTGTGGATTTGCTAAGGGTGCCTTCCTCTTAGCACATTTCTCCCTTGCCTCCTGAGTTCGAGCATAATGCCGGTGGTCAACAAAAGAGGTTTAAAGACTGTCTCAAGGCAAATCTTTAAAAATGTAGTATAAACACTGACAACTGGGCAACATTGGCCTGCAAGCACTTCAGTTGGAGAACAGCCTTGACCAAAGGTATCAAGGGCTTTGAAGACACTTGAACTCAGGACGAAAGAGTGAAACGTGCTTGGCAAATCCACACCGTGATCAACTTCCACCCGGAAACCAATGTCCCCACTGTGGAAAGACGTGTGGATCCAGAATTGGCCTCCTCATTTACTTACGGACTCGCTGTTAAGACCGTGTTTATGGAAGACAATCTTACTCGGCTACGAGGGATCGCTAAAGAAAAAGAAGAAGATACATTTTACACAGCGCTTTTACATTACATTCCAATAGGTCGCAAAGATCAAATTCTTGCAACTGCAGAGCAAGTATTATGTGGCACCCGTGACAATGCCAGTTCTGCAACAGTAGCAGCAAATCCATATAGGAGACAATTATGGTGCCAAAGCAGGCTGTTAAAGTCACTCTAATGTTCAACTCAAAAAAATTTAGGATATAAAAAAAGGTTGAATGCCTGCTATAGAGCCTGATACCCAGTGGAGGGCAGAGGAGTACCTGATTTCTCCAACATCAAACAAGAGCTGTTTAGCTCAAAGAATCTCCAGCTCTTCTTAATATTTCTGCACTGCACCGAATATTCAGTAGGACACCAGACATCCAAGCACCCCAGATTTGGAATGGCACTTATTTTGCTCTCAAAGTTGGTCCAGGTGATTTGGCCAGGATATGAAGCGCAGACAAGTGATGGGCAGAACAATCAAGTGATATGAAACAGAAGGGCAGGGAAGATTACCCAGAAACATAAACTTGAAACAAATAAATAAAAACCAAAAGTTTAGGAAGGGTTGTCATCTTTACAGCGGCAAGTCTGCTGAGAGGGGACAAGTTAAGTGGCTCCTGAGAATTTAACTAAGAATTGATACGTCTAATTGCTGGAGTAAAAAAGGTAAAGGTAAAGGACTCCTGGACAGTTAAGTCCAGTCAAAGGCAACTATGGGGTTGCAGCGCTCATCTTGCTTTCAGGCCAAGGGAGCCGGTGTTTGTCCACAGACAGCTTTCTGGGTCATGTGGCCAGCAGGACTAAACTGCTTCTGGCACAACGGAACACAGAGGTGGAAACCAGAGTGCACAGAAACACTGTTTACCTTCCCACCGCAGCAGTACCTATTTATCTACTCGCACTGGTGTGCTTTTGAACTGCTAGGTTGGCAGGAGCTGGGACAGAGCAATGGGAGCTCACTTCATAGTTAGGATTCGAACCACCAACCTTCCGATCGGCAAGCCCAAGAGGCTCAGTGGTTTAGACCACAGCGCCACCCACGCCCCCTAATTGCTGGAGTATTGCTCAGCTGAAATGATTTGTGCAAATTTCTGGGAATCCATAGCCCTCGACAGAGAACAGAGCCAGGGCATATCTGAAGGGCCTGGCGTGCTCTGGTCCATGGGGTCACGAAGAGTCGGACACGACTGAAGGACTAAACAACAACAACAGCCTGGAGAAGAAAAGAGAAATGGATGATATGAGAGCCATCTTCAAATATCCAAAGGGTTGTCACTTGGAAAAGGGAACAGATTTGTTTACTTCTGCCCCAGAGGGTAGGACCTGGACCAATGGCTTCAAGTTACAAGAAAGGACATTCTGACTCAACATCAGGAAGAGATTTCTGATGGTAAGAGCTGTTTATAGGTGGAACGGACTCCCTCAGGAGGTGGTGGGTTCTCCTTAATTGGAGATTTCAAAGCAGAGTTTGGGTGGCCATCTGTCATGGATGCTTTGGTTGAGATTCCTTCATCACAAGGGGGTTGGACTGTATGGGTCTTGGGATCCCTCCAAACTCTACTATTCTGTGATTTTTTTGTGGTGCCCATAAGAGCCTATGCCCAATTAAAAGGTAAAGGGACCCCTGACCATTAGGACCAGTCGTGACCGACTCTGGGGTTGCGGCGCTCATCTCGCTTTACTGGCCGAGGGAGCCGGCATACAGCTTCCGGGTCATGTGGCCAACATGACTAAGCCGCTTCTGGCGAACCAGAGCAGCGCACGGAAACGACGTTTACCTTCCCACCAGAGCGGTACCTATTTATCTACTTGCACTTTGACGTGCTTTCAAACTGCTAGGTAGGCAGGAGCAGGAACCGAGCAACGGGAGCTCACCCTGTTGTGGGGATTCAAACCGCCTACCTTCTGATCGGCAAGTCCTAGGCTCTGTGTTTTAACCCACAGCGCCACCCGCGTCCCTATGCCCAATGGGTACCAGTAATAAACTGGTAGAGTGAACACACACTCATCTAATGAGTCCTTTCCAGACATTTTCAGAACAGCAGCCAGGAACGTAAAGCATAAATTTAGGGGAAATGTGCCGTAATCCATGTGATAAAGCATGTGGTGATTTTAATTTTGGGGAGGCAGGGGATTTAGCATTTGCTACAGAAATCGAGGTGTCATGGAGTTTTCACAGCTTCAGACAAACAGCAATTAGATATTTCCAGTCCTTGCACAATTTTTGAGCTTCAGACCAGAGATCAAAGGGGAGAGCCATGTGTCTTGTCCCACTTTGGGTGATCATTAATCCACTCCGCTTCCCCATCCATGTCAACAGGGAGGAAAACATTGCATTTTGAAAACACTAATGAGCCTGGGTAACATTTTCCTAACAATGAAGTAAAATCCTTTAAAAATGCTAAATTAGAAGAAAGAAAGTGACGCCTATTGTCTCCCTCGCTTGCTTTGTGTTTATTATGCGCAACGCTGAAATCTCATATCGAGGAGACCACCCTCCTCCTTAACTTGTGACCAACAGAGTCTGGATTCCAGACACAAATTTAACTGTTCACTTTCCTCCAGGAGGGCCAGAGGCTGAGTGTCACCTTGTCCCCAGGTGTGTATGTGTTGGAACAGAATAAAATGGAAATAAAAAGTGAATTAAAAAATAAAGGAATAAAGGAAAGACTAAGTATCTATCATCTATCTATCATCTATCTATCATCTATCTATCTATCATCTATCTATCTATCATCTATCTATCTATCTATCTATCTATCTATCTATCTATCTATCTAATCTATCTAATCTATCATCTATCATCTCTCTCTCTCTCTCTCTCTCTCTCTGTGTGTGTGTGTGTGTGTGTGTGTGTGTGTGTATGAAAACAACTAAATTCCATATTTGCTTGTCTAGTATATAGACATATGGGTGGCGCTGGCTCCGGGCTGCTGAGACTGCTACTGCCCCTGCCACTGCCAAGGGGGAATGGGGGACGCCTGGCGTGTCAACTGGGGGAACCGCTGACACACTCCGTGACCCAAATTGAGCTGGGAGCAAGAGCGCCCGGCCACCCGGCTGACTTCCCAGTGGCGTTCTGGGGCCAGGAAAACCCCTGAGTGGATGCAGGGAGAAGGAGGAGAGGAGAAGGAGAAGGAAGAGAGAGAAAGAGGAAGGAGAAAAAAGAGGGGAGCCCCGACTTTGCCGTGCTGCCGCTGCCACCACTGAGGAAAAGAGGTAGGAGAGCACTGGGAGGACAAGGGCATGTGGCCAAGCCCAGGCCTGACCCAAGCCTACTCCATGGCAGCTAGCTCTCCAAGAGAGCAGGGCAGGGCCAGGAAGGCTGACCGACAGAGGAGACCACAGAAGACAAGATATTACTTCTTTTAAACAAAAAACCTTTTAAAAAATAACTTTTTCTCTCTCTCTCTCTTTTTTAAAAGTATCCCCGGATTCTTTGAGAAAAATCTGGTAACCTTCCTCAAGACAGAGCCCTGTATTCCCAAATAGGCAGTACGTGTTTGACTCCATCCCACAAAATAGTGGCAGTCTGGAGCCATCCCTTTGTGTGAGCTTTACCTCTCCTTACCTTTGTGAATTTATTTGGGACATTTACACCAAAACTTAGGTGTCCACTTAAAATGGGAGACATGTGTACGTCTAACAAAAACTTCAGTGCACAGAGTGGTTCCCAGGTTTCTTGGCGCAGGGTGAATTTTTGTGTCTGGGAACCTCTACAAAGGTTCCTTCCTCATTTTCCTCCCAGTCTCCAGTAATTTAATTTACGCAACATCCAGGATCGTGCCCTGCTTTCTGTTTGCCTCAATGAATATTGATGCCGCATTTATCCTTAGTTAATATTCATTATGAAGAAGAAATCACATCTATTCACATTTAATTACATCCTCCGCGGTAAACAAATCAAGACCCATTAGAAAGAGTTCTTAGCCCACCCAAACAATCCACACTTGAAGAAAGATGACACTAAATTTTACATCCCACAAACAGGACTCAGCCAAAAAGAAAAAAAAGAAAGGAAGCAGGATAAATTTGTGCTCCTGAAACAAGGATTAATTATAAAATTAATGGTAGCACAGAAGTTTGGAACAGCCGGGGGTTGGAAATTGAGCCTGGAGTATTGTGTCTGGGCACCACAGTTTAAGAAGGATGTTCATAAGCTGCAACAAGGCAAGCTCACCCACGAGGCAAGTTGAGGAGACCATCTTGGGTAACAGGATCCATGGGTGCAGAAGATCCTGGTGTAGATCTTTAACCCACCCCCTTTGCTCTTGATTGAGATATTCACTCACCCCTTCTTCCCTGGTGGGGATGCCATTTTGTGGTTTCGCCAGCGCAGAGGTGGAACCTGTGCAGAGGAGGGCGACCAAGGTGACCAAGGGTCTGGGAACCAAGCCTGATGAGCAACAGTCGAAGGAGCTGGGTATGTTTACAGCAGGAAGGGTGAGGGCCCTCTTCTAATACCTGAAGGGCTGCCACGTGGAAGATGGAGGAAGCTTGTTTTCTGCTGTTCCGGAGGGTAGGACCAAAACCAATGGATTCAAATGACAAGAAAGGAGATTCCGACTAACTATTAAGAAAAACTTTCTGATAGTAAGAGCTGTTTGACAGTGGAATGGATCACCTCAGAAAGAGGTAGACTGTGCTGGACCTGGGGGTAACCCATGAAACGCGGTCCAGGCAGGAAACCAGGCATGGACAGGTACAGGATCCCAGGCAGGATCTAGCATACAGCAGTGTTGCTCCTGCAACCTGGGGCGGGGTCCAACAGCCTTTTATCTTTGTCGGGGTAGCGGCCGGTCCTGATCCCCCCCCGGTCCTGATCCTGCCAGTACTCAGGTCTCTCCTTCTCTCAGACCTCAGTCTCTGCAGCTTGGGAGACGTCGGTGGGTTACTAGACCCAGAGGCCGCCTCAGCCTCACCTGACCCAACCATAGCGGAGCAGCTGTAAGTGATGGCCCAGCTGGAGGCAACAAGGTAATCCCTGCATCTGGAACCAGGGCAGGCTCAGGCCCCTGACTCGGCCCAGCTGGTGTTTGTTGCAGGGGAACCTGTGCAGACTGGGACTCTTCAGAATCAGGCCCCAGACTTGGTTCAGATGATGCCTGAAGCGAAGGATCTGGTGCAGACTGAAACTCCTCTGGTTCTGAGTCCGAACCCGAGTCCCAGGCCTTCACACTGACTCTCCTTCCTTGGAGCTATTTCAACACAGGTTGGGTTGCCATCTGCCAGGGATTCCTTAGGTGTGATTCCTGCATGGTGGGGCTTGGACTAGATGACCCTTTTGTCCCTTCAAGCTCTAGAATTCTATGATCCTATGAGTACAACCCAGGCCCAAATTGGTCCAAAATTGCTGCCAGATTTAGAAGGGCTCCTCACTCCTTTGAATCCTCCATACCACCAGAAACACTCTCCCTTCCTTTTTCAATCCAAATTTATGCAGCAGCAGTACTCACAGTGCTTCCATTAGACTTCCCCGAGCTCCACATTGCTCTCTGGCTCATTGATATGGGGCAGAGCCTTGCTTCTTATGTTCTTGGGCAAAGCATTGGTGCTAAATATGCTCCCGAGGACCTGGACTATGCTTCACCTTTTGACTCTTGCTTCCTGATGAGGCCTAGAGATTGTTAAGTATAATTGCTTGATTGACACTGAACTGAAGAATGCTAACACTGGGGATTTTCCATGGCAGCAAACTTAGAGCCCTCTGAGCTTCCACTAGTTGATAGTGATGTCCTCTGCTCTTAATCTGAGTGTTTAACTTTAGATCATGTGATGAATGTATTCCACTGCAAATTCACCATCTTAGAGGGGTGTGTGTGACTGTTTTATTTGTTCCCAGGCTTTTATTTGTTCCCAGACTGTTTTATTTGTTCATGTGAACATGAATCTCTCACAGGAGCTCACGGCCTTGGACTGCAATGTAAGCTAATGGAGCCTGTGTGTGAGAGAGCTATGTTTGTCATCTCTGATTATAAGTTATTTTATTTGTCAGAAGATGAATTTATGTCTTGGTCAGGCATATTTCTTAAGGAATCATTTGGATATATCTTTGATTGTTTTGTTTCTGTTTTGAAGAAGTTCTAGTAGTGAAGCTTCAAAGAATGCTTATGGGTCTGGACAATGTTTTATTCCTAAAACAGTCAATTTTTGTGCATCCAACTGCTTCATGCTGTGCAATATTAATATCTGCAATAGAGACATGTTAACCGTGTTTGTTGGCACACAAGAGCCCCCCAATCTTTAGGGAAGCTTTTAATGTTTGGGAAACCCAGCCAGATGTGCAGGGTATAAATTAATAATAATAATAATAATAATAATAATAATAATAATAATAATAATAATTAAGTCTAGGCATCTCAACGAAGTTCTCTGCAGTTCAGGGGGTTGGACTAAATGACCCTCGGGGTCCCTTCCAACTCTAAGTTTTAAAACAATTCTAAGTTTTGACTCTCCTTTGTGTCCAGATGTTTCCAAAACATTCAGTTTCCATGTCATGAAATAAACACCGTCAGGTTTCTTCTATCAGTGGGACTCAAACTGATTTTCCTAATCTGCTTCTGCTCTTCCTTCTCCCCGCCTCCCCTGCCGTTCATCTTCTCTTTCTTTTCTTAACTTTGACGAATTATCTGACCTGCATCATCAATTCATTATTCCCCTCTGCTGGACTTAATGCCCACACACATGTGAGGGAAGCCATAAAAGATTAAACTGACGTGGGCAGGGGAGGCCCAGACCTCAATGAAAAATTAACAGCCCTCTTGTCAGGAAAAGATATTGGCACATTCATAACGGATGAAGACTCCTCGGTGGGGAAGTGAATACATGTTGCTTCCTTCATCTGGCGGTTAACCTTTTCACACCCAGCCAGACAAGCAGCCCCTTCCTCTCCAGTCTGCCTTGCCAGCGCCCAAGAAGAAGAAGAAGAGTTTGGATTTGATATCCCGCTTTATCACTACCTGAAGGAGTCTCAAAGCGGCCAACATTCTCCTTTCCCTTCCTCCCCCACAACAAACACTCTGTGGGGTGAGTGGGGCTGAGAGACTTCAGAGAAGTGTGACTGGCCCAAGGTCACCCAGCAGCTACGGGTGGAGGAGCGGAGACGCGAACCCAGTTCACCAGATTACGAGTCCACTGCTCTTAACCACTACACCACACTGGGGGCACAAGGTGAGGGCACCCGACCTTTTCCTGGCTGTCCAGTAGAGTAAAATAACAGAATCTCCATCACGCCCCCCCCCCCCGAGATAAGGAAGCTGACCAGTGCCCAGCTTCCCAACAGAATCTCTACTGCTGAACTGGGATTGGGGGTGATGGGGGTGGAATAGGGTTCAGTTTGCATCTGTGAACTGCCCTGAGACCTCTGGGTATTTTGTTGTTGTTTAGTCGTTTAGTCGTGTCCGGCTCTTTGTGACCCACTGGACCAGAGCACGCCAGGCGCTCCTGTCTTCCACTGCCTCCCACAGTTTGGTCAGACTCATGCTGGTAGCTTCGAGAACACTGTCCCACCATCTCGTCCTCCGTCATCCCCTTCTCCTTGTGCCCTCCATCTTTCCCAACATCAGGGTCTTTTCCAGGGAGTCTTCTCTTCTCATGAGGTGGCCAAAGTACTGGAGCCTCAGCTTCAAGATCTGTCCTTCCAGCGAGCACTCAGAGCTGATTTCCTTAAGAATGGAGAGGTTTGATCTTCTTGCAGTCCATGGGACTCACAAGAGTCTCCTCAACACTATAATTCATAATAATAATAATAATAATAATAATAATAATAATAATTTAAAGGCAACTCTACCTGACTCACAGTTTTCTGAGACAATACTTGAACCAAAACACAGCTATCCTTCGAAATCCACACTCCTTTGAATTTTGCAACGTGGTTCTCCAGCCAAGTCACGTGTACAAAAAATGCATGCAGCTGGGGACAATGTACAGAAGAATGTATGCATTAATGAAAGCAACATAAAAATGCAGTATAAATTGGTTTGCCAAAATGTGTCTCCTGGGGGAAGGAAATAATATTGTAGTCCACGTGAAAATTCACCAGCAACTTGGTGCTATTACTGTTTTTGTTGTTGTGATTTTTAAATTATTTATCTATATCTATCTATCTATCTATCATCTATCTATCTATCTATCTATCTAATCTATCTATCTTCACCTATCATCTATTTATCTATCATCTACATAGCTGTCATGTCAACGTTTCCCCTTTTTTAAGGAAAATTCCTTTATTCCGAATAGGATTCCTCACAAGAAAAGGGAAAAGTTGACAGCTATGATAATCTATCTATCTATCTATCTATCTATCTATCTATCTATCTATCTATCTGATGCAGAAGCATGGAGGGCTTAAGATTGAAAAAAATGAGAAACTGGGGGAACCCAAAAATTTCAGATTTTCCCATCCCTCCTTTGAGAGCCATGAGATTTCCCCAGGGCTTTGCAAAGCTCAGAGAGCACAATCTAGATTGCAGTTTTTCAGTTGCCTATTTTGTGTGACATCTGAACCGCATCACACAACTAAGGGGGAGTAGGACTGTGCTATGAACAGCCCCCACACCACAGCTGTCTAGTCCACAGGATACTGGACTAGACAGGCCATTGACCTGATCCTGCAGCAGGCTCTTCTTATGTTCTTTTGGCGAAACCGATGGCTGTGCAGTTGTTCAAAATGCTCTGGCCACAACACACCGAACTATCTGCAGGCGTTGGTGGGGTGTGAAATTGCTCCTTTGGTCACAAAGGTTGGTCCTGTTTTGTCTATACAAAAACTTTAAGTGCAAAATGCAAAGTGTGAAACCAGGATCAGTTAAAAGTCAGGCTTACTCAGTGGCGTAGCAAGGTCAGGTGGTACCCGGTGTGGAAAATTTCTTGTCATCCCCCCCCCCCAATTGAAAATTTATTTATTTAGCCTGCGAAAAGGGTTTGACTTTATTTCTTTTTCTTTTTGCAGAGCCAAAGCGGGAAGCCTGCACGTGCCAAAGCCACAGTGTCTCTCACTGACGTTGAGTGCCACGCAACATTTTGTCACCCCCCTCAGAGGTGTCACCCGGGCTGCACCACACCCGCCGCACCCGCCTTGCAACACCTCTGGGCTTACTTCCCATGGAGGGCCATTCATAGAATCATAGAACTGCAGAGCTGGAAGGGACCCTGAGGGTCATCAAGTCCAACCCCCTGCAACGCAGGATGGGGCCACCACAAAAAAGGCACCTAGCTCTTGCCAAACCTGGGGAACCTTAATGCTGGGCAACTGGGCAGGGCCTCTGGGGCTGATCTGGACCTTGGCGGGTCCATCCAGGTGCAAGCAGTCCTTCAAATAACCTGTTCCAAAATTGCTCAAAGCACTAGGAGAATCACACAGTGCCTCTAGTACAGAATTGGTGTTAAAAGTTCTGGTTCCTGAGCAAGTGGGTAGCTTCATTCTGCACCAGCTGAAGCTCCCCAAACTTTCTTTAAACGCAGCCCCATGTTGGATATGCAGATAAGCACCCATTCTCTTTCTGGCTTAAAGAGAGAGAGAAACCGCCTACACAATTTGAATCTCATTTGAATGCCAACTACTGCAGCTGCCTCTGATCTATACTTTCTTTTTTATTTTTTGGAAAGCTCAAATGCACAGATAAACAAATTAAAATAAATTAATTGGAAAGAATCCAACTAAAAAGAATGTTTCTTTTTTATATATATGGGAAAGGGGAAGTGAGGTTTTTTCATCACCCACTTAGTGGATTGCACTAAGCAAGTGAGCCTTGCAGAGCTGGTGTTGGTATCTGTCTGTCTCAAGAGATGATGGAGGGAGCTTTCACAGGAGGAGACAGAGCTCTTGGGCTCGAATCCTGCTTAAAGGTTTCCTGCAGGCTTCTGGTTGGCCACTGTGAGAACAGGATGCTGGACTAGACTGCTATATACAACTGTTAAATGATGATACCCAGCTCTACCTCTCTTTTAAAGCAGAACCAGTGAAGGTGGTGAAGGTCCTGTGTGAGTGTCTGGAGGCGGTTGGAGGATGGATTGAGGTTGAATCCTGACAAGACAGAAGTACTGTTTTGGGGGGACAGGGGGCAGGTGGGTGTGGGGGACTCTGTGGTCCTGAATGGGGTAACTGTGCCCCTGAAGGACCAGCTGCGCAGCCTGGGAGTCATTCTGGACTCACAGCTGTGCATGGAGGTGCAGGTCAATTCTGTGTCCAGGGCAGCTGTTTACCAGCTCCATCTGGTACGCAGGCTGCTCTAGTTATCTCCCACTTGGGCTACTGCAATGCGCTCTATGTGGGGCTACCTTTGAAGGTGACCCAGAAACTACAACTAATCCAGAATGCGGCAGACTGGTGACTGGGAGTGGCCGCCAAGACCATATAACACTGGTCGTGAAAGACCTACATTGGCTCTCAGTACGTTTCCGAGCACAATTCAAAGTGTTGGTGCTGACCTTTAAAGCCCTAAACAGCCTCGGTCCAGTTTACCGGAAGGAGCGTCTCCACCCCCATTGTTCTGCCTGGACAATGAGGTCCAGCGCCGAGGGCCTTCTGGTGGTTCCCTCATTGCGAGAAGTGAGGTTACAGGGAACCAGGCAGAGGGCCTTCTCGTGGTGGCACCTACCCTGTGAAACGCCCTCCCATCAGATGTCAAAGAGATAAACAACTACCTGACATTTAGAAGACATCTGAAGGCAGCCCTGTTCAGGGAAGTTTTTAATGTGTGACATTTTAATGTATTTTTAATCTTTGTTGGAAGCCGCCCAGAGTGGCTGGGGAAACCCAGCCAGATGGGTGGGGTACAAATAATAAATACTATTACAGTACTATTAAATCAGGGAGCAGGCCTTGGAGGACTCACAGGACTCAAGGTCCCTAGTGCCTTTCTGTAGCCTCCCAACATCAACCCTGGATGGTCTTGGAAGGTGAACTCACCCAGTCAACATTAAGTGATCTTGACAGGTGTAAAGGTGCATTCTTAAACACAGCATGTCCAAACCACCCTGTGTTTCTATGCCACCCAAAAGTTGGAGGCTCATTAATTTGAACAAACGGGCGTCTGAATCGCTCTGTTGATCTCAGGGTATTTGGAGGCAGATCATTATTTCGACACTGCATGGATCATTTAACTGAACTACAATTGCCGCCGCGTTAGAATTAATCATCTGCGCCTGCAAGAAATTGGTGGTGTTGACGAGAGTTGAGAGTACCTGACTCAAATCTTTGGGGCTCTTCTGTTTGTTTATTATGTTGTTCAATTGGCTGTGATGGCTTTCTGAATCTGGCTAACCTATTTCCACCCCCGTTTGTCACTTAGTGAAAGTTGTGTCAAGCCAATGGGGAGCCACCTCCATGTTTAACACAATTAGGCTCCTTTGAGATGAAGAACCAGAGAAAAGCAAGACAAGATCGCCTTATCCCCAGGAGTCACCAATCCCTGGAGAACTCACACAAGTTCTGAGTAGACATCTCCTTAAAAATCCACACCACATATGACACCAACCTCGTTCACACCATAAGCCCAGAGTGGTTTCAACACCAATTCCCATTTAAAGCAGTGTCGTAACACTTCAAATGTGTTGTGCAAATGTGGCCTGGGAATTGGTTTATCCCACAGCCTGAGCCAGACAGCCACCATCTGCTACAATGCCCCTAAATCTAATTCTGGGCAACTCTTCAAGGACAAAGTCAACCTATGTACTGGTCGATACAGCATCTGCTTTGCATGCAGAAGGTCTCAGGTTGCCCCACACTGGACAAAAGAGTTCTGCATTGCAGTGGGTCGGACTAGATGACCCTTGTGATCCCTTCCAACTCTTTGTTGTTGTTGTTTAGTCATTTAGTCATATCCGACTCTTCGTGACCCTATGGACCAGAGCACGCCAGGCACTCCTGTCTTCCACTGCCTCCCGCAGTTTGGTCAAACTCATGCTGGTAGCTTCGAGAACACTATCCAACCATCTCGTCCTCTGTCGTCCCCTTCTCCTTGCACCCTCCATCTTTCCCAACATCAGGGTCTTTTCCAGGGAGTCTTCTCTTCTCATGAGGTGGCCAAAGTCTTGGAGCCTCAGCTTCAGGATCTGTCCTTCCAGTGAGCACTCAGGGCTGATTTCCTTAAGAATGGATAGGTTTGTTCTTCTTGCAGTCCATGGGACTCTCAAGAGTCTCCACCAATAGTTCTATTAATCAGTCCCTAACAGCACCTGCACTTAGGGCTAAGAATGTCCCCTTTCTGGAACCCTGGAGAGCCACTGCCAATCAGAGTAGACAGTACTGAGCTAAACAGACCAACTGTCTGATTCAGCACAAGGCTGATCCATACATTCCTGAGCCCTAAACAGCCTCGGTCCAGTAGACCTGAAGGAACATCTCCACTCCCATCGTTCAGCCCAGACACTGAGGTCCAGCTCTGCGGACCTTCTGGCAGTTCCCTCCTTGTGAAACGTTACAGGGAACCAGGCAGAGGGCCTTCTCGGTAGTGGTGCCCTCCCTGTGGAACGCCATCCCAGCAGATGTCAAGGAAATAAACAACTGCCAGACTTTTAGAAGACATCTGAAGGCAGCCCTGTTTAGGGAAGTTTTTAATGTTTGCTGTTTTGCTGTGTGGGGCGACCCAGTCAGAGGGGCAGGGCAGAATTATTATTATTATTATTATTATTATTATTATTATTATTATTATTATTCCTGGCTTCCCAATGTCTTGCTTGCCATCGGCCTTCAGCCTGCCACCTACCTGCCTGCCTACCTACCACAGGTGCTTCTTTCCAGCCTTTCCACCTGAGCCCCTGACAGCAGGAATGGGTAAGCGGCATGGCACTTGATGGATCATTAGTTTTTCCCTGGCAGTCAGTTTTGCTGCTCTCACATGATCAGCCCGGCTGACAGCCCCAGCAGGGAGAGCAAGATGTAAATTGGCCGCAGATGCTGACTCTTTCCAGTCGATGAAGCCCTCTCGGGGCATCTGGGGGGGGGAGAGATCTCCCGGATCTGCCACCAACGCTGCACTTAAGTCGGTGAATAATCACGGCCATCCTCCGAGGAGCTGTCAATCCAGGACTAGCTCTCACCATCAAGATGCTGTCTGAAAGCCGACATGTGTGCCCCTTTCTCACCCGCCTCCTCTTCCCCAAATACGTCAATTCTGGGTTTCTCACCCCCGTCCCGAATATCAACTGATGAAGATAATTTAATCCAGCCCCCTGGCAAGAGAAGAAATCCATTACAACTACGTACCTGATCTGTGGCTGTCTAACCTTTGCTTACAAACATCTAATGTAGAACACCCAGCCACGTTTTCCTTGTAAAACAGCTTGTACTATCAAGAAGTTCTTCCTAAAGTGTCCCTCTTAAATCCTTTTTTCTGGCCACCTGAGCACTTTGGTTTGGGTGTTCCGTACAACAGGAGGGTGGGCGGGAATCTGCTCCAGCTGTGTGCTCAGGATTTGAAGATAAGAATAAGAATAAGAATAATATTTTATTTATATCTCGCCCTCCCCAGCCGAAGCCAGGCTCAGAGTGGCTAACAACAATAAAAGTAAAACAGCATTCTAAAATCAATCCATTTTAAAATCAGTAAAATAAGAACATAGGAAGAGCCTACTGGATCAGGCCGGGGTCTATTCAGTCCAGCATCCTGTTCTCCCAGTGGCTAAACAGAAGAGGGTTTGAGAAGAACAGTCCTTTCCCTTCCCATAGGTTCCACAAACTGGCATTCAGAAGCACTTCTGTCCCCAACTGTGGAGGCCCAGCCCAGCCATCATGGCTACTTGCTTGGCTTTTAGTCTTAAGTGTCTTTGTGGTTTTGACTATTTTAAATGATCTGGTATCATTTCCTCCAACATCCCGCTGATGAAAATCAGAATGCGAGACCCCCAGATCCAGTTTGCAAAGGCAATCACACACACACACACACTGTTGTTGTTGTTGTTGTTGCTGCTTAGTCCTTTAGTCGTGTCCGTCACTTCGAGACCCCCTGGACCAGAGCACGCCAGGCACTCCTGTCTTCCACTGCCTCCTGCAGTTTGGTCAAACTCATGCTGGTAGCTTTGAGAACACTGTCCCACCATCTCGTCCTCCGTCGTCCCCTTCTCCTTGTGCCCTCCATCTTTCCCAGCATCTGGGTCTTTTCCAGGGAGTCTTCTCTTCTCATGAGGTGGCCAAAGTCTTGGAGCCTCAGCTTCAGGATCTGTCCTTCCAGTGAGCACTCAGGGCTGATTTCCTTCAGAATGGAGAGGTTTGATCTTCTTGCAGTCCATGGGACTCTCCAGAGTCTCCTCCAGCACCAGAATTCAAAAACTCACACACACTAGCCAGGTGCAAAAGCAGCAGAGGGGCTGGACCAGTGAGGAGTCAGGCTCCTCTCACCCCTGGACCAAAGCACCAGCCATGACTCACCTTTGAGGATGCACAGCTTCTGCAATGTGATGGTAAGCAGGAACCAGGAGGCGGCAGGGCAAGGGGACTCTGTTCTCCAGGAGCCATCCTGCTCCTACCTCCAGCTCAGATCCCCACTTCTGGTGCTGTGGGGATCACACACAGCCCAACACAAAAACATGCATCTTTTGGCCCCCATGTTCTCACAAGAAACAGCTGGCTTGTGCAAGAGCACGGGGGCACGAAATCGGACATTCTCAGACCCAGTCAGAAGCTGGGGTGGATTCTGTAATTCTGGGATGTCCCAGTCAAATTGAGGGGTATGTGATATGTAAATTACCTTGAGTCAATGGTTTTGAAGGCGATTAATATATGGAGAAGGGAGGAAGGAGGAAGGAGGAAGGAGGAAGAAGAAGAAGAAGAAGAAGAAGAAGAAGAAGAAGAAGAAGAAGAAGAAGAAGAAGAAGAAGCCGCCACCTAGCAATTTGTGGGAGCTTTCCAGAAACTTCTATACCAGTTTGGGAATTCCAATAGCTAATCCAGCTGTGGGTTTGTGGCATCGTTAAGTCTGACACAAGGAGATCACTGAAGCTGCCGATAGCTGACTGATGGTGACAGTGAACCCCTTTGAACTAGGACAGCTATCATTTGCCTGCTGTCATCATGATGACGGGTGATTGACAGGTGAGCGGTCTCATCCCCATACAACTCCCATAGAATAGCTGAATTGCAGAGCTGGAAGGAAATTGGCCATGCTTGTTCAGACAAAGATGTCTCAGGTGTGACATAGGTTTGCCACACTCAGGGGCGTAGGAAGGGGGGCAGTGGGGGCGGACGGCCCCAGGCGCCCTCACTTAGGGGGGTGATATCCGGTGCACCACCTGCCCGTAACTCCCAAGTCTACCCCAAGCTGTTGGGAGAAGGGGCAGAGCTGGGGGAGACAGCTTGGGGGAGGCTTGGGAATCGCGGGCGGGTGGTGCGCCGAATGTCCGCCATGGGCAGCTCGCTCCGCCCCTGGCTGCAGGGCACGCACGCTGCTCCGGGCAACTGAGTGGCTATCCCGCGCCTGGGAGGGCACCCTCTGCTCCATGCCCCCCCCGGGAGCACGCCCGCCCTGGGCAGCTTGGGCATATGCTCTGCCACTTGCCATACTTCCTCACCTCCATTCTGCACCTTCAAATGTGTCGCCATGAAGAGACCTCAGCACACAGAGCAGCAGGCTCCCAGTCGCAATCCCAGCTGATCCAAACTGGTTTCCCTTAGGCAGCCATCCAGCCAGGATTGCAATTTTGCTTCCAAAACTTGAATTCAAGCCCATTTTTGGTAGCGACGTTACAATGATGCATATGCTCAGAAACTCTTTTCTCAAGGTATGGGCTGCGATGTCCTGGGAATCGGAGGCTGAACCTAAGGAATCCCAGCCTGCACAGGAGTCCCCGCCTTCAGGACCAGCTGAGCCGGGGCAGGGGCTTGAACCTGAAGGGCCCTCACCTGTGCCGGATCCTCAGAAGCAGACACCAGCTGAATCTGCTCTGGCTCGGGAGGTGATGGAGGACCCATTGCCTGCAGGTGCTCCACTCTCAGCCCCATCAGAGGCTGGGTCCAGTAACCCTCCAGCCTCTCCTGAGCTGCAGAGGCTCAGGGCAGAGAAGCGGAGGGAACTAAGTTTTCGCAGGAGGAGTGCTCGCCTCCAGGCCAGGAGAGGCGAGTCACCTGTGGACCAGGGCTGCCCTATGCCTCGGGGCAGATAAAAGCCAGGCAGCCCTAGTCCCAGGTTGTGGTAACCTGTTCCTGCCAGCACCCTGGCCTGCTCTTCTGCCAGAGTTCTGCCAGAGTTCCTGACCTCACCCGACTCCCTGCCTTGGACCCCACTTCAGCCTTGATGGACAGCCTCCATACCACACCCTCAACCTGGGACTGGACTCGGACCATGCCGCACGGTAACACCCCCCCCCCCCCGGGACCAGCACATGGCCTTTTCCAGGTGTGAACTATGGTGTTAACCCAAGGCTATCCTTTTGCTTCCTATTTATGCTTCTGCTACCACCTTCTTTCTGTTTGGAAAAGTAGACGCTTTCGATTTTACAGCCTGGCTTTGCCGTTTCAGAGGTCGAAGTTTCCAGAACAGAATATCACCAGGGCCTCCTTTGTATTCTGTTATTTTTCACTCTGCTGATTAAAAAAATGTTTTAATAGTCCCTGCAGGAATAACAGAATTAATGTTTGCCCTGCATTCTGTTTTGTTATGATTAAGAGGTTTCTACAAGCGTACATTTAGAACCAGACTACACAGTCCTGAGCATGAAAAATAATTACTATGTCAGACCATCTAACCCATTTTGAACTCAAGAAGGAGAAGTAATGTCTGCAGTTTAGATTCTCTGCCTAGAAGACGCCACTCTCAATAGCATGGGACAATTTCTCTTCTTCTTAGGCCTTCTTAGGCCTAGCCAGAGGTAAGAACATCTGGTGCATCAGACCAAAGGTCCACCCAGACAGGGTTCCTGTGTCCAACGCTGGACAGCAAGATGCGTCTGTAAGCAGGAGATGAATAGAATGACTTTCTCACTGCTCCCCAAAGTATTTTTTCCAAATCTGGTTGGCCCAAACTCGGAACAACACCCACCCACTGACCCTCTCTTTCCCAATCACTGGCTCGTTTTGAAAAAATGGAGGGGTGCTTGGTGGCCTTTGTCTTTTCAGAAAGAAATAGATAAAAGTTGCATTGATTGCCAAAGGAGGCGGGAGAAGTAGAGAGGCCCTGATGCAGCATTCGCCAGCTGGCAGCCACCCGGGTGATTTTGACTGCCACTCACTTCAACACCTGGAGGGCACCAGGTTGCCAAAGGTTGCTTTGATGTCTTCACAGAAAGGAGGAGGCCTCCCGTCCTGTATTTGTGCTGCAGGCAGCCGGAAGAGAAAAACACTTCTTTAGGAGAGAACAAATGTCCTCCTTCAGCTTTGAGCACTTAATACTTGGACACTGAAGAGCTGCTGAGAGTGGACCACTCAAGCCTAGGAGAGGGATATTTTTAAATGCTGGCAACGCACCTCACACATGCATCAGAGAGCCTGCCTCATTTGAACTAGAAGGTCTGAATTCAAGAGACTGAGAGGGAGGAAACTGCTCTCTAAATTTTGGGACTGGTATAAACTGGTTCCAATTTTTTATGAGCTTTAGATACTGTAGAACCCTGCAGTGCAGGAATCTCAAATGAAGTATCCATGAAAGATGATCACCCAACCTGTTAAAAAACCTCCAAAGGAGAGTCCACCACCTTCTGATGGACACCATTGTCAAATGGCTCTTACTGTCAGAAAGTTCTTCATGATGTTCAGTAGGAATCTCTTTTCCCGTAACTTGAATCCATTGGTTTTGTGATGGCCTGGGAATCGGATTCAGAGGCTGAACCTGAGGAATCCCAGCCTGCACAGGAGTCCCCGCCTCCAGGACCAGCTGAGCTGGGGCTGGGGATTGAACCTGAAGGGCCCTCACCTGTGTTGGATCCTCAGGAGCAGACACCAGCTGAATCCGCTCTGGCTCCAGAGGTGATGGAGGACCCATTGCCTGCAGGTGCTCCTCTCCCAGGCCTGTCAGGAAGGTGAGGCTGCCTCTGGATCCAGTAACCCTCCAGCTTCTCCGGAGCTGCAGAGGCTCAGGGCAGAGAGGCGGAGGAAACTAAGTTCTCGCAGGAGGAGTGCTCACCTTAAGGCCAGGAGAGGCGATTCACCTGTGGGCCAGGACCGCCCTAGGCCTCAGAGGAGATAAAGGCCAGTCAGCCCAGTCCCAGGTTGCGGGAGCAACATCGTTGGAAACCCGTTCCTGCCAGCACCCTGACCTGCTCTTCCAGAGTTCCTGGCCACGCCCGGCTCCTTGCCTTGGACCCCGCTTCGCCCTTGATGGACAGCCTCCAGACCCTCGACCCAGGACCGGACTCAGACCACGCCACACGGTAACCCTCCCCGGGACCAGCACAGGTTTGGTTCCTCCCCTCTGGAGCAGCAGAAAGCAAGCTGGCTCCATCTTCCATGTAACAGCTCCTCTCATCCAAGAAAAACATACCCGGTTCCCTCAACCATTCCGCATCAGGCTTGGTTTCCAGACTAATAGCAACACATTGAACTTGGCTTAGTAGCAAATCAGCAACAGCGCAGGTCTCTGAGCATGGGTGCTGTATGCTGGCAAGGCCTCACTCGCCTCAGCAACCTTGCTGCAGCATTCTGCACTTAGCTGCAGCTTCTGCGTCAGGTACAAGGAAAGCCCCACATCGAGCGCATTTGAGGCACACATTATTGGCCTCTAGAAGAGACGGGTTTCAGGAGGCAGAACAAGGTTGAGATTATGAAGCATTTTAGCAGAGGTGCTATCTACATATTCCATGCAAATGTAATAAGAAACTGTTGCTTAAAAAAATTAGTACCGTATGTTCCGGCGTACAAGATGACTTTTTATCCCTGGAAAATCACCCCAAAAGTCGGGGTCATCTTATACGCCAAGTATATGCATTAGGAAGGAGGAGAGGGAGACGGTGAGCAAAGGTGCCCCTTCTTCCGTTGCTCCTCCTCCCTCCCCACATAAGGGGACGCGGAAGGCCCTTCCGAGCGTGGCGCTTACCCGCCCGCCAAACACCTTGCCTCGGGCTGCTGCTACTGCTGTTGCGACGGCAGAGGCAGTAGAGGGGTGCGTGCTCTGCCCCTGGCGGCGCTCAAACTCTATAACTCTAAAACTCTAAACTTGAACAGGAAAGGTTGGGGGTCGTCTTATACGCCCAGTCGCCTAAGACGCCGGAATCTATGGTAATACTGGTTTAGGAAGGACGACTTTGAAGCAGAGAAGGAGCAGGGGAGGGAATGCTTGACCCTTTCCTCACCCACCATTTTCCAATTTCAACTCCCCCAAACAATTTACCCCCAGTCATGGGGAACGTAGCTGTGGGTGGGTGTTGTTGTTGTTTATTCGTGTCCGCCTCTTCGTGACCCCCTGGACCAGAGCACACCAGGCAATCCTGTCTTCCACTGCTTCCAGCAGTTTGGTCAAACTCATGCTGGTACCTTCGAGAAGACTGTCCCACCACCTCGTCCTCTATCGTCCCCTTCTCCTTGTGCCCTCCATCTTTCCCAACATCAGGGTCTTTTCCAGGGAGTCTTCTCTTCTTATGAGGTGGCCAAAGTCTTGGAGCCTCAGCTTCAGGATCTGTCCTTCCAGTGAGCACTCAGGGCTGATTTCCTTCTGAATGTAGAGGTTTGATCTTCTCGCAGTCCATGGGACTCTCAAGAGTCTCCTCCAGCACCAGAATTCAAAAGCATCCATTCTTCGGCAATCAGCCTTCTTTATGGTCCAGCTCTCACTTCCATACATCACTACTGGGAAAACCATGGCTTTAACTATATGGACCTTTGTTGGCAAGGTGATGTCTACTTTTTCAGATGCTTGTGGGTGGGTAGAGATGGGTTAAACCTCTTAGGGTCTTGCCACTCTGATGCCCCTGCTCTTCTAAGAAGGGGAGGGGAAAGCGTGTGGCCTGGGTGGAAGAGAGCAGTCATGGTGGCTTTGGGGGTGTTGGGTGGGGGGCAGAAATGGATGAAGGAATGGGACTTCCTCTCCTGAGTGATGCATTCCCTTCTGAATGATCTTCCAATGGCCACATGTCAGTGGCACATGGTTCCAGAGGCAAAAGTGGATGGCACAACAAATGGAAATGTAACCTTTCTACATCAGGCTAGCTTCTACACACACTATCCTCCATCCAAACACACGAAAGGCATTGTCAGAGCATGGGGACATTCTTTAGGCAGGAAAAGAGCTTTCAAGAATAGTGCAGAGCAGAGCCAAAGAGGGCATGTTGCTGGGGCAGAGAGTTTTAAGGCCAAATACAGTGGTACCTTGGTTCTCAAACTTAATCTGTTCTGGAAGTCCGTTCCAAAACCAAAGCATTCCAAAACCAAGGTGCGCTTTCCCGTGGAAAGTAAGGCAAAATGAATTAATCCATTCCAGACTTTTAAAAACAACCCCTAAAACATCAATTTAACATGAATTTTACTATCTAACATGAATTTTACTATCCATTGATCC
The DNA here is from genome assembly GCF_964234715.1 of Podarcis melisellensis. Taxonomy (NCBI): domain Eukaryota; kingdom Metazoa; phylum Chordata; class Lepidosauria; order Squamata; family Lacertidae; genus Podarcis; species Podarcis melisellensis. The sequence continues at coordinate 3,039,317 of NC_138537.1, forward strand.
ATAAAATGAAAGCAGTTATCAATGTACTGTACTGTACTATAAAATGAATAAGACAGTATTGTAGATGATAAAAATGAAAATTAATTTTTTTTCCTTACCTGTACTGATGATAGTCGTTGTTTGGATGGGAGGCTTTTATCCATTTCCGCAGTCACACAATCAATTAATCGAAAAAGCCTCAAAAACAAAAACACAAAATAAAAAGCAAAAACAAAAGCGCCAAACTTAATCAGTTCTGGAAGTCCATTTGACTTCCAAAATGTTCAAAAACCAAGGCACAGCTTCTGATTGGTGCTGGTGCCCCAGAAACAATAGCCAACAGCCGCATCAGATGTTCAGCTTCTGAAAAACGTTTGATAACCGGAACACTTACTTCCAGGTTTTTGGAGTTTGAGAACCAAAGCATTTGAGAACCAAGGTGTTTGAGAACCAAGGTACCACTGTATATAGGCCCGGTGTCTGCCACCTTCAGCCCCTGCACCTGAGGCTCTCCACCCCTGATCCACGGGATTCTAGACACCCCAGTGTCAAGAATCAGCTCTGCTCTGCTGCCAGTGAATCAACTGTATGAGACGGCACAGGAGTAGCTTCCAGCTTGTTTGAATTTCACTGAGTAAAATGAAGGCACATGATTTCTCCAGGTAGGGCTCTGGCCTGCTTGTTAATCTTTTTTAATTTCCGAAGATCATCACCGTGGACAGGTTGTGTGCACGGTCTTCCGCCTCCCGGCCGAGAGCCAGCAGGGGAGTCTGCCCATAAAGAGAGTTCCCTCTGTCTTTTTCATTACAGCCTCCATGCCTCTCTGACCCAACCTGTACTCAATCGTGTCTTCTCCTAATGGGGGGTCTCTCATTCCTAGAAAGAGATATATAAAGGCACACTCATGCGGCGATGAGAAAAAAGTTAACGCAATCATTAGATGCTTCCAAATGACCATGACTTGCATCCTCCAAGGATATGGACTTCTTTGCTTCCTGTTGTCTTTGAAAGGAGGAAATAACACATAACGGCACCCGACTGATAGCCTGCCTATGAATGCCGTAGAAAGGCGTCTCAAAGCAAATTCTCCCAACATGTGCATAAGGGTGTGCATGTGTATGTTACAATGGCTGTGAAGGCGGATGAAGGCTGCGGGAGATAGGAATCCAACTGATTTGTCTTGATAATAATAATAATAATAATAATAATAATAATAATAATAATAATAATTTATTATTTATACCCCACCCATCTGGCTGCGTTTCCCCAGCCACTCTGGGTGCTTCCAACAAAACACTAAAATACAGTAACCTATTAAACATTAAAAGCTTCCCTAAACTGGGCTTCTAAAAGTTTGGTAGTTATTTTTCTCTTTGACATCTGGTGGGAGGGCATTCCACAGGGTGGGTGCCACCACTGAGAAGGCCCTCTGCCTGGTTCCCTGTAACTTGGCTTCTCGCAGCGCGGGAACCGCCAGAAGGCTCTCGGAGCTGGACCTCAGTGTCTGGGCAGAACAATGGGGGTGGAGATGCTCCTTCAGGTATACAGTACCGAGGCCGTTTAGGGCTTTAAAGGTCAGCACCAACACTTTGAATTGTGCTCGGAAACGTACTGGGAGCCAGTGTAGGTCTTTCAAGACCGGTGTTATATGGTCTCGGCGGCCTCTCCCAGTCACCAGTCTAGCTGCCGCATTCTGGATTAGTTGTAGTTTCTGGGTCACCTTCAAAGGTAGCTCCAAATAGAGCGCATTGCAGTAGTTCAAGCAAGAGATAACCAGAGCATGCACCAACAAGCATCTGGTTCATAGCTGTCAACTTACAGATTTGAAAATAAGCGACCAGCAGCCAAAATAAGGGACCTGCAGCCTCACCTGTTCCAGGCACTCCAGTCTTCCTGTCCTCCTGCAGTCTGGTCAAACTCATGCTGGGTAGCTTCGAGAACACTGTCCAACCAACTTTGTAACCAGAGATTCAACTGAATAGAATCTGAATCACATGCACCACAAGGCCTATGCAGCCTCAACTTAAGATGGCTCCCCAGCCTGGCTTTGCACTGCAAAGTTTGCAGCAGCACGTGCAACAAAATGATGTCCAGCATTCAAAAACCTCTTCAGCTTGCATTAACTAGCCACACACAAGGCATGCAAGCTCCACCCCCCCAGTCGTTCTTAGACTTCTTATTGGGCGAGCAACACAGCCAAGCAACACAGTTGGAGCCTCCCTCCTCCCTGGCCGGCAGGGAGGAAGGGAGGGAGAGGAGCTGCTTCCTTTGAAATTTAAGGGACATCATTTAAGGGACATCCATCAATAAGGGACAGCTGCGGGACATGGCGCTGGAATAAGGGACTGTCCCTTCAAATAAGGGACACTTGACAGCTATGATCTGGTTGGCCACTGTGCGAATAGGATGCTGGACTAGATGGGCCGCCATTGGCCTGATTCAGCAGAGCTCTTCTTGTGTTCTTAACCAGGAGTACCACCCCACAAGAAACAGAAGATAGCGGGGGCGGAATATGGTAGGAGGCAGTTTAGCCAATCACATGCACTGTTTTGACTCATGCCCAGTTTCCCCCTTTCTCCTTTGGCCGGGTGGGTCAAAATCTTTACCTATCGCTCTGCAGCAGCCTGCCATCATCATCAAAGTTAGCCCTCCCATTGCAAAATCTCAAGAAAAAACTTCTCCTTGGGTGGCTTTGGGCTCCACCAGGGTAGGAATAGCGGCTTTCCTTTCACCCGATTAGCAGACGGTGGGGACTCCCACCTATAAAAAGAAACTTACATTTCCCCAGGCTTTTTACCCAGATATTTAATTAAATGAACACTGAAAGAACTGAGCTGCAACCTGCACACAGCGAACACTTCCTGCCCAAAGCTCATTTGGAAGTCGCTCCAGCAAGGCAGAAGCTAATTATTTTTTAATCAAGATCTGCTAACCTGTTAACACAAATGGTACTTAATTTGAGCCCACTAATGGGTCAGGATCTCCCGAGACAATCCAGCCAAGTATTCCTCTCTCTGCTCAGCTCCACATTTCTGATGACACCTTGGTTTTAGAACATAAAGACAGGCTCTCTGGTCTCCTAATGGCACTCGGAACTTTGCCTGATGCCCTGAAAAGTCTTGGAGAACTTCTCTGTTGCAATTCCCAGTGGCTTGCCCACAGGATATGGTGTTCAATTTGTGGGAATGTTCAGGGGTGCAGGAGAGGATCTATTGACTAATTATATCCTTATCCAACTTGTGCTAACAAGTTCCCAAAATATCAGCAGAGTTTATAGACATTCCCCTTTAAGTTCGCAATGGTAACGTGTGCACAGGTTCGCTAGAACCTCTATAATAATTACTCTGGTAATTTCCCCTTTGTTCCCTCTTAAAATACAAGACACAACACAGTCTTTATAAAAGTATAAAAGAGTTTACTCACGTTCTGTTCACAATAAGATCCCAGAAGGCAGACAGGCTTAAAAAGGTAAAATACATTTAGAATCTATCTTGTAGCAAGATAGTCCTTATCTCCTCTCTTGGCTGGGAGCCAAGAGAGCATCCTTAGATGTTTCCTCATGGAAGGAAGATGGCAGAGAGAGAGAGATGGCTGCCTGCCCTGTGCTTTTATCATTTACCTGCACAGGTGAGGCCACACCCACCTCTGGTCAGATGCGGAGGAAGTCCGTCCCCAGGAAGTTTACCTGCTTGCTAGACAGACATCCCTCCCCATGTTCTAACATGTACACTCTAGGAATGTTGTCATTGACTGCTCCTGTGTTTACATCCCACACAATTTAGAGCAGTGGGTCTGCCAGGGGTGTGCTCTGTTGGGAACTGGGGAGAATTTCAATTGGGTTCACATTTTAAACACAAATCTGCCTAGTTTGAACTTTGCAAAAACAGCCCGTGGACCAAAACGCAGCGATCCTTCCGAGTTCGCACTTCCCCAAATTTGGCATTGCAGAACGCCAATCTAAAAAAAACGTGTTTGAAATGCTTAACATCACATCTACTTTGGTCCTGAGAGGGAAAGCAAATCAAATGAAGAGAATAAGTCTATTCTGGGAATGGCATTACAGTGGCACCTTGGTTCTCAAATGCCTTGGTACTCAAACAACTTGGAATCCAAACATTGCAAACCCGGAAGTAAGTGTTCCGGTTTGCAAACTTTTTTTGGAAGTAGAACATGCTGTGTTTTGAGTGTTACGCTTCCAGTTTGAGTGCCACACTTCCATTTTATGCTGAGGTCTGTCTGTTTTTGCTATTTATTTTGCGTTTTTGTTTTGGCAGCTCTTTCTTTTTGTGTGTGACTGTGTGGAACCCAGTTCAGCTACTGATGGATTGATTGTGTGACTGCAGTACATTGTTTATTGCTTTCATTTTATGGATCAGTGGTCTCGTTAGATAGTAAAATTCATGTTCAATTGCTGTTTTAGGGGTTGTTTTTTTAAAAGTCTGGAACAGATTAATCCATTTTGCATTACTTTCTATGGGAAAGCGCACCTTGGTTTTGGAATGCTTTGGTTTTGGAACGGACTTCCGGAACGGATTACGTTTGAGAACCTAGGTACCACTGTATTTATTATCTGTGGGTCTGTTCAACCTGGCATGTATCCAAGATAAGGCAAAGCTGTGGCAAGTCCGAGAGATGCAATTTGCAGATGGGGCAGTCTTGACAAAGCACTTGAAGCTCCAGGGAGATTCATCAACTGTTTGGCCCAAGACATCAGGGAGTTCAGCCTCACCAACAGCCATAGGCACCATCTCTGGGGTGCCCTGCGTGCCACGGGACCCACAAAATTTCCATTGTGGGTGCCCCGCTGCCACAGAGTGAGGGTGCATGCTGCTCAACCTCTGCCCACTGACACTGCCCGCTACCTCGCCTCTGCGAGCAACTGGGACAGGGCTCCACAACAGGGCCTGTGTTGGGGTCCGTTGGGGCCATGGACGTGCTTCAGAAGTGTGGCCCAGCTTCTGGGATGTCTGCAGCCACAGTGGCCCCATAGCTGTAAACTGTCCCGTATTTGGCGGGAAAGTCCCTTATCCCAGCGCCGTCCCTTATTGATGATGTCCCTTAAATTTCCCGGGTTTCAAAGGAAGCAGCTCCTCTCCCTCCCTCCCTGCCAGCCAGGGAGGAGGGAGGCTCCAACTGTGTTGCTTGGCTGCGTTGCTCACCCAACAAGGAGTCTAGGAACGACTGGGGGGTGGAGCTTGCATACCTTGTGCCGATAAAATCGGCTGCGTTACCTGGGGACTCGCCTTTGCTCAGTGCTTCCCAGCGGAGAGGTGACAGTGGTTTTCCTTGCTGCATCCCCTTTGCTGGGTTGCTGCGCTGTGGGAACCACTGCTTGAGGCTTCGTTTGGCTGCTGGCTGGGCTTTCTGCCTTTGGCTCGGAGAGGCTCAGACGTTGAACATACCTGTGTTTGGAAAATCCCTTATTTTGGCTGCTGATCCCTTATTTTCGAGGCTGCTGGTCCCTTATTTTCAAATCTATAAGCTGACAGCTATGGGTGGGCCTCAGTGGAGGCCTTGTGTCTGGCCTGTGGGATGTAATCCATTGGAACAGCCAAGTACAGCATTCCTTGTTTCCCTAGAGTGGGCAGAGGCAGGGGGATGTTACCCCAGTCAGTGTAACTTCCTGTTCCACTGGTCTGGCGCATCCTCGGCGCCTGCATGTGATCTGGGAGATGGGCATGGCTCTGGCTGACTCCATAAAAGAGCCGAGTCACGCAGCGATTTTCTCTCTCTTGCTTGCTGCTCTCTTGCTGCCACGCTGCTCTCCTGCAGCCTGTCAGGTGTGCGTGCAGGAGCCAGGCCCTGTGACCAATAGGACTTTGCAGGACTGGGGCCTTCCTAAGTTTGTTCTGAAGAGGCAAGGCGTGGCCTTACAGGTGAGACCGATTGGTAACTCACAGCACCTGGTGGCAAGAGCTGGGAAGGGATATAAGGTCAGCATTTCGCTTCAGCTCTTTGCCGCTGCAACACGCTTCCTGTGTTTGACTTCTTGCTTCCTGATCCTTGAACCTTGGCTTCTTGACTCCCTGCTTCTTGATCCTCGGACCCCTGACTTCGTGACTCCCGGCTCTCTGACCCTTGGACGCTTGGCTCCTGGCTTCTGGACCCCTGTTCCTGCTCCCACACTGCCATCTTACCCCTGGTCCTGAAGTCCACTGCCGGGACTTCAATTGCCCAGGAACCGGACCGTGACACAGCCACTTTCTTCTCTTAATGTGATTTTTGCTGTCTGCTGGCTCTCAGCCAGCAGCACATGAGCTCAATCTCCATGTGAGATAAACACACAGATTGTTATGTAACTACTAAGTAAAGCCTGCCTTTCAGGGATCAAATCGTGACCTGAAATGTGAGTAAACATCTTGTTACTTTTAAGCAAAGACTCTTGTGTCTTTCTTCTTTTAAGAGGGATCAAAGGGTACACCAGGAATAATCCATCTGGGCAAACCAGATTGGATTACTTAACTAAAGAGATTCAAATGCTTGGATTACTTAACTAAAGAGATTCAACTGCTCTGTTACATCACTCACTAGTGTGAGTGAAGGAAGGATAATCCTTAATCAATATATTATTTCCTACTATCCTTCACATTCCCACATGGCCTTGGGGGCAGGGGTGGGGCAGCGGAGTGTCATCTCCATGGGGCTGTGGGTACATCTTTGGGAGGATCTATCCTGCCTCCTGTGGGAACAAGTTCTGTCGTCCACCCCCACATTAGCCACATCTGAGACAGGCTGACAAGAGAGCTTGTGACATGTACCTGCCCCTCTTTAAAACTCTTGTCAGGAGCACCTTCTTAGCAAATGTTGCCCAAGTCCCTTCATATATTAATAATTCCATCTGCTGGAAAAAAAATAACTGTACAGCTGGTGCCATAAAAATTAATGAACAGGAGCACATGAAAATCAATTTTATGTTAAACAAAATGCTCCGTCCTTTGCTGAGAGGCCGGGTGGATTCCTCCACACTTCTAGACAGCTGGGATAATGGATCCTTACCGAAGAGGTATGTTTTGATTATATTTCTGACACTGAAAAGTTGCTCTCGTCAAATCGGGTTTGCCTGCCCTGCCCTGCTAAGCACTTGCAGTTGCTGACTGGGAAGGACTGGGGGATGGCAAAGTCTGCAAAGGTGCAAGCCCCCCATCCCTGGACTCTGAACAGGACACCCAGAGTTGGTGAGAAGCCAATCAAAGCCACAGCACAGCTTGACAACCAACCGTAACTGAGACTGAATCCCTCTGGGAAAATTCTGAATTTCCCTCTGGGAAAATGCTCAATCCCTCTGGGAAAATTCACAGCTTTGTTCTCCCGCCCTTTCAGATTTCTTCAATTTATTTTTTTTAATATAATTTTTATTATTTTCCAATACAAAAAAAATACAATTATGCCAAATTTTCACAGATTTTCACAAATTTGTTACTTTTTAGACTTCCTTCGGATTCTCTGACAATCATCCATATTTACTTCTCAGTTTACGCATTTCTCTGTTTATATTGCCATTAAACTTCCCTCCCACTCCTGTTTGTTTTTTTAACAATATATCTCTGTTTTCACAGTGCTTCTTGAAATCCCACCAGTGTTGTTTGCACATCACATGTTCTTTTCAGATATTCAACAAATTTCCCCCAGTCCTCGATGAACTTTTGGTCTTGAAGATATCTAATTTTTCCGGTTAATCTGTTCAAAGAATGACAATTTCCACTACAACCACAATAATAAGGGCTTTGTTGGATCAGACCAATGGCCCACTTTTTCCAGCATCTTGTTCTCTCGGTGACCAAGCGGATGCCCCAAAGGGAAGCACAGAAGCATCGAATCATAGAATTGTAGAGCTGGAAGGGACCCCCAAGGATAATCTAGTCAAACCCCTGCATCTGCTAAAGCATGCACAGGCAAACTCGGCCCTCCAGATGTTTTGAGACTACAATTCTCATCATTCCCGACCACTGGTCCTGTTAGCTAGGGATGATGGGAGGTGTAGTCCCAAAACATCTGGAGGGCCGAGTTTGAGGAAGCCTGAGCTAAAGCATCCATGACATTCAATCACTGTTAAAAAAAACTTCCAATGAAGGCAAGTCCACCAGCTTCTGAGAGAGTCTCCAAGCTAAACATACCCAGAGATAATTGCTTTTGTTTCTTATGTTTTGGATCTGTTTTATATTTGCTTTATGGTTCTCTTTTGTAGGCTATCTTGAAAATCTAGATTCAAAAACAAAAAACATACCCAACTCCCTCAACTGTTCCTCATATGGCTTGGTTTCCAGACCCTTGATCATTTTGGTCACCCTTCTCCTCTGCACACCTTCCAGCTTGTCAATATCCTTCTTAAAATGTGTTGCCCAGAACTGGACACAGGACTCCAAGTGTGGTCTGACCAGGGCAGAATAGAGTGGTACTATTATTTACCTTGATGTCAACACTCTACAGGGATGCAGGTGGCACTGTGGGTTAAACCGCAGAGCCTAGGATTTGCCGATCAGAAGGTTGGCGGTTTGAATCCCCGTGATGGGCTGAGCTCCCGTTGCTCTGTTCCTGCTCCTGCCCACCTAGCAGTTCGAAAGCACATCAAAGTGCAAGTAGATCAATAGGTACCACTCTGGCGGGAAGGTAAACGGCGTTTCCATGCGCTGCTCTGGTTCACCAGAAGCGGCTTAGTCATGCTGGCCACATGACCCGGAAGCTGTATGCCGGCTCCCTCGGCCAATAAAGCGAGATGAGCGCCACAACCACGGAGTTGGTCACGACTGGACCTAACAGTCAGGGGTCCCTTTACCTTTACAACACTCTAATTCTGCTGATGCAGCCTCAAATAGCATTTGCTTTTTTGGTGCTGTGTCACACTGTGAATTCATGTTAAGCTTGAAGACCCCTAGATTCCTTTCACATGTGCTACTGGCAATCCAGGTGTGTGCCCCCCCCCATTGGTGCATCTGGTTCTTCCTGCCTAAGTGCAGAACCTTCCATTTGTTCCTATTGAAAATCATTGTGTTAGCTTGTGCCCAGTTGTTCAGTCGTCTACTACTACTACTACTACTACTACTACTACTACTAATTTATTATTTATACCCCGCCCGTCTGGCTGGGTTTCCCCAGCCACTCTGGGCGGCTTCCAACAAAACACTAAAATACAATAACCTATTAAACATTAAAAGCTTCCCTAAACAGGGCTGCCTTTAGATGTCCTGATTCTGCCTTCTGCTGCCTTAACTACCCCTTCCCGTTTGGTCTCGCCTGCAAATTTGATGAGTATCCCCTTCTTTGTCCAAGTTGAGTATAAGGACCTTGAAGAACAAAAGCAGGCCCAGGACAGAACCCTGCAGCACCCCACTTGTCATTTTCCACCAGGATGACGAGGAACTGTTAATAAGCATTAGTTCAGTCAGTCAATCAGCTACAAATCCACAGTGACCTCATCCAGCCCACTAGCAGGATCTGAGTGCAACAGCACTCTCCTTTCCTGTAGTTCCTAGCAACTGGTGTTCAGAGTAGACCTGAAGGAGCGTCTCCACCCCCATCATCCAGCCCAGACACTGAGGTCCAGCTCCGAGGGCCTTCTGGCGGTTCCCTCCCTGCGAGAAGCCAAGTTACAGGGAACCAGGCAGAGGGCCTTCTCTGTGGTGGCACCCGCCCTGTGGAACACCCTCCCACCAGATGTCAAGGAGATAAACAACTATCTGAATCTTAGAAGACATCTGAAGGCAGCCCTGTTTAGGGAAGTTTTTAATGTTTGATGTTTTATTGGGACCACCTCTCCTGGTATTCCCCACGGAGGACCTTAAGGTCCACAAATGACAACATTTCGGAGGTCCCAGGTTGCAAGGTGGTTAGACTGGTCTCAACTAGGGCCAGGGCCTTTTCAGTACTGGCCCCAACTTGGTGGAACGCTCTGTCACACAACACCAGGGCCCTGTAGGACTTGACATCTTTCCACCGGGCCTGCAAGACAGAGCTGTTCCGCCTGGCCTTTCGTTTGGATTCAGTCTGACCCTGATGTTTCCCTCCCCTTATGGTTTTGATCTATGGGCTACTATTAAAACAAGGCTGCATTTTAAATTATATTTTAACCTGTATTTTAAATTGGCTTTTATTTTTTATTGTAATTTTACTGGTGTTAGCCGCCATTATTATTATTATTAGAATACTACCTACAGCAGTATGGAGATGTGCATAACCATCATAACTAGTAGTCATTGATAGCATTATTCTGCATGAATTTACCTAACGGTGATCCTTTCTGTAACCAGCACCACTAATTTTGTTCTCTCTCATTGTTGGAATGAAGAGGTTTGCTGGCGTGTAACGAGACATCGGTCAAAGTTCCACTCCCCAGCATCTTCAGGTCTTACCTTGGAGAGCCGCTGTCAGTGTGGGAAGCATGGTGGACCAATGGCCCAGCTGAAGGCAGCTTCCTGAGCTGGACCATCAAGAAGGCTGATCGCCGAAGAATTGATGCTTTTGAATTCTGGTGCTGGAGGAGACTCTTGAGAGTCCCATGGACTGCAAGAAGAACAAACCTCTCCATTCTGAAGGAAATCAGCCCTGAGTGCTCACTGGAAGGACAGATCCTGAAGCTGAGGCTCCAAGACTTTGGCCACCTCATGAGAAGAGAAGACTCCCTGGAAAAGACCCTGATGTTGGGAAAGATGGAGGGCACAAGGAGAAGGGGACGACAGAGGATGAGATGGTGGGACAGTGTTCTCGAAGCTACCAGCATGAGTTTGACCAAACTGCGGGAGGCAGTGGAAGACAGAAGGGCCTGGCGTGCTCTGGTCCAGGGGGTCACGAAGAGTCGGACACCACTAAACAGCTAAACAACAACAAGGCAGCTTCCTATGTTCCTGATTTAAACCAATACCTTTTCATTTTTTCTTTATATGAAAAACAGCAGATGGAAACAAAGCATCATATAAGGAAGAGATCACGTCACATCATGGTTGATACAACAAAGCAACAAATGATCTCCCCCAAATTTCAAATTTATTTTCTCCTTTTCTTTATTATAATTAACACATTTTTCTCCCCTGGCACTTCACACTGCTGGGATTACGGTCTTTTCCCTTGAAGTCTTCAAGGATAACACCATCTGGATAGAAGAGAAGAGGTGCTTTATTTTACTTCATTGTTTACGTGTGAGGTCACTGCAAATCTTAAGCAAAGCAAAAGGCATGGGTTAGGGTCACCTGAACGTTATAATTAGCCCCATTCAGTGAACCAGGCTGATTAATGTAACTGGGAGAAATCTCTCTCACTCCAGATTTGGGGAGAAGGAGCTACAGGATCTTAGGAAGCGGCCTTATAACAAGTCAGTTCAGTATTTTCTACAACCTTCCGCTTACCAGACCTTCCCACTTGACCTGTGTTGTGGTTTGTCTCTTCTTCTTTTTTGTCATTCAAAATAACTTTTATTCAAAATTAAAACAAAACATATTATCCAGAAACATATCATCCTTATTTCCCCCCCATTTTTCCTCCCTCCCCCCACAGAACCAACCCACCCCACCCCCGACTTCCCTCAGTTCCAGTCTTTGATTTCTCTAAAAATGCTGTTTTCTGCATGTTACAGTTGTATAAATCCTCAAACTATTTAGCTGATTATTATCAATAAAAAAATTGTGAATGTTTATTCAAAACCAGCCAAGGAGTCCAGTTCGCTTTATTGTATCTTCAAATACTTTTGTAAAGGGTTCCCATTCATCTTTAAAGTCACAGTTATCCTTGTCCCGTAGCTTGTATGTCAGTTTGGCCAGTTCTGCACAGTCCATCAATTTTTCTTGCCATGATTCTTTGGTTGGGGTTTCTTCAGTCTTCCATCCTTGTGCTACTAGAACTCTCGCAGTCGTTGTCGCATACATGAAGATTTTTTCAACTTTTTTTGTGTTGTGGTTTGTCTCAAACCATGTCTATGTTTCCATCACCTGATGACTTATTCCATCAGGCACACGCCAGGTAAACCCTGGGGCCATGAGACAAGACAGAAGACATTTCCTTTGCAGCCGCAGCTTGAGCTCAAGACACAGGGAAAGTTTTCCTTGCTGCCACAGTGTGAATTCAATCCATGGTTGCAAAAATCAGAAGGTGCTCCAGGTTCTTCCATTTCCATTTGACTCCGGGGGTCTACTGCTCAAAACAGCCCCATGGATGCCAGAGAAGGTCTGCCATAGTAATGAGCCTTTGGTTCCCTCACAATTCTGGGTCACAATGTCTCTGACAATGCCTATGGTCTGTGGGCAGCCATCAACAGATGGGGGGTGCTTCACTCTCCTTTAGAAATAGCACAGCCACCCACCCCCTGCTAAAATGAGTCTCAGCAAACAGTGGAAGATTGGCAGATGAAGATGATGGATTTTTCGGAGCTGGCTGACCTGACTGGAGGAGTCCGTGACCAGAAGGAGGAGGAGTATCAGGAAGAATGGATGAAATTTAAAGACTATTTTGCTAAATATGTTAAGATAACTTAATTGGGAAAGCTTGCAAGTAATAGATAGGCTTAGGATTTAAATATGTAAGGATAAGATTTAAGATGTTTAAAGTTAAATGAGAAAGAAAGGGTGAAGGATGTTAAGCGATCAAGTTAATTTTTGAGAAAATCGATTTTGGAAAACTGTTAAAATGATATATAATGAAATTTAACCAAGGGGATTTGAGGAAGTCACTTACTAATGTTACCAAGATGTAAACAGGATGTATGTATGCATGTTTGTCTGTTTGTTTTGAATTTTTGAAAATCAATAACAATTTTTGAAAAAAAATAATAAAAATAAAATGAGTCTCAGCAAGCAGGGCAGTGAGCAGCAGCCCGACTGGGCCAGGCTGATGAGGGGCTCTTCTGAGCTCCCGGGATCCTTAGCCAGCACCCAACCTGGCAGACTGCTGGCGCTTGCCCCATTTGGGCCTTCTTCCAATGGAGAGGAGAAGTCACCCTCCATCTTTGTTTGGCGCTGAACAAACCTCCCTTGTTGTTTACTTCATTTGTGCAAGAGAAGAGCTGGCTCTGATCTTCCCTTGAAGTTTTGTGTACCTTGGAAGATGCTTCATCTCAGCTCGCTGTGCTCTCGTCAGATTGCAGAGGCATACATCCCCATCTCTTCTTTCCGTCTGACTGATTTATTTCATTAACTTACGAAATTGCGGCTGACACTTTCCTCCTACAGTTGATCTACATGATGGGCTCCTCTCTCTCTCTTTTTCTTTTCTTTTCTTTTTGGGAGGTGGTGGGGATGGGAGTATGCAAAGAAATTACTTGTCACACAACCCAAAGCTCAATGACTGTAATTTTCTCATCAATGCAAAACGCATTCGCTGCTGGCAATTCGGCTCCTGGATTTCTGCCTCCGGGTTCGGAACAAGAAAACTTTGCTGTCAGCGAGAACGGGTTGCCTTCCCTTGGGGGCAAAGGAAGGTGAGTTCTCTTTGTTTCGATGCAGAGAATTCAGAGCCTTAGCTGGGGTGAAGCCCGCAGGGGCATCTAATGGGCACCATTTGTGTCTGTTCTCGTTTCAAGCAGGGATGTGGGATCTGTGGCCCTTTCTCCGGGTATTAGTAGACTCCAACGCCCATCTTCCATGGCCATTGATTGGGACCAATGGGAGTTGGAGTCTCACAACATCTGAAGTAAGAGTCTTGGGTGTTCCCCATTCCTGATGCAAGACATTGTGTTGTGAAACCAGTAGGTGGCTAACCCTCTATGAAGCCCCTCGTATTGTCAGATTGGGAGGTCTTGCTGAAAGGCGGGTGTGGGGGACTCCCTGGTCCTGAATGGGGCAACTGTGCCCCTGAAGGACCAGGTGCGCAGCCTGGGAGTCATTCTGGACTCACAGCTGTCCATGGAGGCACAGGTTAAATCCGTGTCCAGGGCAGCTGTGTACCAGCTCCATCTGGTATGCAGGCTGAGACCCTCCCTGCCCGCATACTGTCTCGCCAGAGTGGTGCATGCTCTAGTTATCTCTCGCCTGGATTACTGCAATGCGCTCTACGTGGGGCTACCTTTGAAGATGACCCGGAAACTACAAATAATCCAGAATGCGGCAGCTAGACTGGTGACTCGGAGGGGCTGCCGAGACCATATAACACCGTGTTGGTGCTGACCTTTAAAGCCCTAAACGGCCTTGGTCCACTATACCTGAAGGAGCATCTCCACCTCCATCGTTCTGCCCAGACACTGAGGTCCAGCTCCGAGGGCCTTCTGGTGGTTCCCTCACTACGAGAAGCCAAGTTACAGGGAACCAGGCACAGGGCCTTCTCGGTAGTGGCGCCCGCCCTGTGGAACGCCCTCCCATCAGATGTCAAAGAGAAAAATAACTACCAAACTTTTAGAAGACATCTGAAGGCAGCCCTCTTTAGGGAAACTTTTAATGTTTAATAGGTTATTGTATTCTAGTGTTTTATTGGAAGCCGCCCAGAGTGGCTGGGGAAACCCAGCCAGATGGGCGGGGTATAAATAATAAATTATTATTATTATGCACCTTGTAAATCACTCAATTGCCTCCTGAGTGCAGATGACACAATCTGCATTGCAAACCTGTACTTGCACAAGAACGTAAGAAGACGAGAAGTGCCTGTTGGATCAGGCCCATCTTTCTATTCCAGTATCCTGTTCTCAATGGCTTTTTTTTCAGCCAGAACACTTCAGAACTCAGTTCCAGCACCTCTCAGGTAGGTGTCATTGCCATTAGAAGAGAACAACAGAGGTGTTCATGGTGTGTTCTGACACCCCTTTTTCTAGAAAAATAACACTGCTGTTCTCATGGCGGCCAACCAGATGATTGTGGGATTCCCACAAGCATAATTTGAGCTCAAGAGCATCTCTCCCTTTCTGCGGTTTCCAGCAACCAGGATTCAGAAGCATTATTGCCTCTGATGCGGATGGCACTGTGGTCTAAACCCCTGAGCCTCTTGGGCTTGCCAATCAAAAGGTTGGCGGTTCGAATCCCTGTGATGGGGTGAGCTCCCGTTTCTCTGTCGCAGCTTCTGCCAACCTAGCAGTTTGAAAGCACACCAGTGCAAGTAGATAAATAGGTACTGCTGCGGTGGGAAGGTATACAGCATTTCCGTGCACTCAGGTTTCTGTCACGGTGTCCCATTGCACCAGAAGCGGTTTAGTCCTGCTGGCCACATGACCTGGAAAGCTGTCTGTGGACAAACAGCGGCAACCTTGGCCTGAAAAGTGAGATGACTGCCGCACCTCATAGTCACCTTTGACTGGACTTAACCGTACAGGGCTCCTTTACCTTTCACCTGCTTCCGACTGTGGAGGCAGAGCATAGCCATCCTGACTAGTTGTTGTTTAGTCGTTTAGTCGTGTCCGACTCTTCGTGACCCCATGGACCAGAGCACGCCAGGCACTCCTGTCTTTCACTGTCTCCCGCAATTTGGTCAAACTCATGTTCGTAGCTTCAAGAACACTGTCCAACCATCTCGTCCTCTGTCGTCCCCTTCTCCTTGTGCCCTCCATCTTTCCCAACATCAGGGTCTTTTCCAGGGAGTCTTCTCTGTTCATGAGGTGGCCAAAGTCTTGGAGCCTCAGCTTCAGGATCTGTCCTTCCAGTGAGCACTCAGGGCTGATTTCCTTCAGAATGGAGAGGTTGGATCTTCTTGCACTCCATGGGACTCTCAAGAGTCTCTTCCAGCACCAGAATTTTAAGATGATGTCTAGGTTTGTCATTGCTTTTCTCCCAAGAAGCAGGCATCTGACTAGTATGCCATCAACCTGACTAGTAGCTATCAACAACTCTCTTCTCCTCCATAAAAATTTTCTAATCCTGTTTTAAAGCCATTTAGATTGGCAGACGCCACTGCCACCTGTCGGAGCAGGTCCCATACTTTAACAGGTGGCTCTGCCTTGCAATTAGATGAGGCGGCTTTTGGGTGACCTTCCACTTTGATGAATTAACTTCTCCCTTTTGCCTAGAGCATCCAAAACAAAACCAAGGATCTATCTATAGACCGTCTCGCAGACCAATATTCCCATCACAAGAGAGATGACTAAGTGGGGTGTGATAGGACTGGACATCTGTTTCTCCCATGTGGGCCACTTTCTTTTCAAAAGCACCATCTCCGCCTCGCCGACAGAGTTTGTGTGTGCAGAAAGAATAACACAAATGATCATAAAAGGCCTGGCTTTATTTCTGAAGTGGAACGTGACGTCTGATTGGCTCATTCTCCCACAATATCCATTTCGGGTCCACTTTCCTCTTCCCCGACTGATCATCACAAGTCCTATTTTAGACCAAGCAGAAACATTGACTCAGTCTGGCTCTCACTTCCTCGCCTCCCGGGTGGGGTAGCTGGAAGAGCATTGCAGTATTCGGATGCGGTTAATGTCAGGGCCATAGCAAGTTTGCTTCAAATGATGTTTTCAGAATCGACTCTTCAGTGGGAGTAAGAGATCCTGGCCGCATTTGGCCGCACTTGGTGGAGAGGTTGACATGGCAACTTGCTCCAGCTCGTCTCGGGATAGATGAACTGTTCAGTTTTGGTTTGTCTTACTTTCTCATTTTTCCATCTCATGTTTGGTTTTGACATTGCTGCAGCAATTTTTTTCTTAAAAAAAATAGAAATAAAAGTTGTTGGTTTTTTTTAAAAAAATATTTTATTGAAGGTAAATCAAGCCTATCAATTCAATAAAAATAACAGAAGTACAAACAAGCAGGTCAGTATATTTGGGAGAGTCTTAATATTAGGTTAGGCCATTAGGAAAACCGAATTTCACTTTGTACTGTGGAGTCCTGTGCGTCTGTTTTTGTCATATATAAGATGTTGTTGTTGTTGTTTAGTCGTTTAGTCGTGTCCGACTCTTCGTGACCCCATGGACCAGAGAACGCCAGGCACCTCTGTCCTCCACTGCCTCCCGCAGTTTGGTCAAACATATATAAGATAGAATCCCACAAAAGAGCACATGATTATTCAGGGTCCCCCAAGCCTTTGGCGAGATGAATTTATGAGTTAATTTCGCTGCTCGTGCTAAACTCAACATATTTTTATACCAAAGCATTTGCAGGTCTTTTTCAATGGTGTTTCAAATATATGTGATTTCACTTCAATGCACGGTGCCTTGGAAGGCAACCCAAACATAAATTGTGATTGCCTGTATACTGTCCAGATCAGGAGAAGTAATAGGACCACGCTATTCTGCCTTGGTCCACACCTGGAATATTGTCTAGTTCTGGTGCCACCATTTAAGGAGAGTGACAAAGATGATCAAAGGTCTGGAAACCTAGCCTTATGAGGAATGGTTGAAGGAACTGGGTATATTTAGCCTGGAAAAGATGAGACTGAGAGGAGATAGGATGTTGTTGTTTAGTCGTTTAGTCATGTCCGACTCTTTGTGACCCCATGGACCAGAGCACGCCAGGCACTCCTGTCTTCCACTGCTCCCGCAGTTTGATCAGACTTATGTTTCATGAGATAGGATAGCTATCTTCAAATATCTCAAAGGCTGTCCCATGGAAGATGGAACCAGCTTGTTTTCTCCTGCTCTGGTGAGTAGGACCTGTACTAATGGCTTCAAGTTATGACAAAGGCGATTCCAATGAAACATCAGGAAGAACTTTCTGATGGTGAGAGCTTTGATAGCAAAATGGACTCCCTTGGAAAGTGATGGACTGTCCTTCATTGGAGTTTTTCAAATAGAGGTTGGATGACCATTTGTCAGGGATGCTTTGGTTTACCTTCCTACATTTCAGGGGGCTGCACTAGATGACCCTCGGGGTCAGGGTGTGCCCAACATGAATAAATATTGGGGGGCAAGTAAGCCCCACCCCACATAATCAACCACAAGACATGACGCATGTTCTGATGGGCCCAGGGGTTAACCTGAGCAACATGGTCCAGGTCTGGTCCCAAATCCAGGTATTCCACGAGGAGTCAGTCCGACAGGGCCAAGGCAGGACACAAGACAGGAAACTAGGCTAGGTCTGGCACAGGGTCTCAGGCAGTTTCTAGCAAACAGCAATGTTGCTCCCTCAACCTGGGGCGGGGTCCGACAGCCTTTTATCTTTGTTGGGGTAACAGCTGGTCCTGATCCCCCAGCGACTCACCTCCCTGCCTCGCCCGAAGACGAGCACTCCTCCTACGAGTAGTCAGCTCTCTCCTTCTCTCAGACCTGAGTCTCTGCAGCCCAGGAGACGTTGATGGGTTACTAGACCCAGAGGCCGCCTCAGCCTCCCCTGACCCAACCGGTAGTGGAGCAGGTGTAAGTGATGGCCCAGCTGGAGGCAACAAGGTCATCCCCGCGTCTGGAGCCAGGGCAGGATCAGGCCCCTGACTCGGCCCAGCTGGTGCTTGTTGCTGGGGAACCTGTGCAGACTGGGACTCTTCAGAATCAGGCTCAAGACTTGGTTCAGATGCCACCTGAGGCAAAGGATCTGGTGCGGACTGAGACTCCTCTGGTTCCGAGTCCGAGCCCCAGTCCCAGGCCATCACACAAGCACACCATTTGAATGGCAACACCCAGGGCTTTTTTTCCCCAGGGGAAACTCACCATAACTCAGTTCAGGCACCTCTCAGGTGGGTTCCAAAACCTCACAGGTGAGTGCTATTGCCATTCTACATTCATGGTGAATTCTGGGTACTCTTTTTTTCTAGAAAACCAGCACTGGCAATGCCCATCAGCTGGGGGTGGGGGTGCCAAAAGGACCTCGGTTCCAGCGCTCAGGATCCCTTCCATCTCTACCATTCATGATTCTACGATTCCATGACAGCACCGTGTAAATAATAAATGCTGTCTATAACCTTTAAATGTCATGTTTCGAATTGTTAGGGATGCTCCGTCTTCTACGTCCAACACAGCGAGCTCCGAGCAGCGCCTGATGTTCCTGTGTTGTTAACAACAATTGCTGTAAGCACACTTCTTCCCGGGGAGACTGCGAAAGCGTGTTTGTTTGTCCATGATTTACATCCTGCCCACCTTGTCTGCATTTTTAAATATGCATAATTGGCCTATTTTTCCCTCTCCTCCCACACCCCTACTCCATCTCATAAGTAGATTACACGCCAGGAAGACCCAATGCATTCTTTGAAGGATTTTTACCCTGACATCCCCCCCCAACGCACACACAAAAAGGAGTAGAGATAATATTGAACTAATTTCTGTCAAAGGAAGATACAGTTTTCAGAAACATCCCCACAGCTCAGCGTGAGGAGATAACAACCCCTTTTTTAAAACATAATGATACCTTTCCATACAGGGTGTTGTGTTCCTTCCTTGATTATTTTAATTTCAAAAAGAGCTCGGCATTGTTAAATGCGGGCTAAATGCCAGCACTGAAATATGAAGCTGTCTGGGGGGCGGGGGCAGTTTACAGATTTGAGGATGAATGAAAGGTTAGTTGAAACAATTGCAATTCCAAATCACCCATTCTTCTGCCACCCCACCTCATTTTTTAGCTGTTGGTTTGTTTCCTTTTTTAAATGAACGCAAGCATAGTTGGGCGACTATGCTGGGATGGTGTCAGGGCACAGTGCCTTGTGTCATAAGAAACTCCTAAAAGGTAAAGGGACCCCTGACCATTAGGTCCAGTCGTGGCCGATTCTGGGGTTGCGGCGCTCATTTCGCTTTATCGGCCGAGGGAGCCGGTGTACAGCTTCTGGGTCATGTGGCCAGCAGGACAAAGCCGCTTCTGGCGAACCAGAGCAGCGCACAGAAACACCATTTACCTTCTCGCCAGAGCGGTACCTATTTATCTACTTGCACTTTGACGTGCTTTCGAACTGCTAGGTTGGCAGGAGCAGGGACCGAGCAACGGGAGCTCACCCTGTCGCGGGGATTCGAACTGCCAACCTTCTGATTGGCAAGTCCTAGGCTCTGTGGTTTAACCAACAGCACCACCCGCGTCCCTAAGAGACTCCTGAATCAGCCTAATTGCCCATCTCTTCTCACAGTAGCCTGTGGAAAATGCACGAGCCGGATCTGAGCCTGAGAGCACTCTCTCCTGCTATGGTTTCCAGCAGCTGATCTTCAGAAGTATTTCCACTTCTCCCCCTTCAAAGAACTGCCCGTTTATCCCTACTCTTTGCTTCCTGCAATGTAGCCAATTCCTGATCCATAAGAGCAGCCTTTCTCTCTTTATTTTCAGATGATCTTTATTGAATTTTTAGTTACATATTGTACATACACATACATTATATTTCACATTTGTTCTTGCTCTCCCGAGCTGACTTCCCTCCTTCCTTCTTCTGGCTTTTTTGTGTCCTCTTCGACTTTTCACATTGTCTTTGTCCATTTTCCACAAGATTGTTCTTCATTTTTTCCATTAAATGTCTGTAAACAAATAAATCTTTCTATATATACAAATTCTTGCTGTCTTTCTATATTCATTTACAAATATTGCTCAATAATAATTCTAATGTACATTTTTAATTCATTTTGATATTGTTATCCAGTAAATTTCATGTATTTTCCCGTTATGAGATATTAATTTAATTCTACTGGTTTCCCTATTTCACATCATCTCCTCTATATGTAACATAAATTTTCCCCATTCTTTTTGATATGTTTCATCCCCCTGATGTCGAATTTTTGCTGTTAATTTGGCTATTTCTGCGTACTCCATAACCTTGTTCTGCCATTCTTCTATTGTAGGCAATTTTTGCTGTTTCCATACCTGAGCCAGCAATAACCTCACCGCTGTTGTTGTGTATAAGAACAGTTTCTGAGCTCATGTGCTGCTGGCTGAGAGCCAGCAGATAGCAAAAATCACATTAAGACAACCTTTCTCAACCTTGGATCCCCAGATGTTTTTGGCCTACAACTCCCGTCATTCCTGACCACTGGTCCTGTGAGCTAGGGATCATGGGAATTGTAGGCTGAAAACATCTGGGGACCCAAGGTTGAGAACCACTGGACAAGAGGAATAATGAGGGGGGTGGCAGACCAAAAACATTTGTGTCCGGATTTTCACTTTTTGAAATAAGGCAACGCTATAATGAAGGGAACCCTAGGGTCATCTAGTCCAACCCCCTGCAATGCAGGAATCTCAACTAAAGCGTCCCTGACAGATGGCCATCCAACCTCTGCTTGAAAACCTCCAAGGAGGGAGAGTCTACCACCCCATGGGGAAGTCCGTAACGTCTGAAAGTTTTTCCTCATATTTGGTGAGAAGCCAATCAAAGCCACAGCACAGCTTGACAACCAACCATAGCTGAGACGACTTCTTTTTTTTTAGGGTCCCAGGATGCTGAATCCCTCTGGGAACATTCACAACTCTATTTTCCCTTCCTTTCGGATTTCTTCAATGAGAAAATAATAAGAGCTTTGTTGGGTCAGGCCAAAGGCCCATTTTGTCCAGCATCATGTTCTCACATTGGCCAACCTGATGCCCCAAAGGGAAGCACGGAATTATTATTATTATTATTATTATTATTATTATTATTATTATTATTATTAATACTCCGCCCAACTGGCTGGATTTCCCCTGTCACTCTGGGCGGCTTCCAACTGAATATGTAAAACAATACAGCGTAAGACATTAAAAACTTCCCTAAACAGGGCTGCTTTCAGTTGTCTTTTAAAAGTAAAATAGTTGTTTATTGCCTTGACAACTGATGGGAGGGCGTTCCACAGGGAGGGCACCACCACCGAGAAGGCCCTCTGCCTGGTTCCCTGTAACCTCACTTCTCGCAGTGAAGGAACCGCCAGAAGGCCCTCAGCACTGGATCTCAGTGTCTGGGCTGAACGATGGGGATGGAGGCGCTCCTTCAGGTATACTGGGCCAAGGCCATTTAGGGCTTTAAAGGTCAGCAGCAGCACTTTGAATTGTGCTCGGAAACGTACTGGGAGCCAATGAAGATCTTTCAAGACCGGTGTTATGTGGTCCCAGCGGCCACTCCCAGTCACCAGTCTAGCTGCTGCATTCTGGATTAATTGCAGTTTCCGAGTCACCTTCAAAGGTAGCCCCACGTAGAGCCCATTGCAGTAGTCCAAGCGGGAGATAACTAGAAGCGTAGAATCATGGAATTGTAGAGCTGGAAGGGACCCCAAAGATCATCTAGTCAAATCCTTGCAGTGCAGGAATCTCAACTAAAGCGCCCCTGAAAGATGGCCATCCAACCTCTACTTGAAAACCTCCTTGGAAGGAGAGTCCACTTTATGAAGAAGTCCATTCCGCTACTGAATAGCTCTCACTGTCTGAAAGTTTCCCCTCATATTTAGTTGCAATTAAATCTCTCCACTTATTCATTCTAAGCTTCTAAGCTTTCTTGGGGAGTCTTGGTTGAGGTACTTTGTTGACAGCTGCTCAAAACTCCAAGTCCACAGTGATCTCCCCTCACCATATGCTTATTGTGAAGGCTGAACTGGGAAGTTGAGGCAGGCTGATTGTGTGGGATGTGAAACACAAGAGCAGTCGAGTACAACATTCCTAGAGTGAACATGTTTACACATGGGGAGGAATGTTTGTCCAGCCAGCAGGTAAACTTCCTGTTTCCTTCTGGGCTGGGACAGACTTTCTCTGCATGGGACTAGAGGTGGGCGTGGCCTCACCTGTGCAGGTAACGACAAATGCATAGGGCAGGGCAGCCATCTCTCTCTTTTTTACTACATGCATCGAAGAAGCAACATCTGCTTAGCCAAAGGTGCTCTCTTGGCCTCCAGCCAAAGGGACTGTCTCTTTATGGGATAGTTTCCAGGTGTATGTTTCTTTTCTAAGCTAAGTCTGCCTTCTGGGATCCGATTGTGAACAGAATGTGAGTAAACTCTTTTTATACTTCTATAGGAGACTGTGTCGTGTCTTATCTTTTATGAGGGAATAAGGGGGGAAATACCAGAACAGTTATTATAGAGGCTTTAGCGAGCCTGAGCAAACGCATCCGCTACAAGTTTAAAAAGGGGAATGTTACTCTGCTAAAATTGTGAACTTGTGAACACAAGTTGGAAAGGCTATAATCGAACAATATACCCTCTGCTGCATCCCTGAACATTCCCACAGATTGTGGGCGGCTCCCCACAAGTAATCAATTAGTTGTGGGGAGGGGAATTGTTATCATAGCAAATGAGTGGAAGCAGGTGGGGGTGGGGTGGTTGGAAAAGATTAATCCATCTGCCTTCTCAGCTTCCATTAATAAATGCATTGCAGTCGCTGGACGTGATGGAATTAACTGATGGCTTTGTCCTCCTATTACTGCATTAAAAATATATATTATCTCTGCAATGTAATTGGCATGGGGCAAGTATATAGATGGTTGACTCTGCTCTAGAATTAATGTTTTTGCATGGTTGGGGAGATTGGACGAATGGTTAAGCGTGCCCTTTCGTTCAGGCTTTTAAGAGGCAATTTTAAAGTCTTGTTTGTGATGGATATATTGATTAATGGGTTGTGTAAGTTCTCAGTAATCAGTGGGACCAAGCTCAAGCTCGGTAAATTGATTATTTGGTTGTGCGTGGATACAGGGATTTTTTTCCTCTTATTAACTGGTTGAAATGAATTAATGGGTGAATCATGGGGACAACTAATGCACAGAGATTTTTGTGGGTTAATTGTTCTATAATCAAATAATAATATCAAGCAGCAGCAGCAGCTCTGCGAAGGGACTGTAGCGTGGATGGAGAATGCCTGAGTTGCATGCAGAATGCCTGGTAAGATCCTTCACATCAGCTGCAGTTAAAGCCGGAGAGGGGAGCCCTTTTCCAGCTCCAGGGCCGCAGTCCCTCCTGTGCAATCTTCCAGGGGCCACATGCCAGTGATGGGCGGGGCCTATGGCAAAAGTGGGCGGGGCAGTGGATATCCCTTTTATACTCACATCCCCTCTCTGTCCTTCCTCTAGGCAGGTGTCAAAGAGCGAGCTGGCAGTAAATCACACCGTTCAGCTTTGAGTTAAATGCTTATTAGCACAAACATGATCTCCACAGACTTGGCAAGTGCCAGGCCTAATGAGCACAGCAGCTCAACCCCAGTAGGTCTTGCCCCATGGCCATCAGCTGCTGAAATTGAAAGCCTCCCCGCAGCCATCTAGGTCCCTTCCTCTCCAGGGCTTTCCCCAAGCAATCAGAGACTGCGCCTGCATTAAGTCAACCTATCCTCCGCCCTTTTCATGCCTCTTCTGGTTCCGGGAGACAAGGGGGAAGGGAGCTCATCACAGCAGGAGGGGGAGACACCCAGGACTCTTCACTTGTTGTTTAGTCGTTTAGTCATGCCCGACTTTTCGTGACCCCCTGGACCAGAGCACGCCAGGCACTCCTGTCTTCCACTGCCTCCCGCAGTTTGGTCAAACTCATGCTGGTAGCTTCGAGAACACTGTCCCACCATCTCGCCCTCTGTCGTCCCCTTCTCCTTGTGCCCTCCATCTTTCCCAACATCAGGGTCTTTTCCAGGGAGTCTTCTCTTCCCCTGAGGTGGCCAAAGTCTTGGAGCCTCAGCTTCAGGATCTGTCCTTCCAGTGAGCACTCAGGGCTAATTTCCTTCAGAATGGAGAGGTTTGATCTTCTTGCAGTCCATGGGACTCTCAAGAGTCTCCTCCAGCACCAGAATTCAAAAGCGTCAATTCTTCGGTGATCAGCCTTCTTTATGGTCCAGCTCTCACTTCCATACATCACTACTGGGAAAACCATAGCTTTTACTATATGGACCTTTGTTGGCAAGGTGATGTCTCTACTTTTGAAGATGCTGTCTAGGTTTGTCATTGCTTTTCTGCTAAGAAGCAGGCATCTTTTAATTTCGTGGCTGCTGTCACCATCTGCAGTGATCATGGAGCCCAAGAAAGTAAAATCTCTCACTGCCTCCATTTCTTCCCCTTCTATTTGCCAGGAGGTGATGGGCCCAGTGGCCATGATCTTCGTTTTTTTGATGTTGAGCTTCAGACCATATTTTGCGCTCTCCTCTTTCACCCTCAATAAAAGGTTCTTTAATTCCTCCTCAGGTTGTGTCATCTGCATATCTGAGGTTGTTGATATTTCTTCTGGCAATCTTAATTCCGCTTTGGGATTCATCCAGCCCAGCCTTTCGCATGATGAATTCTGCATATAAGTAAAATAAGCAGGAAGACAATACACAGGACTCTTCACTAGCCAGCCTCATTTCTGCCTCTTGGCCTCCCTCCCCCCGCTCTCTTGCCTCAGCTTCTGCCTCCAATTCTGGACTTTTCTCTGCCACAGACTCCCCTCGCTCACTCAGCCCTGTTGCCTCTTCAGCTTCTGACACCTCCTCTTCCCAGTCTTCTTTCTCAGAGGCGTAGGAAGGTCAGGTGGTACCCGGTGCAGAACATTTCTTGTCAGCCCCACACACATTTATTTATTTATTTATTTATTTATTTATTTATTTATTTAGCCTGCAAAAATGGTTTTACATTAATTCATATTTTCTTACAAAGGAATGTGGATTCTGAGCCTCTGATAACAAGTAGACGACCATAGACAGATATTTAAATGTACAGGATGGATTGTGTTTTGGCTTGTGTTATTTTATTTATATTTATTGTTTATTTGTTTAATAAAATTTATTTTAAAATACCTGCAAAGTGGTTTACCAAAAAGGAAAAAAAAGAAAAAAACCCACAGCAGTAAAATCAAGAAAAATTAACAATCCTACTTACAAAAGCTAAAATATTAAGATTAAAATTACTTCAACTTCCTAAGCATCTAGGCACGCTTGCTTAAAGAAGAATGCTTAAAGAAGGACCCTGAGGGTTATCTATTGCAACCCCCTGCAATGCAGGGCTACGCTTAGGAAGTTGAAGTAATTTTAATCTTAATATTTTAGCTTTCATATGTTTTAAAGTAGGATTGTTAATATTTCTTGATTTTACCGCTGTGGCGTCCCCCCCCCCCCGTTTTTGTGTGTGTGTTTTTTGTAAACCACTTTGCAGGTTTTATAAAATCATTTTTATTTAAAAAATAAACAATAAATATAAATAAAATAACACAAGCCAAAACACAATCCATCCTTGTAGATTTAAGTATCTACCCATAGTTGCCTACTTGTTATCAGAGGCCCAGAATCCACATTCCTTTGTAAGAAAATGTGAAATAACGTAAAACTGTTTTTGCAGGCAAAAAAAAAAAATCAATGGGGGGGGTTGACAAGAAATTTTCCTTCCTACACCTCTGTATGCAGCTGCCCCATATGGGATTCGAACCTGTGGCCTTGGCGTTACCAGCACCATGCTCTAACTAACTGAGCTACTTCATAGCTCATTATTTCTGGGTGGGATGGGGAACCGCGGATGTGCAGCCTGGCCCTTTGCAGAGCTAGGATGCTTTCGATGGACTTGGGGTGCTGAATTTTCCCTTAGACTGGGCTTCACAGACTGCTTCTCACATTGTGCTCTCTGCCTGCCTGCCTGCCTGCCTAACAAACACAGAGATGCTTTGCAAGAGAATTAAGAGCCTGATGTGCTGGAGGAGAGCCTGTCTGAAGGATTCCCGATGGTGCTGGCAGCCCTTAGAGCTTTAGTAATGCCTGAAGCAGAGAGCCATAAAAGTGCACCTCAGCGCAACATGCTGATAAAGTCCTTCTGGCTGGTTCTCCATTCCTCACTGAGTTCTGCAGAAACATTTCTCTATTCCCCAAACATAAGCAGTGCCCAAAGGTGTTTAGGATATGAAAGCGAAGGGGAACGTTGCAGCTACTGCCTTCCCTACTGTGGGGGGGAAAAAACCCCAAACTCTACTTTCTATGTATTTAGGTTTTGAGGCTGGGGTGGTGATGTATTTATATTGCAGGCAAACAGAAGTGCCTCCCATGCCAACATTCCCCAACCTGGTGCCCTCCAGATTTTTGGGACTACAAATCCCATCAGCCCCAGCCAATGGGGAAAGATACCGGTGCCTGTCTGTTGTGCGTGGCGGGACAAAAGCATTGGAAGCTCACCATATAGTGAGCAAGACTGTGGGTTCCTCCAGCTCAATATTGTCCACTGAGGGATTCTGGTGGATTTCCCTGGTCTTCGTCAGGTGACTCCTTGAGCAAATCAGTGTCTCTTCAGCTCAGCCAGGGTTGGGGACCTCATCCGTCCTCCAGCTAGTCCTTTAGCTATTTGAAGATGGCTATCTTATCCGAGACCTGGGAGAGGAGATGATAGAAGAAGACTGGAAGAAATTCAAGATCTATTTACAAAAATATTGTAAACTGTATGAATGTTAAGAAGGATGCTAGAGTATAAACAACTGGGCGCCATTAAGCTAGAGGAAGTGAATTATGAAGATAAGCTAAACTTTAAGAAAATATTAATATTTGGAAGCTTTAAGTTATATTCAATGTGTTAATATTTGAGCCAAAAGATATTTAAAATTAGAGATATAACATTGGAAAACTAGATAATAAGAATAGAAACAAGGGGATAAATTTGCTGGACAAAGTTTCATAGACAAGAACGCAAGAGCGGGAGGTGCGAGGGAGTCCAAAGAAGTTAAGAAAATTAATTTAAGAGATGTGATATTGTGATATTGTTCTGTTTTTTGGCATTGTAATTAAAGAAAACCGCTAATAAATATATTTTTTTAAAAAAATGAAGATGGCTATCTTATCTCCTCTTAGTCTCAACTCCCTCAACCATTCCTCATAAGGCTTCGTTTCCAGACCCATCTTGGTCGCCCTCCTCTACACACGTTTTAGCTTGTCAATATCTTTCTAAAATTGTGATGCCCAGAACTGGACATAGTATTCTAAGTGTGGTCTGACCAAGAGTGGCACTGTGGTCTAAACCACTGAGCCTAGGGCTTGCTGATCAGAAAGTCAGTGGTTCAAATACCCCACAGGGTGAGCTCCCGTTGCTTGGTCCCTGCTCCTGCCAACCTAGCAGTTCAAAAGCACGTCAAAGTGCAAGTAGATAAATAGGTACCTCTCTGGCAGGAAGGTAAACGGCGTTTCCGCGCACTACTCTGGTTTTGCCAGAAATGGCTTAGTCATGCTGGCCACATGACCCGGAAAAACTGTCTGCAGACAAATGTCAGCTCCTTTGGCCAGTAAAGCGAGATGAGCACCACAACCCCAGAGTCGTTCGCGACCGGACTTAACTGTCAGGGGTCCTTTACCTTTACCTTTTTTTATGACTTCCCTTGATCTGGGCACTATACTTCTGTAGATGTAGCCTGGAATAGCATTAGCATTTTTGCTGCTGCATCACACTGTGGACTCATGTTAAGCTTGTGGTCTACTAAGACCCCTAGATCCTTTTCACATGTACAGTGATACCTCGGGTTAAGTACTTAATTCGTTCCGGAGGTCCGTTCTTAACCTGAAACTGTTCTTAACCTGAAGCACCACTTTAGCTAATGGGCCCTCCTGCTGCCGCCACACTGCCGCCGCGTGATTTCTGTTCTCATCCTGAAGCAATGTTCTTAACCCGAGGTACTATTTCTGGGTTAGCGGAGTCTGTAACCTGAAGCGTATGTAACCCAAGGTACCACTGTACTACTAGTAAGCCAGGTCATAGAATCATAGAATCATAGAGTTGGAAGAGACCACAAGGGCCATCGAGTCCAACCCCCTGCCAAGCAGGAAACACCATCAGAGCACTCCTGACATATGGTTGTCAAGCCTCTGCTTAAAGACCTCCAAAGAAGGAGACTCCACCACACTCCTTGGCAGCAAATTCCAATGTCGAACAGCTCTTACTGTCAGGAAGTTCTTCCTAATGTTTAGGTGGAATTTTCTTTCTTGTAGTTTGGTATCCCCCCCCCCCTTTTATATTTGTGCTATTGGTTCTTCCTGCCTAACTGCAGAACCTTCCATTTGTCCCTACTGAAATTCATTTTGTTAGCTTGGGACCAGTTCTCCAATCTGTTAAGGTCATTTTGAATTCTGATTCTGTCTTCGGCAGCATTGGCTTCCCCACCCCAAAAAAAGTTTGGTGTCACATGTAGATTTGATAAGCGTCCCCTCAATTCCTTCATCCAAGTCATTTATAAAGATGTTGAACAACTACTGGCCCAGGACAGAACTTTGTGGCACCCTTCGTGTCCAGATTAGATCGAACCCACCAATTATTGGTGACAAAGGTCCATATAGTTAAAGCTATGGTTTTCCCAGTAGTGATGTATGGAAGTGAGAGCTGGACCATAAAGAAGGCTGATTGCTGAAGAATGGATGCTTTTGAATTCTGGTGCTGGAGGAGACTCTTGAGAGTCCCATGGACTGCAAGAAGATCAAACCTCTCCATTCTGAAGGAAATCAGCCCTGAGTGCTCACTGGAAGATCGCGAAGCTGAGGCTCCAAGACTTTGGCCACCTCATGAGAAGAGAAGACTCCCTGGAAAAGACCCTGATGCTGGGAAAGATGGAGGGCGCAAGGAGAAGGGGATGACAGAGGACGAGATGGTGGGACAGTGTTCTCGAAGCTACCAGCATGAGTTTGACCAAACTGCGGGAGGCAGTGGAAGACAGGAGTGCCTGGCGTGCTCTGGCCCATGGGGTCATGAAGAGTCAGACACAACTAAACGACTAAACAACAACAATGGTAACACTCTGTCACAGCTTCGGCGGAGTAGGGATACCCCCACGTCGTGATAAGGCATGCCTAGAGTACTTGCTGTTCTCCAGGCACACACAGAAGCATTCCTCTCCCTGACCCACCCACCCGAATCATAAGCCCCTAATAAGGATTTCAATATGGCTAATCTAATAATTGAAAGCAAACATTGTCATTTGTTTCAATCTGAAACAGATAGAAGGGTGAGTCACCCTTAACTAAGACTAATCCTATCTTACTGTTCCTTTTAGGGCCATAAAAACTCATGGCAATTACATCTGAAGGCTGTTTTGCCTTTTCTTGAAGACTATTT
This sequence comes from Podarcis melisellensis, assembly GCF_964234715.1. Classification (NCBI taxonomy): domain Eukaryota; kingdom Metazoa; phylum Chordata; class Lepidosauria; order Squamata; family Lacertidae; genus Podarcis; species Podarcis melisellensis. The sequence goes on from NC_138537.1 coordinate 3,069,005, forward strand.
AAAAAAAAAATGCGGGGGGAGGATCTGTCATTTCGGTGATGCCTCATTAGGGGAATATTCAGACATTGGAGACAGGGTGGACGAACCCCTAGCTATGGAATAGGAATAGGGTAGCAAAATAATGATGATGATGATGATGATGATGATGATGACAAAGGGAGGCACAGGTCTGCATAAAATCCAGATAAGCTAATTGAGAAGGATAGCTACAATTTTAGAAATGAATCTGTAATAAATGAAAATCTGCCCTTTTTCCCTTATGGGGGACACAAGAGCCCTTATAGAGTCCTTTGTAGGTTCTCCATCGGTCAGAGAAAAGAACAGAGGCCAACCAGAGAATATTGAGAAGCAAAGCAGTTCGTAAGCCTGATCTTTATTGATCTGTTGCAACAGGGTGCTCCCCTCACCCGCAGGAGAAGGAGGAGGACCCCGAACAAAGGTGTGCCTGCCCTTATATAGACATTTTAAACTGCCAGCCCTGGAGTCCAAGACCACCCCCAGAAACATCATACATTCATCACAGAAGGGGTGTAGCTCAAGACCACCACCCCCAGATACATCATACCAACATCACAGAAAGGACGGTCTACAACAGAAATCTGAGTGCGTTGTTTATCTCCTGTCTGGCAGGTTACCTGTTAATGCTTACTTGATTGGATACCCTGGGGAGCCTGGCCAGTCTTTTGTAATGATAAATACTTAGTTCCTGAGCCAGGTCACAGGCTCACCCTATTCATACACAAACATACCTTAAGACAGGATTTGTGAAGGAAAAGACAATGGGGAGGCTTTTCCATTTTCTTTCAACCTTGCAGAGAAATGTTTGAGGTCAATTTGGGAGGGACAAAATGGTTTCAGGACTTCAAATTTTTTATTTCAACAACTATGAAATGAAAAGAAATACATTTTACCACGTGGGGTTGGAAGGATCCACCTAGAGGTTACTTTTTTGGGGGGGTCACTTCAAAGCTGGAGCCTGCCCTGATCCCATTTTTTTATTCCAAGAGAGAGCAAATATAGCAGCTTTAAAGAGCTTTTCTCCTCCACATCCACAGTTCAGTCTGTGCCCATAAGGTCTGCCAGTCTGCATAGGATTGGCACGAGGGCTGCGGAGTCAGGAGCACCCCAGATCCTGAGATTTCGTGAAGCGTTCCATATTTTTGATTTTTTAAAGTCTTTTATGTATGCAATAAAATAATAATAATAAAAAAATAATAATAATTGGGAGAGGGGAAGAGAATACAGAGGAGGACAGACCCCTTTTCCCTGAGGGTATATGGAGGCTCGGGTGTGAAATTTTTATATATATTTGAAAGCACAAGAGGAATGCCTGATCAAGTCTTCACAATGAGCCCTACAGATCAGGAACACCTAGTGCATAGGTTCCTCTTCCTCCTCCTCCTCCTCCTCCTCCTCTTCTTCTTTGGTGATCCCTCGTAGCCGAGTAAGATTGTCTTCCATAAATACTCTTTTAACAATGAGTCCATAAGTGACTGTGGAGCCCAATTCTGGATCCACACATCCTTCCACAGTGGGGACATTGGTTTCTGGGCGGGAGTTGATCACAGTGTGGATTTGCCAAGCATGCCTTCCTCTTAGCACATTTCTCCCTTGTGTCCTGAGTTTGAGCATCTTCAAAGCCCATGACACCTTTGGTCAAGGCTGTTCTCGAATTGGAGCGCTTGCAGGCCAGTGTTTCCCAGTTGTCGGTATTTATACTACGTTTTTAAAGATTTGCCTTGAGACAGTCTTTAAGCCTCTTTTGTTGACCACCAGCATTACACTTTCCATTTTTAAGTCCAGAATAGAGTAGTTGCTTTGGAAGACGATCATCAGGCATCCGCACAACATGACCAGTCCAACAAAGTTGATGCTGAAGAATCATTGCTTCAACAATGGTGATCTTTGCTTCTTCCAGGACACTGGTATTAGTTCACCTGTCTTCCCAAGTGATGTGAAAAAAATTTCAGAGACACTGTTGATGGAATCTTTCGAGGAGTTGGAGATGGCATTTGTAAGTGGTCCATCTTTCACAAGCATACATTAAGGTTGGCAGTACAATAGCTTTGTAAACAAGCATTTTGATTTTCTGCACTTCAATCAGGAGAAAGCCGCACTCGCAGAGCTCAGGCGGTACTGGATTACGGCATCAATGTTGGGGGCCGGATCCGGCCCAATCGCCTTCTAAATCCGGTCTGTGGATGGTCCGGGAATCAGCATGTTTTTACATGAGTAGAATGTATCCTCTTATTTAAAATGCATCTCTGGGTCATTTGTGGGGCCTGCCTTGTGTTTTTACATGAGTAGAACATGTGCTTTTATTTAAAATGCATCTCTGGGATGTTTGCGGGGCATAGGAATTCGTTCATTCCCCCCCCCCCAAAAAAATAGTCCAGCCCCCCCCCCCAAGGTCTGAGGGACAGTGGACCGGCCCCCTGCTGAAAAAGTTTGCTGACCCCTGAGCTAGCGGGTCGGCCTCTAGAAATTAGGATGCAAGGCCACTTCTATTGGGGGCGGGATGTATCCCTGCCTAATTTGGAATCTGGGATATCATCCTCTGCCTTGAAACGCAATGTGTATATGTGTGCATTTGTGTTTTTGTTTTGGAGTCTGAATAGATCCATGCCCGTTGCTGAGCTGAAGTGGGCATTGTTATCTGAGCGGCACACTTGGCAGTGATTAGCGCCCTGCGCCCCCAGGATAGCGCTTCATTGTGACGGCAACGACAACCGCTTGGGTGTTTTGTTTCGTTTTGTCCTCTCCCCTTTTGCCAGCTCTTATCTGCTTGACACGGGGCCTCGGTTCCCACAAGTGCTCGTGGGAGACAAGGCGGGCTACGTGCAAGTCCCTCTCTTCCCCATTCCTTCGGCCTCCTCTCTCTTTCCCCACAGAAGGACGGCCGAGGCACTCCAGTTGTGGGCAGCGGAGAGGGGGGCAGGCGCGAGAAAAGAATGGCCATAAATAACAGTGGAGGAACCGGCAAAGAGCGCAGGCAGAGAAGGAATCAGGACCGGAACTCCTTTTAATTAACAATTGAGGCACAGATAACAGTTCGCATCTAAATGCCAAAATGCTAATGCATGTCGCTTGGCTTCAGACAATATAATTGTCCCTTCCTTGTTTTGTTGCAGATCAGTGACAACCTGTCTCTCCTTGGGCCTCAAGATACTGGCCCCCGCCTCCCCTCCCCTCCGGATAAATAAGAGGAAAGCTTGTCAACTTCTCCCAATAAACAACAAAACCTTTTCAAGCCCCAGGCTCATCGCTGGATCCCTGCCAGTTCCTCACGTCATGCAAGGTCTGCTTGCGTTCTCCATCCTGGTGCCCTCCAGCTGTTTTGGGACGGCGGCTGGATTGTCGCAATGTGCTTTACGTGGGACTTCCCTTGAAGACGACTCAGATACTTGAGTTGGTTTCAAAATGCAGCAGCCATTAAGATCCCTTTTTTAAATGGCTGCATTGGTTGCAATTTCATTTCTGGGCCCAATTCAAGGTGCTCACATGAGTGTTCACAGCCCTAAATGACTCAGACCCCAAATACCTGAAAGATTGCCTCCTTCCCTGCAGACCTTCTCAGGTGCTGAGATCAGTAGAGGAGACCCTCAGAAGCCCGGCAGAGGGGTTGGCCTAGGAGAGGACGTTCTCTGTGGTGGCCCCTAAGATGCGTAACTCCCCCCCCCCACACACACAGAGGTACATCTGGCACTTTCGTTGTATAGCTTCTGGCGAATGCTGAAGAAACAGATCTTTACCCTGGCTTTTGACACTTGGGGTGTGTATTTTCAGGAACCGCCCTATTACTGTGATGTACAGTTATTGGTGCTGTGGGTTAAACCACAGAGCCTAGGACTTGCCGATCAGAAGGCGGGCGGTTCAAATCTCCGCGACAGGGTGAGCTCTGGTTCCTTAGTCCCTGCTCCTGCCAACCTAGCAGTTCGAAAGCACGTCAAAGTACAAGTAGATAAATAGGTACCGCTCCGGCAGGAAGGTAAACGGCGTTTCCATGCGCTGCTCTGGCTCGTCAGAAGTGGCTTAGTCATGCTGGCCACATGACCCGGAAGCTGTATGCCGGCTTCCTCAGCCAGTAAAGCGAGATGAGCGCCGCAACCCCAGAGTCGGCCATGACTGGACCTAATGGTCAGGGGTCCCTTTACCTTTACCTTTTACCTGGTACCTCAGGTTACATATGCTTCAGGTTACAAACGCTTCAGGTTACAGACTTCGCTAACCCAGAAATAGTGCTTCAGGTTAAGAACTTTGCTTCAGGATGAGAACAGAAATTGGGCTCCGGCGGCACAGCAGCAGCAGGAGGCCCATTAGCTAAAGTGGTGCTTCAGGTTAAGAACAGTTTCAGGTTAAGAACGGACCTCCGGAATGAATTAAGTACTTAACCTGAGATACCAGTGTACAGTTATTTTAAACTGTTTTTGATATTGGGTTTTCATTGGTGTAACACACCCTGTGACCACCCTGGGTGAAAAAACGGGGAAATAATAACAGCAATTTTCATTGGCCCCAGCTGGGTCAGACCTTAGAAGGAAGAATGAGCAGGGCATATTCATAAAGGAGCACCCGGAAGGTGAAAGGGCACTCATGAGACCCGCCACTCAGCTGGAAGTGGCTCACTGGGAGAGGAGGCCATTGTAGCAGCTTCCCTGTGAATGGGTTGCTGTTTCTTACAGGGGGACAGGGGATAGTGAGGTGGTGGGGAGGTCAGCAAGATGCAAACACACCAGCAAGAGTGGCAGATTGGGTCTGCCAGTGTGTTTGCACTGCACTGACCTCCTCACTACCTTATCAAGAACGTGAGAATATAGGAAGAGCCTGCTGGATCAGGCCAGTGGCCCAACTAGTCCAGCATCCTGTTCCCAGGGTGGTCAGCCAGATGACCTCATGAGAAACCCACAAGTAGAATTCGAGGAATGTTTGTGTCCCTCTCACAACATTAGACCCCCATGAAAATCCCATAAAGCTGGAATCTGGATGATCCAGGAAAGGTAAAGGAAAGGACTTCTTCAGATAGCACATGAACTTGGAACTCCCTGGCTCAGGAAGCAGGGATGGCCACAAAACTAAAGGAAATGTAAAGGGACCCCTGACCATTAGGTCCAGTCGTGGCCGACTCTGGGGTTGCGGCGCTCATCTCGCTTTACTGGCCGAGGGAGCCAGCGTACAGCTTCCGGGTCATGTGGCCAGCATGACTAAGCTGCTTCTGGCGAACCAGAAAAGCGCACGGAAACGCCGTTTACCTTCCCACCAGAGTGGTACCTATTTATCTACTTGCACTTTGAGGTGCTTTCAAACTGCTAGGTTGGCAGGAGCAGGGACCGAGCAACGGGAGCTCACCCCATCATGGGGATTCGAACCGCCGACCTTCTGATCGGCAAGTGCTAGGCTCTGTGGTTTAACCCACAGCGTCACCCACGTCTCTGGCCACAAACCTAAGTGCTTTTAAAAGAGGATTAGATAAATTCATGGAGGAGAGGGCTATTGATGGCCACTAGCCAAGATGGTTATGCTCTGTTGGAAGCAGTAATGCTCCTGAACACCAGTTTCTGGAAACTGCAGGAGGGGAGAGTTGCTCTTGTGCTCGGATCCTGTTTGCGGGTTTCCCACATGCACCTGGTTGTCCAAATGCTAAGCTAGATGTGCCCCACTAGGCCTGTTCCAGCAGAGCTCTTCTCAGTCGTGTAGCTTGGGGGTGGTCACACATTTTCTGGAGGAAGCCCAACCAGGCACACACACAACAGGCTCCCATCAGAGCCTGGCTCTGGTATGTGAGAGAGTTGCCAAGCTCTGCTGCAGTTCCGCTCCTGGGTCATGTCTGACCCTGGGAGCAGAGTGGAGTGTTGGCTGCAGAGAGCTGCTGCCCCTTTCCTCGACTGGACTGCACCATGAGCAGCTCGGCCACAGCGGACAGAGGCTGCCAACCAAAGCAGCTCCACCCCAGGTCAAGCCTTACCCAGGCAGGGAAAGGAGGCTGTGGTGTGCGAGGATGGGATGCGGGTGGCGCTGTGGTCTTAACCACTGAGCCTCTTCGGTTTGCCAATCAGAAGGTCGGGGGTTCGAATCCCCACAATGGTGTGAGGTCCCATTTGCTCTGCCCCAGCTCCAGCCAACCTAGCAGTTTTAAGGCACGCCAGTGCAACTAGATAAATAGGTACTGCTGTGGCAGATTGGGTCTGCCAGTGTGTTTGCACTGCACTGACCTCCTCACTACCTAACAAGAATGTGAGAATATAAGAAGAGGCTGCTGGCGCTGTGGTCTTAACCACTGAGCCTCTTGGGCTTGCTGATCAGAAGGTCAGCAGTTCAAATCCCCACGATGGGGTGAGCTCCCGTTGCTCTGTCCCAGCTCCTGCCAACCTAGCAGTTCAAAAGCATGTCAAAGTGCAAGTAGATAAATAGGTACCACTGCAGCAGGAAGGTAAATGGTGTTTCTGTGCAATCCGGGTTCCGTCACGGTATCCCGTTGCTCCAGAAGCAGTTAAGTCTTGCTGGCCACATGACCCAGAAAGCTGTCTGTGGACAAATGCCAGATCCCTCAGCCTGAAAGCGAGAAGAGTGCTGCAACCCCATAGTCTCCTTTGACTGGACTTAACCGTCTAGGGGTCCTTTACCTTTACCTTTTACCATACCCAACCAGCATTCCACGTGGGCTGACCATGTACTGCAGAACGTGCCCCAGGATCTTCCCCAACTTAAACTTGGGCATTTAATTCACCAGTCAAAAAGTCTCCCTTTCCTGCCTGGTAAAGCCCTCCAGCCTGGCATAGCTTCCTGCAACCCGGCTAAGATCCGCTTTCCCCTTCGTGTGCTTCATTTAAAATTAAAATGGAAGACAGACGGAGGGAGAGAAATGCTCAACTCCCAGCAATGCCTTATCGGGACAAAGAGTCCACAGCTGAACAAAAGGACATGAAGAGAAAGAGATTAGAGGCAGGCATTTTCAACAAATATCTTCCTCTGTCACACACGAGGCAACATTCCCCCACACTCTGCAGGTTCCTTTGGACTTTATCAACGGCATCTTTCAAAATGTTGCTCAGCTTGTGCAAAATCCCCAGCAATCCCCCCTCCCCTTTTCTTCTAGAAATCAGCTCAGCACATGGAGTAAAGGAGAAGCTGGGGTGCTGCAGTGGACTGCTTACATGGTCCTAGACCATGGGTAGGCAAACGAAGGCCCGGGGGCTGGATCGAGTCCAATCACCTTCTAAATCTGGCCCGTGGACGCTCCGGGAATCAGTGTGTTTTTACATGGGTAGAATGCTTCCTTTCATTTAAAATGCATCTCTGGGTTATTTATGGGGGATAGGAATTCGTTCTCCCACCCCAAAAAAAATATAGTCCAGCCCCCCACAAGGTCTGAGGGACAGTGGACTGGTCCCCTGCTGAAAAAGTTTGCTCACCCCTGTGACCTAGACCTTTCATAAGTTGTGGACAGTGGCGGAGGAAGCCTCTCAGGCAGCTGTGGTGGTACGCTTGGTGCAGGGCAAACCATCCATAGGGGTGGGGCAAACTTCCCATAGGGGCTAGGGACAGGCTAGAGGCAGCAGCACATGTCCCAGGGGGTACTATTTTGGTGGGGAGCGTCCCAGTGGGGTGAGCCAGCAGCGCAGACTAAGCTCAACCCCCTGAATCTCAGGATTCACAACTAAGAAACACAAGGCTGTGCTCTGCAGATTGGGGGTGGAGGTTGGCAGTGGGGCAGATTCTGGCACCAGGAAAGTCAGATGTACAGCTTAGGTGTACATATTGGGGATGGAACAAATGGGAAAAGCTCTTGAGCCAGTCTTTGGGCTCCCCATAGGCCAGGAATCCTCAAACTTTCTATCTTACGTCGACCCAAGGCCTACGCTTGAGGAGGCTCACAGAGGATATTGTGGTGGGTGCAGAAAAGGAATTTGGACTATCTCACGATTGATAATAGACTGCCAGGGTAACCTCATCCAGAAAGCCACGACTGGCATCAGAGTGTCTTCTTCTTTCAAGTGTCCAATTACAATGGCACCTCAGTTTTCGAGCCTCTCAGAAGCTGAACGTTTCCGTTTTCGAGCGCCAAAAACCCAGAAGCCATTGCTTCTTTTTCTGAATGTGCCTCAAAAGTCAAACAGCTTCTGCTGAGTCCCCCCCCCCCACACACACTTTTCTCCATTGAAATTGCAGACCGTCCTTTGTACCTTGGTTTTCGATCGTTTCAGAAGTCAAATGGTCTTCTGGAACGGATTGTGTTCGAAAACCGAGGTACCGCTGTAGTGGCAATTATATCTACCAATCAAAAAAGGTATTCAACCTCCTTCAGAACAGGATAGAACCCAGAAGATGTAGGCTCTCAAAATAATTGCACTCATCCCTCCTGACTCCCACCACAAGCAGTCTGGATCCGTTCCCAATAATACCATTTTTTAAAAAAAAAAAACCACACACATCATTACCTATACAAATCCGAATGCTGTGCACATGGAAGACATTTTGTGTTTGGCAGAGGAGAGGGAACTGGAAAAGAGGAAGAGACTTTGTTTTTCCCTCCTATAGTCATGAAAGCTGCATAAAAGACTCAAGATTAAAGCCTTTGAATAGTTTGGCTATCAAATACTACATGGTTTTTGTTTGCTTTAGTGCTTCCAGCAAGGGGGGGAAATGGTGAGTTTTTTTAATATACCTGAAAGAGATTTGCTCTCCTTTCTCTTCTCTCTGTGAGATGAGAGGTCCAGGTGGAATGTTTCATAAGACTAGATGCTTGACATGATTGCCTCTATTATGTGTCCCTTTGTAACGATGGAAGTAGCCGTGGCAAATTTCACAAGAGAGTTTGAGAAAAAGGGACTCCTCAGAACCTGGCACAACTACAGACATATGTACTGCTGCATGCCACCCCAATTTTCAAGCACAAGAGATTCCAGGAGTCCAACGTGGCTTACCCGAGGTTCCTGCTACCTTTTGGAAGTCAGGTACAGAGAAGACTCTGGTGTCTTTATGATATATGGTTTATTTATATGTATATACAACCTGAGCCTGGGACGCAGGTGGTGCTGTGGGTTAAACCACAGAGCCTAGGGCCTGCTGATCAGAAGGTCGGCGGTTCGAATCCCCACAACGGGGTGAGCTCCCGTTGCTCGGTCCCAGCTCCTGCAGTTCGAAAGCACATCAAAGTGCAAATAGATAAATAGGTATCGCTCCAGCGGGAAGGTAAACGGCGTTTCTGTGCGCTGCTCTGGTTCGCCAGAAGTGGCTTAGTCATGGGGGCCACATGACCCGGAAGCTGTACGCCGGCTCCCTCGGCCAGTAAAGCAAGATGAGCCCCGTAACCCCAGAGTTGGTCACGACTGGACCTAATGTTCCGGGGTCCCTTTACCCTTTACCTTACAACCTGAGCCTATGATGGAGGTGTTCAAGAGGGTCTTGTTTCACCCGTAGATGCAGATTTGGATGCAAGCAGATACCAGACATTGTACTATGAGCCTCTCTCAGCTTGCTGCCTTCAACAGCCTGCAACCTTTTTCCATCATGGCCATCTCTAAAACTCTACCTCAGGCTCTCCCTTTGTCTTCTAACTAACCCTGAGTTTAAGGAGGGGCACTGTTCTGTATCCATGCACTGCTCTGGTTTCGCCAGAAGCGGCTTAGTCATGCTGGCCACATGACCTGGAAGCTGTACGCCGGCTCCCTTGGCCTGTAAAGCGAGATGAGTGCCGCAACCCCAGAGTCGTTCGCGACTGGACTTAAGTGTCAGGGGTCCCTTTACCTTTACCTTTTAATGGCTCATCCCCTTCCTTTTGCTCTCCTAATAGCTCATCCCCAGGTGATTTTCTCATCAGGAAACTGGTCTGGCTTATATTTTAACATTTGCTAGATCCAGGGCTTCAGTGTCTGGCACTCAGAAATGGAGGGAGCCTAAAACCGATGACGCAGAGCAGACATGTATGGCACCCATAAACTCTTAATACATACATACATAATTTTAATTGTATGCTGTCTTTCCACAGTTCAAACCATGCTCAGGGCAATTTGAGCATGAAAAAAATGCATACCTACAACATAACAAAAGTCAGGAAATAGATAAAACTGAAATCCTCGAATGACAGTATATAAATTTAATAAACAATAAAAATAATAAAAATGCAATAAAAATAATAAAAATTCAAAATGAAACCAAACAGAGCAGTTCTTCCAGGTTTCACAGCCAAGATAGCAACTAGAGGCAGAGGGTTAAACAGAGAGCAATTGTACTGGGAAACTACTATTTCCTTGTAGCAGGATAAGATACCAATTGCCTTGAGCAACCACCACAGCAGCCTGAGGAAAGTGTGACTCGCTCTCTGCTACACTGCAGCACCCCCACTGCAGATGGCCCAACAGGGTATTGCAGCCATCAGCTCAGTGACGAGCAGACAACCCAGGAAGCCAAGAGGGCTGCAGGTAGTCCAATAAAACTGCCGACTGTGGCCTGGCTGTTCAGTCTGAGCAATACATCTCTTCCCAAAGCAAATTTGCTTGCAGCATCATGGGAACACTGGCTGCCATTGGTTCAGCTGCTCTGATGTCACAGAAGGAAGCCCTGCAGGTCTGTAGCCAGGCAGCTTCAGGGTCAAGAAGAAAGCTTTAGCACTGAAAGTTCATCTCCAGTCTAACACGGTAAACAGTGTGTGCCTTTTTCAAAAGTTTCAGGCCTTGGAGTTTTCCGCTGCTAGATTGGTTCCCATTCTCCTTGCCCAGACATCAAGGGTAGCTTCCAAACTGATGCCCCATGTGTGAGGATTTGATGCTCAAAAACAAACCCACAAAGCAAACCCCTCCAGGGAACACCAACCCCTCCACCGCCAAGACGCTCAGAGACTTATCAGGGGCGGAAATTACAAAGCCAATTTTTTATCTTTGTTCAACAGTCCCTGAGACCCTGCCGTGCTTCTCATTCTGAGTCGCTTTAATTTCTGATCCATTAAACTCAGAGTGTTTGGAGCGTCATGAAAACCATTCAGTTTATCAGCATCAGAGCCTCAGGAGAGAGGAAGGTGTTTCGCAGCTCAGGTCGACCTCTTCTCTTCCCCCGTGATGGTGATGACAAGAGGAGAATTACATTCTCGCAGCTTCAGCCCGGCTGCCTGGGCCGACAACCGCTCTGATCCGAGATCTGATAAATTAGGAATCCGCAGCCTCAAAGACTTCCAGAAGAAAGAGAGAGAGAGAGAGAGGTCCATGATGCACAAGGCCGATAACATTATGCTAATGTTTGAAAAGTACTTGTACCCTGGACTGGATTCAAATAAAAGCCAAGGAAATTCTTCAAGAGTTTTTTCACAAGCAGAAATGTTAAAGACTTCAGGCACTTAGAAGGGCATGGCGGGAGGGAGAGACAATTAGAAATCACAGAGACAGTGGAGTGGGGACCAGGGAGGCCATGGCCCCGGTGCAAAATTCCAGGGGCGCAACCAGGTGCCCCCATGCAGGTGCCAGCTTCTGCCAGGATTATTATTAATAATAATTATTATTTATACCCCGCCCATCTGGCTGGGCTTCCCCAGCCACTCTGGGTCGCTTCCAACAAAATATTAAAATACAGTAATGCGTCACACATTAAAAGCTTCCCTAAACAGGGCTGACCATCAAGAAGGCTGATCGCCGAAGAATTGATGCTTTTGAATTCTGGTGCTGGAGGAGACTCTGGAGAGTCCCATGGACTGCAAGAAGATCAAGCCTCTCCATTCTGAAGGAAATCAGCCCTGAGTGCTCACTGGAAGGACAGATCCTGAAGCTGAGGCTCCAAGACTTTGGTCACCTCATGAGAAGAGAAGACTCCCTGGAAAAGACCCTGATGTTGGAAAAGATTGAGGGCACAAGGAGAAGGGGACGACAGAGGACGAGATGGTGGGACAGTGTTCTTGAAGCTACCAGCATGAGTTTGACCAAACTGCGGGAGGCAGTGGAAGACAGGAGTGCCTGGCGTGCTCTGGTCCATGGGGTCACGAAGAGTCGGACACGACTAAACGACTCAACATCAACAAAACAGGGCTGCCTTCAGATGTCTTCTAAAAGTCTGGTAGTTGTTTTTCTCTTTGACATCTGGTGGGAGGGTGTTCCACAGGGCGGGTGCCACTACCGAAAAGGCCCTCTGCCTTGTTCCTTGTAACTTGGCTTCTTGCAGTGAGGGAACCGCCAGAAGGCCCTTGGTGCTGGACCTCAGTGTCCCCTCTTGCCCTGGCAAAAGTGGCAGAGCAGCCCATGAGAACAGGAGGCAGGACTAGATGGGTCATTGGCCAGGTCCAGCAAGATCTTCATATGATCTCACCTTGGTGGCTCTGCTAGGTCGATGGGTGTTCCAAGAAGTTCTCAGAGCAGATAAGGGTGTTTGCAAGAGGGTTTAAGCAAGTCCATTGTTCTTCTCCACAAAGTTTATTGGAAATCTACTGACTCCAGGCCTGCTCTACTACAGGCAATATCTGTACAGTGGTACTGTTTAAAAAGCAGATTCCAAGGAAATGAGGTCTTCTTCTTTAGTGATCCCTCGTAGCCGAGTAAGATTGTCTTCCATAATCACGGTTTTTACAATGAGTCCGTAAGTGACTGTGGAGGCTAATTCTGGATCCACACGTCCTTCCACAGTGGGGACGGACATAGGTTTCCAGGTGGGAGTTGATTACGGTGAGGGTTTGCCAAGCATGCCTTCCTCTTATCATGTTTCTCCTTTGCATCCTGAGTTTGAGTGTCTTCAAAGCCCATGACACCTTTGGTAAAGGCTGTTCTCCAACTGGAGTGCTTGCAGGCCAGCGTTTCCCAGTTGTTGGTGTTTATACTACATTTTTTTAGAATTGCCTTGAGAGGGTCTTTAAACTTCTTTTGTTGATCACCAGCCTTACGCTTTCCATTTGTAAGTTAAGAATAGAGTAGTTGCTTTGGAAGATGATCATCAGACAGAGGAAAAGAAGACAGTGATGTTTGAAAACCAGCCCAAAACATTTTGCTGCCTGAGGTGAATCAGAAAATACATGTCCCTGGAAAAAACACAATAGTTTGTAAAGGGTGCTGATGTATCGGAGTGTGTGTGTGTGTGTAAAACATAGAAGAGTACCATACTTTTATGTGTATAACACGCCCCCGTGTATAAGATGGGACTCCAAATTAGGAAAATGGGGGGAAATTGCCCAGAGTTGTTGAGCTTTTAGGGGGGAACTGCCAAACATCACTCACCCGCCTGATCAACACTGCCACTCGCACACATCGCAAAACCCACCAATCGTCTGCCTGCTTGCCGCAAGCAGCCGCCAATCACCCACCCAACTGCCGCAGCAACAGCCAATCAACAGCAGACATTGCCACAACCAAAAATCAATCGCCGCTGAAAATCTCCTGCTTGCGGCAACAACCAACCCCCCCATCCCCCCCTATGCACTATCCGTGTATAAGACGACCCCCATTTTTAAGATTGTTTTGTAACAAAAACCCCTCCTCTTATACACAGAAAAGTACAGTAACTTCCTTCCTTTGCCTCCTGTCTTCTCTGCATCCCAACCAGCAACGGGCAGTGGCAGGTGAGCTCCTTGACCACCTCCTATGTTCTTACAGTTGTCTCCACCTACCGTATTTTTTGTTCCATAAGACGCACCTGACCATAAGACGCACCTAGTTTTTAGAGGAGGAAAACAAGGAAAAAAAATATTCTGAACGAAACAGTGGATGTATGATTTTTGTGGTTCATGCTGTGGCCACAGACATGTGATCTGATGGTGAATTTGAGGAGACCCAATGCAAATTTGAGGTGAATTTGAGATGACGCGGGTGGCGCTGTGGGTAAAACCTCAGCGCCTAGGACTTGCCAATCGTCAGGTCAGCGGTTCGAATCCCCGCAGCGGGGTGCGCTCCCGTCGTTCGGTCCCAGCGCCTGACAACCTAGCAGTTTGAAAGCACCCCCGGGTGCAAGTAGATAAATAGGGACCGCTTACCAGCGGGAAGGTAAACGGTGTTTCCGTGTGCGGCGCTGGATCGCCAAGTGCAGCTTGTCACCCTGGCCACGTGACCCGGAAGTGTCTTCAGACAGCGCTGGCTGGCCTCCGGCCTCTTAAGCGAGATGGGCGCGCAACCCTAGAGTCGGACACGACTGGCCCATACAGGCAGGGGTACCTTTACCTTTAATGCAAAAATCCTGAGGATCATGTAGATCCGTGCTTTGTAACCACGGTTTTGCACCATTGCAACCTCAGGAAACAGTGGATGCATGATTTTTTGGGTGCAAGCTGTAGCCATGGACATGCTATGTGATCTGATTTTGAATTTGGGGTAAATCTGGGGTGACCCAATGCAAAAATCCCGAGGACCCATGGGCTTTTACCTCCCCCCTCCCAGGCAGCCTCTGCTAGAGTCCCTTATCTCTCTTCCAATCCCACCGATCAGCTGCTTCCCTTCAACACCCCCTTCCCTCTTATTTGCCTTAGTATCTTTTCCTTAGCTGGCGCAATTTTTTGCACCTCCTTTTCTTCTAATTTCTGTCCTTATTGCTTTAGTCTTCCTGTTTCCCCCTTTGCAAGTTTGCTGTCTTTACCTCCCCCCTCCCAGGCAGCCTCCTTTATCTCTAGCGTCCCTTATCTCTCTCCCCAATCGGCCAACGATCAGCGGCTTTGTTTCAACACCCCCTTCCCTCTTTCAAAAAAAAGAAAAAAAGAGCATGATCTGCTTTTTTCCCCTGGGCAATTTGGCTCCAGGGCTGACGCATTTACTCCATAAGATGCACAGACATTTCCCCTTACTTTTTAGGCAGAAAAAAGTCTGTCTTATGGAGCGAAAAATACGGTAAGTCACTGCACAGATGGGGTGACTAACTCCCTACCTGCCCCAAAACTGAATTAGAGGGCATTCCAGGCAGGTCTCCTGGGGTCCTGCTCTTGCAAAGACTCGCTTGAATCCCACCCAATGATGCTTCTCAGAGTATTCTGCTCTGAAACGATCTCAGGCTTTAGGAAGACTTTTGGGGGAGCCAAGTCAGCAGGCGATGTCACAAGCAAAGGAGCGGAAGTCCATGTGTCCCGCAGATGGCAAATCTCTGTGCTTTCAGTCTGGGAACAAAAGGCAAGGCGCTCGCATGAAAGGGAGAAAATGGGTAGCGTTTCGTGCAAGCTACGGTAAATGCAAATGAGCCCGGCAAATAAAGACGCCTTTCTCCTTGCAGTCAGGAGAACATTCCTCAATCCCGCTATCTTATATAAGACAATCATCGCCTTTATGTCTTTTTTTAAAAGGCCCTGTGTGCAGGAAGCATAATCTCTGCCATTTCCCAAAACTAAATATACTTGAGGGTTTTTCAACATCTGCGGGTTGTTGTTCCCTTCCTCTTTTGGATGAAAAATATTTGCAGCGTGAACTGATAGCCCCACTAAACTTTAAAAATAATAACATGGGTTACATAAGGAGTCTGTGTGAGGTGTGGGTGCAAGGTGGCAAACTCTTCTCTTTTTTTTGAAATCATTTTTATTTGATTTTACAAATATGAATTTATAACATTCCAAATACATATCCATTTATAGAGAGCACTCTGATTCTTGAGACTTCCCCCATCCCCTCCATGGGTCCTGTTGCCAACATTTACAAGTGCATATGATTCCATATTCTATATTTTATATCAATCCGTATTTTCCATGGTATTTGTTACATTACAAGTGGGTTTCAAATCATGCTAGTCTTTCCATCTGCATGCAGTGGTCTCCTAGATAAGTTATAATTCCCCCCCCCCCATTCTTTTAAAAAAGTTTTTGTCCTCTTTGTTCCTGAGTTTTCCTTTCCTTCGCTGGAGCTTTTTAAACAGAAGCTGGAGGGCCACCTGTCAGAAATTCTATATCTGTGATTCCTGCTTTGGCAATGACTTGGACTAGACGACACTTGGAGTCTGAAATATACTCGGAGAGTGGATTTCATGCTCTTTATTCAGCTCATAGTGGTGAGGAGGAGTGGAGTTCCCCCAGAATGGCTGCCTTATATACATTATTTACACAATGGGCCCCACGTGATTGGCTAATTCAGGGATTCTCCTGTAGACCAATCAGGTTGCGGATTCCCTTCCACCTGGAGCTGGACTGGGTGGCTCCTGTGGACCAATTAGACTGCTGCATTCTGGATCCTATTGTTTTAGGACCAATCAGACTGCTGCATTCTGGATCCTATTGTTCTAGGACCAATCAGACTGCTGCATTCTGAATCCTATTGTTCTAGGACCAATCAGACTGCTGCATTCTGAATCCTATTGTTCTAGGACCAATCAGACTGCTGCATTCTGAATCCTATTGTTCTAGGAGCAATCAGACTGCTGCATTCTGAATCCTATTGTTCTAGGACCAATCAGACTGCTGCATTCTGAATCCTATTGTTCTAGGACCAATCAGACTGCTGCCTTTTGGATCCTATTCAACTCAGTACATAACAGGGTCTCTACAATTCTATGATTCCATAATTCTATTGTTCTAATGCTGGACACTTTATTCGAGTCTGAGAAAATAATTTTAAAAAGAATACTATGCTGGGAAAAATAATGAATTTAGCGTTAAATTATCATATTGGCTGCGGCAAAGATTTATTTATTCCTCTGTGTCTTCAGTTTGTTCTAACCTCCTGCTGTTGTTATGTATTTTTAAACTGGCCCAGTTGCTTTATGCTACTCGCATGCTCCTGTTTTAATAATATAATTGGTGTCTTGCATTTGTTTGTATCTATTTTTTATTCTGTATCTTTGATCTGGAATCATCTCTCGGGGTCCCTTTGAGGACTGCAAGGCAGGGTGGACATTTTCCAGAATAAAGCGTTATCATTCCAATGTATTATGAAAACCGACCAGTTATTTCTATGCATTAATGAATTGCTGGATTTCCCACCCTGGTTCCTACATAGTAATTCCCCTATTGATTATGATGCTCCCTGATTTTGGTGCCATCTAGAGGTGCTGCAAAATTCAACCTTCCTATTTGGGATGGAACTCAAAAACTGACTAAGGTGAAATCATTTTCACTCTGGAAATAAGTGGGCATCACCAGCAGGCAGCACCAGGATGTATTTTTTAAGTAGGGGAGTCTGACGCAAAGGAAAATATCGCATTTTCCTTGCATAGCTGTCAACCGTCCCTTATTTGGTGGGAAAGTCCCTTATCCCAGCGCCGTGTCCCGCTGCTGTCTCTTATTGATGATGTCCCTTAAATTTCCTGGCTTTCAAAGGAAGCAGCTCCTCTCCTTCCCTCCCTGCCGGCCAGGGAGGAGGGAGGCTCCAACTGTGTTGCTTGGCTGTGTTGCTCACCCAATAAGGAGTCTAAGAACGACTGGGGGGGTGGAGCTTGCATGCCTTGTGCCGATCAAATCGGCCGTGTTGCCTGGGGACTCGCCTTTGCTCAGCGCTTCCCAGCGGAGAGGTGACGGTGGTTTTCCTTGCTGCGTCCCCTTTGCCGGGTTGCTGCGCTGCGGGAACCACCGCTTGAGGCTTCGTTTGGCTGCTGGCTGGGCTTTCTGCCTTTGGCTCGGAAGGGCTCAGAGGTTGAACATACCTGTGCTTGGAAAATCCCTTATTTTGGCTGCTGGTCCCATATTTTCAAGTCTGTAAGTTGACAACTATGTTTCCTTGTGTCCCATGTACAGGAGCAGTTGAACAAAAACTTAAGAACCTAAGAAGAGTCCTGCTGGATCAGGCCACTGGTCCATCCAGCCCAGTGTCCTATTCTCATGGTGACTGACCAGCTGCCTGTAGGAAATCCACAAGCAGGATCTGCGCACAAGAGATCTCTCCCTTCCTTTGGTTTCCAGCAGCCAGTATTCAAAAGCATCGCTGCCTCCAGCTCAGGTAGAGCATTTCTCAGCTACCTGAGGTGAGATCCTTCAAACTCGAGTTGGTGGGGTGGAACCTGGGACCAAACAGGTGCCCTTAACTCTGAGCTATGGCTCTGCTACTAGAAACATATGGCTACAAAAGTTGGGTGCGAGCTCCACTCCCTGCCCAGCAATAGCAAGATCCCAGGAAGATCCTAGGCACTCAACCAGGGTCTGTGTTTCTTTGGAGACTGTCGTAGCTTTAAGAAATATGGTTTGTTCACCTATTTACACCTTCAGTCTGCATGGAGGGAGTCCAGTTCTTACAGCTTGGTCATTTCAAGAGGGGCTTGCCCCCACAGCAGTGTAGCCCCAAGGTCCAAGGCATCTCTCCAAGCCTTCAGCCAGCCTGCCCAAGATGGGTCCCAGTCTCTCTTCTCCCTTCTTCTCCCCAGAACACTCTGCTAAAAACTCTCTTTTCCATCACACCCAGTCACCCTGGTAACCTTCCAAACCTCCAGTCTTTGTTCACACCTCAGAGCCAGGGGGGAAGGACAGTTCTCTAGCATTGCCAATGGCTCTCAATGGCCCTGTATCATTTCTTAATGGTCCTAGCTTGGCCAGCTCATTTTACATTAGGGTAGCCCAGAGATTCCTCTGCAGCTTGTATTTCTCCTTTCACTTCCCAAATAATCAAAATCCCACCATTTATTAATTTCTAGGGTTTTGGGGGGGAGCCCCCCCCAAAATCTATAAAAATACAAAAGCTAGTTTATGATGAGTCAAACCTCAGGCCCATCTGTAAATAAAAAGAAGGTACTTTTTCTCATATGTGGTGGGAATGTAGAGAAGTTAAACATTTTTGGGAAATGATATATAATGAATTGAAAAAAATGTTTAAAATGACATCTGTAAAAAAAACCAGAAGCATTTTTGTTAGGGATTGTAGGACAAGACCTGCCAAGAAAAATAAATAACTTACGGTGGTACCTCAGGTTACAGACACTTCAGGTTACAGACGCTTCAGGTTACAGACTCCGCTAACCCAGAAATAGTACCTCAGGTTAAGAACTTTGCTTCAGGATGAGAACAGAAATCATGCTTTGGCAGCGCAGTGGCAGCGGGAGGCCCCATTAGCTAAAGTGGTGCTTCAGGTTAAGAATAGACCTCCGGAATGAATTAAGTTCTTAACCCGAGGTACCACTGTACTGCCTGCTTTAACTGGCAGTAGATGTCTGAGACCTTTTGCAGGAACGCAACTTGACGGATACCCCTTTTCAACTGCAAGCTCTTGGTTGAACCTGACGCCTTCTGCCTATAATGCAACTACTCCATCACGGGCTCCTCTTCTGAAAATGACCGCTCCCAACATCAAATGGGGGGCACCTTTTGTGTGGTTGCACACAGCCCCCCTGGACCTATGCAGCACCCAGCAGTACAGCCTGGCTTTGCCCCACCCCCCGCCAGACACCTGGGGGTCTCCGCCTACCTCTGCCAGTTATCCTATCCCAGTTGGGGAGGCGTTGCCAGGAGATTTGGCCAGGTAAGGGGAGGGACCGCCCTGCCCACACAATGGAGGGCGGAACTTACCTGAGAATCCTCAGTCAGCTGCAGAGCTTCTCCCGCCCTGCCCTCCCTCAGTTAAGTTTTATTTTACAGGTTAACCTCTTCACAGGTACGCAGGCGCTGCTACGTCAAGGTCGCTGTTGAAGGGCCGGAAAGGAATTTTCCTGCATTGGCAGGTTTTGCCTTCCCCATAGCAAAGCGTCACAACTTTGGCGGTTTAAGGCCTTGGGTGGAATCCTTTAGTTTATCTTCCCTAA
This sequence comes from Podarcis melisellensis, assembly GCF_964234715.1. Classification (NCBI taxonomy): domain Eukaryota; kingdom Metazoa; phylum Chordata; class Lepidosauria; order Squamata; family Lacertidae; genus Podarcis; species Podarcis melisellensis. The sequence continues at coordinate 3,088,595 of NC_138537.1, forward strand.
TTGGGGGGGGGGTGAAGCAGTGACACCCCCCCCGCGGCAGTGATCCCAGGGTTCCCCATTAATGGGGTTGTTTGAGGGGATGCATTGGCCGTACGCCAAGAGGTTGTCATTGCTCTCCCCTGCGACGATGGCGAAATGGGGGGGGTGGGCTCTCTGCTTGAACAGATGTTCTCCAGAGCCAACCCAATCCCCACTCATTCTGGATAACCGGCCGGGGACTGGGAGGGATAAACGCCCAATGTCTAAGCCAAGGTCTCTCTACATCTGAAGCTTTAATGAAGTTGTGGCCAATTTTAATCCCATAGCATAGTGTATTGAGTCATTATTCCTCCCGGGGGTCGCCTGGGGTTGGGGGGACTCCACCTGTCCACACAAAAGGAAAAGTGAATCAGCTTTTACCAACCTAGATGTTTGGGCTGCAACTCGAATCAGCCCCATAACCATACAGCCAGTGTGGTGTAGTGGTTAAAAGCGATAGACTCGTAATCTGGGGAACTGGGTTCGCGTCTCCGCTTCTCCACATGCAGCTGCTGGGTGACCTTGGGCCAGTCACACTTCTCTGCAGTCTCTCAGCCCCACTCACCTCACAGAGTGTTTGTTGTGGGGAGGAAGGGAAAGGAGAATGTTAGCTGCTTTGAGACTCCTTAAAGGGAGTGAAAGGTGAGATATCAAATCCAAACTCTTCTTCTTCTAACTAGGGCTGGTGGAAACTGTTTTCCAGAACTTCTGAAGGGCACCACATTGGCAAAGGCTGGCTTAAGGGCCGGGAACTGATGCCTAGTGTTTCCAACTGGCTAAAGTACCTCTAACTTTTTTGCCGAATTGTGGCCATTATGCTTGTTTGCAAGCCGCACAAATTTCACCTTTGCATATGCTCACTGCCTGATCTTTATTTTCTTCCACATTGTTGAGAACAAAACACTGGCTGCATCAGATCTGATTGCAAAGTCTTAAATATCGACGATGGTGTCAGACAGAAACAAAGGACGCAGCTGGGTTTGCCGAAATGACGACGGTTTTCATCCCACTTGTAATTAGGAGCGAGGGGGGGAGGAAAGAAACAACCGTCTTTTTAAGCTCAGAAATGGAGCAAAATTTGATTGAGGTTCAGCAAGAAGGAATAAATATGGAAAGCAATTATAGCGTCTTGGTTGCAATTCACTGACGGCAACCTTATTTAAAGGCACGGGGGAGGGGATGGATTTGGTTGCAAACAAAGAAAGCAGGGAAGAGATCAATGTTTCTTTCTCTTCCCCACAGTTAAATTAAACCAAATGGAATGACTGGGATGTGACGATGAATTGACTTTTGCTAAATAAATAAATAACAAGTAAGCGAGCAGTGTCTGGGAAGCACAAAACTGGAGTGAATTGTGTGAAATTTGCTCTGGAGACCATCATCGCTTCCAGAATTCCATTGATCATTTTGGTGGGACGTTAACAGTCTAATGTTAAAAAAACAGAGAAAGGTCCACTCGTTGGATTTTCACTGTGGCTTAAAACTGTCAGGAGTTTCATTCTCTCTCGTGCTGCAGAATGCGTGACTACTAGATCACATGCTCTGTGTGTTGACATTCCATTCTTTGGAAGCATGGGGACGGAAGGAACTGTGTGCCACTTCCGTTTTCTTTGTTCTTTGCTCTGTCCTGTTGCTGTGCTTTCTCAGAGGAGAAGAGACACGCCATGATTACTCTGTTCTTCATTTTGATCCTGTAAATAAATCACTCCTCAGTCTCAGCTTCTGCTAAGCTCTGCTGCTTGCTTGAACGTCCAGAGAGGTGAATTTTGTGCTCTGCATTCCGGACCAGTGCCAGGAGAAGGCTGTCTCCCACCCAGAAGCACCAACAAAAAGCTCACCTTGTGTGTGAAATAGTGAAGACTACTAGAGAAGAGAATACTAAACTTTCTACATAACTGATTCCCACCCCTACCCCATTTGCGAACATCCAATGGAGCTCAATGTTGCAAGATTCAGGACAGATAAAATAAATTTCTTCTCCATGCAGCACATAGTTGAAGTATGGAACTTGCTGCCATAGGGCCCAGATGCCCTCACAAGTATTTGCATCCCTTTCACGGATGTTGATATTACTGGTTTCCTGTTTCATTGTACCAGTTGCCTCTCTGCTTTCACAGAGAGAGGATGTATATTCTTTTCTGTCTGCGCAGTTAGAAATAAAACTCAGCAATGTAGCTCATATTTCTCATCCTTCTGTTGCTTGTATACTCTGTGTAATAGGAACGTGCGTGGAGCCTCATCAAAGGCTTAGGTCATTAATCAACGTCAGAGGAGATTCCGGAGGACTCGACCAGAGGAGCAGCTCAGTCGTATGGAATTCCGACACAGGCTAGCAGGCAGGGCCCATGACTTACATCCCAGGAGCCTACACAAGGCATAAGACTGTTGCTGTATGTAGTTTTTATTTTATTTGTTTTTTATGTTATATTTTGGAAATGTACATCCAGGGTTTTTTTCCTTAATTTTTTGGGGACCCCCCAAGAGAGAGGGAACCTAAGCTATGGCTTGTTTAGCTTATACATAAATCCAGCCCTGCTTGTGGATACCAGTTACTTGAAATCACAGCAGGGGAGAGTGTTTCTATTCAGCAACCGAAATGGACGTATTGAAATGGAGATGCAAAGAGGTTGAGGGAACATTTTCTCATATGTGGTGACTTGTAAAAGGGTAAAAGAGCATTGGGAAATGATTCATAATGAATTGAAAAAAAATGTTTTAAAGCACTTTCCCAAAAAACCCAGAGTACTTTCTGTTGGGGATAATCCAGACTGAAATTCCCAGCTGCCAAAAAAGGTTATTTATGTATGCTACTACTGCGGCCCGTGTTTCGTTAGTCCCAAAATGGAAAATGAGCAAGAATGGCAACTCAAGTTGACAGAATATGCACAACTTACGGACCTAACATACAGAATAAGAGAACAAGAAGCAAGTACGTTTAGAGAAGATTGGAAAATGTTTATTGAATATATGGGAAATAACTGTACAGCTGAAAACTCTGGCAGCATTAAGATAAATTCAACCATGTAAATAAGTTTTGATGGATGGAATAATGGAATACTGAATGGTATAGTTTCTGTAAAATATGCAGGGATTTATGATATGTAAAATGAACCATGGAAAGAGAAGAAGGGGAGTCATTGATATTTCAAGGATGTAAAAATGAGTGCTTTAAATTGTAAAACAGAAAATTTAATAAAAATTATGTATTACCAAGCCTAATATATTGTACAAGGTACATTGCAATTTACTAATGTTAAATAGACACAATTGGGGTATATCCAGTTTCTTGGAGTGGTCACCTGGATGATAAATCTGCTTCGCCCAGATTGTCATTTTTTAATAATAATAATAATAATAATAATAATAATAATAATAATTTATTTATACCCCGCCCATCTGGCAGAGTCTCCCAGCCACTCTGGGCGGCTCCCAATCAAATGTTAAAAACAGTACAGCATTAAATATTAAAAACTTCCCTGAACAGGGCTGCCTTCAGATGTCTTTTGAAGATGGGATAGCTGCTTATTTCCTTGACATCTGGTGGGAGGGTGTTCCACAGGGTGGTTGCCACTACCAAAAAGGCCCTCTCCCTGGTTCCCTGTAACATCACTTCTCGCAATGAGGGAACCGCCAGAAAGCCCTCGGCGCTGGACCTCAGTGTCCTGGCTGAACGATGGGGGTGGATACTGGACCGAGGCCGTTTTTGGAAATCATGTGGCCCCAGTGGAAATGGTTGTGCTTAGCAGGCCTGTGTTATGAGCCCATCTGAAAGTGCCTCTGATTGCCCATTTTCTCCCATGGGGGGAGGGTCATTCAGCTGCAGCCCTTTCCAAGCCAGGATAACTCTCTGGGCTTCCATTCAGAATGGCGTGCCTCTTTGACGCCAGCTGAACGCCGCACCGTGAAGACCGTGTTTGAAAACAGCTGATGAATGGGCCCTAACGAACATCGAGGAAATAGCAGGGGGAATCGGAGCTATCAGGCATGGCGTGATTCAACGGCGGCTTTCATTTCGAAGGCTCCACTCCGCCCCTCCAACCCGCCAAGATGCTTTACATTTTAATGGGATTAATTACCTTGTGGAAATCAAAGTGCGCAGGGAATTGCCAGCGACAACAAAGGTTTAATGGTCTATTGAGCACAAGTTGAATTAATTGGGTCGGGGCGTTTATTGGCATTAAGGCATAAGGCTATCCGGCTAAAGGGGGTTTCCGTGACTCCCCACTTGCCAGTGAGGGGGAGGGCTTTCGTTTTGTTTGCGTATTTATATGTCAGCTGAAAGGCGTGTTCATTCAAATGCAGATCTTTGCATGGCTACCGCTGGTATGGACCGATAAGGCTTTCTTGATAGGGGCCAAACGGATACAAGGATGACGGTTTGGGTGGGGATGAACGTTAGAAAGAAGATGGCACTGCCATCAAAAAGGGCAGCCCTCTATCAAGTTCCCCACTCCCACCCCCACCCCATAGCAACAGCCCTCTACATTAAAAATGGCGGCCAAAGAACTTGGAAAGTGGCCTGTGTTTCTGAGTTGAGGACCCGCCACCCGCATAGGAGTAGACACAAAGACACATTATTTTAGGTTAATGGGCAAAATTAGGCCACAACTTTTATTGGTTACAGCATGTGAGTAGTATTGGCTCAGGCATTGGATGAAACAGCAATACCAGGCGCAGCCAGGAGACATGTCAGGGTTAACAGCCAATGGGAGGAGCTTGTTGATACAAATACAACTGTAAGCTCCCCCATGACGTCACCAGGGGTCGTGCCATGGCCCTAGCCACCAGCAGGGCATCAGACAGGATCCACGACTGCCGGATTCCTTTAACGGAATACCCAAAAGAGGAGGGGTAGATGATGGCGCATACCCAATCCTCCAACACAGCACTCATATTCCAATGTTTAACCGCCAAGACCAGAAAGTTGTGACGAATTGCTACGAGGTAGGTGAAAAAAATTCTTAAGGAAATTAGCCCTGAGTGCTCACTGGAAGGACAGATCCTGAAGCTGAGGCTACTAGACTTTGGCCACCTCATGAGAAGAGAAGACTCCCTGGGAAAGACCCTGATGTTGGGAAAGATGGAGGGCACAAGGAGAAGGGGACGACAGAGGACAAGATGGTGGGACAGTGTTCTCGAAGCTACCAGCATGAGTTTGACCAAACTGCGGGAGGCAGTGGAAGACAGAAGTGCCTGGTGTGCTCTGGTCCAGGGGGTCTGTCCTTCCAGTGAGCACTCAGGGCTGATTTCCTTCAGAATGGAGAGGTTTGATCTTCTTGCAGTCCATGGGACTCTCAAGAGTCTCCTCCAGCACCAGAATTCAAAAGCATAAATTCTTTGGCGATCAGCCTTCTTTATGATCCAGCTCTCACTTCCATACATCACTACTGGGAAAACCATGGCTTTAACTATACGTACCTTTGTTGGCAAGCTGATGTCTCTGCTTTTTAAGATGCTGTCTAGGTTGATCTTTAATCTTGATCTTTAATGCATGCATAATTCAGCCTGACTAAATATTCCTGTGCCTTCAGATGGGAGGGTGTATGTGCAATCTCAGTGAGTGCAAATGAAACCCTCCCGCAACGGCTCTCGAGATGAAATGTTGATATGCTCCTTAGTGTCAGTCTTTGTCACTTCCATGGCATAATTATGAGGGTCATCTCAGGAAATCCTGCAGATTTGTCTCTTGAAATCTCACTTTGTCTCTGCACGCAACCCGTGACTAGATGCTAGAGACCTTGAACAGAAGCAGATTTTATATTTCTCTGCAAAAACAAAAAAGCGCTTTCTTTAAAACAAAACACTTGTTTCTCTTTCCCCGAAGGACCATCTTTCTCCAATACTTGCATTTCAGAAATAATGACAAATGCAAGGCAACAGGGGGCAGGTGAGAGAGAGGGCTTTTGAGTTACTCTTTTATAATTATACACCTCAGGATTCTGACAGCAGGGGCGTGAGGTTGTTGGGCTTATTCCACTTTGGCGCTCATCCACCGTAGAATACAGCAGCCCAAAGTATCTAATTGTTTCTGACTTCAGAGTCAATAAATAAATAAACCATTTTCATTTCGGTTTCACTGTTCTTATTTTTCAAAAATGTGTCTACGAAATGTAACAGAATGCCGCTAGCAGCAAACTTTGCTCAGAAATTCAGCTCAGCCTGAATACATTTAGCAAAATAATCTAAATGAGCATACATTTTTAAAGACCCTATAGCTTCCTTGACTTTTGAGGAGCCTACAATTGCAATCTCCAGCTCACTTACTTTCCCTTGAACTTCACTTGGCTTACTCAGGGCTTGTCTTAAGCATATGCGGCACTGGGGTGCAAAGATCCGCCCGGTGCCCCCACCCCCCCAGTTGCCCAGTCCCAGGTGTGCAGGAGAGCAGAGCCAGCAGGCCACCTCGGCGTCTCACTGGCTCGGTCGCCCCTGAACTCCGACAGACAGGCGGGCTCTTCCCCGGGCTCAACTCTTGGGCCTTGGACTCTCCTGGGTGCCCCACACCCCTAGCGCCTATGGGTAAGAGAACCAAGGATGGGTGAGAGAACCAAGGAGGGATGGGAGGGTTTCTCAACCTGCAAGGCAGGAGCCAGGGCGGGGGGTGGGTGGGAGGGAGGGAGAGATGGAAGAAGGTGCACAGGATGTGGTGGAAGAAGAAAAGGTTGTTCAGGCAACAGATGGGTCAGTAGATGCCCTCTCTTCCCCTACCCCACTGTCTCCTAGAACCAGGGGGGCCTTGAAGTGGGAAGAGCAGCAATGATGTCCGTACAGGAGAAGTCTCAGGTAGAGAGTGTGCAGCCTATCAGGGGAGGGTTTATAAGCTGGCTGAGGGGAGGGGTCTCACTGTTGCTGCAACTGCTGCACAAAGTGCAGATCTGTGGGGGACACTTGCTTAGTGGCTAGAGCCGTGTGTGTGTGTGTGTGTGTGTGTGTGCGCGCTCATCCAGAAAATTGTGGGAGCTGCTGCAAGTCCTTATTTTGACAATAAAGACCTAAAATAATAATAATAATAATAATAATAATAATAATAATAATAATAATAATAATTTATTTATACCCCGCCCATCTGGCTGGGTTTCCCTAGCCACTCTGGGCGGCTTCCAAAAAAATATTAAAATACATCAAGCATTAAAAGCTTCCCTAAACAGGGCTGCCTTCAGATGTCTTCTGAATGTCAGGTAGATGTTTATCGCTTTGACATCTGATGGGAGGGCGTTCCACAGGGCGGGCGCCACTACCGAGAAGGCCCTCTGCCTGGTTCCCTGTAACTTGGCCTCTCGCAGTGAGGGAACCGCCAGAAGGCCCTCGGAGCTGGACCTCAGTGTCCGGGCAGATTGATGGGGGTGGAGACGCTCCTTCAGATATACTGGACCGAGGCCATTTAGGGATTTAAAGGTCAGCACCAACACTTTGAATTGTGCTCGGAAACGTACTGGGAGCCAATGTAGTTCTTTCAAGACCGGTGTTATATGGTCTCGGCGGCCGCTCCCAGTCACCAGTCTAGCTGCCGTGTTCTGGATTAGTTGTAGTTTCCGGGTCACCTTCAAAGGTAGCCCAACATAGAGCGCATTGCAGTAGTCCAAGCGGGAGATAACCAGAGCATGCACCACTCTGGCGAGACAGTCCGCAGGCAGATAGGGTCTCAGCCTACGTACCAGATGGAGCTGCCCTGGACACAGAATTGACCTGTGCCTCCATGGACAGCTGTGAGTCCAAAATGACTCCCAGGCTGCGCACCTGGTCCTTCAGGGGCACAGTTACCCCATTCAGGACCAGGGAATCCTCCACACCTGCCCGCCTCCTGTCCCCCAAAAACAGTACTTCTGTCTTGTCAGGATTCAACCTCAATCTGGTAGCCGCCATCCATCCTCCAACCGCCTCCAGGAACTCACACAGGACCTTCACTGCCTTCAACGATCAGACACGTTCCTTCCTCAGCTGGGGTGAGCCAGAACAGAAACCCAGTTGGGGAGAGATAATGCAAAAGAGCCAGTGACGGATGTGTCACTCCTCTGCTCAGCCCCCTTCTCCTTTTTAAGGAAACATTATTATTTTTATTGAGACGGATATTTCTCCATGCAAAGAAAATAACATTAGTACAATAATAATGAGCCAATAAAACCAGCAATGAGAGAGTGGCAGACTGCTGAGCTGCTGACGAAAGGATATTAGCAGGAGGGGGCAAGGCAGAAAGTTACAGAACAAATCATATAGTACAGCGAAGCAGAGGAAAATCAAATAACAGAGCCATTAAAATATCAGGAGCAAATATGAGAAGCCACAACAAGGAATGACCACCAACTAAAATAAGGGACAATGCACTGATCATACTTAGGGGCTTCCATTTTATTTTCTTGCAGCATGTCAGTGTCATAGATTTGTAGAGTGGGAAGGTACCTCCAAAGGTCATCTAGTCCAACCCCCTGCAATTGCAGGAATCTGAACTAAAGCATCCCTGGCAAATGGCCATCCAACCTCTGCTTAGAAACCTCAAAGGAAGGAGAGTCCGCCACCGTCCGAGGGGGACCAATGCAAACGACAAATTAATAATTGCTAGGGAAGAGGAACATGAGTGGGGAGAGATCTTACGTTTTAGTTGGTGACTGTGAGAGCATGGTGCAGGAATAGATGGGTCTTCAACCCGATCCATCAGGGCTCTTTTCTTATCCATGTGATGTCACCGCTTCAAAAGCCTCTGCCCTGTTCCAGATTCCCTGTGTGTGTGTGTACGTGTGTGTGTGTTACAGATAGGTAGCCGTGTTGGTCTGCCATAGTCAAAACAAAAAAAATTCCTTCCAGTAGCACCTTAAAGACCAACTAAGTTAGTTCTTGGTATGAGCTTTCGTGTGCATGCACACTTCTTCAGATACACTGAAACAGAAGTTTCCAGACCCTTCTATATAGTGAGAAGGTGGGGAGGGGTATTACTCAGAAGGGTGGTGGGAATGGGTGATTGGCAGATAGCTGTGATGAGCCTGTTGACGACTCTTAACGACTGCAATAGGTCTTACAGGAAAAAGCAAGGGGTGAGAAGGTGAAAAATGGCTTTGTCATGTATAATAAGATAAGAATCCAATGTCTTTGTTCAGACCAGGTCTCTCCATGGTTTTAAGTTTGGTAATAAGTTGCAATTCAGCAGCTTCTCTTTCCAGTCTATTTTTGAAATTCCTTTGTAGTAAAACAGCTACTTTGAGATCTTGTATAGAATGTCCTGGGAGATTGAAGTGTTCTCCTACTGGTTTCTCTGTCTTGTGATTCTTGATGTCAGATTTATGTCCGTTTATTCTTTGGCGTAAGGTTTGGCCTGTTTGTCCAATATAGAGAGCTGAAGGACACTGTTGGCATTTGATGGCATACACAATGTTAGACGATGAGCAATTAAATAGTCCCGAGATGGTATGTGTGATGTTGTTGGGGCCAGTAATGGTGTTGTCCGGGTTTATGTGGCAGCAAAGTTGGCATCTGGGTTTATTGCAGGCTCTGGTGCCAGTGTCCGTGTTAAGTCTGGTTTAGTATTATTGTGGGTTAGGAGTTGTTTAAGATTGGGTGGCTGTCTGTAGGCAATGAAAGGTCTTCGTCCCAGAGCTTGAGAAAGAGAACTGTCATTGTCCAGGAGAGGTTGTAGATCTCTGATGATGCGTTGTACTGTTTTAACTTGGGAGCTGTATGTGATGACTAGAGGTGTTCTGTTATTTTCTTTTTTGGGTCTGTCTTGCAGCAAGTTCTCTCTGGGTATCAGTCTGGCTCTGTTGATCTGTTGTCTAACTTCATCTGCTGGGTATTTTAGTTCTAAAAAGGTTTGCTGTAGATCTCTTAGGTGAGAGTCTCTGTCTGTAGAATTGGAACAGATACGGCTGTAACGTAGTGCCTGGCTATATACAATGGACTGTTTGGTATGTTTGGGATGTAGATATGTTTGTCGGTCACTTGGTTTACGGTATAAGGTGGTGTCTATGCGCCCATCCTGTATTTTTATAGTAGTGTCCAAAAAATGTATTTCTTGCATAGATTGATTCATTGTTAGGTTGATTGTGGGGTGAAAATCATTGAATTTCTGGTGGAAGGTGTCCAGGGGCTGTTGACCATGTGTCCAGATGATAAAAATATCGTCAATGTATCGCAGGTACAAGAGAGGTTTGAGTGGGTAGGAGTTTAGGAAACGTTGTTCTAAATCTGCCATGAAGATGTTGGCATGCTGTGTGTGTGTGTGTGTGTGTGGTGTAGTGGTTAAGAGCAGTAGTCTCGTAATCTGGCGAACTGGGTTCGCGTCTCCGCTCCTCCACATGCAGCTGCTGTGTGACCTTGGGCCAGTCACACTTCTTTGAAGTCTCTCAGCCCCACTCACCTCACAGAGTGTTTATTGTGGGGGAGGAAGGGAAAGGAGGATGTTAGCTGCTTTGAGACTCCTTAGGGGAGTGATAAAACAGGATATCAAAACCAAAATCTTCTTCTTCTTCTTCTTCTTCTTCTTCTTCTTCTTCTTCTTCTTCTTCTTCTTCTTCTTCTTTTCTCTCTCTCTCTCTCTCTCTCTCTCTCTCTCTCTCTCTCTCATTTTTGAGTAATTTTCATTAAACACTTTCAACATACCAAATTGCCAATCCAAATAATCAATTGCAATATTTTCCCTTGCCTTATATGTCATGTGTTCAACTAATAAATTTGTGGATGTTAATTCAAAACCTGCCAAGAAGTCCAAGTCATTTTGTTGTCTTTTTAGATAGTTTGTAAAAAGTTCCCATTCTGCCTTGAAGTCACAATTGTCCTTGTCACGCAGTTTATATGTCAATTTAGCCAGTTCTGCATAGCTCATCAATTTTTCTTGCCACTCTTCTTTTGTTGGGGTTTCCTCATTCTTCCATCCTTGTGCTAACAAGACTCTTGCCGCTGTTGTAGCATACATAAATACAGTGGTACCTCGGGTTAAGAACTTAATTCGTTCTGGAGGTCCGTTCTTAACCTGAAAGTGTTCTTAACCTGAAGCACCACTTTAGCTAATGGGGCCTCCCACTGCTGCCGCACAATTTCTGTTCTCATTCTGAAGCAAAGTTCTTAGCCCGAGGTACTATTTCTGGGTTAGCAGAGTCTGTAACCTGAAGCGTCTGTAACCCGAGGTACCACTGTAAGTTATTTATTTTTCTTGGCAGGTCTTGTCCTACAATCCCTAACAAAAATGCTTCTGGTTGTTGTTTTTTACAAATGTCACTTTAAACATTTTTTTCAATTCATTACATATCATTTCCCAAAAATGTTTAACTTCTCTACATTCCCACCACATATGAGAAAAAGTACCTTCTTTTTATTTACATTTCCAACATATATTTGACCTGGTTTTGTACATTTTTGAGATCAGCAATATCTCTTGAGCTGGGCCAATGCCAGAAGCGTCAACCATGTTGCTGAACCACTGTTAGCCATCAGGTCAAAGGACGTCATGTTTCTCTCCTGAAGAAAGGAAGCCACGATCTCCTCCGAAACTGTCTCTTCATCTGCGTGCTGCAAAGATGCGTGGAGGGAGGATTTCTGGTGCTGAGGCAAAGGCCATGGAATTGCAGAGAAGAAACGCGAGACAAGTTTGCAAAAGGCCATGTCTTGAAGCTGATTATGTCCCCGCCACCTCCTGCCGTGATTGCAAGACGGGCTCTATAATCACATCTTATCGATAGCATTTGTCCGTATGTGTTGGTCAGCTAAATTGCTTAGCGCCATGGAAACAGGGAGGCGAGAACATCGCCTTTTAGGGACAGAAATCTTGACTCTGGGAAATCAAAGCTGGCCTTCATTAAAAGAGTGCCCAAGTCATTTCTGGAGCTGTCTCTTAACACTTGGGCTGCGATTTCAAATTGTTGCCTTTGAGGCAAGAGAAGATCCCTGAGGTTAAATGAAGAGTCTGACTGAATCTCTCATGGGATGGTCGCTGATGACACTTTGCTGGCCAGGAGCTGGTGTTCGTCGGCGCTTCTATCAAAACACCAGTGTTTTCGTTTCTCCTCAAAATGTACCAAAGTGCACATTTTGAAGGTTTCCAGCTGCTCTGAGTTGCTGACTTTTAAGGAGAAGTGTCAAGTTTTCAAACTTGAATATAGGAAACTGAAAAATGGAGCGTTCAAGCTGAATTCAATGGTTCGCACATTATTTTGACGGCTGCCCCATTCCGTTCCCCCCCCCCCAGCCCTCCTTTCAGACAATTGCAAGGCACCTCAAATGAATGTGTGCCACAGTAGACCTCCGTTTCCACCACCAGCTGCCTGATGGATGCCTAATGCCTATTTTTACCCCCGATCTGTTTGTGAAAAGCGAACAATGCCATGTACCTCTAAGAGGCCATCCATCAGCCCTGACGAGAACAAAACCTTCTTTCCAACAAGTACTTTTCCCTACAGGAAAATTAATCAACAGTTATTTGCATTTCTTGTGATCCAGATCCACTGCCCCATAATGTTTAAAGCATTGGGCTAGTCTTAAAAAGCTAAGAGCAAAAGAAAAGTTTTTACCAAAAGCAGATGCAAGCCAAAATTCTTTTTTTTAAAAAAAATAATATTTATTCAGAATTTCATAAAAACACATTTAAAAAAAAACACAAAAAGAAAAAAGGTACAAATCTCGAATTACATCTTTTCAATTACTTATTTCTTGGACCTCCTCACACCTCCCTTTTTGTATTCCACTTTAATTTGTTATTCCGGCATATTCTTCCCATGTTTTTCAATTTTAATTTAAGTGATTTAACTTGACAAAGATTTAACAATCTTATTAATTAAATCCACATATCCTTTCCATCTTTTACACATAAAATACCTTAAAATTTCAAAGTTTAAACCATATTTGTACATTACTGCAAGCCAAAATTCTTGCTCCCACAGAAGGATGGTATTAAAAGAAGATTGGACAATATTCATTCATTCATTCATTCATTTCATAAAATTTATCTGCTGCTTGATTGTAGAAAAGAAACTCAAAGCAGTAGCTGGAAGCTGCAATCATTGGAGGCTGTAAGAGGTGAGTGGGCTCTTTGCTCGGATCCTGCTCGCTGGTTTCCCACAGGCATCTGCTTGGCCCCTGCGGGAACAGGATCCTGGACTGAATGGGCCATTGGCAGTGCCAAATTTGCAAGAAGATCAAACCTCTCCATTCTGAAGGAAATCAGCCCTGAGTGCTCACTGGAAGGACAGATCCTGAAGCTGAGGCTCCAAGACTTTGGCCACCTCATGAGAAGAGAAGACTCCCTGGAAAGGACCCTGATGTTGGGAAGATGGAGGGCACACGGAGAAGGGGATGATGGAGGACGAGATATTGGGACAGTGTTCTCGAAGCGACCAGGATGAGTTTGACCAAACTGTGGGAGGCAGTGGAAGACAGGAGGGCCTGGCGTGCTCTGGTCCATGGGGTCACGAAGAGGCGGACATGACTAAACGACTAAACAACAACAAAACAAACTCTAGCTTAGGGCCCCACTCTCTTGGGGGCCCCCAAAAAAATTAAAGGAAAAAAACCCTGGATGTACATTTCCAAAATATAAGATAAAAAACAAATAAAATAAAACCTACATGCAGCAACAGTGTTTTGTGTTGTGTTGGCTCCTAGGATGTAAGTCATGGGCCCCGCCTGCTAGCTGGTCCCTCAAATTTGCTCATTTCTATATACAGTGGTACCTTGGGTTACATACGCTTCAGGTTACAGACTCCGCTAACCCAGAAATAGTACCTCGGGTTAAGAACTTTGCTTCACGATAAGAACAGAAATCGTGCTCTGGCGGCGTGGCGGCAGTGGGAGGCCCTGTTAGCTAAAGTGGTGCTTCAGGTTAAGAACAGTTTCAGGTTAAGAACGGACCTCTGGAATGAATTAAGTACTTAACCCGAGGTACCACTGTATGGGGTGCCTACATTCTACATGAACTGGTTGCATGGCACCATGTGCAAAGGCTTGAGATACCGTTTAGGTCCATAAATTACCATATAGCCTATATATATTCCACACACAAAACAGCGACAATTTGTTGTTGAAAAAGGACAACTGGACATATAAAGGGCCCCATTACCTTCAGTAGCTTAGGGCCTCATCAGACCTCAATCCAGCCCTGCCATTGGCCTTATTCCAGCAGGGTCTTCTTGTGTTCTGAAACATTATCAAAGGTCCAGGTCCCCAAAACCTTTAGCCACCCTGGGATGCAGGCCTGGCAATATTTCCACATTTCGTGATGCATTTCTCCAACTCACATGTCCAAAAGTGCATCGGTTAGGGGAAGATATGAGTAAGGAATGCATAATGTCAAAAGTGCATATGAACGTGTGTTTATTAGGGGAAATCCCCAGTAAAACCCTGTTGAATCTTCATGAAGATTTTTTTAAAAAACACAACAACCTTTTGCAGCAAAGTGAAGTGCTGAATTTAAGACTGGGGGCAAAAATGAGAAAGCGTGTTCTCCAATAAATGAGAGCACATGTTGCGGTGTGGGCCACCAGGCCAGGCCTCTTGTTGCCAGGCAGGTTAATAGTTGTTGCCTGGCATCATGATTGGGTAACCGGGTTGCTGGGGCAAATTGTATGTTGCAAATTGGGTGGGTGGGACCATAGTCTTTAAATATTGGCGCACTCTGGTTTCTCTTTCTCTTTGCAGAGTGCATCGGAAGTACTTGGCCTTGAGACCTCCTGGGGTCGGCCCCCTACTCATGCATGAAATGGTGCGACACTAGTTCACAAAAATCATGCGTAAGGCCATCTCTGCTTGTGGGATCTCGGCCTCTGGTTTCGCCCCTCATTCCTTTCGCATAGGTGCAGCGACTATGGCGGCCCATTGGGGCTTCTCAGCCGCCAGGATCAAGGATTTGGGACATGGAAATCGGATGCTTTCAAGGGTTATGTGCAAAAGAAATGCTGAGTTGGTACTAATGCTTGTTTGTTTCAACCCTTGTAGATCCCACGCTGGTCTGCATCTGGATAGAGGGACACAGCATCATTCAGTGGGCTGGCAGCAGAGCGAGGCAGTCTGCAAGGGGAGTGTGTCTCGGCCTCCCACAGCACATGCAAGTGTCATGGTTTTCCATGTCATGGGGAGAGTTTATGCCGCTGATTGGTCACCGGCTGCTCTCGGACCTCCCCACCCTATGGCCATAGTGGTGCAGCTGGGGGGAAATGATGTGGCAACTATTGATTGCCTTGCTTTGCGTACCTCAATCCAAAAAGGGATTTGGAGGCATTGGCAGCCTTATTACCTTCAGTGAGAATAATTTGGTCTCACCTGTTGCAGAGGCAAACCTGGCGCGGTGTTTCCCGCCCGGAGGCCGCTGTAAGGGCCAGGAAGCGCATTAACTCTGCTGTTTGCGGGAAGGTATTGGAGCTGGGTGGTTTGGTGATTTCACACCCAGACATTAATTTTAAGGCTGAGTCCCTTTACTGGGCAGATGGAGTGCACCTCTCCAATTTGGGGAATGATGTTTGGCTGGATGTGGTGGCTACTAAATTGGGTTCATGGTTGGGTTTGTGAGTGGTTGGCGGCGAGCGTTAGAGCTCGTGTGGCGGTTAGGCATTGGTTATAATATGCTGGTGGTGGAGGGGTCAGGCTGGGCCTGCCCCTCCTATTGCGCTGAAGGGAATTCCGTTAAAGCGATCCTGGGGCTTGCCACGATTTCGTCCAAACCCTTTTATGGGACCAGGGCCGCCCAATCCCTGTTATGGGAATCCTTGTTATAGGACCGGGCAGGCAAGCTTTCGGGGAGCTGCTGGGGTGAGCGGTGTGGGTCCGACGCTTAGCTCAAATGACCCCCCAGTTTGACTTTCTCTTCTACTGGCTACCGATCGGACCTCGGGATGTCAGTTCTGTCCCAGGCGGGGGGACAGATAGTCATAACCAATGTCTAAACAACCACTCACTGATTTTGTATTTTAATAAAGTTGTGGCCAAAATAGTGCCCAAAAACCAAAACTAAAATTACGTGTTATGTGTGAAGTTATTTGAGGGGTGGCCTGGGGACCTACACACGCAAACCGAGAGAAGTGAAACTGACAGATCTCTCCATTTCTGCTACGGATTTTGATCACCGTACCCTGAAGGAGCATTGCAGTTTGCCGAACCCTCCTTCCTGTCTTCTGTGATATGACATCCGTAAAGCTTGAACCCTTTCTTTAAATTTAAAAATAAAAACAGCATCCAAGCGAGGAAGAGCAGGGCGCTTGAATTTTAGCTTGGAGATTTGTGACTCTGCCTCTCTAGCTGGGGTCAAGATGAAAACAAAGCTCTCTAGGCTGCTACAGACCACCTATTGTTCCTGCTGGCCATTATCTTGTCTGCCGGACACACGCTCAGTTTCCCGTCTCAATTATCAGTTATTCTGAGGGCTTTCCTGATGTTAGCGCTTGCACCTTGTTAGCCTAATTGGGCAACTTCCTCACCATTCCAGCAGCCATGTCCGGCTGAGCTTCTGAACTCTGGTGTTCATTATCATTAAGCCTGGCTTTAAGGCTGCTCAGGAGAGCTGTTGGAGCATCATTTGTTAAGATTATTTAAAACAAAAAAAACTATCCCTAGTTTTGCACAGGGAAGGTAGGAAGGGGTCATTTAAGAGAGAGCTTGCTCGCTTGCATTTCTAAAGCCAACTTTTGTTGCATATAATTTCTTTGTCTTGTAAGAACTTGAGGGCACAAGAAGAGCCTGCTGATCTCTAAGGCAGCCTTCCACAACCCACCAGCCATTTGGGGTCTACTATTTCCACCAGTCCCAGAAACACTGAGACCTGTTCTACGCACCTCCCCTCAATAATAAGTGGCTGAATATTCAATTTACATTTCCTAAAGTCCACAATAATCTCTTTTGTTTTCTTTAAGTTAAGGAGTAAGTTGTTTTTCCTCCACCACTCCCCCAACTGCTGTTCAACTGATGTTGAACTCCCTGCCACATTTGTCTAGTATCATAATTTCTCAGAGGGTCCTCCATTTTTCCTCTGTACTCTGCTTTTGCTTTCCTGATACCCCTCTTCAAGTTCTAAAATATACTCGGAGTCGAGAGTGGATTTCATGCTCTTTATTCAGCTCATAGTGGTGAGAAGGAATGAAAGTTCCCCCAAAGTATCTGCTTTATATACATTATTTACACAATGGGCTGCACATGATTGGCTAATTCTGGAATTCTCCTGTAGGCCAATCAGGTTGTGGATTCACTTCCACCTGGAGCTGGATTGGGTGGCTCCTGCAGACCAATCATACTGCTGCATTGTTCTAGGACCAATCAGACTGCTGCATTTTGGATCCTATTGTTCTAGGACCAATCAGACTGCTGCATTTTGGATTCTATTCAACTCAGTACATAACAAGTTCACTTTCATGGGTGCTTTAGCTGAGATTCCTCTATTGCAGGAGGTTGGGCCAGATGACCTTTGGTGTCCCTTCCAACTCTACAATTCCACGATTCTATGATAGTTCGATGTGCATATCCATGAATTTTAGAGTTAGGGGAGATGAAGAAAAACTCTTCTTTATCCCCTTCCTCCATCATTTTATACACCTCAATCATGTCTCTCCTTTCTTGCTTTTCCTCTAAGCTAAAAAGCCCCATTTCCTCCTTGGGGAGTTGGTCCATCCATTGGTTTGGTTTTTAATTATGGTTTTAATGCCCGCTGCCCTACGATCGCAATCGCTGAAGGGCAGCTTGGAAATGGAGTCAGTGGGTCATCTCACCTGGAATCATCCTGAACTGGGGCCATGCAGAAAGCAGAGACAATCACGGGAAACAGAAGTTTGTCCCCATTAGCTGTTGGATGGGGTGAACCTCTAAGTGTTTTGTTTATTGCAAAACCAGCAGCCAAGAGGCATCAACTCAGTAGAAAGGCCATTTTCAGATGGCGGAGTTTATTAGCCTGGTGTCAGAGAAGCACTTTCTGCAGTTAACAGACAAGAAGAACTTTTTACACAGTTAAAAACCTGCTAGCTACCCTGGCATTAAGATCAAATTAAATGCATTTTAGCTGTGAGATGGTTATTATGTAAAGCTGAAAGGAGAGAGGAGAGGATGAGAGGGAAAATATCGACATCTCCCTCCCCCCCCTTCCACATTATTGAAGATGCATTTTCTACAGAATAGACCAATTATGCCTGACACTTTAATTGACAGCCAACGCAGAGAGAAAGAGAGAGAGAAAACGTTTTTCCAAAGTAGTTAAGTCTCATTGATTTTAATATCAGCTGCAGTTTTTATTTCGTTTCATGTTGCCTTCCTTCTTTTAAAAACATGCTCCTGAGCATTTACAGTCATGTTGAAAGGCTCATTAACGATGAATTAAAACCCCCGAGATCTGTTTATTATTTCTTATATTTCTTTTCCACAGTGAGGGTATTAAAGTGCCACCCAGAGAGAGGCTGTTGTCTTAACAAATGCATTTCTATGGCATAAACATTCCTTGATTGATAACCGGAGCAGAAGGGATGCAAGCAGAGAAGCCTTTTCATGCTCAGTAAATAGCAAGTCGGGTGAAAAAAGTAAAAAAAAATCAATGGCACTTTGATTTCTGGAGAAAATGGAGTTGAATAATAGGAGTGTTACACTACCAAGATCTGCAGACTTTCTTAAGAACGTAAGGAGAAGGCAAGAGCTCCAGTCCTGGTTTGTTTGGGTTGTTTTTTGGTGGGGTGGGGGGTTTTTTTGGTCACTGACAACCGGTACTCCAAAGTAGGAATGGACACATGAGTCAAATTCAGCTTCTCCTCCGCCCCCACCCATCTGCAGTTTGTGATCTATTTACTTCTTTAAAAGCCAGCTTGAATATTCACAAACATTTCCATATGTGTTCCTCCTAATATGCACATTTTTCGTTCACAGTTTGCCCTAGTGTGCACATTTATTTATTTTTGCAAGAGACCGAATGCAATGCATCTTGGTGTATTGTTTTCACCAATATGCCCATTTAGAACTGCCCTAGAACTGTAGAGTTGAAACATGCAGGAATCACAGCTGGAGAATCTCTGGCGGCAGATGGTTATCCAAAATCTGACTGGAAAACTCGAAGGGAGCCCATTCCGCTATCAGAAACCTCACCATCAGAAAGTCCTTCCTAATCTTTAGTTTAGAGATACACTTTCCCCAACATACCTGTTTTTGTATGCTCACTTTGGTTGGAGGACTTGTGGGATGTGATACACAAGTAGCAGTCAAGTACAACATTCCTTGTTTTCCTAGAGTGGACATGCAGGGGAATGTTTGGTCCAGCCAGTCGAAAACTTCCTGTTTCCTCCTGGCTGGGACAAACTTCCTTTGCATGTGACTAGAGGTGGGTGTGACCTTACCTGTCCAGGTTAACAAAAGGACAAGGCACACAGCACTCTCTCCCTTTTTTTCTTCCTCCTTTGTTGGAGCAACTCTTTAGCTAGAGATGCTCTGTTGGGTTCCAGCCCACAGAGGACACTGGGATTATCCGCATAAGGGATAGCTCCACATGTATATAGTTTGTAACTAAGTCTGCCTTCAGGGATCCAACTGTGAACTGATGATGTGAGTAAACTACTTTTACATACTTTACACAAGATTGTGGTGTGTTTATTCTTCTAAGAGGGATATAAGGGAACTTACCAGGAACCTAATACAGTGGTACCTCGGGTTACAGATGCTTCAGGTTACATACACTTCAGGTTATGGACTCTGCTAACCCAGAAATAGTACCTCGGGTTAAGAACTTTGCTTCAGGATGAGAACAGAAATTGTGCAGGAGCGGGAGGCCCCATTAGCTAAAGTAGTACCTCAGGTTAAGAACAGTTTCAGGTTAAGAACGGACCTCCAGAATGAATTAAATTCTTAACTCGAGGTACCACTGTAGTGAGAAGCTTACACAAGCCTGCAACCAGCTATCTGCTGTGCAAGTAAAAGGGGAATGTAAACTCTGCTAATTAAAGAAATTTGCTAGCACAAGTTAGAAAGGATATTAATAAACAATATATCCTCTCCTCCCTCCCTGAACATTCCCACAGACAACAGCAGCAACAACAACAACAACAACAACAACAACAACAATTAATTTATACCCTGCCCATCTGGCTGCGTTTCCCCAACTACTCTGGGCAGCCTCCAGCAAAATATTAAAATACAATAATTCATCAAATATTAAAAGCTTCCCTAATCAGGGGAGCTTCATATCTCTACAGAGATGAATGAGCTTCATATCTCTACAGCTTATGGAAGGGTCTTCTTGGTGGTGGTTCCCTGGCTCTAGAATGCTCTTCCTCCTGAAATCCAGCTGGGGCCAACAATGATTAGTTTCCTGCATCAGCTAAAACCTCATCTCCTCAGCCAGGTTTTTAAAGACGTGGGTTCTCCCTTACTATTTTCTATCTTTATTTAGCAGGATTTATAAACTGCTTCATCACCACAAACCTCTACCTTGGTGGGTTAAAAATGAAATAAATATATTGTCTCTTAAGTGATACTCTTCCTCTTCGTCCCATCTGTATAAAGTCATGCTCTGGGCATCTCTCGCCTGCTACAGATACCTTTTCCTTTCCAGCCTCCATGGTTAGACCCCCCCCAACCCCAACCCCCAGCAGAAACCTCACTACAGCTTTAGCAGCGGGAGATAAGCAATAATCACTCCTGAAATGTCTCGTGCCGAAGCAGGGGGATCGTTTGTTCACCCTCCATCCTTCCTCTACGAGTAATTAGAACGCTGCTGTGTGTTGCACAGGTTACTATCTCCTCCGTCATTCTCTTCACCAATTTCCCCGCTTTTCAGGAATAAATCAAACACAGGCAGCTTCTTGGGTGCCATAACCAGCTATTGATTTTGCTTTTGCTATTGTGAGAGGAGAAATCACACTCTGCTGCTCAGGACCATATATGACTCACGGGGCTCAGATGTCTGCATTGTTCCCCAATGTTTTTTCCCCCTTCTTAACGTAAAGCTGTTGCAGAAGTTGAAACTTGGAGTAGAAAAATGGTGTGGAGGAGGGACGGATGCCCTGCTTAGCCTTTTCACGTTTGGCTTTCGTTCTGCTCGAATTTGCCTTCTCTCTCCAAAACTGTGTTTCAAGATGCAGGGCAGAAAGATACAGTGCTCTTATCTCTTGGTACCCGATGGGACAAAAGCACACGGATCTACCTTACAATGAGTGATGCTGTTGGCCCATTCAGTTCAGTGCTGACTACTGAGGGACCTTGAGAATTGACCACAGTCTCAGATTATCCAGCTGAGTCCTGGCTGAGCAAGTGATGTCAATAAGTGAGCCAGTGTGGTGTAGTGGTTCAGAGCGGTGGACTCGTAATCTGGTGAACTGGGTTCGCTTCCCAGCTCCTCCACATGCAGCTACTGGGTGACCTTGGGCCAGTCACACTTCTCTGAAGTCTCTCAGCCCCACTCACCTCACAGAGTGTTTGTTGTCGGGGAGGAAGAGAAAGGAGAATGTTAGCCGCTTGGAGACTCCTTCGGGTAGTGATAAAGTGAGATATCAAATCCAAACTCTTCTTCCAAACATATCTTTGGAGGCCAGTTCTGGGCACCAGTTGAAGAAGGTCATAGAATCATAGAATTGAATCATAGAATTTTAGAGTTGGAAGGGACCCCCAAGGGTCATCTAGTCCAACCCCCTGCAATGCAAGAATCTCAGCTAAAGCATCCAAGACAGATGGCCATCCAACCTTTGCTGAAAAGTCTCCAATGAAGGAGAGCCCACCACCAGCTCCTGAGAGAAACCATTATTATTATTATTATTATTATTATTATTATTATTATTATTTACTATTTGTACTCCGACTGGGTTGCCCCAGCATATATAAAAACATAGTAAAAAGCTTCCCTATACAGTGGTACCTTGGTTTAAGAACAGCTTAGTTTTGTTGTTGTTTTAATGTTTAATGCTTTATTATGTTTGTATATATGTTGGAAGCTGCCCAGAGTGACTGGGGGAACCCAGTCAGTTGGGAGGGGTACAAATAATAAACTTGCTGTTGTTGTTGAATAGGTTGTCCCTATTTTCATCAGAGAAATGTTGAAGAGCGTGGGCTCTTCTTATGAGGATAAATAACAATGCAGTAAGTGCTGTGCTGGAAGCCACCATCATAGCGATAAATAATTATGAAAGCAGGAACTCGGGGTGTCTTGATGCTGTGAGCCACATTAGTTAAATGGGGCAGCAAGAGACCTTTTTCCGTTCCTTAAGTACCATTGCTGCCTGGGAACATGGATTTGGTCATTTCGAAGGGGGGAACATTCCAGCCCTGGCTGTTTCCGGCGCACAGATCACGGCTTGCTCTCTGCGTGAAGACACACACGTGCCTCCCATCAAAAGGAGAAGGCAGCCTGTTCAGTGAGCTGGGAATGAGAATCCTATGGAGCTGGGGACTGCGGACAATTAGCAACCAAAGAATCCCGTCCTTTGAGCAGCCTTGATGGATGCTCGCAGGAGTGTTTGCTTTTCTAACGAATCTCTAAATGCAAAGCAAACAGGCCGTCCACGTCGGTCAATAATTGCTTTAGAGGAGCCGGCCTGTCAATGGGGCAATAAAAATGAATTTATCTCTTTGTTGGCAGAGCTTGTGGGTGAGCCCAGAGTCTCGCCATGTGCAGTAATGGCTTTATTATCCTGATATCATTAGCGGGGTTCTTCTCAAAGTTCATGCTAATGGGACCAGATCTAATGAGCACTTGTGCGGCGTGAGTCAGACTCCGTGTCCTTTATTTAGAGTCGCTGGGGCTACATTGGCTTCTTTAAATATAGACAGCTAGGTGGATGGCATTGATATAAATAAAGGATTTAGGTTATTGTTATATATATATATAAAAGTGAGTGTCTCATTCGGAGCAAACTAATGTAGGAAGGATGGCAAAATTCAATTATGGTCTGGCATGGTGTGCCCTGATGGAGCCATGAGCAGATGGAGCGATCAGCAGAGGTGCCCACATCCGTCCCCAGTCAGGCAATCAGCAGTAACATCCATTGCCTTTTCAGTGAGTAGGCGGACGACGAAATCAGCGCCTGCCCACCCTCTGAATATCTGATAGGTATGATCAGCTGGATTCACAGAGTGCAGACTCTATTTCCATTGACTCTTGCAGTCTCACCTCTTCCAGCCTAGGTGAGTTGCAGCTCAGAGATGGAGTAATGTGGCCTGCCTTGGGGAAATGCTGCAAAATGGACAAAGTGGACCCAACACAGGAAGAGCTGATTATTATTATTATTATTATTATTATTATTATTATTATTATTGGCCTCTGTCTCAGTCCAGGAGGCAAGGCAGCTTACACAGATGTTGTTGTTTAGTCCTTTAGTTGTGTCTGCCTCTTCGTGACCCCCTTCTCTTCTCATGAGGTGGCCAAATCTGTCCTTCCAGTGAGCACTCAGGGCTGATTTCCTTCAGAATGGAGAGGTTTGTTCTTCTTGCAGTCCATGGGACTCTCAAGAGTCTCCTCCAGCACCAGAATTCAAAAGCATCCATTCTTCAGCCATCAGCCTTCTTTATGGTACATCACTACTGGGAAACCCAGAGCTTTAACTATACGGACCTTTGTTGGCAAGGTGATGTCTCTGTTTTTTAGGATGCTGTTTAGGTTTGCCATCACCTTTCTCCCAAGGAGCAGGCGTCTTTTAATTTCATGGCTGCTGTCACCATCTGCAGTGATCATGGAGCCCAAGTAAAATCTCTCACTGCCTCCATTTCTTCCCCTTCTATTTGCCAGGAGGTGATGGGCCCAGTGGCCATGATCTTCGTTTTCTTGATGTTGAGATAACACACATAAAATAGAACACAGATAAAATAGAACAAATTGAAGACACAGAAAAGACCATCATTAAAATGCAATCAATCACTATTAAAATAACATTTAAAAGATCCATTTAAAACCTGGATAGCTCGGTTGGTCAGAGCGTGGTGCTGATGACGCCAAGGTTGCAGGTTTGATCCCCCGTATGGAACAGCTGCAGAGTCCTGCATTGCTGGCCGTTGGACTAGTTATGATCAACTCTACAATTCTGCCATTCTATTCTGTGTGAAAACACAGGCAATCACAATACATACATCCCAGGGCAAGCCCTTTCCTCAGAAAGAGCCAGTTCCCAAAGGCCTTGGGGTGGGGGGAGCAGAGGCACAAGAGGAAGTGGAGGTAAGCCCTGAGTTGTGATTGTACCAAGTCAGGGCAGGGGCAGAGGAAGGTGGGTGCAGTGGGGGCTGTCCGCCCCAGGTGCCACCACTGAGGGGGGTGACAAAATGCCAGGCAGCGCTCACTGCGGAGCCTGCAGCACACCCAAGCCACGCGTCTCTCCTGGGAGTGACGCATTGGCTTGGGCACCTGCAGGCTCCATGCTGCCCCAAATGGTCCGCCCGCCACCTCCCCCTCAGCTGTAGGGCGGCTTAGTGGGAGGAGGCTGGCAGACTCCTTGGAGGCCTCGCGGAGCATCCTGCCCTGGCTCCCGTTCAGCTTGCTCCGCTACTGAGTCAGGGCTCATCCACATTGTCCCACTGCTTCCAACCCGGAGAAAACCACTGTTTAGCACTCAGTTGGAGCAAACGACAATTGAGATTTCATTGGCTTGTCGTTCAGTTCGGTGCTAAACAACAGGTTTTCCCTGGGAAAGGAGCAGGGCAAAGGGGGAAGTGCATGGACGGCAGAAACAAAGGTGGGTGAGCTTGACCAGGGCAACAAACCCCTAGCAAACCTCTGCTTTTGAGCCGCATCGGGGACGACTCTGCGATGCGCTCATCTCTGGACCGCCAAGGCCCTGGGGAGCCTGTTCATTCTGCAACACGGAGCCTGTTTCCTTTCAGATGCAGGCAAGCAGGGCCAAGGATTACAGGATACCTTGAAGCGAGCAGCCTCTCAAATGCCTCTCTCTCTATGTATATATTTGCAGCCCAACACAGACTTAAGCCTCTGTTGGTCTGATAAGCTATTTTCCTGCCAGAGCTGAGGCCTCCCACACAGACAGCTGTGCCGGCTGCCTGCTACTCTCCATATGTTTTAAGAGCATCGCCTTCTGCGCCACTCGCAGCCTCAACCTGGCAGATATGTTTATGTGAGATTTCCTCCCACTTGCAAACACCCGTCAAGCAGAGAAGGCAAATTCTGAGTTCCCTTTGCTGCTAGAGGGGAGAGGAAGTTGGCAGATGATACTCTTGGGAATAGATGATAGATAGATAGATTAGATAGATGATAGATAGATAGATAGATAGATAGATAGATAGATAGATAGATAGATGATAGATAGATAGATGATAGATAGATGATAGATAGATAGATAGATATAGATAGATAGCTGATAGATAGATGATAGATAGATAGATGATAGATGATAGATGATAGATAGATGACAGATAGATAGATAGATAGATAGATAGATAGATAGATAGATAGATGATAGATAGATCGATAGATCGATAGATTGATAGATATAGATACATGATAGATCAATAGATCAATCGATAGATAGATGGATAGATGGAAGGTACCCCAGGGGTCATCAAGTCCAACCCCCTGTGAGAAGCAACATGTCATCCCCTCCACCAGCAGCAATACAGTATTTCTCTACTTTCTGTTCGCTGAGCAATCATATTAATTTCTTTGCAATGGTGCACCGGATCATGAAATTGCTGTGAGGTTTATCTCCCCAGGGATAATGTCAAGTGCTCATAATCATAATAACCCCCACCCCCGTGTAATGTTTTTAAAAACCAAGAAGACAGAAATAGTGGCCTCGGAGAACTCATTCCCTGCAGTTACTAAAATCTAGGTTTCTTGTAGTATCCGGTCCTCAGCATCCTTCTGAGGTTTAACTCGGGAGCGGGTGGGATATGATTAATTCATAAGGTGGTAAATATCACCTCGGGGCCAGACTGAACTTCTCTTCCCTCCCTTGGCTGCAAGCTCCTGGGGTATTATGGGTTGCCACTGGCATGAGAACTCTGCTGGGTAGAAATGCTGACTCCCCCCCCCCCCGCCACCTTTTCTCCCTGCCTCTCATCATATTCCTCAGCCGTGATGGTGGCAGTGAAGTGAACATGTCTCAGAGGGTTTCAGTTAATGGGATTCTTCTGAGCTTCTTCTCTTCAAATCTGTTTTTTTTAGTTGAGCAACTGTTGCTCTGTGATGATCCTTTGTTCACAACACTAGAACTCGTGGACATGCAATAAAGCTGGAGGTTGGAAGATAAAGGAGACCACTTCCTCACACAGCGCATAGTTGCAATTATTATTTAGGATTATTTATTAAATTTGTGCACTGCCCTTCATCACGTGAAAATACAAAATGAGAACACAAAATACATAATAAAGCAAAAACGAAAGCTAAAGAATAAAGATACACCCTTTCCACAAGCTCATATAAAAGGCCATAGAACGTTAATCTGCAAGACTTTGGCCACCTCATGAGAAGAGAGGACTCCCTGGAAAAGACCCTGATGTTGGGAAAGATGGAGGGCACAAGGAGAAGGGGATGACAGAGGACGAGATGGTGGGACAGTGTTCTCGAAGCTACCAGCATGAGGGAGGCAGTGGAAGACAGGAGTGCCTGGCATGCTCTGGTCCAGGGGGTCACAAAGAGTCGGACACAACTAAGCAACAACAACAACAACAGAACGTTAATCAGCCAAAGGCCTGGTTGAAGAGAAACGTTTTCACCTAGCATCTAAAGATATTTAGCGAAGGCACCAGTGAGTCTCCTTGGGGAAAGCATTCAGCAAACAGGCAGCCATCACAGAAAAGGCCCGTTCTCATGTTGCCACCCTCCAGACCTCCAGTGAAGGGGGCACTTGAAGAAGGGCCTCAGATTATTGCAGGGTCCGGGCAGGTTCCTATGGGGAGAGGTGGCCCTTGAGGATAAGCTATGGAATTCAGTGATGGCCAACAACCTGGATGGCTTTAAAAGAGGACTGGACAAATTCATGGAGGAATTCTATGATTCTATAGCTCTAAATCCGCATTATGCTTGGAATTTGGGGAAAGGTGTCCCAGCAGGGAAAGGTGCAAATAGATCAGCTAAGAAGAGAGAAGTGAGTCCTTCTTGGTGTAGCACATGGTTAAATTGTGCTGTGGAACTCCCTGCCACAGCAGGCAGTAATGGCCACCAACCTAGATGCTTTTAAAAGGTAAAGGGACCCCTGACCATTAGGTCCAGTCGCGGACGACTCTGGAGTTGCGGCTCTCATCTCGCTTTATTGGCCGAGGGAGCCGGCGTACAGCTTCCGGGTCATGTGGCCAGCAGGACAAAGCCGCTTCTGGCGAACCAGAGCAGCACACAGAAACGCCATTTACCTTCCCACCGGAGTGGTACCTATTTATCTGCTTGCACTTTGACGTGCTTTCGAACTGCTAGGTTGGCAGGAGCAGGGACCGGGCAACGGGAGCTCACCTCGTTGCGGGGAATCGAACCGCTGACCTTCTGATCAGCAAGTCCTAGGCTCTGTGGTTTAACCCACAGCGCCCCCCAGATTGGGCAAATTCATGAAGGAGGAGAGGGCTATCAGTGGCTACTAGGCAGGACAGCTCTGCCCTGCCTCCACAGTCGGGGGCAGCGATGCTTCTGAATCCCAGTTGGTGGAAACCACAGGAAGGGAGAGTTGCTCTTGTGCCCGGATCCTGCCTGTGGGCATCTGGTTGGCCACTGTGAGAAGGTGATGCTGGACTGGATGAAGCCAGCAGGCCTTCTCACTGTCTCCTGAAAAGGACAGATGCGGTTGGAGGATGGATGGCGGCTAACAGATTGAGGTTGAATCCTGACAAGACAGAAGTACTGTTTTGGGGGGACAGGAGACTGGCAGGTGTGGAGGATTCCCTGGTCCTGAATGGGGCAACTGTGCCCCTGAAGGACCAGGTGCACAGCCTGGGAGTCATTTTGGACTCGCAGCTGTCCATGGAGGCGCAGGTTAATTCTGTGTCCAGGGCAGCAGTCTACCAGCTCCATCTGGTACACAGGATGAGACCCTCTCTGCCAGCTGTCTGTCTTACCAGAGTGGTACATGCTCTGGTTATCTCCCGCTTGAACTACTGCAATGAGCAGTATGTGGGGCTACCTTTGAAGGTGACCCGGAAACTACAACTAATCCAGAATGCAGCAGCCAGACTGGTGACCCATTGTTCTGCCCAGACACTGAGGTCCAGTGCTGAGGGCCTTCTGGTGGTTCCCTCACTGCAAGAATCCAAGTTACAGGGAACCAGGCAGAGGGCCTTCTCGGTAGTGGCACCTGCCCTGTGGAACGCCCTCCCACCAGATGTCAGAGAGAACAACAACTACCTGACTTTTAGCTTATTGTATTTTAGTGTTCTGTTGGAAGCTACCTAGAGTGGCTTGGGAAACCCAGCCAGATGGGTGGGGTATAAATAAATTATTATTATTATTATTATTATTATTATTATTATTATTATTATTATTATTATCATATGCTTGTGATAAAGAAGTCAGGGCCCTCAAATTCTCCAACCAGTTCTTTGCTTCAAGCTTCTACACTGCTTCACCATGATACTAAATGCATTGCAAAAGACATCCAGGCTGCTAAGGGGATAGAACATGCTGATTCCTCAGGGTTTACTTGTAACTGTGACTTAAGATAAGCAGTTACAGATAGGTAGCCGTGTTGGTCTGCCATAGTCAAAACAAAACAAAACAAAAATTCCTTCCAGTAGCACCTTAAAGACCAACTAAGTTAGTTCTTGGTATGAGCTTTCGTGTGCATGCACACTTCTTCAGATACACATCTGTATCTGAAGAAGTGTGCATATCTGAAGAAGTGTGCATGCACACGAAAGCTCATACCAAGAACTAACTTAGTTGGTCTTTAAGGTGCTACTGGAAGGATTTATTTATTTTTAAGATAAGCAGACCATCAATACCTGGGGTGGCTCAGGCACGAGGTCAGTTGAATGTTCTGCCCACACCTGTGAGCAACCAAAAAGGGAGCACACCAGAAGACTGTGATGTTTATACTGAGTCTGGATATATTCCACACTGCATATGCTCCCTGTCTCAAACCCTAAAAAACTACTGCCTGTCCGTGTGGGAAATACTGGTCTAGATGGACAAACAGTCTGACTCAGTATCTAAGGCAGCTTCCTGTGTCCTTAAGTTCCTGAGAAAGGACTTTACTCCACCCTCGCATACGCCGTGCCTGCTAATATTACGGTTTTATGAAACTGTTACTATCCATGGATTGAGTGAGTCTAGGATGAGATAAGTAGGGCATAAGCCGCAAAATGCGTAAGCATTTTAATTAACCAGAACAAACACAGGACTGCTGTTTCGTCTCATTTGCCCACCAGCTGTGGCATCTTCTGTGGCGTCAAACAAGCCTACCTGTCACATCACGTTATCTCCAGAATCCGAGAACGTCGCTCGAGTTTAATGGCATTAATTGCACCCGGATGGAAGCAAACACAGCTCCGCTGTCATCTATCCTTCCTCCTATTGCGGGGGGAGGGGGAGGCTACTTGTCATGCTATTGCCCCCTCCCCCGGCTGGACAGGTCCTTTATTTAATTACCCACATGCTGACCCATCCGCTGTGGCTTCTGTAGCGCCCGTGTTTCCATGTTTAAGACGACAGCATCTGGCAGGAACATAATATGCTCATCCATTGAGGCAGCACAATCTCCAGCATGAGGTTCAGTCCAGGCTGGTTGTCGTCTAGCTTCCAAAAGCAGCATGAAGCCCGGATTTGCAACGTCGCTCAGTTAAAGGGATTGCGCTTTGGAACAGTTTGTGCCGTTGCCAACTTGCATCAAGGCATATGAATTACCTTGTCAGACGGGACCGGTGGCCCATCTACAGTCATACCTCGGGATAAATATGCTTCAGGATAAGTATTTTTGGGTTACTCTCTGCGGCGACCCAGAAGTAACAGTGCATGTTACTTCCGGGTTTTGCTGCTCGCGCATGGGCAGACGGTCAAAATGACGTCACACGCATGCGCAGAAGCGGCAAAACGTGACCCGTGCACACACAGACGCACTGTCACGTCTTACGTTCTATTCAGGATGTGAACAGGGCTCCAGAACGGATCCTGTTCGCATCCCAAGGTACCACTGTAGTCTGTGTGCCTGCCTGTGTGTCTATTGCATTTATATTGCACTTTTTCTCCAAGGAGCTCAAGGTGGTGTACACACATCTCTCCCCTTCCTCATTTAGTTCCCACAACAATCCTGTGAGGTAGATTAGGCTGAGAGGCAATGAGTGGTCACCCTGGTCCACCCA
The DNA here is from genome assembly GCF_964234715.1 of Podarcis melisellensis. Taxonomy (NCBI): domain Eukaryota; kingdom Metazoa; phylum Chordata; class Lepidosauria; order Squamata; family Lacertidae; genus Podarcis; species Podarcis melisellensis. The sequence continues at coordinate 3,118,754 of NC_138537.1, forward strand.
GCCCAAAGTCACCCAGAGAGCTTCATGGCCAAGGGAGGATTTGAACCCTGGTCTCCCAGTCCCTACTCCAACACTCTAATTGTTATGTACTGAAGTTCTCACCCTGGGCCAGCAGGGGGATACTGTAGATAGTTTTCACTCAGGTCCACATATGCAAATAAGGGATTGAAAGTGACGTTCAGTGGGAATGTAAGAAAGTGAAAAGCTTCTGGGAAATGATGTACAATGAGATGAAAAAAATGTTAAGATATACTTTTGTGAAAAAACCCGAAGCTTTTATTTTAAGTATTGTAGGAATGGACATAAGAAGAAAGGACTGTAAGCTTTTCCAATATGCGGTAACGGCAGCCAGAATCCTGTTGGCCCAGAAGTGGAAACAAGAGGAGATACCGACGATAGAAGAATGGAGATTAAAATTGATAGACTATGCGGAATTGGACAAATTAACTGGGAAAATTAGATATACTAAAGACCAAAAGTTCATCGAGGACTGGGGAAAATTGGTGGATTATCTGAAAAACATATGTGGTGTAAACACAACGCTAGTGGGATTTCAAGAGGCACTGTATTGTTTATTAGAAATAATGGGAGTAAGGAGGAACAATGGCAATATGAAAAAAAGGGAATGTGTATCAAAGGTATAAATATGGATGATTGTCAGAGACACTGAAGGAAGTCCAAAACAGTCATAATTTGTTCTATTCGGGATAAAATGTATAACTGGATGAAAATTAATAAAATTTATTATTAAAAAAAAAAAAGTGACGTTCAGTGATGGATAGTTACAGAAAGTGGTTACTGTTGTGTTGTACTGAAGCTCTATATAAGCAGGCTGGCTGAACCCTTCAGTTCAGTTCTGTCCTGGCCTGTGAATAAACAAGAGCTGTTTGAAGAATCGCTGTGTCGTCTGATATGTTCACCCACAACTTAACACTAGTCACTACAACACATTCAATCTCCTCTCCTAAGATTGTGGGGAGATCTTGTTGGATCAGGCCAATGGCCCATCTAGCTCAGTATCCTGTTCGCACTGTGGCCAACCAGATGCCCCAGTGGGAAGCAGGTAGCAGGGGCATAGGAAGGGGGGCAGTGGGTGCTCTCACTGAGGGGGGTGACATTCGGCACACCGCCTGCCCGCGACTCCCAAGCCTACTCCGAGCCGTGGGGGTAAGGGGGGAGCTGCACCACTTTGCCGGCAGCAATCCCCCTGTCTCCCTTCATTTTGACAGCTTGGGGGGGGGGCTGGAGAGTTGCGGGTGGGCAGTGTGCCGAATGTCCACTATGGGTAGCTTGCTCCACCCCTGTGGGCAGCTCACTCCGTCCCTGGCTGCAGGGCATGCACGCTGCTCCAGGCACCCGAGCGGCTATCCTGCACCTGGGAGGGCACCCTCCATGCCACACACTCCCCCTTGGGAGTGCACCCGCCCTGGGCAGCGTGGGCATATGCTCTGCCGTTGGCTGGTAGGAGAACCTGAGTACATCAGCAACACTCCTCAGCTGGTATTCAGTGGAAGAAGGTACAGGGTTATAAAGACTAGGACTAGCCACCTGAGAAACAGTTTGGGACTTGCTGATCAGAAGGTCGGCGGTTCAAATCCCTGTGACGGGGTGAGCTCCCATTGCTCGGTCCCTGCACCTGCCAACCTAGCAGTTTGAAAGCACGTCAAAGTGCAAGTAGATAAATAGGTACCGCTCCAGTGGGAAGGTAAACAGTGTTTCCGTGCACTGCTCTGGTTCGCCAGAAGTGGCTTAGTCATGCTGGCCACTTGACCCGGAAGCTGTACACCGGCTCCCTCGGCCAATAAAGTGAGATGAGCACCGCAACCCCAGAGTCGGCCACGACTGGACCTAATGGTCAGGGGTCCCTTTACCTTTAAGGTAGTCTCTATGGGAGTATATTGTATTTAATTATGGGGTATCAGAGTTTTTAGGGGGCTAACCAGGCTGGGATAGCTGGGATAGCAGGCTTGTTGGCTTTTGAATGTCTGATGTAGATATTTTCCATTTTGTTGTTCTGTATGGGACAATGACAATAAAGATTCTCCTATCCTATCCTATCCTATCATGACTCTGCAATGGAGGTAGAGCATAGCCAGTTTCCACACTGGACAAACAGAGGAGAACATCAGATTGAATAGCAAGGCCTGTCGTTGCAACAGTTCACAAGTCTGTTGAACATAGGAAGCTGCTTTCTACTGAGTCAGGCCATTGGGCCCAGTGACTCCCCAGGGTTCCAGGCATGGGATGTTCTCAGTCCTGCCTGGAGATGCCAGGAATTGAATTTGGGACCTCCCGCATGCAACTGAGCCACAGCCCTGCCCAAATCTAGATGTCCATCTAGTCCAAAATCCATCCTTGGTAGACAAGATGCACCTGAGAAGCGCACCAGAAGCACATGAAGAGAACAGCTAGGGCTAGGCTGGAAAGCCCCACCCATTTCACCTTCCTAGTTGGAGATGGGGAGATATTTTGGGCCAGTTTTCCTGCCCAAGTCTGGCCCTCCTGCTCCCCAGAATTTGCTGAGGCAGCTTCATCACCCTGGTTTGAGGGGCGAAAGTTCTCTATGGAGAGTTTTCTGCTCAACTCCAGCCTCTGCCCTTCTTTCTTGTATATGCTCAGAATATTTTATTATTATTTTTAATAAGCATTATTTCATTTTGCTCCCTCTGGACTTGGAGGCTCCATAGTTAGCATATATTAGTTTGTTAGCTTGGTAATTGCATTTAATTTTACTTTGGCTTGGAGCCTAACTCGGTTTGCGAATGCAATCTGCTGAAGGACACAGGGAGAACTGACAAGCTCCACCATGACAGATTTCATCCAGTACAGTTGACCCAAACAGTGGGATCTGATGCTAAATCCAGTATGACTTAGACCTGTTCAGCTCCCCACTTACACAGCCCAAGAGGGATGACGTCTGCATGTCTATATCCTCTTTTCCCCTGGAAAAAATGGAGAGGAAGAAACCCCTGGACGTTTCCTTGTAGGGCGAGCAAGAAGCTTAAACCTTAAGCCTGCTTTGTTTTTTGGAGACTTTTATCCAGTTAAGCATATTTAGGTAAATCCAGGATGAAAACAGCATACCGTTTCTCCAAGCTTCAAGGATCTTCTTCATGGTGTCTGGGTTAAGAGCCTTATGGCGGATTAGAGCCCGTAGGATGAAGATTTCTCTCTGTGTTATTATTGAAGACTTGAAACAGGAGGAGAGGGAAGGAATCGGGGGGGGGGGAGAGAGAGAGAGAGAATGAAGCTAAAAATCAAGAGGGGAGGGAGAAATTGTGCAGCAATGGAGGGAGGGAGAAGAATTGATGAGCAAAGAGGTGAAGAATACTTAGAGCCATGGTAGAGTTGGCAGGTAAACCCAACCGTCATTTAGTCCAACCCCCTGCAATGCAGGAGTCATGGTGAATAGGTCTTCTTATAGGGAAAGGATAGCAAAAATAAGGGATAATAGTATGGAACCATTTAAGTGAGATCCATGGCTGAGTCAGTGGAGATTAAATGAAACGTGGATCTCCTCAGTCCTAGTCCGGCACTGTCAACATGACACTTAGGGATTCTAGAACCAACACCTCCTCTTCCATCTTTCCCCTCCATCTCAGCTGCCTTGCCTGGGATGCTGGTTTTTGACATCTCCCCTTTGTTTGCTGCAAGTTTGTGCAGATTTGGTAATACCGTTGTATTCTTGGTCGGCGTTTCCAGTCAAAATCACCAATGCATGATTGCCAGGCAGGAACATGAGGAGCTGCGCATCATAGAGCTCCTGAATCAATATAGAAGGGGCTTTGGTGGTGATTTCTAACAAAGGAGATAATCTTATGTACTTCTGATCTGTCTGAGCTCTCTCTCTTTCTCTCTCTTCTTTCAAGCTAGTAATGTGAGCAGACATAGATGCATGGGCTTCACACAGAGCCCAGACTCCATTTTCTAATTTTCTAATTTGTAACTAAGAAGTATTTTTACCTGCATACCACATTGAGGTATTTGCAGCCTTTTTTTGCTTATCTTACTAAAATGTGTGGTTCATTCTTAGCAACGTGGACAAAGAAGGGAAGGTTGTTGTTGTTTAGTTGTTTAGTCGTGCCCAACTCTTCGTGACCCCCTGGACCAGAGCACGCCAGGCACTCCTGTCTTCCACTGCCTCACGCAGTTTGGTCAAACTCATGTTGGTAGCTTTGAGAACACTGTCCCACCATCTCATCCTCTGTCGTCCCCTTCTCCTTGTGCCCTCCATCTTTCCCAACATCAGGGTCTTTTCCAGGGAGTCTTCTCTTCTCATGAGGTGGCCAAAGTCTTGGAGCCTCAGCTTCAGGATCTGTCCTTCCAGTGAGCACTCAGGGCTGATTTCCTTCAGAATGGATAGGTCTGATCTTCTTGCAGTTCATGGGACTCTCAAGAGTCTCCTCCAGCACCATAATTCAGGGAAGGTTAGCAGACTGCAAATAAACAAGGATAAAAAGGTGTACTTTCCTCATCCCTAGCTTCCTTCAAGCTGCAAAAGTGTGCAAGTGCTTTTACTCTGCTCAAAGGTCTTCACAGCCTGTTTGCTCTCATATTTCTCCAACACATGGGGGACAGGAGGTTTACATTTTAATCTATGGATTTAAACCGGGATCCATCTCCATCAGGCATTAGTAGATGAAAGGTTGAGAACTATTGAGTTAATATAAGCAATTGTTTTCATAGGTAGAAGTGTGCATATTTTACTGTGCAATCGAGAAAAAATTCCTCTAGGCAAATTAACAGAGGCAGGTGGATGACTTCTCTTCATCTGTTATCTGCCCCACCAGGATTCCAGCTGTCTAGTTGCCAAGTCAAATTGTTTCAGGTGGGAGCCATCCTTCACAACAACTTCGTGCAGAGAAACAGTTGTCACGGCATATGTCTAGTGGCGCACAGGCCGGCAAAGATACCTACCAGATGCTTGGAAGCAAATTGTTTTTAGTGGTTGAGAGAACAGCTTCTTACCTCCCAGAATTCAGTACCAGAGGGACTGTTTACATTGCAAAACACAGAGAAGCAATGGCTGTTGAATCAGTTTAAATCTGCGATGTGAATATCCCCAAAGTGGAGACATGAAACTGCCCTAAAATTTTGGATTATGCTTGGTTGTTATGAAAAGGTTGGTTAGAGGTTGCTCTGACCACAAAGGTCAAATATTTAGCCCAGGAACCCAGGAGTGTGGTGGAATGGTTAGAGTGTGGGATTAGGACTTGGGAGACTTGGGTTCAAATCCCTACTCAGCATGAAGATTACTGGATGTGGCTTTGGGTTCCAGTCACTGTCTCTCAGCCTAACCTACCTCACAGGGCTGTTGTGACGATTAAATGTGGAAGGGGAGAATTAGGTGGGATAGAAATGAAGTAGATAAATAAATAGAGGAAAGGTAAAAATTGAACCGAGGAGAGAGCCTAACTGGAAGGCTGCATTGCTCAGAATGCTGGGGAGATGTTTTGTAAAATGAAAGAAAGGACACCCACAAATGCCTGGGGTTTTGGGGGGGTGGAATTCAATTCAGTTTGCATTGAAAAGCAACTCTACCTAATCTGCAGTTTCCAAAGCAATATGCAAACCAAAACACAGCCACCCTTCAAAATTCACTCCAAATTTTTGCAATGCAATCCTCCAGCTAGGCAGTGCTTGCGAAAATTCATATGCTAAGGTAAAGTATATATTAAAAAAGCATTACGTTAGTGAAAATAACAGGCGAAAATGCCTTCTATTAGGGAAGTATAATGCATAAACATGTGGGGAAATGAGCTTTCAGTGGGAACACTGTGCATCAACTGAACAATAAATGCTCATATCTCTAGACTATTGTACAGCTGGCTCTGTAAAGGCAACCAGGCAGTGCTCAACTACATTCACTCCCAGTACGTTTCTGAGCATGATTCAAAGTGTTGGCGCTGGCCTTTAAAACCTTAAATGGCCTGTATACCTGAAGGAGCATCTCTGCCCCCATCAACCAAACTCTGAGGTCCATCACTGGACTTCTGATCCTGCTCAAAAGAAGAACCATTTTAGTCTCTGCTGTCTGTTAGTCATGAGAAAGAAAGAAAGAAAGAAAGAAAGAAAGAAAGAAAGAAAGAAAGAAAGAAAGAAAGAAAGAAAGAAAGAAAGAAAGATGTTCTCTCATATGGAAGTGATGGCAAAGTGGCTGTCTCTGGCCACAGATCTCAAGGACTTTTTCATGCTTCTGGCATAATGTTCACACTTCAGATAAAGTGCAGGAAGTTACATTTTCCTCTTTACAAGGTGTTGCAGCAGAGCCATTAAGGTGGACCGAACAGCTGTCAATTTAAGGCAGGAGTGTTCTCGAGCGATGGAGTGAGCCAGCGCCAATTCAAAAGCTTTCTCCCTGCTCTCACTTCATTTTCATGATTCCAGCCTTAACTCTGCCGCGAAAGGTCTCATTAGAATGGAGACCGTTAGATGGGAACTCCTACGCTCATAAAACACATTTTGCAAAATTCAGGGTCGCAGGGTGAGACGTATATTTTATTACATCTATACATATATTCATTAAGCTTTATTGTTGATACCATATATCTGTATTGTGCATTACTGCTTCACATCCTGCAGGCCCAAAGCCTCCTTTATTCATCCCATTAATGGCTCCTTTGCAGGAGGCCTACAGCTGCGAAGGAAAGGAGATTATGCTCAGGGCAAGACATGCAATGGCACAGGAGAGAAACACACACATACACACGCTGGAAACAGATTCTGCAGTGTGAGAAAGGCGAGATGTATATAATAACCCCCAGCAGCCCTTTGACAGAGGCTCTGGCAATTGCGAAGCCCCATGTGGGAAGGACGAAGGGAGCGAGAGGAGGCAGCAAGTGACAGAGGTTGTTGGCCTGCAGTGCCTGGAAGAAATTATCCCTTTTCCAAAGACTAGTAATTCCCAAATCGTGTGCTGGAGCAGAGCTAACACACCATGCGAGGACTGCTAGTGTGTTTCAACGCTTGTTGTGGACATCCGTCTGTCGAGAGAGACAATGGAGTGTGCCTCCAGGGGTGAAGTCAAACTACTATGTGTCAGATGCTGGTGCTGGTTGCTCGTGAGTAACCAGGCAGGACTCCGACCTGACTTTTACAGGTTTTATTGTGCAAACGATTTACCGTGCAGATCTACAAAGTTCATGTCTGACTTAGTCACTTGCAGAATCCGGGAGTGGCCCCTTCTGGCTTCTCCCCCAACATAAGAAATTCGGCACCCCAAGCCTCCTCCTCCCCTCCTGGCGTTTCACCCCACTGCACAAGCTGGGCAACGGAAGTGGCGTGCATCCCTCCTGGCCAGCCCGGCGTGGTTTGGATTTGGATTTGATATCCCGCCTTTCACTCCCTTTAAGGAGTCTCAAAGCGGCTCACGTTCTCCTTTCCCTTCCTCCCCCACAACAAACACTCTGTGAGGTGAGTGGGGCTGAGAGACTTCAAAGAAGTGTGACTGGCCCAAGGTCACCCAGCAGCTGCATGTGGAGGAGCAGAGACGCGAACCCGGTTCCCCAGATTACGAGACTACCGCTCTTAACCACAGGTGAGGCGCTGGGGCTCTCAGCAGCATCCTTGAGCCCTTTCCTCTGGCCCCTTGCCTCTCTTCTCCACTGGAGGTGTGGCTTTTCCCATCGCTGGAAGAGATACTGCTCCTCAGGAGTTTTGGAGGCACTCTGTATCCCAACGGCTCCCCTGCCTCCCTCCCCTGTTCCGATGGCAGTCCTCTGACACTATGTTTGCAGCACTGACGTGACCTCCACAGGGCACAAGCCTGGGCAGTATATATGGAGGTCCTGGGCTGTCCAGACGACAACAACACACACCCGGCCTCATTGATGTGTCCAAAGGAAAGCAGAGCAAGATGTTTGGCACCAGCTCAGCTGCCGGAGCTGCCAGAAGGAGTCATACAAAGCACCATCCAACAGACTTAGGGACTCCGCTCCGATTTGTGTATGGTTTGTGGAATGTAACATAAGCAGTCAAATACAACATTTCCCTTTTTTTAAAAAAATATTTATTAAAGATTTTCTTCATACAATAGAAAAAACAAACAAAATAACATATAATTTTACAATAACCATATTTTCTTCACTTCTTTGGACTTCCTCACATCTCTCGTTCCTGCGTTCCAAGTTTTTCGAGCTTTACCCAGCAATTTATCACCTTGTTTCAATTCTTATATTATAATTTTCTAATATTATGTCTCTAGTTTTAGATAATTTTACCCAAACCTTAAAAGTTTAATTTTAGCATAATATTTATCCAAAATTTATCTTTTCTTGTGTTTTCATTTATCTTCATATTCCTTTTAACTAGCTTAATGGTGCCAATACAACATTTCCTGTTTGCCTAGAGTGGACATGCAGGGGGATGTTGGTCCAGCCAGTAGAACTTCCTGTTACAACAGGTCTGGAGCAACCTTCCCTTTGCATGTGACCAGGTAGATGAGCATGACCCTTCCAGACCCCACAAAAGGTCCAGTCACACAGCCATCTCTCTTTTTTTGATGCTTTCTCTCTTTCGTTGCCTTTTCTTCTCTTGGACTGCACTGCTGAGCATGTGGGATGAGTTTCCATATGGGATGAACTCAAACCTGCTTCTGTAACTCTAAGCTAAAGCCTACCTTCAGGGAACCAACTGTGAACTGAATGTGAGTAAACTTCTCAATGTTAGTTATGAACAAGACTGTTGTATCTTTATTGTTTAGGAGGGAATCAAAGGGGTCTTACCAGGAATAATAGAACTTAAGAGATTCTAACGAATCTGAAACCAGCTTCCTGCTGTCTAAAAGGGGAGATGTACTCTGCTGTAGCTACTAACATGAGTTTGACCAAACTGCGGGAGGCAGTGAAAGACGGGAGTGCCTGGCGTGCTCTGGTCCAGGGGGTCACAAAGAGTTATACATGACTAAATGACTAAACAACAACAACTCTGCTGTATGAATAAACTCACTAGCGTGGGTTAGGAAGGATAATATTTAATCAATATATCCTCTCCTGCTACCCACAACATTCCCACATAGTTTACTCCTTAGCTTTTCCTTCTCCTGAAGATATCCCTCAAGGCAGCAGAGGTTTAGGATCAGAGTTTCCTTCTCCTAAATGAGCACACTTTCCAGATTGACAAGCTCCATCTGTCCCTCGCTTGCTGCTACAGCATGGGCAGAAACGGCCTTCTTGACTGTTAGTCCCACTCTTGGTCTTGTCTGCTCAATCCGCCAGAGCCTGTCTTCCTGTGCAGAGAAAGTCCCTAACTCGCCAAAGGTTTGAGACCCATCGACTACCCTCACCTGGCATGCCAACAGCTTCTAGGAGAAACAGGTGAGAGCAGAGCACAGGCTGGGGAAGAAAGGTGGTCAAACTACCCCAAAAGGAGCATGACATGTCCCCCAGCAGAGGTACGAACCCTCCCCTAACACCCCACACACCCTGTTTCAACAGATGGACCCATTTTAAGGCTCCTTTGAGCCCCAGAGGTGGGTTCTGAAGAGGTGGGTGCTCCATGGCCTCTCTGTGTGAGTCAACGTCCTGGTCCAACTTCCTTCCCATCAGCTTCTTCTGGGAAGTAGCTAATTCTGCTGAATTACTTCCCTCAAAGTCAGTTTAGTGGGAGGGGAGAATGTTGTTGTTTAGTTGTGTCTGACTCTCTGTGACCCCATGGGCCAGAGCACGCCAGGCACCCCTGTCCTCCACCGCCTCCTGCAGCTTGGTCAAACCCATGTTCGTAGCTTCAAAAACACTGTCCAACCATCTCATCCTCTGTCGTCCCCTTCTCCTTGTGCCCTCCATCCTTCCCAACATCAGGGTCTTTCCCAGGGAGTCTTCTCTTCTCACGAGGTGGCCAAAGTCTTGGAGCCTCAGCTTCAGGATCTGTCCTTCCAGTGAGCACTCAGGGCTGATTTCCTTCAGAATGGAGAGGTTTGATCTTCTTGCAGTCCATGGGACTCTCAAGAGTCTCCTCCAGCACCAGAATTCAAAAGTATCGATTCTTTGGCGATCAGCCTTCTTTATGGTCCAGCTCTCACTTCCATACATCACTACTGGGAAAGCCATAGCTTTAACTATATGGACCTTTGTTGGCAAGGTGATGTCTCTGCTTTTTAAGGTGCTGTCTAGGTTTGTCATTGCTGGGAGGGGAGACTAAGGGGTTCCAAAGAGAACCAGGTTAAGGAATATTCCTTTGTAGGAGCGCATGCCCATTTATAGCCTGAAACTATGAGCTCTTTCATATGGGCAAATTCAGGTTGTACAATTATTATTGAATGGGATGTCTTGTGCAAGAAACCTGATTCACCCCCAAACGTGGACTTTCTGCAATAAGGAAATTGAAAGGAAAATGCGCTGGAGAATGGGCCCTGGTCGTGGCCTAAGGAGTAAGACCCCTGACTCCTGTGAAAACAGTATAAGAAACTAGCTGGGAACCTGCTTCAGTGTCAAATGTAGAGAAAGGGAAAATAAACAGACCGAGTTTTTGTATCAGTCGGGGGGGGGAGATGCAAAAAAATGGGCAATGTGACGAAACGTCAGAAAGAGTGTTCAAGCTGCGAAAATGAATAGCTTTATTAAACTCCAATATCATTTATAATTTATCTTCTTGTTTTCTTTCAATATAATAATAGGATGTTCATATGACAGACGTATACTGTGCTTCTCCCTGGTTTTCTTTGTGTTTCTAATCAATGTATTCAGACGTATTGTGACATTCTGTTCCGGAGGGTAGAAATGTATTTAAAATTATTTTTTTTAAAAAAATTAAAACAGTATAACAAGGGGGACTGCCTGATGTTAACAGCAAGAGGAGCAGTAAAATGGAGTTGCAATAGGCAGCAAGAAGCTGGATGTGCTTCTCCCATGGCACCCCCAAGGCAGGATGGTTCTGCCATTAAGACATAAAAGTGAGTCATCCTGTTCAATGGAAGGAATCCCAGCCTATCAGGGTTCATGGAGTGTGTCAGAGATTAAACGACACACGTTCTGTTTTCCATGGCTATTTCCAACTGGCAATTCATAGTGAAGGCAAACGGTGTTGCCTTAACCACATGACCATATGGCAGCTGTCTTCGAAGATCTGAAGCACCCAAACCAATGGATTCAAATGACAAGGAAGTACATTCATGTGGGAACGTTTGGGGTGGCAGGAGAGGATATATTGTTTATTAATATCCTTCGTAACTTGCGCTAGCACCTTCCTTTACTTAGCAGAGTTTAAATTCCCCTTTTACATGCACAGCAGATAGCTGGTTGCAGGCTCGTGTGAGCCTCTCACTATTATACAATTCAGTCTGTGTCAGATTGAATTGTACGTTCCTGGTAAGTTCCCTTGAATCCCTCTTAAAAGAATAAAGACGCCACAATCTTATTCAAAGTCAATAAAAGAAGTTTACTTACATTAGTTCACAGTTGGATTCCTGAAGGCAGACTTAGTTACAAATATGTACATGTGGATCTACTCCATAGGGAGGAATAATCCCTGTGCTTCTGCTAGCTGAGAGCTGTCCTAGCTAAAAGCTGGTCAAATGAATGAAGGAAGTCAAAAGGAGAGAGGTGTGCTGTGTGACTCATCCTTTTGTTACCTGGACAGGTGAGGTCATGCCCACCTTCTATCACATGCAAAGGATGGATGCCCAGCCAGGAGGAACAGGAAGTTTTCGACTGGATGGTCCAAACACCCCCTCGCATGTCCACTCTAGGAAAACAAGGAATGTTGTACTTGACTGCTCTAAGTGGATTACATCCCACAATTCTTATTGAACACGACAAAGAGCTTTAATGAGGGTGAGAACCGTTCAGCTATGGAACCGATTCCCTCAGAAGGTGGCGGACTCCCCTTCCTTGGAGAGGTTGGATGGCCACCTGTCGGGGATTATTTAGCTGCATTGCAGGGGTTAGACTAGATGACACTCAGAGATCCCTTCCAGGCCTACAATTCTGTTTCTATGAATGGATGCTGTGGGAAGGGGTACATTCAGCAACGGAGGCAAGATTCCTGGCCTTCCCACATTATAGCGGCCCCATTTGGGTCAGCATTGCTGCCATCTCTATCAGCACACTCATGAATTGTAAGCCATTTTATTCCTGTTTAAATCTCACTGTGTGCCGCAGTGCTTCCTCCCTAGCAGCTGGGATAGCTAACTGGTAGAGCGTGAAACTCTTAATCTCTCTCTTTATTTTTAAAGTAATATTTATTAAAAATTTAAGGATTACAGAAAGGGAGGAAAAAGAAGACACAAAATTAAACAAAACAAAACAACACATCACAATAAAGAAAAAAACAGAAAACATTACTTCTCTTAACAAAACAAAAACAAAAACAATTAAAAACACAACTAATATTCCCATAACTTATCTTTCATTTGCTTGTTTCATTGACCTCCTCACACCTCCCTTTTTTGTACTCTAGTTCAGTTAGCTATTTCAGCAAATCCTTTCCATCTTTCTCAGTTTTTGCCCTATAGTTTATCTTAACATATCCAACTTTACTTTTCCTTCTTTAGCCAATTAACAATCTATTTTTACTTAATCCTTTATAACATTTCTGCTAAAGCCATTTAACTTCAATCCAACATCCTTCTAACATTCATTAATATGAAACTCTTAATCTCAGGGTTCAAGCCCCACATTAGGCAAAATATTCCTGCCTTTCATGGGTTTGGACCAGATGATCCTCGTGGTCCCTTCTAAGTCTACAAATTCTCTGATTCTATAACCCCACAGAAGGAGGAGGAGGAGGAGGAGTTTGGATTTGATATCCCGCTTTATCACTACCCAAAGGAGTCTCCAGGTGTGGTCTGACCAAGGTAGACTAGATCTGGACACTAGACCTCAACAAGCTTGGAATAGAATTAGAAAAGAAGAAGAAGAGTTTGGATTTGATATCCCGCTTTATCACTACCTTAAGGAGTCTCAAAGCGGCTCACAATCTCCTTTCTCCCCCCCCCCCCAGCAAAAACTCTGTGAGACTTCAGAGAAGTGTGACTAGCCAAAAGTCACCCAGCAGCTGCATGTGGAGGAGCGGGGAATTGAACCCAGTGCACCAGATTACGAGTCTATCGCTCTTAACCACTACACCACACTGGCTCATAATAGGCCTTACTGACTTTCCCCAGCCCATGCCCCTCACAGGCCCCACTTTACACCCTCCTTCAGTGATTTTTCTGCCTGGCAGGAATATACTCTTCAGCTCTTATAATGCCTCACGGATAAATGAGCCTACTGTACAATGGTAAAAATTACATTTGTTGCTTCACCCATTTTTTCCTCACCAGAAAATTGCCAAGAAGATAATGAGGACCTTCGGTTGAAAAAGCTCCCCCACCCCCATAATAGGTGAGCACACCTTCATTCTCATTTGCAAGGGGAAAGGGGGGGGGGCTTTTCTGAGCCATTTTCACTAAATACAGCCTTCCATTTAAAAATAAGCAAGAATGAGTCATAAAGCAAGGTCTGACCAGGGATGGGCGAATCTAACAATTTCATTTTAAGAGCATTGGGACGGTCTGATTCTATGACCCAACCACTGCAGATGTCCACCACCCACATGGCAATATCTGAAGAAGCGACAAAGACACTGACCCAAGAATCCTAGTTTTGGATCAACCTGTGATGGCCTGGGACTCAGGCTCGGACTCAGAACCAGAGGAGACTCAGTCTGCACCGGATCCTTCGCCTCAGGCATCACCTGAACCAAGTCTGGGGCCTGATTCTGAAGAGACCCAGTCTGCACAGGTTCCCCTGCAACAAACACCAGCTGGGCCAAGTCAGGGGCCTGAGCCTGCCCTGGCTCCAGATGCGGGGATGACCTCGTTGCCTCCAGCTAGGCCATCACTTACAGCTGCTCCACTACCGGTTGGGTCAGGGGAGGCTGAGGCGGCCTCTGGGTCTAGTAACCCACCGACGCCTCCCGAGCTGCAGAGACTGAGGTCTGAGAGAAGGCGAGACCTGAGTACTGGCAGGAGGAGTGCTCGCCTTCAGGCAAAACAGGGAGGTGAGTCGCTGGGGGATCAGGACTGGCCGTTACCCCGACAAAGATAAAAGGCTGTCGGACCCCGCCCCAGGTTACGGGAGCAACATTGCTGTATGCTAGACCCTGCCTAAGATCCTGTACCTGTCCTTGCCTGGTTTCCTGCCTCGTGTCCTGCCTTGGCCCTGTTGGACTGACTCCTAGTGGAACCTTCAGATTCTGGACCAGACCTGGACCATGTTTCTCAGGTTACCCCTGGGCCCAGCACACAACCCATCACCCACAATAGCTCCCCTGCACATGGTTGTTACCCATGCATACTACGATGTGCTGGACCGAGTGAACATAAGAACGTAAGAGGAGCCTGCTGGTTCAAACCAATGTCCCGTCAAGTCCAGCATCCTGTTCTCACAGTGGCCTCCCAAATGCCTATCAGATGCCTTCAAGCAGGATCTGAGCACAAGAGCCTTCTCTCTTCCTGTGGTCTCCAGCACCTGGTATTCAGAAGCAAGGCTACCTATGCGCATGGAGGCAGAACATAGCCATCCTAGCTAGGAGCCACCCATAGCCATCTTCCCTCCATGAATTTGACTGATCCTCTTTGAAAGCCATCCAAGTTGATGGCCTCCCAGAAGAGTGAGTTCTATAGCATAACTACGTGCTTTCTTCTCTTTTATCGAAGAACAACAGGATATTTGAATGCCATCACAATCATCACAGAGATGTCTATGGAGGGCATATATTAGTTGAAAAGGTCAAGCCAACCAGAATGGTAGTTGGGTTCCTATTGAGGATATTTGGCTAGCCAACATGACAGTGTTGTGGGATTGAGTAATACAGTGGTACCTCGGGTTACATACGCTTCAGGTTACATATGCTTCAGGTTACACACTCTGCTAACCCAGAAATAATGCTTCAGGTTAAGAACTTTGCTTCAGGATAAGAACAGAAATCGTGCTCCGGGGGCGCGGCAGCAGCAGGAGGACCCATTAGCTAAAGTGGTGCTTCAGGTTAAGAACAGTTTCAGGTTAAGAACGGACCTCCGGAACGAATTAAGTACTTAACCTGAGGTACCACTGTAATCATAATCATAATTTGTTATTTAAACCCCACCCATCTGGCTGGGTTTCCCCAGCTACTCTAGGCAGCTTCCAACAGAATATTGAAAACACAATAAAACGTCAAACATTAAAAAACTTCCCTGTACCTTCAGGTGTCTTCTAAAAGTTAGGTAGTTGTTTATTTCCTTGACATCTGACGGGAGGGCGTTCCACAGGGCGGGCGCCACCACTGAGAAGGCCCTCTGCCTGCTTCCCTGTAACTTGGCTTCTCACAGTGAGGGAACCACCAGAAGGCCCTCGGAGCTGGACCTCAGCTGAACGATGGGGGTGGAGACGCTCCTTCAGGTATACTGGGCCTTTGAGGCCATTTAGAGCTTTAAAAGTCAGCACCAACACTTTGAATTGTGCTGAGAAACGCACTGGGAGCCAATGTAGGTGTTTCAGGATTGGACTGATCATTCTTTGATAATATGGCGGTGGGTAAAGCTGTATTGCAACTTTTGAGTGCTTGCTTGCTTGTTTAAAAAAAAACCACAAGTGCTCCATTAACTTTGTAAACTGACATGAGCACAACAGCACTCTGCGTACCTGTGCCTCAGCTGGTACTCCAAAGTGTTGTGTCTCTGGCAGTGGATGTAGAGCATAGCCACTGTGGCTGGTACCTATTGTTCTCTGATTAGTTGGGACCACCAAAGTGACCATCCCTAGGGTTACATAAAGGGAAGAGATGCAGGAAGAGAACGGTGAAACAGTGTGGGAAACTCACAACAAAGCCTTAAATTCGGATTATGAAAACATTCCACATAGTGCCAAATTTCTCATTTCTGTGACAACCAGAAGAATGCATGCGGCAAATGACAAATTTACTACTCTTGGAACGATACCCATAAATTTTGCAGCCAGAGGTGGCATGTCTTGCTCTGCCCAACAGCAGGGCCAGACCTGCACAGGGAATCCAGGAGGTGGTGGTGTGATGGCCTGGGGTTCGGATTCAGAAGATGAACCTGAGGAATCCTGGGCATGAGCCTGAAGGGTCCTCACCTGTGCTGGATCCTCAGGTGCAGACACCAGCTGAGTCTGCTCTGGCTCCTGAGGTGATGGAGGACCCATTGCCTGCAGGTGCTCCACTCTCAGCCCCATCAGGGGAAGCTGAGGTTGCCTCTGGGTCCGGTAACCCTCCAGCCTCTCCTGATCTGCAGAGGCTCAGGGCAGAGAAGGGGAGGGAACTAAGTTCCCGCAGGAGGAGTGCTCGCCTCCAGGCCAGGAGAGGCGAGTCACCAGAAGATCGGGGCCACCCTATGCCTCGGGGCAGATAAAAACCAGCCAGCCCCAGTCCCAAGTTGCGGGAGCAACGTTGGTGGTTGTCAGTTCCTGCCTGAACCCTGCCCTGCACCCAGCTTCGACTTTTACGGACTGCCTTCATATTGCTTCATCGACCACGGACTGGACTTGGACCTTGCCTTTTGTTTAACCCCCGGGACCAGCATAGTTGTTTTCGGCACACATACACACACACACACACACCCGTGGAAAGATTGGTGGAAAAAGTCAAGAGTTTTGGCAAGGTTTTCCAAAAGCTTTCAAATAATTACCGAATACAGGGCAAACAGACACTTCACACTTGATTAGCTAATCCGTATTACGGCTCCATTAAACACACAATAGCATTTTCTGCCATCCGCCCCCCCCTCCCTCCCACCCGCCAACCCCTTTAAAAAAATTTCCAAGGATGGGCATTCACTCAAGTCATCAGCGCTAATTGCTGGTAAAACAGAAACAAAGCTCTTAAAAGGGAAATAGCTTTTGAAGGTATAATCTGATTGATTAAGAGAGTTAATTGTTTCCATTTTAAGCAAGCGGGGAAGGGGAGGGCAACCTCCCACAAAATTAATATTTATTCATCTTAATGCATTGTCCCAGGAACCAACACAACCTGGTTTTCACGAGGAGCTTGCAAACTCCTTCTGGGTAAACAGGAAGGAGAGAAGCGGCGTTCTCCACTAATTAAGGGTATGCTGTTCCCAACCTAACGGGTCTCGGTTTTAATCGCATGCTGGAAATTGTATGCAGATGAAATCAAAAGAGCAGTTCTCCCCAGAGACAAAGGCAGAGAGCAGGGAGTCTAAAAATGCTCGTCTCAAGCACATAAATGCAGCGTGGGCGCAAAAAGTCAGCTGTCGTTCAAAGATGTACTCTCCTCCTGCCCAGTAGGGGCCAAGGTCCCTTTGCCCCCCCCCCCCAATAAGGCAAAGTTGATTGGCGTTGCCATTTAAATGGTATGTATATGCAGGGCCGGATTTCGATTTGATGAGGCCCTAAGCTTCTGAAGGTAATGGGGCCCTTTATATGTCCAGCTGTCCTTTGCCAACAACAAATCGTTGCTGTTTTTTGTGTTGAATGTATGCTATATGATAATTGATGGATCTCATAGGTATCTAAAGCCATTTGCACATAACAAAATACATATTTTTTCAAAGTAATTGTTAAACTGAGATACAATTAAGAAGATGTATATTAATAGTGAAATACAATTAAGAAGTATATTAACAGTGAAATAATTATTAAGCTCCAACTTAAAATGTTCTTTTTTATTCATAACAAACTTAATAATGCAAACACATTGGCATTTGGCAATAACAAAAGTTCCTTTAGAAACACAATTTACAAAGGCTCATCATCTAGTCTCTAGAAACTTGCTATATCATGAAATAATAATAGGTGTAAATATATGAGGCAAACTACTAATAATTATAAATAGCAGAATGTGTATATAGAAAGGAGCAAACCAGGGATATTTTAGGGAGCAGGCGAGAAGGCAGGGCCTACACAACACAAAACACGGTTGCTGTACATAGGTTTTATTTTGTTTGTTTTTTGTCATATTTTGAAATTGTACATCGTTTTTTTCCCTTTAAATTTTGTGGGGGCCCCCAAGAGAGTGGGGCCCTAAGCTAGAGGTTGTTTAGCTTATACGTAAATCCGTCACTGTGTATATGCAATGTCATCTGTTCTGGGCACCAAAGTTCAAGAAGGACACTGACAAACTGGAACGTGTCCAGAGGAGGGCAGCCAAAATGGTCAAAGGCCTGGAAACGATGCCTTATGAGGAACGGCTAAGGGAGCTGGGCATGTTTAGCCTGGAGAAGAGGAGGTTAAGGGGTGATATGATAGCCATGTTCAAATATATAAAAGGATGTCACATAGAGGAGGGAGAAAGGTTGTTTTCTGCTGCTCCAGAGGAGCGGACATGGAGCAATGGTTCCAAACTACAAGAAAGAAGATTCCACCTAAACATTAGGAAGAACTTCCTGACAGTAAGAGCTGTTCGACAGTGGAATTTGCTGCCAAGGAGTGTGGTGGAGTCTTCTTTGGAGGTCTTTAAGCAGAGGCTTGACAACCATATGTCAGGAGTGCTCTGATGGTGTTTCCTGCTTGGCAGGGGGTTGGACTCCATGGCCCTTGTGGTCTCTTCCAACTCTATGATTCTATGATTCTATGATTCTATCTGATCGATTATGCAGGGCAAGGTATACCAGCCCCCCCCCCAATATTTTATTCAAGTCGACACCCCTGCATAGACTTGTAGATCTGGAAGGGACACCGAGGGTCATCTAGTCCAACCCCCCTGCAACTTCTAGTCCGAGAGACTGGCCTGGTCTTATGAAGGCAGCGTCTCTGAAGACAAAGGCAGGGAGTGCCAACCTCAGGGCAAAGGCAGGATTCAGGTTCAGTCGCACAGTATCGTGCGGAAGGTCTTGGGTTCGATCCCTGGGAACAACTTTGGGTAGGGGTGAGGATGTTAGTTTCTGTTTCTCACTGAGCAGCTGCATGGAGTCACAGGACTCCACACAGTTTACATTCTTGGGATTCCATACTATTGGAGTCTCACGGGTAAGGAGACGGGATGTGACGTTAGTGGTTTCCTGTTTCCGTTGTTCCTTTGTTCAGTTGCTCTCTGCTTCCATAGAGAGAGGATGTCTTTTCTGTTCTGCGTAGCTAGAAAATTTGTTGTTGTTTAGTCGTTTAGTTGTGTCCGACTCTTCGTGACCCCCTGGACCAGAGCACGCCAGGCACTCCTGTCTTCCACTGCCTCCCGCAGTTTGGTCAAACTCATGCTGGTAGCTTCGAGAACACTGTCCCACCATCTCGTCCTCTGTCGTCCCCTTCTCCTTGTGCCCTCCATCTTTCCCAACATCAGAGTCTTTTTCAGGGAGTGTTCTCTTCTCATGAGGTGGCCAAAGTATTGGAGCCTCAGCTTCACGATCTGTCCTTCCAGTGAGCACTCAGGGCTCAGAATGGAGAGGTTGGATCTTCTTGCAGTCCATGGGACTCTCAAGAGTCTCCTCCAGCACCAGAATTCAAAAGCATCCATTCTTCGGCGATCAGCCTTCTTTATGGTCCAGCTCTCACTTCCATACATCACTACTGGGAAAACCATAGCTTTAACTATAACGGACCTTTGTTGGCAAAGTGATGTCTCTGCTAGAAAATAAAACTCTTTAAAATGTAGCTCATACTGCCTCATCCTTCCCTGTGCTGGGAACTCTGCTGATTGTAAAATGTGCTTGGAGCCTTATCAAAGGCTCAGGTCATTAAACACGTCGGAGGCGGTTTCAAAGGCTCGGTCGAACGGAGCTGCCGACAGAGAGATGTCCCTGCCTGAAACCCTGGAGAGCGACTGCCAGTCAGTGCAGGGAATACTAAGCCTGATGTGGACCAATGGTCTGATTCTGTATTATGCAGGTCCCTACGCACCTATTTTAATTTATTTGCTTCCCAATATTTATGGACCCTTTTTATTATGGATGCTATTAGAGCAAGGAAGGAGGTCTTCTGGAGCAGGGACTTCTCCCCTTTCCTTCTGCCTAACGGGAATAATAATAATAATAATAATAATAATAATAATAATAATAATTTATCTGCAAACAGAGGGTAATTGTGAAACCAAATATGCTGTCCTGCTGAACGTGAAGACGTTGTTATTCCAACAGGCTTTGGGGAACTGGCTGATTTTACTGAAATGGGCAGTGCCATGCTGCTTTAATTGCAATTATTTGTATGGTTTTAATAAATGTTATATATGTATGTAGTTTTCCTTACTGATGTTTAACTGCTTTTTAATGATCACTTTGTTTTTCTATGTTTTCATGGTTATTATTTGTATCTGTAAGCGACCTTGAGTCCCATCAGAAAAAGGTAGGGTACAAGTAAATTATTATTATTATTATTATTATTATTATTATTATTATTATTATTATCATCATCATCATCATCATTATTATTAGCTACAGGGTGAACCCAGAGTGCATCATGGACCACTCAGGCAGTTCTGCCTTTTGCTGCTAATTTGAGCAGAGAAAATGAAATCCTGCGCTTGCACAAATTTAAATAAGCCTCCAGTGCAAGGATCGGGGTTATTATATTTTTAATTAGCATGTCTCTCTTTAATGGCAGGCTTGTTGATTATTTTTTATTATAGCTCTGATGATGGGTTTGTTTGCCCTACTTGTGTTTATTTTACCTTGATCCTGTTGTTTCCTGGAACCCGTTCTCATGCTCATTAGAGGGACCAATCAAAATGGAGATTGACCTAAGAAGATGCGTCGGGCAGGAAACTTGGTAACGAACATGGGCACCCTGTGCACTTTCCTGATGTCGGTGATTCGAGCCAAAGGCTCGCCTGATGCTGTTTTCACAGATGCCCAGGACCTGATTCTCAGCAACTGACAATCTGCGGCAGCCTTGCGTTATCCAATAGGCAGGCTAAGCACTTTCATAAAGCACCAGCAAAGCAGTGGCACAAACAAAGAGAGAGATATATTTTTTACTTTTTAAGAATTTGATGGTCCATGTTTCAAAATATGGGACGTGGGTGGCGCTGTGGGTTAAACCACAGAGCCTAGGAGTTGCTAATCAGAAGGTCGGCGGTTCGAATCCCTGCAACGGGGTGAGCTCCCGTTGCTCAGTCCCTGCTCCTGCCAACCTAGCAGTTTGAAAGCACGTCAAAGTGCAAGTACATAAATAGGTACCGCTCCGGTGGGAAGGTAAACGGCGCTTCCATGTGCTGCTCTGGTTCACCAGAAGTGGCTTAGTCATGCTGGCCATATGACCCGGAAGCTGTACGCCAGCTCCCTTGGCCAATAAAGCGAGATGAGCGCCGCAACCCCCGTGTCGGTCACGTCTGGATCTAATGGTCCATTTCACACAAAAAAGAATCAACGTAGTCACCATGGGGGGAAATCAGAACTTTGTTAGGCTTCCTTACAGGCCGCTCCATACTCTTCCCTCACTTATCTGTTCTCTTTTTTTATTGTTGTCGTCGTTTAGACGTTTAGTCGTGTCCGACTCTTTGTGACCCCCTGGACCAGAGCACGCCAGGCCCTTCTGTCTTCCACTGCCTCCCACAGTTTGGTCAAACTCATGTTCGTAGCTCCGAGAACACTGTCCAACCATCTCGTCCTCCGTCATCCCGTTCTCCTTGTGCCCTCCATCTTTCCCAACATCAGGGTCTTTTCCAGGGAGTCTTCTCTTCTCGGGAGATAGCCAAAGTCTTGGAGCCTCAGCTTCAGGATCTGTCCTTCCAGTGAGCACTCAGGGCTGATTTCCTTCAGAATGGAGAGGTTGGATCTTCTTGCAGTCCATGGGACTCTCAAGAGTCTCCTCCAGCACCATAATTCAAAAGCATCAATTTGGCGATCAGCCTTCTTTATGGTCCAGCTCTCATTTCCATACATCACTACTGGGAAAACAATAGCTTTAACTATACGGACCTTTGTTTTTTTATTATTACTTATCCCCAACCAAACCAGAGAGCATTCTACTAACGTAGATCAAAATAATCTGATCCGGTCATGTGCTGCAATAAATCTATAGGCAATAGGTTTACGGGGGAAACCTGGAAGCTGTTGCTGAATCATATAGAATCATATATGTCAGGAGGGATTACAGTTGAAGTTATATGATGCACGTTTGGAAATACAGCAGGAAGACATAAGAATTAAAAAGAAATTGGGAGTGGGAAAGGAATGTTCAGTATTGAAATAAATAATAAAATGTTATGAATCGTGATGGTCTAAAGGAACTGGGTATCTCCTAAGTTACAAGAAATTTATAAAATCATCCATTACCCTTTTTTGGGGGGGGGGGAGATCTGGAGAAGCAATGCAAATGTTTAAAGATTTAGATCTCCAAAATTCCATGTTTGGAGGCCATGTTTCGTTTAATTTTACCATTTTTGGGCATTGAGTCTTTCTGTGTTTTAGAAAGATGGTTATTGCTGGTTTTAAATTGTAGCATAATCTTTTCCCTCCTGCAATTTCTATTGATTTGCTTTGTTTTGATGCAAACTTCCTTGAAGCCATGTTCTGGCAAAAAGCACTGTGTAAGAAACAAAAATACAGAAATATTTAGGATGATGCTGAGCATTTTCCATACTCAAGAGTAAGCCCACTGAAACCAATTTGTTTAAATAAAGCGTTCTAAGTCTGCAGCCAATCTCTTCCATTGGATGACCCACGGTCTCATATGACCTGGGGGGGAGAAGAACTTTTCACCCTCTCCACTTGGTGAAGAATTTTGTAAACTGAACTATGTGTTTCAGTCGCCTTGAGGACACTAGCAAAAGTAGACGTGTTTGAAGCCAAATTCCATGCTTCGAGCAGAAGAGCAAAATTCTATAAAGCTTTCTCGACTCCCCTAGGATGCTGGTGGGGAAGTTATGAACCTTGTAATAGATCATTGTTCTGTGGGTGTCCATAGCAACCTTAATGCATGAGCCATTTTGCATCTGACAAGCGGCGGAGGGTTTTGAAATTCTCCGGAGAGTTTTGATTCCCTGTATAACATGATAGGGAACAGGCTGCATCTCTAACCACCCGGCCTATTGACATCTCAGAGAGTTTCCATGCCTCAGGTGTGTTTGCAAAGCCAGAAGGGTCAAGTGGCAAGAGGTATGTTTTATGGTACAAGAGAAAGAGGTTTTGTGGAAATATGGCAGGGAAGAAAGTTTTAAAAGCCGAACTCAGTATCCAGTGTGTCTCAAGAGAATGTTACTTTTGGAGTTCAAGTACTGAAGACTTAGGGCTGACTAATTATTATTATTATTATTATTATTATTATTATTATTATTATTATTTATTTATTTATACTGCGCCCAGCTGGCTGGGTTTCCCCAGCCACTCTGGGCGGTTTCCAGCAAAAGATTAAAAATACATTAAAACATCAGCCATTAAAAACTTCCCTAAACAGGGCTGCCTTCAGATGTCTTCTAAACATCAGATAATTGTTTTCTTTGACATCTGATGGGAGGGCATTCCACAGGGCGGGGGCCACCACCGAGAAGGCCCTCTGCCTAGTTCCCTGTAACCTCACTTCTCACAGGGAGGGAACCGCCAGAAGGCCCTCGGAGCTGGACCTCAGTGTCCAGGCTGGACAATGGGGGTGGAGATGCTCCTTCGGGTCTACTGGGCCGAGGCCATTTAGTGCTTTAAAGGTTAACAGCAACACTTTGAACTGTGCTTGGAAATGTACTGGGAGCCAATGCAGGTCTTTCAAGACCAGTGTTATGTGGTCTCAGCAGCCGCTCCCACTCACCAGACTTGCCATAGGGATGTTTATGAGGGTTGTGAACTGGGTTAAACCCAAGTCTCATTCCTGAGCTGCCAATTTAGGGGGATCCAAGCCTGTTTGAGACACCTCCAGATTGTGCTGGCTCAGGTTGTGTTGCCCAGAGTGATTTGGGGCTATCACAGGCTTTTGCACTGTGCAGGATGCCTGCAGAAGAACCAATGGGTAAGCAGATTTCAGCAGGATCAAAGCCTCCATTTACTAGCTGGTGAGCAGAGAAGTCAATCCTACAGGCTGTGGGGTGCTCCTTTGCAAGAAAGCCCCCTGCCCTTATTAGGATGGGGGTCGCATGGCCATATCCATCACTATGCTGCAGCCCCTCACTTAAAGGGCCTTCCCCAATTCTTTGCCCCTCCCTCCACCACTAGTGGAAGCAGAATAAATTGTGCAAAATGAGATTTGCATAATAAATTCAGATGGTATACGAAGCCCTTTTCATCCATGTGGAACTTTGAGGAACAGAGTCAGATGGTTGGTCCCTGCTACCCAGGCCAATATTGCCCACGTTGAGCTTCTCAGTTCTCCTTTCCTTCTATCAATGACACCTAGAAGAGCCCTGGAGCTGGATCAGGCCCAAAGGAGCACATGGTGTTCAGCATCCTGTTCCTACAGTGGCCAAACCACTGTGGAAAGCCCACATACATTATTTTTTGGATAGCATTACAAGCTTGGTGGACATAGTGTACAGTGGTACCTCAGGTTAAGTACTTAATTTGTTCCGGAGGTCCATTCTTAACCTGAAACTGTTCTTAACCTGAAGCACCACTTTAGCTAATGGGGCCTCCCGCTGCCACGCCGCCGGAGCACAATTTCTGTTCTCATCCTGAAGCAAAGTTCTTAGCCCGAGGTACTATTTCTGGGTTAGTGGAGTCTGTATCCTGAAGTGTATGTAACCCGAGGTACCACTGTATCTTGATTTCAGTAAGGCTTTTGGCAAATTCCCCCGTGATATTCTTGTGGAGAAGCTGATAAAATGTGGGTTGGATGAGCCAACAGTAGTGTGGAACTGGAGCTGGTTGACTGACTGAACCCAAAGAGTCCTCACTAATGGTTCCTCATCATGGGGGGGAAGTGACAAGCAGGGGGCCACCAGGTTCAGTCCTGGGCTCGTTTTGGTTTTAACATCTTTATGAACAACCAACCAGTGGCCAACCAAATGCATCTGTGAAACCCTCAAGCAGAACCCAAGCACAAGAGCCTTCACCTCTTCCATGGTTTCCAGCAGCTTGTACAGTGGTACCTCTGGTTGCAAACGGGATCTGTTCCAGAGACCCATTCGCAACATGAAAAGAATGCAACCCACAGCGGCGCGTCTGCGCACACACAGGTTGCGATTTGCCGCTTCTGCGCATGGCATCATTTTGCGCGTCTGCGCATGCACGAGCGGCGAAACCCAGAAGTAACACTTTCTGGTACTTCCTGGTCACCGCGGGACGTAACCTGAAAGAACGTAACGTGAAGCGGATGTAACATGAGGTATGACTGTATTATGAAACCTCTGCCTCCAATGGGAGGCAGAGCAGAGCTAATAGCCACTGATAGTTTTCTCTTCCTCCCTGAATTACAGTGGTACCTCGGTTTAAGAACATCCCTGTTTACGAACTATTCGGTTTACAAACTCCGCAAAACTGGAAGTAGTGTCCCGGTTTGCAAACTTTACCTTGGTCTAAGAACAGAAGCCGAATGGTGGAAGGGCACTGGCGGTGGGAGGCCTCATTCAGGAAAGCGCACCTCGGTTTAAGGATAGTTTCGGTTTAAGGACGAACTTCTGGAACAGATTAAGTTTGTAAACCGAGGTACCACTGTAGTTTAGTCCTCTTTTAAAGCCATCCAGGTTGGTGGCCTCCTGTGGGAGGGAGTTCCATCATCATCATCATTTTTTATTTGTATGCCACCTTTCCATAGTTGCAACTATGCTCAAGGCGGCTTACAACATAACAGGATTTACATAATTACAAAATTACATACCTACAAACATAGCAGAAGTCATAAACAATAAATAAACCACATCAAAACATACACAACCAAATGGGAACAATTTCCACGTAAATCATAAGATCTAAAACTAAGGATACAACAATCATATCAATAATAGCAACAAGCTCTCTCAGCCCCCCATAAACAATGCTCCAGCCCAAGAATCTGTTCACCAGCCTCAGTTTTTGTAGCTGGAGTCAGTCCACATTCCACTCTCCCAGGCCAGATGGGAAAGGGCCAGCAAGACAGTGTGCAGGTCTTCCAGGGCTCACAGCCAAGATGGTCTCATTTAAAACAACACAAATAAAAATTAAAAACAATTTAAAAGAGGAGCCCTCTCTGCTGAGCAGCAGCCACAGTCCTTGTGAAGCCTGTCAAGCCCCACCCCAAGCCAGGTGGAGAGAGGCAAGGGGAGGGCCCTTCAGGCCTTCAGCAGGCAGTCCTGACTATATGCCAGTGGCGTAGCGTGGGGAGTGCAGGGGGAGCCGTCCGCACCGGGCGCAACATCTGGGGGTTAGGGTTAGGGGGCGCAAATCCATGGGTTAGGGGGCACAAATTACTTGCCTTGCCCCGGGTGCTGACAACCCACGCTACGCCACTGCTATACGCTGCCTGAAATACTTCCTTTTACCTGTGGGATGCAATCCACTGAGAGCAGTCAAGTACAACATTCCTTGTTTTCCTAGAGTGGACCTGCAAGGGAATGTTTGGTCCAGCCAGTCGAAACTTCCTGTTCCTCCTGGCCTTTCTTGCATGTGACTAGTGGGTGGGCGTGACCTTTCCAGGCCTGGTAAAAGGCCAAGGCATTCTGCCACTCTCTCTATTTTCCATCTTCTTTTCATCCTGCGAACTTCCCGGACTGCTAACTGCAGTCACTAGATCAACCCACATATGGGGTAAACCTGTTTGTATATGCTTGTAACTTTAAGCCTTAAGCCTGCCTTCAGGGATCTCACTGTGCTCTGCCTGATCGTGTGTAAACTTTCTTTTTCTTGCTTATGAATAAGACCGTGGTGTCTTTATTCTTTTAGGAGGGATTCAAGGGGTCTTACCAGGAAAATATTAGAACACATTTCAATCTGGACAAGCCAGATTGTCCGTGTGAGTCTTAAGGAACTCACACGAGTTTGCAACTCGTTTTCTGCTGTGCAAAGGGGAATGTACCCACCTAAGTAAAGGAACTTGCTAGCTCAAGTTAGGAAGGATATTGATAGACAATATATCCTCTCCTGCCACCCTGAACATTCCCACATTACCTGTCCTGAATCTTCCAGCATTCAGCTTCATTGGATGTTCAGGAATGCCAGTGTTATGAGAGAAACCCCATCAATCCAGCCCCAGTGACCCAAGTATGATTTCAATGATGGCACCTCTGGTGTGTTAGGTAGGCAGTTGATTTTATTGTTTAGTTTTTCACCTTGAGAATGATCTGCTGGCTGGAGAGGGAGGGCCAGTGGAAAGCATGCCTGGCCAAGTCATTGACCCTCTGCTCCTGAGATTCCATACTTGAGGTTTCTTTCTCTTTTCTTAGGCAACGGGGGTCTGTACTGTTAGCATCACTCTAAGCCACTTTCTGCAGGAGAAGAGCTCTTCTGTTTGCTTTGCCTCTCTGTCCCTATAACTGCCAAACCGTGCTTGACATAGCTCCGGAAAAGGAGCGAGCTGTTTCTCAAGAAAGGCTCCAAGTCTGCCTGTGGGTTTTCCCCCTTGTATTCATACAGTTCCTCAAGGCCCGCCCTGGCTGTCTCCTTGCAGTTGATCTTCTTGAAAATAGCTGCCAGAGTCTCATTTGCTTTGTGCTCATCTGGGTGAGGAGAGCCCTTGTCCTGATGGACAGCAGCCTGCTCTGACAAGTGCTCCACGACCTTCCACAGGTGGTCCTCCAACTCAGACTCATCTCTGTTCTTGATCAGCGTCAGGTGACCCATGATCTCTGCCCCCTTCAGCTTGCAAAGAGTGTTCAGAAGAGACTTCAGGGCTCGGAATGGGTAGTTGCTCGAGTACTGCTTCAGCTTCTCCTTGGGCATGGCCTTCATGAAGACGTGGATGTCCAGCAGAAGCTGGTCAAGATTGATGCTGCCGATGGTTTGTGGCAGGAACTTGATGGCTTTCCACAAGCACTTGGCAACCATCTCAGAAAAGGCCACCAGGTCAGTGGGGGCATTCAAGCCTTCATGGAGCAGCAGCAGCAGAGAGCTGAGAAGCCTGTTGTGGTCTGATTTCTCCAGCACCTTGCTTATCAAGTGGCTAATAGACTGGGCGGTCCCCTGCTCTTCCTGGACCTCTTCAACGGGAGAATCCAGCAGCAAGGCAATGAGGCTGCTCAGGAGGTCCTTCAGCACCCCAGCTGAGGCTTCCTGGGCGAGGCTCTCCACCTGGAAGAGGGAGACCATGTTGGAGATGATGCAGCTGTAAAGCTCCATGACTTTCTGAGTCCTCATCTCCTCCTCCGCCATCACGTGGAGCTGGTGGATGAACTTCAGCTGCCGGAGCGTTGCGATCAGGAATGGGTTGATATGGCCAGACAAGGTTTCTGCTTGGTCCTCCTGCTTTAAAATCTCCTGGATCTGCAAAAGCGCCTCAATACTGGTGCTGGTGCTGCCGCTGGCTACGCGGCAGATGATCATGTTGATGTTGGGGTTCTCAGTCCGGTAGGGGACAACATCAACTGCTTTGGGACTTCTGCAGGAGGCCATGCCATCACTGACATTCTGCCCCCCAGCTTGGTCTGCATGGGAAGCCAGATGTTCTCCCCCTGTGTGGCTGCCACCAGTTCCGTGGCTTTGTTTGTACCCTTCTAAGGACCCCAGCCTAAGACTCAGGTTGAAGACCTGGGTGTCCACTGTTTCTTCCTTGACTTGCTTGGCAGCTGCATCTTTCATACTCCCTTCCAGCAAGTTCATGTGCTTGTCAGAGATGTTCCCAATGGCCTTGAAGGCCTCGACTCCATAGACGTCCCGGGCAATGGCGATGACTTTCAAGGCTGCGCAATGGACAGCATTGTTTGAGTCTCCCGTTAAGGTGATCAGGGTCTTCAGGGTTTTGCTTGGGTTTGGCTGACATACTTCTGGACCATACGTCTTGAGCAGCCAACCAAGCTCTTTCAAGCACCCCACCCTCTGGTTAGCATTCTTAGCCTGGGCTCCCTCCAGGAGGAAACAGAAAGTCTTGGCGGCTGGGTAGATCAGGGTGGTCTGCTTCACGATCGCCCGCACCTCTTTGAGGATGGACTCCTTCGTCCCTCCCAACTTCAGAAGGAGGTAGGGCAGGAAGGAAGCAGCCTCATTCTCCATCAGCTGGTACCTCTCCTCAATCAGGAGACTGAAGAGTTTCTTTAAGTATTCCAAGGTCTTCATCAGCACCCATGTGTTGGTGTCAAACAGCCGCAGGCTGAGCCATTTCAGGATAAGGTCCAGGCAGCTGATGACCCCATCCTTCTCACTCTCCAAGTGCTTGGTCATCACGGTCAGCGCCTTGATGTGGTGCTGGAAATTGGAGTGAAAGAGCTCCTCCTGCAGCCAGGTGGAGAAGCAGGTGCACATCTGGGCCTTGAGTTGCTCCACATATTTGCTGCTGGGGCTGCTAAAATTCCACCTCAGCACCTTCAGGGCCTTCTCGTCCTTTGCCCTCTGCTCTTTTGCTTTGGGGACGATGATGAAGATGGGGCCCAGCTTACTGATGTCTTCCTTCATGCTGAGCTTCACCTGCGGCTTCACATTTGGTGGCTTCTTTGGTTTGGGGACGGCGCCTTCCGACTTGGCTTTCTTGACATCCATGCCCCCATCGCTGGCTCCTAAGTTCTCTGTTGAGGAGGAGACTGGCTTGCACTGCTGGGGTGAAGCCAAGATGGACTTGGGCCAAGACTTGCCCCGCGGTAGCTTCGAAAGGGATTTGGGGAAAGGCCGGGTGGGCTTTGCCGGATGACCAGCTTGGGTTTGCTCCAGCAGAGAGAGGACCTGGTCTTTGGAAGCCGGCTTCAGCTTGTTGGCAGCTTCGGCCATCCTCTCAAAGCCAAGCTGGAGGACGAAGAATGGCACGGCCTCGTATGCTGCTTTGTGCATGTCTTCGTGGTTGTCCTCCAGGGCAGAGTAGAGGTAGGGCACGCAACGGAGCAGGTCGTTGGTGGCAGAGCTGGAGGATGGCAGCTTCTCCACCAGCCAACCCAGGAGCCCCTGCCTTTGGAAGAAACTCTCCTTCTTTGGATCTGCAGAAAGATCCTCCACTTCCAGCCATTCTTTCATGCCAGTCTGCTCAGCCCAGGCTTCCACAGTCATGAGAGCTGCAGCCCGCACACCACTTTTGCTGTCCCTCAAGATGGCGATGATGGACATCCCCAGAGTCTTGACATGCTGCCTAATGCCTGGGCCCATTACCTTGGCCAGCTGCTGGAGGACAGAGAGCGTCTGCTTCACAAGGGCTTTGTTGGAGTCATGCAGGCAAGCCTTCAAGGCAACGGGGAGGTCCCCCAGGCTGGGCTGGATGGACCCGACATTGCTGAGGATCCTGGAAACCTCCTCGAGCCCTTCCTTCCGGACCTTCCAGCTCGTGTCCTGCATCTTTGACATCAGCTCCTTGGAGATCTTCTGGCTAATGTCAACAGCATCACTTCTCTTGCAGGGCTGAGCATCGCCCCCTCTCTGCTCGCTCCCGCTGTCCCTGCAGAATTTGCAGCGGCCTCGTGTTGGAGGGGGCGGGTGCTGACCACTCACCTTCTGAAACTCCATGTCAATCTGGGAGAGCAAAGCCGGCTTCTCGTCCTCAAAGAAGACCCTCAGCGGGGCCCCGACATACAGGTACATCACCCCTAGGAGGCCGAAGGCAGAAGCTCTCTCGTCCGGGTGAGCAGCAGTCAAGGCAGCTTTGATGTAGCCAATAAAGTCTTGGGCCTCCAAGCTGTCAAAGCCAAAGTCCTTGATGGCGCCAGTCAGCCAGCTGAGTGTTTCCGAGTGGGTCCTGGGGCTGTCTTGCAAGAAGGCCGCTTCCACCACCTTCCTCGCTGTCCAGGGCAACCCGCAGGCTTCTGCTACGGCCGTCAGAGCTTCCTTGGTGTCACCGCTGCAGATGACATCCCCGATCTTGTCCACTAGCTTCCCCAGAACAAACTGTGCAGTGGTCTTGGAGAAGTTCCCCCTCTGGGCGATGAGGGTGACGATGTGCAACCTTTTCTGCATCACCTGCAACTTGGTCTCGTTCCACCCGGGCTCCTTGTCCAGCAGTCTCACAAGCGCCTGGCAGGGCATCTGGCTCTTTTCCATCTTCTCCACGGCCTTCTCAAACACCTCCAGGCAAGAAATCCGTTCCTTCCAGTTACTGCTGTCCATGTCCCGGAGGCAGGATGCTGGGAGGACAGCGGCAGCTTCCAGCTCACATGATTCCTCTGAAAGTTCCGCCTCTGGCGCAGTCCTTGGATCTAGCATCTTGGCTCACCTTGAGTTCTAGAACTTTGGCTAGCCATGCGGGGCATGGTGGCTTTGTCCTCCCTTGGGCGGCCCTCAGACCAGGGAGGGCAGAGGACATTCCGGGGAGTAAGAGAGGTGGCGGAAGGACCCTCAAGTCTTCCTGGCTGCCCCCCAGCCTCCTCCCTGGGCCCCTCCAGAAAGGAGGTGATGGTTCCCACACCTTGGGGAAGGGGCCCTTCCTGAGGGGTTGCTGCTCCCGCTGGTGAGCGGTGGCTTCTGCCCGGAGGCAGGCTGGGCTCATTGTGATGTCATCAGGACCCTAGCCAGGAGCTTGCAGCAGCAGCAGCAGCAGAGGAAAGAAAAGTCAGGAGGGAAGAGAGTCTTGCAACCGCCATGAAAACCTCCAGAGTGGGATGTGGGGCTTGTAAGTTTAAAACAACTATGTTGTTGAACATGGTGTGTTAATTATTGAAGCCTGCCATGGCCCTCAGGATGAAGGTTGGGAGATAATTTTAAATCATCATCATCAAAAGCTAATTCTAATGGTTAAGAGCGGTGGACTCTTAATCTGGTGAACCGGGTTCGCGTCTCCGCTCCTCCACATGCAGCTGCTGGGTGACCTTGGGCCAGTCACGCTTCTCTGAAGTCTCTCAGCCCCACTCACCTCACAGAGTGTTTGTTGTGGGAGAGGAGGAAGGGAAAGGAGATTGTTAGCCGCTTTGAGACTCCTTAGGGTAGTGATAAAGCGGGATATCAAATCCAAACTCTTCTTCTCCTCTTCTAATTCTATTCCAAGCTTGTTGAGGTCTAGTGTCCAGATCTAGTCTACCTTGGTCAGACCACACCTGGAGTCCTGTGTCTAGTTCTGTGAGCCACAATTTAAGAAGGATGTTGACAAGCTGGAAAGTGGGCAGAGGAGGGCAACCAAAATGGCCAACAGTCTGGAAATGAAGCGTTATGAGGAACAGTTAGGGAGGCTTGGGGTTTTTAGCCCGGAGAAGTGGAGACTCGGAGGAGATATGAGAACTGTCTTGAAATATCTGCAGGTCTATCACAAGGAAGAGGGAGCAAGCTTGTTTTCTGCTGCTCCAGAAGGTAGAACTGACCCAATGGATTAAAATGACAGGCAAGGAGATTCTGACTAAACATTAGGAAGAAGTTTCTGATGGTAAGAGCCATTTGACAGTGGAACGGTCTCCCTCAGGAGGTGGTGAACTCTCCTTCCTTGGAGGTTTTTAAGCAGAAGTTGGATCTGCAAGGGATTTTTCAACTGTGGACCAAGTTAAACAGCACACAAAGAAACACAGAAGCGTAGAATTGTAGTTGGCTCTTAGGACCCCTTCCAGGTCTGTAATTTTATGATTCTATTATCACCATCTCCCTTCTATTTCACTTTGTTCATCAGTGGTGGGTAGCTATAGTGTAGTTAGAGTGTCATGAGTCCAGCCACCTTCCTAGATGGTCTCCTGCTACTAATATATTTAAGGAACTTGTTGTTGGTCTTAATGTTTTTAGCACTGTGTTCCTCAAATTCTTTTTTAGCATTCCTCGCTGTTCCATTTTTTGAAGGAAGCCTTCTTGCCTCTAATAGCTTCCTAAGGAAAGTTAGGTATTTCATCCTTGTGTTTGTTTTACTCAGTTTTCATTCCATCCATACAACAAATGCATTTTGAACAATTGCATGGATGGCGGAACAGAATTCTGCCTCAAGGGGGGTTTTCATGTCCCACTTCGCTAACCTGGGCGATCTAATCTGCATATTATGCAAATTTCTTTGCTAACTCTGCAATTTTTGCCCCTGTTTTGTGTGAGACACCTGCTTAGTTTTCTGCTCCAGGAAGGGGCCCTAGCGCTCAAAAATCATCTTTTCTATACTGCTCTCTTCAGATCATTCTTTTTCCCTCAAAGAAAGAAATCTGCTAACTGGGTCTGGTGTCAGCAGGCAACTAGATCCAGGCAGTCCTGCTGGGCCGGATAAGTAGCTTAGCAAAACATTTGTTGCACATAACAGGCAGCTGGCACAGCACCATTTATTTTGACCTCTGCGGCCAAAAGTCTTGCATTAGAAAGAAATGTTTGCATCTCAAGCCTCTCCTCGCTGAACCCTAATACGAAGCCTAACAATTTGTGCAAAGGAAACCGGTGCTTTTCTACAAATTGTTTCTTCTGGGAAATGTGCTTGAGCTCTGATTGCAGAATAAAGAATGAATCATAAGTGTGTGCCCTTGTTTGCTTGCCTGTTTATTTGTTTAGCCTCCGGCACACGGAGAGAATTTGCTGCCATTTATTTGCCGAGAGTGAAAAGCTCTCAGGGAATCAGAAAGTGGGAGGCGGAGTAAGCGAGAAGCTGCTGTTTTCTTGGGAGGAAACGAAAGTGCGCACACAGCCCTTTCCCCCACCATCTATCAGAACATGAAAAGAGCCCGGCTGGATCAGGCCAATGGCCCATCTAATCCAGCATCCTGTTGTCACAGCGGCCAAACCCAATGCCTTTTCTGGGAAGTCTGCAGGCACAACATGAGCACAACAGCACCATGGCCACCTGCAGTTCCCAGAAAGTGGTGTTCAGTGGTCTGCTTCCTAGGAAAGGAAAGTGAAAACATAGACAGAATGGCTAGGAGCCATCGATTTGCCCTCTCCTCCTCCATGAGTTTGTCTTTGTTGTTGTTTAGTCATTTAGTCGTGTCCAACTCTTTGTGACCAGAGCACGCCAGGCACTCCTGTTTTCCACTACCTCCCGCAGTTTGGTCAAACTCATGCTGGTAGCTTCGAGAACACTGTCCCACCATCTCGTCCTCTGTCGTCCCCTTCTCCTTGTGCCCTCCATCTTTCCCAACATCAGGGTCTTTTCCAGGGAGTCTTCTCTTCTCATGTGGTGGCCAAAGTCTTGGAGCCTCAACTTCAGGATCTGTCCTTCCAGTGAGCACTCAAGGCTGATTTCCTTCAGAATGGATAGGTTTGTTCTTCTTGCAGTCCATGGGACTCTCAAGAGTCTCCTCCAGCACCATAATTCAGAAGCTTCCTTGCTTCAGCAATCAACCTTCTTTATGGTCCAGCTATCACTTCCATACATCACTACTGAGAAAACCATAGCTTGAACTATACGGACCTTTGTTGGCAAGGTGAGTTTGTCTAATCCCCTTTTAAAGCCATCCAGGTTGGTGACTGATTCTTGTGGGAGTGAGTTCCATAGTTTAACTATGCAATGGTTATCTGCAATAACAATCCCCCTTTGTGTAATGTGTACAATATTGTTTGTTTGTTTTGTTTTGTTTTGATCTACATGGGTACTATTTCTTGTGGGGGTTTTTGTGTGTGTGTCTTATCTTACTCTGTGCACTTCTAATTTTGTACTTTTAATTCTTCAGTAAAGAATACACAGCCACACATAAACTATGCATTGCATGAAAAAAGGTCTTTTTTGCTCTGTCCTGAGTCTTCCAACATTCATTGCATGCCCACAAGTTCCAGAAAAGCCAACATTCCTCGGCTGAAAATAAGGACATTTCTCACTCCCTGCCCAACTGACCCTCCTCAATTCCCCCCACTTTTGTCCCCCTGTCCCATGCAGAGCATTTCCTATCAGAAGAAGGCTGAGTGCCACCAACGGGACACAGCACACCAGCCGGGAGAAAACCCCTTGATTTCATTTTATTCTTAGGTGCAGAATTACGATTCCAATCGGTGCCCTCGGTGGTGTTTGATGGTCGGTACAAGTACAGTACGAGGAGAGACTTTGTATATGTGGGTAACCCTGTGTAGAGGATCTGTACCATTATTTATTGCAATGTCCACTATACATAGATCCAAGAGACCAATTTATAAAATGCCCTGCTTACGAATGAAATACAGTGGTACCTCGGGTTAAGTACTTAAATCGTTCTGGAGGTCCATTCTTAACCTGAAGCACCACTTTAGCTAATGGGGCCTCCCGCTGCCGCCGCACCGCCGGAGCATGATTTCTGTTCTCATCCTGAAGCAAAGTTCTTAACCCGAGGTACTGTTTCTGGGTTAGCAGAGTCTGTAACCTGAAGCCTCTGTAACCTGAGGTACCACTGTACACACACCAATAAATCACTTTTAGAAAGGGGCAAGATTAGATACGGATGCACAAAGCATTTTTATAACAATATCAAGACCTTGCAGTCTGCTCAGCTCCCCTTTCTTCCCACCCAGGGCAGTCCTGCCCCCCTGCTCATGGGAGCCAACTCCAGGGGGCCATGGGTGCTTGGGCACCCACAGTAATATAATTGTGGGGGCCGGGCACCCACAGTTCAGCTCTGCTTTCCGCAGGCAGCCAGTGAAGCACCCTTTTCTGGGGGAGTGGGGCTCAACCAGGAGGGAGGGAACATGCCAGTCGGGCATGTGTCTCTGCCAGGGTCCTACTCGAATGTAGGCTGAACTCCTGACATACTGAAATACTTCACGGAACACAGGAACACAAACATCCTGTCTCCGTCACTTCCCACTCTGTGGAGTGAAAACATACATCGTCATGTGATAGACAAAAACCCCATGACTGCCATCACGGAGCAGGAATTCTATTTTTTTAAAAAAATAGTATTTATTAAGATTACAAAAAAAGATTACAAAAGTAGTAAAAAAAAGAAAAAAAGAAAAGAAAAGATACAAAATACAGAAAAAATAAAAACAATTAAAAATAAATCCATCTTTCTATGTCTTACTTTTCATTTACTTGTTTCCCTGACCTCCTCACACCTCCCTTTTTTGTATTCCAGTTCAAATGGTTAATTCAGCAAATCCTTTCCCTCTTTTTTTTATCTTAATTCTTAATCTTAACATATTATAACTTTATATTTTCATCTATTAACAATCCATTTTTACATATTCCTTTTTAACATTGTTGCTAAAACCACTTCATTTCATTTAAACATTCATTAATTTTGCAATGTTTCTGTAGATAGTCTTTAAATTTCTTCCAGTCTTCTTCCACCAACTCTTCTCCCTGGTCCCGGATTCTGCCAGTCATTTCCACCAGTTCCATATAGTCTATCACTTTCATCTGCCATTCTTCCAGGGTGGGTAGATCTTGTGTCTTCCAATAGTTTGCGATGAGTATTCTTGCTGCTGTTGTGGCGTACATAAAGAAAGTTCTATCCTTCTTTAACACCAATTGGCTGACCATGCCCAGGAGAAAGGCCTCTGGTTTCTTCAAGAAGGTATATTTAAATACCTTTTTCATTTCATTATATATTATCTCCCAGAAAGCCTTAATCCTTGGGCACGTCCACCAAAGGTGAAAGAATGTACCTTCATTATCTTTACATTTCCAACATTTATTATCGGGCAAATGGTAAATTTTTGCAAGCTTGACTGGTGTCATGTACCACCTGTAAATCATTTTCATAATATTCTCTCTTAAGGCATTACATGCCGTGAATTTCATACCTGTGGTCCACAACTGTTACCAGTCAGCAAACATTATGTTATGTCCAACATCTTGTGCCCATTTAATCATAGCAGATTTAACCGTTTCATCCTGAGTATTCCATTTCAACAGCAAGTTATACATTCTTGATAGTATCTTAGTTTTGGGATCTAACAGTTCTGTTTCCAATTTTGATTTTTCCACCTGGAAGCCAATTTTTTTATCCAGATTGTAAGCCTCCCTTATTTGATAATAATGAAGCCACGGAGCAGGAATTCTAACAGAGTCCCCCACAGAAAAGGCTATAGAGAGCAGGAAAGAGAGGAGATGTCGCCACTGCAATGTGGACGTGTGACATCACATGTACATGTCTCAAATAGTGCGTGTGATAAGGAAAATGAGTTGGAATTTTTTTATTGTGCTATGGCACCATGAAGTCATATGTCTGATGTTTGATGCAACCTGTCAGAAAATTAATGAGCAAACGCCTAGATTTTATTTCATCGGAACTGAGAGAAGATGGTGTCTGCCACCAGAGAAGGACTTTTGGATTGATTCGGCATAAACACCGGCGTGTGAGGACATACTGCAAACAATAGACTTACCAGCTGCAAAAAAAAGAAAAGGAGAGTCAAATAAAGTTCACACAGAAGTATATTATCGTTCACTTCAACTTGCCTGTGGAAATAACTCAGAGGCCATGAAAGAAGGAGGATAACAAAGGACTATTGGAAACTCAAGGCAGTAAAAACATAAGATGATTGGACCTCACTGAACTTGAAGCATGGGAAGCCCCAACAAAAAAATATATAATTTGGCAAAATATTTGGACTTTATGATATGTATTTGTATAATTCGGAATATTTTATGTGATCTGATTGGATTGTTAAAATGGAAAACGTAATAAAAATTATTATTAAAAAAAGAAGTCATATGTCTGATATTTAAGTACAATGTGTAAGCTCAGTGTTTTTTCCAGCACTCAAGAACCTTATTTCAAAATAGAAAAGACAATGGTTAACTGATTAATACAAAAATACACACTAATAATGTTTATATCAAAGGGTTTTTACAGAAAACTTGAAATACATTGATTATAAAGAGAGGCTTAACAAGAGCATTAATCAATTTTAGCTATAAACAAAGTGCCTTTTTATAAAGCGAAACTAAATAGGAAATGTGTTTTGTATAAGAATTTCTTTGTTCTGATAAATTTATTATGCATTTCAGTATTTCAGTTATTATTTTTTTGCAATGATAATGTCTTGGTTTTGTTTCTTTGGCTAGAAAAACATTAATGTTTGGCACACGGTTTTTATCGCATATGCTCTTTTGCTGCTGACTTTTTTCCAACAAATGTTACTTTGTAAATGTAGGATGCGATCCTAGGCTTTTGTTACAACCAAGTTGCACATTTGCATAATTTAATGGCGTACTGATAATTCGTTCTGACTGAATAAACAATTTGTAAAGTTGCATTAAAAAAAAACTTAGTGCATGCAACATCACACACGCTACGTGCAGCCGTGTGAATGTGATGCCACCCATGTGAGTTGCGGTGGCAGGCACCCACAATCCCGAGGCAAGATGGCGCCCCTGCCTGCCCATTGGAGCCAGCACATCATGCAAGGCTGGGCCTTGGCCGCAGCAACCTCTCCTCCTCTTTGCCCGTTCTCCAGCAGTTGCTACAAGCTTCCCCAAGAAGGAAGCTGGCAGTGGCAGTCCGTGGAGAGCAACGGAATCCTCCCTCATTGCTGCCACTGCTGCTGCCACTGCCGCACTCGGAACAAGTGCCAGCTCATCGTCCTCCCTGAGCCTGGTGGTGCCAGCACTGGTGGGGGAAAGAGGGACATTCTGAGATCAAATCAGAAGGCTTTTGCTATTCCGGGTCTGTCCCTGGAAAATTGGGACACTAGGAGGGTATTAAGTTCCGGTGTTCTGAGAGAGGGAGAAAAAAAGTTCAGGAACTTGCTAGCACAAGTTAGGAAGGATATTGATAAACAATATACCCTCTCCTGCCTCCCTGAACATTCCCACAGATACTAGATCGGCCACTGGCCTGATCCAGAAGGCTCTTTTTATGTTCTTAAGACCTTATAAACCAAGAAGATAAACCTTTCTTGGTCTTTCTCTTTTTGATATGTTAAGAAAGAGATAAAAGTGCAATAGGAAAACTTCAGTAAGTTAAAAGTGATGTTGTGTAATTTTTCTATATCTATTTATGCATTGTTAAAATTGGTTAATTGTAATGAATTGATGTAGCAAGTACTGTGGGTTTTTCCTTTGTTATTGTTGAATTCTAAATAAAGTATTATTCAAAAGAAAAAGAAAAAGAAAGCCAAGAAGGAGGAGGAGGAGGAGACGGAGACGGAGAAGGAGAAGAAGACTCTAAGTTGCTGTCCATTATAATCATGTCTTTTATAAAGGGTGCATCTTTTATTGCTTTTAATTAGGGAAAAATTATTTGATGGTGAAGACATAAGGCTGCCTCTTAATGGATCAGCCCATTGCTGCAGATTTCCAGCTCTAGTTGGCAGAAGCTTTGTACGATCCAAGGGAGACAAGGGTCTTTTCCATTCCTTGCCACTTGAGAGCCAAGTTTTTGTGAATGTGTTGAAGGGAGATACTTGGGACTTTCTGCAATGCAAGCAGCTGCTCTGGCCACCGGGCAATTCTGGGCCAGTCCAGAACACAACATGCGGGAATGATCTTTTCAACACAGTACTGGACATTGGGTTACATTTCATGCTGATATATATGATTGTCATTGACTACTAGGATCATTTGCATGAGAGATGATTGTTGTTTTTTCAAGCACTGGAGACTTTGCTTCAGTATTCGATATGATTCAGGGAAATCTATCATTCGCAGAGGAGATGTTATTCGAGAGTTTATGTTAGCCGTGAGTTTAGTTCCACTAAAAGGAGCCTTTTAGAAAAACCCATTTGTCCACTGATTTCACAATACAGCTCAGCTTCAGCCCCACTCCTCGCGAAGCAAGGGAGGCAGCAGTTAACATTTATTAACAGCAGTTAATAAATAAAAAGAAAGCCTTAATGATACTCCACATCTCCTCCAATTAATTCAATCCTTGTGGACAAGCAACGTGTTTTAAACTGACAAAACAAGAGAACGTGGAACTTCCCAAACATTATGGCAGTGCAGGCTGGGACTGGTGGAAACTGTTTTCCCAACATTTGCAGAATATGTTTGGCAAAAGCTG